>NC_073262.2:12648333-15286666 GCF_029289425.2 Pan paniscus
TCTCTATAAACATGGAAATAACTACACCACTATCTGTATAAACATGGAAATATCTACACAGCCATCTCTATTAACATATAAATATCTACATCGCTATCTGCATAAACATAGAAATAGCCACACCGCTATATGTATAAACATAGAAATATCTACTCTGCCCTGTGTAAAAACATGGAAATATCTCCACTGCTATCTGTATAAACGTGGAAATATCTTCACCGCTATCTGAATAAACATGGAAATAACTACACCGCTAACTCTATAAACATGGAAATATCTACACCGCCGTCTGTAAAAACATGGAAATATCTACACAGTCATCTGTGTAAACATGGAAAGTATCTACACCTCCATCTGTATAAACATGGAAATATCTACACCAACATCTGAATGAACATCAAAATGTCTACACGGCTATTTCTATAAATATGGAAATATCTACACCGCTATATCTAAAAACATGGAAATATCTACACCGCTCTCTCTATGAACATGGAAATATCTACACCGCCATCTCTATAAACATGGAAATATCTCCAACGCTATCTGTATTAACATGTAAATATCTACATCTCTATCTGTACAAACATGGAAATATCTCCACCGCTATCTCTATAAACAAGGAATTATCTACACCGCTATCTCTATACACATGGAAATATCTCCACCGCAATCAGTATAAACATGGAAATACCTACACCGCTACCTGTATAAACATGTAAATATCTACGCCGCTATCTGTATAAACATGGAAATATCTACACCGCTATCTGTATCAACATGGAAATATCCACATCGTTGTCTGTATAAACAAGGAAATATCTCGACCGCTATCTCTAAAAACCTGGAAATATCTCCACCACTATCTCTATAAACATGGAAATATCTACACCGCTATCTTCATAAACATGGAAATATCTACACCACTATCTGTATAAACATGGAAATACCTACACTGCCATCTCTATAAACATGGAAACAGCCACAACGCTATCTGTATAAACATGGAAATATCCACACAGCCATCTGTATAAACATGGAAATATCTACACCGCTATCTCTATAAACATGGAATTATCTACATCGCTATCTGTATAAACATGGAAATATCTATACTGCCATCTGTATAAACATGGAAGTAGCCACACCGCTATCTGTATAAACATGGAAATATCTCCACCGCTATCTCAATTTTCATGGAAATATCTACACCGCTATCTTCATAAACATGGAAATATCTACACCACTATCTGTATAAACATGGAAATACCTACACTGCCATCTCTATAAACATGGAAACAGCCACAACGCTATCTGTATAAACATGGAAATATCCACACAGCCATCTGTATAAACATGGAAATATGTTCACCGCTATCTGTATAAACATGGAATTATCTACATTGCTAGCTGTATAAACTTGGAAATATCTACACTGCCATCTGTATAAACATGGAAATAGCCACACCGCTATCGGTATAAACATGGAAATATCTACACCGCCATCTGAATAAACATGGAAATATCTAAACAGCTATCTTTATAAATATGGAAATATCTACACCAATATCTCTATAAACATGGAAATATATACACAGCTATCTGTATAAACATGGAAATATCTACACCGCTATCTCTCTAAATATGGAAATATCTACACCGCCATCTGTATAAACATGGGAACACCTACACACTCATCTGTATAAACATGGAAATATCTACACCTCCATCTGTATAAACATGGAAATACCTACACTGCCATCTGTATACACATGGGAATATCTACACCTCCATCTGTATACACATGGAAATACCAAAACTGCAATCTGTATACACATGCAAATATCTACACCGCTACCTATATATATTTGGAAATACTTACACCGCTATCTGTATAAACATGGAAATATCTACACCGCTATGTGTATAAACATGGAAATACCTACAGCGCCATCTGTATAAACTTGGAAATCTCTACACCGCAATCAGTATAAACATGTAAATATCTCCCCCGCTATCTGTATAAACATGGAAATATCTCCACCGCAATCTGTTTAAACATGTAAATATCTACACCGCTATCTCTAAAAACATGGAAATATCTACACCGCTATCTGTATAAACATGGAAATATCTACACTGCCATCTGTATATACATGGAAATAGCCACTCCACTATCTGTATAAACATGGAAATATCTACACGGCTTTATGTATAAATATGGTAATATCTACACCACTATCTCTATAAACATGGAAATATCTACTCAGCTATCTGTATAAACATGGAAGTATCTACACTGCTATCACTATAAACATGGAAATATCTACACAGACATCTGTATAAACATGGAAATATCTACACCGCTATCTCTATAAACATGGAAACAACTACACCGCCATCTGTAAAAACATGGAAATATCTACACAGTCATCTGTATAAACATGGAAGTATCTACACCTCCAAGTCTATAAACATGGAAGTATCTGCACTGCCATCTGTATAATCCTGGAAATATCTACACCGCTATCACTATATATTTGGAAATACGTACACCGCTATCTGTATAAACACGGAAATATCTACACCGCTATCTCTATAAACATGGAAATATCTACACTGCTTTCTCTATAAACATGGAAATATCTACACCGCTTTCTCTATAAACATGGAAATATCTACACTGCTTTCTCTATAAACATGGAAATATCTACACCGCTTTCTCTATAAACATGGAAATATCTACACCACTATCTGTATAAACATGGAAATAGCCACACCGCAATCTGTATAAATATGGAAATAACTTCATTGCTATCTGTATAAACATGGAAATGTCTACACAGCCATCTGTATAAACATGGAAATATCTACACCGCTATCTCTATAAACATGGAAATGTCTACACCGCAATCTGTATAAAGATGGAAATATCTACATGGGTATCTCTATAAACATGGAAATATCTTCACCGCCATCTGTATAAACATGGAAATAACTACAAAGTCATCTGTATAAACATGGAAATATCTACACCACTATCGGTATGAACATGGAAAGATCTACACTGCCATCTGTATAAACATGGAAATATCTACACAGCCATCTCTATAAACATGGAAATATATACATCGCTATCTGTATAAACATGGAAATAGCCACACCGCTATCTGTATACACATGGAAATATCTACACCGCCATCTGTAAAATCATGGAAATATCTACACAGTCATCTGTATAAACATGGAAGTATCTAAACCTCCATGTGTATAAACATGGAAATATCTACACTGCCATCTGTATACACATGGAAATATCTACGCAGCCATCTGTATAAACCTGGAAATATCTACAACGATATCTCTATGAACATGGAAAAAACTACACCGCTATCTGTATAAACATGGAAATATCTACACCGCTATCTGTAAAAACATGGAAATAACTACACCGGTATCTGTTTAAACTTGGAAATATCTACACCGCCATCTCTATAAACATGGAAATATATCCACCGCTATCTGTATAAACATGGAAATATCTCCACCGCTATCTGTATAAACACGGAAATAACTGCACCACTATCTGTATAAACTTGGAAATATCTACACTGCCATCTCTATTAACTTGGAAATATATCCACCGCTATCAGTATAAACATGGAAATATCTCCACCGCTATCTGTATAAACATGGAAATAACTGCACCACTATCTGTATAAACTTGGAAATATCTACACTGCCATCTCTATAAACATGGAACTATATCCACCGCTATCAGTATAAACATGGAAATATCTCCACCGCTATCTGTATAATCTTGGAAATATCAACATGGCTATCTCTATATACATGGAAATATCTACACTGCCATCTATATAAAAATATAAATAACTACACAGTCGTCTGTATAAACATGGAAATATCTACACCACTATCGGTATAAACATGGAAATATCTACACTGCTTCTGTATAAACATGGAAATATTTACACAGCCATCTCTATAAACCTGGAAATATATACATCGCTATCTGTATAAACATGGAAATAGCCAAACCGCTATCTGTATAAACATGGAAATATCTACACCGCCATCTGCAAAAACGTGGAAATACCTACACAGTCATGTGTATAAACATGGAACTATCTACAACTCCATATGTATAAACATGGAAATATATACACTGCCATCTGTGCAAAGATGGAAATATCTACAACGCTATCTCTGTAAACATGGAAATATCTACACCGCCATCTGTATAAACGGTGAAATGTCTACACCACTATCTGGAGAAACATGGAAATATCTACACCGCCATCAGTATAAACATGGAAATATCTACAGCGCCATCTGTATAAATATGGAAATATCTGCACCGTTATCTGTATAAATTTGGAAATATCTACACCGCAATCTCTATAAACATGGAAATATCTACACCGCTCCCTGTGTAAAGATGGAAATTCCTACACTGCAATCTGTGCCAATTTGGAAATATCTACACCGCTATCTGCGTAAACATGGAAATATCTACACCACTATCTGTATAAACATGGAAATATCTACACCGCTATCTGTATAAACATGGAAATATCTTCACTGCCATGTGTATAAATTTGGAAATATCTACACCGTCATCTATATAAACATGGAAATATCTACAGCGCTATCTCTATAAACATGGAAATATCTACACTGCTATCTGTATAAACATGGAAATATCCACAACGCCATCTGTATAAACATGGAAATATCTACACAGTCATCCGTATAAACATGGAAATATCTACACCACCATCTATAAAAACATGGAAATATCTACAATGTCATCTGTATAAACATGGAAGTATCTACAGCACCATCTGTTTAAACTTGGAATTATCTACTCTGCCGTCTACAAACATGGAAATACCTACACAGCCATCTGTATAAACTTGGAAATATGTCACCGCTATCTCTATAAACATGGAAATATCTCCACCGCTATCTCTATAAACATGGAACTATGTTCAACCCTATCTGTGTAAACATGGAAATATCTACACAGCTATATGTGTAAACATGGAAATTTCTACACCGCTATGTGTAAAGATGGAAATATGTACACTGCAATCTGTGCAAAGATGGAAATATCTACAATGCTATCTCAATAAACATGGAAATATCGACACCGCCATCTGTACACACATGGAAATACCTACACAGTCATCTCTATAAACATGGAAATATCTACACCACTATCTGTATAAACATGGAAATACCTACACTGCCATCTGTATAAACATGGAAATATCTACACGTCCATCTGTATAAACATGGAAATATCTACACTGCCATCTGTATATACCTGGAAATATCTACACTGCCATCTGTATAAACATGGAAATATCTACACCGCTATCTCTATAAACATGGAAATGTCTACACGGCTATCTGTATAAACATGGAAATATCTCCACCGCTATCTGTAGAAACATGGAAATATCTACATCGCTATCTGTATAAACTTGGAAATATCTCCATCGCTATCTCTATAAAGATGGAAATATCTACACCGCTATCTTTATAAACATGGAAATATCTACACCGCTATCTGTATAAACATGGAAATATCTATAACACTATCTGTGTAAACATGGAAATATCTACACAGCTATCTGTGTAAACATGGAAATATGTACACAGGTCTCTGTGTAAAGATGGAAATATCTACACCGCAATCTGTGCAAATATGGAAATATCTACACCGCTATCTCAGTAAACATGGAAATACCTACACCGCTATCTGTATAAACATGGAAATATCAACACCGCTAACGGTATAAACATGGAAATGTCTACACCACGATCTGTATAAACATGGAAATATCTACACCGCTGTATGTACAAACATGGAAATATTGACACCGCTATCTCTATAAATAGGGAAATATCTACACCACAATCTCTATAAACATGTAAATATCTACACCGTTATCTGTATAAACAAAGAAATAACTCCACCGCTGTCTGTATGAACATGGAGACATCTACACCGCTAGCTGTACAAACATGGAATTATCTGCAGCGTTATCTGTATAAACATGGAAATATCTACACCGCAGTCTGTGCAAAGATGGAAAGATCTACAATGCTATCTCAATAAACATGGAAATATCGACACCGCCATCTGTACACACATGGAAATACCTACACAGTCATCTCTATAAACATGGAAATATCTACACCACTATCTGTATAAACATGGAAATATCTACACTGCCATCTGTATAAACATGGAATTACCTTCACAGACATCTCTATAATCATTGAAATATCTACACCGCAATCTGTATAAACATGGAATTAGCCACACGGCTATCTGCATAAACATGGAAATATCTACACCGCTATCTGTATAAACATGGAAATATCAACACCACGACGTGTATAAACATGGAAATATCTACACCGCTATGTGAATAAACATGGAAATATCTACACCGCTATCAGTATAAACATGGAAATATTGACACCGCTATCTGTATAAATATGGAAATATCTACACCACTATCTCTATAAACATGGAAATATCTACACCGTTATCTGTATAAACAAAGAAATATCTCCACCGCTGTCTGTATGAACATGGAGACATCTACACCGCTAGCTGTATAAACATGGAATTATCTGCAGCGTTATCTGTATAAACATGGAAATATCTACACCGCAGTCTGTGCAAAGATGGAAATATCTACAATGCTATCTCAATAAACATGGAAATATCGACACCGCCATCTGTACACACATGGAAATACCTACACAGTCATCTGTATAAACATGGAAATATCTACACCACTATCTGTATACACATGGAAATACCTACACTGCCATCTGTATAAACATGGAATTACCTACACAGACATCCCTATAATCATTGAAATATCTACACCGCTATCTGTATAAACATCGAAGTAGCCACACCGCTATCTGTATAAACATGGAAATATCTACACCGCTATCTGTATAAACATGGAAATCTCTACACCACGACGTGTATAAACATGGAAATATCTACACCGCTATGTGAATAAACATGGAAATATCTACACTGCTATCAGTATAAACATGGAAATATTGACACCGCTATCTGTATAAATATGGAAATATCTACAGCACTATCTCTATAAACATGGAAATATCTACACCGTTATCTGTATAAACAAAGAAATATCTCCACCGCTGTCTGTATGAACATGGAGACATTTACACCGCTAGCTGTATAAACATGGAATTATCTGCAGCGTTACCTGTATAAACATGGAAATATCTACACCGCAGTCTGTGCAAAGATGGAAATATCTACAATGCTATCTCAATAAACATGGAAATATCGACACCGCCATCTGTACACACATGGTAATACCTACACAGTCATCTCTATAAACATGGAAATATCTACACCACTATCTGTATAAACATGGAAATACCGACACTGCCATCTGTATAAACCTGAAATTATCTACACAGACATCTCTATAACCATTGAAAAGACTACACCGCTATCTGTATACACATGGAAGTAGCCACACCGCTATCTGTATAATCTTAGAATTATCTACACCGCCATCTGTGAAAACATGGAAATATCTACACTGTCATCTTTATAAACATGGAAATATCTACACGTCCATCTGTATAAACATGGAAATATCTACACTGCCATCTGTATATACCTGGAAATATCTACACTGCCATCTGTATAAACATGGAAATATCTACACCGCTATCTCTATAAACATGGAAATGTCTACACGGCTCTCTGTATAAACATGGAAATATCTCCACCGCTATCTGTAGAAACATGCAAATATCTACATCACTATCTGTATAAACATGGAAATACCTCCACCGCTATCTCTATAAAGATGGAAATATCTACACCGCTATCTTTATAAACATGGAAATATCTACACTGCTGTCTGTATAAACATGGAAATAACTATAACACTATCTGTGTAAACATGGAAATATCTAGACAGCTATCTGTGTAAACATGGAAATATGTACACAGGTCTCTGTGTAAAGATGGAAATATCTACACCGCAATCTGTGCAAATATGGAATTATCTACACCGCTATCTCAGTAAACATGGAAATATCTACACCGCTATCTGTATAAACATGGAAATATCAACACAACTATCTGTATAAACATGGAAATGTCTACACCACCATCTGTATAAACATGGAAATATCTACACCGCTATATGTATAAACATGGAAATATCTACACCGATTTCAGTATAAACATGGAAATATCTACACCGCAATCTGTGCAAATATGGAATTATCTACACCGCTATCTCAGTAAACATGGAAATATCTACACCGCCATCTGTACACACATGGAAATACCTACACAGTCATCTGTATAAACATGGAAATATCTACACCACTATCTGTATAAACATGGAAATATCTACACTGCCATCTGTATAAACATGGAATAACCTACACAGACATCTCTATAATCATTGAAATATCTACACCGCTATCTGTATAAACATGGAAGTAGCCACACCGCTATCAGTATAAACATGGAAATATCTACACCGCTATCTGTATAAACATGGAAATATCTACACCACGGCGTGGATAAACATGGAAATATCTACACGGCTATGTGAATAAACATGGAAATATCTACACCGCTATCAGTATAAACATGGAAATATTGACACCGCTATCTGTATAAATATGGAAATATCTACACCACTATCTCTATAAACATGGAAATATCTACACCGTTATCTGTATAAACAAAGAAATATCTCCACCGCTGTCTGTATGAACATGGAGACATCTACACCGCTAGCTGTATAAACATAGAATTATCTGCAGCGTTAACTGTATAAACATGGAAATAACTACACCGCAGTCTGTGCAAAGATGGAAATATCTACAATGCTATCTCAATAAACATGGAAATATCGACACCGCCATCTGTACACACATGGAAATACCTACACAGTCATCTGTATAAACATGGAAATATCTACACCACTATCTGTATAAACATGGAAATACCTACACTGCCATCTGTATAAACATGGAATTATCTACACAGACATCTCTATAACCATTGAAATATCTACACCGCTATCTGTATAAACATGGAAGTAGCCACAGCGCTATCTGTATGAACATGGAAATATCTACACCGCCATCTGTGAAAACATGGAAATATCTACACTGTCATCTTTATAAACATGGAAATATCTACACGTCCATCTGTATAAACATGGAAATATCTACACTGCCATCTGTATATACCTGGAAATATCTACACTGCCATCTGTATAAACATGGAAATACCTACACCGCTATCTCTATAAACATGGAAATATTTACACCACGGCATGTATAAACATGGAAATATCTACACCACCACATGTATAAACATGGAAATATCTACACCGCCATATGAATAAACATGGAAATATCTACACCGCTATCAGTAAAAACATGGAAATATCGACATCGCTATCTGTATAAATATGGAAATATCTACACCACTATCTCTATAAACATGGAAATATCTACACCGTTATCTGTATAAACAAAGAAATATCTCCACCGCTGTCTGTATGAACATGGAAACATCTACACGGCTAGCTGTATAATCATGGAATTATCTGCAGCGTTATCTGTATAAACATGGAAATATCTACACCGCAGTCTGTGCAAAGATCGAAATATCTACAATGCTATCACAATAAACATGGAAATATCGACACCGCCATCTGTACACACATGGAAATACCTACACAGTCATCTGTATTAACATGGAAATATCTACACCACTATCTGTATAAACATGGAAATATCTACACTGCCATCTGTATAAATATGGAATTGCCTACACAGACATCTCTGTAATCATTGAAATATCTACAACGCTATCTGTTTAAACATGGAAGTAGCCACACCGCTATCTGTATAAACATGGAAATATCTACACCGCTATCTGTATAAACATGGAAATATCTACACCACGACGTGTATAAACATGGAAATATCTACACCGCTATGTGAATAAACATGGAAATATCTACACCGCTATCAGTATAAACATGGAAATATTGACACCGTTATCTGTATAAATATGGAAATATCTACACCACTATCTCTATAAACATGGAAATATCCACACCGTTATCTGTATCAACAAAGAAATATCTCCACCCCTGTCTGTATGAACATGGAAACATCTACACCGATAGCTGTATAAACATGGAATTATCTGCAGCGTTATCTGTATAGACATGGAAATATCTTCACCGCAGTCTGTGCAAAGATGGAAATATCTACAATGCTATCTCAATAAACATGGAAATATCGACACCGCCATCTGTACACACATGGAAATACCTACACAGTCATCTGTATAAACATGGAAATATCTACACCGCTATCTGTATAAACATGGAAATATCTACACCGCCATCTTTGAAAACATGGAAATAGCTACACTGTCATCGTTATAAACATGGAAATATCTACACGTCCATCTGTATAAACATGGAAATATCTACACTGCCATCTGTATACACCTGGAATTATCTACAATGCCATCTGTATAAACATGGAAATATCTACACCGCAATCTCTATAAACATGGAAATATCTACACGGCTATCTGTATAAACATGGAAATATCTCCACCGCTATCTGTAGAAACATGGAAATATCTACATCTCTATCTGTATAAATATGGAAATATCTACACTGCCATCTGTAAAGAGATGGAAACATCTACACCACGATCTGTATTAACATGGAAATATCAACACTACTATCTGTATAGACATGGAAATATCTACAACGCTATCTGTATAAACATGGAAATATCTACACCGCTATCTGTATAAACATGGAAATATCTACACTGCTATCAGTATAAATATGGAAACATCTACACTGCTATCTGTATAAATATGGAATTATCTACAGAGCTATCACCATAAAGATGGAAATATCTACACCACTATCTGTATAAACATGGAAATATCTCCACCGCAATCTCTATAAACATGGAAATATCTACACCGCTATCTTTAAAAACATGGAAATATCTACACCACTATCTCTATAAACTTGGAAATACGTACACTGCCATCTGTATAAATATGGAAACAGCCACACCGCTATGTGTATAAACATGGAAATATCTACACCGACATCTGAATGAACATGGAAATATCTACACGGCTATCTGTAGAAATATGGAATTATCTACACTGCTATCTCCATAAACAAGGAAACATCCACACCGCTATGTGTATAAACATGGAAATATCTACACCGCTATCTGCATAAACTTGGAAATATCTACATGGCCATCCATATAAACATGGAAATATCTCCACCGCTATCTGTATAAACAGGGAAATATCTCCACTGCTATCCGTATAAACATGGAAATATCTACACTGCTATCTGTATAAACATGGAAATATCTACACCGCTATCTGTATAAACATGGAAATAGCCACACCGCCATTAGTAAAAACTTGGAAATCTCTACACAGTCATCTGTATAAACATGGAAATATCTACACCTCCATCTTTAAAAACATGGTAATATCTACACTGCCATCTGTATAAACATGGAAATATCTTCACCGCCATCAGTAAAAACTTGGAAATCTCTACACAGTCATCTGTATCAACATGGAAATATCTACACCTCCATCTTAAAAAACATGGAAATATCTACACTGCCATCTGTATAAACATGGAAATATCTACACAGCCATCTGTATAAACATGGAAGTATCTACACCACTATCTCTATAAACATGGAAACAACTACATCGCTATCAGTATAAACATGGAAATATCTACCCCGCTATCTGTATAAACTTGGAAATATCTACACCGCTATCTGTATAAACTTGGAAATATCTACACCGCTATCTGTAAAAATATGGAAATATCTACACCGCTCTCTGTATATACACGGAAATATCTTCATGGCTCTCTCTATAAACTTGGAAATATCTACACCGCCATCTGTATAAACATGGAAATATCTACACTGCGATGTGTATAAACATGGAAATATCTACATGGTTATCTCAGTAAACATGCAAATATTTACACCACCATCTGTATGAACATGGAAATATTCAGAGAGTCATCTGTATAAACATGGAAATATGTACACCACTATCTGTATAAACATAGAAATATCTACACTGCCTTCTGTATAAACTTGGAAATATCTACACCTCCATCTGCATAAACATGGAAATATCTACACTGCCAACTGCATAAACATGGAAATATCAACACAGCAATCTCTATAAACATGGAAATATCTACATCGTTATCTGTATAAACAAGGAAATAGCCACACCGATATCTATATAAACATGGAAATATCTACACCGCCATCTGTAAAAACATGGAATATCTACACATTCATCTCTATAAACATGGAAATACCTACACCTCCATTTTTGTAAAAATGGAAATATCTACACTGCCATCTGTATACACATGGAAATATCCACACAGCCATCTTTATAAACATGGAAATATCTACACCGCTATCTCGAAATACATGGAAATATCTACATCGCTATCTGTAAAAACATGGAAATATTTACAATGCCATCTGTATAAACATGGAAGTAGTCACACCGCTATCTGTATAAATATGGAAATATCTACAACACCATTGGAATAAACATAGAAATAACTACACAGCTATCTGTATAAATATGGAAATATCTACACCGCCATCTCTATAAACATGGAAATACCTCGAATGCTATCTGTATAAACATGGAAATATCTCCACCGCTATCTGTATAAACTTGGAAATATCTCCACCGCTATCTGTATAAACATGGAAATATCTACAACGCTACCTGTATAAACATAGAAATATCTACAACGCTATCTGTATTAATATGGAAATATCTGCACTGCCATGTGTATAAACATGGAAATAACCACACCGCTATCTGTATATACATGGAAATATCTACACCGCCATCGGTAAAAACATGGAAATATCTACATAGTCATCTGTATAAACATGGAAATACCTACACCTCCTTCTGTGTAAACATGGAAATATCTACACTGCCATCTGTATACACTTGGAAATATCCAAACAGCCATCTGTATAAACATGGAAATATCTACACCGCTATCTCGATATACATGGAAATATCTACATCGCTATCTGTATAAACATGGAAATATCTACAATGCCATCTGTATAACATGGATGTAGCCACACCGCTCTCTGTATAAACATGGAAATATCTACACCACCAGCTGAATAAACATCGAAATAACTACATGGCTATCTGTATAAATATGGAAATATCTACACCGCCATCTCTGTAAACATCGAAATATCTGAACGCTATCTGTATTAACATGTAAATATCTACATCTCTATCTGCACAAACATGGAAATATCTCCACCGCTACCTCTATAAACAAGGAATTATCTACACCGCTATCTCTATACACATGGAAATTTCTCCACCGCTATCTTTATAAACATGGAAATATCTACACCGCTATCTTTATAAACATGGAAATACCTACACCACTATCTGCATAAACATGGAAATATCTACACTGCCATCTGTATAATTATGGGAACAGCCACACCGCTATGTGTATAAACCTGGAAATAACTACACCGCCATCTGAATAAACATGGAATTATCTACACCGCTATCTGTATAAATATGAAAATATCTTCACCGCTATCTCTATAAACATGGAAATAACTACACCACTATCTGTATAAACATGGAAATATCTACACAGACATCTCTATTAACATATAAATATCTACATCGCTATCTGCATAAACATAGAAATAGCCACACCGCTATATGTATAAACATAGAAATATCTACTCTGCCCTGTGTAAAAACATGGAAATATCTCCACTGCTATCTGTATAAACGTGGAAATATCTTCACCGCTATCTGAATAAACATGGAAATAACTACACCGCTAACTCTATAAACATGGAAATATCTACACCGCCGTCTGTAAAAACATGGAAATATCTACACAGTCATCTGTGTAAACATGGAAAGTATCTACACCTCCATCTGTATAAACATGGAAATATCTACACCAACATCTGAATGAACATCAAAATGTCTACACGGCTATTTCTATAAATATGGAAATATCTACACCGCTATATCTAAAAACATGGAAATATCTACACCGCTCTCTCTATGAACATGGAAATATCTACACCGCCATCTCTATAAACATGGAAATATCTCCAACGCTATCTGTATTAACATGTAAATATCTACATCTCTATCTGTACAAACATGGAAATATCTCCACCGCTATCTCTATAAACAAGGAATTATCTACACCGCTATCTCTATACACATGGAAATATCTCCACCGCAATCAGTATAAACATGGAAATACCTACACCGCTACCTGTATAAACATGTAAATATCTACGCCGCTATCTGTATAAACATGGAAATATCTACACCGCTATCTGTATCAACATGGAAATATCCACATCGTTGTCTGTATAAACAAGGAAATATCTCGACCGCTATCTCTAAAAACCTGGAAATATCTCCACCACTATCTCTATAAACATGGAAATATCTACACCGCTATCTTCATAAACATGGAAATATCTACACCACTATCTGTATAAACATGGAAATACCTACACTGCCATCTCTATAAACATGGAAACAGCCACAACGCTATCTGTATAAACATGGAAATATCCACACAGCCATCTGTATAAACATGGAAATATCTACACCGCTATCTCTATAAACATGGAATTATCTACATCGCTATCTGTATAAACATGGAAATATCTATACTGCCATCTGTATAAACATGGAAGTAGCCACACCGCTATCTGTATAAACATGGAAATATCTCCACCGCTATCTCAATTTTCATGGAAATATCTCCACCGCTATCTTCATAAACATGGAAATATCTACACCACTATCTGTATAAACATGGAAATACCTACACTGCCATCTCTATAAACATGGAAACAGCCACAACGCTATCTGTATAAACATGGAAATATCCACACAGCCATCTGTATAAACATGGAAATATGTTCACCGCTATCTGTATAAACATGGAATTATCTACATTGCTAGCTGTATAAACTTGGAAATATCTACACTGCCATCTGTATAAACATGGAAATAGCCACACCGCTATCGGTATAAACATGGAAATATCTACACCGCCATCTGAATAAACATGGAAATATCTAAACAGCTATCTTTATAAATATGGAAATATCTACACCAATATCTCTATAAACATGGAAATATATACACAGCTATCTGTATAAACATGGAAATATCTACACCGCTATCTCTCTAAATATGGAAATATCTACACCGCCATCTGTATAAACATGGGAACACCTACACACTCATCTGTATAAACATGGAAATATCTACACCTCCATCTGTATAAACATGGAAATACCTACACTGCCATCTGTATACACATGGGAATATCTACACCTCCATCTGTATACACATGGAAATACCAAAACTGCAATCTGTATACACATGCAAATATCTACACCGCTACCTATATATATTTGGAAATACTTACACCGCTATCTGTATAAACATGGAAATATCTACACCGCTATGTGTATAAACATGGAAATACCTACAGTGCCATCTGTATAAACTTGGAAATCTCTACACCGCAATCAGTATAAACATGTAAATATCTCCCCCGCTATCTGTATAAACATGGAAATATCTCCACCGCAATCTGTTTAAACATGTAAATATCTACACCGCTATCTCTAAAAACATGGAAATATCTACACCGCTATCTGTATAAACATGGAAATATCTACACTGCCATCTGTATATACATGGAAATAGCCACTCCACTATCTGTATAAACATGGAAATATCTACACGGCTTTATGTATAAATATGGTAATATCTACACCACTATCTCTATAAACATGGAAATATCTACTCAGCTATCTGTATAAACATGGAAGTATCTACACTGCTATCACTATAAACATGGAAATATCTACACAGACATCTGTATAAACATGGAAATATCTACACCGCTATCTCTATAAACATGGAAACAACTACACCGCCATCTGTAAAAACATGGAAATATCTACACAGTCATCTGTATAAACATGGAAGTATCTACACCTCCAAGTCTATAAACATGGAAGTATCTGCACTGCCATCTGTATAATCCTGGAAATATCTACACCGCTATCACTATATATTTGGAAATACGTACACCGCTATCTGTATAAACACGGAAATATCTACACCGCTATCTCTATAAACATGGAAATATCTACACTGCTTTCTCTATAAACATGGAAATATCTACACCGCTTTCTCTATAAACATGGAAATATCTACACTGCTTTCTCTATAAACATGGAAATATCTACACCGCTTTCTCTATAAACATGGAAATATCTACACCACTATCTGTATAAACATGGAAATAGCCACACCGCAATCTGTATAAATATGGAAATAACTTCATTGCTATCTGTATAAACATGGAAATGTCTACACAGCCATCTGTATAAACATGGAAATATCTACACCGCTATCTCTATAAACATGGAAATGTCTACACCGCAATCTGTATAAAGATGGAAATATCTACATGGGTATCTCTATAAACATGGAAATATCTTCACCGCCATCTGTATAAACATGGAAATAACTACAAAGTCATCTGTATAAACATGGAAATATCTACACCACTATCGGTATGAACATGGAAAGATCTACACTGCCATCTGTATAAACATGGAAATATCTACACAGCCATCTCTATAAACATGGAAATATATACATCGCTATCTGTATAAACATGGAAATAGCCACACCGCTATCTGTATACACATGGAAATATCTACACCGCCATCTGTAAAATCATGGAAATATCTACACAGTCATCTGTATAAACATGGAAGTATCTAAACCTCCATGTGTATAAACATGGAAATATCTACACTGCCATCTGTATACACATGGAAATATCTACGCAGCCATCTGTATAAACCTGGAAATATCTACAACGATATCTCTATGAACATGGAAAAAACTACACCGCTATCTGTATAAACATGGAAATATCTACACCGCTATCTGTAAAAACATGGAAATAACTACACCGGTATCTGTTTAAACTTGGAAATATCTACACCGCCATCTCTATAAACATGGAAATATATCCACCGCTATCTGTATAAACATGGAAATATCTCCACCGCTATCTGTATAAACACGGAAATAACTGCACCACTATCTGTATAAACTTGGAAATATCTACACTGCCATCTCTATTAACTTGGAAATATATCCACCGCTATCAGTATAAACATGGAAATATCTCCACCGCTATCTGTATAAACATGGAAATAACTGCACCACTATCTGTATAAACTTGGAAATATCTACACTGCCATCTCTATAAACATGGAACTATATCCACCGCTATCAGTATAAACATGGAAATATCTCCACCGCTATCTGTATAATCTTGGAAATATCAACATGGCTATCTCTATATACATGGAAATATCTACACTGCCATCTATATAAAAATATAAATAACTACACAGTCGTCTGTATAAACATGGAAATATCTACACCACTATCGGTATAAACATGGAAATATCTACACTGCTTCTGTATAAACATGGAAATATTTACACAGCCATCTCTATAAACCTGGAAATATATACATCGCTATCTGTATAAACATGGAAATAGCCAAACCGCTATCTGTATAAACATGGAAATATCTACACCGCCATCTGCAAAAACGTGGAAATACCTACACAGTCATGTGTATAAACATGGAACTATCTACAACTCCATATGTATAAACATGGAAATATATACACTGCCATCTGTGCAAAGATGGAAATATCTACAACGCTATCTCTGTAAACATGGAAATATCTACACCGCCATCTGTATAAACGGTGAAATGTCTACACCACTATCTGGAGAAACATGGAAATATCTACACCGCCATCAGTATAAACATGGAAATATCTACAGCGCCATCTGTATAAATATGGAAATATCTGCACCGTTATCTGTATAAATTTGGAAATATCTACACCGCAATCTCTATAAACATGGAAATATCTACACCGCTCCCTGTGTAAAGATGGAAATTCCTACACTGCAATCTGTGCCAATTTGGAAATATCTACACCGCTATCTGCGTAAACATGGAAATATCTACACCACTATCTGTATAAACATGGAAATATCTACACCGCTATCTGTATAAACATGGAAATATCTTCACTGCCATGTGTATAAATTTGGAAATATCTACACCGTCATCTATATAAACATGGAAATATCTACAGCGCTATCTCTATAAACATGGAAATATCTACACTGCTATCTGTATAAACATGGAAATATCCACAACGCCATCTGTATAAACATGGAAATATCTACACAGTCATCCGTATAAACATGGAAATATCTACACCACCATCTATAAAAACATGGAAATATCTACAATGTCATCTGTATAAACATGGAAGTATCTACAGCACCATCTGTTTAAACTTGGAATTATCTACTCTGCCGTCTACAAACATGGAAATACCTACACAGCCATCTGTATAAACTTGGAAATATGTCACCGCTATCTCTATAAACATGGAAATATCTCCACCGCTATCTCTATAAACATGGAACTATGTTCAACCCTATCTGTGTAAACATGGAAATATCTACACAGCTATATGTGTAAACATGGAAATTTCTACACCGCTATGTGTAAAGATGGAAATATGTACACTGCAATCTGTGCAAAGATGGAAATATCTACAATGCTATCTCAATAAACATGGAAATATCGACACCGCCATCTGTACACACATGGAAATACCTACACAGTCATCTCTATAAACATGGAAATATCTACACCACTATCTGTATAAACATGGAAATACCTACACTGCCATCTGTATAAACATGGAAATATCTACACGTCCATCTGTATAAACATGGAAATATCTACACTGCCATCTGTATATACCTGGAAATATCTACACTGCCATCTGTATAAACATGGAAATATCTACACCGCTATCTCTATAAACATGGAAATGTCTACACGGCTATCTGTATAAACATGGAAATATCTCCACCGCTATCTGTAGAAACATGGAAATATCTACATCGCTATCTGTATAAACTTGGAAATATCTCCATCGCTATCTCTATAAAGATGGAAATATCTACACCGCTATCTTTATAAACATGGAAATATCTACACCGCTATCTGTATAAACATGGAAATATCTATAACACTATCTGTGTAAACATGGAAATATCTACACAGCTATCTGTGTAAACATGGAAATATGTACACAGGTCTCTGTGTAAAGATGGAAATATCTACACCGCAATCTGTGCAAATATGGAAATATCTACACCGCTATCTCAGTAAACATGGAAATACCTACACCGCTATCTGTATAAACATGGAAATATCAACACCGCTAACGGTATAAACATGGAAATGTCTACACCACGATCTGTATAAACATGGAAATATCTACACCGCTGTATGTACAAACATGGAAATATTGACACCGCTATCTCTATAAATAGGGAAATATCTACACCACAATCTCTATAAACATGTAAATATCTACACCGTTATCTGTATAAACAAAGAAATATCTCCACCGCTGTCTGTATGAACATGGAGACATCTACACCGCTAGCTGTACAAACATGGAATTATCTGCAGCGTTATCTGTATAAACATGGAAATATCTACACCGCAGTCTGTGCAAAGATGGAAAGATCTACAATGCTATCTCAATAAACATGGAAATATCGACACCGCCATCTGTACACACATGGAAATACCTACACAGTCATCTCTATAAACATGGAAATATCTACACCACTATCTGTATAAACATGGAAATATCTACACTGCCATCTGTATAAACATGGAATTACCTTCACAGACATCTCTATAATCATTGAAATATCTACACCGCAATCTGTATAAACATGGAATTAGCCACACGGCTATCTGCATAAACATGGAAATATCTACACCGCTATCTGTATAAACATGGAAATATCAACACCACGACGTGTATAAACATGGAAATATCTACACCGCTATGTGAATAAACATGGAAATATCTACACCGCTATCAGTATAAACATGGAAATATTGACACCGCTATCTGTATAAATATGGAAATATCTACACCACTATCTCTATAAACATGGAAATATCTACACCGTTATCTGTATAAACAAAGAAATATCTCCACCGCTGTCTGTATGAACATGGAGACATCTACACCGCTAGCTGTATAAACATGGAATTATCTGCAGCGTTATCTGTATAAACATGGAAATATCTACACCGCAGTCTGTGCAAAGATGGAAATATCTACAATGCTATCTCAATAAACATGGAAATATCGACACCGCCATCTGTACACACATGGAAATACCTACACAGTCATCTGTATAAACATGGAAATATCTACACCACTATCTGTATACACATGGAAATACCTACACTGCCATCTGTATAAACATGGAATTACCTACACAGACATCCCTATAATCATTGAAATATCTACACCGCTATCTGTATAAACATCGAAGTAGCCACACCGCTATCTGTATAAACATGGAAATATCTACACCGCTATCTGTATAAACATGGAAATCTCTACACCACGACGTGTATAAACATGGAAATATCTACACCGCTATGTGAATAAACATGGAAATATCTACACTGCTATCAGTATAAACATGGAAATATTGACACCGCTATCTGTATAAATATGGAAATATCTACACCACTATCTCTATAAACATGGAAATATCTACACCGTTATCTGTATAAACAAAGAAATATCTCCACCGCTGTCTGTATGAACATGGAGACATTTACACCGCTAGCTGTATAAACATGGAATTATCTGCAGCGTTACCTGTATAAACATGGAAATATCTACACCGCAGTCTGTGCAAAGATGGAAATATCTACAATGCTATCTCAATAAACATGGAAATATCGACACCGCCATCTGTACACACATGGTAATACCTACACAGTCATCTCTATAAACATGGAAATATCTACACCACTATCTGTATAAACATGGAAATACCGACACTGCCATCTGTATAAACCTGAAATTATCTACACAGACATCTCTATAACCATTGAAAAGACTACACCGCTATCTGTATACACATGGAAGTAGCCACACCGCTATCTGTATAATCTTAGAATTATCTACACCGCCATCTGTGAAAACATGGAAATATCTACACTGTCATCTTTATAAACATGGAAATATCTACACGTCCATCTGTATAAACATGGAAATATCTACACTGCCATCTGTATATACCTGGAAATATCTACACTGCCATCTGTATAAACATGGAAATATCTACACCGCTATCTCTATAAACATGGAAATGTCTACACGGCTCTCTGTATAAACATGGAAATATCTCCACCGCTATCTGTAGAAACATGCAAATATCTACATCACTATCTGTATAAACATGGAAATACCTCCACCGCTATCTCTATAAAGATGGAAATATCTACACCGCTATCTTTATAAACATGGAAATATCTACACTGCTGTCTGTATAAACATGGAAATAACTATAACACTATCTGTGTAAACGTGGAAATATCTAGACAGCTATCTGTGTAAACATGGAAATATGTACACAGGTCTCTGTGTAAAGATGGAAATATCTACACCGCAATCTGTGCAAATATGGAATTATCTACACCGCTATCTCAGTAAACATGGAAATATCTACACCGCTATCTGTATAAACATGGAAATATCAACACAACTATCTGTATAAACATGGAAATGTCTACACCACCATCTGTATAAACATGGAAATATCTACACCGCTATATGTATAAACATGGAAATATCTACACCGCTTTCAGTATAAACATGGAAATATCTACACCGCAATCTGTGCAAATATGGAATTATCTACACCGCTATCTCAGTAAACATGGAAATATCTACACCGCCATCTGTACACACATGGAAATACCTACACAGTCATCTGTATAAACATGGAAATATCTACACCACTATCTGTATAAACATGGAAATATCTACACTGCCATCTGTATAAACATGGAATAACCTACACAGACATCTCTATAATCATTGAAATATCTACACCGCTATCTGTATAAACATGGAAGTAGCCACACCGCTATCAGTATAAACATGGAAATATCTACACCGCTATCTGTATAAACATGGAAATATCTACACCACGGCGTGGATAAACATGGAAATATCTACACGGCTATGTGAATAAACATGGAAATATCTACACCGCTATCAGTATAAACATGGAAATATTGACACCGCTATCTGTATAAATATGGAAATATCTACACCACTATCTCTATAAACATGGAAATATCTACACCGTTATCTGTATAAACAAAGAAATATCTCCACCGCTGTCTGTATGAACATGGAGACATCTACACCGCTAGCTGTATAAACATAGAATTATCTGCAGCGTTAACTGTATAAACATGGAAATAACTACACCGCAGTCTGTGCAAAGATGGAAATATCTACAATGCTATCTCAATAAACATGGAAATATCGACACCGCCATCTGTACACACATGGAAATACCTACACAGTCATCTGTATAAACATGGAAATATCTACACCACTATCTGTATAAACATGGAAATACCTACACTGCCATCTGTATAAACATGGAATTATCTACACAGACATCTCTATAACCATTGAAATATCTACACCGCTATCTGTATAAACATGGAAGTAGCCACAGCGCTATCTGTATGAACATGGAAATATCTACACCGCCATCTGTGAAAACATGGAAATATCTACACTGTCATCTTTATAAACATGGAAATATCTACACGTCCATCTGTATAAACATGGAAATATCTACACTGCCATCTGTATATACCTGGAAATATCTACACTGCCATCTGTATAAACATGGAAATACCTACACCGCTATCTATATAAACATGGAAATATTTACACCACGGCATGTATAAACATGGAAATATCTACACCACCACATGTATAAACATGGAAATATCTACACCGCCATATGAATAAACATGGAAATATCTACACCGCTATCAGTAAAAACATGGAAATATCGACATCGCTATCTGTATAAATATGGAAATATCTACACCACTATCTCTATAAACATGGAAATATCTACACCGTTATCTGTATAAACAAAGAAATATCTCCACCGCTGTCTGTATGAACATGGAAACATCTACACGGCTAGCTGTATAATCATGGAATTATCTGCAGCGTTATCTGTATAAACATGGAAATATCTACACCGCAGTCTGTGCAAAGATCGAAATATCTACAATGCTATCACAATAAACATGGAAATATCGACACCGCCATCTGTACACACATGGAAATACCTACACAGTCATCTGTATTAACATGGAAATATCTACACCACTATCTGTATAAACATGGAAATATCTACACTGCCATCTGTATAAATATGGAATTGCCTACACAGACATCTCTGTAATCATTGAAATATCTACAACGCTATCTGTTTAAACATGGAAGTAGCCACACCGCTATCTGTATAAACATGGAAATATCTACACCGCTATCTGTATAAACATGGAAATATCTACACCACGACGTGTATAAACATGGAAATATCTACACCGCTATGTGAATAAACATGGAAATATCTACACCGCTATCAGTATAAACATGGAAATATTGACACCGTTATCTGTATAAATATGGAAATATCTACACCACTATCTCTATAAACATGGAAATATCCACACCGTTATCTGTATAAACAAAGAAATATCTCCACCCCTGTCTGTATGAACATGGAAACATCTACACCGATAGCTGTATAAACATGGAATTATCTGCAGCGTTATCTGTATAGACATGGAAATATCTTCACCGCAGTCTGTGCAAAGATGGAAATATCTACAATGCTATCTCAATAAACATGGAAATATCGACACCGCCATCTGTACACACATGGAAATACCTACACAGTCATCTGTATAAACATGGAAATATCTACACCGCTATCTGTATAAACATGGAAATATCTACACCGCCATCTTTGAAAACATGGAAATAGCTACACTGTCATCGTTATAAACATGGAAATATCTACACGTCCATCTGTATAAACATGGAAATATCTACACTGCCATCTGTATACACCTGGAATTATCTACAATGCCATCTGTATAAACATGGAAATATCTACACCGCAATCTCTATAAACATGGAAATATCTACACGGCTATCTGTATAAACATGGAAATATCTCCACCGCTATCTGTAGAAACATGGAAATATCTACATCTCTATCTGTATAAATATGGAAATATCTACACTGCCATCTGTAAAGAGATGGAAACATCTACACCACGATCTGTATTAACATGGAAATATCAACACTACTATCTGTATAGACATGGAAATATCTACAACGCTATCTGTATAAACATGGAAATATCTACACCGCTATCTGTATAAACATGGAAATATCTACACTGCTATCAGTATAAATATGGAAACATCTACACTGCTATCTGTATAAATATGGAATTATCTACAGAGCTATCACCATAAAGATGGAAATATCTACACCACTATCTGTATAAACATGGAAATATCTACACCGCTATCTCTATAAACATGGAAATATCTACACCGCTATCTCTATAAACATGGAAATATCTTCACCGCCATCCATGTAAACATGGAACTATCTACACTGCCATCTGTATAAAGATGTAAATATCGACACCGCGAGCTGTGTAAAGATCGAAATATCTACACCGCTTTCTGTATAAACATGGAAATACCTACACCGCTATCTCTATAAACATGGAAATATCTACACCACCATCTCTATAAACATCAAATGTATACAACGCCATCTCCATAATCATGGAAATATCTACACCATCATCTACATAAACAAGGAAATATCTACACCGCCATCTATATAAACATGGAAGTATCTACACCGCTATCTCTATAAACATGGAAATATATAGAACTCCATCTCTATAAACATGGAAATAACTACACCGCCATCTTCATAAACAAGGAAATATCTACAGGGCCATCTATATAAACATGGAAATAACTACACCACCATCTGCATAAACATGGAAATATCTACACCGCCATCTGTACAAACATGGTAATATCTACAATGCCATCTGTAAAAAAATGAAAATATCTGCAACGCCATCTGTAAAAACATGGAAATATCCACACCGCTATCTGTAAAAACATGGAAATAGCTACACCGCTATCTGTATGAACATGGAAATAATTACACCGCTATCTGTATAAACATGGAAATATCTACACCGCCATCTGTAAATAAATGTAAATATCTACAACGCCATCTGTAAAAACATGGAAATTTCTACACAGTCAACTGTGGAAGCATGGAGATATCTACACAACCATCTCTATAAACAATAAAATATCTACACGGCCATCTATATAAGCATGGAAATATGTACACCGCTATCTCTATAAACAGGGAAATATATAGACCACCATCTCCATAAACATGGAAATATCTACACCGCCATCTTCATAAACAAGGTAATATCTACACCTCCATGTATATATACATGGAAATATCTACACCGCCATCTATATAAACATGGAAATATCTACACCGCTATCTCTATATACATGGAAATATATAGACCGCCATCTCTATAAACATGGAAATATATAGAACGCCATCTCTATAAACATGGAAATATCTACAGCACCATCTACATAAACAAAGAAATATCTACACTGCCATCTATATAAACATGGAAATATCTGCACCGCTATCTCTGTAAACATGGAAATATATAGACAACCATCTCTATAAACATGGAAATATCTACACCGCCATCTACATAAACAAGGAAATATCTACAGCGCCATGTATATAAACATGGAAATGTCTACACCGCCATCTGTATAAACATTGAAATATCTAAACTGCCATCTGTAAATAGTTGGTAATCTCTACACCGCGATCTGTATTAACATGGAAATATCTACACTACTATCTGTATAAACATGGAAATACGTACAACGCTATCTGTATAAACATGGAAATATCTACACTGCTATCTGTATAAATATGGAAATATCTACACAGCTATCTCCATAAACATGGAAATATCTACACAGCTATCTGTATAAACATGGAAATATCCACGCCGCCATCTCTATGAGTATGGAAATATCTTCACCGCCATCTGCATAAACATGGAAATATCTACAATGCTATCTCCAGAAACATAGAACTATCTACACCGCCATCTGTATAAACATGGAAATATGTACACCGCAATCTGTATAAACGAGGAAATATGTACACCACCGTATGTATAAAAATGGAAATACCTACATGGCGAGCTGTATAAACATGGAAATACCTACACCGCTATCTTTATAAACCTGGAAATACCAACACCGCTATCTTTATTAACATGGAAATATCTACACTGCTATCTGTGTAAACATGGAAATATCTACACAGCTCTCTGTGTAAAGATACAAATATCTAAACCGCTATCAGTGTAAAGATGGAAATATCTACACCGCTATCTTTGTAACATGGATATATCTACACCGCCATCTATATAAACATGGAAATATCTACACCGATATCTTTGTAAACATGGAAATATCTACACCGCTATCTGTACAAACATGGATATATCTACACCGCCATCTGTATAAACACGGAATTTTCTACTCCGCCATCTCCATAAACATGGAAATATCTATGCCACCATCTGTATAAACATGGAAATATCTACACCGCCATTTGTATAAACATGGAAATATCAACACAGCCCTCTGTATAAACATGGAAATATCAACACTGCTATCTTCATAAACATGAAAGTATCAACACTGCCATCTGTGTAAACATGGAAATATCTACACCGCCATGTGAATAAACATGGAAATATCTACACCGCTATCTCTATAAACAAGGAAATATCTACACCACGATTTGTATAAACATGGAAAGATCTACACCACTATCTGTATAAACTTGGAAATATGTACACCACCATCTGTATAAACATGGAAATATCTATACTGCTATCTGTATAAACATGGAAAGATCTACACCGCCATCTGTACAAACATGGAAATATCTACACTGCTATCTCTATAAACATGGAAATATCTACACCACCATCTCTATAAACATCAAATATATACAACGCCATCTCCATAATCATGGAAATATCTACACCATCATCTACATAAACAAGGAAATATCTACTCCGCCATCTATATAAACATGGAAATATCTATCCTGCTATCTGTATAAACATGGAAAGATCTACACCGCCATCTGTAAAAACATGGAAATATCTACACGGCTATCTCTATAAACATGGAAATATCTATACCGCCGTCTGCATAAACATGGAAATATCTACACCGCAATCTGTATTAACATGGAAATACCTACAACACTATCTGTGTAAACATGGAAATATGTACACAGCTGTCTGTTTAAACATGGAAATATGTACACCGCAATCTGTGTGAAGATGGAAATATCTACACCACAATCTTTGCAAATATGGAAATAGCTACACCTCTATCTCTATAAACATGGAAATATCTAAATCACCATGTGTAAAACATGGAAATATCTACACTGCCATCTCCATAAACATGGAACTATCTACACCGCCATCTGTATAAACATAGAAATACCTACACTGCTATCTGTATAAACATGGAAATATCTACACCGCCATCTGTATAAAAATGGAAATATGTACATGGCAAGCTGTATAAACATGGAAATATCTAGACCGCTATCTGTATAAACTTGGAAATATCTACGCTGCTATCTCTATAAACATGGAAATATCTACACCGCCATATGTAAAAACATGTAAATATCTACGCAGTCATCTGTATTAACATGGAAATATCTACACCACCATCTGTATAAACTTGAAATTATCTACACGGCCGTCTGTAAACACATGGAAATATGTCAACAACCATCTGTATAAACATGGAAATATCTACACCACTATTTCTATAAACATGGAAATACCTACACTGCTGTCTCTATAAACATGGAAATATCTACACCACTATCTCTATAAACATGGAAATATCTACACCGCCATTTCTATAAACTTGATAGTATCTTCTCTGCTGTCTCCGTAAACATTGAACTACCTACACCGCCATCTGTATAAACATGGAAATATCCCCAGTGCCATCTGTATAAAGATGTAAATAACTACACCACGAGCTGAATAAACATGGAAATATCTACACCGCTATCTGTATGAACATGGAAATAACAACTCCGCTATCTGTATAAACATGGAAATATCTTACCTGCCATCGGTATAATCATGGAAATATCTACACTGCCATCTGTATAAAGATGTAAATATCGACACCGCGAGCTGTATAAAGATGGAAATATCTACACCTCTATCTCTATAAACATGGAAATATGTAGACCGCCATCTCTATAAACATGGAAATAACTACACCGCCATCTACATAATCAAGGAAATATCTACACCGCCATCTATATAAACAAGGAAATATCTACACGGCCATCTGCATAAACATGGAAATAACTACAATGCCATCTGTAAATAGATGAAAATATCTACAACAAGATCTGTATTAACACGGAAATATCTACACTACTATCTGTATAAACATGAAATATTTACAACGATATCTGTATAAACATGGAAATATCTACACCATGAACTTTATAAATATGGAAATATCTACACCGCTATGTGTATAAAAATGGAAATATCTACACCGCTATCTGTATAAACATGGAAATATCTACACTGCTATCTGTGTAAATATGGAAATATCTACACCGCTATTTCCATAAACATGGAAATATCTACACCACTATCTGTATAAACATGGAAATATCTACACCGCTATCTCTATAAACATGGAAATATCTACACCGCTATCTCTATAAACATGGAAGTATCTACGCCGTCATCTCTATGAATATGGAAATATCTACACCACCATCTGCATAATCATGGAAATATCTACTCCACCATCTGTATAAACGTGGAAATATCTACACGGACATCTGTATAAACATGGAAATATCAACACCGCCATCGGTATCAACATGGAAATATCTACACCGCTATCTGTATAAACATGCAAATATCTACATTGCGATCTGTATAAACATGGAAATATCTACACCGCTATCAGTGTAAACATGGAAATATCTACACGGTGATCTGAATAAACATGGAAATAATTACACCGCTATCTGTATAAACATAGAAATATCTACACCACCGTCTGTACAAACATGGAAATATCTACACCGCCATCTGTAAATAAATGTAAATATCTACAACGCCATCTGTAAAAACATTGAAATATCTACACAGTCAACTGTAGAAGCATGGAAATATCTACACCACCATCTCTATAAACAAGAAAATATGTACACCGCCATCTATATAAGCATGGAAATATGTACACCGCTATCTCTATAAACATGGAAATATATAGACCACCATCTCTATAAACATGGAAATATCTACAACGCCAACTTCATAAACAAGGAAATACCTACACCGCCATCTATATAAACATGGAAATATCTACATCGCTATCTGTATAAATATGGAAATATCTGCACTGCCATCTGTAAATAGATGGAAATATCTACACCGCGATCTGTACTAACATGGAAATATCAACACTACTATCTGTATAGACATGGAAATATTTACAACGCTATCTGTATAAACATGGAAATATCTACACCGCTATCTATATAAACATGGAAATATCTACACTACTATCTGTATAAATATGGAAATATCTAGACTGCTATCTGTATAAATATGGAAATATCTACAGAGCTATCACCATAAAGATGGAAATATCTACACCGCTATCTGTATAAACATGGAAATATCTACACCGCTATCTCTATAAACATGGAAATATCTACACCGCTATCTCTATAAACATGGAAATATCTACACCGCTATCTCTATAAACATGGAAATATCTACACCGCCATCCGTATAAACATGGAAATATCTACATTGCCATCTGTATAAAGATGTAAATATCGACACCGCGAGCTGTATAAAGATGGAAATATCTACACCGCTATCTGTATAAACATGGAAATACCAACACCGCTTTCTGCATAAACATGGAAATATCTACACCGCTATCTGTATAAACATGGAAATACCAACACCGCTTTCTGTATAAACATGGAAATATCTGCACCGCTATCTGTATCAACATGGAAATATCTACACCACAATCTCTATAAACATGGAAAAACCTACATCGCTATCTGTATAAACATGGAAATATCTACACCGCTATTTCTATCAACATGGAAATATCCACATCGTTGTCTGTATAAGCATGGAAATATCTCGACCGCTATCTCTAAAAACATGGAAATATCTCCACCGCTATCTCCATAAACATGGAAATAGCTTCACCGCTATCTTTATAAACATGGAAATATCTACACAACTATCTGTATAAACATATAAATATCTACACTGCCATATCCATAAATATGGAAACAGCCACAACGCTATGTGTATAAACATGGGAATATCTACACCGACATCCATCAAAACATGGAAATATCTACACAATCATCTGTGTAAACATGGAAGATATCTACACCTCCATCTGTATAAACATGGAAATATCTACACCACCATTTGAATGAACATCGAAATGTCTACACGGCTATTTGTATAAATATGGAAATATCTACACCGCTATCTCTATAAACATGGAAATATCTACAAAGCTATCTGTATAAACATGGAAATATCTACACCGCTATCTCTATAAACATGGAAATATCTACACCGCTATCTCTATGAACATGGAAATATCTACATCGCTATCTGTACAAAAATGGATATATCTCCACCACTATCGCTGTTAAAATGGAATTATCTACACTTCTACCTCTATAAACATGGAAATATCTCCAACGCAATCTGTATAAACATTGAAATACCTACACCGCTATCGGTATAAACATGGAAATATCTACACCGCTATCTGTATTAACATGGAAATATCAACACAACTATCTGTATTAACATGGAAATATCTACATCTTTATCAGTATAAACATGGAAATATCTCCACCACTATCTCTATAAACATGAAAATATCTCCACCGCTATCTCCATAAACATGGAAATATCTACACCGCTATCTTTATTAACATGGAAATATCTACACCGCTATCTGTATAAATATGGAAATAGCTACACCACTATCTCTATAAACATGGAAATAACTACACCGCTATCTGTATAAACATGGAAATACCTACACCGCTATCTCCTTAAACATGGAAATATCTACACCGCTATCTGCATAAACTTGGAAATATCCACACGGCCATATGTATAAACCTGTAAATATCCCCACCGCTATCTGTATAGACATGGAAATATCTTCATCGATATCTGTATAAACATGGAAATAGCCACACCGCTATCAGTATAAACATGGAAATATCTTCACCGCCATCTGTAAAAACATGGAAATATCTACACAGTCATCTGTAGAAACATGGACATATCTACAACTCCATCTGTATTAACTTGGAAATATCTACCCTGCCATCTGTATACACATGGAAATATCAACACAGCCATCTGTATTAACATGGAAATATCTACACAGCTATCTCTATAAACATGGAAATACCTACACCGCTATCTCTATAAACATGGAAATATCTACACCGCTATCTGTGTAAACATGGAAATATCTACACCGCTATCTGTATTAACATGGAAATATCTACACTATCGTCTGTATAAACATGGAAATAGCCACAGCGCTATCTGGATAAACATGGAAATATCTACACGGCTATCTGTATAAACATGGAAATATCTACACCGCTATCTCTATAAACATGGAAATATCTACAGCGCTATCGGTATAAACTTGGAAATATCTACACCGCCATCTCTACAAACCTGGAAATATCTCCAACGCTATCTGTATTAACATGGAAATATCTCCACCGCTATCTGTATAAACATGGAAATATCTCAACCGCTATCTGTATAAACATGGAAATATATACACCGCTATCTGTAAACATGGAAATATCTACAACGTTATCTGTATTAACATGGAAATATCTACCCTGCCGTCTGTATAAACATGGGAATAGCCACAGCGCTATCTGTATAAACATGGAAATATCTACACCGCCATCTGAATAAACATGGAAATATCTACACGGCTATCTGTATAAATATGGAAATACACACACCGCTATCTCTATAAACATGGAAATGCCTACACCGCTATCTGTATAAACATGGAAATATCTACATGGTTATCTCTATAAACATGGAAATATCTACACCGCCATCTGTATATATATCGAAATACCTACAATCCTATTTCTATAGACATAGAAATGTCTACACCGCTTTCTGTATAAACATGGAAATATCTACATGGTTATCTCTATAAACACGGAAATATCTACACCGCCATCTCAAAATCCACGGAAATACCTACACAGACATCTGTATCAACCTGTAAATACCTCCACCATTATCTGTATAAACATGGAAATATCTCCACTGACAAATGCATAAACATGGAAGTACCTACACAGCCATCTCTATAAACATGGAAATATCTACATCGTTATCTGTATAAACATGGAAATAGCCACACCGATATCTATATAAACATGGAAATATCTTCACCGCCATCTGTAAAACATGGACATATCTTCACCGCTATCTCTATAAACATGGAATTATCTACACTGCTGTCTGTATAAACATGGAAATATCTCCACCACAATCAGTATAAACATGGAAATACCTACACCGCTACCTGTATAAACATGTAAATATCTACGCAACTGTCTGTATAAACATGGAAATAGCTACACCGCTATCTGCATAAACATGGAAATATCTACATCGTTATTTGTATAAACATGGAAATATCTTGACCGTTATCCCTATAAACATGGAAATATCTCCACCGCAATCTCTATAAACATGGAAATATCTACACCGCTATCTTTAAAAACATGGAAATATCTACACCACTATCTCTATAAACTTGGAAATACGTACACTGCCATCTGTATAAATATGGAAACAGCCACACCGCTATGTGTATAAACATGGAAATATCTACACCGACATCTGAATGAACATGGAAATATCTACACGGCTATCTGTAGAAATATGGAATTATCTACACTGCTATCTCCATAAACAAGGAAACATCCACACCGCTATGTGTATAAACATGGAAATATCTACACCGCTATCTGCATAAACTTGGAAATATCTACATGGCCATCCATATAAACATGGAAATATCTCCACCGCTATCTGTATAAACAGGGAAATATCTCCACTGCTATCCGTATAAACATGGAAATATCTACACTGCTATCTGTATAAACATGGAAATATCTACACCGCTATCTGTATAAACATGGAAATAGCCACACCGCCATTAGTAAAAACTTGGAAATCTCTACACAGTCATCTGTATAAACATGGAAATATCTACACCTCCATCTTTAAAAACATGGTAATATCTACACTGCCATCTGTATAAACATGGAAATATCTTCACCGCCATCAGTAAAAACTTGGAAATCTCTACACAGTCATCTGTATCAACATGGAAATATCTACACCTCCATCTTAAAAAACATGGAAATATCTACACTGCCATCTGTATAAACATGGAAATATCTACACAGCCATCTGTATAAACATGGAAGTATCTACACCACTATCTCTATAAACATGGAAACAACTACATCGCTATCAGTATAAACATGGAAATATCTACCCCGCTATCTGTATAAACTTGGAAATATCTACACCGCTATCTGTATAAACTTGGAAATATCTACACCGCTATCTGTAAAAATATGGAAATATCTACACCGCTCTCTGTATATACACGGAAATATCTTCATGGCTCTCTCTATAAACTTGGAAATATCTACACCGCCATCTGTATAAACATGGAAATATCTACACTGCGATGTGTATAAACATGGAAATATCTACATGGTTATCTCAGTAAACATGCAAATATTTACACCACCATCTGTATGAACATGGAAATATTCAGAGAGTCATCTGTATAAACATGGAAATATGTACACCACTATCTGTATAAACATAGAAATATCTACACTGCCTTCTGTATAAACTTGGAAATATCTACACCTCCATCTGCATAAACATGGAAATATCTACACTGCCAACTGCATAAACATGGAAATATCAACACAGCAATCTCTATAAACATGGAAATATCTACATCGTTATCTGTATAAACAAGGAAATAGCCACACCGATATCTATATAAACATGGAAATATCTACACCGCCATCTGTAAAAACATGGAATATCTACACATTCATCTCTATAAACATGGAAATACCTACACCTCCATTTTTGTAAAAATGGAAATATCTACACTGCCATCTGTATACACATGGAAATATCCACACAGCCATCTTTATAAACATGGAAATATCTACACCGCTATCTCGAAATACATGGAAATATCTACATCGCTATCTGTAAAAACATGGAAATATTTACAATGCCATCTGTATAAACATGGAAGTAGTCACACCGCTATCTGTATAAATATGGAAATATCTACAACACCATTGGAATAAACATAGAAATAACTACACAGCTATCTGTATAAATATGGAAATATCTACACCGCCATCTCTATAAACATGGAAATACCTCGAATGCTATCTGTATAAACATGGAAATATCTCCACCGCTATCTGTATAAACTTGGAAATATCTCCACCGCTATCTGTATAAACATGGAAATATCTACAACGCTACCTGTATAAACATAGAAATATCTACAACGCTATCTGTATTAATATGGAAATATCTGCACTGCCATGTGTATAAACATGGAAATAACCACACCGCTATCTGTATATACATGGAAATATCTACACCGCCATCGGTAAAAACATGGAAATATCTACATAGTCATCTGTATAAACATGGAAATACCTACACCTCCTTCTGTGTAAACATGGAAATATCTACACTGCCATCTGTATACACTTGGAAATATCCAAACAGCCATCTGTATAAACATGGAAATATCTACACCGCTATCTCGATATACATGGAAATATCTACATCGCTATCTGTATAAACATGGAAATATCTACAATGCCATCTGTATAACATGGATGTAGCCACACCGCTCTCTGTATAAACATGGAAATATCTACACCACCAGCTGAATAAACATCGAAATAACTACATGGCTATCTGTATAAATATGGAAATATCTACACCGCCATCTCTGTAAACATCGAAATATCTGAACGCTATCTGTATTAACATGTAAATATCTACATCTCTATCTGCACAAACATGGAAATATCTCCACCGCTACCTCTATAAACAAGGAATTATCTACACCGCTATCTCTATACACATGGAAATTTCTCCACCGCTATCTTTATAAACATGGAAATATCTACACCGCTATCTTTATAAACATGGAAATACCTACACCACTATCTGCATAAACATGGAAATATCTACACTGCCATCTGTATAATTATGGGAACAGCCACACCGCTATGTGTATAAACCTGGAAATAACTACACCGCCATCTGAATAAACATGGAATTATCTACACCGCTATCTGTATAAATATGAAAATATCTTCACCGCTATCTCTATAAACATGGAAATAACTACACCACTATCTGTATAAACATGGAAATATCTACACAGACATCTCTATTAACATATAAATATCTACATCGCTATCTGCATAAACATAGAAATAGCCACACCGCTATATGTATAAACATAGAAATATCTACTCTGCCCTGTGTAAAAACATGGAAATATCTCCACTGCTATCTGTATAAACGTGGAAATATCTTCACCGCTATCTGAATAAACATGGAAATAACTACACCGCTAACTCTATAAACATGGAAATATCTACACCGCCGTCTGTAAAAACATGGAAATATCTACACAGTCATCTGTGTAAACATGGAAAGTATCTACACCTCCATCTGTATAAACATGGAAATATCTACACCAACATCTGAATGAACATCAAAATGTCTACACGGCTATTTCTATAAATATGGAAATATCTACACCGCTATATCTAAAAACATGGAAATATCTACACCGCTCTCTCTATGAACATGGAAATATCTACACCGCCATCTCTATAAACATGGAAATATCTCCAACGCTATCTGTATTAACATGTAAATATCTACATCTCTATCTGTACAAACATGGAAATATCTCCACCGCTATCTCTATAAACAAGGAATTATCTACACCGCTATCTCTATACACATGGAAATATCTCCACCGCAATCAGTATAAACATGGAAATACCTACACCGCTACCTGTATAAACATGTAAATATCTACGCCGCTATCTGTATAAACATGGAAATATCTACACCGCTATCTGTATCAACATGGAAATATCCACATCGTTGTCTGTATAAACAAGGAAATATCTCGACCGCTATCTCTAAAAACCTGGAAATATCTCCACCACTATCTCTATAAACATGGAAATATCTACACCGCTATCTTCATAAACATGGAAATATCTACACCACTATCTGTATAAACATGGAAATACCTACACTGCCATCTCTATAAACATGGAAACAGCCACAACGCTATCTGTATAAACATGGAAATATCCACACAGCCATCTGTATAAACATGGAAATATCTACACCGCTATCTCTATAAACATGGAATTATCTACATCGCTATCTGTATAAACATGGAAATATCTATACTGCCATCTGTATAAACATGGAAGTAGCCACACCGCTATCTGTATAAACATGGAAATATCTCCACCGCTATCTCAATTTTCATGGAAATATCTCCACCGCTATCTTCATAAACATGGAAATATCTACACCACTATCTGTATAAACATGGAAATACCTACACTGCCATCTCTATAAACATGGAAACAGCCACAACGCTATCTGTATAAACATGGAAATATCCACACAGCCATCTGTATAAACATGGAAATATGTTCACCGCTATCTGTATAAACATGGAATTATCTACATTGCTAGCTGTATAAACTTGGAAATATCTACACTGCCATCTGTATAAACATGGAAATAGCCACACCGCTATCGGTATAAACATGGAAATATCTACACCGCCATCTGAATAAACATGGAAATATCTAAACAGCTATCTTTATAAATATGGAAATATCTACACCAATATCTCTATAAACATGGAAATATATACACAGCTATCTGTATAAACATGGAAATATCTACACCGCTATCTCTCTAAATATGGAAATATCTACACCGCCATCTGTATAAACATGGGAACACCTACACACTCATCTGTATAAACATGGAAATATCTACACCTCCATCTGTATAAACATGGAAATACCTACACTGCCATCTGTATACACATGGGAATATCTACACCTCCATCTGTATACACATGGAAATACCAAAACTGCAATCTGTATACACATGCAAATATCTACACCGCTACCTATATATATTTGGAAATACTTACACCGCTATCTGTATAAACATGGAAATATCTACACCGCTATGTGTATAAACATGGAAATACCTACAGCGCCATCTGTATAAACTTGGAAATCTCTACACCGCAATCAGTATAAACATGTAAATATCTCCCCCGCTATCTGTATAAACATGGAAATATCTCCACCGCAATCTGTTTAAACATGTAAATATCTACACCGCTATCTCTAAAAACATGGAAATATCTACACCGCTATCTGTATAAACATGGAAATATCTACACTGCCATCTGTATATACATGGAAATAGCCACTCCACTATCTGTATAAACATGGAAATATCTACACGGCTTTATGTATAAATATGGTAATATCTACATCACTATCTCTATAAACATGGAAATATCTACTCAGCTATCTGTATAAACATGGAAGTATCTACACTGCTATCACTATAAACATGGAAATATCTACACAGACATCTGTATAAACATGGAAATATCTACACCGCTATCTCTATAAACATGGAAACAACTACACCGCCATCTGTAAAAACATGGAAATATCTACACAGTCATCTGTATAAACATGGAAGTATCTACACCTCCAAGTCTATAAACATGGAAGTATCTGCACTGCCATCTGTATAATCCTGGAAATATCTACACCGCTATCACTATATATTTGGAAATACGTACACCGCTATCTGTATAAACACGGAAATATCTACACCGCTATCTCTATAAACATGGAAATATCTACACTGCTTTCTCTATAAACATGGAAATATCTACACCGCTTTCTCTATAAACATGGAAATATCTACACTGCTTTCTCTATAAACATGGAAATATCTACACCGCTTTCTCTATAAACATGGAAATATCTACACCACTATCTGTATAAACATGGAAATAGCCACACCGCAATCTGTATAAATATGGAAATAACTTCATTGCTATCTGTATAAACATGGAAATGTCTACACAGCCATCTGTATAAACATGGAAATATCTACACCGCTATCTCTATAAACATGGAAATGTCTACACCGCAATCTGTATAAAGATGGAAATATCTACATGGGTATCTCTATAAACATGGAAATATCTTCACCGCCATCTGTATAAACATGGAAATAACTACAAAGTCATCTGTATAAACATGGAAATATCTACACCACTATCGGTATGAACATGGAAAGATCTACACTGCCATCTGTATAAACATGGAAATATCTACACAGCCATCTCTATAAACATGGAAATATATACATCGCTATCTGTATAAACATGGAAATAGCCACACCGCTATCTGTATACACATGGAAATATCTACACCGCCATCTGTAAAATCATGGAAATATCTACACAGTCATCTGTATAAACATGGAAGTATCTAAACCTCCATGTGTATAAACATGGAAATATCTACACTGCCATCTGTATACACATGGAAATATCTACGCAGCCATCTGTATAAACCTGGAAATATCTACAACGATATCTCTATGAACATGGAAAAAACTACACCGCTATCTGTATAAACATGGAAATATCTACACCGCTATCTGTAAAAACATGGAAATAACTACACCGGTATCTGTTTAAACTTGGAAATATCTACACCGCCATCTCTATAAACATGGAAATATATCCACCGCTATCTGTATAAACATGGAAATATCTCCACCGCTATCTGTATAAACACGGAAATAACTGCACCACTATCTGTATAAACTTGGAAATATCTACACTGCCATCTCTATTAACTTGGAAATATATCCACCGCTATCAGTATAAACATGGAAATATCTCCACCGCTATCTGTATAAACATGGAAATAACTGCACCACTATCTGTATAAACTTGGAAATATCTACACTGCCATCTCTATAAACATGGAACTATATCCACCGCTATCAGTATAAACATGGAAATATCTCCACCGCTATCTGTATAATCTTGGAAATATCAACATGGCTATCTCTATATACATGGAAATATCTACACTGCCATCTATATAAAAATATAAATAACTACACAGTCGTCTGTATAAACATGGAAATATCTACACCACTATCGGTATAAACATGGAAATATCTACACTGCTTCTGTATAAACATGGAAATATTTACACAGCCATCTCTATAAACCTGGAAATATATACATCGCTATCTGTATAAACATGGAAATAGCCAAACCGCTATCTGTATAAACATGGAAATATCTACACCGCCATCTGCAAAAACGTGGAAATACCTACACAGTCATGTGTATAAACATGGAACTATCTACAACTCCATATGTATAAACATGGAAATATATACACTGCCATCTGTGCAAAGATGGAAATATCTACAACGCTATCTCTGTAAACATGGAAATATCTACACCGCCATCTGTATAAACGGTGAAATGTCTACACCACTATCTGGAGAAACATGGAAATATCTACACCGCCATCAGTATAAACATGGAAATATCTACAGCGCCATCTGTATAAATATGGAAATATCTGCACCGTTATCTGTATAAATTTGGAAATATCTACACCGCAATCTCTATAAACATGGAAATATCTACACCGCTCCCTGTGTAAAGATGGAAATTCCTACACTGCAATCTGTGCCAATTTGGAAATATCTACACCGCTATCTGCGTAAACATGGAAATATCTACACCACTATCTGTATAAACATGGAAATATCTACACCGCTATCTGTATAAACATGGAAATATCTTCACTGCCATGTGTATAAATTTGGAAATATCTACACCGTCATCTATATAAACATGGAAATATCTACAGCGCTATCTCTATAAACATGGAAATATCTACACTGCTATCTGTATAAACATGGAAATATCCACAACGCCATCTGTATAAACATGGAAATATCTACACAGTCATCCGTATAAACATGGAAATATCTACACCACCATCTATAAAAACATGGAAATATCTACAATGTCATCTGTATAAACATGGAAGTATCTACAGCACCATCTGTTTAAACTTGGAATTATCTACTCTGCCGTCTACAAACATGGAAATACCTACACAGCCATCTGTATAAACTTGGAAATATGTCACCGCTATCTCTATAAACATGGAAATATCTCCACCGCTATCTCTATAAACATGGAACTATGTTCAACCCTATCTGTGTAAACATGGAAATATCTACACAGCTATATGTGTAAACATGGAAATTTCTACACCGCTATGTGTAAAGATGGAAATATGTACACTGCAATCTGTGCAAAGATGGAATTATCTACATCGCTATCTGTGTAAACATGGAAATATCTACACCACCATCTCCATAGACATGGAAATAACTACACCGCCATCTCTACAAACATGGAATTATCTACACCGCTATCCCTATAAATACAGTAACACCTACACCACCATCTATATAAACATGGTAATATCTACACCGCCAACTGCATAAACATGGAAATATCTACACCGCCATCTGCATAAACATGGAAATATCTACACCGCGATCTGTATAAACATGGAAATATCTACACCGCCATCTGTATAAACATGGAAATATCTACACCGCCATCTGTAAAAAGATGGATATACCTACACAGCGATCTGTATAAAGATGGAAATATCTACACTGCTATCTGTATAAACATGGAAATAACTACACTTCTACCTGTATCAACATGGAAGTATCTACACCGCTATCTGTATAAATATGGAAATATCTACACCGCTATCTGTATAAAGATGGAAATAACTGCACCGCTATCTGTATAAATATGGAAATGTCTACACCGCTATCTCTATAAACATGGAAATGTCTACACCACTATCTGTATAAACATGGAAATGTCTACATGACCATCTCTATAATCATCGAAATATCTACACCGTCATCTGCATAAACTTGGAAATAATTACTCAGTCTTCTGTATAAACATGGAAATATCTACACCAACTTCTGTATAAAGATGGAAATATTTACACTGCCATCTGTATAAACATGGAAATATCTACACAGCCATCTCTATAAACATGGAAATATCTACACTGCTATCTGTATAAACATGGAAATATATACACCGCTATCTATATAAACATGGAAATATCTACAACACCACGTGTATAAACATGGAAATATAACACCGTAATCTGTATAAACATGGAAATATAACACCGCTATCTGTTTAAACATGGAAATATCTACACTGCTATCTCCATAAACATGGAAATATCTGCACCGCTATCTGCATAAACCTGGAAATATGTACACTGGTATCTCTATGAACATGGAAATATCAACACCGCGAGCTGTATAAACATGGAAATATCTACAACAATATCTCCAAAAACATGGAAATAACTACAACGCCATCTCTATAAACATGGAATTATCTACACCGCTATCTCTATAAATATAGAAATATCTACACCGCCATGTCTATAAACGTGGAAATATTTACACCGCCATCTACATAAAAATGGAAATATCTACAACGCCATCTGTATAAACATGGAAATATCTACACCGCTATCTGTATAAACATTGAGATATCTACACCCCCGTGTGTATAAACATGGAAATATCTACACCATCATCTGTATAAACATGGAAATATAACACCGCCATCTGTATAAACATGGAAATATCTAAACCGCTATCTGTATAAATGCGGAAATATCTACACCGCTATCTCTATAAACATGGAAATATCTACAACGCTACCTGTGTAAAGATGGAAATTTCTAAACCACAATCTGTGCAAAGATGGAAATATCTACTCCGCTATCTGTGTAAACATGGAAATATCTTCACAGCTATCTGTATGAACATGGAAATATCTACACCGCTATCTGTATAAATATGGAAATGTCTACACCGCTATCTCTATGAACATGGAAATGTCTACACCGCTATCTGTATAAACATGGAAATATCTACATGGCTATCTATATAAACATGGAAATACCTACACTGCCATCTGTATAAACATGGAAATATCTACACAGCCATCACTATAAACATGGAAATATCTACACCGCTATCTTTATGAACATGGAAATACCTTCACCGCTATCTGTATAAACATGGAAATATCTACACTGCCATGTGTATGAACATGGAAATATCTACACCATCATCTATATAAACATGGAAATATAACACCACTGTCTGTATAACCATGGAAATATCTACACCGCTATCTCTACAAACATGGAAATATCTACACCGCCATCTCTATACACATGGAAATATCTACACAGCCATCAGTATAAACATGGAAACATCTACACCGCTATCTCTATACACATGGAAATACCTTCACCGCTATGTCTATAAACATGGAAATATCTACACTGCAATCTGCATAAACATGGAAATATCTACACCGCCATTGCTATAAACATGAAAATATCTACACCGCCATCTCCATAAACATGGAACTATCTACACCGCCATCTGTGTAATCATGGAAATGTCAACACTGCTATCTGTATAAACATGGAAATGTCTTCACTGCCATCTGTGTAAATATGGAAATATCTACACCGTGATCTGTATAAACATGGAAATACCTTCACCGCTACCTGTATTAACATGGAAATATCTACACCTCCATCTGTATAAACTTGGAAATACCTGCACAGTCTTCTGTATAAACATGGAAATATCTACACCACCATCTGTATAAACACGGAAATATCTACACTGCCATCTGTAAAGATGGAAATATCTACACAGCCATCTCTATAGACATGGAAATATCTACACCACTGTCTCTATAAACATGGAAATATCTACACAACCATCTCCATAAACATGAAAATATCTACACTGCCATCTCCATAAACATGGAAATATCTTCACCGCCATCTGTATAAACATGGAAATATCTACACTGCCATCTGTATAATGATGTAAATATCTGCACCGTGAGCTGTATAAACATGCAAATATCTACACCGATATCTGTATAAACATGGAAATATCAACACCGCAATCTGCATAAACATGGAAATATCTACACTGCTATCTGTATAAACATGGAAATATCTACTCCACTATCTCTATAAACATGGAAATACCTACACCACTATCTCTATAAACATGGAAATATCTACACCGCTGTCTCTATAAACATGGCAATATATACACCGCCATCTCTATAAACATGGAAATATCTACCCTGCCATCTACATAAACAAGGAAATATCTACACCGCCATCTGTATAAACATGGAAATATCTACTCTGCCAGGAGCTCAAGAGCAGCCTGAGCAATACAGCAAGACCTCATCTCTACAAAGAAATAAGAAAAATTAGCTGGCCATGGTGGCGTGTGCCTGTAGTCCCTGCTTCTTGGGAGGCTGTGGTGGGAGGATCCACGGAGCCCAGGAGTTTAAGTCTGCAGTGAGCTTGGATATCGTCTGCACTCCAGCCTGGATGATAGAAGAAGAACCTGTTTCAAAATAGAAAAAAGAAAAAACCCTAAATTTAAAAACTGGATGTAGTTTGCTAATAACTAAACAGCAAATTAATTGTAACATGCTTACATATCAACGATGTCTTTCTTCTTTGATCATAAACCTGCTCACTAAGAAGCTGCTGAAGTCCATGGTAGTGACAGGTACATGTCTGCATCCTTGTCCTGACCTGCATCTTCTTTGATTGTCCCCATCTGTGTCTCCGACTGGCACTGCCGAAACGGCTTGCTTCCTGATCAATGTTGTACTGAACCGGACTGCTAACTGATCAGTGTTGTTGAGCTCACTGCACAAAGCTGTTCTTACATGGTAGATTTCTGCCTGGAATAGTCATATTTACACTGTTTATATTCCTTACTCCTGACCCATCCAATGCAGCACAAGTTCTATTTATTGCCATAGAAACATAGGTCATTTGGAAACACCTCCTTCATTTCTATGGAATGTTCAAACATTTCTGACATTTTGGACTCTGTTCTAGCCTCTTGTTAAATATATCCAGAAAAGAGCAAAGATTTATGGGGGGGCTATATGCACACATATGCTATAGAATAAGCTATCTAAATGTTTAAAAATACTTTCCATCTGTCACTGCACCTTAATAGGTAGACAGAAATTAAGTATGTGTATATCTATCTGTATTGATACGTATAAATATATATCCCCAAAACAAAAACTCATTCTCTTACTTATACATAGGTAGAATATAGGTGAATATACATATACATTTATAGGTAGAACAAAAAAACCCCTCAGGCTCTTTAGGGCCATGTGTTTTCTCTGAGTAATTGTCACAATTAATTACAATACATGTGTATGCCTTTTTAGATAAATTGCATCAGACCAGTTTCTATCTGGTTGGAAAATAATAACTGCCTATTTGCTAAGTGCCCCTGCCCCTATACTATGTTCCAGTGAACTAAAGACCTCTGGCAATCATAGATTTACAACTCAGCAAGATTAAACAATTTATTGTTATTTATGACATCCAATCTGGATCTTCTGTATCATATTCCACATTAGCATCTATCACTTTACATTTGGGAGATCCTGTCCAAAAAATGATTATGCCTCCTAACCAAACATTCAGCAGGGCTGCAGGAACAGGCCCCCTGAACAAACATCCTGCCAAAGTACTTTAAAGCACCGTGAGCTGCCACAGCTGTGCATTTTCAGATGACTCAGCAGATTAGCGTGGAGTCTCTTAGCCTCTGCTTGGTCTGTTCCTTTCAGTGATCTCTCACATGGCCCAGTCCATTCGGTTTGAAAATCCTCATGAAATGAGCAGATTATGATCTGGCTTCAGTAGAGGGCCATGGGGTGGGCATGGAGGGGAGAGGGTTTTCTCTTAACACAGCCTGAGCCTCAGAAAGTTTTCAGATGGAAAAGCATGGCACTGACTCAGCTCATGCTTAACAGGAAATAATGCACAGACCACACCAAAAAAGCCCTTTATGTTGTGTGAAAGTCTATGCCGGAGCAGCTCCTGCCACCTCATGTACTGTGATAGAGTGTGCATGTGTGTGTTTGTGTGTGCATGAGTGTGAGTATGCACACAAATGTGTGCTGGGAGGGGGAGGAGATCACACCTTCCACAGTCGCCCCCTCAGCCTTAGCTAGCAGCATGGAGAAATGCCAAAAGTCAAGAGGAAGCTGCACCAAAGCAACTGTGATCACCACATCAGCAGGCGCTTTCTGGTTAGTAAAGCTACTGGGACTGAAAAACACACACGATCTCATCCTTCTTTTATTTTAATCAGAGCAAACTATTTTTATAATAATTGTGTTATATGAATAAATAATTCATAACGCTGTAACCCATTATCACATTCAATCCTCCCAACAACCCTAGAAGATATGTAGACAAGTATTATTACTTTCCCTATTTTTATAAATGAGGAAATAAACCCCAGGGGGCTAGGCGACTTCCCCACGGTCATAGAAGTTGCAAACAGTAGTATCATGATTCAAATCCAAAGCTTCTCCTTTTGTCTTTATCATTTTAATTTTGAAGGTAATGCATATGCATGTATGATCTTTTAAATCCAGAGATGTATATGGAATAGATAGGAAAAGGGACTCTCCTTCCCCATTATACACCCCCTCCACCCAAGCTATATACACTGTTGACTAGAGTATGTCCTTTCAATCCTATTTTCTATGCCTACATTATATACAGAAAAGCAGGATTACGTTACACACAATATTCCAGTCATTGCTGTTTTTCACCAACAAGCTATCATTCACATCTTTTTCATACTACATATAAATTTATATCCTTTATTTTAGTGGTGTATATTATGCAGTTGTGTCATAAATTATGTACCTGTTCTCTGTTGAACATATAGATTTTTTTCTGAGTTTTTCCTTAGCAAAATGCTGCAGTGAGTACCCTTGTACACGGATGTGTGTACATTTGTTCTAGAAAAATCTACAGTAAAGATTCTTAGATTAAGAGATTCCCAGGTTATTAGAAAACTACTCTATTAATTTAGATATATACTTCCAAATTGCCTGACCAAAAAGTTATGTCAATTTAACTTCTATGAACAGTATACAAACATGACAATTTTCCATCACCTACACCAACTCTGGGTAATTTCATCTTTTTTACAAGTTGATGGATTGTTTTAATTTATATTTCTCTGGTTATTAATAAGGTTGGCCACCTGTTCATGTGTTATTATTGATGATATTTGTATTGAATTGTTTGAATTTTCTTGATTTCAAAAAACGTTTTACATGTCATAGATATTAAATATTTGTTGTAAAACTCTCCTTCCAGTATTGTGTATGTGTTTGGTCAAGTAGAATAAACTCTCGTCCTCTGATTTCAGATTCCTTTCTCTTTCCATTAGAAATCCCTAAATGTAAAACTACATATTGATAGCTAAAAACCAGGATGTTTACTAGAGAAAAAGAATACAAAGGCAATAATTAAATATTATATTTATACAAAATACCTACTAGTACCAACTTAAAAAGAGAAAGTAAAAGTCAAATGCTTCTACGACTTCAGACTAAGAAAAAGAACTTTTGAGGTTGAATGTTCCTGAAATTTTTCTTTTCATACAACTACGGACATGACTTCAAAAGTTGATGTGACTAAACATGTAAGATATGAAAGATATTTGAAGACTCAGAGAAGGTGGATTTTCATTTTAACAAGTCACATATATATTCTAGATATCCTCTTATTCGTAACTAAGAGAGACAAATCAGATGAAAGAATCTAAAAATTTCCCTTTGACTGTGTTAAGTAGAAGTAGTAGAGGCATATTGGCCAAATCTTGAGTGTTTGCAAATTGACTCTTAAGGCTATAGTCTGGCACAGGTCATTGAAGCCCTAGCTTTTTATCTTTAATTTTAAAATCCCCAAACAATGTATACTAATTTTTCTTGTCCATTATTTCCAAATAATCTTGTTTAAATGTTATTACAGTGCTTGCTCATGTTACTGTTGTCTAACAGAAGGGTATCTGGGGCCTTAAAACTGAGAGGGTTAGGATTAATGATTCCAATACCTATGCTTGGACATCTCCAAAAGTGGGTTCCAACTTCTTGTCCTCAAGTCTTTATAGAAACTAGCAAACTTCCAGAGTTCACAAAAGGCTCAAAGAGAACAGATGTTTTATAGAAAATTCTTAGAGCAAGTTTCACGCATAATGTTGCTGATGCGTGTCTGCCTTTTCAATAAACATCACTATGCTTTATCACAAGATTTAATAAAGCAGCTTAGTTAAAAATGCCATCTGGGTCTCTGGACACATTAAACAAAGCTTAAAATAACCACCCCAGCAACTGGGAGGACCCAGCTGTTCTCATAATCTGTCCCACTCCTTTTACTTCCCCATAAAAAGAGTGAATGAAGACCACAGACTAAAAGCATCCAGAAGGAACTGACACAAACAGGGAGATAGATGGAGCCAAGGGCTCCTGTAAGTTTGCTATTGCTCACATAATAGATTTGCTAATTCCACAACCTGCGGATGGTGATTAAGAACGGGAAGCAGAAAGAGGGAAGAGAGAATCATAGAAGGGCTCATTCAAGTTTTCTAATGTATCACAAACCTGTCCTCCCTAATGTCTGGATCATAGCAGCCCATTCCATTCACCTATTCTCTAGTGAACTCCAATAGAAAATACAAAGCCATCACCACCCAGTTCTTTCTCCCTTCTAGAGATGAGATATTAGCCACCCAATCCCAGATTCTCAGATCCATTCCAGGAAAGAAGCCCTAGGTATTGAAGCACAGCTTTCCCTCCCTCCCTTCTTTCTTCCACCCCAAGATTTGTTCCCCAGATAGTTCTAGTAAATGCAAAACCAAGTATATTCTCATTCTTTAGAGCAACCAGCTTTTCATGGCCAACTGGAATCAAACACAACCTGCACAAACATCTATCTGGAGGACACTCCCAAGGCTCCTACTGAGCCAGCCTTCTGCATACCACTGCATTTCAGCTTCCTAGTTCACAAGACACTGAGACATTCTTGAATTCTGCAAGGTGCACTGTGTGTTAATATCTTGGCTGCTCATCATGTGGCCAATAAAGGGCATGACTAGTCAACAAATAAATTTTCTCTTGGCTAAAACTTGCAACAAAACTGTAAGCTGTTTACCAAGGGGCCCACTACAGGTTATATTCAATATATACAGTCAAATCATAACTATCTGAGATATATTCAGTTGACCATACACCTTTATATTTCAGTAAAAGGTCTTTACATTTCCCAGTGCTATCGATGTTACAAAGTGCTTTCATATGCAGTGCTTCATCTGATTTCCAGGATAATTAAATGATCCTGTCATACCTGATTTTTAGATGAGGAAACAAGTGGTTTCTGGGTATTTCAAGAGGCTAACGCATCTGCCCTCCAACTTGTATGTGAAAACCAAAAACAAAATTCCAAGGCCCTTCAACCATCTGAATGGACTTTGACTCTTTTGGTCAATATATGGCAGAGCTAGGAAAAGAAGGTGAGTCTTCCAGCTGCTGATACAGGGTTTTTTCTGCCATACTCCATTACCTCCAAGGCTAAAGTCAAAAGAGGGTGTGGTTATCACATGAAAAAATCTGGTTTGGATTTCCCAAATGTGTATGTAGTATTTGGGGATTTATCTTAATTTAACCTACAGTTCTTTTGGGTTGTAACAGTCTGACTCCATTTTTGAAAACAAAACAAAATCGATTTTAAATGCTGAATTATAGATTTTGCTGTCCAGTATGGTAGCTACTAACCACTTATGGTTATTTGCATTTCTATTTTAATTAATTAAAATTCAGTAAAATGCAAAATTCAGTTCTCCAGTTGCTCTAGCCACATTTCAAGTGTTACAGTAGTCACATATGGCTAGTGGCTGGGACAATGCAGATTATAGAACAGTTCCATCATCAAAGAAACTTCTATTGAACAGTGCTATTATATAATGTCATCTCCAGAGAAAGAAGACTTTAGAAAAAGTCAGAAACGGCCGGGTGCAGTGGCTCACACGTGTAATCCCAGCACTTTGGGAGGCCAAGGCAGGCAGATCCCTTGAGGTCAGGAGTTCAAGACCAGCCTGGCCGACATGGTGAAACCCCATCTGTAGTAAAAATACAAAAAGTTAGCTAGGCGTGGTGGTGCATGCCTGTAACCCCAGCTACTCAGGAGGCTGAGTTGGGAGAATCACTGGAACCCAGGAGACAGAAGTTGTAGTGAGCCAAGATTGTGCCACTGCACTCTAGCCTGGGTGACAGAGCAAGACTCCATCTCAAAAAAAGAAAAAAAAAAAGAAAAAGAAAAAGTCAGAAACATCTTGAGGCATGCATAGTGCTGTCATCTGTCCAATATTGAAGATGATTTAAGAATAAGAAAGAAGAAGAGAACAAAGAAGAGAAAAAGAAGTTGCCTTAGGTGTACCTACCCAGAAAAGGACAAGGGCATTCCTGTAGTCATTGTGTTGTATTTTAGCTCTTAAACTTTTTAAGAGATTAGAATAATTTGACACATAGAAGATCTAAACCACTGAAGAGGCTCTGAAGCAGATAAAAGTAGAAAGAAAATAAAAAACTAATTAGGTACAAACTAAGCTTAACCACAATTCGTTTAAACGATACTATTTACTCTTCACATGATTGGTTTTTCTTTTGCTTTGTAGTATGACATAGTTTATATCTTTAAAGGGGAATTAAAATATTTCTGGGAATTTTTAAAAGTAAGTTCACACAGCCACATAAAAACTACAGAAACAGATAAAACCTATCTTCTCATTTATTCCCTAATCCATTCAAATTATATATAAAATTCCAAGCAGCCACAGTGATATTCAAAAAAGCAAAAGTGAGACAAAACAAAATTCATTTGTCACCTGTGGAGGTAGTTAGCTCACCTAATCTTCACTCCAAACACCAGTAATTTTTAAAAGACAGAAATAAACATATGTTCTGCCTTCCCGGAAGGAACTATGTTTCAGGGTAGCCAAATAACCCAGTTGTGAAGAAAATGGTCTGCTTATAGAAAAATGCCAGCTAAAACATGTCGATAGAATTAGAGAATTAGAAATTCACCATTTTGAAACCCCTAATGAAATAATCAACTCAAGCAAGGATCATTAATAAATGCTAAAACAATCAAGTAACTATTGATACAGAATATAACTGAATATACACATGGTACAAAGTTCACGTCACAGACTACTGGCTTGACCCAAGGGGGAATATAGCAGAGGAGATAGGCAGTGATCACCCTAACCTTGCGATCATCTCACCATCACTAATGATGGGATGTGAATACACATTATTGCCTATGAAATAGTCTTTAAAAAAAGAAGTTGAACCTGAATCTAACTAAACCTTGCAATGGGCTGAACGTGTATGTCTTCCCCAAATTAATATGTTGACATCCTAACCCCAAAGGTGCTGGTATTAAAAGGTGGGGCCTTTAGGGGGTCATTAGATCATAAGGACAGAGGCTTCATGATTGGAATTAGTGCCCTTATAAAAGAGGCCCCAGAGAGCTAGCTAGTCTCTCCCACTATGTGAGGGCCCAGCAAGAAGACCAATCTATGAACCAGAAAGTTGGTCCTAACCAGATATCAAAACCACATGCTCCTTGATTTTAAACTTGCTAGCCTCTAGGACTGTGAGAAATAAATTTCTGTTCTTTATAAGTCATCCAGTTTTTGGTATTTTGTTATAGCAGGCCTAAAAGCCTTTAGAACTAACTTCCAGTTAACCAGGAAAAAACAGAGTGAAAAGTTAAATGACACCATAAAAAGCAACCAGAAAATTCCAGAAGGGGAAATATTCTACAGGACAACTGACTAGTTTTTCAACAAGTCAATTTCACTAAATAAATACATAAACAAAGAGTATGGGTATTTTCCAGGTTAAAAAAGTCTTGAGCTAAATAATCAAATGCAATGTGTATCCCTTGATTAGAAGAAACTAATTTGAACAAACCAGCCACAAAAGATATTTCAGGGAGACCAAGCTGGAAGGATCACTTGAGGCCAGGAGTTTGAGACCAGCCTGGGCAACGTAGTAAGACCTCCATCTCTACAAAAACAATAAATTAGCTGGGCATGGTGGTGTGCACCTCTAGTCCTAGCTACTCAGGAAGCTGAGGCAGGAAGATCACTTGAGCCCAGGAGTGTGAGGCTGCAATGAGCTATGATTGTTTCACTGCACTTCAGGCTGTGTGAAAGAGCAAGACTTTGTCTCAAAAAATAAAAGGACATTTCATAATAATTGAGGAAATCTGAATGTGGACTGGGTAATAAATGATATAAAAAAGCCATTTTTTATTTTGTTTGAAAAGATGATTTTGTAACTATACAGGAAAATGTTCTTCTTTTTTTAGAAATCTGTACTAAAGAATTTAGGGGTAAAATATCATTTTCTTTAATATACTTTCAAACACAAGCAAAAAATAGTCATGACACAAATATAGCAAAATGTTTACAATCTATGTTCTATGCTTGCCTGTGAGTGCCATTAATCTCATCTCTCTGCTTTTCTGAAAGTTTGAAAATTTCAAAGTTTTATAATAAATTTTTTTACATCCCATAATTTTCTAATAATTTTTTAAAGTTTGAAGCAAATCAACAACTATAGCTTCAAAAATATCCTGACCCACAATAAACATTGAACAGGGTATATTTCTCCCATTTCCTAAAAAATTGGCCCAGGAAGGAGTATGAGAGCTGCCATAGCTCTCCCAAGGCTCATTATTCTCCATCACTCCATGGGAAATCCCAAAATAAATTTTTAAAAAAGTTGTTTAAAATTATAATGTTTTTGATTCTATAATAATTTAATAATAAAATAATTGTAAAATGTTTTTGATTTTATAATTTATAAAAATTTTTATACATGTTTATGTTTGAAATGTCTATTTCAAACTTTATGAGATATTAAAATATAAGTAATATAGTTCATCATTTTAGAAATGCCATGCTTTTCTTCTCCAGCAATTACATAATCAAAGAGTAACTGTAGTTTTTCCTAGAACATTGCTTTGTAGGCTGGGCATGGTGGTTCATGACACTTTAGGAGGCCAAGGCAGGCAGATCTCTTGAGATCAGGAGTTTGAGACTAGACTGGGCAACAGAGAAACCCTATGAGTAGTAAAAACACAAAAATCAGCTGTGCATAGTGGCGTGCACCTATAGCCCCAGCTACTCAGGAGGCTGAGGTGGGAAGATCACCTGAATCTGGGGTGGTCAAGGCTACAGTGAGCCAAGACTGTACCATTGCACTCCAGCCTGGGCAACAAAGTGAGACCCTGTGTCAAAAAAAAATGAAATTTAATTGAAAAAAAGAAAATTGCTTTGTAAAATTAATTTTTCAATCAAAACCAAGATTTTTCAGATATAGAGAATGCAGCCCACTGGTCAGATTTGTCAGTTCAAAGAGAATAAATTCTAGTTTCCTATCTTTCTAGCCTGCTTATGATTATCCAATAGGATATCAAAAAAGACCAAAGCCTTTGGGATCCATGTTCAGTATTCCTGAGTCTAACTCAGGATGCCAAATCAGGAGACAAGCACATTCTCATCAATTTTCAATCATTCGAGACCAATTTTGCTTATAATTATCCAGTTCTTTTAGACCACCTTTCTCCTGAAGCCAGCCTTATGGCTATTCACTTCACTTTAGCATAAGCCCCCAAGAAGGTGAACAAAATGAGGAAACGATTGGTTAAAGTTGGCGTTTGAAATTCTGAAACATGTCCACCATTCCCTTCACCCATGCCCGCCCCTCTTAGAAGTAGTACTTTCAGATTATTTAAGAGTCGATGCTTCTATGTGGATTTTGTCATCTGTCCTTTATAACAGCTAGTAGGTTTAATTTGACTCTATTTTCAGCATATATTGACCTATGCTAATTATCTGTTAAAATAAATTCCACTCTTAGAGTTAATAAAGTGTGTGTGTCATGGAAGACCCATTGAAGTAAGAAGCTGAGGAGCCCTTATGGTAAAGTGGGACAAGAAATAATAAGACATAATAATTTTCCCATGCAAATCAACAACCGTAGCTTCAAAAATATCTTGACCCACAACAAGTATTGGACAGGCCATGTTTCTCTCACTCCCTAAAAAATTGGCTCGGGAAGGAGTATGAGAGCTCCCATAGCTCTCCCAAGGCTCATTATTCTCCATCACTCCACAGGAACAGCCTGTCAGAGAAGAGTGAAAGACCATTTGTCAACCTCTCTTCAACTCCCTGATTCTAGCCAAACTTCATCAATCTCAAGTGAGGAGCCAGAGAGAAATCAAACCCCATATATCCAGCATCATTGTCTACTGGAGTCAAAAATCACAATTCCACTACCCACCACAACACCATTGGCCCTGTTTCTCCCAATTGCTTTTTATTGTGTTTTTTAAAAAATCCTCTTTCCCCATCCCTGCAACACCGAGAAGGAGGAATTATAGTAGATAAATATGAAGCATGGAGATCCTTTAAAAATGTTTTTAATAATAAATGAGAAAATGAAAAGGAGAGGGTTGGGAAGGAAGGAGGGAATTCAAATGCCAGGGAATTGTGCAGTTTCGCTTTTAAAGATGTTAACACTCATTTATACATCTGCAAGACACTCCCCTTAAAGAAAAGTTCTATGAGTGTGGGTGTGGTTGCATGAATAAGGATAAAATTACTTTTTTAGATGATATTTCCCACATATCATTCAGAGACCCCTGAAGTTAGGTATCCCTCTTATAGATGTCCTTGAGATGCTGCTGGACCTGGGAAAGAGGAAACTGGGATACGGGTCTATGCCAAAAGGTGCTTCTAGTTATAGGACAGAGAGGAAAGGGGCAGAGGGAGAAAAACCCGAGGTCTGATAATCTGGATTGCAGAAGACTACCGAGGTCGTGGGAGAAGGGAGAGAAAACAAGGATGAAAACCGAAAGGGGAAGAGGCATGAAATGTTGTCAAATGTCAAAAGGCATTTGGAGAGAAGTTGGGATTGCATTAAGAAAACCACTGCAAATCTCGTTTCAGACCATTTAGAGATATGCCCCCTGGGAACTGCGAGCTCAGGCTGTTTAGCATCAAACAAATGGATCCACTCCATCCCTACCCTAATTAAATAAATCATTCAGTAATTCTACTGGGTTAAAAAACCAAAATATTAAAAACCTTCAGGGCCTACTCTTGCCAAATATGTCAGGGATCGTGTGTGTGTGTGTGTGTGTGTGTGTGTGTGTGTGTGTGTGTGTGTGTGTGTTCTGAGACACCACTACTGTTAAATAGGCAGAGCTAAGACTTAGGGGACTGGCCGATTATTGCAAAAAGGGCACGGGGCAGAGGGACTATGTTGTGAGCCTGGGAAAGAAGTTTGTGTGGGGACTGTGGGCAGTGAACGCGTTGGGAACAATATGGAAAACTGGGAGCTGCCTTGGAATCTACAGGGCCGGGTAAGAGAATGTCCGAAAGAAAAATGAGCAGGTGCGGGATGTGTGCAGAGTCGGAGAAGAGTCCAGGGCACCCGGAGTGGCTCCAGGAACGACGGACACCCCTCAAGGCTTTTGGGGGCGGTGGGTACTAATAGAACCCAGTGTCTGGGGTGCGCCGGGGAGGCTGCAAGCACGGTGGGAGTGGGGCGCTGGAGGGTGAGGACGCGGGAGTGAGGAAGCAAAGCCTGGGCCGGGCAGGGGCCTCCCAGCTGGGCCTGGAGGCAGCAGGGGGACAAGGGCTAGGAGAGGGCATGGCGGCAGCGCGGCGGGAAGCGAGGGGCATCTGGAGACTCACCCCGTTGGCCGCGGCCATCTGCCCCACGATCTCGATGGCCGTCCTGCTAAAGTACCTGCCGTCGCTGCCCACCACCGTGGTGCAGCCCCGACGGTCGCGCAGGTCAATGGACGATAGCACGCTCTGGATGAATTTGGGCAGGTAGTTGCGCTGGCCCTCGAAGAGGCCGGTAGGTCGCCGCAGAACCCCGCCGCCGGCCCGCCGCGAGTCCTCGTAGGGCACGGTGGGCACTGTCAGCACCGGGATGGGGCTCCCCTCCGTGGTGCCTCCTGGCCGGTCCTGCTGTGGCTCCCGGGGCCGGAGGGAATCTGCAGCCTGCCGGGGGCCTCCGCCAGCCTGGCCGTGTGCCGGGACTCCGCCTCGCGCCCGGGCCCCCTCTCCGGCAGGTCGGCACCCTGCGCCCTGCACCCGCCCGCCTGGGGACCGCCCGCCCCTCCTCTCCACGCGGCCGCTCGCTGACTCCCTCGGCGGAGATTGCTTCTGCCTTCCTGTAAAGTTTTCTCCCGCCCACCTTCTCCGCTGCCAGACCGCCCGAGGTGTCCTCAGTTTCTCCCCAAGTTGGACTCACTTTCGGGGTGTCCCAAAAGCCTGATTCCAGGAGCTGCTAGCCCGACCCCGGTGACGCCTGCACCCGCGCCTGGCCCCAGCCTTCACGCGCGATCGCCGCCCTCCGGGGCACACCCTCCGCCAGAAAACAGCCGGCGGGCGGCGAGACTTTGGGCAGAGTCCGGGTTCCTCTCCGGCGCCAGGCCCGTCTCCCTGTCTCCCTGGGAGTGCGCAGCCTACACGCACCACTTTCTCTTTATTACAAGCATGGGGAGGGATTTGGGAGGGGGCTGAAACCTTTTGCCATCAGCGAACAGCCTCAGCCAAAAATAACCCTGGAAAGGCGAGCTAAGAATGGTTATCTCCTGCCAGCGCTGAAATCGGAGGCTTGGTGCTGCGTGTGGGGTGTGTGTGTGTGTGTATGTGTGTGTGTACCCTCCCACCCCGACCATTTGTTGAAGGGAATCACCACTGTCAGACTTCAATCCAACAGGACCCACTCGAGCCATCCACACTTTCCCCAGCCTCCTCCAAAACAGCACACTTTCCGGTATGGACAATTCTTTTTTTTTTTTTTTCACTTGTTTGTTTGTTTTGGTGGTTGCAACAGCAGCAACACAGACGACACATATTTCCCTATTCTTCTCGCCCTTCTCACCCTCCCTACCCAGCTCCTGCCTTAGAAACAGGCTTGGCCTACACTGTATCTGTCCACACTGCCTGAACTCTTCCCTGAATTAATCGTTTTCAATAGGAGGGGGCTAAATCCCTTATTAATGCCCTACCAGGAGTGAATGAATAAAGCCAAGTTAAAGGGGAACTGGGTACCACATACTGTGCTAGGTTCCTTTGCATTTATCCTTTCATTCTGCTGGAGCTAAAGATGTTCTGCCTCCTCTCCATAAAATGCACCCAAACTCCAAAACCAGGAAATTCTCCATAGAAAATAGGAGTGAAGAGAGAAAAGACTAACAGGATAAACCCCAAAGCAGGAAGAAAGTTTTGTCTCCCATTTCGCTCAAGGAATTTTTGGACCCACCAAGGCTACTGTCCTGAAAGATCCTGCTGCTTCTCCTTCCCCAAATATTGTCCACTTCCTGAGAGTAAGGCTGACTTGCCACAGGCTTATAAAGTGTTTGGTCACAGTAAGACAACTGTGAGTAATAACACACATTGTATACTGTTTTGCAATTGATAAAAGGCTTTGCATCTGTTTTTTCTTTGGAGGCTGAAGAAAAGAAGAATGGTATTCACGCAGTTCCCATTTTACAGATGAAAACAAGAGGACTTTTTCTGTGAAGTCAGGAAAGTGGTTACAGTGGTACTTTCCGCCTGTCCAAATTATGTATTGCCCCTCCCCTTTCTATTAATAACATTGAAGTGTGATGGGACAACCACTGAAGCCGTCAGTTGAAACCTGCTGGGACTTTTTAGCCATTCTCTTCAACATAAAGAATGGGTGTTTTTGGAGGGGGTGAGAGGAATGGGGAAATGTTGTCAAAGAGTACAATGTTTTAGTTGAGACCGGAAGAATACATTTTGTTGAGATCTACAGCACAGCATGGTGACTGTAGTTTACAATGAAGTATTGTGTATTTCAAAATTGCTAAGACAATAAATTTCAAATGTTCTCACCACAAAAAAGATAGGTTTTGAGGTGATGAATCTATTAATTCTCTGGATTTAATTATTCCACAATGTATACATATATCATAACATCACATTATACTTCCGTAAATACATACAATTTTAATTTGTCAATTAACATTTTTTAAAAGAATAGTGTGGCCACTTGGGGAGGTAGTTTTTTTTTTTTTTTTTTTCCTCTAGTCTCTACTCAGTCTCCAAGATCCCATTCCCCATAAAGTTCCTGTCACCCAGGTGGAGTGCAGTGGCACAATCATGGCTCACTGCACCCTCTCCCTCTTGGGCTCAAGCGATCCTCCCGCCTACAGGTACATGCCACCACGCCCAGCTAATTTTTGTAGTTTTTGTAGACATGGGGTTTCACCATGTTGCCTAGGCTGGTCTCGAACTCCTCAGCTCAATCAATCTGCCCACTTTAGCCTCCCACAGTGCTGGGATTACAGGTGGGAGCCACCAAGCCCAACCCATAAAGTTCCTAACTTTTTATCTCCCTGGGAGTGCACAGCCTACACACACCAGTTTCTCTTTAGAACATACTTAAGAGTCTTGGCTTAGCATCCAACAGACAGAACTTTAACACTTCTACGGATCTGTGCACCTGTCTATGGTGTGGGGTTTTTAAGATCTCTTTCTAATGACACTTTATTTTGCAAAGCAGGACAGTTTCATTCCCAGAAGAGCAGGTATGGTAAATCCTTTGTTCCAGTAACGAAGACAATGATCCAAACCCTAAGCCTCAGAGAAGCCCAGAAACGCTCCAGGCCTCCATTTCTCTGCTCCTAGCACCTGCCTCTCTCTTGACATCAACATCATTCTCCCCTCTCACAGCCCAGCTCCTTCCACAGACCCAGGGATTAGGCACCAGCACCTCAGACTAGATTTTAGAGAATTACCATTCAAGAGGCAATCCTCTTCCCTTGGTTCCAATTTCAAGGTTCTCAAAGACTGGAACAGGGCTAGTTTGAGGCAATGTGCCCCATCGCATAGCCAGAAAGAACCTTACAGTGAAAAGGAAAACAATTCTTCCAAAGTAAGGGGGTGCTGATCCCAGAGGGAGGACAGATGGGCAACCAAACAGTAACCGGGCCACCACATGCTTCACACTCACTGATCAAGGATTTCTAAAACCACTTTTCTTTTCTCTGAATTTACATAGGACTTTGTATCACTCATAAAGGAATGTCTTATAGGCTGATAACACCTTTCTATTCATGCTTATACTGAACATTTAGGCTAGGATAATTTCCTAACCTCAGTGTCCTCACTATAAGATGGGAATTATTATAATCCCTACCTCATAAATTGTTGGGAGGATTAAAATACTTAGTAAAGTGCCTGACTAATAGAAAGGCATTCAATAAATGTTAGCTATTCATGGTTTCATCATCATTATATTTACCATTATTACTAATCTCCTGTATTGCAAGAATTACAGTTTATATTTTTGTAGACCATCACTGTAGCTAAAGGGCCTTTGGGCCATAGGTGATATTCCATAAAGGTTGGTTAAATTGATCTGTGGTTTTTGACTATGGAAACTCAGAACTCCCTCAAAATGTACAAAACAGATTTACCTGCTAAATAAATCTCTTCAAAGCTGACCCCAGGTTTAATTGAATTAATTCCAATGAATTTGTCACAATGATGGAGAAAGGAAACTTAGAGGGCCCCACAGTTGTTTGCTGGTAAAATGAGAAGTTTGGATTAGATCAATGTTTCCCAAAATATTTTCCTCAGAATGTTAGTGCCCCTCGAATCCTGCACAAAGCAAGAGTTTCATGACCAAGTAGCTTTTAAAACTCCTGTACACTCTACTCCCATTCTTCACAATGCACACTTTCATATTAAAAGTTCTGAGAGGTCCTCAACAGAAGACATCACTTAACTTTTTTTTTTTTTTTTTTTTTTAAGACAGATTCTCACTCTGTCACCCAGGCTGGAGTACAGTGGCCACCACTCCTGGCCTAAAATTTTTTTAACCTGGTGCTTCCCAATCTAAACTCACAGGGACCAGTTTTCTTAATGAAAGAGAATCAGACTAGCTTGTAACCATAGCTGGTGACACTCCCCTGCCCCATTCCTTGTATGTCCTCAGTGGACTAGGTCAGGAATAAATAAATTTTCCTGATTCTCAAGGGCTGGTCACTCCTTTGCACTGAGCTCAAAGCTTCTCTGTAGCATGGGTCACAATGAATGGTAGCCCTGATAGCCTAGAGTAGCCTTTCAGCCTTCTCTGAGCCTCTAAAGACTGAGGATCCTTGGCATGAAATGGAGCAACTGATATACCCTTGCTTCCCCTGGGGACTCTCTTGCTCTCAAAAAGGAATCAGCCATCATCTCCATCTAGAGAATATACTATCTGACTCAGCTTGACCAGCCTGTCCCAAAATGAGAATCTGGGTAAAATAAGCATTGAAACACTTCATTCCTTGTAGATTCACAAAACATATTAGCATATTAAAGACTATTAAGTTCTGCAGGAAAAAAAAAACCTATTTAACTGTAATCCAACATTGCCAAGTTTTATTTGACCATGGAAGATTTTTCCAAAACACTTACAAACAGATCAAGGACATTAATCTTTCATGAAACACTAGATCCCCAGGGTCCTCTCCAGCTACATCATTCTGTGATTTTCTTTTTTATTTATGATGCATTAAAAGATTAATCTCTATCAGACTTCCATTTAGAAATTCACCAGAATGTGCAAAGGCAGCAGGTAAAATTGCTGAAGGGTATTATAAAAATACCCTCCAGTGATTTTTGAAACTTAAACTGAAATATTTATATAACTATATATTTCAGTTTGTATATTATATATATATGTATATACAGACATATATATGTATGTATGTACACACATATATATGTGTGTATATACATGTATATACACACATATATATGTGTGTATATATATTGGTGTATGTATATCTATATCTATGTATATATGGCATTATATCCATTTTACAGATGCAGAAACTGAGCTTTAGAGGGGGTGAGCAATTGGTCCAAAGCCACACAGCACACAGGTAGTCATTGATAAAGGTAAAAACAAGAGTTGAAGCCTGAGGTGTAAGGACACAGAGACAAGTACACAAATGTTTACAAGTTACACATATGACACGTGCCTTTAACGTGAATTTCTTGAACATTTATTTAGAGACCTTACAATGAAGACATCAGAGTGGCAGCAAGTTCTGTTGGAATCAGGGGAGCGTGTCCTTCTATAATCCCCTGGCTAACAGGAAAGCACACTGATTTGGCCCATGGTAGTTATACACTCCCCTTGAGTCAGGGGCCACTTCTATGCACACAGGAGGTGCTAAAAATATGCTGTTGACTCATTGCCTCTAAGAGCAGAAGAAATGCCAAAAGTATAGGACAAGAGGCAGAAAAGCACACGGAAAAATGTCGTAGGGCAGTCCTCTGAGGAAGTGTTAGATCCCTTTGAAATCTGTCCAAACACTTTCTTGTGCTGGGGAAAGTCAATTCCATATTTCAAGCAACCCCACATGTCATACGAGTATCTTGTACGTGTTTGTGTACTCGTGTCTGTGAACTTACATCTCAGACTTCAACTTCTCGCTCCCCACCCTTATCAATGACTGCCTGCATGGCCTTGGGCAAGTTGCTTTCCCTCTTCAAAGCTCAGTTTCTGCATCTATAAAATGGACATAATGCTACCTACCTCATGGGGTTAGTGATCACATTTAAGGAGCTAATATGTGGAAATTGCTTACACAGTACCTATCACATAATAAGGGTTTAATAAGTGTTTGATGTAATTGTTTTGATTATTACTACTATTACTAAAATAATAATTACTACAATAATAATGATTCTTATTCTCTATATTAGTATTATCTTTGAAAATGGGCATGGATTATGTCTATGTAACACTTTTGGCACAATATCTAGCATTATATCACACACAAATTAGAGAATTCATGTTATTAAGGATGAAAAAATATTTTTACTGACCCTTCAATTCTTCGTAAGTAACTGCAAAAGAAGCCATTATCCCAACACATGAAATAAAAAAGAAAATTCAGTTCCTCTGGAGTTTGTTTTTGGAGGTAGCCACAGGATACCTAAATTTTTTTTCTTTTCAGAGAGACCGAGGTGCTCACTAGGTTGACCAGGCTGGTCTTGAACTCCTGGTCTCAAGCCATCCTCCCACCTCAGCCTCCCAAAGTGCTGGGATTACATGCATGAGCCACCACATCCAGCCTACCTCAAATATTGAATGCTGTTAATAAATCTCCTGAGGCCAGCATAAGAAGGTTATGGGCAAAACTAATGCAGGTATGTTTTTCTGGCTTTTTCATGTATTGGGCCAAACTTTGAAAAGCACTTACTATTAATGGCTAACTTGCAAAATTTGTGATTTATTAAAAGCAGATTTTAATTGTTTTACCTAAAAATAATAGGCCTCTGATCTGCCAAAGATGAAGATTTAATTTCTAGGTGTTCCCCACAATACCTAGAAACATCAGTGGAATCGAGTATTAAACACTTTAGAACTATTCTCATCAAAGTTCTTTAATATATAATACAGCAAAAGAAAAGTTTCTTTTCTAAAGGCTTCTCTATACTTTTTTTAATAGTTGAATTTCATTTCTGAAGGCTCCTAAAAAGAATAGAATTTAGATCTTTATTAAAGAGGAAATATATTTTCCATGTTTAATTTAAATGACATTCCATCAGTCATTTGCAATCTTAGCCTACACAGAATTTTTTTTTTTGGTAGTTTTTATGTTTGGCTTTAGGAGGGGATTCCCAATAATCTCTATATAAATATTTCTAATCTCTATATAAATATTTTAACATTTCAATGTAAATTAGTTTTTTAAAACTATTTTATCCATAAAAATAATGAATTTGCATGGCTGAGGGTGAAATAATATGTTACCAGGACCCCTCAGTTTTGGGGGTTGTGAGTAGATCCCATCTTCATGTTCCTCCAGCCCAGCCCAAGCCTGGCTCAGGTCCTCCTCCCCCATTTGCCAGGAACCACCATCCCCAGGGATTCTATGTGCCCTGCCTGACCAGTGTTCTCCATCAGAGTTTACCAATCTTTTGTTCATTCCCTCAGAGCACAGCTAAGCAAGAGTACACTAATTTGAAAATTAACTCAAGCAAATAGAGGAACAATATCCCCAACACATTGCATTTTAACATAGGGTTTCCTGGACACACTGTTTCAACCCAAGAGTTGGGCTAATAGTAGGAGTTCCATCTGCTAAAATACGGCTGTCAGCTTCAGAGGGAAATTCATGAACGTCTTCGTAGTTTGTTTTTACGTTTCACTTGGCACTGTTTCTAAAATTTCCTCTGAAGCCAAAAAATAAGTTATTTCCCAGCACACTGGGCACTTTTCATTTATCATTGGATTGATTTTTGTAACTTGCAGTAGGAGCTGAAATCGACCAGGGGGTTCTTATCCAACAGACAGCAGCAAAACTCTTTGTGTATCTGCGTTCCTTTCAACAAGCGTGACTTCCTCAATGGCATCATTCGTGAGCGTAACACAGAGCTCAGCAATAACGTTTCTTCACTAACCCTACCAGGTATCCAACATAGGATGTTACTTCCTTTCACTGTTTTCCGACTCCTGGCAGATATTAATCATTGGGATTTGGGAACAAGGAAATAGAATCTCTGAGAATGCTTGGGAATTCCCAAATTCATATGATTTTCATAACACTTCACTTACAAGTTTTTGAAAAATAATAAGTGACTATAATAACAAGCAAATAGTCGTTTTTTTCTGTAACAGGATTATATGAAAAGTTTTAGTAGTCTTCTGTTTTAAAGAGATATGATGATTTCTTATTATTAGGAGCCAACATATTGTAACAAGATTATAAAATCCAATAGCATTAATAGAGAAAACATTAAAAAGAAATGAATATTATCACAAAATAAATGCTAAAGAAAAGTCCTTTAAAGATTGAAAGGTAACACCACAAATACTTAATGCTTTAATCGTTGTTTACATGACATTGTTAAACAAGGCATCAATCATCCCCTCCAATACCATTTAAATAACATAACATTCTGATCTCCTGGCAAGATGAATAGCACTAGAAAGAAGCAACTGTCAAAATTGCCGATTTAAGGGCATATTTTGTTTCTAAAACTTGGCATTTCTTAGAAAACCTCTCATAGGATTTGTAAAACATATACTATGCCTATGAACACATTAATATTTATTTGCAGAAATGGTTCACTGTTAGCAGTGGACAAGGCCATGAACACACACTTGTAACACAGCAAGAGATACAAGAAAGTCTGACTGAGGCTCCTTTACTGCTCCTGTCCTGTTCACCTTAACTTTCATCTCCACATGTCAGTGCTTCCTCATCTTGCTTGACTTGAAGTCAGTGCATTTCTTCAAGCCAGTAAGTTCTCTATACTGACTATTAAGCTGTAATTTTCACAGGAAAATTAGAGTGTTCCTTCCCATTTTCCTAATTTCTCAACTGATTTTTCTCAGAATTCAGAATCCATAAATATTGAAATGCCAGGAGAGAAATTCCAAATGGAAATGCTGTTCCCTTAGTCCATTTTCAGAAGAAACCGTAGGATAGTGTTATCCTTCTCTTCTCCAATTTTTTTTTTCCTGCAAACTTATGGTTATCACCTCTTTAAGTGAGTAGCTCATAATTTTGCCTCCCCTGCAAATGGTCCCAAAACAGTGAAGTGGGTCCTCTTTAGCTGTGTCTTTAGTACATAATCCTGCATTTCTGACCATATGCAGGGAGTGTGACCCAGGGAAGGATCCCTGACTCAATGGGATTTCTCTTGCTGTCTCTAGAATTTGAACACTGGAACCCAGACGTGCAGAGGCTGGGAGCCATCGTGGTGTGCTATATTGATGACGGCAGCAGTGGGTGGTGTGGGGGCAGTTAATTGACAGCTATCTGTTGCTGACATCCCAGGAACTGCCTGAACCTCCTCTTTCCCAGTCATAAGATATCTAAGATTCTGCAGTATTCTTCATTAAATCCTAGCATGGTTTAAGCTAGCCAGAATTAGGTTCTGTTGCTTTCAGTCAACAGAACCTTAGCTAATACGTTATTATTTCCTGGTCTTTGTTCCTTTAATTTTCCAGGAAAAGAAGGGAAAATGGCTTACTGGTTTTAAAAAGAGACAAGGGACAACATACCATTTATGCAAAATTTAGAAGCACTCAAAGGAAACTCTGGAAAGTTCCTGAGACATACCTAGGTAGGATCAGCATAAAACTTGAACAGTGTATCTAGATCATGGTTGCCATGGTTGCCTCGACACAATGAACATCTGTATCAAGATCATATTTTCTTGGTGGGACAGAGAGAAGCACAAGGCGGGACTCACATTTACAGTAATCCTTGTTTTCCAGGGACCATACAACCCAGTTTGTCCAGAGCTGTTCATCTTAAGTTTGTTATCCCACCATAATTATAAATAGAACCTCCTTTTTCTCTCAAGAATATCCCACTTTGGATGATAATTTCTGTGACTACCCATTAACAATATTTAATAACTATAGAAAACTGCTTCTCTATATTTTTTGTATGTTTGAAACATTTTATAACAAAAATATCTTTAAAGTTATCACCTACACAGAATATAGCTGCCAAATGCTCCTACTCTGCTATTCTAACCATGAATCCCTCTGGGGCCCCTTCCTCCTACGGCGCTTGTAAGGATGAAATGAAATAAGCTCTATGAAGTGCCCAACAGTGACGAACACTGAATAAAATACAGCCACCATAGGTGGCCTTCCCTTATGTTCACCAAACTCCTGATAAGTTATTCGGTGATGTTTTAATCTTAATATTTTATGTAGATTATACATTCATCTGATTCAAAATGCAAAAGGTACAAAAGCGTATACAGTTAAAAGTTTCCCAACCCACTACCATTTATCTCCCTGGAGGCAACTGTTTCCAGATTTTTGAATATCCTTAAAGAATATCATATGTATGGAAAATAAAGATTATATATTTATATGCATCTGTGTATGCATTTTCCTATGAGAGGCTCACAAAGTCTCCTTGAAGAGATATCATTATTACAAATACCCCTCAATTTACAATAGGGTTATATTCCAATAAACTTATGAAAATATTGTAAGCTGAAAATGCATTTAATACACTTAACCTACTAAACATCATAGCTTAGCTCGGCCTACCTTAAACACTCACATTAACCTACAGTTAGGCAAAATCATCTAACAGAAAGCCCATTTTATAATAAAGTGGGCTTTGAATATCTCATGTAATATAATGAATACTGTACTGAAAGTGGAAAACAGAATGGTTGTATGAGTACTCAAAGTACAGCTTCTGCTGAATGTGTATTGCTTTCAAACTATCTTAAAGTTGAAAAATCCTAAGTCAAAATATTCTAAGTCAGGGATTGTTTGTACTTCTACTTTACATGATGAAATTGAGCCTTGAAAAGATTAAGTGACTCGCCCAAGGTCACACTGGCAGTTAAATAGTGAAACTTGGATCCAAATTGTTCAGTCACTACATGTATTGTCTTGAAATTTGAAAAAGTGGAAGAGGAATTAAACTACTAAATTGAAGGACTATTTTAGGCATAGAAGAAGCAGATGCCTTCATGTCCAAGTGATTGTGAAAAGCCCACTTGCCCCAAAATATGTCTCCTGGTCATATGAAATTCCACCATTTCAGATTTTTACCTGGGGATTTAGAGTAATCTGCTGTTTTCCTAGAGCTCCCCTAAAATAGAAATAGAAAATTTTGGAAGGCTAAATATATGCTAACATTGGAAAACTCATTTTCTCCCCTTCGTAAGGCAAGGTACTGAAGGAGGGGGCCCTACGGGCTGTGCAGGGACATCCTGGAGGCATGGGGAGAAGAAACTGAAAGGCAAGTTTGTATGGAACAAAGAATACCGATCTCAGGATTCTCCCTTGAACCTGCCCTAACTTTGTTCAAATAGACTTAGCCACTGACCTGCTGTCAAAAGACCACAGCCAATCTGACTTGTTTTCAATATAATGATGAATATTGATTTGGTCCCTTCATCCAACATTCTCAGCTGGATCTTTTTTGACCAAGGATATACATTACTAGGTGAGTACAGGCAGTTAATTCTTCCACACGGGACTTCGGAGTTTCTGAGTTAACCAGAATCACCCACCTTAACATCTGCCAGTTTATACCCCAAGTCCTGACCAGTGCCCCCTACCTGCTATGCCTCATGTTTTCAATAGAGCATAAAATCAGAAATGAAAGATGAAACATCATAGCCAATATCACAGAAATACAAAGGATCCTAAGAAACTGCTAGGTATAATTACACAGTAACTAATTGGATCATCTAGAAGAAATGGATAAATTCCCAGACACATAAAACCTACCAAGATTGACTTATGAAGAAATTTAAAAATCTGAACAGACTAATAGCAAGCAAGGAGGTTGAATCCGTAAGAAAATGTCTCCTATCAATGAAAAACCCAAAACCAGATGGCTTCCCAGATTAATTCTACCAAATATTTTAAGAAGAACTAATACCAGTCCTTCTCAAACTCTTCCAAAAAGCTGAAGTGGAGGGAATACTTCCAAACTCATCTTACAGGGCCAGCATTACCCTGATTCCAAAGCCAGACAAGAACATTACAAGAAAGGAAAATGACAGGCCAATATCCTTGATCTACATAGATGCAAAAATCCTGAACAAAATCCTAGCAAACCAAATTCAATAGCACATTGAAAGAATCATTCACCATGATCATGTCATGGTTCAACATAAGCAAATCAATACATATAATATACCATATTAGAAAAATAAAGGATAGAAACTATATGGCCATCACAATAGATATAGAAAAAGCTTTTGACAAAATTCGAAACCCTTTCATGGTGAAAAAAAAAAACACCCAACAGATCACGTATTGAGGGACTGTATCCCAACAAAATAAAGGCCATATATGACAAACCCATAGCTAACGCCATGATCAATGGTGAAAAGTTGAAACTTTTCCTCTACCATCAGGAACAAGACAAGGATGCCCACAGACACCACTTCTCAGGGTAATTAGGCAAAAGAAAGAAATAAAAGGCATCTTAATAGGAAAGGAAGAAGTGAAACTGTCTCTACTGACGGCATGATCTTGTTATATATAGAAAACCCTACAAAATTCACTAAAAAAAGGTTAGAACTCAACACAAAGAAGGGAACAATAGACACTGGGGGACTCCAAAGGTGGGAGGGAAGGATGGTGGGAGCAAGGGTTGAAAAACTACCTATCGATTACTATGCTCACTGCTTGGGTGGTGGGATCATTAGAAGCCCAAACCTCAGCACCATGCAATATACCTGTTTAAGAAACCTGTACATCTACGCTCCTGACTCTAAAATGAAACATGCAATATTTAAAAAACAAAAGCAAATAAATAAAATTTGAAAACTGTTAGAACTGAACTGATAGGTGATATCAGTAAAGTTGTAGGATACAAAATCAACATATAGAGCCTTGAACACAGCAACATCCAGCTGTCTGACACGAAAGTCTCAGGGGCAATAAAACCTCTATATGAACTCAGAAACAATGAGCTAAGTTGTGTTTATGTCTGAAAGGATGTTAAGAACTTCATTCATGTTACATCAGAGCCAACAGAAAGAACCAACAGGAAACCTGTACCCAACAAACAGAAATGACAAGATGAAGGGAAAGCAGAGGTAAGGGCTTACCTTAGAAAGGGCAAGTGATTAGCTCAATATACAATACAATGTTTGCTCCTGAGCCAAAAATTTGTACAATAATTTGGATATTACTTGCACAACCAGAAAAATCAGCCACTCATTAGGAAAATGTGTTTCTGTAGAAGTCTTAGGACTCAGCTATCTATAATAACAGGAAAAGACAATATTTTCATCCAAAATGAGTATTTTTGTTTGTCTTGGCTTGTTATTCTAACGTCAACAGCCTCTAAATAAACTGTTGAAGTACATGATATAACCACCTCTTTCTCCATCTTTCCCATTGCTCCCATAGGGTTTCAGTTGTGCAATTTCACCATTAGCAAAGCTTTTTGCTGAAATCTGGCTTTTCAAAGGGAGAGTATCCAGAAACAGAAGATGCTGATCTGGGAGGCTCTTCCTAATAGAACTGCTGCTTCAGTTTAACTTGAAAAAGCCCACACCCAGTTCCTAATGACAAACATCTGAACACCGGGTCTTCCCCTGAGCAAGACCATGCTATGCCTCCTGCTCGCTCTGTTCTATAAGCAACCCACAGATTGCTCCCTGTGAAGAGGAGCCTGCAAGGGGAGCAGCATTCCACCAGACCCTGATTTAGCAAGATATTTCCGTATCATTCCCCCAACCAGCTGGAAGTCCTCCACTGCTCTTGTGTAAAAATCTAACTCATCTCGCTGAATTTCCTGATTTAATAGTCTAATTCATTTCACCAAAAGTGTGACAGAAGGAAACCAAGTACACCATCTCTCTCTTACCAAACCAAAGCTATTGCATGTGCATTCTGGGGGGAAAACATGGTCCAAATATGTTATGGAGGGGATGCCAGCCCAGTGTCATCCTCTTACTATTGCCATAGGATCTTGGCTGATGGCATCAGAGGAAAAACAAGTTTATCGATTACTTTCAACCATTAAGCTCACTCCTCCATGAAAAATATGTCACAAGTCCAATGTCTCTTATTAAAATAAGCACTGCAAAATATAGAGGAGTCACAGTTTTAAAATGGGACACACGTTCTCTAAGCAGTGAACCATGTTAGAGGTGCACTGTTTACATTGTATAAAGTCCCCTGGAGCCAGGGTTAGGAAGCGCATCTGTGCTTTGGTGTTCTGGGATGAAGGAGAAAGGAAAATGTGCTGCCAGAAGTGAGTGGGAAGGAGCCCATGAGATAAAGGAAGTAAATCCATTTGCTGATTGCAATAATAATGGTAATACACGAAGCTATACATACATACATACATACATACATACATGCAAATTTTCACATTTTTTTAAAAAAAGAACTTAAGGCTTCCACTCATGTAATCAGCCCTAATGAACTCTCCTGATTAGCTGCAAGGAAAACCTTCCTTTCTCCTCTTTCTTGCACCATCCTGGGCTCCCTTTTGACTTTTTTTTTTTTTTTTTAACTTATAAACGATCAGCTCATATTCTGAAGTTTGTAGTCCCCTCCCGCCCCCTCTCTCTCTATACGGCTCATTTACATTGGCAGCTGTCGTGCTGCTGGGCATCCTCAAACCCACAAGTTTCCCTTTAATGTTTGAGCAGACAAACATGATCATGCACTAGGCATCACTGTGCCACTCAAAATGCTTTTTTGTTTTTTTTATTGCATCTGAGAGAAATCTCAAGGTTGCAAACCTGGAGTCAGAATTGTCTCCATGTGTCTCAGTGGGAAGAGTATCGTGTGAAGAAACAAGTTGATTCTACTAATCAAAAGGAATTTTTTTTGATATCAGGTCATCCTCCGAATGAATTTATATTACCGAGTGGAGGGTCACATGAAGAAAATGGTCAAACAGCACCACCTAGAGCAAGAGCTGAGAAGTGCAGTGGAGCCGGGCTGTGTCAGGAAAGAAAAGCAAGCTGGGGCCTGGCTCAGCGCTCTCCCCTCTGCTCCTGTCTGCACGGAAAGATTAGGATGACAGTGGCAGGAAGCCTGTGAACCTAGTATGCATCACTTGAAGGGAACACACAGATTCCAGTAAACAGTTGGAAGGAAATGTTAATACGAGGCTCTGCTAAACAATATGAAATGACTCCTAGATGAGACAAGCAACTTTCATCAAAGTTCCCTGATACCTGAAAAGACAGCCCAGGGGATCCTGCACTACATGTGGTGTATGTAAATTAAGCGGGTTTTTTTCCCCTTTGTAATCAAGGCTCATACACAAACAAAATCACACTTTAGAAACGGCCTATTTCAACTTGTAACTAGCTTGCTTTCAGGGGCTCCAGGTCAAAAAGAAATAGAGCACAAAGACGCTTTCTCCTTAGGGATCATACACAAATTCACTCTGTCCGTTTCTTTCCCACATGGAGCAACAAAGCCGTCAGACCTCTCCATCCACACATCAGGTCCTTCCTGATTAAAGTGAGATAAATCACAGCCCTCTCTCTCTAGATGGCAGGCGACAAGAGGGGGATGCTTGCCTCAAGAAGTCCTCCCCATCCCTCTGCATTCATGCAAGCCCGAGCGGAGAGATGCAAGAAATTACGGATGCATTTTAATTCCCCAGACCCTGCAATTAAAAATGGAAATTTTTTGGCCACGCGTGTTGGCTCACGCCTGTAATCCCAGCACTTTCAGAGGCCGAGGTCGGCGGATCACCTGGGGTCAGGAGTTCGAGACCAGCCTGGCCAACATGGTGAAACCCTGTCTCTACTAAAAATACAAAAATTAGCTAGGAATGGTGGTGGGCGCCTGTAGTCCCAGCTACTCGGGAGGATGAGGCAGGAGAATCACTTGAACCCGGGAGGCAAAGTTTGCAGTGAGCCAAGATCGCACCACTGCACTCCACTCTGGGTGACAAAGGAAGACTTCATCTCAAAAAATGTTTTTAAAAAATGGAAGTGTTGTTCTTTCATTTGCAAATGTGTTTTGGTAAAAGAGGGGCAGTTTAAGCAACCCTTTCTATTGTCTACATTGTTAAAATTCATCCGACATGGACTCTTGACTCCGTTTTGCCTTGGCAGACCCAATTCAAGCATTTACAACAGCTATAACCTCCTCAAATCAAAAAGAGGAATCAGCATTATTGCTAAGTTCAAATAAGGTCTTGTTTTATTTCATTTTTATTTTTGAATGCAGCCATTCCTCCATGTGCTGTCATCAGGTAAGATTGTCAGTCCTGATTAGGTAAAGGTATTATTACAAAATGCAAATCTTAAACATTCAGTGTCTAACTACACTTTTAATAAGCCTTTCCCCCTCCCCTATGTATTCTCCCTTAGACACCCCTTCTCAAATTTAAAATCACAGAAACTAAAATATGATGCCTAAAGAGAGCCTAGCGACTGCCAGTCCTCTAATTTGATGAGTGGGAGTACTGAAGCCCAGAGGAGGTCAAGTAATTTGTTCCCAATGTCTTAGAGAAGAAGAAAATGACCAGCTGGGAAATCCCACTCATGTCAAGGCAGAGGCACAGGGCCACAGACTGTGGTTGAATTGTGCCACACTCCTACATCCTTCTTTAGGAATCACAGAACATTCCTGTGTTGAGTCGGAGTCACTGACTTCCTTTTCAGGCTGATTGAGTTCTGTCCTTACAGGCTGCGACAAGAAGTTTTGGTATTATGCTACACCAAGACCATTTATCTAGTTCAAGAAATGCACAGTCCTTAGAGCCCAGCAACTTTCCCCATGTCCAGTAAATGTAGCTTCTCCATTAGAAGCTGTCAGAATGGAGCCTTCTGGCTCATCTTGATTTTGATTTGTGCAAGAATGAATGGTTTTGCTAAGACAGCTTTCCTAGCTGATAGAGAGCGAAACTTTTTTCTCATAATCTATAAAAAAATTAAATTAGAACTTTTTTCTCATAATCTGTGAAAAAATATTAAATTAAATCTGGCTCGTCTTGATTTTGATTTGTGCAAGAATGAATGGTTGTGCTAAGACAGCTTTCCTAGCTGATAGTGAGCAAAACTGTTTTCTCATAATCTATAAAAAATATTAAATTAGAAGCATAGAGTTTATTTCATGACTTTTATCTTCCTGCAATTTTCTTGTGGGCATAAATGATTTGTTTTTATCCTGCCTGCCCCCCAATCCCTTTTCCAAGAGACTAAAAGAGTATCTAGTGCAAAGTGGAGACTCAAATATTTTTTAATAAACAGTGATCCCAGCCACCCAGTGCATGTTGCCAAATGCCAACCCCATAAATAATCAAACACATCATCTCATTCAGCCAATCAAAATCAAGTGCTACCTATTTTTTTAAGTTTTCATAGCCCTTGGGCATCTGCTTTCTCAGCATTTCCCAAACTTGAGTCATTCTCATCCTGCCTTCCTAATTTTGATCTGTCAATTACATCTACTATTATTTATTTCATATATTTTTAAATAGACCCACTTTTGAAACTTAAATAAACGCCTTTTAAAAGGAAGCTTTCTTACTACTATACATCAAAAGCCATTATTACTTGTTCTAAGTACTCATAACAAGATGGTCACAACTATTAAAATTTACTAATGTGCATCCACATACTCTCTAAATTCATGGAGCATCTGCACACACTTTAAGAAACAATTCTGCATTACTCACTCAATTTTCTTGACATCCTTCTGAGGCAGGACAAACCTTGGGCCCAAAGAATTGAGGTAGGAGTCCAAGCAAGTTGCCAGCCACATAAAGGCAAACCTTGGCTCGGAAGTCAGGACTACCAGCCCCTAGGTTATGGTTCATGCTCTTTCCTCTGCTCTCCAGAACCTCCTGTCTCCAAGTGTAGTTAGCAGCCCAGATGCAGCAGCACCCTCTAGAGACTTGTTAAAAATGCAGAAGCTCAGGCTCCACCCCAGGCCTATGCAGACTGAATCTGCATTTTAACAAGGTCCAGGTAATTCACGTGCACATTAAGTTTGAAAAGGCCTGGTATAGATCAGCGGTTCTCTAACTTAGCAGCACATTAGAACCATCTGTAGAGACTTTAAAAATACCAGTGCCTGGGCTTCACCTCCCAGAGAATCTGACTTAAGTGTCTGGGGTTTGCCCTGAGTCTAGGTATTTTTAAAAACTCCTCAGCTTATACAAAGCTGGCAGGGCCGGGCACAGTGGCTCATGCCTATAATCCCAGCACTTCGTGAGGCCAAAGTGGGCAGATTGCTTGAGTCCAGGAGTTTGAGATTAGCCTGGGCTAAAACCCCATCCCTACAAAAAAAAAATACAAAAAGTAGTTGGGCATGGTGGTGGCACATACCTGTAGTCCCGGCTACTCAGGAGGCTGAGTCCTCGCTTGAACCCAGGAGGTCACGGTCTGGTCAACAGAGCAAGACCCTGTATCAAAACAAACAAACAAACAAACAAAAAATGCTAGCAGCTTACCAGCTAGGGAGGCCTGTAGAGCCAAGTTTTCCAAATGGGGCTACATTAGTTGTTCCAGAACTTTAGCTGCATCAAAACCACCTGGATGGCTTGTTCAGCTACAGAGGGTCTGGCCATGCCCCTAGAGTTTCCAGCTGAGGGTCTGGAATGAGGCCCGATGATTTGCATTTCTAACAATCTCCAGGTGATGCTGATGCTGTGGGTCCAGGGACCACATTTTGAGAATCTATGCTAAATGAATCGGAGAAGACCAAAGCTCAAACTTATTCCAAGAACTTTTCAAGGCCCACCTGCAAGTTGTAGTGGAAGTAAGCATCTAAGGGTGCAAAAAAGTTTCACTGTAGACTAAGGCCTTTTACCTCAGCTCTCAAATGTTCCCATTTCTCTTATCAACCTAAATAACAAACAGAGAGAGGCTCTCCACAAGAAAAAGATATTCGTTTGGAAACAGAGCCTTGCAATAGAAACAGGCAAGCCAGAGTAAACTATATGCATATTCACGGAGGTAAAGGAAGACAAAAGAAAAAATGAGGAAGATTATATGATCATTTGGAAATGATTATCCTTGGCTACAAAGATCAATAACAAAGGTGATGCCAGGCACAGGTTGGACAGGCAGTTGTTGGGCAAATATCCTTCAGAAGCATTGTTGTGTGCAAAGTTGCAATGGGCTTTGTGCAAGATTGTGTTTTTTGCAGTCTTCTGTGATAAGTTTTTGTTATCAGGCATACAAGCCCAAGAATCCTTTATTGCATGGCCTTCCCTGGCTCTATTTGTCAGGGTTTTGGTTAGGGGAGGGGTATTTTTAACACTCTCAATGTAAAAAATGCCATAAGGTAGGTACCCCAATTGCTTGTTTCGTCTTCATAAAATAACTTTTCCACCCGAACAAAGTCTACACAAAAATTGAAAAAATACCCTGGCATGCAGTCCCTGGAAAAGTCTGGAGTCATTCTCGGGGTTCCCACCCAGGTGAGCAAGTGTAGCCAGCACAGATAAACACAAAGTAGGGGTCCCCGCTGGGATTCAGCGGCAGGCAGTGGCCCTGGTTCTGATATTTGGCTGAAAACACAGCTCCTCTTTGTCACCCTCAGGACATTTCAGCTATTTCCTAGATAATAATCTCACTTCACCCTGCACAAAACAGGCACATGATCATGTCACTCTGACCTGGTTTGAGTCCAAGGAGTATTTTGTTTTTAAAATAATTTAGGTTAGTAGTTAAAATATGAACTTTAGGCCAGGAGTGGTGGCCCATGCCTATAATCCCAGCACTTCGTGAGGCCAAAGTGGGAAGATTGCTTGAGTCCAGGAGTTTGAGACTAGCCTGGGCTAAAACCCCATCCCTACAAAAAAAAAAAATACAAAAAGTAGTTGGGCATGGTGGTGGCACATACCTGTAGTCCCGGCTACTCAGGAGGCTGAGTCCTCGCTTGAACCCAGGAGGTCACGGTCTGGTCAACAGAGCAAGACCCTGTATCAAAACAAACAAACAAACAAACAAAAAATGCTAGCAGCTTACCAGCTAGGGAGGCCTGTAGAGCCAAGTTTTCCAAATGGGGCTACATTAGTTGTTCCAAAACTTTAGCTGCATCAAAACCACCTGGATGGCTTGTTCAGCTACAGAGGGTCTGGCCATGCCCCTAGAGTTTCCAGCTGAGGGTCTGGAATGAGGCCCGATGATTTGCATTTCTAACAATCTCCAGGTGATGCTGATGCTGTGGGTCCAGGGACCACATTTTGAGAATCTATGCTAAATGAATCGGAGAAGACCAAAGCTCAAACTTATTCCAAGAACTTTTCAAGGCCCACCTGCAAGTTGTAGTGGAAGTAAGCATCTAAGGGTGCAAAAAAGTTTCACTGTAGACTAAGGCCTTTTACCTCAGCTCTCAAATGTTCCCATTTCTCTTATCAACCTAAATAACAAACAGAGAGAGGCTCTCCACAAGAAAAAGATATTCGTTTGGAAACAGAGCCTTGCAATAGAAACAGGCAAGCCAGAGTAAACTATATGCATATTCACGGAGGTAAAGGAAGACAAAAGAAAAAATGAGGAAGATTATATGATCATTTGGAAATGATTATACTTGGCTACAAAGATCAATAACAAAGGTGATGCCAGGCCCAGGTTGGACAGGCAGTTGTTGGGCAAATATCCTTCAGAAGTATTGTTGTGTGCAAAGTTGCAATGGGCTTTGTGCAAGATTGTGTTTTTTGCAGTCTTCTGTGATAAGTTTTTGTTATCAGGCAGACAAGCCCAAGAATCCTTTTTTGCATGGCCTTCCCTGGCTCTATATGTCAGGGTTTTGGTTAGGGTAGGGGTATTTTTAACACACACAATGTAAAAAATGCCATGAGGTAGGTACCCCAATGACTTGTTTCATCTTCATAAAATAATTTTTCATAAAATCTCTGGAAACGTGGAAATATCTACACCACTTTCTGTATAAATGTGGAAATATCTACACCGCTATTTCTGAAAATGTGTAAACATTTACAACGCTATCTATATAAACATGGAATTATTTACACCGCCGTATCTATAAACATGGAAATATCTACACCGCTATCTCTATAAACACGGAAATATTTACGCCGCTATCTGTATAAACATGGAAATATGTAAACAGCTATCTCTATAAACATGGAAATATCTACACCGCTATCTCTATAAACATGGAAATATCTACACCGCTATCAGTATAAACATGGAAATATCTACACCGCTGTCTCTATAAACATGGAAATATCTACACCTCTATCTGTATAAACATGGAAATATCTACACCACTGTCTCTATAAACATGGAAATATCTACAACGCTATGTCTATAAACATGCAAATATGTACATCACTGTCTCTATAAACATGGAAATATCTACACCGCTATCTCTATAAACATGGAAATATCTACACCGCTGTCTCTAGAAACATGGAAATATCTACACCGCTATATCTATAAACGTGGAAATATCTACACCGCTATGTCTATAAACATGGAAATATCTACACCGCTATCTCCATAAACGTGGGAACATCTACACCACTATCTCTATAAACCTGGAAATATCTACACCGCTATGAGTATAAATGTGGAAATATCTACACCGCTATCTGTATAAACCTGGAAATATCTACACCGCTATCTCTATAAACATGGAAATAATTACACCGCTATCTGTATAAACATGGAAATATTTACAAAGATATCTCTATAAACATGGAAATATCTACACCGCTATCTGTATAAACATGGAAATATCTACACCACTATCTGTAAAACATGGAAATATCTACACAGCTGTCTGTATAAACATGGAAATATATACACGGCTATCTGTTTAAACATGGAAAAATTTACACAACTGACAGTATAAACATGGAAATATCTACACCGCTATCTGTATAAACATGGAAATATCTACACCGCTATCTGTATAAACATGGAAATATCTACACCGCTGTCTCTATAAACATGGAAATATCTACACCTCTATCTGTATAAACATGGAAATATCTACATCGCTGTTCCTATAAACCTGGAAATATCTACACCGTTATCTCTATTAATGTGGAAATGTCTACATCGCTATCTGTATAGACGTGGAAATACGTACATCGCTATGTCTACAAACGTGGAAATACCTACACCGCTATCTCTGTAAATGTGTAAACATTTAACCCGCTATCTGTATAAACATGGAAATATTTACACCACGATGTGTATAAATATGGAAATATCTACACCGCTATCTCTATAAACATGGAAATGTCTGCACCGCTATCTGTATAAACATGGAAATAACTACACGGCTATTTCTATAAACATGGAAACATCTAAACGACCATCTGTATAAACATGGAAATACCCACACAGTCATCTGTATAAACATGGAAAGAGCTACACCATCATCTGTATAAACATGGAAATACCTCCACTGCTATCTGTACAAACATGGAAACATCTACACTGCTATCTGTCTAAACATGGAAATATCTACACCGCTATCTGTATAAATACGGAAATATCTACAACGCTATCTGTGTAAACATGGAAATATCTACACAGCCATCTGTGTAAACATGGAAATATCTACACCGCTATCTGTGTAAAAATGGAAATGTCTACACCGCAATCTGAGCAAAGATGGAAATAGCTACACCGCTATCTGTGTAAACATGCAAATATCAACACCGCTATCTGTATAAACACGGAAATATCTACACCGCTATCTGTATAAACAGGGAAATATCTACACCGCCATCTGTATAATCATGGAAATATCCACAACGCCATCTGAATAAACTTGGAAATATCTACACCGCTATCTGTATAAATATGGAAATATCTACAATGATATGTCTATAAACATGGAATTATCTGCACCGCTATCTGTATACACATGGAAATATCTACACCACTATCTCTATAAACATGGAAATATCTACAACGCCATCTGTATAAATATGGAAATATCTTCACAGTCATCTGTATAAACATGGAAATATCTACACCACCATCTCTATAAACATGGAAATACCTACACTGCCATCTGTATACACATGGAAATATCTACACAGCCATCTGTATAAACATGGAAATATCTACACAGCTATCTCTATACACATGGAATTACCTACACCGCTATCTCTATAAACATAGAAATATCTACACCGCCATCTATATAAACATGGAAATATCTACACCAATATCTCTATGAACATGAAAATATCTACACCGCCATCTCAATTAACATGGAACTATCAAAAACACCATCTGTGTAAACATGGAAATATCTACACCGCTATCTCTATAAACAGAAATATTTACACCACCATCTCTATAAACAGGGAATTATCTACACCGCCATCTGTATAAACATAGAAATATCTACACAGCCATCTCTAGAAAGATGGAAATGTCTACACCGCAATCTGTGTAAACATGGAAATATCGACACCTCTATCTGTATAAACATGGAAATACCTACACCATGATATGTATAAAGATGGAAATATCTACAATGCTATCTGTATAAACATGGAAATAGCCACACCGCAATCTGTATAAACATGGAAATACCTACACCGCCATCTGTAAAAACATGGAAATATCTACACTGCCATCTGTAAAAACATGGAAATATGTACACCTCCATCTGTATAAACATGGAAATATCTACACTGCCATCTGTATACACATGGAAATATCTACAGCAATATCTGTAAAAACATGGTAATATCTACATCGCTATCTGTATAAACATGGAAATATCTCCACCGATAACTGTATAAACATGGAAATATCTACACCGCTATCTCTATAAACATGGAAATGTCTACACCGCTATCTCTATAAACATGGAAATACCTACACGGCTATCTGAATAAACATGGAAATATCTACACCGCTATCTGTGTAAACATGGTAATATATACAACGCTATCTGTATAAACATGGAAATATCTACACCTCTATCTGCATAAACATGGAAATATCTACACCGCCATCTGTATAAACTTGGAAATATCTACACCGCCATCTGAATAAACATGGAAATATCAACATCGCTCTCTGTAGAAATATAGAAATATTTACATCGCTATCTCTATAAACATGGATATATCTACACCGCCAACTGTATAAACGTAGAAATATATACATTGCCATCTCTAGAAAGATAGAAATCTCTACACCGTGATCTCTATAAACATGGAAATATCTACACCGCTACCTGTATAAACATGGAATTATCTACACCGCTACCTGTGTAAAGATGGAAATATCTGCACCGCAATCTGTGCAAAGATGGAAATATCTACACCGCTATTCCTATAAACATGGAAATATCTGCACGCTCTCTGTATAAATATGGAAATATCTACACCACTATCTCTATAAACACGGAAATATCTACACCGCTATCTGTATAAACATGGAAATAGCCACAACACTATCTGTATAATCATGGAAATATCTACACCACCATCTGAATAAACATGGAAACATCTCCACCGTCATCTGTATAAATATGGAAATAACTACACCGCTATCTGTATAAATATGGAAATATCTACACCGCTATCTCTATAAACATGGAAATGTCTACAACGCTATCTGTATAAACATGGAGTTATCTACACGGTTATCTATATAAACATGGAAATATCTAAACGGCCTTCTGTATAAACATGGAAATATCTACAGAGTCATCTGTGTAAACATGGAAGTATATACACCACCATCTGTATAAACATGGAAATATCTAAACTGCCATCTATATAAAGATGGAAATATCTCCAAAGCCATCTATATAAACATGGAAATATCTACACCTCTATCTGTATGAACATGGAAATAGCCACACCGCAGTATGTATAAACATGGAAACATATACACCTCTACCTGTATGAAGATGGAAATATCTTCAACGCTATCTGTGTAAACATGGAAATATCTACACAGCTATCTGTGTAAACATGGAAATATCTACACCGCTATCTGTTTAAAGATGGAAATATATATACCGCAATCTGTGCAAACATGGAAATATATACATCGCTATCTCTATAAACATGGAAATAGCTTCACCGCTATCTCCATAAACATGGAAATAGCTGCACCGCTATCTCTAGAAACATGGAAATATCTAAACCGCCATCTGCATAAACATGGAAATATCTACACAGTCATCTGCATAAACATAGAAATATCTACACCACCATCTCTATAAACATGGAAGTATCTACCCTGCCATCTCTATACACATGCAAATATCAACACAGCCATCAGTATAAATATGGAAATAACTGCACCGCTATCTCTATACACATGGAAATACCTACACCTTTACCTGTATAAACATTGAAATAACGACATCGCTATCTCTATAAATATGGAAATATCAACACTGCCATCTCTATAAACATGAAAATATCTACACCGCCATCTCCATAAACATGGAACTATCTACACCACCATCTGTGTAAAAATGGAAATATCTACACGGCTATCTGTGTAAACATGGAAATATCTACACCGCTATCTGTATAAACATGGAAATATCTACACCGATATCTGTATAAACATGGAAATATCTACACTGCCATCCCTATAAACATGGAAATATCTACACCTCCGTCTGTATAAACATTTAAATATCTACACCGCTATCAGTATAAATTTGGAAATACCTACACTGCTCTCTCTATAAACATGGAAATATCTACACCGCTATCTGTACAAACATGGAAATACCTACACCGCTATCTCTATAAACATGGAAGTATCTGCTCCACCAGCTGTATAAACATGGAAATATATACACAGTCCTCTGTATAAACATGGAAATATCTTCACCACCATCTCTATAAACATGGAAATATCTACAATCCCATCTGTATACACATGGAAATATCTACACAGTCATCTGTATAAACATGGAAATATCTACACTGATATCTCTATAAACATGAAATATCTACACCGCCATCTGCATAAACATGGAAGAGTCTGCAATGCCGTCTCTATAAACATGGAAATACCTACACCGCTATCTGTATAAACATGGAAATATCTACACTGTCATCTGTATAAAGATGGAAATATCTACACCGCGAGCTGTATAAACATCGAAATACCTTCACCGCTACCTGTATAAACATGGAAATATCTACACCGCTATCTGTATAATCATGGAAATAACTACACCGCTATCTCTATGAACATGGAAATAACTACACCGCCATCTCTGTAAACATGGAAATATCTACAACGATAACTCTATAAATATAGAAATATCTTCACCGCCATCTCTATAAACATGGAAATATCTACACTGCCATCTGCATAAACATGGAAGTACCTACACCGCCACCTGTATAAACGTGGAATTATCTACACCGTCATCTGTATCAACAGGGAAATATCTACACCGCAATCTGCATAAACATGGAAATATCTACATCACCATCTCTATAAACATGGAAGTATCTACCGTGCCATCTGTATACACATGGAAATATCTACACGGTCATCAGTATAAATATGGAAACATCTGCACCGCTATCTCTCTACACATGGAAATAGCTACACTTCTACCTGTATAAACATTGAAATATCAACACCGCAATCTCTATAAATATGGACATATCTACACCGCCATCTCTATAAACATGAAAATATCTACACCACCATCTCCATAAACATGGAAATATCTACACCACCATCTGTGTAAAAACGGAAATATCTATACCGCTATCTGTGTAAACATGGAAATATCTGCACCGCTATCTGTATAAACATGGAAATATCTACACCGCCATCGGTATAAACATGGAAATATCTGCACGGTCATCTCTATAAACATCAAAATATCTCCACCGTCATCTGTATAAACATGGAAATATCTACACCGCTATCCGTATAAATATGGAAATATCTACACCGCTATCTCTATAAACATGGAAATATCTACACCGCTATCAGTACAAACACGGAAATATCCACACCGCTATCTCTGTAAACATGGAAATATCTACACCACCATCTGTATAAACATGGAAATATCTACACAGTCCTCTGTATAAACATGGAAATATCTACACCACCATCTCTATAAACGTGGAAATATCTACACTGCCATCTATATACACATGGAAATATCTACACAGCCTTCTGTATAAACATGGAAATACCTACACCGCTATCTCTATAAAAATGAAATATCCACACCGCCATCTGCATAAACTTGGAACTGTCTGCAATGCCGTCTCTATAAACATGGAAATACCTACACCGCTATCTGTATAAACACGGAAATATCTACACTGTCATCTGTATAAAGGTGGAAATATCTACACCACGAACTGTATAAACATCGAAATAGCTACACCGCTATCTGTATAAACATGGAAATATCTACACCACTATATGTATAATCATGGAAATATCTACACCGCTATCTCTATGAACATGGAAATAATTAAACCGCCATCTCTATAAACATGGAAATATCTACACCGCTATCTCTATAATCATAGAAATATCTACACCGCCATCTGTATAAACATGGAAATGTCGACACCGCTATCTGTATAAACATGGAAATACCAACACCGCTATCTGTAAACATGGAAATATCTACACCGCTATGTGTATAAACATGGAAATATCTACACCGCTATCTGTATAAACATGGAAATACCTACACCGCCATCTCTATAAACATGGAAATATCAACACCGCCATCTGCATAAACATGGAAGTACCTACACCGCCACCTGTATAAACATGGAAATATCTACACAGTCATCTGTATCAACAGGGAAATATCTACACCGCAATCTGTATAAACATGGAAATATCCACACTGCCACCTGTATAAACATGGAAATATCTACATCGTTATCTGCATAAACTTGGAAATATCTACACCGCCATCTGTATAAACATGGAAATATCTCAAGCGCTATCTGTATAAAAATGCAAATATCTACACCGCTATCTCTATAAACATGGAAATATCTACATCGCTCTCTGTATAAACATGGAAATATCTCCACAGCTATCTCTGTAAACATGGAAATATCTACACCACTATCTTTTTACACATGGAAATATCTACTCCGCCGTCTGTATAAACATGGAAATATCTACGAAATTATCTGTGTAAACATGGAAATATCTACACAGCTATCTGTGTAAACATGGAAATAGGTACACCGCTCCCTTTGAAAAGATGGAAATATCTACACCAATATCTCCACAAACATGGAAATATCTACAATGCCATTTGTATAAACTTGGAAATATCTACACTGCCATCTGAAAAAACATGGAAATATCTACACCGCTATCTGCATAAATATGGAAATCTCTACACCTTTAACTATATAAACATGGAAATATCTACTCCGATATCCGTATAAACATGGAAATATCTACATCGTTATCTGCATAAACTTGGAATTATCTACACCGCTATCTGTATAAACATGGAAATATGTACACCACTATCTGTATAAACATGAAAATATCTACACCGCTATGTAAAAACATGGAAATATCTACACCGCTATCCCTGTAAACATGGAAACGTCTACAACGCTATCTGCACATACATGGAAATATCTAAACCGCTATCTCTATAAACATGGAAATATCTACAACGCTACGTGTGTAATCATGGAAATATCTACAGAGCTATCTGTGTAATCATGGAAATATATACACCGCTATATGTATAAAGATGGAAATATCTACCCCGCAATCTGGGCAAAGATGGAAATATCTACACTGCTATCTGTGTAAACATGGAAATATCTTCACCGTGAGCTGTATAAACATGGAAATACCAACACCGCTATCTGTAAACATGGAAATATCTACACCGCTATGTGTATAAACATGGAAATATCCACACCGCTATCTCTATAAACATGCAAATACTTACACTGCCATCTGTATAAACATGGAAATATCTACACCACTATCTCTATAAACATAGAATTATCTACATTGTCATCTCTTTAAACATGGAAATATCTACACCGCCATATGCATAAACATGGAAATATCTACACCGCCATCTGTATAAACATGGAAATATCTACACCGCCATCTGTATAAATAGGGAAATGTCTACACCGCTGTCTTTATACACATGGAAATATCTACACCGCTATCTGTATAAACTTGGAGATATCTACACCGCTATCTCTATATACAAGAAATAGCTACACCGCCATCTGTAAAAACATGGAAATTTCTTCACAGTCATCTGTATAAACATGGAAATATCTATACCAACATCTGTATAAACATGGAAATATCTATAATGCCATCTGTATAAACGTGGAAATATCTACACAGACATCTCTATAAACATGGAAATATCTACACCGTTATCTGTATAAAAATAGAAATATCTACACCGCTATCTGTATAAACATGGAAATATCTACACCGCTATCTCTATAAACATGGAAATACCTCCATCGCTATCTCTATAAACATGGAAATATCTACACCGCTATCTTTATAAACATGGAAATGTTTACACCGCTGTCTGTATAAACATGGAAATATCTGCAACACTGTCTGTGTAAACATGGAAATATCTACACAGCTATCTGTGTAAACATGGAAATATGCACACCGCTCTCTGGGAAAAGATGGAAATATCTACACCACAATCTGTGCAAATATGGAAATATCTACACTACTATCTCTGTAAACATGGGAATACACCGCTATCTGCATAAATATCTAAATATCTACGCCGCTATCTGTATAAACATGGAAATATCTACACCGCTATCTGTATAAACATGGAAATATCTACAAGGCCATCTGTAAAAGCTTGGAAATACCTACAGCGCAATCTGTATAAACATGTAAATAACTACACTGCCATCTGTAGAAACGTGCAAATATCTACAGCGCGATTTGTATAAACATGGAAATTTCCACACTGCTATCATTATAAACATGGAAATATCTACCCTGCTATCTGTATAAACAAGGAAATACCTACAATGCTATCTGTTTAAAGATGGAAATATCTACACTGCTGTCTGTGTAAACATGGAAATATCTACACCAATATCCGTGTAAAGATTGAAATATCTACAGCACAATACGTGCAACAATGGAAATATCTACACCGCTATCTGTGTAAAGATGGAAATATCTACACCGTAATCTGTGCAAAGATGGTAATATCTACACCGCCATCTGTGTAAACATGCAAATATCTACACCGTGAGCTGTATAGACATGGAAATATCTACACCGCTATCTGTATAAACATGGAAATACCAACACAGCTATCTGTAAACATGGAAATATCTACACCGCTATGTGTTTAAACATGGAAATATCTACACCGCTATCTCTATAAACATGGAAATACTTACAACGCCTTCTCTATAAACATGGAAATACTTACAACGCCATCTCTATAAACATGGAAATATCTACACTGCTATCTATGTTAACATAGAAATATCTACACCGCCATCACTATAAACATGGAAATATCTACACCGCCATCTGCATGAACATGGAAATAACTACACCGCCATCTGTATAAAAATGGAAATATCTACACCGCTATCTGTATAAACATGGAAATATCTAAACCACTATCTGTATAAACATGTAAATATCTACACCGCTATCTCTATAAACATGGAAATGCTTACACTGCTATCTCTATAAACATGGAAATATATACATGGCTATCTCTATAAACATAAAAATATCTATATCGCCTTCTGTATAAACATGGAAATACCTACACAGTCCTCTGTATAAACATGGAAATATCTACACCACTATCTATATAAACATGGAAATATCTACACTGCATCTGTATAAACATGGAAATATCTACACAGCCATCTCCATTAACATGGAAATATTTACACCGCTATCTGTATAAACATGGAAATAGCCACACCGCAATCTGTATAAACATGGAAATATCTACACCGCCATCTGAATAAACATGTAAGTACCTACACCGCTATCTCTATAAATAGGGAAATATCTACATCGCTATCTCTATAAACATGGAAATATCTACACTGCTATCTGTATAAACATGGAAATATCTACACCACCATCTCAATACACATGGATATACCTCCACCGCTATCTCTATAAACATGGAAATATCTACACCGCCATCTCTATAAACTTAGAAATATCTACACCGCCATCCCCATAAACATGAAAATATGTACACCGCCGTCTCCATAAACATGGAATTATCTACACCACCATCTGTTTAAAAATGGAAACATCTACACCGCTATCTGTACAAATCTGGAAATGTCTACACCGCGATCTGTATAAACATGGAAATATCTACACCGCTACGTGTATAAACATGGAAATATCTACACCCCTGTCTGTATAAACATGGAAATAGCTACACCACGATCTGTATAAACATGTAAATATCTACACACCTATCTGTATAAACATGGAAATATCTACACCGCTATCTGTAAAAACATGGAGATAACTGCATCGCTATGTGTATAAACATGGAAATACCTACACCTCTATCTGAATAAATATGGAAATATCTACACCACTATCTCTATAAACATGGAAATGCCTACACCGCTATCTGTATAAACATGGAAATATCTACTTGGCTATCTCTATAAACATGGAAATATCTAAACCGACATCTGTATAAAAATGGAAATAACTACACAGTCATCTGTATAAACATGGAAATATCTACACCAACATCTGCATAAACATGGAAATATCTACCATGCTATCTGTATAAACGTGGAAATATCTACACAGCCATCTCTATAAACATGGAAATATCTACAACGCTATCTCTATAAACATGGAAATAGCCACACCGCTCTCTGTATAAACATGGAAATATTTACAATGCCATCTGAAAAAACATGGAAATATCTACACAGTCATCTCTACAAACATGGAAATATCTACACAGCCATCTCTTTAAACATGGGAATATCTACACCGCCATCTGTATAACAATGGAAATATCTACTCCGTTAATTGTAAAAATATGGAAATATCTACACCGCCATCTCTATAAACATGGAAATAGCTTCACCGCTATCTGTAAAAACATGGAAATGTCTACACCGCTCTCTCCATAAACATGGAAATATCTACACCGCCATCTGTATAAACATGGAAATATATACACAGTCATCTGTATAAGCCTGGAAATATCTACACCACCATCTCTATAAACATGGACATATCTACACTGCCATCTGTATACACATGGAAATATCTACACAGGTATCTGTATAAACATGGAAATATCTACATCGCTATCTCTATAAACATGGAAATATCTACACCGCTATCTGTATAAATATGGAAATATCTACACCGCTATTTCTATACGTATGGAAATGTCTACACCGCTATCTCCATAAACATCGAAATACCTACACCGCTATCTGCATAAATATGGAAATATTTACACCGCTATCTGGAAAAACATTTAAATATCTACACCGCTATCTGCATAAACTTTGAAATATCTACATCGCTATCTGTATAAACATGGAAATATCTACACCGCCATCTCTATAAACATGGAAATATCTACACCGCTATCTGTATAAACATGGAAATATCTCCACCGCTATCTGTATAAACACGGAAATATCTACACAGCTATCTGTATAAACATGGAATTATCTACATCGCTATCTGTATAAACATGGAACTATCTACACCACTATCTGTATAAACATGCAAATATATACAACGCTATCTGTATAAACATGGAAATATCTACACCGCTGTCTGTGTAAGCATGGAAATATCTACACCACTATCAGTGTAAAGATTGAAATATCTACAGCACAATCTCTGCAACGATGGAAATATCTACACCGTTATTTGTGTATAGATGGAAGTATCTACAACGCAATCTGTGCAAATATGTAAATATCTACCCCGCTATCTGTGTAAACTTGTTAATATCTACACCGCTATATGAATAAACTTGGAATTATCTACACCTCTATCTGTACAAACATGGAAATAACTACACCGCCATCTCTATAAACATGGAAATATCTACACTGACATCTGAATAAACATTGAAATATCTACAATGCCATCTGAATAAATATGGAAATATCTACATCGTTATCTCTATGAACATGGAAATATCTACAACACTATCTGTATAAACATGGAAATATCTACAACGCTATCTATATAAACATGGAAATATATACAACGCTATCTGTGTAAACATGGAAATATCTACACAGCTATCTGGGTAAACATGGAAATATGTACACAGGTCTCTGTGTAAAGATGGAAATACCTACACTGCAATCTGTGCAAATATGGAAATATCTACACCGCTATCTCAGTAAACATGGAAATTTCTACACCGCTATCTGTAAAAACATGGAAATATCAACACCGCTACCTGTATAAACATGGAAATGTCTACACAACGATCTGTATAAACATGGAAATATCTACACCGCTATATGTATAAACATGGAAATATCTACACCGCTATCAGTATAAACATGGAAATATCTACACCGCTATCAGTATAAACATGGAAATATCTACACCACGACATGTATAAACATGGAAATATCTACACCGCCATGTGAATAAACATGGAAATATCTACACAGCTATCAGTAAAAACATGGAAATATCGACACCGCTATCAGTATAAATATGGAAATATCTACACCACTATCTCTATAAACATGGAAATATCTACACCGTTATCTGTATAAACAAAGAAATATCTCCACCGCTGTCTGTATGAACATGGAAACATCTGCACAGCTAGCTGTATAAACATGGAATTATCTGCAGCGTTATCTGTATAAACATGGAAATATCTACACCGCAGTCTGTGCAAAGTTGGAAATATCTACAAAGATATCTCAATAAACATGGACATATCGACACCGCCATCTGTACACACATAGAAATACCTACACAGTCATCTGTATAAACATGGAAATATCTACACCACTATCTGTATCAACATGGAAATATCTACACTGCCATCTGTATAAACATGGAATTACCTACACAGACATCTCTATAATCATTGAAATATCTACAACGCTATCTGTATAAACATGGAAGTAGCCACACCGCTATCTGTATAAACATGGAAATATCTACACCGCTATCTGTATAAACATGGAAATATCTACACCACGACGTGTATAAACATGGAAATATCTACACCGCCATGTGAATAAACATGGAAATATCTACACAGCTATCAGTATAAACATGGAAATATTGACACCGCTATCTGTATAAATATGGAAATATCTACACCACTATCTCTATAAACATGGAAATATCTACACCGCCATCTGTGAAAACATGGAAATATCTACACTGTCATCTGTATAAACATGGAAATATCTACACGTCCATCTGTATAAACATGGAAATTTCTACACTGCCATCTGTATATACCTGGAAATATCTACACTGTCATCTGTATAAACATGGAAATATGTACAGCACTATCTCTATAAACATGGAAATATCTACACGGCTATCTGTATAAACATGGAAATACCTCCACCGCTGTCTGTAGAAACATGGAAATACCTACATCGCTATCTGTATAAACATGGAAATATCTACACCACTATCTGTATAAACATGCAAATATATACAACGCTATCTGTATAAACATGGAAATATCTACACCGCTGTCTGTGTAAGCATGGAAATATCTACACCACTATCAGTGTAAAGATTGAAATATCTACAGCACAATCTCTGCAACGATGGAAATATCTACACCGTTATTTGTGTATAGATGGAAGTATCTACAACGCAATCTGTGCAAATATGTAAATATCTACCCCGCTATCTGTGTAAACTTGTTAATATCTACACCGCTATATGAATAAACTTGGAATTATCTACACCTCTATCTGTACAAACATGGAAATAACTACACCGCCATCTCTATAAACATGGAAATATCTACACTGACATCTGAATAAACATTGAAATATCTACAATGCCATCTGAATAAATATGGAAATATCTACATCGTTATCTCTATGAACATGGAAATATCTACAACACTATCTGTATAAACATGGAAATATCTACAACGCTATCTATATAAACATGGAAATATATACAACGCTATCTGTGTAAACATGGAAATATCTACACAGCTATCTGGGTAAACATGGAAATATGTACACAGGTCTCTGTGTAAAGATGGAAATACCTACACTGCAATCTGTGCAAATATGGAAATATCTACACCGCTATCTCAGTAAACATGGAAATTTCTACACCGCTATCTGTAAAAACATGGAAATATCAACACCGCTACCTGTATAAACATGGAAATGTCTACACAACGATCTGTATAAACATGGAAATATCTACACCGCTATATGTATAAACATGGAAATATCTACACCGCTATCAGTATAAACATGGAAATATCTACACCGCTATCAGTATAAACATGGAAATATCTACACCACGACATGTATAAACATGGAAATATCTACACCGCCATGTGAATAAACATGGAAATATCTACACAGCTATCAGTAAAAACATGGAAATATCGACACCGCTATCAGTATAAATATGGAAATATCTACACCACTATCTCTATAAACATGGAAATATCTACACCGTTATCTGTATAAACAAAGAAATATCTCCACCGCTGTCTGTATGAACATGGAAACATCTGCACAGCTAGCTGTATAAACATGGAATTATCTGCAGCGTTATCTGTATAAACATGGAAATATCTACACCGCAGTCTGTGCAAAGTTGGAAATATCTACAAAGATATCTCAATAAACATGGACATATCGACACCGCCATCTGTACACACATAGAAATACCTACACAGTCATCTGTATAAACATGGAAATATCTACACCACTATCTGTATCAACATGGAAATATCTACACTGCCATCTGTATAAACATGGAATTACCTACACAGACATCTCTATAATCATTGAAATATCTACAACGCTATCTGTATAAACATGGAAGTAGCCACACCGCTATCTGTATAAACATGGAAATATCTACACCGCTATCTGTATAAACATGGAAATATCTACACCACGACGTGTATAAACATGGAAATATCTACACCGCCATGTGAATAAACATGGAAATATCTACACAGCTATCAGTATAAACATGGAAATATTGACACCGCTATCTGTATAAATATGGAAATATCTACACCACTATCTCTATAAACATGGAAATATCTACACCGCCATCTGTGAAAACATGGAAATATCTACACTGTCATCTGTATAAACATGGAAATATCTACACGTCCATCTGTATAAACATGGAAATTTCTACACTGCCATCTGTATATACCTGGAAATATCTACACTGTCATCTGTATAAACATGGAAATATGTACAGCACTATCTCTATAAACATGGAAATATCTACACGGCTATCTGTATAAACATGGAAATACCTCCACCGCTGTCTGTAGAAACATGGAAATACCTACATCGCTATCTGTATAAACATGGAAATATCTCCACCGTTATCTCTATAAAGATGGAAATATCTACACCGCTATCTTTATAAACATGGAAATATCTACACCGCTATCTGTATAAACATGGAAATATCTATACCACTATCTGTGTAAGCATGTAAATATCTACAAAGCTATCTGTGTAAACATGGAAATATGTACACAGGTCTCTGTGTAAAGATGGAAATAACTACACCGCAATCTGTGCAAATATGGAAATATCTACACCGCTATATGTATAAACATGGAAATATCTACACCGCTATCAGTATAAACATGGAAATATCTACACCGCTATCTGTATAAACATGGAAATATCTACACCACAACATGTATAAACATGGAAATATCTACACCGCCATGTGAATAAACATGGAAATATCTACACCGCTATCAGTAAAAACATGGAAATAGCGACACCGCTATCTGTATAAATATGGAAATATCTACACCACTATCTCTATAAACATGGAAATATCTACACTGCCATCTGTATAAACATGGAATTACCTACACAGACATCTCTATAATCATTGAAATATTTACACCGCTATCTGTATAAACATGGAAGTAGCCACACCGCCATCAGTATAAACATGGAAATATCTACACCGCTATCTGTATAAACATGGAAATATCTACACCACGACATGTATAAACATGGAAATATCTACACCGCTGTGTGAACAAACATGGAAATATCTAAACCGCTATCAGTATAAATATGGAAATATTGACACCGCTATCTGTATAAATATGGAAATATCTACACCACTATCTCTATAAACATGGAAATATCTACACCGTTATCTGTATAAACAAAGAAATATCTCCACGGCTGTCTGTATGAACATGGAAAAATCTACACCGCTAGCCGTATAAACATGGAATTATCTGCAGCGTTATCTCTATAAACATGGAAATATCTACAACGCAGTTTGTGCAAAGATGGAAATATCTACAATGCTATCTCAATAAACATGGAAATATCGACACCGCCATCTGTACACACATGGAAATACCTACACAGTCATCTGTATAAACATGGAAATATCTACACCACTATCTGTATAAACATGGAAATATCTACACAGCCATCTGTATAAACATGGAATTACCTACACAGACATCTCTATAATCATTGAAATATCTACACCGCTATCTGTATAAACATGGAAGTGGCCACACCGCTATCAGTATATACATGGAAATATCTACACCGCTATCTGTATAAACATGGAAATATCTACACCACGACGTGTATAAACAAGGACATATCTACACCGCTAAGTGAATAAACATGGAAATACCTACACAGCTATCAGTATAAACATGGAAATATTGACACCGCTATCTGTATAAATATGGAAATATCTACACCACTATCTCTATAAACATGGAAATATCTACACCGTTATCTGTATAAACAAAGAAATATCTCCACCGATGTCTGTATGAACATGGAAACATCTACACCGCTATCTGTATAAACATGGAATTATCTGCAGCGTTATCTGTATAAACATGGAAATATCTACACCGCAGTCTGTGCAAAGATGGAAATATCTACAATGCTATCTCAATAAACATGGAAATATCGACACCGCCATCTGTACACACATGGAAATACCTACAAAGTCATCTGTATAAACATAGAAATATCTACACCACTATCTGTATAAACATGGAAATACCTACACTGCCATCTGTATAAACGTGGAATTATCTACACAGACATCTCTATAACCATTGAAATATCTACACCGCCATCTGTATAAACATGGAAGTAGCCACACCGCTATCTGTATAAACATGGAAATATCTACACCGCCATCTGTGAAAACATGGAAATATCTACACTGTCATCTTTATAAACATGGAAATATCTACACGTCCATCTGTATAAACTTGGAAATTTCTACACTGCCATCTGTATATACCTGGAAATATCTACACTGTCATCTGTATAAACATGGAAATATGTACAGCACTATCTCTATAAACATGGAAATATCTACACCGTTATCTGTATAAACAAAGAAATATCTCCGCCGCTGTCTGTATGAACATGGAAACATCTACACCGCTAGCTGTATAAACATGGAATTATCTGCAGCGTTATCTGTATAAACATGGAAATATCTACACCGCAGTCTGTGCAAAGATGGAAATATCTACAATGCTATCTCAATAAACATGGAAATATCGACACCGCCATCTGTACACACATGGAAATACCTACACAGTCATCTGTATAAACATGGAAATATCTACACCACTATCTGTATAAACATGGAAATACCTATACTGCCATCTGTATAAACATGGAATTATCTACACAGACATCTCTATAACCATTGAAATATCTACACCGTTATCTGTATAAACATGGAAGTAGCCACACCGCTATCTGTATAAACATGGAAATATCTACACCGCCATCTGTGAAAACATGGAAATAACTACACTGTCATCTTTATAAACATGGAAATATCTACACGTCCATCTGCATAAACATGGAAATATCTACACTACCATCTGTATATACCTACAAATATCTACACTGCCTTCTGTATAAACATGGAAATATCTACACCATTATCTCTATTAACATGGAAATGTCTACAAGGCTATCTGCATAAACATGGAAATATCTCCACCGCTGTCTGTAGAAACATGGAAATATCTACATCGCTATCCGTATAAACATGGAAATATCTCCACCGCTATCTCAATAAAGATGGAAATATCTACACCGCTATCTTTATAAACATGGAAATATCTGCACCGCTATCTGTATAAACATGGAAATATCTATAACATTATCTGTGTAAACATGTAAATATCTACACAGCTATCTGTGTAAACATCGAAATATGTACACAGGTCTCTGTGTAAAGATGGAAATATCTACACCACAATCTGTGCAACTATGGAAATATCTACACCGCTATCTTAGTAAACATGGAAATATCTACACCGCTATCTGTAAAAACATGGAAATATCAACACTGCTATCTGTATAAACATGGAAATGTCAACACCACGATCTGTATAAACATGGAAATATCTACACCGCTATATGTATAAACATGGAAATATCTACACCGCTATCAGTATAAACATGGAAATATCTACACCGCTATCTGTATAAACATGGAAATATCTACACCACGACATGTATAAACATGGAAATATCTACACCGCCATGTGAATAAACATGGAAATATCTACACCGCTATCAGTAAAAACATGGAAATAGCGACACCGCTATCTGTATAAATATGGAAATATCTACACCACTATCTCTATAAACATGGAAATATCTACACTGCCATCTGTATAAACATGGAATTACCTACACAGACATCTCTATAATCATTGAAATATTTACACCGCTATCTGTATAAACATGGAAGTAGCCACACCGCCATCAGTATAAACATGGAAATATCTACACCGCTATCTGTATAAACATGGAAATATCTACAACACAACATGTATAAACGTGGAAATATCTACACCGCTGTGTGAATAAACATGGAAATATCTACACCACTCTCAGTATAAACATGGAAATATCAGCACCGCTATCTGTATAAACATGGAAATGTCTACACCACGATCTGTATAAACATGGAAATATCTACACCGCTATATGTATAAACATGGAAATATCTACACTGCTATCAGTATAAACATGGAAATATCTACACCGCTATCTGTATAAACATGGAAATATCTACACCACGACATGTATAAACATGTAAATACCTACACCGCCATGTGAATAAACATCGAAATATCTACACCGCTATCAGTAACAATATGGAAATATCGACACCGCTATCTGTATAAATATGGAAATATCTACACCACTATCTCTATAAACATGGAAATATCTACACCGTTATCTGTATAAACAAATAAATATCTCCACTGCTGTCTGTATGAACATGGTAACATCTACACCGCTGGCTGTAGAAACATGGAATTATCTGCAGCGTTATCTGTATAAACACGGAAATATCTACACCGCAGTCTGTGCAAAGATGGAAATATCTACAATGCTATCTCAATAAACATGGAAATATCGACACCGCCATCTATACACACATGGAAATACCTACACAGTCATCTGTATAAACATGGAAATATCTACACCACTATCTGTATAAACATGGAAATATCTACACTGCCATCTGTATAAACATGGAATTACCTACACAGACATCTCTATAATCATTGAAATATCTACACCGCTATCTGTATAAACATGGAAGTAGCCACACCGCTATCAGTATAAAAATGGAAATATCTACACCGCTATCTGTATAAACATGGAAATATCTACACCACGACGCGGATACTCATGGAAATATCTACACGGCTATGTGAATAAACATGGAAATATCTACACCGCTATCAGTATAAACATGGAAATATTGACACCGCTATCTGTACAAATATGGAAATATATACACCACTATCTCTACAAACATGGAAATATCTACACCGTTATCTGTATAAACAAAGAAATATCTCCACCGCTGTCTGTATGAACTTGGAAACATCTACACCGCTAGCTGTATAAACATGGAATTATCTGCAGCGTTATCTGTATAAACATGGAAATATCTACACCGCAGTCTGTGCAAAGATGGAAATATCTACAATGCTATGTCAATAAACATGGAAATATCGACACGGCCATCTGTACACACTTGGAAATACCTACACAGTCATCTGTATAAACATAGAAATATCTACACCACTATCTGTATAAACATGGAAATATCTACACTGCCATCTGTATAAACATGGAATTACCTACACAGACATCTCTATAATCATTGAAATATCGACACCGCTATCTGTATAAACAGGGAAGTAGCCACAAAGCTATCAGTATAAACATGGAAATATCTACACCGCTATCTGTATAAACATGGAAATATCTACACCACGACGTGGATAAACATGGAAATATCTACACGGCTATGTGAATAAACATGGAAATATCTACACCGCTATCAGTATAAACATGGAAATATTGACACCGCTATCTGTATAAATATGGAAATATCTACACCACTATCTCTATAAACATGGAAATATCTACACCGTTATCTGTATAAACAAAGAAATATCTCCACCGCTGTCTGTATGAACATGGAAACATCTACACCGCTACCTGTATAAACATGCAATTATCTGCAGCGTTATCTGTATAAACATGGAAATATCTACACCGCAGTCTGTGCAAAGATGGAAATATCTACAATGCTGTCTCAATAAACATGGAAATATCGACACCGCCATCTGTACACACATGGAAATACCTACACAGTCATCTGCATAAACAGGGAAATATCTACACCACTATCTGTATAAACATGGAAATACCTACACTGCCCTCTGAATAAACATGGAATTATCTACACAGACATCTCTATAACCATTGAAATATCTACACCGCTATCTGTATAAACATGGAAGTAGCCACACCGCTATCTGTATAAACATGGAAATATCTACACCGCTATCTGTGAAAACATGGAAATATCTACACTGTCATCTTTATAAACATGGAAATATATACACGTCCATCTGCATAAACATGGAAATATCTACACGGCCATCTGTATATACCTAGAAATATCTACACTGCCATCTGTGTAAACATGGAAATATCTACACCGATATCTCTATAAACATGGAAATGTCTACACGGCTATCTGTATAAACATGGAAATATCTCCACCGCTATCTCAATAAAGATGGAAATATCTACACCGCTATCTTTATAAACATGGAAATATCTGCACCGCTATCTGTATAAACATGGAAATATCTATAACATTATCTGTGTAAACATGGAAATATGTACACAGGTCTCTGTGTAAAGATGGAAATATCTACACCACAATCTGTGCAAATATGGAAATATCTACACCGCTATCTTAGTAAACATCGAAATATCTACACCGCTATCTGTAAAAACATGGAAATATCAACACTGCTATCTGTATAAACATGGAAATGTCTACACCACGATCTGTATAAACATGGAAATATCTACACCGCTATATGTATAAACATGGAAATATCTACACCGCAGTCAGTATAAACATGGAAATATCTACACCACTATCTGTATAAACATGGAAATATCTACACCACGGCATGTATAAACATGGAAATATATACACCGCCATGTGAATAAACATGGAAATATCTACACCGCTATCAGTAAAAACATGGAAATAGCGACACCGCTATCTGTATAAATATGGAAATATCTACACCACTATCTCTATAAACATGGAAATATCTACACCGTTATCTGTATAAACAAAGAAATAACTCCACAGCTGTCTGTATAAACATGGAAACATCTACACCGCTAGATGTATAAACATGGAATTATCTGCAGCGTTATCTGTATAAACATGGAAATATTTACACCGCAGTCTGTGCAAAGATGGAAATATCTACAATGCTATCTCAATAAACATGGAAATATCGACACCGCCATCTGTACACACATGGAAATAACTACACAGTCATCTGTATAAACATGGAAATATGTACACTACTATCTGTATAAACATGGAAATATCTACACTGCCATCTGTATAAACATGGAATTACCTACACAGACATCTCTATAATCATTGAAATATCTACACCGCTATCTGTATAAACATGGAAGTCGCCACACAGCTATCAGTATAAACATGGAAATATCTACATCGCTATCTGTATAAACATGGAAATATCTCCACCGCTATCTCTATAAAGATGGAAATATCTACACCGCTATCTTTATAAACATGGAAATATCTACACCGCTATGTGTACAAACATGGAAATATCTATAACACTATCAGTGTAAACATGGAAATATCTACACCGCTATCTGTGTAAACATGGAAATATGTACACAGGTCTATGTGTAAAGATGGAAATACCTACACCACAATCTGTGTAAATATGGAAATATCTACACCGCTATCTCAGTAAACATGGAAATATCTACACCTCAGTCTGTTCAAAGATGGAAATATCTACAATGCTATCTCAATAAACATGGAAATATCAACACCGCCATCTGTGAAAACATGGAAATATCTACACTGTCATCTTTATAAACATGGAAATATCTACACGTCCATCTGTATAAACATGGAATTATCTACATTGCCATCTGTATATACCTGGAAATATCTACACTGCCATCTCTATAAACATGGAAATATCTACACCGCTATCTCTATAAACATGGAAATGTCTACACGGCTATCGGTATAAACATGGAAATATCTCCACCGCTATCTGTAGAAACATGGAAATATCTACATCGCTATCTGTATAAACATGGAAATATCTCCACTGCTATCTCTATAAAGATGGAAATATCTACACTGCCATCTGTATATACCTGGAAATATCTACACCGCTATCTGTATAAAGATGGAAATATCTATAACACTATCTGTGTAAACATGGAAATATCTACACAGCTATCTGTGTAAACATGGAAATATGTAGACAGGTCTCTGTGTAAAGATGGAAATAACTACACCGCATTCTGTGCAAATATGGAAACATCTACACCGCTATCTCAGTAAACATGGAAATATCTACACCGCTATCTGTATAAACATGGAAATATCAACACCGCTATCTGTATAAACATGGAAATATCTACACCGCTACATGTATAAACATGGAAATATCTACACCACTATCACTATAAACATGGATATATCTACACCACTATCTGTAAAACATGGAAATATCTACACCGCTGTCTGTATAAACATGGAAATATATACACGGCTATCTGCTTAAACATGGAAATATCTACACCACTGACTGTATAAACATGGAAATACCTTCACCGCTCTCTGTATAAACATGGAAATAACTACACAGCTGTCTCTATAAACATGGAAATATCTACACCGCTATCTGTAGAAACATGGAAATATCTACACCGCTGTCTCTATAAACCTGGAAATATCTACACCGTTATCTGTATTAATGTGGAAATACCTACACCGCTATCTGTATAGACGTGGAAATATCTACACCGGTATGTGTATAAACGTGGAAATATCTGCACCGCTATGTGTATAAACTTGGAAATTTCTACACCGCAATCGGTATAAAAGTGGAAATATCTTCACCGCTATCTGTATAAACGTGGAAATATCTACACCGCTATCCCTATAAACGGGGAAATATCTACACCGCTATCTGTATAAACGTGGGAATATCTACACCGCTATCCCTATGAACGTGTAAATATTTACACGGCTATCTGTATAAACATGGAAATATTTACACCGCTATCTCTAAAAACATGGAAATATCTACACCGCTATGTCTGTAAACATGAAAATATTTACACCGCTATCTGTATAATCATGGAAATATTTACACCGCTATCTGTAAATACTTGGAAATATTTACACCGCTATGTCTATAAAAATGGAAGTATCTACACCGCTATCTCCATAAACATGAAAATACCTACACTGTTGTTTGTATGAACATGAAAATATCTACTCCGCTATCTCTATAAACATAGAAATATCTACATTGCTGTCTGTATAAACATGGAAATATCTACACAGCTATCTGAATAAACAGGGAAATATCTACACCGCTATCTGTATAAACATTGAAATAACTACACGGAAAGCTGTATAAACATGGAAATATCTAGACAGTCATCTCTATAAACATGGAAATATCTATACTGCTATCTGTATAAACATGGAAATACCCACAACGCTATCTGTATAAACATGGATATACCCACACCGCTATCTGTGTAAAGATGGAAATATCTGCACCGCTACCTTTATAAACATGGAAATATCTGCAACTCTATCTGTGTAAACATAGAAATATCTACACGGCTATTTGTGTAAACATGGAAATATCTGCACCGCTATCTGTATAAAGATGGAAATATCTACACCACTATCAGTAAAACGAGGAAATATATACACCACTCTCTGTATAAACCTGGAAATATCTACACCGATATCTGTATAAACATGGAAATAGCTACACCGCTACCTGCATAAACAAGGAAATATCTACACCGCCACCTGTATAAACATGGAAATACCTACACCGCTATCTGTATAAATATGGAAATATGCACACCGCTATCTCTATAAACTTGGAAATACCTACACCGCTTTCTCTATAAACATGGAAATATCTACACTGCAATCTCTATATACATGGAAATATCTACACCGCCATCTTTATAAAAATGAAAATATCTAAACCGCCATCTTCAGAAACATGGATGTATCTACACCGCCATCTGTATAAACATGGAAATATCTACACCACTATCTGTATAAACATGGAAATATCTTCACTGCCATGTGTATAAACATGGAAATATCTACCCGGCCATCTGTATACAGATGGAAATATCTATACCGCAATCTGTATAAATATGGAAATACCTACACCGCTACCTCTATAGACATGTAAATATCTACACCGCTATCTGTATAAACATGGAAATATCTACACTGCCATCTCTATAAAGATGGAAATATCTACACCGCGAGCTCTATAAACATGGAAATATCTACACCGCTATCTCTATAAACATGGAAATACCAACACCGTTATCTGTATAAACATGGAAATAACTACACCGCTATCTCTATAAACATGAAAATACTTACACCACCATATCAATAAACATGGAAATATTTACACCGCTATCTCTATAAACTTAGAAATAACTATACCGACATCTCTATGAACATGGAAATATCTACACCGCTATCTGCATAAAGATGGAAACATCTACACAGACATCTGTATAAACATGGAAATATCTACACCGCCATATCTATGAACATGAAAATATCTACACTGCCATGTTCAGAAACATGGATGTATCTACACAGCCATCTGTATAAACATGGAAATATCTACACCACTATCTGTATAAACATGGAAATATCTTCACTGCCATCTGTATAAACATGGAAATATCTACACCGCCATCTGTATAAAGTTGGAAATATCTACACCGCAATCTGTATAAATATGGAAATACCTACACCGCTATCTGTATAGACATGGAAATTTCTACACCGCTATCGGTATAAACATGGAAATATCTACACTGCCATCTGTATAAAGATGGAAATATCTACACCGCGAGCTGTATAAACATGGAAATATCTACACCGCTATCTGTACAAACATGGAAATACCAACACCGTTATCTATATAAACATGGAAATATCTACACCGCTATCACTATAAACATGAAAATACTTACACCATCATCTCTGTAAACATGGAGATATTTACAACGCTATCTCTATAAACATAGAAATAAATACACCACCATCTCTATAAACATGGAAATATCTACACCGCCATCTGCATAAACATGGAAATATCTACACAGACATCGGTATGAACATGGAAATATCTACACTGCCGTCTGTATAAACTTGGAAATATCTACACTGACATCTGTAGAAAGATGGAAATGTCTACAAAGCGATCGGTATCAACATGGGAATTTCTACACCGCTATCTGTATAAACATGGAAATATCTACACCGCTATCTCTATCAACATGGAAATAACTACACCACAATCTGTATAAACATGGAAATATGTACAATGCTATCTCTGTAAACTTGGAAATATCTACACCGCTATCTGTGTAAATTTGGCAATACCTACACCGCAATCTGTGCAAAGATGGAAATACCTACACCGCTATCTCGGTAAACATGGAAATATCTACACCGATATCTGTATAAACATGGAAATATCTACACTGCCATCTGTATAAACATGGAAATAGCTACAGCGCCATCTGTATAAACATGGAAATATCTACACCGCCATCTGTACACACATGGAAATATCTACAAAGCCATCTGTATAAACATGGAAATATCTACACTGCTATCTCTATAAACAGGGAAATATCTACACCGCTATCTGTAGAAACATGGAAATATCTACATCGCTATCTGTATAAACAGGGATATATCTCCACCGCTATCTGTATAAACATGGAAATAACTACAACGCTATCTGTATAAACAAGGAAATATCTACACCGCTATCTGTATAAACATGGAAATATCTACAACGCTATCTGTGTAAACATGGAAATATCTACAAAGCTATCTGTGTAAACTTTGAAATATCTACACAGCTATCTGTGTAAAAATGGAAATATCTACACAGCAATCTGTGCAAAGATGGAAATATCTACACTGCTATCTCTGTAAACATGGAAATATCTACACCGCTATCTGTATAAACATGGAAATATCTATACCGCAGTCTCTATAAACATGGAAATATCTCCACCGCTATCTGTATAAACATGAAAATATCTACACCGCTTTCTGTATAAACATGGACATATCTACACCGCAGTCTGTATAAACATGGAAATATCTACAACGCTATGTGTGTAAACATGGAAATATCTACACAGCTATCTGTGTAAACTTGGAAATATCTACACAGCTGTCCGCGTAAACATGGAAATATCTTCACGGCAATCTGTGCAAAGATGGAAATAACTACACCGCTATCTCTGTAAACATGGAAATATCTACACCGCTACCTGTATAAACATGGAAATATCTACACCGCCATCTGTAGAAACATGGAAATACCTACACCGCTATCTATATAAATATGGAAATATCTAGACCGCTATCTCTATATACATGGAAATATCTACACCGCCAACTCTATAAACATGAAAATATCTACACCGCCATCTTCAGAAACATGGATGTGTCTACACCGCCATCTCTATAAACTTGGAAATATCTACACCACTATCTGTATAAACATGGAAATATCTTCACTTCTATCTGTATAAACATGGAAATATCTACCCCGCCATCTGTATAAAGATGGAAATATCTACACCGCAATCTGTATAAATATGGAAATACCTGCACCGCTACCTCTATAGACATGTAAATATCTACACCGCTATCTGTATAAACAGGGAAATATCTCCACCACTATGTGTATAAACATGGAAATATCTACACCGCTTTATGTATAAACATGGAAATATCTACACCGCTATCTGTATATACATGGAAATATATACAATGCTATATGCGTAAACATGGACATATCTACACCGCTATCTTTATAAACAAGGAAATACCAACACCGTTATCTGTATAAACATGGAAATATCTACACCGCTAAATCTATAAACATGAAAATACTTACACCACCATCTGTATAAGCATGGAAATATTTACACCGCTATCTCTATAAACATAGAAATAACTACACCGCCATCCCTATAAACAAGGAAATATCTACACCGCCATCTGCATATACATGGAAATATCTACACCGCCATCAGCATATACATGGAAATATCTACACACACATCTGTATAAACATGGAAATATATACACTGCCATCTGTATAAACTTGGAAATATCTACACTGACATCTGTAGAAAGATGGAAATGTCTACAAAGCGATCTGTATCAACATGGGAATTTCTACACCGCTATCTGTATAAACATGGAAATATCTACACCGCTATCTCTATCAACATGGAAATAACTACACCACAATCTGTATAAACCTGGAAATATGTACAATGCTATCTCTGTAAACTTGGAAATATCTACACCGCTATCTGTGTAAATTTGGCAATACCTACACCGCAATCTGTGCAAAGATGGAAATACCTACACCGCTATCTCGGTAAACATGGAAATATCTACACCGATATCTGTATAAACATGGAAATATCTACACTGCCATCTGTATAAACATGGAAATAGCTACAGCGCCATCTGTATAAACATGGAAATATCTACACCGCCATCTGTACACACATGGAAATATCTACAAAGCCATCTGTATAAACATGGAAATATTTACACTGCTATCTCTATAAACAGGGAAATATCTACACCGCTATCTGTAGAAACATGGAAATATCTACATCGCTATCTGTATAAACAGGGATATATCTCCACCGCTATCTGTATAAACATGGAAATAACTACAACGCTATCTGTATAAACAAGGAAATATCTACACCGCTATCTGTATAAACATGGAAATATCTACAACGCTATCTGTGTAAACATGGAAATATCTACAAAGCTATCTGTGTAGACTTTGAAATATCTACACAGCTATCTGTGTAAAAATGGAAATATCTACACAGCAATCTGTGCAAAGATGGAAATATCTACACTGCTATCTCTGTAAACATGGAAATATCTACACCGCTATCTGTATAAACATGGAAATATCTATACCGCAGTCTCTATAAACATGGAAATATCTCCACCGCTATCTGTATAAACATGAAAATATCTACACCGCTTTCTGTATAAACATGGACATATCTACACCGCAGTCTGTATAAACATGGAAATATCTACAACGCTATGTGTGTAAACATGGAAATATCTACACAGCTATCTGTGTAAACTTGGAAATATCTACACAGCTGTCTGCGTAAACATGGAAATATCTTCACGGCAATCTGTGCAAAGATGGAAATAACTACACCGCTATCTCTGTAAACATGGAAATATCTACACCGCTACCTGTATAAACATGGAAATATCTACACCGCCATCTGTAGAAACATGGAAATACCTACACCGCTATCTATATAAATATGGAAATATCTAGACCGCTATCTCTATATACATGGAAATATCTACACCGCCAACTCTATAAACATGAAAATATCTACACCGCCATCTTCAGAAACATGGATGTGTCTACACCGCCATCTCTATAAACTTGGAAATATCTACACCACTATCTGTATAAACATGGAAATATCTTCACTTCTATCTGTATAAACATGGAAATATCTACCCCGCCATCTGTATAAAGATGGAAATATCTACACCGCAATCTGTATAAATATGGAAATACCTGCACCGCTACCTCTATAGACATGTAAATATCTACACCGCTATCTGTATAAACAGGGAAATATCTCCACCACTATGTGTATAAACATGGAAATATCTACACCGCTTTATGTATAAACATGGAAATATCTACACCGCTATCTGTATATACATGGAAATATATACAATGCTATATGCGTAAACATGGAAATATCTACACCGCTATCTTTATAAACAAGGAAATACCAACACCGTTATCTGTATAAACATGGAAATATCTACACCGCTAAATCTATAAACATGAAAATACTTACACCACCATCTGTATAAGCATGGAAATATTTACACCGCTATCTCTATAAACATAGAAATAACTACACCGCCATCCCTATAAACAAGGAAATATCTACACCGCCATCTGCACATACATGGAAATATCTACACCGCCATCTGCATATACATGGAAATATCTACACACACATCTGTATAAACATGGAAATATATACACTGCCATCTGTATAAACTTGGAAATATCTACACTGACATCTGTAGAAAGATGGAAATGTCTACAAAGCGATCTGTATCAACATGGGAATTTCTACACCGCTATCTGTATAAACATGGAAATATCTACACCGCTATCTCTATCAACATGGAAATAACTACACCACAATCTGTATAAACCTGGAAATATGTACAATGCTATCTCTGTAAACTTGGAAATATCTACACCGCTATCTGTGTAAATTTGGCAATACCTACACCGCAATCTGTGCAAAGATGGAAATACCTACACTGCTATCTCGGTAAACATGGAAATATCTACACCGATATCTGTATAAACATGGAAATATCTACACTGCCATCTGTATAAACATGGAAATAGCTACAGCGCCATCTGTATAAACATGGAAATATCTACACCGCCATCTGTACACACATGGAAATATCTACAAAGCCATCTGTATAAACATGGAAATATCTACACTGCTATCTTTATAAACATGGAAATATCTACACCGCTATCTGTAGAAACATGGAAATATCTACATCGCTATCTGTATAAACAGGGATATATCTCCACCGCTATCTGTATAAACATGGAAATAACTACAACGCTATCTGTATAAACAAGGAAATATCTACACCGCTATCTGTATAAACATGGAAATATCTACAACGCTATCTGTGTAAACATGGAAATATCTACAAAGCTATCTGTGTAAACTTTGAAATATCTACACAGCTATCTGTGTAAAAATGGAAATATCTACACAGCAATCTGTGCAAAGATGGAAATATCTACACTGCTATCTCTGTAAACATGGAAATATCTACACCGCTATCTGTATAAACATGGAAATATCTATACCGCAGTCTCTATAAACATGGAAATATCTCCACCGCTATCTGTATAAACATGAAAATATCTACACCGCTTTCTGTATAAACATGGACATATCTACACCGCAGTCTGTATAAACATGGAAATATCTACAACGCTATGTGTGTAAACAAGGAAATATCTACACAGCTATCTGTGTAAACTTGGAAAAATCTACACAGCTGTCTGCGTAAACATGGAAATATCTTCACGGCAATCTGTGCAAAGATTGAAATAACTACACCGCTATCTCTGTAAACATGGAAATATCTACACCGCTACCTGTATAAACATGGAAATATCTACACCGCCATCTGTAGAAACATGGAAATACCTACACCGCTATCTATATAAATATGGAAATATCTAGACCGCTATCTCTATATACATGGAAATATCTACACCGCCAACTCTATAAACATGAAAATATCTACACCGCCATCTTCAGAAACATGGATGTGTCTACACCGCCATCTCTATAAACTTGGAAATATCTACACCACTATCTGTATAAACATGGAAATATCTTCACTTCTATCTGTATAAACATGGAAATATCTACACCGCCATCTGTATAAAGATGGAAATATCTACACCGCAATCTCTATAAATATGGAAATACCTGCAACGCTACCTCTATAGACATGTAAATATCTACACCGCTTTCTGTATAAACAGGGAAATATCTCCACCACTATGTGTATAAACATGGAAATATCTACACCGCTTTATGTATAAACATGGAAATATCTACACCGCTATCTGTACATAGATGGAAATATATACAATGCTATATGCGTAAACATGGAAATATCTACACCGCTATCTTTATAAACATGGAAATAGCAACACCGTTATCTGTATAAACATGGAAATATCTACACCGCTAAATCTATAAACATGAAAATACTTACACCACCATCTCTATAAGCATGGAAATATTTACACCGCTATCTCTATAAACATAGAAATAACTACACCGCCATCCCAATAAACAAGGAAATATCTACACCGCCATCTGCATATACATGGAAATATCTACACACACATCTGTATAAACATGGAAATATATACACTGCCATCTGTATAAACTTGGAAATATCTACACTGACATCTGTAGAAAGATGGAAATGTCTACGAAGAGATCTGTATAAACATGGGAATTTCTACACCGCTACTTGTATAAACATGGAAATATCTACACCACTTTCTGAATAAACATGGAAACATCTACACCGCTGTCTGTATAAACATGGAAATATATACAATGCTATCTGCGTAAACATGGAAATATCTACACCGCTATCTCTATAAACATGGAAATATCTACAGCGCCATCTGTTTAAACATGGAAATATCTACACCGCCATCTGTACACACATGGAAAAATCTACAAAGCCATCTGTATAAACATGGAAATATATACACTGCTATCTCTATAAACATGGAAATATCTATACCGCTATCTGTAGAAACATGGAAATATCTACATAGCTATCTGTATAAAGAGGGATATATCTCCACCGCTATCTGTATAAACATGGAAATATCTACAACGCTATCTGTATAAACATGGAAATATCTACACCGCTATCTGTATAAACATGGAAATATCTACACAGCTATCTGTGTAAACTTTGAAATATCTACACAGCTATCTGTGTAAAAATGGAAATATCTACACAGCAATCTGTGCAAAGATGGAAATATCTACACTGCTATCTCTGTAAACATGGAAATATCTACACCGCTATCTGTATAAACATGGAAATATCTATACCGCAGTCTCCATTAACATGGAAATATCTCCCCCGCTATCTGTATAAACATGAAAATATCTACACCGCTTTCTGTATAAACATGGACATATCTACACCGCAGTCTGTATAAACATGGAAATATCTACAACGCTATGTGTGTAAACATGGAAATATCTGCACAGATATCTGTGTAAACTTGGAAATATCTACACAGCTATCTGCGTAAACATGGAAATATCTACACGGCAATCTGTGCAAAGATGGAAATAAGTACACCGCTATCTCTGTAAACATGGAAATATCTACACCGCTACCTGTATAAACATGGAAATATCTACACCGCTGTCTGTATAAACAAGGAAGTATATACACCGCCATCAGTAGAAACATGGAAATATCTGCACCTCAATCTGTATAAACATGGAAATACCTACACCGCTATCTGTATAAATATGGAAATATCTACACCGCTATCTCCATAAACATGGAAATATCTACACTGCAATCTCTATATACATGGAAATTTCTACACGCCCATTTCTATAAACATGAAAATATCTACACCGCCATCTTCAGCAACTTGCATGTATCTACACCGCCATCTGTATAAACTTGGAAATATCTACACCACTATCTGTATAAACAAGGAAATATCTTCACTTCTATCTGTATAAACATGGAAATATCTACACCGCCATCTGTATAAAGATGGAAATATCTACACCGCAATCTGTATAAATATGGAAATACCTACACCGCTACCTCTATAGACATGTAAATATCTACACCGCTATCTGTATAAACATGGAAATATCTACACTGCCATTTGTATAAAGATGGAAATATCTACACCGTTATCTGTATAAACAGGGAAATGTCTCCACCGCTATCTGTATAAACATGGAAATATCTACACTGCTTTCGGTATAAACATGGAAATATCAACACCGATATCAGTATATACTTGGAAATATATACAATGCTATCTGCGTAACCATGGAAATATCTACACCGCTATCTCTATAAACATGGAAATACCAACACCGTTATCTGTATAAACATGGAAATATCTACACCGCTATCTCTATAAACATGAAAATACTTACACCATCATCTCTATAAGCATGGAAATATTTACACCGCTATCTCTGTAAACATAGAAATAACTGCACCGCCATCCCTATAAACATGGAAATATCTACACCGCCATCTGCATATACATGTAAATATCTACACACACATCTGTGTAAACATGGGAATATCTACACTGCCATCTGTATAAACTTGGAAATATCTACACTGACATCTGTAGAAAGATGGAGATGTCTACAAAGCGATCTGTATAAACATGGGAATTTCTACACCGCTATCTGTATAAACATGGAAATATCTACACCACTATCTGTATCAACATGGGAATAACTACACCGCAATCTGTATAAACATGGAAATATCTACAATGCTATCTCTGTAAACATGGAAATATCTACACAGCTATCTGTGTAAACTTGGAAATATCTACAAAGCAATCTGTGTAAATTTGGCAATACCTACACCGCAATCTGTGCAAAGATGGAAATATCTACACCGCTATTTCTGTAAACATGGAAATATCTACACAGCTATCTGTATAAACATGGAAATATCTACAGTGCCATCTGTATAAACATGGAAATATCTACAGTGCCATCTGTATAAACATGGAAATATCTACACTGTCATCTGTACAAACATGGAAATATCTACACAGCCATCTGTACAAACATGGAAATATCTACACCGCTATCTCTATAAACATGGAAATATCTACACCATTATCTGTATAAACATGGAAATATCTATATCGCTATCTGTATAAACAGGGAAATATCTCCACCGCTATCTGTATAAACATGGAAATATCTACACAGCTTTCTGTATAAACATGGAAATATCCACACCGCTATCTGTATAAACATGTAAATATATACAATGCTATCTGCGTAAACATGGAAATATCTACACAGCTATCTGTGTAAACTTGGAAATATCTACACAGCTATCTGTGTAAAAATGGAAATATCTACACAGCAATCTGTGCAAAGATGGAAATATCTACACTGCTATCTCTGTAAACATGGAAATATCTACACCGCTTTCTGTATAAACATGGAAATATCTACACCGCTATCTGTATAAACATGGAAATATATACAATGCTATCTGCGTAAACATGGAAATATCTACACAGCTATCTGTGTAAACTTGGAAATATCTACACTGCTATCTCTGTAAACATGGAAATATCTACACCGCTATCTGTATAAACATGGAAATATCCATACCGCAGTCTCTATAAACGTGGAAATATCTCCACCGCTATCTGTATAAACATGAAAATATCTACACCGCTATCTGTATAATCATGGACATATCTAAACCGCAATCTGAATAAACATGGAAATATCTACACAGCTATCTGTGTAAACTTGGAAATATCTACACAGCTATCTGCGTAAACTTGGAAATATCTACACGGCAATCGGTGCAAAGATGGAAATAACTACACCGGTATCTCTGTAAACTTGGAAATATCTACAACGCTACCTGTATAAACATGGAAATATCTACACAGCTGTCTGTATAAACAAGGAAATACCTACACCGCCATCTGTAGAAACCTGGAAATATCTACACCGCAATCTGTATAAACATGGAAATACCTACCCCGCTATCTGTATATATATGGAAATATCTACACCGCAATCTCTATAAACATGGAAATACCTACACCGATTTCTCTATAAACATGAAAAGATCTACACGGCTATCTCTATATACATGGAAATATCTACACCTACATCTCTATAAACATGAAAATATCTACACCGCCATCTTCAGAAACATGAATGTATCTACACCGCCATCTGTATAAACATGGAAATATCTACACCACTATCTGTATAAACATGGAAATATCTTCACTGCCATCAGTATAAACATGGAAATATCTACACCGCCATCTGTATAAAGATGGAAATATCTACACAGCGAGCTGTATAAACATGGAAATAGATACACGGCTATCTCTATAAACATGAAAATACTTACACCATCATCTCTATAAACATGGAGATATTTACACCGCTATCTCTATAAACACAGAAATAACTTCACCGCCATCCCTATAAACATGGAAATATCTACACCGCCATCTTCATAAACATGGAAATATCAACAGAGACATCTGTATAAACATGGAAATATCTACACTGCCGTCTGTATAAACTTGGAAATATCTACACTGTCATCTGTAGAAAGATGGAAAAGTCTACAAAGCGATCTGTATAAACATGGGAATAACTACACCACAATCTGTATAAACATGGAAATATGTACAATGCTATCTCTGTAAACATGGAAATATCTACACAGCTATCTGTGTAAACTTGGAAATATCCACACCGCTATCTTTGTAAATTTGGCAATACCTACACCGAAATCTATGCAAAGATGGAAATACCTACACCGCTATCTTTGTAAACATGGAAATATCTACACCGATATCTGTATAAACATGGAAATATCTACACTGCCATCTGTATAAACATGGAAATACCTAAACCGCTTTCTCTATAAACATGAAAATATATACACTGCTATCTCTATATACATGGAAATATCTACACCTCCATCTCTATAAACATGAAAATATCTACACCGCCATCGTCAGATACATGGGTGTATCTACACCGCCATCTGTATAAACATGGAAATATCTACAGCAATATCTGTATATACATGGAAATAACTTCACTGCCATCTGTATAAACATGGAAATATCTACACCAATATCAGTATATACATGGAAATAACTTCACTGCCATCTGTATAAACATGGAAATATCTACACCGCCATCTGTATAAAGATGGGAATATCTACACCGCAATCTGTATAAACATGAAAATATCTACACCGCTATCTCTACAGACATGGAAATATCTACACCGCCATCTGTATAAACATGGAAATATCTACACTGCCATGTGTATAAACATGGAAATTCCTACACCGCGAGCTGTATAAACATGGAAATATCTACACCGCCATCTGTATAAACATGGAAATACCAACACCGCTATCTGTATAAACATGGAAATATCTACACCGCTATCTCAATAAACATGAAAATACTTACACCACCATCTCTATAAACATAGAAATATTTACACCGCTATCTCTATAAACTTAGAAATAAATAGACCGCCATCTCTATAAACATGGAAATATCTACACCGCTATCTGCATAAACATGGAAATATCCACACAGACATGTGTAGAAACATGGAAATATCTACACCGCCATCTCTATAAACATGAAAATATCTACACCGCCATCTTCAGAAAAATGGATGTATCTACACCGCCATCTGTATAAACATGGAAATATCTACACCACTATCTGTATAAACATGGAAATATCTTCACTGCCATCTGTATAAACATGGAAATACCTACACCGCCATCTGTATAAACATTGAAATATCTACACCGCAATCTGTATAAATATCGAATTACCTACACCGTTATCTCTATAGACATGGAAATATCTACACCGCTATCTGTATAAACATGGAAATATCTACACTGCCATTTGTATAAAGATGGAAATATCTACACCACGAGCTGTATAAACATGGAAATATCTACACCGCTATCTGTATAAACATGGAAATAACAACACCGTTATCTGTATAAACATGGACATATCTACACCGCTATCTCTATAAACATGAAAATATTACACCACCATCTCTATAAACATGGAATTATCTACACTGCCTTCTGAATAAACATGGAAATATCTACACAGACATCTGTATAAACATGGAAATATCTACACTGCCATCTGTATAAACTTGGAAATATCTACACTGACATCTGTAGAAAATTGGAAATGTCTACAAAGCGATCTGTATAAACATGGGAATTTCTACACCGCTACCTGTATAAACATGGAAATATCTACACCGCTATCTGTATCAACATGGAAATTACTACACCGCAATCTGTATAAACACGGAAATATCTACAATGCTATCTCTGTAAACATGGAAATATCTACACAGCTATCTGTGTAAACTTCGAAATATCTACACCGCTATCTGTGTAAATTTGGCAATACCTACACCGCAATCTGTGCAAAGATGGAAATACCTACACTGCTATCTCTGTAAACATGGAAATATCTACACCGATATCTCTATAAACATAGAAATATCTACACTGATATCTGTATAAACATGGAAGTATCTACAGCGCCATCTGTTTAAACATGGAAATATCTACACCGCCATCTGTACACACATGGAAATATCTACAAATCCATCTGTATAAACATGGAAATATCTACACTGCTATCTCTATAAACATGGAAATATCTACACCGCTATCTGTAGAAACATGGAAATATCTACATCGCTATCTGTATAAAGAGGGATATATCTCCACCGCTATCTGTATAAACATGGAAATATCTACAACGCTATCTGTATAAACATGGTAATATCTACACCGCTATCTGTATAAACATGGAAATATCTACACAGCTATCTGTGTAAACTTTGAAATATCTACACAGCTATCTATGTAAAAATGGAAATATCTACACAGCAGTCTGTGCAAAGATGGAAATATCTACTCTGATATCTCTGTAAACATGGAAATAATTACACCGCTATCTGTATAAACATGGAAATATCTATACCGCAGTCTCTATAATGATGGAAATATCTCCACCGCTATCTGTATAAACATGAAAATATTTACAACGCTTTCTGTATAAACATGGACATATCTACACCACAGTCTGTATAAACATGGAAATATCTACAACGCTATGTGTGTAAACATGGAAATATCTACACAGTATCTGTGTAAACTTGGAAATATCTACACAGCTATCTGAGTAAACATGGAAATATCTAAACGGCAATCTGTGCAAATATGGAAATAACTAAACCGCTATCTCTGTAAACATGGAAATATCTACACCGCTACCTGTATAAACATGGAAATAACTACACCGCTGTCTGTACAAACAAGGAAATATCTACACCGCCATCTGTAGAAACATGGTAATATCTACACCGCTATCTGTATCAACATGGAAATTATTACACCGCAATCTGTATAAACACTGAAATATCTACATTGCTATCTCTGTAAACATGGAAATATCTACACAGCTATCTGTGTAAACTTCGAAATATCTACACCGCTCTCTGTGTAAATTTGGCAATACCTACACCGCAATCTGTGCAAAGATGGAAATACCTACACCGCTATCTCTGTAAACATGGAAATATCTACACCGATATCTCTATAAACATGGAAATATCTACACTGCCATCTGTATAAACATGGAAGTATCTACAGCGCCATATGTTTAAACATGGAAATATCTACACCGCCATCTGTACACACATGGAAATATCTACAAAGCCTTCTGTATAAACATGGAAATATCTACACTGCTATCTCTATAAACATGGAAATATCTACACCGCTATTTGTAGAAACATGGAAATATCTACATAGCTATCTGTATAAAGAGGGATATATCTCCACCGCTATCTGTATAAACATGGAAATATCTACAACGCTATCTGTATAAACATGGAAATATCTACACCGCTATCTGTATAAACATGGAAATATCTACACAGCTATCTGTGTAAACTTTGAAATATCTACACAGCTATCTGTGTAAAAATGGAAATATCTACACAGCAATCTGTGCAAAGATGGAAATATCTACTCTGATATCTCTGTAAACATGGAAATAATTACACCGCTATCTGTATAAACATGGAAATATCTATACCGCAGTCTCTATAAACATGGAAATATCTCCACCGCTATCTGTATAAATATGAAAATATTTACAACGCTTTCTGTATAAACATGGACATATCTACACCGCAGTCTGTATAAACATGGAAATATCTACAACGCTATGTGTGTAAACATGGAAATATCTACACAGTATCTGTGTAAACTTGGAAATATCTACACGGCAATCTGTGCAAATATGGAAATAACTACACCGCTATCTCTGTAAACATGGAAATATCTACACCGCTACCTGTATAAACATGGAAATATCTACACCGCTGTCAGTATAAACAAGGAAATATCTACACCACCATCTGTAGAAACATGGAAATATCTACACCGCAATCTGTATAAACATGGAAATACCAACACCTCTATCTGTATAAATATGGAAATATCTACACCGCTATCTCTATAAACATGGAAATATCTACACTGCAATCTCTATATACATGGAAATTTCTACACCACCATCTCTATAAACATGAAAATATCTACAAGGCCATCTTCAGAAACATGGATGTATCTACACCGCCGTCTGTATAAACTAGGAAATATCTACACCACTATCTGTATAAACATGGAAATATCTACACCGCCCTCTGTATAAAGATGGAAATATCTACACCGCAATCTGTATAAATTTGGAAATACCTACACCGCTACCTCTATAGACATGTAAATATCTACACCGCTATCTGTATAAACACGGAATTATCTACACTGCCATCTGTATAGAGACGGAAATATATACAATGCTACCTGCGTAAACATGGAAATATCTACACCGCTATCTCTATAAACATGGAAATACCAACACCGTTATCTGTATAAACATGGAAATATCTACACCTCAATCTCTATAAACATGAAAATACTTACACCACCATCTCTATAAGCATGGTAATATTTACACCGCTATCTGTATAAACTTAGAAATAACTACACCGCCATCCCTATAAACAAGGACATATCTACACCGCCATCTGCATATACATGGAAATATCTACACACACATCTGTATAAACATGGAAATGTCTACTCTGCCATCTGTATAAAATTGGAAATATCTACACTGACATCTGCAGAAAGATGGAAATGTCTACAAAGCGATCTGTATAAACAAGGGAATTTCTACACCGCTACCTGTATAAACATGGAAATATCTACACCACTATCTGTATCAACATGGAAATAATTACACCGCAATCTGTATAAACAAGGAAACATCTACAATGCTATCTCTGTAAACATGGAAATATCTACACAGCTATCTGTGTAAACTTGGAAATATCTACACCGCAATCTGTGTAAATTTGGCAATACCTACACCGCAATCTGTGCAAAGATGGAAATATGTACACCGCTATCTCTGTAAACATGGAAATATCTACACAGCTATCTGTGTAAACATGGAAATATCTACAGTGCCATCTGTATAAACATGGAAATATCTACAGCGCCATCTGTATAAACATGGAAATATCTCCACTGCCATCTGTACAAACATGGAAATATCTACACAGCCATCTGTATAAACATGGAAATATCTACACCGCTATCTCTATAAACATGGAAATATCTACACCGTTATCTGTATAAACATGGAAATATCTACATCGCTATCTGTATAAACAGGGAAATTTCTCCACTGCTATCTGTATAAACATGGAAATATCTACACCACCTTCTGTATAAACATGGAAATATCTACACCGCTATCTGTATAAACATGGAAATATATACAATGCTATCAGCGTAAACATGGAAATATCCACAAAGCTATCTGTGTAAACTTGGAAGAATCTACACAGCTATCTGTGTAAAAATGGAAATATCTACACAGCAATCTGAGCAAAGATGGATATATCTACACTGCTATCTCTGTAAACATGGAAATAACTACACCGCTATCTGTATAAACATGGAAATATCTATATCGCAGTCTCTATAAACATGGAAATATCTCCACCGCTATCTGTAGAAACATGAAATTATCTACACTGCTATCTGTATAATCATGGACATATCTAAACCGCAATCTGTATTAACATGGAAATATCTACCACGGTATGTGTGTAAACATGGAAATATCTACACAGCTATCTGTGTAAACTTGGAAATATCTACACAGCTATCTGCGTAAACATGGAAATATCTACACGGCAATCTGTGCAAAGATGGAAATAACTACACCGCTATCTCTGTAAACTTGGAAATATCTACAACGCTACCTGTATAAACATGGAAATATCTACACCGCTATCTGTGTAAATTTGGGAATAACTACACCGCAATCTATGCAAAGATGGAAATACCTACACTGCTATCTCTGTAAACATGGAAATATCTACAACGATATCTGTATAAACATGGAAATATCTACACTGCCATCTGTATAAACATGGAAATACCTACACCGCTTTCTCTATAAACATGAAAATATCTACACTGCTATCTCTATATACATGGAAATATCTACACCTCCATCTCTGTAAACATGAAAATATCTACACCGCCATCTTCAGATACATGGGTGTATCTACGCCGCCATCTGTATAAACATGGAAATATCTACACCACTATCTGTATATACATGGAAATATCTTCACTGTCATCTGTATAAACATGGAAATATCTACACCGCCATCTGTATAAAGATGGAAATATCTACACCGCAATCTATATAATTATGGAAATATCTACACCGATATCTCTATAGACATGGAAATATCTACACCGCTATCTGTATAAACATAGAAATATCTACACTGCCATGTGTATAAAGATGGAAATATCTACACCGCGAGCTGTATAAACATGGAAAAGTCTACACCGCCATCTGTATAAACATGGAAATACCAACCCCGCTATCTGTATAAACATGGAAATATCTACACCGCTATCTCTATAAACATGAAAATACTTACACCACCATCTCTATAAACATGGAAATATTTACACAGCTATCACTATAAAGTTAGAAATAAATAGACCGCCATCTCTATAAACATGGAAATATCTACACCGCTATCTGCATAAACATGGAAATATCAACACAGACATCTGTATAAACATGGAAATATTTACACCGCCATCTCTATAAACATGAAAACATCTACACCACCATCTTCAGAAACATGGATGTATCTACACCGCCATCTGTATAAACATGGAAATATCTACACTGCCATCTGTATTAAGATGGAAATATCTACACCACGAGCTGTATAAACATGGAAATACATACACTGCTATCTCTATAGACATGGAAATATCTACACCCCTATCTGTATAAACATGGAAATATCTACACTGCCATCTGTATTAAGATGGAAATATCTACACCACGAGCTGTATAAACATGGAAATATCTACACCGCTATCTGTATAAAAATGGAAATAACAACACCGTTATCTGTATAAACATGGAAATATCTACACCGCTATCTCTATAAACATGAAAATAGTTACACCACCATCTCTATAAACATGGAGACATTTACAACACTATCTCTATAAACATAGTAATAACTACACCGCCATCTCTATAAACATGTAAATATCTACACCGCCATCTGAATGAACATGGAAATATCTACACAGACATCTGTATAAAAATGGAAATATCTACAATGCCATCTGTATAAACTTGGAAATATCTACACAGACATCTGTAGAAAAATGGAAATGTCTACAAAGCGAACTGTATAAACATGGGAATTTCTACACCGCTACCTGTATAAACATGGAAATATCTACACCGCTATATGTATCAACTTGGAAATAACTACGCCGCAATCTGTATAAACACGGAAATATCTACAATGCTATCTCTGTAAACATGGAAATATCTACACAGCTATCTGAGTAAACTTGGAAATATCTACACCGCTATATGTGTAAATTTGACAATACGTACACCGCAATCTGTGCAAAGATGGAAATACCTACACCGCTATCTCTGTAAACATGGAAATATCTACACCGAAATCTGTATAAACATGGAAATATCTACACTGCCATCTGTATAAACATGGAAATATCTACACCGCCATCTGTATAAACATGGAAATATCTACACCGCCATCTGTACACACATGGAAATATCTACAAAGCCATCTGTATAAACAAAGAAATAACTACACCGCCATCTCTATAAACATGGAAATATCTACACCGCCATCTGCATAAACATGGAAATATCTACACAGACATCTGAATAAACTTGGAAATATCTACACTGACATGTGTAGAAAGATGGAAATATCTACAAAGCTATCTGTATAAACATGGGAATTTCTACACCGCTACCTGTATAAACATGGAAATATCTACACCGCTATCTGTATCAACATGGAAATAACTACACCGCTTTCTGTATAAACATGGAAATATCTACACAGCAATCTGTGCAAAGATGGAAATACCTACACCACAGTATCTATAAACATGGAAATATCTACACCGCTATCTCTATAAACATGGAAATAAATACACCGTTATCTGTATAAACATGGAAATTTTTACACCGCTATCTGTATAAACATGGAAATATTTCCACCGCTATCTTTATAAACCCGGAAATACCTACACCGGTGTCTTTAAAAACATGGAAATACCTACACCGCTATCTCTGTAAACAATGAAATATCTATAACGCTATCTGTGTAAACATGGAAATATATATACAGCTATCTGTGTAAACTTGGAAATATCTACACCGCAATCGTGTAAGCATGGAAATATCTACAACGCTATCTGTGTAAACATGGAAACATTTACAACGCTATCTGTGTAAACAGGGAAATATCTACACAGCTATCTGTAAAACTTGGAAATATCTACACCACTATCTGTATAACCCTGAAAATATCTACACCGCTATCTGTATCAACATGTAAATAACTACACCGCTATCTGTATAAACATGGAAATATCTACAATGATATCTCTGTAAACATGGAAATATCGACACAGTTATCTGTGTAAACTTGGAAATATCTACACCGCTATCTGTGTAAAGTTTGCAATGTCTACACCGCAATCTGTGCAAAGATGGAAATATCTTTACCCCTATATCTGTAAACATGGAAATATCTACACCGCTATAAGTATAAACATGGAAATATCTACACCGCCAACTGTATACACATGGAAATATCTACACAGCCATCTGTATAAACATGGAAATATCTACACCGCTATCTCTATAAACATGGAAATATCTACACCGCTATCAGTTTAAACATGGAAATATCTACATCGCTATCAGTATAAACAGGGAAATATCTCCACTGCTCTCTCTATAAACATCGAAATATCTACAACGCCGTTTGTATAAACATGGAAATATTTACAAAGTTCTCTGTATAAACATGGAAATATCTACACCGCCATCTATGTAAACATGAAAATATCTACACTGCCATCTTCAGATACATGGCTGTATCTACAACGCCATCTGTATAAACATGGAAATATCTACACCACTATCTGTTTAAAGATGGAAATATTTAAACCGCTATCTCTATAAACATGGAAATATCTACACCGCCATCTGTATTAACATGGAAATATCTACACAGTCATCCGTATAAACCGGGAAATATCTACAATGTCATCTATATAAACATGGAAATATCTAGAGGGAACTCTGTATAAACATGGAAATATCGGCACAGCCATCTGTATAAACATGGAAATATCTACACCGCTATCTGTATAAACATGGAAATATCTACACCGCTATGTGTATTAACGTGGAAATATCTCCATTTCTATCTGTATAAACATGGACATACATCCACCGCAATCTGTATAAATATGAAAATCTCTACACGGCTATCTCTATAAACATGGAAATATCTACACTGCCATCTGTACAAACATGGAAATATCTACACAGTCATCTGTAGAAACATGGAAATATCTACACCGCTATCTCTATAAACATGGAAATAACTTCACCGCTATCTCTTTAAACATGGAAATATCTACACCGCTATCCCCATCAACATGGAAATATACACAACGCCATCTCTTTAAACATGGAGGTATCTACAACGCCATCTACATAAACAAGAAAATATCTACACTGCCATCTATATAAACATGGAAATATCTACACCGCCATCTCTATAAACATAGAAATATCTACAATGCCATTTGTATAAACATGGAAATATCTACACCGCAATCTGTATAATCATGGAAATCTCTACACCGATATCTGTATTAATATGAAATATCTAAACCGCTATCTCTATAAAAGTGGAAATATCTACACTGCTATCTGTATAAACATGGAAATATCCTCACTTCTAACTCTATAAACACGGATATATCTACACCGCTATCTCTATAAACATGGAAATATCTACACCACCATCTCTATAAACATGGAAATATCAACACCGCCATCTGTATAAACATGGAAATATCTACCCCGCGATCTGTATAAACATGGAAATATCTACACTGCGATCTGTATAAACATGGAAATATCTAGATCGCTATCTGTATAAACATGGAAATATCTACACAGCCATCTGTATAAACATGGAAATATCTACACAGACATCTGTATATACATGGAAATATCTACACCGCTATATGTATAAACATGGAAATATATACACAGACATCTGTTTATACATGGAAATATCTACAAAACTATCTGTATAAACATGCTAATAACTACACCGCTATCTGTATAAATCTGGAAATATTTGCACCGCCATCACTATAAACATGGTAATATCAACATCGCGATCTGTATAAACATGGAAATATCTACATCATGATCTGTATAAACATGGAAATACCTACACCGCGATCTGTATAAACATGGAAATATCTACACCGCCATCTCTATAAACATGGAAATATCTACACCGCGATCAGTATAAACATGGAAATATCTACACCGCTATCTGTATAAACATGGAAATATCTCCACTGCTCTCTCTATAAACATCGAAATATCTACAACGCCATCTGTATAAACATGGAAATATTTACAAAGTTCTCTGTATAAACATGGAAATATCTACACCGCCATCTGTATAAACATGGAAATATTTACACAGCCATGTGTATATACATGGAAATATCTACACCGCTATCTATATAAACATGTAAATAACTACACCGCTATCTGTATAAACATGGAAATATCTACACCGCCATCTACTTATCCATAGAAATATCTGCGCCGCCATTTGTATAAACATGTTAATATCTACACGGTCATCTGTGTATAGATGGAAATATCAACACCGCCATCTGTACAAACATGGAAATATCTGCACCGCTATCTGTAAAAACATGGAAATATCTACCCCGCGGTCTGTAAAAACATGGAAATATCTACACCGCTATCTGTATAAACATGGAAATATCTACACCGCTATCTCTATAATCATGGAAATATCTACACCATGATCTGTACAAACATGGAAATATTTACACCGCTATCTGTATAAACATGGAAAAATCTACACAGTTATCGGTTTAAACATGGAAATATCTACACCGCCATCTGTATAAACATGGAAATATCTACACTGCTATCTCTATAAACATGGAAATATCTACAATGCCATCTGTAAAAACATGGAAATACCTATACAGTCATCTGTATAAACATGGAAACATCTACACCACCATCTGTATAAACATGGAAATATCTACAATGCAATCTGTATACACATGGAAAAACTACACGGCAATCTGTGTATAGATGGAAACATCAACACCGCCATATGTACAAACATGGAAATATCTACACCGCTATCTCCATAAACATGGAAATATCTACACTGGTATCTGTATAAACATGGAAATATCTACAACACGATCTGTATAAACATGGAAATATTTACACCGCTATCTGTATAAACATGGAAATACCTGCACCGCTATCTGTATAAACATGGAAATATCGACAAAGCCATCTGTATAAACATGGAAATACCTACACAGTCATGTGTAGGAACATGGAAATATCTACACTGCCATCTGTATAAACATGGAAATATCTACACAGCTCTCTGTATAAATATGGAAATATCTGCATAGGCATCTGTATAAACATGGAAATATCTGCACCGCTATCGGTATAAACATGGAAATACCTACACCGCTGTCTCTATAAACATGGAAATATGTACACCGCTATCTGTATAAACATGGAAATATCTGCACTGCTCTCTGTATAAACATGGAAATATCTCCACCGTTATCTGTAAACATGTAAATATCTACAGTGCCATCTCTATAAACATTGAAATATCTACACTGCCATCTGTAGAAAGATGGAAATATCTACACCGCTATCTCTATAAATATGGAAATATCTACACCGACATCTGTATAAACATGGAAATATCTACAAAGTCATCTCTATAAACATGGAAATATCTTCACAGCCATCGGTATAAACATGGAAATATCTACACAGCCATCTGTATATACATGGAAATATCTACACCACTATCTGTATAAACATGGAAATAACTACATCGCTATTTGTATAAACAAGCAAATATCTACATCGTGATCTGTATAAACATGGAAATATCTACACCGCTATCTCTATAAACATGGAAATATCTACACCGCTATCAGTTTAAACATGGAAATATCTACATCGCTATCAGTATAAACAGGGAAATATCTCCACTGCTCTCTCTATAAACATCGAAATATCTACAACGCCGTTTGTATAAACATGGAAATATTTACAAAGTTCTCTGTATAAACATGGAAATATCTACACCGCCATCTATGTAAACATGAAAATATCTACACTGCCATCTTCAGATACATGGCTGTATCTACAACGCCATCTGTATAAACATGGAAATATCTACACCACTATCTGTTTAAAGATGGAAATATTTAAACCGCTATCTCTATAAACATGGAAATATCTACACCGCCATCTGTATTAACATGGAAATATCTACACAGTCATCCGTATAAACCGGGAAATATCTACAATGTCATCTATATAAACATGGAAATATCTAGAGGGAACTCTGTATAAACATGGAAATATCGGCACAGCCATCTGTATAAACATGGAAATATCTACACCGCTATCTGTATAAACATGGAAATATCTACACCGCTATGTGTATTAACGTGGAAATATCTCCATTTCTATCTGTATAAACATGGACATACATCCACCGCAATCTGTATAAATATGAAAATCTCTACACGGCTATCTCTATAAACATGGAAATATCTACACTGCCATCTGTACAAACATGGAAATATCTACACAGTCATCTGTAGAAACATGGAAATATCTACACCGCTATCTCTATAAACATGGAAATAACTTCACCGCTATCTCTTTAAACATGGAAATATCTACACCGCTATCCCCATCAACATGGAAATATACACAACGCCATCTCTTTAAACATGGAGGTATCTACAACGCCATCTACATAAACAAGAAAATATCTACACTGCCATCTATATAAACATGGAAATATCTACACCGCCATCTCTATAAACATAGAAATATCTACAATGCCATTTGTATAAACATGGAAATATCTACACCGCAATCTGTATAATCATGGAAATCTCTACACCGATATCTGTATTAATATGAAATATCTAAACCGCTATCTCTATAAAAGTGGAAATATCTACACTGCTATCTGTATAAACATGGAAATATCCTCACTTCTAACTCTATAAACACGGATATATCTACACCGCTATCTCTATAAACATGGAAATATCTACACCACCATCTCTATAAACATGGAAATATCAACACCGCCATCTGTATAAACATGGAAATATCTACCCCGCGATCTGTATAAACATGGAAATATCTACACTGCGATCTGTATAAACATGGAAATATCTAGATCGCTATCTGTATAAACATGGAAATATCTACACAGCCATCTGTATAAACATGGAAATATCTACACAGACATCTGTATATACATGGAAATATCTACACCGCTATATGTATAAACATGGAAATATATACACAGACATCTGTTTATACATGGAAATATCTACAAAACTATCTGTATAAACATGCTAATAACTACACCGCTATCTGTATAAATCTGGAAATATTTGCACCGCCATCACTATAAACATGGTAATATCAACATCGCGATCTGTATAAACATGGAAATATCTACATCATGATCTGTATAAACATGGAAATACCTACACCGCGATCTGTATAAACATGGAAATATCTACACCGCCATCTCTATAAACATGGAAATATCTACACCGCGATCAGTATAAACATGGAAATATCTACACCGCTATCTGTATAAACATGGAAATATCTCCACTGCTCTCTCTATAAACATCGAAATATCTACAACGCCATCTGTATAAACATGGAAATATTTACAAAGTTCTCTGTATAAACATGGAAATATCTACACCGCCATCTGTATAAACATGGAAATATTTACACAGCCATGTGTATATACATGGAAATATCTACACCGCTATCTATATAAACATGTAAATAACTACACCGCTATCTGTATAAACATGGAAATATCTACACCGCCATCTACTTATCCATAGAAATATCTGCGCCGCCATTTGTATAAACATGTTAATATCTACACGGTCATCTGTGTATAGATGGAAATATCAACACCGCCATCTGTACAAACATGGAAATATCTGCACCGCTATCTGTAAAAACATGGAAATATCTACCCCGCGGTCTGTAAAAACATGGAAATATCTACACCGCTATCTGTATAAACATGGAAATATCTACACCGCTATCTCTATAATCATGGAAATATCTACACCATGATCTGTACAAACATGGAAATATTTACACCGCTATCTGTATAAACATGGAAAAATCTACACAGTTATCGGTTTAAACATGGAAATATCTACACCGCTATCTCTATAAACATGGAAATATCTACACCGCCATCTGTATAAACATGGAAATATCTACACTGCTATCTCTATAAACATGGAAATATCTACAATGCCATCTGTAAAAACATGGAAATACCTATACAGTCATCTGTATAAACATGGAAACATCTACACCACCATCTGTATAAACATGGAAATATCTACAATGCAATCTGTATACACATGGAAAAACTACACGGCAATCTGTGTATAGATGGAAACATCAACACCGCCATATGTACAAACATGGAAATATCTACACCGCTATCTCCATAAACATGGAAATATCTACACTGGTATCTGTATAAACATGGAAATATCTACAACACGATCTGTATAAACATGGAAATATTTACACCGCTATCTGTATAAACATGGAAATACCTGCACCGCTATCTGTATAAACATGGAAATATCGACAAAGCCATCTGTATAAACATGGAAATACCTACACAGTCATGTGTAGGAACATGGAAATATCTACACTGCCATCTGTATAAACATGGAAATATCTACACAGCTCTCTGTATAAATATGGAAATATCTGCATAGGCATCTGTATAAACATGGAAATATCTGCACCGCTATCGGTATAAACATGGAAATACCTACACCGCTGTCTCTATAAACATGGAAATATGTACACCGCTATCTGTATAAACATGGAAATATCTGCACTGCTCTCTGTATAAACATGGAAATATCTCCACCGTTATCTGTAAACATGTAAATATCTACAGTGCCATCTCTATAAACATTGAAATATCTACACTGCCATCTGTAGAAAGATGGAAATATCTACACCGCTATCTCTATAAATATGGAAATATCTACACCGACATCTGTATAAACATGGAAATATCTACAAAGTCATCTCTATAAACATGGAAATATCTTCACAGCCATCGGTATAAACATGGAAATATCTACACAGCCATCTGTATATACATGGAAATATCTACACCACTATCTGTATAAACATGGAAATAACTACATCGCTATTTGTATAAACAAGCAAATATCTACATCGTGATCTGTATAAACATGGAAATATCTACACCGCCATCTCTATAAACATGGAAATTTGTACACCCCTATCTGTATAAACATGGAAATATCCACACCGCTATCTCTATAAACATGGAAAAATCAACACCGCTATCTCTATGAACATGGAAATATCTACATCGCTATCTGTGTAAACATGGAAATATCTACACCACTATCTGTGTATACATGGAAATATCTACACCGCTATCGGTATAAACAGGGAAATATCTACACCGCCATCTTTAGAAACATGGAAATATCTACACCGCCATCTGTATAAACATGGAAATACCTACACCGCTACCTGTAGAAATATGGAAATGTCTACACTGCTATCTCTATAAACATGGAAATACCTACACCACTTGCACTATATACATGGAAATATCTACACCGCAATCTCTGTAAACATCGAAATATCTACACCGCCATCTATGTAAACATGAAAATATCTACACTGCCATCTTCAGAAACATGGCTGTATCTACACCGACATCTGTATAAACATGGAAATATCTACACCACTATCTGTATAAAGATGGAAATATTTAAACCGCTATCTCTATAAACATGGAAATATCTACACCGCTATCTCTATAAACATGGAAATATCTACACCGCCATCTGTATTAACATGGAAATATCTACACAGTAATCTGTATAAACTGGGAATTATCTACACTGTCATCTATATAAACATGGAAATATCTAGAGAGAACTCTGTATAAACATGGAAATATCTACACCGCCATCTTGTAAACATGGAAATACCTACAAAGTCATCTGTATAAACATGGAAATATCTACACAGCCATCTGTATAAACATGGAAATATCTACACAGACATCTGTATATACATGGAAATATCTACACCGCTATATGTAAAAACATGGAAATATATACACAGACATCTGTTTATACATGGAAATATCTACAAAACTATCTGTATAAACATGCTAATAACTATACCGCTATCTGTATAAATGTGGAAATATTTGCACCGCCATCCCTATAAACATGGTAATATCACCATCGCGATCTTTATAAACATGGAAATATCTACATCATGATCTGTATAAACATGGAAATACCTACACCGCGATCTGTATAAACATGGAAATATCTACACCGCCATCTCTATAAACATGGAAATATCTACACCGCGATCAGTATAAACATGGAAATATCTACACCGCTATCTGTATAAACATGGAAATATCTCCACTGCTCTCTCTATAAACATCGAAATATCTACAACGCCATCTGTATAAACATGGAAATATTTACAAAGTTCTCTGTATAAACATGGAAATATCTACACCGCCAACTGTATAAACATGGAAATATTTACACAGCCATGTGTATATACATGGAAATATCTACACCGCTATCTATATAAACATGGAAATAACTACACCGCTATCTGTAGAAACATGGAAATATCTACACCACCATCTACATATCCATGGAAATATCTGCGCCGCCATCTGTATAAACATGGAAATATCTACACGGTCACGTGTGTATAGATGGAAATACCAACACCGCCATCTGTACAAACATGGAAATATCTGCACCGCTATCTGTATAACCATGGAAATATTTACACCGCGGTCTGTATAAACATGGAAATATCTAAACCGCTATCTCTATAAACATGAAAATATTTACACCACCATTTCTATAAACATGGAAATATTTACACCACTGTCTCTATAAACATAGAAATAACTACACCGCCATCTCTATAAATATGGAAATATCTGCACCGCCGTAAGCATAAACAATGAAATATCTACACAGACATCTGTATAAACATGGAAATAGCTACAAAGTCATCTGTATAAACATGGAAATATCTACACAGCCATCGGTATAAACATGGAAATATCTACACAGCCATCTGTATATACATGGAAATATCTACACTGCTATCTGTATAAACATGGAAATAACTACACCGCTATTTGTATAAACAAGCAAATATCTACACCGTGATCTGTATAAACATGGAAATATCTACACCGCCACCTCTATAAACATGGAAATATATACACCCCTATCTGTATAAACATGGAAATATCCACACCGCTATCTCTATAAACATGGAAAAATCAACACCGCTATCTCTATGAACATGGAAATATCTACACCGCCATCCCTATAAACATTGAAATATCTACACCGCCATCTGTATAAACATGGAAATATCCACACAGCCATCTGTATATACGTGGAAATATCTACACCGCTATCTGTATAAACATGGAAATAACTACACCGCTATTTGTATAAACAACCAAATATCTAAACCATTGTCTGTATAAACATGGATATATCTACACCGCCATCTCTATAAACATGGAAATATCTACACACCTATCTGTATAAACATGGAAATATCCACACCGCTATCTCTGTTAACATGGAAAAATAAACACCGCCATCTCTATGAACATGGAAATATCTATACTGCCATCTCTATAAACATGGAAATATCTACACCACGATCAGTATAAACATGGAAATATCTACACCGCTATCTGTATAAACATGGAAATATCTCCACTGCTATCTCTATAAACATCGAAATATCTACACCGCCATCTGCATAAACATGGAAATACCTACAAAGTAATCTGTATAAACATGGAAATATCTACACAGCCATCTGTATAAACATGGAAATATGTACACCGCCATATGTATATACATGGAAATATCTACACAGCCATGTGTATATACATGGAAATATCTACACTGCTATCTATATAAACATGGAAATAACTACACCGCTATCTGTATAAACATGGAAATATCTACACCACCATCTACATATCCATGGAAATATCTGCGCCGCCATCTGTATAAACATGGAAATATCTACACAGTCATCTGTGTATAGATGGAAATATCAACAACGCCATCTGTACAAACATGGAAATATCTGCACCGCTATCTGTATTACCATGGAAATATCTACACCGCGGTCTGTATAAACAAGGAAATATCTACACCGCTATCTGTATAAACATGGAAATATCTACACCGCTATCTCTATAAACATGGAAATATCTACAAAGTGATCTGTATAAACATGGAAATATTTACACCGCTATCTGTATAAACATGGAAATTTCTACACCGTTATCTGTATAAATATGGAAATATCTACACCGCTATCTGTATAAACATGGAAATATCTACACCGCTATCTGTACAAACATGGAAATATCTACACCGCGATCTGTATAAACATGGAAATATCTACACCGCGATATGTATAAACATGGAAATAACTTCACCACAATCTGTATAAACAAGGAAATATCTACACCGCTACCTGTATAAACATGGTAATATCTACACCACCATCTATATAAACATCGAAAAATCTACACCGCCATCTGTATTAACATGGAAATATCTATAATGCCATCTGTAGAAAAATGGAAATATCTACACCGCAATCTGTGTAAACATGGAACTATCTACACCGCTATCTGTAAACACATGGAAATATCTACACCGCTATCTGTATAAACATGGAAATATCTACACCGTGATCTGTATAAACATGGAAATATCTGCACCTCGATCTGTATAAACATGGAAATATCTACACCGTGATCTGTATAAACATGGAAATATCTACACCGCTATCTGTATAAATATGGAAATATCTACACAGCTATCTCTATAAACATGGAAATATCTTCACCGCCATCTGTATATACATGGAAATACCTATACAGTCATCTGTGTAAACATGGAAATATCTACACCACCATCTGTATAAACATGGAAATATCTTCAATGCCATCTGAATACACATGGAAATACCTACACGGCAATCTGTGTATAGATGGAAACATCAACACCGCCATCTGTAGAAACATGGAAATATATACACTGCTATCTCTATAAACATGGAAATATCTACACTGCGGTCTGTATAAACATGGAAATATCTACACTGGTATCTGTATAAACATGGATATATCTACACCATGATCTGTATAAACATGGAAATATATACACCGCTATCTGTATAAACATGGAAATATCTGCACCGCTATCTCTGTAAACATGGAAATATCTACAAAGACATCTGTATAAACATGGAAATAACTACACAGTCATGTGTAGGAACATTTAAATATCTACACTGCCATCTGTATAAACATAGAAATATCTACAAAGCCCTCTGTATAAATATGGAAATATCTTCATAGGCATCTGTGTAAACATGGAAATATCTGCACCGCTATCTGTATAAACATGGAAATACCTACACCGCTGTCTCTATAAACATGGAAATATGTACACCGCTATGTGTATAAACATGGAAATATCTCCACTGCTCTCTGTATAAACATGGAAATATCTCCACCGTTATCTGTATAAACATGGAAATATCTACAGCGCCATCTCTATAAACATTGAAATATCTGCACTGCCGTCTGTAAAAACATGGAAATATCTACACCGCTATCTCTATAAATATGGAAATATCTACACCGCCATCTCTATAAACATGAAAATACCTACACTCCCATCTCCATAAAGATGGAAGTATCTACTCCGCCTTGTGTATAAACACGGAAATATCTACACCACCATCTGTGTAAACATGGAAATATCTACACCGTTATCTCTATAAACATGGAGAAATCAACACCGCTATCTCTATGAACATGGAAATATCTACACCGCCATCTCTATAAACATGGAAATATCCACACCACGATCAGTATAAACATGGAAACATCTACACCGCTATCTGTATAAACATGGAAATATCTCCACTGATATCTCTATAAACATCGAAATATCTACACCGCCATCCGTATAACCATGGAAATACTTACCAAGTTATCTGTATAAACATGGAGATATCTACACCACCATCTACATATCCATGTTAATATCTGCGCCGCCATCTGTATTAACATGGAAATATCTACACGGTCATCTGTGTATAGATGGAAATATCAACACCGCCATCTGTACAAACATGGAAATATCTGCACCACTATCTCTATAACCATGGAAATATCTACACCACGTTCTGTATAAACATGGAAATATCTACACCGCTATCTGTATAAACATGGAAATATCTACACCGCGATCTGTATAAACATGGAAATATCTACACCGCGATATGTATAAAGATGGAAATATCTTCACCACGATCTGTAAAAACATGGAAATATCTACACCGCTACCTGTATAAACATGGAAATATCTACACGGCCATCTGTGTATACATGGAAATATCAACACCGCCATCTGTACAAACATGGATATATCTACATTGCTATCTCTATAAACATGGAAATATCTGCACTGCCATCTGTAAAAACATGGAAATACATATACAGTCATCTGTATAAACATGGAAATATCTACAATGCCATCTGTATACACATGGAAATATCTACACAGCCATCTGTAGAAACATGTAAATATCTACACTGCTATCTCTATAAACATGGAAATATCTACACCGCCATCTCAATAAACATGAAAATATCTACACTGCCATCTCCATAAACATGGAACTAACTACTCCGCCATCTGTATAAACATGGAAACATCTACACCGCCATCTGTGTGAATAAGGAAATATCTACAATGCCATCTGTATAAAGATATAAATATCTGCACCGCGAGCTGTATAAACATGGAAATATCTACATCGCTATCTGTATAAACATGGAAATACCAACACCGCTATCGGTATAAACATGGAAATATCTACAACGCCATCTATATAAACATGGAAATATCTACACCGCTATGTCTATAAAATTGGAAATACCTACACCGCTCTCTCTATAAACATGGAAATACCTACACCGCTATCTGTATAAACATGGAAATATCTACAACACCATCTATATAAACATGGAAATATCTACACCGCCATGTGTATAAACATGGAAATACCTACAAAGTAATCTGTATAAACATGGAAATATCTACACAGCCATCTGTATAAACATGGAAATATCTACACAGCCATCTGTATATACGTGGAAATATCTACACCGCTATCTGTATAAACATGGAAATAACTACACCGCTATTTGTATAAACAAGCAAATATCTACACCGTGATCTGTATAAACATGGATATAACTACACGGCCATCTCTATAAACATGGAAACATCTACACCCCTATCTGTATAAACATGGAAATATCCACACCGCTATCTCTGTAAACATGGAAAAATCAACACCGCTATCTCTATGAACATGGAAATAAATACACCGCCATCTCTATAAACATGGAAATATCTACACCACGATCAGTATAAACATGGAAATATCTACACCGCTATCTGTATAAACATGGAAATATTTCCACTGCTATCTCTATAAACATCTAAATATCTACACCGCCATCTGTATAAACATGGAAATACCTACAAAGTAATCTGTATAAACATGGAAATATCTACACAGCCATCTGTATAAACATGGAAATATCTACACCGCCATCTGTATAAACATGGAAATATCTACACCGCGATCTGTATAAACATGGAAATATCTTCACCACGATCTGTATAAACATGGAAATATCTACACCGCTACCTCTATAAACATGGTAATATCTACACCACCATCTGTATAAACATGGAAATATCTACACCACCATGTATATAAACATGGAAATATCTACAATGCCATCTGTAGAAAGATGGAAATATCTACACTGCAATCTGTGTAAACATGGAAATATCTACACCGATATCTGTGAAAACATGGAAATATCTACACCCCTATCTCAATAAACATATAAATATCTACACCGTGATCTGTATAAACATGGAAATATCAACACCGCGATCTGTATAAACATGGAAATATCTACAACGCTATCTGTATAAACATGGAAATATCTACACAGCTATCACTATAAACATGGAAAATCTACACCGCCATCTGTATAAACATGGAAATACCTACAAAGTCATCTGTATAAACATGGAAATATCTACACAGCCATCTGTATAAACATGGAAATATCTACACAGCCATCTGTATATACACGGAAGTATCTACACCGCTATCTGTATAAACATGGAAATAACTACACCGCTATTAGTATCAACAAGGAAATCTGTACACCGTGATCTGTATAAACATGGAAATACCTACACCGCCATCTCTATAAACATGGAAATATCTACACACCTATCTGTATAAACATGGAAAGATCCACACCGCTATCTCTATAAACTTGGAAAAATCAACACCGCTATCTCTATGAACATGGAAATATCTACACCGCCATCTGTAGAAAGATGGAAATATCTACACCGCTATCTCTATAAATATGGAAATATCTACACCGCCATCTCTATAAACATGAAAATATCTACACTGCCATCTCCATAAAGATGGAAGTATCTACTCCGCTATGTGTATAAACACGGAAATATCTACACCACCATCTGTGTAAACATGGAAATATCTACAACGCTATCTGTATAAACATGGAAATATCTACACCGCCATCTGCATGCCCATGGAAATATCTACGCCGCCATCTGTATAAACATGGAAATATCTACACGGCCATCTGTGTATACATGGAAATATCAACACCGCCATCTGTACAAACATGGATATATCTACATCGCTATGTCTACAAACATGGAAATATCTGCACTGCCATCTGTAAAAACATGGAAATACGTATACAGTCATCTGTATAAACATGGAAATATCTACAATGCCATCTGTATACACGTGGAAATATCTACACAGCCATCTGTAGAAACATGTAAATATCTACACTGCTATCTCTATAAACATGGAAATATCTACACCGCCATCTCAATAAACATGAAAATATCTACACTGCCATCTCCATCAACATGGAACTAACTACTCCGCCATCTGTATAAACATGGAAACATCTACACTGCCATCTGTGTGAATAAGGAAATATCTACAATGCCATCTGTATAAAGATATAAATATCTGCACCGCGAGCTGTATAAACATGGAAATATCTACATCGCTATCTGTATAAACATGGAAATACCAACACCGCTATCGGTATAAACATGGAAATATCTAAAACGCCATCTATATAAACATGGAAATATCTACACCGCTATGTCTATAAAATTGGAAATACCTACACCGCTCTCTCTGTAAACATGGAAATACCTACACCGCTATCTGTATAAACATGGAAATATCTACACCACCATCTACATAAACATGGAAATATCTACACCGCCATGTGTATAAACATGGAAATACCTACAAAGTAATCTGTATAAACATGGAAATATCTACACAGCCATCTGTATATACGTGGAAATATCTACACCACTATCTGTATAAACATGGAAATAACTACACCGCTATTTGTATAAACAAGCAAATATCTTCACCGTGATCTGTATAAACATGGATATATCTGCACAGCCATCTCTATAAACATGGAAATATCTACACCCCTATCTGTTTAAACATGGAAATATCCACACCGCTATCTCTGTAAACATGGAAAAATCAACACCGCTATCTCTATGAACATGGAAATATCTACACCGCCATCTCTATAAACATGGAAATATCTACACCACGGTCAGTATAAACATGGAAATATCTACACCGCTATCTGTATAAACATGGAAATATCTCCACTGCTATCTCTATAAACATCGAAATATCTACACCGCCATCTGTATAAACATGGAAATACCTACAAAGTAATCTGTATAAACATGGAAATATCTACACAGCCATCTGTATAAACATGGAAATAACTACACCGCCATCTTTATAAACATGGAAATATCTACACCGCAATCTGTATAAACATGGAAATATCTTCACCACGATCTGTATAAACATGGAAATATCTACACCGCTACCTGTATAAACATGGTAATATCTACACCACCATCTGTATAAACATGGAAATATCTACACCACCATCTGTATAAACATGGAAATATCTACAATGCCATCTGTAGAAAGATGGAAATATCTACACTGCAATCTGTGTAAACATGGAAATATCTACACCGATATCTGTGAAAACATGGAAATATCTACACCGCTATCTCAATAAACATGGAAATATCTACACCGTGATCTGTATAAACATGGAAATATCTACACCGCGATCTGTATAAACATGGAAATATCTACAACGCTATCTGTGTAAACATGGAAATATCTACACAGCTATCACTATAAACATGGAAAATCTACACCGCCATCTGTATAAACATGGAAATACCTACAAAGTCATCTGTATAAACATGGAAATATCTACACAGCCATCTGTATAAACATGGAAATATCTACACAGCCATCTTTATATACACGGAAGTACCTACACCGCTATCTGTATAAACATGGAAATAACTACACCGCTATTAGTATAAACAAGGAAATATGTACACCGTGATCTGTATAAACATCGAAATATCTACACCGCCATCTCTATGAACATGGAAATATCTACACACCTATCTGTATAAACATGGAAAGATCCACACCGCTATCTCTATAAACATGGAAAAATCAACACCGCTATCTCTATGAACATGAAATATCTACACCGCCATCTGTAGAAAGATGGAAATATCTACACCGCTATCTCTATAAATATGGAAATATCTACACCGCCATCTCTATAAACATGAAAATATCTACACTGCCATCTCAATAAAGATGGAAGTATCTACTCCGCTATGTGTATAAACACGGAAATATCTACACCACCATCTGTGTAAACATGGAAATATCTACAACGCTATCTGTATAAACATGGAAATATCTACACAGCCATCTGCATGCCCATGGAAATATCTACGCCGCCATCTGTATAAACATGGAAATATCTACACGGCCATCTGTGTATACATGGAAATATCAACACCGCCATCTGTACAAACATGGATATATCTACATCGCTATGTCTACAAACATGGAAATATCTGCACTGCCATCTGTAAAAACATGGAAATACGTATACAGTCATCTGTATAAACATGGAAATATCTACAATGCCTTCTGTATACACGTGGAAATATCTACACAGCCATCTGTAGAAACATGTAAATATCTACAATGCTATCTCTATAAACATGGAAATATCTACACCGCCATCTCAATAAACATGAAAATATCTACACTGCCATCTCCATAAACATGGAACTAACTACTCCGCCATCTGTATAAACATGGAAACATCTACACCGCCATCTGTGTGAATAAGGAAATATCTACAATGCCATCTGTATAAAGATATAAATATCTGCACCGCGAGCTGTATAAACATGGAAATATCTACATCGCTATCTGTATAAACATGGAAATACCAACACCGCTATCGGTATAAACATGGAAATATCTAAAACGCCATCTATATAAACATGGAAATATCTACACCGCTATGTCTATAAAATTGGAAATACCTACACCGCTCTCTCTGTAAACATGGAAATACCTACACCGCTATCTGTATAAACATGGAAATATCTACACCACCATCTACATAAACATGGAAATATCTACACCGCCATGTGTATAAACATGGAAATACCTACAAAGTAATCTGTATAAACATGGAAATATCTACACAGCCATCTGTATATACGTGGAAATATCTACACCGCTATCTGTATAAACATGGAAATAACTACACCGCTATTTGTATAAACAAGCAAATATCTACACCGTGATCTGTATAAACATGGATATATCTGCACAGCCATCTCTATAAACATGGAAATATCTACACCCCTATCTGTTTAAACATGGAAATATCCACACCGCTATCTCTGTAAACATGGAAAAATCAACACCGCTATCTCTATGAACATGGAAATATCTACACCGCCATCTCTATAAACATGGAAATATCTACACCACGATCAGTATAAACATGGAAATATCTACACCGCTATCTGTATAAACATGGAAATATCTCCACTGCTATCTCTATAAACATCGAAATATCTACACCGCCATCTGTATAAACATGGAAATACCTGCAAAGTAATCTGTATAAACATGGAAATATCTACACAGCCATCTGTATAAACATGGAAATAACTACACCGCCATCTGTATAAACATGGAAATATCTACACCGCGATCTGTATAAACATGGAAATATCTTCACAACGATCTGTATAAACATGGAAATATCTACACCGCTACCTGTATAAACATGGTAATATCTACACCACCATCTGTATAAACATGGAAATATCTACACCACCATCTGTATAAACATGGAAATATCTACAATGCCATCTGTAGAAAGATGGAAATATCTACACTGCAATCTGTGTAAACATGGAAATATCTACACCGATATCTGTGAAAACATGGAAATATCTACACCGCTATCTCAATAAACATGGAAATATCTACACCGTGATCTGTATAAACATGGAAATATCTACACCGCGATCTGTATAAACATGGAAATATCTACACAGCTATCACTTTAAACATGGAAAATCTACACCGCCATCTGTATAAACATGGAAATACCTACAAAGTCATCTGTATAAACATGGAAATATCTACACAGCCATCTGTAGAAACATGTAAATATCTACACTGCTATCTCTATAAACATGGAAATATCTACACCGCCATCTCAATAAACATGAAAATATCTACACTGCCATCTCCATAAACATGGAACTAACTACTCCGCCATCTGTATAAACATGGAAACATCTACACCGCCATCTGTGTGAATAAGGAAATATCTACAATGCCATCTGTATAAAGATATAAATATCTGCACCGCGAGCTGTATAAACATGGAAATATCTACATCGCTATCTGTATAAACATGGAAATACCAACACCGCTATCGGTATAAACATGGAAATATCTAAAACGCCATCTATATAAACATGGAAATATCTACACCGCTATGTCTATAAAATTGGAAATACCTACACCGCTCTCTCTGTAAACATGGAAATACCTACACCGCTATCTGTATAAACATGGAAATATCTACACCACCATCTACATAAACATGGAAATATCTACACCGCCATGTGTATAAACATGGAAATACCTACAAAGTAATCTGTATAAACATGGAAATATCTACACAGCCATCTGTATATACGTGGAAATATCTACACCGCTATCTGTATAAACATGGAAATAACTACACCGCTATTTGTATAAACAAGCAAATATCTACACCGTGATCTGTATAAACATGGATATATCTGCACAGCCATCTCTATAAACATGGAAATATCTACACCCCTATCTGTTTAAACATGGAAATATCCACACCGCTATCTCTGTAAACATGGAAAAATCAACACCGCTATCTCTATGAACATGGAAATATCTACACCGCCATCTCTATAAACATGGAAATATCTACACCACGATCAGTATAAACATGGAAATATCTACACCGCCATCGGTATAAACATGGAAATACCTACAAAGTAATCTGTATAAACATGGAAATATCTACACAGCCATCTGTATAAACATGGAAATAACTACACCGCCATCTGTATAAACATGGAAATATCTACACCGCGATCTGTATAAACATGGAAATATCTTCACCACGATCTGTATAAACATGGAAATATCTACACCGCTACCTGTATAAACATGGTAATATCTACACCACCATCTGTATAAACATGGAAATATCTACACCACCATCTGTATAAACATGGAAATATCTACAATGCCATCTGTAGAAAGATGGAAATATCTACACTGCAATCTGTGTAAACATGGAAATATCTACACCGATATCTGTGAAAACATGGAAATATCTACACCACTATCTCAATAAACATGGAAATATCTACACCGTGATCTGTATAAACATGGAAATATCTACACCGCGATCTGTATAAACATGGAAATATCTACAACGCTATCTGTGTAAACATGGAAATATCTACACAGCTATCACTATAAACATGGAAAATCTACACCGCCATCTGTATAAACATGGAAATACCTACAAAGTCATCTGTATAAACATGGAAATATCTACACAGCCATCTGTATAAACATGGAAATATCTACACAGCCATCTTTATATACACGGAAGTATCTACACCGCTATCTGTATAAACATGGAAATAACTACACCGCTATTAGTATAAACAAGGAAATATGTACACCGTGATCTGTATAAACATCGAAATATCTACACCGCCATCTCTATGAACATGGAAATATCTACACACCTATCTGTATAAACATGGAAAGATCCACACCGCTATCTCTATAAACATGGAAAAATCAACACCGCTATCTCTATGAACATGAAATATCTACACCGCCATCTGTAGAAAGATGGAAATATCTACACCGCTATCTCTATAAATATGGAAATATCTACACCGCCATCTCTATAAACATGAAAATATCTAAACTGCCATCTCAATAAAGATGGAAGTATCTACTCCGCTATGTGTATAAACACGGAAATATCTACACCACCATCTGTGTAAACATGGAAATATCTACAACGCTATCTGTATAAACATGGAAATATCTACACCGCCATCTGCATGCCCATGGAAATATCTACGCCGCCATCTGTATAAACATGGAAATATCTACACGGCCATCTGTGTATACATGGAAATATCAACACCGCCATCTGTACAAACATGGATATATCTACATCGCTATGTCTACAAACATGGAAATATCTGCACTGCCATCTGTAAAAACATGGAAATACGTATACAGTCATCTGTATAAACATGGAAATATCTACAATGCCATCTGTATACACGTGGAAATATCTACACAGCCATCTGTAGAAACATGTAAATATCTACACTGCTATCTCTATAAACATGGAAATATCTACACCGCCATCTCAATAAACATGAAAATATCTACACTGCCATCTCCATAAACATGGAACTAACTACTCCGCCATCTGTATAAACATGGAAACATCTACACCGCCATCTGTGTGAATAAGGAAATATCTACAATGCCATCTGTATAAAGATATAAATATCTGCACCGCGAGCTGTATAAACATGGAAATATCTACATCGCTATCTGTATAAACATGGAAATACCAACACCGCTATCGGTATAAACATGGAAATATCTAAAACGCCATCTATATAAACATGGAAATATCTACACCGCTATGTCTATAAAATTGGAAATACCTACACCGCTCTCTCTGTAAACATGGAAATACCTACACCGCTATCTGTATAAACATGGAAATATCTACACCACCATCTACATAAACATGGAAATATCTACACCGCCATGTGTATAAACATGGAAATACCTACAAAGTAATCTGTATAAACATGGAAATATCTACACAGCCATCTGTATATACGTGGAAATATCTACACCGCTATCTGTATAAACATGGAAATAACTACACCGCTATTTGTATAAACAAGCAAATATCTACACCGTGATCTGTATAAACATGGATATATCTGCACAGCCATCTCTATAAACATGGAAATATCTACACCCCTATCTGTTTAAACATGGAAATATCCACACCGCTATCTCTGTAAACATGGAAAAATCAACACCGCTATCTCTATGAACATGGAAATATCTACACCGCCATCTCTATAAACATGGAAATATCTACACCACGATCAGTATAAACATGGAAATATCTACACCGCTATCTGTATAAACATGGAAATATCTCCACTGCTATCTCTATAAACATCGAAATATCTACACCGCCATCTGTATAAACATGGAAATACCTACAAAGTAATCTGTATAAACATGGAAATATCTACACAGCCATCTGTATAAACATGGAAATAACTACACCGCCATCTGTATAAACATGGAAATATCTACACCGCGATCTGTATAAACATGGAAATATCTTCACCACGATCTGTATAAACATGGAAATATCTACACCGCTACCTGTATAAACATGGTAATATCTACACCACCATCTGTATAAACATGGAAATATCTACACCACCATCTGTATAAACATGGAAATATCTACAATGCCATCTGTAGAAAGATGGAAATATCTACACTGCAATCTGTGTAAACATGGAAATATCTACACCGATATCTGTGAAAACATGGAAATATCTACACCGCTATCTCAATAAACATGGAAATATCTACACCGTGATCTGTATAAACATGGAAATATCTACACCGCGATCTGTATAAACATGGAAATATCTACAACGCTATCTGTGTAAACATGGAAAATCTACACCGCCATCTGTATAAACATGGAAATACCTACAAAGTCATCTGTATAAACATGGAAATATCTACACAGCCATCTGTATAAACATGGAAATATCTACACAGCCATCTTTATATACACGGAAGTATCTACACCGCTATCTGTATAAACATGGAAATAACTACACCGCTATTAGTATAAACAAGGAAATATGTACACCGTGATCTGTATAAACATCGAAATATCTACACCGCCATCTCTATGAACATGGAAATATCTACACACCTATCTGTATAAACATGGAAAGATCCACACCGCTATCTCTATAAACATGGAAAAATCAACACCGCTATCTCTATGAACATGAAATATCTACACCGCCATCTGTAGAAAGATGGAAATATCTACACCGCTATCTCTATAAATATGGAAATATCTACACCGCCATCTCTATAAACATGAAAATATCTACACTGCCATCTCAATAAAGATGGAAGTATCTACTCCGCTATGTGTATAAACACGGAAATATCTACACCACCATCTGTGTAAACATGGAAATATCTACAACGCAATCTGTATAAACATGGAAATATCTACACCGCCATCTGCATGCCCATGGAAATATCTACGCCGCCATCTGTATAAACATGGAAATATCTACACGGCCATCTGTGTATACATGGAAATATCAACACCGCCATCTGTACAAACATGGATATATCTACATCGCTATGTCTACAAACATGGAAATATCTGCACTGCCATCTGTAAAAACCTGGAAATACGTATACAGTCATCTGTATAAACATGGAAATATCTACAATGCCATCTGTATACACGTGGAAATATCTACACAGCCATCTGTAGAAACATGTAAATATCTACACTGCTATCTCTATAAACATGGAAATATCTACACCGCCATCTCAATAAACATGAAAATATCTACACTGCCATCTCCATAAACATGGAACTAACTACTCCGCCATCTGTATAAACATGGAAACATCTACACCGCCATCTGTGTGAATAAGGAAATATCTACAATGCCATCTGTATAAAGATATAAATATCTGCACCGCGAGCTGTATAAACATGGAAATATCTACATCGCTATCTGTATAAACATGGAAATACCAACACCGCTATCGGTATAAACATGGAAATATCTAAAACGCCATCTATATAAACATGGAAATATCTACACCGCTATGTCTATAAAATTGGAAATACCTACACCGCTCTCTCTGTAAACATGGAAATACCTACACCGCTATCTGTATAAACATGGAAATATCTACACCACCATCTACATAAACATGGAAATATCTACACCGCCATGTGTATAAACATGGAAATACCTACAAAGTAATCTGTATAAACATGGAAATATCTACACAGCCATCTGTATATACGTGGAAATATCTACACCGCTATCTGTATAAACATGGAAATAACTACACCGCTATTTGTATAAACAAGCAAATATGTACACCGTGATCTGTATAAACATGGATATATCTGCACAGCCATCTCTATAAACATGGAAATATCTACACCCCTATCTGTTTAAACATGGAAATATCCACACCGCTATCTCTGTAAACATGGAAAAATCAACACCGCTATCTCTATGAACATGGAAATATCTACACCGCCATCTCTATAAACATGGAAATATCTACACCACGATCAGTATAAACATGGAAATATCTACACCGCCATCGGTATAAACATGGAAATACCTACAAAGTAATCTGTATAAACATGGAAATATCTACACAGCCATCTGTATAAACATGGAAATAACTACACCGCCATCTGTATAAACATGGAAATATCTACACCGCGATCTGTATAAACATGGAAATATCTTCACCACGATCTGTATAAACATGGAAATATCTACACCGCTACCTGTATAAACATGGTAATATCTACACCACCATCTGTATAAACATGGAAATATCTACACCACCATCTGTATAAACATGGAAATATCTACAATGCCATCTGTAGAAAGATGGAAATATCTACACTGCAATCTGTGTAAACATGGAAATATCTACACCGATATCTGTGAAAACATGGAAATATCTACACCACTATCTCAATAAACATGGAAATATCTACACCGTGATCTGTATAAACATGGAAATATCTACACCGCGATCTGTATAAACATGGAAATATCTACAACGCTATCTGTGTAAACATGGAAATATCTACACAGCTATCACTATAAACATGGAAAATCTACACCGCCATCTGTATAAACATGGAAATACCTACAAAGTCATCTGTATAAACATGGAAATATCTACACAGCCATCTGTATAAACATGGAAATATCTACACAGCCATCTTTATATACACGGAAGTATCTACACCGCTATCTGTATAAACATGGAAATAACTACACCGCTATTAGTATAAACAAGGAAATATGTACACCGTGATCTGTATAAACATCGAAATATCTACACCGCCATCTCTATGAACATGGAAATATCTACACACCTATCTGTATAAACATGGAAAGATCCACACCGCTATCTCTATAAACATGGAAAAATCAACACCGCTATCTCTATGAACATGAAATATCTACACCGCCATCTGTAGAAAGATGGAAATATCTACACCGCTATCTCTATAAATATGGAAATATCTACACCGCCATCTCTATAAACATGAAAATATCTACACTGCCATCTCAATAAAGATGGAAGTATCTACTCCGCTATGTGTATAAACACGGAAATATCTACACCACCATCTGTGTAAACATGGAAATATCTACAACGCTATCTGTATAAACATGGAAATATCTACACCGCCATCTGCATGCCCATGGAAATATCTACGCCGCCATCTGTATAAACATGGAAATATCTACACGGCCATCTGTGTATACATGGAAATATCAACACCGCCATCTGTACAAACATGGATATATCTACATCGCTATGTCTACAAACATGGAAATATCTGCACTGCCATCTGTAAAAACATGGAAATACGTATACAGTCATCTGTATAAACATGGAAATATCTACAATGCCATCTGTATACACGTGGAAATATCTACACAGCCATCTGTAGAAACATGTAAATATCTACACTGCTATCTCTATAAACATGGAAATATCTACACCGCCATCTCAATAAACATGAAAATATCTACACTGCCATCTCCATAAACATGGAACTAACTACTCCGCCATCTGTATAAACATGGAAACATCTACACCGCCATCTGTGTGAATAAGGAAATATCTACAATGCCATCTGTATAAAGATATAAATATCTGCACCGCGAGCTGTATAAACATGGAAATATCTACATCGCTATCTGTATAAACATGGAAATACCAACACCGCTATCGGTATAAACATGGAAATATCTAAAACGCCATCTATATAAACATGGAAATATCTACACCGCTATGTCTATAAAATTGGAAATACCTACACCGCTCTCTCTGTAAACATGGAAATACCTACACCGCTATCTGTATAAACATGGAAATATCTACACCACCATCTACATAAACATGGAAATATCTACACCGCCATGTGTATAAACATGGAAATACCTACAAAGTAATCTGTATAAACATGGAAATATCTACACAGCCATCTGTATATACGTGGAAATATCTACACCGCTATCTGTATAAACATGGAAATAACTACACCGCTATTTGTATAAACAAGCAAATATCTACACCGTGATCTGTATAAACATGGATATATCTGCACAGCCATCTCTATAAACATGGAAATATCTACACCCCTATCTGTTTAAACATGGAAATATCCACACCGCTATCTCTGTAAACATGGAAAAATCAACACCGCTATCTCTATGAACATGGAAATATCTACACCGCCATCTCTATAAACATGGAAATATCTACACCACGATCAGTATAAACATGGAAATATCTACACCGCCATCGGTATAAACATGGAAATACCTACAAAGTAATCTGTATAAACATGGAAATATCTACACAGCCATCTGTATAAACATGGAAATAACTACACCGCCATCTGTATAAACATGGAAATATCTACACCGCGATCTGTATAAACATGGAAATATCTTCACCACGATCTGTATAAACATGGAAATATCTACACCGCTACCTGTATAAACATGGTAATATCTACACCACCATCTGTATAAACATGGAAATATCTACACCACCATCTGTATAAACATGGAAATATCTACAATGCCATCTGTAGAAAGATGGAAATATCTACACTGCAATCTGTGTAAACATGGAAATATCTACACCGATATCTGTGAAAACATGGAAATATCTACACCGCTATCTCAATAAACATGGAAATATCTACACCGTGATCTGTATAAACATGGAAATATCTACACCGCGATCTGTATAAACATGGAAATATCTACAACGCTATCTGTGTAAACATGGAAATATCTACACAGCTATCACTATAAACATGGAAAATCTACACCGCCATCTGTATAAACATGGAAATACCTACAAAGTCATCTGTATAAACATGGAAATATCTACACAGCCATCTGTATAAACATGGAAATATCTACACAGCCATCTTTATATACACGGAAGTATCTACACCGCTATCTGTATAAACATGGAAATAACTACACCGCTATTAGTATAAACAAGGAAATATGTACACCGTGATCTGTATAAACATCGAAATATCTACACCGCCATCTCTATGAACATGGAAATATCTACACACCTATCTGTATAAACATGGAAATATCTACACCGCTATCTCTATAAATATGGAAATATCTACACCGCCATCTCTATAAACATGAAAATATCTAAACTGCCATCTCAATAAAGATGGAAGTATCTACTCCGCTATGTGTATAAACACGGAAATATCTACACCACCATCTGTGTAAACATGGAAATATCTACAACGCTATCTGTATAAACATGGAAATATCTACACCGCCATCTGCATGCCCATGGAAATATCTACGCCGCCATCTGTATAAACATGGAAATATCTACACGGCCATCTGTGTATACATGGAAATATCAACACCGCCATCTGTACAAACATGGATATATCTACATCGCTATGTCTACAAACATGGAAATATCTGCACTGCCATCTGTAAAAACATGGAAATACGTATACAGTCATCTGTATAAACATGGAAATATCTACAATGCCATCTGTATACACGTGGAAATATCTACACAGCCATCTGTAGAAACATGTAAATATCTACACTGCTATCTCTATAAACATGGAAATATCTACACCGCCATCTCAATAAACATGAAAATATCTACACTGCCATCTCCATAATCATGGAACTAACTACTCCGCCATCTGTATAAACATGGAAACATCTACACCGCCATCTGTGTGAATAAGGAAATATCTACAATGCCATCTGTATAAAGATATAAATATCTGCACCGCGAGCTGTATAAACATGGAAATATCTACATCGCTATCTGTATAAACATGGAAATACCAACACCGCTATCGGTATAAACATGGAAATATCTAAAACGCCATCTATATAAACATGGAAATATCTACACCGCTATGTCTATAAAATTGGAAATACCTACACCGCTCTCTCTGTAAACATGGAAATACCTACACCGCTATCTGTATAAACATGGAAATATCTACACCACCATCTACATAAACATGGAAATATCTACACCGCCATGTGTATAAACATGGAAATACCTACAAAGTAATCTGTATAAACATGGAAATATCTACACAGCCATCTGTATATACGTGGAAATATCTACACCGCTATCTGTATAAACATGGAAATAACTACACCGCTATTTGTATAAACAAGCAAATATCTACACCGTGATCTGTATAAACATGGATATATCTGCACAGCCATCTCTATAAACATGGAAATATCTACACCCCTATCTGTTTAAACATGGAAATATCCACACCGCTATCTCTGTAAACATGGAAAAATCAACACCGCTATCTCTATGAACATGGAAATATCTACACCGCCATCTCTATAAACATGGAAATATCTACACCACGATCAGTATAAACATGGAAATATCTACACCGCTATCTGTATAAACATGGAAATATCTCCACTGCTATCTCTATAAACATCGAAATATCTACACCGCCATCTGTATAAACATGGAAATACCTACAAAGTAATCTGTATAAACATGGAAATATCTACACAGCCATCTGTATAAACATGGAAATAACTACACCGCCATCTGTATAAACATGGAAATATCTACACCGCGATCTGTATAAACATGGAAATATCTTCACCACGATCTGTATAAACATGGAAATATCTACACCGCTACCTGTATAAACATGGTAATATCTACACCACCATCTGTATAAACATGGAAATATCTACACCACCATCTGTATAAACATGGAAATATCTACAATGCCATCTGTAGAAAGATGGAAATATCTACACTGCAATCTGTGTAAACATGGAAATATCTACACCGATATCTGTGAAAACATGGAAATATCTACACCGCTATCTCAATAAACATGGAAATATCTACACCGTGATCTGTATAAACATGGAAATATCTACACCGCGATCTGTATAAACATGGAAATATCTACACAGCTATCACTTTAAACATGGAAAATCTACACCGCCATCTGTATAAACATGGAAATACCTACAAAGTCATCTGTATAAACATGGAAATATCTACACAGCCATCTGTATAAACATGGAAATATCTACACAGCCATCTTTATATACACGGAAGTATCTACACCGCTATCTGTATAAACATGGAAATAACTACACCGCTATTAGTATAAACAAGGAAATATGTACACCGTGATCTGTATAAACATCGAAATATCTACACCGCCATCTCTATGAACATGGAAATATCTACACACCTATCTGTATAAACATGGAAAGATCCACACCGCTATCTCTATAAACATGGAAAAATCAACACCGCTATCTCTATGAACATGAAATATCTACACCGCCATCTGTAGAAAGATGGAAATATCTACACCGCTATCTCTATAAATATGGAAATATCTACACCGCCATCTCTATAAACATGAAAATATCTACACTGCCATCTCAATAAAGATGGAAGTATCTACTCCGCTATGTGTATAAACACGGAAATATCTACACCACCATCTGTGTAAACATGGAAATATCTACAACGCAATCTGTATAAACATGGAAATATCTACACCGCCATCTGCATGCCCATGGAAATATCTACGCCGCCATCTGTATAAACATGGAAATATCTACACGGCCATCTGTGTATACATGGAAATATCAACACCGCCATCTGTACAAACATGGATATATCTACATCGCTATGTCTACAAACATGGAAATATCTGCACTGCCATCTGTAAAAACATGGAAATACGTATACAGTCATCTGTATAAACATGGAAATATCTACAATGCCATCTGTATACACGTGGAAATATCTACACAGCCATCTGTAGAAACATGTAAATATCTACACTGCTATCTCTATAAACATGGAAATATCTACACCGCCATCTCAATAAACATGAAAATATCTACACTGCCATCTCCATAAACATGGAACTAACTACTCCGCCATCTGTATAAACATGGAAACATCTACACCGCCATCTGTGTGAATAAGGAAATATCTACAATGCCATCTGTATAAAGATATAAATATCTGCACCGCGAGCTGTATAAACATGGAAATATCTACATCGCTATCTGTATAAACATGGAAATACCAACACCGCTATCGGTATAAACATGGAAATATCTAAAACGCCATCTATATAAACATGGAAATATCTACACCGCTATGTCTATAAAATTGGAAATACCTACACCGCTCTCTCTGTAAACATGGAAATACCTACACCGCTATCTGTATAAACATGGAAATATCTACACCACCATCTACATAAACATGGAAATATCTACACCGCCATGTGTATAAACATGGAAATACCTACAAAGTAATCTGTATAAACATGGAAATATCTACACAGCCATCTGTATATACGTGGAAATATCTACACCGCTATCTGTATAAACATGGAAATAACTACACCGCTATTTGTATAAACAAGCAAATATCTACACCGTGATCTGTATAAACATGGATATATCTGCACAGCCATCTCTATAAACATGGAAATATCTACACCCCTATCTGTTTAAACATGGAAATATCCACACCGCTATCTCTGTAAACATGGAAAAATCAACACCGCTATCTCTATGAACATGGAAATATCTACACCGCCATCTCTATAAACATGGAAATATCTACACCACGATCAGTATAAACATGGAAATATCTACACCGCCATCGGTATAAACATGGAAATACCTACAAAGTAACCTGTATAAACATGGAAATATCTACACAGCCATCTGTATAAACATGGAAATAACTACACCGCCATCTGTATAAACATGGAAATATCTACACCGCGATCTGTATAAACATGGAAATATCTTCACCACGATCTGTATAAACATGGAAATATCTACACCGCTACCTGTATAAACATGGTAATATCTACACCACCATCTGTATAAACATGGAAATATCTACACCACCATCTGTATAAACATGGAAATATCTACAATGCCATCTGTAGAAAGATGGAAATATCTACACTGCAATCTGTGTAAACATGGAAATATCTACACCGATATCTGTGAAAACATGGAAATATCTACACCACTATCTCAATAAACATGGAAATATCTACACCGTGATCTGTATAAACATGGAAATATCTAAACCGCGATCTGTATAAACATGGAAATATCTACAACGCTATCTGTGTAAACATGGAAATATCTACACAGCTATCACTATAAACATGGAAAATCTACACCGCCATCTGTATAAACATGGAAATACCTACAAAGTCATCTGTATAAACATGGAAATATCTACACAGCCATCTGTATAAACATGGAAATATCTACACAGCCATCTTTATATACACGGAAGTATCTACACCGCTATCTGTATAAACATGGAAATAACTACACCGCTATTAGTATAAACAAGGAAATATGTACACCGTGATCTGTATAAACATCGAAATATCTACACCGCCATCTCTATGAACATGGAAATATCTACACACCTATCTGTATAAACATGGAAAGATCCACACCGCTATCTCTATAAACATGGAAAAATCAACACCGCTATCTCTATGAACATGAAATATCTACACCGCCATCTGTAGAAAGATGGAAATATCTACACCGCTATCTCTATAAATATGGAAATATCTACACCGCCATCTCTATAAACATGAAAATATCTAAACTGCCATCTCAATAAAGATGGAAGTATCTACTCCGCTATGTGTATAAACACGGAAATATCTACACCACCATCTGTGTAAACATGGAAATATCTACAACGCTATCTGTATAAACATGGAAATATCTACACCGCCATCTGCATGCCCATGGAAATATCTACGCCGCCATCTGTATAAACATGGAAATATCTACACGGCCATCTGTGTATACATGGAAATATCAACACCGCCATCTGTACAAACATGGATATATCTACATCGCTATGTCTACAAACATGGAAATATCTGCACTGCCATCTGTAAAAACATGGAAATACGTATACAGTCATCTGTATAAACATGGAAATATCTACAATGCCATCTGTATACACGTGGAAATATCTACACAGCCATCTGTAGAAACATGTAAATATCTACACTGCTATCTCTATAAACATGGAAATATCTACACCGCCATCTCAATAAACATGAAAATATCTACACTGCCATCTCCATAAACATGGAACTAACTACTCCGCCATCTGTATAAACATGGAAACATCTACACCGCCATCTGTGTGAATAAGGAAATATCTACAATGCCATCTGTATAAAGATATAAATATCTGCACCGCGAGCTGTATAAACATGGAAATATCTACATCGCTATCTGTATAAACATGGAAATACCAACACCGCTATCGGTATAAACATGGAAATATCTAAAACGCCATCTATATAAACATGGAAATATCTACACCGCTATGTCTATAAAATTGGAAATACCTACACCGCTCTCTCTGTAAACATGGAAATACCTACACCGCTATCTGTATAAACATGGAAATATCTACACCACCATCTACATAAACATGGAAATATCTACACCGCCATGTGTATAAACATGGAAATACCTACAAAGTAATCTGTATAAACATGGAAATATCTACACAGCCATCTGTATATACGTGGAAATATCTACACCGCTATCTGTATAAACATGGAAATAACTACACCGCTATTTGTATAAACAAGCAAATATCTACACCGTGATCTGTATAAACATGGATATATCTGCACAGCCATCTCTATAAACATGGAAATATCTACACCCCTATCTGTTTAAACATGGAAATATCCACACCGCTATCTCTGTAAACATGGAAAAATCAACACCGCTATCTCTATGAACATGGAAATATCTACACCGCCATCTCTATAAACATGGAAATATCTACACCACGATCAGTATAAACATGGAAATATCTACACCGCCATCGGTATAAACATGGAAATACCTACAAAGTAATCTGTATAAACATGGAAATATCTACACAGCCATCTGTATAAACATGGAAATAACTACACCGCCATCTGTATAAACATGGAAATATCTACACCGCGATCTGTATAAACATGGAAATATCTTCACCACGATCTGTATAAACATGGAAATATCTACACCGCTACCTGTATAAACATGGTAATATCTACACCACCATCTGTATAAACATGGAAATATCTACACCACCATCTGTATAAACATGGAAATATCTACAATGCCATCTGTAGAAAGATGGAAATATCTACACTGCAATCTGTGTAAACATGGAAATATCTACACCGATATCTGTGAAAACATGGAAATATCTACACCACTATCTCAATAAACATGGAAATATCTACACCGTGATCTGTATAAACATGGAAATATCTACACCGCGATCTGTATAAACATGGAAATATCTACAACGCTATCTGTGTAAACATGGAAATATCTACACAGCTATCACTATAAACATGGAAAATCTACACCGCCATCTGTATAAACATGGAAATACCTACAAAGTCATCTGTATAAACATGGAAATATCTACACAGCCATCTGTATAAACATGGAAATATCTACACAGCCATCTTTATATACACGGAAGTATCTACACCGCTATCTGTATAAACATGGAAATAACTACACCGCTATTAGTATAAACAAGGAAATATGTACACCGTGATCTGTATAAACATCGAAATATCTACACCGCCATCTCTATGAACATGGAAATATCTACACACCTATCTGTATAAACATGGAAAGATCCACACCGCTATCTCTATAAACATGGAAAAATCAACACCGCTATCTCTATGAACATGAAATATCTACACCGCCATCTGTAGAAAGATGGAAATATCTACACCGCTATCTCTATAAATATGGAAATATCTACACCGCCATCTCTATAAACATGAAAATATCTAAACTGCCATCTCAATAAAGATGGAAGTATCTACTCCGCTATGTGTATAAACACGGAAATATCTACACCACCATCTGTGTAAACATGGAAATATCTACAACGCTATCTGTATAAACATGGAAATATCTACACCGCCATCTGCATGCCCATGGAAATATCTACGCCGCCATCTGTATAAACATGGAAATATCTACACGGCCATCTGTGTATACATGGAAATATCAACACCGCCATCTGTACAAACATGGATATATCTACATCGCTATGTCTACAAACATGGAAATATCTGCACTGCCATCTGTAAAAACATGGAAATACGTATACAGTCATCTGTATAAACATGGAAATATCTACAATGCCATCTGTATACACGTGGAAATATCTACACAGCCATCTGTAGAAACATGTAAATATCTACACTGCTATCTCTATAAACATGGAAATATCTACACCGCCATCTCAATAAACATGAAAATATCTACACTGCCATCTCCATAAACATGGAACTAACTACTCCGCCATCTGTATAAACATGGAAACATCTACACCGCCATCTGTGTGAATAAGGAAATATCTACAATGCCATCTGTATAAAGATATAAATATCTGCACCGCGAGCTGTATAAACATGGAAATATCTACATCGCTATCTGTATAAACATGGAAATACCAACACCGCTATCGGTATAAACATGGAAATATCTAAAACGCCATCTATATAAACATGGAAATATCTACACCGCTATGTCTATAAAATTGGAAATACCTACACCGCTCTCTCTGTAAACATGGAAATACCTACACCGCTATCTGTATAAACATGGAAATATCTACACCACCATCTACATAAACATGGAAATATCTACACCGCCATGTGTATAAACATGGAAATACCTACAAAGTAATCTGTATAAACATGGAAATATCTACACAGCCATCTGTATATACGTGGAAATATCTACACCGCTATCTGTATAAACATGGAAATAACTACACCGCTATTTGTATAAACAAGCAAATATCTACACCGTGATCTGTATAAACATGGATATATCTGCACAGCCATCTCTATAAACATGGAAATATCTACACCCCTATCTGTTTAAACATGGAAATATCCACACCGCTATCTCTGTAAACATGGAAAAATCAACACCGCTATCTCTATGAACATGGAAATATCTACACCGCCATCTCTATAAACATGGAAATATCTACACCACGATCAGTATAAACATGGAAATATCTACACCGCTATCTGTATAAACATGGAAATATCTCCACTGCTATCTCTATAAACATCGAAATATCTACACCGCCATCTGTATAAACATGGAAATACCTACAAAGTAATCTGTATAAACATGGAAATATCTACACAGCCATCTGTATAAACATGGAAATAACTACACCGCCATCTGTATAAACATGGAAATATCTACACCGCGATCTGTATAAACATGGAAATATCTTCACCACGATCTGTATAAACATGGAAATATCTACACCGCTACCTGTATAAACATGGTAATATCTACACCACCATCTGTATAAACATGGAAATATCTACACCACCATCTGTATAAACATGGAAATATCTACAATGCCATCTGTAGAAAGATGGAAATATCTACACTGCAATCTGTGTAAACATGGAAATATCTACACCGATATCTGTGAAAACATGGAAATATCTACACCGCTATCTCAATAAACATGGAAATATCTACACCGTGATCTGTATAAACATGGAAATATCTACACCGCGATCTGTATAAACATGGAAATATCTACACAGCTATCACTTTAAACATGGAAAATCTACACCGCCATCTGTATAAACATGGAAATACCTACAAAGTCATCTGTATAAACATGGAAATATCTACACAGCCATCTGTATAAACATGGAAATATCTACACAGCCATCTTTATATACACGGAAGTATCTACACCGCTATCTGTATAAACATGGAAATAACTACACCGCTATTAGTATAAACAAGTAAATATGTACACCGTGATCTGTATAAACATCGAAATATCTACACGGCCATCTCTATGAACATGGAAATATCTACACACCTATCTGTATAAACATGGAAAGATCCACACCGCTATCTCTATAAACATGGAAAAATCAACACCGCTATCTCTATGAACATGAAATATCTACACCGCCATCTGTAGAAAGATGGAAATATCTACACCGCTATCTCTATAAATATGGAAATATCTACACCGCCATCTCTATAAACATGAAAATATCTACACTGCCATCTCAATAAAGATGGAAGTATCTACTCCGCTATGTGTATAAACACGGAAATATCTACACCACCATCTGTGTAAACATGGAAATATCTACAACGCAATCTGTATAAACATGGAAATATCTACACCGCCATCTGCATGCCCATGGAAATATCTACGCCGCCATCTGTATAAACATGGAAATATCTACACGGCCATCTGTGTATACATGGAAATATCAACACCGCCATCTGTACAAACATGGATATATCTACATCGCTATGTCTACAAACATGGAAATATCTGCACTGCCATCTGTAAAAACATGGAAATACGTATACAGTCATCTGTATAAACATGGAAATATCTACAATGCCATCTGTATACACGTGGAAATATCTACACAGCCATCTGTAGAAACATGTAAATATCTACACTGCTATCTCTATAAACATGGAAATATCTACACCGCCATCTCAATAAACATGAAAATATCTACACTGCCATCTCCATAAACATGGAACTAACTACTCCGCCATCTGTATAAACATGGAAACATCTACACCGCCATCTGTGTGAATAAGGAAATATCTACAATGCCATCTGTATAAAGATATAAATATCTGCACCGCGAGCTGTATAAACATGGAAATATCTACATCGCTATCTGTATAAACATGGAAATACCAACACCGCTATCGGTATAAACATGGAAATATCTAAAACGCCATCTATATAAACATGGAAATATCTACACCGCTATGTCTATAAAATTGGAAATACCTACACCGCTCTCTCTGTAAACATGGAAATACCTACACCGCTATCTGTATAAACATGGAAATATCTACACCACCATCTACATAAACATGGAAATATCTACACCGCCATGTGTATAAACATGGAAATACCTACAAAGTAATCTGTATAAACATGGAAATATCTACACAGCCATCTGTATATACGTGGAAATATCTACACCGCTATCTGTATAAACATGGAAATAACTACACCGCTATTTGTATAAACAAGCAAATATCTACACCGTGATCTGTATAAACATGGATATATCTGCACAGCCATCTCTATAAACATGGAAATATCTACACCCCTATCTGTTTAAACATGGAAATATCCACACCGCTATCTCTGTAAACATGGAAAAATCAACACCGCTATCTCTATGAACATGGAAATATCTACACCGCCATCTCTATAAACATGGAAATATCTACACCACGATCAGTATAAACATGGAAATATCTACACCGCCATCGGTATAAACATGGAAATACCTACAAAGTAATCTGTATAAACATGGAAATATCTACACAGCCATCTGTATAAACATGGAAATAACTACACCGCCATCTGTATAAACATGGAAATATCTACACCGCGATCTGTATAAACATGGAAATATCTTCACCACGATCTGTATAAACATGGAAATATCTACACCGCTACCTGTATAAACATGGTAATATCTACACCACCATCTGTATAAACATGGAAATATCTACACCACCATCTGTATAAACATGGAAATATCTACAATGCCATCTGTAGAAAGATGGAAATATCTACACTGCAATCTGTGTAAACATGGAAATATCTACACCGATATCTGTGAAAACATGGAAATATCTACACCACTATCTCAATAAACATGGAAATATCTACACCGTGATCTGTATAAACATGGAAATATCTACACCGCGATCTGTATAAACATGGAAATATCTACAACGCTATCTGTGTAAACATGGAAATATCTACACAGCTATCACTATAAACATGGAAAATCTACACCGCCATCTGTATAAACATGGAAATACCTACAAAGTCATCTGTATAAACATGGAAATATCTACACAGCCATCTGTATAAACATGGAAATATCTACACAGCCATCTTTATATACACGGAAGTATCTACACCGCTATCTGTATAAACATGGAAATAACTACACCGCTATTAGTATAAACAAGGAAATATGTACACCGTGATCTGTATAAACATCGAAATATCTACACCGCCATCTCTATGAACATGGAAATATCTACACACCTATCTGTATAAACATGGAAAGATCCACACCGCTATCTCTATAAACATGGAAAAATCAACACCGCTATCTCTATGAACATGAAATATCTACACCGCCATCTGTAGAAAGATGGAAATATCTACACCGCTATCTCTATAAATATGGAAATATCTACACCGCCATCTCTATAAACATGAAAATATCTAAACTGCCATCTCAATAAAGATGGAAGTATCTACTCCGCTATGTGTATAAACACGGAAATATCTACACCACCATCTGTGTAAACATGGAAATATCTACAACGCTATCTGTATAAACATGGAAATATCTACACCGCCATCTGCATGCCCATGGAAATATCTACGCCGCCATCTGTATAAACATGGAAATATCTACACGGCCATCTGTGTATACATGGAAATATCAACACCGCCATCTGTACAAACATGGATATATCTACATCGCTATGTCTACAAACATGGAAATATCTGCACTGCCATCTGTAAAAACATGGAAATACGTATACAGTCATCTGTATAAACATGGAAATATCTACAATGCCATCTGTATACACGTGGAAATATCTACACAGCCATCTGTAGAAACATGTAAATATCTACACTGCTATCTCTATAAACATGGAAATATCTACACCGCCATCTCAATAAACATGAAAATATCTACACTGCCATCTCCATAAACATGGAACTAACTACTCCGCCATCTGTATAAACATGGAAACATCTACACCGCCATCTGTGTGAATAAGGAAATATCTACAATGCCATCTGTATAAAGATATAAATATCTGCACCGCGAGCTGTATAAACATGGAAATATCTACATCGCTATCTGTATAAACATGGAAATACCAACACCGCTATCGGTATAAACATGGAAATATCTAAAACGCCATCTATATAAACATGGAAATATCTACACCGCTATGTCTATAAAATTGGAAATACCTACACCGCTCTCTCTGTAAACATGGAAATACCTACACCGCTATCTGTATAAACATGGAAATATCTACACCACCATCTACATAAACATGGAAATATCTACACCGCCATGTGTATAAACATGGAAATACCTACAAAGTAATCTGTATAAACATGGAAATATCTACACAGCCATCTGTATATACGTGGAAATATCTACACCGCTATCTGTATAAACATGGAAATAACTACACCGCTATTTGTATAAACAAGCAAATATCTACACCGTGATCTGTATAAACATGGATATATCTGCACAGCCATCTCTATAAACATGGAAATATCTACACCCCTATCTGTTTAAACATGGAAATATCCACACCGCTATCTCTGTAAACATGGAAAAATCAACACCGCTATCTCTATGAACATGGAAATATCTACACCGCCATCTCTATAAACATGGAAATATCTACACCACGATCAGTATAAACATGGAAATATCTACACCGCTATCTGTATAAACATGGAAATATCTCCACTGCTATCTCTATAAACATCGAAATATCTACACCGCCATCTGTATAAACATGGAAATACCTACAAAGTAATCTGTATAAACATGGAAATATCTACACAGCCATCTGTATAAACATGGAAATAACTACACCGCCATCTGTATAAACATGGAAATATCTACACCGCGATCTGTATAAACATGGAAATATCTTCACCACGATCTGTATAAACATGGAAATATCTACACCGCTACCTGTATAAACATGGTAATATCTACACCACCATCTGTATAAACATGGAAATATCTACACCACCATCTGTATAAACATGGAAATATCTACAATGCCATCTGTAGAAAGATGGAAATATCTACACTGCAATCTGTGTAAACATGGAAATATCTACACCGATATCTGTGAAAACATGGAAATATCTACACCGCTATCTCAATAAACATGGAAATATCTACACCGTGATCTGTATAAACATGGAAATATCTACACCGCGATCTGTATAAACATGGAAATATCTACACAGCTATCACTTTAAACATGGAAAATCTACACCGCCATCTGTATAAACATGGAAATACCTACAAAGTCATCTGTATAAACATGGAAATATCTACACAGCCATCTGTATAAACATGGAAATATCTACACAGCCATCTTTATATACACGGAAGTATCTACACCGCTATCTGTATAAACATGGAAATAACTACACCGCTATTAGTATAAACAAGGAAATATGTACACCGTGATCTGTATAAACATCGAAATATCTACACCGCCATCTCTATGAACATGGAAATATCTACACACCTATCTGTATAAACATGGAAAGATCCACACCGCTATCTCTATAAACATGGAAAAATCAACACCGCTATCTCTATGAACATGAAATATCTACACCGCCATCTGTAGAAAGATGGAAATATCTACACCGCTATCTCTATAAATATGGAAATATCTACACCGCCATCTCTATAAACATGAAAATATCTACACTGCCATCTCAATAAAGATGGAAGTATCTACTCCGCTATGTGTATAAACACGGAAATATCTACACCACCATCTGTGTAAACATGGAAATATCTACAACGCAATCTGTATAAACATGGAAATATCTACACCGCCATCTGCATGCCCATGGAAATATCTACGCCGCCATCTGTATAAACATGGAAATATCTACACGGCCATCTGTGTATACATGGAAATATCAACACCGCCATCTGTACAAACATGGATATATCTACATCGCTATGTCTACAAACATGGAAATATCTGCACTGCCATCTGTAAAAACATGGAAATACGTATACAGTCATCTGTATAAACATGGAAATATCTACAATGCCATCTGTATACACGTGGAAATATCTACACAGCCATCTGTAGAAACATGTAAATGTCTACACTGCTATCTCTATAAACATGGAATTATCTACACCGCCATCTCAATAAACATGAAAATATCTACACTGCCATCTCCATAAACATGGAACTAACTACTCCGCCATCTGTATAAACATGGAAACATCTACACCGCCATCTGTGTGAATAAGGAAATATCTACAATGCCATCTGTATAAAGATATAAATATCTGCACCGCGAGCTGTATAAACATGGAAATATCTACATCGCTATCTGTATAAACATGGAAATACCAACACCGCTATCGGTATAAACATGGAAATATCTAAAACGCCATCTATATAAACATGGAAATATCTACACCGCTATGTCTATAAAATTGGAAATACCTACACCGCTCTCTCTGTAAACATGGAAATACCTACACCGCTATCTGTATAAACATGGAAATATCTACACCACCATCTACATAAACATGGAAATATCTACACCGCCATGTGTATAAACATGGAAATACCTACAAAGTAATCTGTATAAACATGGAAATATCTACACAGCCATCTGTATATACGTGGAAATATCTACACCGCTATCTGTATAAACATGGAAATAACTACACCGCTATTTGTATAAACAAGCAAATATCTACACCGTGATCTGTATAAACATGGATATATCTGCACAGCCATCTCTATAAACATGGAAATATCTACACCCCTATCTGTTTAAACATGGAAATATCCACACCGCTATCTCTGTAAACATGGAAAAATCAACACCGCTATCTCTATGAACATGGAAATATCTACACCGCCATCTCTATAAACATGGAAATATCTACACCACGATCAGTATAAACATGGAAATATCTACACCGCCATCGGTATAAACATGGAAATACCTACAAAGTAACCTGTATAAACATGGAAATATCTACACAGCCATCTGTATAAACATGGAAATAACTACACCGCCATCTGTATAAACATGGAAATATCTACACCGCGATCTGTATAAACATGGAAATATCTTCACCACGATCTGTATAAACATGGAAATATCTACACCGCTACCTGTATAAACATGGTAATATCTACACCACCATCTGTATAAACATGGAAATATCTACACCACCATCTGTATAAACATGGAAATATCTACAATGCCATCTGTAGAAAGATGGAAATATCTACACTGCAATCTGTGTAAACATGGAAATATCTACACCGATATCTGTGAAAACATGGAAATATCTACACCACTATCTCAATAAACATGGAAATATCTACACCGTGATCTGTATAAACATGGAAATATCTACACCGCGATCTGTATAAACATGGAAATATCTACAACGCTATCTGTGTAAACATGGAAATATCTACACAGCTATCACTATAAACATGGAAAATCTACACCGCCATCTGTATAAACATGGAAATACCTACAAAGTCATCTGTATAAACATGGAAATATCTACACAGCCATCTGTATAAACATGGAAATATCTACACAGCCATCTTTATATACACGGAAGTATCTACACCGCTATCTGTATAAACATGGAAATAACTACACCGCTATTAGTATAAACAAGGAAATATGTACACCGTGATCTGTATAAACATCGAAATATCTACACCGCCATCTCTATGAACATGGAAATATCTACACACCTATCTGTATAAACATGGAAAGATCCACACCGCTATCTCTATAAACATGGAAAAATCAACACCGCTATCTCTATGAACATGAAATATCTACACCGCCATCTGTAGAAAGATGGAAATATCTACACCGCTATCTCTATAAATATGGAAATATCTACACCGCCATCTCTATAAACATGAAAATATCTAAACTGCCATCTCAATAAAGATGGAAGTATCTACTCCGCTATGTGTATAAACACGGAAATATCTACACCACCATCTGTGTAAACATGGAAATATCTACAACGCTATCTGTATAAACATGGAAATATCTACACCGCCATCTGCATGCCCATGGAAATATCTACGCCGCCATCTGTATAAACATGGAAATATCTACACGGCCATCTGTGTATACATGGAAATATCAACACCGCCATCTGTACAAACATGGATATATCTACATCGCTATGTCTACAAACATGGAAATATCTGCACTGCCATCTGTAAAAACATGGAAATACGTATACAGTCATCTGTATAAACATGGAAATATCTACAATGCCATCTGTATACACGTGGAAATATCTACACAGCCATCTGTAGAAACATGTAAATATCTACACTGCTATCTCTATAAACATGGAAATATCTACACCGCCATCTCAATAAACATGAAAATATCTACACTGCCATCTCCATAAACATGGAACTAACTACTCCGCCATCTGTATAAACATGGAAACATCTACACCGCCATCTGTGTGAATAAGGAAATATCTACAATGCCATCTGTATAAAGATATAAATATCTGCACCGCGAGCTGTATAAACATGGAAATATCTACATCGCTATCTGTATAAACATGGAAATACCAACACCGCTATCGGTATAAACATGGAAATATCTAAAACGCCATCTATATAAACATGGAAATATCTACACCGCTATGTCTATAAAATTGGAAATACCTACACCGCTCTCTCTGTAAACATGGAAATACCTACACCGCTATCTGTATAAACATGGAAATATCTACACCACCATCTACATAAACATGGAAATATCTACACCGCCATGTGTATAAACATGGAAATACCTACAAAGTAATCTGTATAAACATGGAAATATCTACACAGCCATCTGTATATACGTGGAAATATCTACACCGCTATCTGTATAAACATGGAAATAACTACACCGCTATTTGTATAAACAAGCAAATATCTACACTGTGATCTGTATAAACATGGATATATCTGCACAGCCATCTCTATAAACATGGAAATATCTACACCCCTATCTGTTTAAACATGGAAATATCCACACCGCTATCTCTGTAAACATGGAAAAATCAACACCGCTATCTCTATGAACATGGAAATATCTACACCGCCATCTCTATAAACATGGAAATATCTACACCACGATCAGTATAAACATGGAAATATCTACACCGCCATCGGTATAAACATGGAAATACCTACAAAGTAATCTGTATAAACATGGAAATATCTACACAGCCATCTGTATAAACATGGAAATAACTACACCGCCATCTGTATAAACATGGAAATATCTACACCGCGATCTGTATAAACATGGAAATATCTTCACCACGATCTGTATAAACATGGAAATATCTACACCGCTACCTGTATAAACATGGTAATATCTACACCACCATCTGTATAAACATGGAAATATCTACACCACCATCTGTATAAACATGGAAATATCTACAATGCCATCTGTAGAAAGATGGAAATATCTACACTGCAATCTGTGTAAACATGGAAATATCTACACCGATATCTGTGAAAACATGGAAATATCTACACCACTATCTCAATAAACATGGAAATATCTACACCGTGATCTGTATAAACATGGAAATATCTACACCGCGATCTGTATAAACATGGAAATATCTACAACGCTATCTGTGTAAACATGGAAATATCTACACAGCTATCACTATAAACATGGAAAATCTACACCGCCATCTGTATAAACATGGAAATACCTACAAAGTCATCTGTATAAACATGGAAATATCTACACAGCCATCTGTATAAACATGGAAATATCTACACAGCCATCTTTATATACACGGAAGTATCTACACCGCTATCTGTATAAACATGGAAATAACTACACCGCTATTAGTATAAACAAGGAAATATGTACACCGTGATCTGTATAAACATCGAAATATCTACACCGCCATCTCTATGAACATGGAAATATCTACACACCTATCTGTATAAACATGGAAAGATCCACACCGCTATCTCTATAAACATGGAAAAATCAACACCGCTATCTCTATGAACATGAAATATCTACACCGCCATCTGTAGAAAGATGGAAATATCTACACCGCTATCTCTATAAATATGGAAATATCTACACCGCCATCTCTATAAACATGAAAATATCTAAACTGCCATCTCAATAAAGATGGAAGTATCTACTCCGCTATGTGTATAAACACGGAAATATCTACACCACCATCTGTGTAAAAATGGAAATATCTACAACGCTATCTGTATAAACATGGAAATATCTACACCGCCATCTGCATGCCCATGGAAATATCTACGCCGCCATCTGTATAAACATGGAAATATCTACACGGCCATCTGTGTATACATGGAAATATCAACACCGCCATCTGTACAAACATGGATATATCTACATCGCTATGTCTACAAACATGGAAATATCTGCACTGCCATCTGTAAAAACATGGAAATACGTATACAGTCATCTGTATAAACATGGAAATATCTACAATGCCATCTGTATACACGTGGAAATATCTACACAGCCATCTGTAGAAACATGTAAATATCTACACTGCTATCTCTATAAACATGGAAATATCTACACCGCCATCTCAATAAACATGAAAATATCTACACTGCCATCTCCATAAACATGGAACTAACTACTCCGCCATCTGTATAAACATGGAAACATCTACACCGCCATCTGTGTGAATAAGGAAATATCTACAATGCCATCTGTATAAAGATATAAATATCTGCACCGCGAGCTGTATAAACATGGAAATATCTACATCGCTATCTGTATAAACATGGAAATACCAACACCGCTATCGGTATAAACATGGAAATATCTAAAACGCCATCTATATAAACATGGAAATATCTACACCGCTATGTCTATAAAATTGGAAATACCTACACCGCTCTCTCTGTAAACATGGAAATACCTACACCGCTATCTGTATAAACATGGAAATATCTACACCACCATCTACATAAACATGGAAATATCTACACCGCCATGTGTATAAACATGGAAATACCTACAAAGTAATCTGTATAAACATGGAAATATCTACACAGCCATCTGTATATACGTGGAAATATCTACACCGCTATCTGTATAAACATGGAAATAACTACACCGCTATTTGTATAAACAAGCAAATATCTACACCGTGATCTGTATAAACATGGATATATCTGCACAGCCATCTCTATAAACATGGAAATATCTACACCCCTATCTGTTTAAACATGGAAATATCCACACCGCTATCTCTGTAAACATGGAAAAATCAACACCGCTATCTCTATGAACATGGAAATATCTACACCGCCATCTCTATAAACATGGAAATATCTACACCACGATCAGTATAAACATGGAAATATCTACACCGCTATCTGTATAAACATGGAAATATCTCCACTGCTATCTCTATAAACATCGAAATATCTACACCGCCATCTGTATAAACATGGAAATACCTACAAAGTAATCTGTATAAACATGGAAATATCTACACAGCCATCTGTATAAACATGGAAATAACTACACCGCCATCTGTATAAACATGGAAATATCTACACCGCGATCTGTATAAACATGGAAATATCTTCACCACGATCTGTATAAACATGGAAATATCTACACCGCTACCTGTATAAACATGGTAATATCTACACCACCATCTGTATAAACATGGAAATATCTACACCACCATCTGTATAAACATGGAAATATCTACAATGCCATCTGTAGAAAGATGGAAATATCTACACTGCAATCTGTGTAAACATGGAAATATCTACACCGATATCTGTGAAAACATGGAAATATCTACACCGCTATCTCAATAAACATGGAAATATCTACACCGTGATCTGTATAAACATGGAAATATCTACACCGCGATCTGTATAAACATGGAAATATCTACACAGCTATCACTTTAAACATGGAAAATCTACACCGCCATCTGTATAAACATGGAAATACCTACAAAGTCATCTGTATAAACATGGAAATATCTACACAGCCATCTGTATAAACATGGAAATATCTACACAGCCATCTTTATATACACGGAAGTATCTACACCGCTATCTGTATAAACATGGAAATAACTACACCGCTATTAGTATAAACAAGTAAATATGTACACCGTGATCTGTATAAACATCGAAATATCTACACGGCCATCTCTATGAACATGGAAATATCTACACACCTATCTGTATAAACATGGAAAGATCCACACCGCTATCTCTATAAACATGGAAAAATCAACACCGCTATCTCTATGAACATGAAATATCTACACCGCCATCTGTAGAAAGATGGAAATATCTACACCGCTATCTCTATAAATATGGAAATATCTACACCGCCATCTCTATAAACATGAAAATATCTACACTGCCATCTCAATAAAGATGGAAGTATCTACTCCGCTATGTGTATAAACACGGAAATATCTACACCACCATCTGTGTAAACATGGAAATATCTACAACGCAATCTGTATAAACATGGAAATATCTACACCGCCATCTGCATGCCCATGGAAATATCTACGCCGCCATCTGTATAAACATGGAAATATCTACACGGCCATCTGTGTATACATGGAAATATCAACACCGCCATCTGTACAAACATGGATATATCTACATCGCTATGTCTACAAACATGGAAATATCTGCACTGCCATCTGTAAAAACATGGAAATACGTATACAGTCATCTGTATAAACATGGAAATATCTACAATGCCATCTGTATACACGTGGAAATATCTACACAGCCATCTGTAGAAACATGTAAATATCTACACTGCTATCTCTATAAACATGGAAATATCTACACCGCCATCTCAATAAACATGAAAATATCTACACTGCCATCTCCATAAACATGGAACTAACTACTCCGCCATCTGTATAAACATGGAAACATCTACACCGCCATCTGTGTGAATAAGGAAATATCTACAATGCCATCTGTATAAAGATATAAATATCTGCACCGCGAGCTGTATAAACATGGAAATATCTACATCGCTATCTGTATAAACATGGAAATACCAACACCGCTATCGGTATAAACATGGAAATATCTAAAACGCCATCTATATAAACATGGAAATATCTACACCGCTATGTCTATAAAATTGGAAATACCTACACCGCTCTCTCTGTAAACATGGAAATACCTACACCGCTATCTGTATAAACATGGAAATATCTACACCACCATCTACATAAACATGGAAATATCTACACCGCCATGTGTATAAACATGGAAATACCTACAAAGTAATCTGTATAAACATGGAAATATCTACACAGCCATCTGTATATACGTGGAAATATCTACACCGCTATCTGTATAAACATGGAAATAACTACACCGCTATTTGTATAAACAAGCAAATATCTACACCGTGATCTGTATAAACATGGATATATCTGCACAGCCATCTCTATAAACATGGAAATATCTACACCCCTATCTGTTTAAACATGGAAATATCCACACCGCTATCTCTGTAAACATGGAAAAATCAACACCGCTATCTCTATGAACATGGAAATATCTACACCGCCATCTCTATAAACATGGAAATATCTACACCACGATCAGTATAAACATGGAAATATCTACACCGCTATCTGTATAAACATGGAAATATCTCCACTGCTATCTCTATAAACATCGAAATATCTACACCGCCATCTGTATAAACATGGAAATACCTACAAAGTAATCTGTATAAACATGGAAATATCTACACAGCCATCTGTATAAACATGGAAATAACTACACCGCCATCTGTATAAACATGGAAATATCTACACCGCGATCTGTATAAACATGGAAATATCTTCACCACGATCTGTATAAACATGGAAATATCTACACCGCTACCTGTATAAACATGGTAATATCTACACCACCATCTGTATAAACATGGAAATATCTACACCACCATCTGTATAAACATGGAAATATCTACAATGCCATCTGTAGAAAGATGGAAATATCTACACTGCAATCTGTGTAAACATGGAAATATCTACACCGATATCTGTGAAAACATGGAAATATCTACACCGCTATCTCAATAAACATGGAAATATCTACACCGTGATCTGTATAAACATGGAAATATCTACACCGCGATCTGTATAAACATGGAAATATCTACAACGCTATCTGTGTAAACATGGAAATATCTACACAGCTATCACTATAAACATGGAAAATCTACACCGCCACCTGTATAAACATGGAAATACCTACAAAGTCATCTGTATAAACATGGAAATATCTACACAGCCATCTGTATAAACATGGAAATATCTACACAGCCATCTTTATATACACGGAAGTATCTACACCGCTATCTGTATAAACATGGAAATAACTACACCGCTATTAGTATAAACAAGGAAATATGTACACCGTGATCTGTATAAACATCGAAATATCTACACCGCCATCTCTATGAACATGGAAATATCTACACACATATCTGTATAAACATGGAAAGATCCACACCGCTATCTCTATAAACATGGAAAAATCAACACCGCTATCTCTATGAACATGAAATATCTACACCGCCATCTGTAGAAAGATGGAAATATCTACACCGCTATATCTATAAATATGGAAATATCTACACCGCCATCTCTATAAACATGAAAATATCTACACTGCCATCTCAATAAAGATGGAAGTATCTACTCCGCTATGTGTATAAACACGGAAATATCTACACCACCATCTGTGTAAACATGGAAATATCTACAACGCAATCTGTATAAACATGGAAATATCTACACCGCCATCTGCATGCCCATGGAAATATCTACGCCGCCATCTGTATAAACATGGAAATATCTACACGGCCATCTGTGTATACATGGAAATATCAACACCGCCATCTGTACAAACATGGATATATCTACATCGCTATGTCTACAAACATGGAAATATCTGCACTGCCATCTGTAAAAACATGGAAATACGTATACAGTCATCTGTATAAACATGGAAATATCTACAATGCCATCTGTATACACGTGGAAATACCTACACAGCCATCTGTAGAAACATGTAAATATCTACACTGCTATCTCTATAAACATGGAAATATCTACACCGCCATCTCAATAAACATGAAAATATCTACACTGCCATCTCCATAAACATGGAACTAACTACTCCGCCATCTGTATAAACATGGAAACATCTACACCGCCATCTGTGTGAATAAGGAAATATCTACAATGCCATCTGTATAAAGATATAAATATCTGCACCGCGAGCTGTATAAACATGGAAATATCTACATCGCTATCTGTATAAACATGGAAATACCAACACCGCTATCGGTATAAACATGGAAATATCTAAAACGCCATCTATATAAACATGGAAATATCTACACCGCTATGTCTATAAAATTGGAAATACCTACACCGCTCTCTCTGTAAACATGGAAATACCTACACCGCTATCTGTATAAACATGGAAATATCTACACCACCATCTACATAAACATGGAAATATCTACACCGCCATGTGTATAAACATGGAAATACCTACAAAGTAATCTGTATAAACATGGAAATATCTACACAGCCATCTGTATATACGTGGAAATATCTACACCGCTATCTGTATAAACATGGAAATAACTACACCGCTATTTGTATAAACAAGCAAATATCTACACCGTGATCTGTATAAACATGGATATATCTGCACAGCCATCTCTATAAACATGGAAATATCTACACCCCTATCTGTTTAAACATGGAAATATCCACACCGCTATCTCTGTAAACATGGAAAAATCAACACCGCTATCTCTATGAACATGGAAATATCTACACCGCCATCTCTATAAACATGGAAATATCTACACCACGGTCAGTATAAACATGGAAATATCTACACCGCTATCTGTATAAACATGGAAATATCTCCACTGCTATCTCTATAAACATCGAAATATCTACACCGCCATCTGTATAAACATGGAAATACCTACAAAGTAATCTGTATAAACATGGAAATATCTACACAGCCATCTGTATAAACATGGAAATAACTACACCGCCATCTGTATAAACATGGAAATATCTACACCGCGATCTGTATAAACATGGAAATATCTTCACCACGATCTGTATAAACATGGAAATATCTACACCGCTACCTGTATAAACATGGTAATATCTACACCACCATCTGTATAAACATGGAAATATCTACACCACCATCTGTATAAACATGGAAATATCTACAATGCCATCTGTAGAAAGATGGAAATATCTACACTGCAATCTGTGTAAACAGGGAAATATCTACACCGATATCTGTGAAAACATGGAAATATCTACACCGCTATCTCAATAAACATGGAAATATCTACACCGTGATCTGTATAAACATGGAAATATCTACACCGCGATCTGTATAAACATGGAAATATCTAAAACGCTATCTGTGTAAACATGGAAATATCTACACAGCTATCACTATAAACATGGAAAATCTACACCGCCATCTGTATAAACATGGAAATACCTACAAAGTCATCTGTATAAACATGGAAATATCTACACAGCCATCTGTATAAACATGGAAATATCTACACAGCCATCTTTATATACACGGAAGTATCTACACCGCTATCTGTATAAACATGGAAATAACTACACCGCTATTAGTATAAACAAGGAAATATGTACACCGTGATCTGTATAAACATCGAAATATCTACACCGCCATCTCTATGAACATGGAAATATCTACACACCTATCTGTATAAACATGGAAAGATCCACACCGCTATCTCTATAAACATGGAAAAATCAACACCGCTATCTCTATGAACATGAAATATCTACACCGCCATCTGTAGAAAGATGGAAATATCTACACCGCTATCTCTATAAATATGGAAATATCTACACCGCCATCTCTATAAACATGAAAATATCTACACTGCCATCTCAATAAAGATGGAAGTATCTACTCCGCTATGTGTATAAACACGGAAATATCTACACCACCATCTGTGTAAACATGGAAATATCTACAACGCAATCTGTATAAACATGGAAATATCTACACCGCCATCTGCATGCCCATGGAAATATCTACGCCGCCATCTGTATAAACATGGAAATATCTACACGGCCATCTGTGTATACATGGAAATATCAACACCGCCATCTGTACAAACATGGATATATCTACATCGCTATGTCTACAAACATGGAAATATCTGCACTGCCATCTGTAAAAACATGGAAATACGTATACAGTCATCTGTATAAACATGGAAATATCTACAATGCCATCTGTATACACGTGGAAATATCTACACAGCCATCTGTAGAAACATGTAAATATCTACACTGCTATCTCTATAAACATGGAAATATCTACACCGCCATCTCAATAAACATGAAAATATCTACACTGCCATCTCCATAAACATGGAACTAACTACTCCGCCATCTGTATAAACATGGAAACATCTACACCGCCATCTGTGTGAATAAGGAAATATCTACAATGCCATCTGTATAAAGATATAAATATCTGCACCGCGAGCTGTATAAACATGGAAATATCTACATCGCTATCTGTATAAACATGGAAATACCAACACCGCTATCGGTATAAACATGGAAATATCTAAAACGCCATCTATATAAACATGGAAATATCTACACCGCTATGTCTATAAAATTGGAAATACCTACACCGCTCTCTCTGTAAACATGGAAATACCTACACTGCTATCTGTATAAACATGGAAATATCTACACCACCATCTACATAAACATGGAAATATCTACACCGCCATGTGTATAAACATGGAAATACCTACAAAGTAATCTGTATAAACATGGAAATATCTACACAGCCATCTGTATATACGTGGAAATATCTACACCGCTATCTGTATAAACATGGAAATAACTACACCGCTATTTGTATAAACAAGCAAATATCTACACCGTGATCTGTATAAACATGGATATATCTGCACAGCCATCTCTATAAACATGGAAATATCTACACCCCTATCTGTTTAAACATGGAAATATCCACACCGCTATCTCTGTAAACATGGAAAAATCAACACCGCTATCTCTATGAACATGGAAATATCTACACCGCCATCTCTATAAACATGGAAATATCTACACCACGATCAGTATAAACATGGAAATATCTACACCGCTATCTGTATAAACATGGAAATATCTCCACTGCTATCTCTATAAACATCGAAATATCTACACCGCCATCTGTATAAACATGGAAATACCTACAAAGTAATCTGTATAAACATGGAAATATCTACACAGCCATCTGTATAAACATGGAAATAACTACACCGCCATCTGTATAAACATGGAAATATCAACACCGCGATCTGTATAAACATGGAAATATCTGCACCACGATCTGTATAAACATGGAAATATCTACACCGCTACCTGTATAAACATGGTAATATCTACACCACCATCTGTATAAACATGGAAATATCTACACCACCATCTGTATAAACATGGAAATATCTACAATGCCATCTGTAGAAAGATGGAAATATCTACACTGCAATCTGTGTAAACATGGAAATATCTACACCGATATCTGTGAAAACATGGAAATATCTACACCGCTATCTCAATAAACATGGAAATATCTACACCGTGATCTGTATAAACATGGAAATATCTACACCGCGATCTGTATAAACATGGAAATATCTACACAGCTATCACTTTAAACATGGAAAATCTACACCGCCATCTGTATAAACATGGAAATACCTACAAAGTCATCTGTATAAACATGGAAATATCTACACAGCCATCTGTATAAACATGGAAATATCTACACAGCCATCTTTATATACACGGAAGTATCTACACCGCTATCTGTATAAACATGGAAATAACTACACCGCTATTAGTATAAACAAGGAAATATGTACACCGTGATCTGTATAAACATCGAAATATCTACACCGCCATCTCTATGAACATGGAAATATCTACACACCTATCTGTATAAACATGGAAAGATCCACACCGCTATCTCTATAAACATGGAAAAATCAACACCGCTATCTCTATGAACATGAAATATCTACACCGCCATCTGTAGAAAGATGGAAATATCTACACCGCTATCTCTATAAATATGGAAATATCTACACCGCCATCTCTATAAACATGAAAATATCTACACTGCCATCTCAATAAAGATGGAAGTATCTACTCCGCTATGTGTATAAACACGGAAATATCTACACCACCATCTGTGTAAACATGGAAATATCTACAACGCAATCTGTATAAACATGGAAATATCTACACCGCCATCTGCATGCCCATGGAAATATCTACGCCGCCATCTGTATAAACATGGAAATATCTACACGGCCATCTGTGTATACATGGAAATATCAACACCGCCATCTGTACAAACATGGATATATCTACATCGCTATGTCTACAAACATGGAAATATCTGCACTGCCATCTGTAAAAACATGGAAATACGTATACAGTCATCTGTATAAACATGGAAATATCTACAATGCCATCTGTATACACGTGGAAATACCTACACAGCCATCTGTAGAAACATGTAAATATCTACACTGCTATCTCTATAAACATGGAAATATCTACACCGCCATCTCAATAAACATGAAAATATCTACACTGCCATCTCCATAAACATGGAACTAACTACTCCGCCATCTGTATAAACATGGAAACATCTACACCGCCATCTGTGTGAATAAGGAAATATCTACAATGCCATCTGTATAAAGATATAAATATCTGCACCGCGAGCTGTATAAACATGGAAATATCTACATCGCTATCTGTATAAACATGGAAATACCAACACCGCTATCGGTATAAACATGGAAATATCTAAAACGCCATCTATATAAACATGGAAATATCTACACCGCTATGTCTATAAAATTGGAAATACCTACACCGCTCTCTCTGTAAACATGGAAATACCTACACCGCTATCTGTATAAACATGGAAATATCTACACCACCATCTACATAAACATGGAAATATCTACACCGCCATGTGTATAAACATGGAAATACCTACAAAGTAATCTGTATAAACATGGAAATATCTACACAGCCATCTGTATATACGTGGAAATATCTACACCGCTATCTGTATAAACATGGAAATAACTACACCGCTATTTGTATAAACAAGCAAATATCTACACCGTGATCTGTATAAACATGGATATATCTGCACAGCCATCTCTATAAACATGGAAATATCTACACCCCTATCTGTTTAAACATGGAAATATCCACACCGCTATCTCTGTAAACATGGAAAAATCAACACCGCTATCTCTATGAACATGGAAATATCTACACCGCCATCTCTATAAACATGGAAATATCTACACCACGGTCAGTATAAACATGGAAATATCTACACCGCTATCTGTATAAACATGGAAATATCTCCACTGCTATCTCTATAAACATCGAAATATCTACACCGCCATCTGTATAAACATGGAAATACCTACAAAGTAATCTGTATAAACATGGAAATATCTACACAGCCATCTGTATAAACATGGAAATAACTACACCGCCATCTGTATAAACATGGAAATATCTACACCGCGATCTGTATAAACATGGAAATATCTTCACCACGATCTGTATAAACATGGAAATATCTACACCGCTACCTGTATAAACATGGTAATATCTACACCACCATCTGTATAAACATGGAAATATCTACACCACCATCTGTATAAACATGGAAATATCTACAATGCCATCTGTAGAAAGATGGAAATATCTACACTGCAATCTGTGTAAACATGGAAATATCTACACCGATATCTGTGAAAACATGGAAATATCTACACCGCTATCTCAATAAACATGGAAATATCTACACCGTGATCTGTATAAACATGGAAATATCTACACCGCGATCTGTATAAACATGGAAATATCTACAACGCTATCTGTGTAAACATGGAAATATCTACACAGCTATCACTATAAACATGGAAAATCTACACCGCCATCTGTATAAACATGGAAATACCTACAAAGTCATCTGTATAAACATGGAAATATCTACACAGCCATCTGTATAAACATGGAAATATCTACACAGCCATCTTTATATACACGGAAGTATCTACACCGCTATCTGTATAAACATGGAAATAACTACACCGCTATTAGTATAAACAAGGAAATATGTACACCGTGATCTGTATAAACATCGAAATATCTACACCGCCATCTCTATGAACATGGAAATATCTACACACCTATCTGTATAAACATGGAAAGATCCACACCGCTATCTCTATAAACATGGAAAAATCAACACCGCTATCTCTATGAACATGAAATATCTACACCGCCATCTGTAGAAAGATGGAAATATCTACACCGCTATCTCTATAAATATGGAAATATCTACACCGCCATCTCTATAAACATGAAAATATCTACACTGCCATCTCCATAAAGTTGGAAGTATCTACTCCGCTATGTGTATAAACACGGAAATATCTACACCACCATCTGTGTAAACATGGAAATATCTACACCGCTATCTGTATAAACATGGAAATATCTACACCGCCATCTGCTTGCCCATGGAAATATCTACGCCGCAATCTGTATAAACATGGATATATCTACACAGCCATCTGTGTATACATGGAAATATCAACACCGCCATCTGTACAAACATGGATATATCTACGTCGCTATCTGTATAAATATGGAAATATCTGCACTGCCATCTGTAAAAACATGGAAATACGTATACAGTCATCTGTATAAACATGGAAATATCTACAATGCCATCTGTATACACATGGAAATATCTACACAGCCATCTGTAGAAACATGTAAATATCTACACTGCTATCTCTATAAACATGGAAATATCTACACTGCCATCTCAATAAACTAGAAAATATCTACACTGCCACCTCCATAAACATGGAACTAACTACTCCGCCATCTGTATAAACATGGAAACATCTACACCGCCATCTGTGTGAATAAGGAAATATCTACAATGCCATCTGTATAAAGATATAAATATCTGCACCGCGAGCTGTATAAACATGGAAATATCTACATCGCTATCTGTATAAACATGGAAATACCTACACCGCTATCTGTATAAACATGGAAATATCTACACCACCATCAATATAAACATGGAAATATCTACACCGCCATGTGTATAAACATGGAAATACCTACAAAGTAATCTGTATAAACATGGAAATATCTACACAGCCATCTGTATAAACATGGAAATATCTACACTGCTATCTCTATAAACATGGAAATATCTACACCGCCATCTCAATAAACTTGAAAATATCTACACTGCCATCTCCATAAACATGGAACTAACTACTCCGCCATCTGTATAAACATGGAAACACCTACACCGCCATCTGTGTGAATAAGGAAATATCTACAATGCCATCTGTATAAAGATATAAATATCTGCACCGCGAGCTGTATAAACATGGAAATATCTACATCGCTATCTGTATAAACATGGAAATACCAACACCGCTATCGGTATAAACATGGAAATATCTACAATGCCATCTATATAAACATGGAAATATCTACACCGCTATGTCTATAAAATTGGAAATACCTACACCGCTATCTCTATAAACATGGAAATACCTACACCGCTATCTGTATAAACATGGAAATATCTACACCACCATCAATATAAACAGGGAAATATCTACACCGCCATGTGTATAAACATGGAAATACCTACAAAGTAATCTGTATAAACATGGAAATATCTACACAGCCATCTGTATAAACATGGAAATATCTACACAGCCATCTGTATATACGTGGAAATATCTACACCGCTATCTGTATAAACATGGATATAACTACACCGCTATTTGTATAAACAAGCAAATATCTACACCGTGATCTGTATAAACATGGATATATCTACACCGCCATCTCTATAAACATGGAATTATCTACACCCCTATCTGTATAAACATGGAAATATCCACACCGCTATCTCTGTAAACATGGAAAAATCAACACCGTTATCTCTATGAACATGGAAATATCTACACCACCATCTCTATAAACATGGAAATATCTACACCACGATCAGTATAAACATGGAAATATCTACACCACTATCTGTATAAACATGGAAATATCTCCACTGCTATCTCTATAAACATCGAAATATCTACACCGCCATCTGTATAAACATGGAAATACCTACAAAGTAAGCTGTATAAACATGGAAATATCTACACAGCCATCTGTATAAACATGGAAATATCTACACCGCCATCTGTATAAACATGTAAATATCTAAACCACGATCTGTATAAACATTGAAATATCTTCACCACCATCTGTATAAACATAGAAATATCTACACCACTACCTGTATAAACATGGTAATATCTACACCACCATCTCTATAAACATGGAAATATCTACACCACCATCTGTATAAACATGGAAATATCTACAATGCCATCTGTAGAAAGATGGAAATATCTACACTGCAATCTGTGTAAACATGGAAATACCTACACCGATATCTGTGAAAACATGGAAATATCTACACCGCTATCTCTATAAACATGGAAATATCTACCCCGTGATCTGTATAAACATGGAAATATCTACACCGCGATCTGTATAAACATGGAAATATCTACAACGCTATCTGTATAAACATGGAAATATCTACACAGCTATCACTTTAAACATGGAAAATCTACACCGCCATCTGTATAAACATGGAAATACCTACAAAGTCATCTGTAAAAACATGGAAATATCTACACAGCCATCTGTATAAACATGGAAATATCTACACATCCATCTGTATATACACGGAAGTATCTACACCGCTATCTGTATAAACATGGAAATAACTACACCGCTATTAGTATAAACAAGGAAATACGTACACCGTGATCTGTATAAACATGGAAATATCTACACGGCCATATCTATGAACATGGAAATATCTACACACCTATCTGTATAAACATGGAAAGATCCACACCGCTATCTCTATAAACATGGAAAAATCAACACCGCTATCTCTATGAACATGAAATATCTACACCGCCATCTGTAGAAAGATGGAAATATCTACACCGCTATCTCTATAAATATGGAAATATCTACACCGCCATCTCTATAAACATGAAAATATCTACACTGCCATCTCCATAAAGTTGGAAGTATCTACTCCGCTATGTGTATAAACACGGAAATATCTACACCACCATCTGTGTAAACATGGAAATATCTACACCGCTATCTGTATAAACATGGAAATATCTACACCGCCATCTGCATGCCCATGGAAATATCTACGCCGCCATCTGTATAAACATGGATATATCTACACAGCCATCTGTGTATACATGGAAATATCAACACCGCCATCTGTACAAACATGGATATATCTACATCGCTATCTCTATAAACATGGAAATATCTGCACTGCCATCTGTAAAAACATGGAAATACGTATACAGTCATCTGTATAAACATGGAAATATCTACAATGCCATCTGTATAAACATGGAAATATCTACACCCCTATCTGTATAAACATGGAAATATCCACACCGCTATCTCTGTAAACTTGGAAAAATCAACACCGTTATCTCTATGAACATGGAAATATCTACACCACCATCTCTATAAACATGGAAATATCTACACCACGATCAGTATAAACATGGAAATATCTACACCGCTATCTGTATAAACATGGAAATATCTCCACTGCAATCTCTATAAACATCGAAATATCTACACCGCCATCTGTATAAACATGGAAATACCTACAAAGTAATCTGTATAAACATGGAAATATCTACACAGCCATCTGTATAAACATGGAAATTTCTACACCGCAATCTCTATAAACATGGCAATGTCTACACCGCGATCTTTATAAACATGGAAATATCTTCACCACCATCTGTATAAACATGGAAATATCTACACCGCTACCTGTATAAACATGGTAATATCTACACCACCATCTGTATAAACATGGAAATATCTACACCACCATCTGTATAAACCTGGAAATATCTACAATGCCATCTGTAGAAAGATGGAAATGTCTACACCGCAATCTGTGTAAACATGGAAATATCTACACCGATATCTGTAAAAACATGGAAATATCTACACCGCAATCTGTGTAAACATGGAAATATCTACACCGATATCTGTAAAAACATGGAAATATCTACACCGCTATCTCTATAAACATGGAAATATCTACACCGTGATCTGTATAAACATGGAAATATCTACACCGCGATCTGTATAAACATGGAAATATCTACGTCGCTATCTGTATAAACATGGAATTATCTACACAGCTATCACTATAAACATGGAAAATCTACACCGCCATCTTTATAAACATGGAAATACCTACAAAGTCATCTGTATAAACATGGAAATATCTACACAGCCATCTGTATAAACATGGAAATATCTACACAGCCATCTGTATATACACGGAAGTATCTACACCGCTTTCTGTATAAACATGGAAATAACTACACCGCTATTAGTATCAACAAGGACATGTGTACACCGTGATCTGTATAAACATGGAAATACCAACACCGCCATCTCTATAAACATGGAAATATCTACACACCTATCTGTATAAACATGGAAAGATCCACACCGCTATCTCTATAAACATGGAAATTCATCACCGCTATCTCTATGAACATGGAAATATCTACCCCGCCATCTGTACAAACATGGAAATATCTGCACCGCTATCTGTATAACCATGGAAATATCTACACTGCTGTCTGTGTAAACAAGGAAATATCTACACCGCTATCTGTATAAACATGGAAATATCTACACCGCGATCTGTATAAACATGGAAATATCTACACCGCGATCTGTATAAACATGGAAATATCTTCACCACCATCTGTATAAACATGGAAATATCTACACAACCACCTGTATAAACATGGTAATATCTACACCACCATCTATATAAACATGGAAATATCTACACCGCCATCTGTATTAACATGGAAATATCTACAATGCCATCTGTAGAAAGATGGAAATATCTACACCGCAATTTGTGTAAACATGGAACTATCTACAACGCTATCTGTAAACACATGGAAATACCTACACCGCTATCTGTATAAACATGGAAATATCTACACCACGATCTGTATAAACATGGAAATATCTACACCTCAATCTGTATAAACATGGAAATATCTACACCGCGATCTGTATAAACATGGATATATCTACACAGCTATCTCTATAAACATGGAAATATCTACACCGCCATCTGTATAAACATGGAAATAACTATAGAGTCATCTGTGTAAACATGGAAATATCTACACCACCATCTGTATAAACATGGAAATATCTACAAAGCCCTGTATAAATATGGAAATATCTGTATAGGCATCTGTGTAAACATGGAAATATCCGCACCGCTATCTGTATAAACACGGAAATACTTACACCGCTGTCTCTATAAACATGGAAATATGTACACCGCTATGTGTATAAACATGGAAATATCTCCACTCCTCTCTGTATAAACATGGAAATATCTCCACCGTTATCTGTATAAACAGGGAAATATCTACAGCGCCATCTCTATAAACATTGAAATATCTACACTGCCATCTGTAAAAACATGGAAATATCTACACCGCCAACTGTATAAACATGGAAATATCTACACCACAATCTCTATAAACATGGAAATAACTACAATACCATCTCTATACACATGGAAATATCTACACAGACATCTGCATAAATATAGAAATAACTACACGGCCATCTGTATAAACATGGAAATATCTACACTGCCATCTGTAGAAAGATGGAAATATCTACACCGCTATCTCTATAAATATGGAAATATCTACACCGCCATCTCTATAAACATGAAAATACCTACACTGATATCTCCATAAAGATGGAAGTATCTACCCCGCCATGTGTATAAACACGGAAATATCTACACCACCATCTGTGTAAACATGGAAATATCTACACCGCTATCTGTATAAACATGGAAATATCTACACCACCATCTGCATGTCCATGGGAATTTCTACGCCGCCATCTGTATAAACATGGAAATATCTACAAGGCCATCTGTGTATAGATGGAAATATCAACACCGGCATCTGTACAAACATGGAAATATCTACACCGCTATCTCTATAAACATGGAAATATCTGCACTGCCATCTGTAAAAACATGGAAATACCTATACAGTCATCTGTATAAACATGGAAATATCTACAATGCCATCTGAATACACATGGAAATATCCAAACAGCCATCTGTAGAAGCATGTAAATATCAACACTGCTATCTCTATAAACATGGAAATATCTACACCGCCACCTGTATAAACATGGAAGGACTTACAAAGTTATCTGTATAAACGTGGAAATATCTACACCGCCATCTGTATAAACATGGAAATATCTACACAGCCATGTGTATATACATGGAAATATCTACACCGCCATCTGTATAAACATGGAAGGACTTACAAAGTTATCTGTATAAACGTGGAAATATCTACACCGCCATCTGTATAAACATGGAAATATCTTCAATGCCATCTGAATACACATGGAAATACCTACACGGCAATCTGTGTATAGATGGAAACTTCAACACCGCCATCTCTACAAACATGGAAATATCTCCACTGCTATCTCTATAAACATGGAAATATCTACACTGCGGTCTGTATAAACATGGAAATATCTACACCGGTATCTGTATAAACATGGAAATATCTACACCATGATCAGTATAAACATGGAAATATATACACCGCTATCTGTATAAACATGGAAATATCTGCACCGCTATCTCTATAAACATGGAAATATCTACAAAGACATCTGTATAAACAAGGAAGTACCTACACAGTCATGTGTAGGAACATTTAAATATCTTCACTGCCATCTGTATAAACATAGAAATATCTACAAAGCTCTCTGTATCAATATGGAAATATCTGCATAGGGATCGGTGTAAACATGGAAATATCTACAGCGCCATCTCTATAAACATTGAAATATCTACACTGCCATCTGTAAAAACATGGAAATATCTACACCGCCAACTGTATAAACATGGAAATATCTACACCACAATCTGTATAAACATGGAAATAACTACAATACCGTCTCTATACACATGGAAATATCTACACAGACATCTGTATAAATATGGAAATAACTACACGGCCATCTGTATAAGCATGGAAATATCTACACTGCCATCTGTAGAAAGATGGAAATATCTACACCTCTATCTCTATAAATATGGAAATATCTACACCGCCATCTCAATAAACATGAAAATACCTACACTGCCATCTCCATAAAAATGGAAGTATCTACTCCGCCATGTGTATGAACACGGAAATATCTACACCACCATCTGTGTAAACTTGGAAATATCTACACCGCTATCTGTATAAACATGGAAATATCTACACCGCCATCTGCATGTCCATCGGAATTTCTACGCCGCCATCTGTATAAACATGGAAATATCTACAAGGCCATCTGTGTATAGATGGAAATATCAACACCGCCATCTGTACAAACAAGGAAATATCTACACCGCTATCTCTATAAACATGGAAATTTCTGCACTGCCATCTGTAAAAACATGGAAATACCTATACAGTCGTCTGTATAAACCTGGATATATCTACAATGCCATCTGTATACACATCAAATATCTAAACGGCCATCTGTAGAAGCATGTAATATCTACACTGCTATCTCTATACACCTGGAAATATCTACACCGCCATCTCTATAAACATGAAAATATCTACACTGCCATCTCCATTAACATGGAACTAACTACTCTGCCTTCTGTATAAACATAGAAACATCTACACCGCCGTCAGCGTGTACAATGAAATATCTACAATGCCATCTGTATAAAGATATAAATAACTGCAACGCGAGCTGTATAAACATGGAAATATCTACATCGCTATCTGTATAAACGTTGAAATACCAACACCGCTATCGGTATAAACATGGAAATATCTACAACGCCATCTATATAAACATGGAAATATCTACAACGCTATGTCTATAAACGTGGAAATACCTACACCGCTATCTCAATAAACATGGAAATATCTACACCGCTATCTGTAAACATGGAAATATCTACACCGCTATCTGTATAAACATGGAAATATCTACACCGCGATCTGTATAAACATGGAAATATCTACAACGCGATCTGTATAAACATGGCAACATCTTCACCACGATCTGTATATACGTGGAAATATCTACACCGCTATCTGTATAAACATGGTAATATCTACACCACCATCTATATAAAAATGGAAATATCTACACCGCCATCTATATAAACATGGAAATATCTTCAATGCCATCTATATAAACATGGAAATATCTACACCGCTATGTCTATAAACATGGAAATAACTACACCGCTATCTATATAAACATGGAAATATCTACACCGCTATCTGTATAAACATGGAAATATCTACAACGCGATGTGTATAAACATGGAAATATCTACAGCGCGATCTGTATAAACATGGAAATGTCTTCACCGCGATCTGTATATACATGGAAATATCTACACGGCTATCTGTATAAACATGGTAATATCTACACCACCATCTGTATAAACATGGAAATATCTACACAGCCATCTATGTAAACATGGAAATATCTACAATGCCATCTGTAGAAACATGGAAATATCTACCCCGCAATCTGTGTAAACATGGAAATATAGACACCGATATCTGTAAAAACATGGAAATATCTACACCGCTATCTGTATAAACATGGAAATATCTACACCGCGATCTGTATAAACATGGAAATATCTACACCGCAATCTGTAAACATGGAAATATCTGCACCGCCATCTGTATAAACATGGAAATACCTACAAAGTCATCTTTATAAACATGGAAATATCTACACAGCCATCGGTATAAACATGGAAATATCTACACAGCCATCTCTACAAATATGGAACTAACTACTCCGCCATCTGTATAATCATGGAAACATCTACAATGCCAGCTTTGTGAGCAAGGAAATATCTACAATGCCAACTGTATAAAGATATAAATATCTGCACCGCGAGCTGTATAAACATGGAAATATCTACATCACTATCTGTATAAACGTGGAAATACCAACACCGCTATCGGTATAAACATGGAAATATCTACAACGCCATCTATATAAACATGGAAATATCTACACCACTATGTCTATAACCATGGAAATACCTACACCGCTATCTCTATAAACATGGAAATATCTTCACCACAGTCTGTATAAACATGGAAATCTCTACACCGCTACCTGTATAAACAGGGTAATATCTACACCACCATCTATATAAACATGGAAATATCTACACCGCCATCTGTATTAACATGGAAATATCTACAATGCCATCTGTAGAAAGATGGAAATATCTACAACGCAATCTGTGTAAACATGGAACTATCTACACCGCTATCTGTAAACACATGGAAATATCTACACCGCTATCTGTATAAACATGGAAATATCTACACCGCGATCTGTATAAACATGGAAATATCTACACCGCTATCTGTGTAAACATGGAAATATCTACACCGCGATCTGTATAAACATGGAAATATCTACACAGCTATCTCTATAAACATGGAAATATCTACACCGCCATCTGTGTAAACATGGAAATAACTATACAGTCATCTGTGTAAACATGGAAATATCTACACCATCATCTGTATAAACATGGAAATATCTTCAATGCCATCTGAATACACATGGAAAAAACTACACGGCAATCTGTGTATAGATGGAAACATCAACACCGCCATATGTACAAATATGGAAATATCCACACCGCTATCTCCATAAACATGGAAATATCTACATTGCGGTCTGTATAAACATGGAAATAATTACACCGGTATCTGTATAAACATGGAAATATCTACAACACGATCTGTATAAACATGGAAATATTTACACCGCTATCTGCATAAACATGGAAATATCTGCACCGCTATCTCTATAAACATGGAAATATCTACAAAGCCATCTGTATAAACATGGAAATACCTACACAGTCATGTGTAGGAACATGGAAATATCTACACTGCCATCTGTATAAACAAGGAAATATCTACACAGCTCTCTGTATAAATATGGAAATATCTGCATAGGCATCTGTATAAACATGGAAATATCTGCAACGCTATATGTATAAACATGGAAATACCTACACTGCTGTCTCTAAAAACATGGAAATATGTACACCGCTATCTGCATAAACATGGAAATATCTGCACGGCTATCTCTATAAACATGGAAATATCGACAAAGACATCTGTATAAACATGGAAATACCTACACAGTCATGTGTAGGAACATTTAAATATCTACACTGCCATCTGTATAAACATAGAAATATCTACATAGCTCTCTGTATCAATTTGGAAATATCTGCATAGGGATCTGTGTAAACATGGAAATATCTTCACCGCTATCTGTATAAACATGGAAATACCTACACCTCTGTCTCTATAAACATGGAAATATGTACACCGCTATGTGTATAAACATGGAAATAACTCCACTGCTCTCTGTATAAACATGGAAATATCTCCACCGTTATCTGTATAAACATGGAAATATCTACAGCGCCATCTCTATAAACATGGAAATATCTACACCACAATCTGTATAAACATGGAAATAATTACAATACCATCTGTATACACATGGAAATATCTACACAGACATCTGTATAAATATGGAAATAACTACACGGCCATCTATATAAACATGGAAATATCTACACTGCCATCTGTAGAAAGATGGAAATATCTACACAGCTATCTCTATAAATATGGAAATATCTACACCACCATCTCTATAAACATGAAAATAACTACACTGCCATCTCCATAAAGATGGATGTATCTACTCCGCCATGTGTATAAACATGGAAATATCTACACCCCGATCTGTATAAACATGGAAATATCTTCACGACGATCTGTATAAACATGGAAATATCTACACCGCTATCTGTATAAACATGGTAATATCTACACCACCATCTATATAAACATGGAAATATCTACACCGCGATCTGTATAAACATGGAAATATCTACTGCGCCTTCTCTATAAACTTTGAAATATCTACACTGCCATCTGGAAAAATATGGAAATATCTACACAGTCATCTGAATAAACATGGAAATATCTACACCACCATCTGTATAAACATGGAAATACCTACAATACCATCTGTATTCACATGGAAATACCTACACAGACATCTGTATAAATATGGAAATATCTACACCGCCATCTCTATAAACATGAAAATATCTACACTGCCATCTCCATAAATACGGAACTAACTACTCTGCCATCTGTATAATCCTGGAAACATCCACACCACCAGCTTTGTGAACAAGGAAATATCTACAATGCCATCTGTATAAAGATATAAATATCTGCACCGCGAGCTGTATAAACATGGAAATATCTACATCTCTATCTGTATAAACGTGGAAATACCAACACCGCTATCGGTATAAACATGGAAATATCTACAACGCCATCTATATAAACATGGAAATATCTACACCGCTATGTCTATAACCATGGAAATACCTATACCGATATCTCTATATACATGGAAATATCTACACCGCTATCTGTATAAACATGGAAATATCTACACCACCATCTGTATAAACATGGAAATATCTACATCGCGATCTTTATAAGCATGGAAATATCTACACCGCGATCTGTATAAACATGGAAATATCTTCACCACGATCTGTATAAACATGGAAATATCTACACCGCTATGTGTATAAACATGGTAATATCTACACCACCATCTATATAAACGTGGAAATATCTACACCGCCATCTGTATAAACATGGAAATATCTACAATGCCATTTGTAGAAAGATGGAAATATCTACACCGCAATCGGTGTAAACATGGAAATATCTACACCGATATCTGTAAAAACATGGAAATATCTACACCGATATCTGTAAAAACATGGAAATATCTACACCGCGATCTGTATAAACATGGAAATATCTAAACCGCGATCTGTATAAACATGGAAATATCTACACCGCTATCTGTATAAACATGGAAATATCTACACAGCTATCTCTATAAACATGGAAATATCTACACAGCCATCTGTATAAACATGGAAATACATACAAAGTCATCTGTATAAACGTGGAAATATCTACACAGCCATCTGTATAAACCTGGAAATATCTACACAGCCATCTGTATATACATGGAAATATCTACACCGCTATCTGTATAAACATGGAAATAACTACGCCGCTATTTGTATAAACAAGGAAATATCTACATCGTGACCTGTATAAACATGGAAATATTTACACTGCTATCTGTATAATCATGGAAATTTCTACACCGTTATCTGCATAAATATGGATATATCTACACCGCTATCTCTATAAACATGGAAATATCTACACCGCCATCTGTATAAACATGGAAATACCTATATAGCCATCAGTGTAAACATGGAAATACCTACACCACCATCTGTATAAACATGGAGATATCTACAATGCCATCTGTATACACATGGAAATACCTACAAGGCAATCTGTGTATAGATGGAAACATCAACACCGCCATCTGTACAAACTTCGAAATATTTTCACTGCTATCTCTATAAATATGGAAATATCTACACTGCGGTCTGTATAAACATGGAAATATCTACACCGGTATCTGTATAAACATGGAAATATCTACACCACGATCTGTATAAACATAGAAATATCTACACCACGATTTGTATAAACATGGAAATATCTGCACCGCTATCTCTATAGACATGGAAATAACTACAAAGCCATCTGTATAAACATGGAAATACCTACACAGTCATGTGTAGGAACATGGAAATATCTACACTGCCATCTGTATAAACTTAGAAATATCTACACAGCCCTCTGTATAAATATGGAGATAACTGCATAGGCATCTGTATAAACATGGAAATATCTGCACCGCTATCTGTATAAACATGGAAATACCTACACTGCTGTCTCTATAAAAATGGAAATGTGTGCACCGCTATGTGTATAAACATGGAAATATCTCCACTGCTGTCTGTATAAACATGGAAATATCTCCACCGTTATCTGTATAAACATAGAAATATCTACAGCGCCATCTCTATAACCATTGAAATATCTACACTGCAATCTGTGAAAACATAGAAATATCTACACAGTCAGCTGAATAAACATGGAAATATCTACACCACCATCTGTATAAACATGGAAATACCTACAATACCATCTGTATGCACATGGAAATATCTACACCGACAACTGTATAAACATGGAAATATCTACACCGCCATCTGTATAAACATGGCAATATCTATACTGCCATCTGTAGAAAGATGGAAATATCTACACCGCTATCTCTATAAATATGGAAATATCTACACCTCCATCTCTATAAACATGAAAATATCTACACTACCATCTCCATAAAGATGGAAGTATCTACTCCGCCATGTATATAAACCCGGAAATATCTAAACCACCATCTGTGAAAACATGGAAATATCTACACCGCAATCTGTATAAACATGGAAATATCTACACTGCCATCTGCATGTCCATGGAAATATCTACGCCGCCATCTGTATAAACATGGAAATATCTACACGGCCATCTGTGTATAGATGGAAATATCAACACCACCATCTGTACAAACATAGAAATATCTACACTGATATCTCTATAAACATGGAAATATCTGCACTGCCATCTGTAAAAACATGGAAATACCTATGCAGTCATCTGTATAAACATGGAAATATCTACAATGCCATCTGTATACACATGGAAATACATTTACAGTCATCTGTATAAACATGGAAATATCTACAATCCCATCTGTATACACATGGAAATATCTACACAGCCATCTGTATAAACATGTAAATATTTACATTGCTATCTCTATAAACATGGAAATATCTACACCGCCATCTCTATAAACATGAAAATATCTACACTACCATCTCCATAAACATGGAACTATCTACTCCGCCATCTGTAGAAACATGGAAACATCTACACCGCCATCAGTGTGAATAAGGAAATATCTACAATGCCATATGTATAAAGATATAAATATCTGCACCGCGAGCTGTATAAACATGGAAATATCTACATCGCTATCTGTATAAACGTGGAAATACCAACACCGCTATCGGTATAAACATGGAAATATCTACAACGCCATCTATATAAACATGGAAATATCTACACCGCTATGTCTGTAAACATGGAAATACCTACAACACTATCTCTATAAACATGGAAATATCTACACCGCTATCTGTATAAACATGGAAATATCTACAACGCTATCTGTATAAACATGGAAATATCTACACCGCGATCTGTATAAACATGGAAATATCTACACCCCGATTTGTATAAACATGGAAATACCTTCACGACGATCTGTATAAACATGGAAATATCTACACCGCTATCTGTATAAACATGGTAATATCTACAACACCATCTTTATAAACATGGAAATATCTTCACTGCTATCTGTATAAACATGGTAATATCTACACCACCATCTTTATAAACATGGAAATATCTACACCGCCATCTGTATAAACATGGAAATATCTACAATGCCATCTGCAGAAAGATGGAAATATCTACACCGCAATCTGTGTAAACATGGAAATATCTACACCAATATCTGTAAAAACATGGAAATATTTACAACGCTATCTGTGTAAACAGGGAAATATCTACACAGCTATCTGTAAAACGTGGAAATATCTACACCACTATCTGTATAACCCTGAAAATATCTACACCGCTATCTGTATCAACATGTAAATAACTACACCGCTATCTGTATAAACATGGAAATATCTACAATGGTATCTCTGTAAACATGGAAATATCAACACAGGTATCTGTGTAAACTTGGAAACATCTACACCGCTATCTGTGTAAAGTTTGCAATGTCTACACACCAATCTGTGCAAAGATGGAAATATCTTTACCTCTATATCTGTAAACATGGAAGTATCTACACCGCTATATGTATAAACATGGAAATATATACACTGCCATCCGTATACACATGGAAATATCTACAGAGCCATCTGTATAAACATGGAAATATCTACACCGCTATCTCTATAAACATGGAAATATCTACACCGCTATCTGTATAAACATGGAAATATCTACATTGATATCTGCATAAACAGGGAAATATCTCCACCGCTATCTGTATAAACATGGAAATATCTACACCGCTATCTGTATAAACATGGAAATATCTACACCGCTTTCTGTATAAACAAGGAAATATCTGCACCGCCATCTTTAGAAACATGGAAATATCTACACCGCCATCTGTATAAACATGGAAATACCTGCACCGCTACCTGTATAAATATGGAAATGTCTACACCGCTATCTCTATAAACATGGAAAAACCTACACCACTTGCACTATAAACATGGAAATATCTACACCGCAATCTCTGTAAACATGGAAATATCTACACCGCCATCTATGTAAACATGAAAATATCTACACTCCCATATTCAGAAACATGGCTGTATCTACACTGCCATCTGTATAAACATGGAAATATCTACACCACTATCTGTTTAAAGATGGAAATATTTAAACCGCTATCTCTATAAACATGGAAATATCTACACCGCAATCGCTATAAACATGGAAATATCTACACCGCCATGTGTATTAACATGGAAATATCTACACAGTCATTTGTATAAACCTGGAAATATCTACACTGTCATCTATATAAACATGGAAATATCTACAGAGAACTCTGTATATACATGGAAATATCGGCACAGCCACCTGAATAAACATGGAAATATCTACACCGCAATCTGTATAAACATGGAAATATCTACACCGCTATGTGTATTAACGTGGAAATATCTCCATTGCTATCTGTATAAACATGGACGTATCTCCACCGCAATCTGTATAAACATGAAAATATCTACACCGCTATCTCTATATACATGGGAATATCTACACTGCCATCTGCACAAACATGGAAATATCTACACAGTCATCTGCAGAAACATGGAAATATCTACACCGCCATCTCTGTAAACATGGAAATAAATACACCGCTATCTCTATAAACATGGAAATATACACACCGCCATCTCCTTAAACATGGAGGTATCTACAACGCCATCTACATAAACAAGAAAATATCTGCACTGCTATCTGTATAAACATGGAAATATCCTCACTGCTATCACTATGAACATGGATATATGTACACCGCTATCTCTATAAACATGGAAATATCTACACCACCATCTCTATAAACATGGAAATATCTACACCGTCATCTGCATAAACATGGAAATATCCACACCGCTATCCGTATAAACATGGAAATATCTTCAACGCGATCTGTATAAACATGGAAATACCTACACCGCGATCTGTATAAACATGGACATATCTAGACCGCTATCAGTGTAAACATGGAAATATCTACACCGCGATCTGCGTAAACATGGAAATATCTACACCGTGATCTGTATAAACATGGAAATATCTACACCGCCATCTGTATAAACATGGAAATATCTACACCGCTATCTGTATAAACATGGGAATATCTCCACTGCTATCTCTATAAACATCGAAATATCTACACCGCCATCTGTATAAACATGGAAATATTACAAAGTTATCTGTGTCAACATGGAAATATCTACACTGCCATCTGTATAAACATGGAAATATCTACACAGCTATGTGTATATACATGGAAATATCTACAACGCTATCTATATAAACATGGAAATAACTACACCGCTATCTGTATAAACATGGAAATATCTCCACTGCTATCTCTATAAACATCAAAATATCTACACCTCCATCTGTATAAACATGGAAATACTTACAAAGATATCTGTATAAACATGGAAATATCTACAATGCCATCTGTATAAACATGGAAATATCTACACAGCCATGTGTACATACATGGAAATATCTACACCGCTCTCTATATAAACATGGAAATAAGTACAGCGCTCTCTGTATATACATGGAAATATCTATACCACCATCTATATATCCATAGAAATATGTGTGACGCCATCTGTATAAATATGGAAATATCTACACGGTCTTCTGTGTATAGATGGAAATATCAACAACGCCATCTGTACAAACATGGAAATATCTGCACCGCTAGCTGTATAAACATGGAAATATCTACAACGCGGTCTGTATAAACATGTAAATATCTACTCCGCTATCTGTATAAACATGGAAATATCTACACCGCTATCTCTATAAACATGGAAATATCTACACAGTGATCTGTATAAACATGGAAATATTTACACCGCTATCTGTATAAACATGGCAATTTCTACACCGTTATCTGTATAAATATGGAAATATCTACACCGCCTTCTGTATAAGCATGGAAATACCTATACAGTCATCTGTGTAAACATGGAAATATCTGCACCACCATCTGTACAAACATGGAAATATCTACAATGTCATCTGTATTCACATGGAAATACCTACACGGCTATCTGTGTATAGATGGAAAAATCAACAACGCCATCTGTACAAACATGGAAATATCTACAGTGCTATCTCTATAAACTTGGAAATATCTACACTGCGGTCTGTATAAACATGGAAATATCTACACCGGTATCTGTATAAACATGGAAATATCTACACCACGATCTGTATAAACATGGAAATATGTACACCGCTATCTGTATAAACATGGAAATATCTGCACCACTATCTCTATAAACATGGAAATATCTACAAAGACATCTGTATAAACATGGAAATACCTACACAGTCATGTGTAGGAACATTTAAATATCTTCACTGCCATCTGTATAAACATGGAAATATCTACACTGCCATCTGTATAAATATGGAAATATATGCATAGGCATCTGTATAAACATGGAAATATCTGCACCGCTATCTGTATAAATATGGAAATACCTACACTGCTGTCTCTATAAACATGGAAATATGTACACCGCTATGTGTAAAAACATGGAAATATCTCCACTGCTCTCTGTATAAACATGGAAATCTCTGTACCGTTATCTGTATAAACATGGAAATATCTACAGCGCCATCTCTATAAACATTGAAATATCTAAACTGTCATCTGTCAAAACATGGAAATATCTACACAGTCATCTGAATAAACATGGAAATATCTACAACAGCATCTGTATAAACATGGATATAACTACAATACCATCTGTATACACATGTTAATATCTACACAGACATCTGTATAAATATGGAAATATCTACACCGCCATCTGTATAAACATGAAAATATCTACACTGTCATCTATATAAACATGGAAAGATCTACAGAGAACTCTGTATAAACATGGAAATATCGGCACAGCCACCTGTATAAACATGGAAATATCTACACCGCCATCTGTATAAACACGGAAATACCTATACAGTCATCTGTGTAAACATGGAAATATCTACACCACCATCTGTATAAACATGGAAATATCTACAATGCCCTCTGTATACACATGGAAATAATTACATGGCATTCTGTGTATAGATGGAAACAACAACACCGCCATCTGTACAAACATGGAAATATCTACACCGCTATCTGAATAAACATGGAAATATCTACACTGCAGTCTGTATAAACATGGAAATATCTACAACGCTATGTGTATTAACGTGGAAATATCTCCATTGCTATCTGTATAAACATGGACATATCTCCACCGCAATCTGTATAAACATGAAAATATCTACACCGCTATCTCTATAAACATGGAAATATCTACACTGCCATCTGTACAAACATGGAAATATCTACACAGTCATCTGTAGAAACATGGAAATATCTACACCGCTATCTCTGAAAACATGGAAATAACTACACCGCTATCTCTATAAACATGGAAATATCTACACCGCTATCTCCATCAACATGGAAATATATACACCGCCATCTCTATAAACCTGGAGATATCTACAACGCCATCTACATAAACAAGAAAATATCTACACTGCCATCTATATAAACATGGAAATATCTACACCGCCATCTCTATTAACATGGAAATATCTACACTGCCATTTGTAGAAAGATGGAAATATCTACACCGCTATCTGTAGAAATATGAAATATCTAAACCGCTATCTGTATAAAAATGAAAATATCTACACTGCTGTCTGAATAAACATGGAAATATCCTCACCGCTATCTCTGTGAATATGGATATATCTACACCGCTATCTCTATAAACATGGAAATATCTACACCGCCTACTGTATAAACATGGAAATATCTACACCTCCATCTGCATAAACATGGAAATATCAACACTGTGATGTATACACATGGAAATATATTCACAGCCATTTGTATAAACATGGAAATATCTATACCGCTCCCTCTATAAACAGGGAAATAACTTCAATGCAATCTGTATAACCATCGAAATATCTACATCGCTCTCTGTGTAAACATGGAAATATCACCACCGCTATCTGTTTAAATATGGAAATACCTACACCGCTATCTTTATAAAAATGGAAATATCTACACAGTCAACTGTATATACATGGAAATATCTACACCACCATCTCAATAAACATGGAAAAAACTACACTGACATCTGTATAAACATGGAAGTATCTACACAATCGTGTGTATATACATGGAAATATCTACTCCACCTTCTCTATAAACATGGAAATAACTACACTGCCATCTGTATACACATGGAAATGTCTACAGAGCCATCAGTATAAACATGGAATCATCTTCACCGCTATCTCTATACACATGGAAACACCTACACTGCAATCTGTATAAACATGGAAATATCTACACCACAAACTCTATAAACATGGAAATATCTACACCGCCATCTCTATAAACATGGAACTATCTACACCGCCATCTGTGTAAACATGGAAATATCTACACTGCCGTGTGTATAAAGATGGAAATATCTGCATCCCGTTCTGTATAAACTTGGAAATATCTGCACTGCTATCTGTTTAAACAGGGAAATAACAACACCACTATCTGTATAAACGTGGAAATACCTACACCGTGATCTGTATAAACATGGAAATGTCTACAAGTCTCTCTGTATAAACATGGAAATAAATACACCGCTATCTGTATAAACATGGAAATATCTACACCGCCCTCTAAACATGGAAATATCTACACGGCTATCTCTATCAATATGGAAATATATACACCGCTTTCTCTATAAACATGGAAATATCTATGCCGCCATCTGTATAAACATGAAAATATCTACACGGTCATCTGTATAAACATGGAAATATCTGCACCACCATCTCTATAAACATGGAAATATCTAGACTGCCATCTGTATAAACATGGAAATATGTACACAGCCATCTGCATAAACATGGAAATAACTACACCGCTATCTCTATTCAGATGGAAATAATTACACAGCTATCTCTATAAACATGGAAATATCTACACCGCCATCTCTATAAACTTGGAAATATCTACACTGACATATTTATAAACATGAAAATATCAACATCGCCATCTCCATAAACATGGAACTATCTTCACCACCATCTGTGTAAACATGGAAATATCTAAACCGCTATCTGTTTGAACATGGACATATCTACACTGCCATCTGTATAAAGATGGAAATATCTACACCGCGAGCAGTATAAACATGGAAATATCTACACCGCTATCTGTATAAACATGGAAATACCAACACTGCTATCTGTATAAACATGGAAATATCTAAACCACTATCTGTATAAACATGGAAATATCTACACCACTATCTCTATAAACGTGGAAATCTCTGCAATGCCATCTCTGTAAACATGGAATTATCTACACCACTATCTCTATAAACATAGAAATATCTACACCGCCGTCTCTATAAACATGGAAATATGTACACAACTATCTCTATAAACGTGGAAATATCTACACCACCATCTGTATAAACATGGAAATATCTATGCCGCCGTCTGTGTAAACATAGAAATATCTACACTGCCATCGGTGGAAAGATGGAAATGTCTACACCGCGATCTGTATAAACTTGGAAATATCTACACCGCTACTTGTATAAACATGGAAATATCTACACTGTTATCTATATAAACATGGAAACATCTACACCACGATCTCTATATAAATGGAAATATATTCACTGCTATCTGTATAAACATGCAAATATCTACAATGCTATCTGTGTAAACATGGAAATATCTACACCGCTATCTGTGTAAACATTGAAATATCTACACTGCCATCTGTGTAAAGATGGAAATATCTTCACTGCAATCTGTGCAAAGGTGGAAATATCTACACCGCTATCTTTGTAAAGTAGGAAATATCTACACCGCAATCTGTGCAAAGATGGAAATATCTACACCGCTATCTGTATAAACATGGAAATATATACTCTACGATCTGTATTAACATGGATATATCTACACCGCTATCTGTATAAACATGGAAACATCTACACCGCTATCTGTATAAACATGGAAATATCTACACCGCTATCTGTATAACTATGGAAATATCTACACCGCTATCTCTATAAACTTGGAAATGTCTACACCGCTATCTGTATAAACATGGAAATATCTTCATGGCTATCTCTCTAAACATGGACATATCTACACCGCCATATGTATAAACATGGAAATACCTACAAAGTCATCTGTACAAACATGGAAATATCTACGCCACTATCTGTATAAACATGGAAATATCTACACTGCAATCTGTATACACATGGAAATAACTACACAGCAATCTCTATAAACATGGAAATATCTACATCGCTATCTGTATAAACATGGAAATATCCACACCGCCATCTGTATAAACATGGAAATATCTACACGGCCATCTGTGTATAGATGGAAATATCAACACCACCATCTGTACAAACATAGAAATATCTACACTGATATCTCTATAAACATGGAAATATCTGCACTGCCATCTGTAAAAACATGGAAATACCTATGCAGTCATCTGTATAAACATGGAAATATCTACAATGCCATCTGTATACACATGGAAATACATTTACAGTCATCTGTATAAACATGGAAATATCTACAATCCCATCTGTATACACATGGAAATATCTACACAGCCATCTGTATAAACATGTAAATATTTACATTGCTATCTCTATAAACATGGAAATATCTACACCGCCATCTCTATAAACATGAAAATATCTACACTACCATCTCCATAAACATGGAACTATCTACTCCGCCATCTGTAGAAACATGGAAACATCTACACCGCCATCAGTGTGAATAAGGAAATATCTACAATGCCATATGTATAAAGATATAAATATCTGCACCGCGAGCTGTATAAACATGGAAATATCTACATCGCTATCTGTATAAACGTGGAAATACCAACACCGCTATCGGTATAAACATGGAAATATCTACAACGCCATCTATATAAACATGGAAATATCTACACCGCTATGTCTGTAAACATGGAAATACCTACAACACTATCTCTATAAACATGGAAATATCTACACCGCTATCTGTATAAACATGGAAATATCTACAACGCTATCTGTATAAACATGGAAATATCTACACCGCGATCTGTATAAACATGGAAATATCTACACCCCGATTTGTATAAACATGGAAATACCTTCACGACGATCTGTATAAACATGGAAATATCTACACCGCTATCTGTATAAACATGGTAATATCTACAACACCATCTTTATAAACATGGAAATATCTTCACTGCTATCTGTATAAACATGGTAATATCTACACCACCATCTTTATAAACATGGAAATATCTACACCGCCATCTGTATAAACATGGAAATATCTACAATGCCATCTGCAGAAAGATGGAAATATCTACACCGCAATCTGTGTAAACATGGAAATATCTACACCAATATCTGTAAAAACATGGAAATATTTACAACGCTATCTGTGTAAACAGGGAAATATCTACACAGCTATCTGTAAAACGTGGAAATATCTACACCACTATCTGTATAACCCTGAAAATATCTACACCGCTATCTGTATCAACATGTAAATAACTACACCGCTATCTGTATAAACATGGAAATATCTACAATGGTATCTCTGTAAACATGGAAATATCAACACAGGTATCTGTGTAAACTTGGAAACATCTACACCGCTATCTGTGTAAAGTTTGCAATGTCTACACACCAATCTGTGCAAAGATGGAAATATCTTTACCTCTATATCTGTAAACATGGAAGTATCTACACCGCTATATGTATAAACATGGAAATATATACACTGCCATCCGTATACACATGGAAATATCTACAGAGCCATCTGTATAAACATGGAAATATCTACACCGCTATCTCTATAAACATGGAAATATCTACACCGCTATCTGTATAAACATGGAAATATCTACATTGATATCTGCATAAACAGGGAAATATCTCCACCGCTATCTGTATAAACATGGAAATATCTACACCGCTATCTGTATAAACATGGAAATATCTACACCGCTTTCTGTATAAACAAGGAAATATCTGCACCGCCATCTTTAGAAACATGGAAATATCTACACCGCCATCTGTATAAACATGGAAATACCTGCACCGCTACCTGTATAAATATGGAAATGTCTACACCGCTATCTCTATAAACATGGAAAAACCTACACCACTTGCACTATAAACATGGAAATATCTACACCGCAATCTCTGTAAACATGGAAATATCTACACCGCCATCTATGTAAACATGAAAATATCTACACTCCCATATTCAGAAACATGGCTGTATCTACACTGCCATCTGTATAAACATGGAAATATCTACACCACTATCTGTTTAAAGATGGAAATATTTAAACCGCTATCTCTATAAACATGGAAATATCTACACCGCAATCGCTATAAACATGGAAATATCTACACCGCCATGTGTATTAACATGGAAATATCTACACAGTCATTTGTATAAACCTGGAAATATCTACACTGTCATCTATATAAACATGGAAATATCTACAGAGAACTCTGTATATACATGGAAATATCGGCACAGCCACCTGAATAAACATGGAAATATCTACACCGCAATCTGTATAAACATGGAAATATCTACACCGCTATGTGTATTAACGTGGAAATATCTCCATTGCTATCTGTATAAACATGGACGTATCTCCACCGCAATCTGTATAAACATGAAAATATCTACACCGCTATCTCTATATACATGGGAATATCTACACTGCCATCTGCACAAACATGGAAATATCTACACAGTCATCTGCAGAAACATGGAAATATCTACACCGCCATCTCTGTAAACATGGAAATAAATACACCGCTATCTCTATAAACATGGAAATATACACACCGCCATCTCCTTAAACATGGAGGTATCTACAACGCCATCTACATAAACAAGAAAATATCTGCACTGCTATCTGTATAAACATGGAAATATCCTCACTGCTATCACTATGAACATGGATATATGTACACCGCTATCTCTATAAACATGGAAATATCTACACCACCATCTCTATAAACATGGAAATATCTACACCGTCATCTGCATAAACATGGAAATATCCACACCGCTATCCGTATAAACATGGAAATATCTTCAACGCGATCTGTATAAACATGGAAATACCTACACCGCGATCTGTATAAACATGGACATATCTAGACCGCTATCAGTGTAAACATGGAAATATCTACACCGCGATCTGCGTAAACATGGAAATATCTACACCGTGATCTGTATAAACATGGAAATATCTACACCGCCATCTGTATAAACATGGAAATATCTACACCGCTATCTGTATAAACATGGGAATATCTCCACTGCTATCTCTATAAACATCGAAATATCTACACCGCCATCTGTATAAACATGGAAATATTACAAAGTTATCTGTGTCAACATGGAAATATCTACACTGCCATCTGTATAAACATGGAAATATCTACACAGCTATGTGTATATACATGGAAATATCTACAACGCTATCTATATAAACATGGAAATAACTACACCGCTATCTGTATAAACATGGAAATATCTCCACTGCTATCTCTATAAACATCAAAATATCTACACCTCCATCTGTATAAACATGGAAATACTTACAAAGATATCTGTATAAACATGGAAATATCTACAATGCCATCTGTATAAACATGGAAATATCTACACAGCCATGTGTACATACATGGAAATATCTACACCGCTCTCTATATAAACATGGAAATAAGTACAGCGCTCTCTGTATATACATGGAAATATCTATACCACCATCTATATATCCATAGAAATATGTGTGACGCCATCTGTATAAATATGGAAATATCTACACGGTCTTCTGTGTATAGATGGAAATATCAACAACGCCATCTGTACAAACATGGAAATATCTGCACCGCTAGCTGTATAAACATGGAAATATCTACAACGCGGTCTGTATAAACATGTAAATATCTACTCCGCTATCTGTATAAACATGGAAATATCTACACCGCTATCTCTATAAACATGGAAATATCTACACAGTGATCTGTATAAACATGGAAATATTTACACCGCTATCTGTATAAACATGGCAATTTCTACACCGTTATCTGTATAAATATGGAAATATCTACACCGCCTTCTGTATAAGCATGGAAATACCTATACAGTCATCTGTGTAAACATGGAAATATCTGCACCACCATCTGTACAAACATGGAAATATCTACAATGTCATCTGTATTCACATGGAAATACCTACACGGCTATCTGTGTATAGATGGAAAAATCAACAACGCCATCTGTACAAACATGGAAATATCTACAGTGCTATCTCTATAAACTTGGAAATATCTACACTGCGGTCTGTATAAACATGGAAATATCTACACCGGTATCTGTATAAACATGGAAATATCTACACCACGATCTGTATAAACATGGAAATATGTACACCGCTATCTGTATAAACATGGAAATATCTGCACCACTATCTCTATAAACATGGAAATATCTACAAAGACATCTGTATAAACATGGAAATACCTACACAGTCATGTGTAGGAACATTTAAATATCTTCACTGCCATCTGTATAAACATGGAAATATCTACACTGCCATCTGTATAAATATGGAAATATATGCATAGGCATCTGTATAAACATGGAAATATCTGCACCGCTATCTGTATAAATATGGAAATACCTACACTGCTGTCTCTATAAACATGGAAATATGTACACCGCTATGTGTAAAAACATGGAAATATCTCCACTGCTCTCTGTATAAACATGGAAATCTCTGTACCGTTATCTGTATAAACATGGAAATATCTACAGCGCCATCTCTATAAACATTGAAATATCTAAACTGTCATCTGTCAAAACATGGAAATATCTACACAGTCATCTGAATAAACATGGAAATATCTACAACAGCATCTGTATAAACATGGATATAACTACAATACCATCTGTATACACATGTTAATATCTACACAGACATCTGTATAAATATGGAAATATCTACACCGCCATCTGTATAAACATGAAAATATCTACACTGTCATCTATATAAACATGGAAAGATCTACAGAGAACTCTGTATAAACATGGAAATATCGGCACAGCCACCTGTATAAACATGGAAATATCTACACCGCCATCTGTATAAACACGGAAATACCTATACAGTCATCTGTGTAAACATGGAAATATCTACACCACCATCTGTATAAACATGGAAATATCTACAATGCCCTCTGTATACACATGGAAATAATTACATGGCATTCTGTGTATAGATGGAAACAACAACACCGCCATCTGTACAAACATGGAAATATCTACACCGCTATCTGAATAAACATGGAAATATCTACACTGCAGTCTGTATAAACATGGAAATATCTACAACACTATGTGTATTAACGTGGAAATATCTCCATTGCTATCTGTATAAACATGGACATATCTCCACCGCAATCTGTATAAACATGAAAATATCTACACCGCTATCTCTATAAACATGGAAATATCTACACTGCCATCTGTACAAACATGGAAATATCTACACAGTCATCTGTAGAAACATGGAAATATCTACACCGCTATCTCTGAAAACATGGAAATAACTACACCGCTATCTCTATAAACATGGAAATATCTACACCGCTATCTCCATCAACATGGAAATATATACACCGCCATCTCTATAAACCTGGAGATATCTACAACGCCATCTACATAAACAAGAAAATATCTACACTGCCATCTATATAAACATGGAAATATCTACACCGCCATCTCTATTAACATGGAAATATCTACACTGCCATTTGTAGAAAGATGGAAATATCTACACCGCTATCTGTAGAAATATGAAATATCTAAACCGCTATCTGTATAAAAATGAAAATATCTACACTGCTGTCTGAATAAACATGGAAATATCCTCACCGCTATCTCTGTGAATATGGATATATCTACACCGCTATCTCTATAAACATGGAAATATCTACACCGCCTACTGTATAAACATGGAAATATCTACACCTCCATCTGCATAAACATGGAAATATCAACACTGTGATGTATACACATGGAAATATATTCACAGCCATTTGTATAAACATGGAAATATCTATACCGCTCCCTCTATAAACAGGGAAATAACTTCAATGCAATCTGTATAACCATCGAAATATCTACATCGCTCTCTGTGTAAACATGGAAATATCACCACCGCTATCTGTTTAAATATGGAAATACCTACACCGCTATCTTTATAAAAATGGAAATATCTACACAGTCAACTGTATATACATGGAAATATCTACACCACCATCTCAATAAACATGGAAAAAACTACACTGACATCTGTATAAACATGGAAGTATCTACACAATCGTGTGTATATACATGGAAATATCTACTCCACCTTCTCTATAAACATGGAAATAACTACACTGCCATCTGTATACACATGGAAATGTCTACAGAGCCATCAGTATAAACATGGAATCATCTTCACCGCTATCTCTATACACATGGAAACACCTACACTGCAATCTGTATAAACATGGAAATATCTACACCACAAACTCTATAAACATGGAAATATCTACACCGCCATCTCTATAAACATGGAACTATCTACACCGCCATCTGTGTAAACATGGAAATATCTACACTGCCGTGTGTATAAAGATGGAAATATCTGCATCCCGTTCTGTATAAACTTGGAAATATCTGCACTGCTATCTGTTTAAACAGGGAAATAACAACACCACTATCTGTATAAACGTGGAAATACCTACACCGTGATCTGTATAAACATGGAAATGTCTACACCGCCCTCTAAACATGGAAATATCTACACGGCTATCTCTATCAATATGGAAATATATACACCGCTTTCTCTATAAACATGGAAATATCTATGCCGCCATCTGTATAAACATGAAAATATCTACATGGTCATCTGTATAAACATGGAAATATCTGCACCACCATCTCTATAAACATGGAAATATCTAGACTGCCATCTGTATAAACATGGAAATATGTACACAGCCATCTGCATAAACATGGAAATAACTACACCGCTATCTCTATTCAGATGGAAATAATTACACAGCTATCTCTATAAACATGGAAATATCTACACCGCCATCTCTATAAACTTGGAAATATCTACACTGACATATTTATAAACATGAAAATATCTACATCGCCATCTCCATAAACATGGAACTATCTTCACCACCATCTGTGTAAACATGGAAATATCTAAACCGCTATCTGTTTGAACATGGACATATCTACACTGCCATCTGTATAAAGATGGAAATATCTACACCGCGAGCAGTATAAACATGGAAATATCTACACCGCTATCTGTATAAACATGGAAATACCAACACTGCTATCTGTATAAACATGGAAATATCTAAACCACTATCTGTATAAACATGGAAATATCTACACCACTATCTCTATAAACGTGGAAATCTCTGCAATGCCATCTCTGTAAACATGGAATTATCTACACCACTATCTCTATAAACATAGAAATATCTACACCGCCGTCTCTATAAACATGGAAATATGTACACAACTATCTCTATAAACGTGGAAATATCTACACCACCATCTGTATAAACATGGAAATATCTATGCCGCCGTCTGTGTAAACATAGAAATATCTACACTGCCATCGGTGGAAAGATGGAAATGTCTACACCGCGATCTGTATAAACTTGGAAATATCTACACCGCTACTTGTATAAACATGGAAATATCTACACTGTTATCTATATAAACATGGAAACATCTACACCACGATCTCTATATAAATGGAAATATATTCACTGCTATCTGTATAAACATGCAAATATCTACAATGCTATCTGTGTAAACATGGAAATATCTACACCGCTATCTGTGTAAACATTGAAATATCTACACTGCCATCTGTGTAAAGATGGAAATATCTTCACTGCAATCTGTGCAAAGGTGGAAATATCTACACCGCTATCTTTGTAAAGTAGGAAATATCTACACCGCAATCTGTGCAAAGATGGAAATATCTACACCGCTATCTGTATAAACATGGAAATATATACTCTACGATCTGTATTAACATGGATATATCTACACCGCTATCTGTATAAACATGGAAACATCTACACCGCTATCTGTATAAACATGGAAATATCTACACCGCTATCTGTATAACTATGGAAATATCTACACCGCTATCTCTATAAACTTGGAAATGTCTACACCGCTATCTGTATAAACATGGAAATATCTTCATGGCTATCTCTCTAAACATGGACATATCTACACCGCCATATGTATAAACATGGAAATACCTACAAAGTCATCTGTACAAACATGGAAATATCTACGCCACTATCTGTATAAACATGGAAATATCTACACTGCAATCTGTATACACATGGAAATAACTACACAGCAATCTCTATAAACATGGAAATATCTACATCGCTATCTGTATAAACATGGAAATATCCACACCGCTATCTGCGTAACATGGAAATATTTACACTGCCATTTGTAAAAAACACGGAAATATCTACATAGTCATCTGTATAAACATGGAAATATCTACACCCCCATCAGTAAAAACATGGAAATATCTACACCGCTGTCTCTACAAACATGGAAATAACTGCACCGCTATCTGTATAAACACGGAAATATCGACCCCGCTATCTGCATAAACTTGGAAATACCTGCACTGCCATCTCTATAAACATGAAAATATGTCCACCGCTATCTGTATAAACTTGAAAATATTTCCACCGCTATCTGCATAAACATGGAATTATCTACACCGCTATCTGTATAAACATGGAAATATCTACACCGTTATCTGTATAAACATGGAAATCTGTAGACCGCTATCTGTATAAACATTCAAATACCTACATTGCTATCTGTATAAACATGGAAATATCTACACTGCTATCTGTATAAACATGGAAATATCTACACTGCTATCTGTATAAACATGCAAATATCTACAGCGCTATCGATATAAACATGGAAATATCTCCACCTCTCTGTATAAACATGGAAATATCTACACCGCTATCTTTATAAACATGGAAATATCTACACTTCAATCTCTATAAACATGGAAATATCTACAACACTATCTGTGTAAACATGGAAATATCTTCACAGCTGTCTGTGTAAACATGGAAATATGTACACCACAATCTGTGTGAATATGGAAATATCTACACCTCTGCCTCTGTAAACATGGAAATATCTACACCACTATCTGTATAAACATGGAAATATCTACACCGCTATCTGTATAAACATGGAAATATCTACACCACAATCTGTATAAACATGGATATATCTACACCGCTATCTCTATAAACATGTTAATATCTACAATGCTATCTGTGTAAATATGGAAATATCTACTCCGCTATCTGTATAAATATGGAAATATCTACACCGCTATCTCTATAAACATGGAAATGTCAACACCGCTATCTGTATAAACATGGAAATATCTACATGGCTATCTCTAAAAACATGGAAATATCTTCACCGCCTTCTGTATAAACATGGAAATATCTACACTGCCATCTGTATAAACATGGAAATAACTAAACCGCTATCTCTATAAACATTGAAATATCTACACCGCTTTCTGTATAAACGTGGAAATATGTACACCGCAATCTGTGCAAATATGGAAATATCTACACCTCTATCTCTGTAAATATGGAAATATCTACACCGCTATCTCTATAAACATGGAAATATCTACACCGCCATCACTATAAACATGAAAATACGTCCACCGCTATCTGTATAAACGTGAAAATATCTCCACCGCTATCTGAATAAACATGGAAATATCTACACCGTTATCTGTATAAACATGGAAATATCTACACCGCTATCTGTATAAACATGGAAATATCTAGACCGCTATCTGTATAAACATTCAAATATCTACATTGCTGTCTGTATAAGTATGGAAATATCTTCATCGCTATCTCTATAAACATGGAAATATCTACACCGCTCTCTGTATAAACATGGAAATATCTACACCGCTATCTGCATAAACATGCAAATATCTACAGCGCTATATGTATAAACCTGGAAATATATACACTGCAATCTCTATAAACATGGAAATATCTACAACAATATCTGTGTAAACATGGAAATACCTACACAGCTGTCTGTGTAAACATGGAAATCTGTACACCGCAATCTGTATGAAGATGGAAATATCTACACCTCTGTCTCTGTAAACATGGAAATATCTACACCACTATCCGTATAAACATAGAAATATCTACACCGCTATCTGTATAAACATGGAAATATCTACACCACAGTCTGTATAAACATGGATATATCTACACCGCTATCTGTAGAAACATGGAAATATCTACACCGCTATGTCTATAAACATGGAAATGTCAACACAGCTATCTCTATATAGATGGTAATATCTACACGGCTATCACTAAACACATGGAAATATCTTCACCGTATACAGATCTACAACGCTCTCTGTATGAACATGGAAATAGCTACTCCGCGATCTCTATATACATGGATATGTCTACACTGCTATGTTTATAAACATGGAAATAGCTACACTGCCATTTGTATAAACATGGAAATACCTACACTGTCATCTGTATACACATGGAAATATCTACACAACCATGTGTATAATCATGGAAATATCTACACCGTTATCTCTATAAACATGGAGATACCTGCACCACTAACTCTATAAACAAGGAAATATCTACACTGCCATTTCCATAAACTTGGAACTATGTACACCAGCATCTGTATAAACATGTAAATATCTACACTGCCATCGGTATAAAGACGTAAATATCTACACCGTGAGCTGTGTAATCATGGAAATATCTACACCGCTATATATATAAACTTGGAAATACCAACACCGCTATCTGTATAAACTTGGAAATGTCTACAACGCTATCTCTGTAAACATGGAAATACCTACACCGCTATCTCTGTAAACAAGGAAATATCTACACCGCTATCTCTATAAACATGGAAATGTATACACCGCCATCTCTATAAACATGGAAAAATCTACACCGCCATCTACATAAAAAAGGAAGTGTCTACACCGCCATCTGTATAAACGTGGAAATATCTACACCATTATCTGTATAAACATGGAAATATCTACAACACTATCTGTGTAAACATGGAAATATCTACTCAGCTGTCTGTGTAAACATGCAAATATATACACCGTTATCTGTGTGAAGGTGGAAATATCTACACGGCAATCTGTGCAAATATGGAAATATCTACAACTCTATCTCTGTAAACGTGGAAATAGCTACACCGCTATCTTTATAAACATGGAAACATCTACATCGCTATCAGTATAAACATGGAAATATCTACACCGCTATCTGTATAAATATGGAAATATCTACACCGCTATCTCTTTAAACATGGAAATGTCTACACCGCTATCTGTTTAAACACGGAAATATCTACATGGCTATTTCTATAAATATGGAAATATCAACACTGCGATCTGTATAAACATGGAAATATCTACACAGCCATCTCTATAAACATGGAAATCTCTCCACCGCTATCTGTATAAACATGGAAATATCTCCACCGCTCTCTGTATAAACATGGAAATATCTACACCGCTATCTGCATAAACATGGAAATATCTACACCGCTATCTGTATAAACATGGAAATATCTACAGCGCTATCTGAATAAACATGGAAATAACTCCACCGTTATCTGTGTAATCATGTAAATATCTACACCACTATCTTTATAAACATGGAATTATCTACACCGCAACCTCTATAAACATGGAAATATCTTCAACACTATCTGTGTAAACATGGAAATATCTACACAGCTGTCTGTGTAAACATGGAAATATGTACACCACAATCTGTGTGAGGATGGAAATATCTACACCGCAATCTGTGCAAATATGGAAATATCTACACCTCTATCTCTATAAACATGGAAATATCCACACCACTATCTGTATAAACATGGAAATATCTACACCGCTATCTGTGTAAACATGGAAATATCTACACCGCTATCTGTATAAATATGGAAATATCTACACCGCTATCTCTATAAACATAGAAATGTCTGCACCGCTATCTGTTTAAACATGGAAATATCTACATGGCTATTTCTATAAATATGGAAATATCTACACTGCCATCTGTATAAACATGGAAATATCGACACAGCCATCTCTATAAACATGGAAATATCTACATCGCTATCTGTATAAACATGGAAATAGCTAAACCGCTATCTGGATGAACATGGAAATATCTACACTGCTATCTGCATAAACATGCACATATCTACAGCGCTATCTTTATAAACATGGAAATATCTCCACCGCTATCTGTATAAACATGGAAATATCTACACCGCAATCTCTATAAACATGGAAATAACTACACCGCTATCTGCATAAACTTGGAAATCTCTACACCACCATCTGTATAAACATGGAAATATCTCCACCGCTATCTGTATAAACATGGAAATATCTCCACCGCTCTCTGTATAAACATGGAAATATCTACACCGCTATCTGTATAAACATGGAACTATCTACACCGCTATCTGTATAAACATGCAAATATCTACAGCGCTATCTGTATAAACATGGAAATATCTCCACCGTTATCTGTGTAAACATGGAAATATCTACACCACTATCTTTATAAACATGGAAATATCTACACCGCAATCACTATAAACATGGAAATATCTTCAACACTATCTGTGTAAAGATGGAAATATCTACACAGCTGTCTCTGTAAACATGGAAATCTGTACAAAGCAATCTGTGTGACGATGGAAATATCTACACCGCAATCAGTATAAACATGGAAATATCTACACCACTATCTGTATAAACATGGAAATATCTAGTCCGCTATCTGTATAAATATGGAAATATCTACACCGCTATCTCTATAAACATGGAAATGTCTACACCGCCTTCTGTATAAACATGAAAATATCTACACTGCCCTCTGTATAAACACGGAAATAACGACACCGCTATCTCAATAAACATGGAAATATCTACACTGCCATCTGTATATACATGGAAATAGCTACACAGTCATCTGTATAAACATGGAAATATCTACACAGCCATCTCTATAAACATGGAAATATCTACATCGCTAACTGAATAAACATGGAAATAGCTAAACCGCTATTTGTATTAACATGGAAATATCTACACCGCCATCTGTAAAAATATGGAAATATCTACACAGTCATATGTTGAAGCATGGAAATAACCACACCGCCATCTCTATACACATGGAAATATCTCCACCGCTATCTGTATAAACATGGAAATATCTACACCGCTATCAGTATAAACATGGAAATATCTACACCGCTATTTTTATAGACATGGAAATATCTACACCGCAATCTGTATACACATGGAAATATCTACACAGCCATCTGTATAAACATGTAAATATCTACACTGCTATCTATATAAACATGGAAATATCTGCACTGCCATCTGTAAAAACATGGAAATACATATACAGTCATCTCTATAAACTTGGAAATATCTACAATGCCATCTGTGTACACATGGACATATCTACACAGCCATCTGTATAAACATGGAAATATCTACACCGCTATCTGTATAAACATCGTAATATCTAGACCACCATCTATATAAACATGGAAATATCTACACCGCCATCTGTTTAAACATGGAAATATTTACAATGCCATTTGTAGAAAGATGGAAATATCTACACCGCAATCGGTGTAAACATAGAAATATCTACACCGATATCTGTAAAAACATGGAAATATCTACACCGCGATCTGTATGAACATGGAAATATCTACACCGCCATCTGTATAAACTTGGAAATACCTACAAAGTCATCTGTATAAACATGGAAATATCTACACAGCCATCGGTATAAACATGGAAATATCTACACAGCCATCTGTATATACATGGAAATATCTACACCGCTATCTGTATAAACATGGAAATAACTACACCGCTATTTGTATAAACAAGCAAATATCTACACCGTGATCTGTATAAACATGGAAATATCTACACCGCCATCTCTATAAACATGGAAATATCTACACCGCCATCTCTATAAACATGGAAATATCTACACCCCTATCTGTGTAAACATGGAAAGATCCAAACCGCTATCTCTATAAACATGGAGAAATCAACACCGCTATCTCTATGAACATGGAAATATCTACACCGCCATCTCTATAAACATGGAAATATCTACACCACGATCAGTATAAACATGGAAACATCTACACCGCTATCTGTATAAACATGGAAATATCTCCACTGCTATCTCTATAAACCTCGAAATATCTACACCGCCATCTGTATAAACATGGAAGTATTTACAAAGTTATCTGTATAAACATGGAAATATCTACACCGCCATCTGTATAAACATGGAAATATCTACACAGCCATGTGTATATACATGGAAATATCTACACCGCTATCTATATAAACATGGAAATAACTACACCGCTATCTGTATAAAGATGGAAATATCTACACCACCATCTACATAACCATGTTAATATCTGCGCTGCCGTCTGTATAAACATGGAAATATCTACACGGTCATCTGTGTATAGATGGAAATATCAACACCGCCATCTGTACAAACATGGAAATATCTGCAACGCTATCTCTATAACCATGGAAATATCTACACCACGGTCTGTATAAACATGGAAATATCTACACCGCTATCTGTATAAACATGGAAATATCTACACCGCCATCTATATAAACATGGAAATATCTACAACGTGATCTGTATAAACATGGAAATATTTTCACCGCTATCTGTATAAACATGGAAATTTCTACACCGTTATCTGTATAAATATGGAAATGTCTACACCGCTATCTGTATAAACATGGTAATATCTACACCACCATCTATATACACATGGAAATATCTTCACCGCCATCTTTATTAACATGGAAATATCTACAATGCCATCTGTAGAAAGATGGATATATCTACACCGCAATCTGTGTAAACATGGAACTATCTACAGCGCTATCTGTAAACACATGGAAATATCTACACCGCTATCTGTATAAACATGGAAATATCTACACCGCGATCTGTATAAACATGGAAATATCTACACCTCGATCTGTATAAACATGGAAATATCTACACTGCGATCTGTATAAACATGGAAATATCTACACCGCTATCTGTATAAACATGGAATATCTACACAGCTATCTCTATAAACATGGAAATATCTACACCGCCATCTGTATAAACATGGAAATAACTATACAGTCATCTGTGTAAACATGGAAATATCTACACCATCATCTGTATAAACATGGAAATATCTTCAATGCCATCTGAATACACATGGAAAAAACTACACGGCAATCTGTGTATAGATGGAAACATCAACACCGCCATATGTACAAACATGGAAATATCTACACCGCTATCTCCATAAACTTGAAAATATCTACACTGCGGTCTGTATAAACATGGAAATATCTACACCGGTATCTGTATAAACGTGGAAATATCTACAACACGATCTGTATAAACATGGAAATATTTACACCGCTATCTGTATAAACATGGAAATATCTAGACCGCTATCTCTATAAACATGGAAATATCTACGAAGCCATCTGTATAAACATGGAAATACCTACAAAGTCATGGGTAGGAACATGGAAATATCTACACTGCCATCTGTATAAACATGGAAATATCTACACAGCTCTCTGTATAAATATGGAAATATCTGCATAGGCATCTGTATAAACATGGAAATATCTGCACCGCTATATGTATAAACATGGAAATACCTCCACCGCTGTCTCTATAAACATGGAAATATGTACACCGCTATCTGTATAAACATGGAAATATCTGCACGGCTATCTCTATAAACATGGAAATATCTACAAAGACATCTGTATAAACATGGAAATACCTACACAGTCATGTGTAGGAACATTTAAATATCTACACTGCCATCTGTATAAACATAGAAATATCTACTAAGCTCTCTGTATGAATATGGAAATATCTGCATACGCATCTGTGTAAACATGGAAATACCTGCACCGCTATCTGTATAAACATGGAAATACCTACACCGCTGTCTCTATTAACATGGAAATATGTACACCGCTATGTGTATAAACATGGAAATATCTCCACTGCTCTCTGTATAAACATGGAAATATCTCCAACGTTATCTGTATAAACATGGAAATATCTACAGCGCCATCTCTATAAACATGGAAATATCTACACCACAATCTGTATAAACACGGAAATAACTACAATACCATCTGTATACACATGGAAATATCTACACAGACATCTGTATAAATATGGAAATAACTACACGGCCATCTGTATAAACATGGAAATATCTACACTGCCATCTGTAGAAAGATGGAAATATCTACACCGCTATCTCTATAAATATGGAAATATCTACACCGCCATCTCTATAAACATGAAAATAACTACACTGCCATCTCCATATAGATGGATGTATCTACTCCGCCATATGTATAAACATGGAAATATCTACACACCGATCTGTATAAACATGGAAATATCTTCACGACGATCTGTATAAACATGGAAATATCTTCACCGCCTTCTGTATAAACGTGGTAATATCTACACCACCATCTATATAAACATGGAAATACCGACACCGCCATCTGTATAAACATGGAAATATCAACAATGCCAACAGTAGAAAGATGGAAATACCGACACCGCAATCTGTGTAAACATGGAAATATCTACACCAATATCTGTAAAAACATGGAAATATCTACACCGCTATCTGTGTAAACATGGAAATATCTACACCGCGATCTGTATAAACATGGAAATATCTACTGTGCCTTCTCTATAAACATTGAAATATCTACACTGCCATCTGTAAAAATATGGAAATATCTACACAGTCATCTGAATAAACATGGAAATATCTACACCAGCATCTGTATAAACATGGAAATACCTACAATACCATCTGTATACACATGGAAATATCTACACAGACATCTGTATAAATATGGACATATCTACACCGCCATCTCTATAAACATGAAAATATCTACACTGCCATCTCCATAAATACGGAACTAACTACTCTGCCATCTGTATAATCCTGGAAACATCTACACCACCAGCTTTGTGAACAAGGAAATATCTACAATGCCATCTGTATAAAGATATAAATATCTGCACCGCGAGCTGTATAAACATGGAAATATCTACATCGCTATCTGTATAAACGTGGAAATAGCAACACCGCTATCGGTATAAACTTGGAAATATCTACACCGCTATCTGTATAAACATGGAAATATCTACACCGCTATCTGTATAAACATGGAAATATCTACACAGCTATCTGTATAAACATGAAAATATCTACATTGCGATCTTTATAAGCATGGAAATATCTACACCGCGATCTGTATAAACATGGAAATAACTTCACCACGATCTGTATAAACATGGAAATATCTACACCGCTATCTGTATAAACATGGTAATATCTACACCACCATCTATATAAACATGGAAATATCTACACCGCCATCTGTATAAACATGGAAATATCTACAATGCCATTTGTAGAAAGATGGAAATATCTACACCGCAATCGGTGTAAACATGGAAATATCTACAACGATATCTGTAAAAACATGGAAATATCTACACCGATATCTGTAAAAACATGGAAATATCTACACCGCGATCTGTATAAATATGGAAATATCTAAACCGCGATCTGTATAAACATGGAAATATCTACACCGCTATCTTTATAAACATGGAAATATCTTCACAGCTATCTCTATAAACATGGAAATATCTACAACGGCCATCTGTATAAACATGGAAATACCTACAAAGTCATCTGTATAAACATGGAAATATCTACACAGCAATCTGTATAAACATGGAAATATCTACACAGCCATCTGTATATACATGGAAATATCTACACCGCTATCTGTATAAACATGGAAATAACTTCACTGCTATTTGTATAAACAAGGAAATATCTACATCGTGATCTGTATAAACATGGAAATATTTACACCGCTATCTGTATAATCATGGAAATTTCTACACCGTTATCTGCATAAATATGGAAATATCTACACCGCTATCTCTATAAACATGGAAATATCTACACCGCCATCTGTATAAACATGGAAATACCTATATAGACATCTGTGTAAACATGGAAATACCTACACCACCATCTGTATAAACATGGAAATATCTTCACTGCCATCTGTATAAAGTTAGAAATATCTTCACAGCCCTCTGTATAAATATGGAGATAACTGCATAGGCGTCTGTATAAACATGGAAATATCTGCACCGCTATCTGTATAAACATGGAAATACCTACACTGCTGTCTCTATAAAAATGGAAATGTGTGCACCGCTATGTGTATAAACATGGAAATATCTCCACTGCTGTCTGTATAAACATGGAAATATCTCCACCGTTATCTGTATAAACATAGAAATATCTACAGCGCCATCTCTATAACCATTGAAATGTCTACACTGCAATCTGTAAAAACATAGAAATATCTACACAGTCAGCTGAATAAACATGGAAATATCTACACCACCATCTGTATAAACATGGAAATAACTACAATACCATCTGTATACACATGGAAATATCTACACAGACATCTGTATAAATATGGAAATATGTACACCGCCATCTGTATAAACATGGCAATATCTACACTGCCATCTGTAGAAAGATGGAAACATCTACACCGCTATCTCTATAAATATGGAAATATCTACACTGCCATCTCTATAAACATGAAAATATCTACACTGCCATCTCCATAAAGATGGAAGTATCTACTCCGCCATGTATATAAACCCGGAAATATCTAAACCACCATCTGTGAAAACATGGAAATATCTACACCGCAATCTGTATAAACATGGAAATATCTACACTGCCATCTGCATGTCCATGGAAATATCTACACCGCCATCTGTATAAACATGGAAATATCTACACGGCCATCTGTGTATAGATGGAAATATCAACACCACCATCTGTACAAACATGGAATTATCTACATTGCTATCTCTATAAACATGGAAATATCTGCACTGCCATCTGTAAAGACATGGAAATACCTATGCAGTCATCTGTATAAACATGGAAATATCTACAATGCCATCTGTATACACATGGAAATAACTTTACAGTCATCTGTATAAACATGGAAATATCTACAATCCCATCTGTATACACATGGAAATATCTACACAGCCATCTGTATAAACATGTAAATATTTACATTGCTATCTCTATAAACATGAAAATATCTACACCGCCAACTCTATAAACATGAAAATATCTACACTGCCATCTCCATAAACAAGGAACTAAATACTCCACCATCTGTAGTAACATGGAAACATCTACACCGCCATCAGTGTGAATAAGGAAATATCTACAATGCCACATGTATAAAAATATAAATATCTGCACCACGAGCTGTATAAACATGGAAATATCTACATCGCTATCTGTATAAATGTGGAAATACCAACACCGCTATCGGTATAATCAAGGAAATATCTACAACGCCATCTATATAAACATGGAAATATCTACACCGCTATGTCTATAAACATGGAAATACCTACACCGCTATCTCTATATACATGGAAATATCTACACCGCTATCTGTATAAACATGGAAATATCGACACCGCTATCTGTATAAACATGGAAATATCTACACCGCTATCTGTAAAAACATGGAAATATCTACACCGCGATCTGTATAAACATGGAAATATCTACACCCTGATCTGTATAAACATGGAAATAACTTCACGAGGATCTGTATAAACATGGAAATATCTACACCGCTATCTGTATAAACATGGTTATATCTACACCACCATCTTTATAAACATGGAAATATCTACACCGCCATCTGTATAAACATGGAAATATCTACAATGCCATCTGTAGAAAGATGGAAATATCTACACCGCAATCTGTGTAAACATGGAAATATCTACACCAATATCTGTAAAAACATGGAAATATCTACACCGCTATCTGTATAAACATGGAAATATCTACACCGCGATCTGTATAAACATGGAAATATCTACAGCGCCTTCTCTATAAACATTGAAATATCTACACTGCCATCTGTAAAAATATGGAAATATCTACACATTCATCTGAATAAACATGGAAATACCTACAATGACATCTGTAGAAAGATGGAAATATCTACACCGCAATCTGAGTAAACATGGAAATATCTACACCGATATCTGTATAAACAAGGAAATATCTACACCGCCATCTGTAGAAACATGGAAATATCTACACCGCAATCTCTATAAACATGGAAATAACTACACCGCTATCTGTATAAATATGGAAATATCCACACAGCTATCTCTATAAACATGGAAATACCTACACCAATTTCTCTATAAACATGGAAATATCTACACTGCAATCTCTATATACATGGAAATATCTACACCGCCATCTCTATAAACATGAAAATATCTACACCGCCATCTTCAGAAACATGGATGTATTTACACCGCCATCTGTATAAACTTGGAAATATCTACACCACTATCTGAATAAACATGGAAATATCTTCACTTCTATCTGTATAAACATGGAAATATCTACACCGCTATCTGTATAAAGATGGAAATATCTATACCGCAATCTGTATAAATATGGAAATACCTTCACCGCTATCTCTATAGACATGGAAATATCTACACCGCTATCTGTATAAACATGGAAATATCTCCACTCCCATCTGTATAAAGATGGAAATATCTACACCGCGATCAGTATAAACATGGAAATATCTACACCGCTATTTGTATAAACATGGAAGTAGCAACACCGCTATCTGTATATACATGGAAATATCTACACCGCTATCTCTATAAACATGAAAATACTTACACCACCCTCTCTATAAACATGGAAATATTTTCACCGCTTTTTCTATAAACATAGAAATAACTACACCGCCATCTCTATAAACATGGAGATATCTACACCGCAATCTGTATAAACATGGAAATATCTACACCGCTATGTGTATTAACGTGGAAATATCCCCATTGCTATCTGTATAAACATGGACATATCTCCACCACAATCTGTATAAATATGAAAATATCTACACCGCTCTCTCTATATACATGGGAATATCTACACTGCCATCTGTACAAACATGGAAATACCTACACAGTCATCTGTAGAAACATGGAAATATCTACACCGCTATCTCTATAAACATGGAAATAACTACACCGCTATCTCTATAAACATGGAAATATACACACCGCCATCTCCTTAAACATGGAAGTATCTACAACGCCATCTACATAAACAAGAAAATATCTACACTGCCATCTATATAAACATGGAAATGTCTACACCGCCATCTCTATAAACATGGAAATATCTACACTTCCATTTGTAGAAAGATGGAATAATCTACACCGCCATCTGTATAAACGTGGAAATATCTACAACGCAATCTGTATAAACATGGAAATATCTACACCGCAATCTCTGTAAACATGGAAATATCTACACCGCCATCTATGTAAACATGAAAATATCTACACTCCCATATTCAGAAACATGGCTGTATCTACACTGCCATCTGTATAAAAATGGAAATATCTACACCACTATCTGTTTAAAGATGGAAATATTTAAACCGCAATCTCTATAAACATGGAAATATCTACACCGCAATCGCTATAAACATGGAAATATCTACACCGCCATGTGTATTAACATGGAAATATCTACACAGTCATTTGTATAAACCTGGAAATATCTACACTGTCATCTATATAAACATGGAAATATCTACAGAGAACTCTGTATAAACATGGGAATATCGGCACAGCCACCTGTATAAACATGGAAATATCTACACCGCAATCTGTACAAACATGGAAATATCTACACAGTCATCTGTAGAAACATGGAAATATCTACACCGCTATCTCTACAAACATGGAAATAACTACACGGCTATTTGTATAAACAAGGAATTATCTATACCGCCATCTGTTTAACATGGAAATATATACACAGACATTTGTTAATACAAGGAGATATCTACACCGCTATCTGTATAAACATGCTAATAATTACACAGCTATCTCTATAAATGTGGAAATATTTGCACCGCTATCCCTATAAACATGGTAATATCAGCACCACGATCTGTATAAACATGGAAATTTCTACACCATGATCTATATAAACATGGAAATATCTACACGGCGATCTGTATAAACATGGAAATATCTACACAGCGATCTGTATAAACATGGAAATATCTTCACCACAATCTGCATAAACATGTAAATATCTACACCGCCATCTATATAAACATGGAAATATCTACACCGCCATCTGTATAAACATGGAAATATCTACAATGCCATCTGTAGAAAGATGGAAATATCTACACCGCAACCTGTATAAACATGGAAACATCTACACCGCGATCTGTATAAACATGGAAATACCCACAAAGTCATGTGTATAAACATGGAAATATCTACAAAGCCATCTGTATAAACATGGAAATATCTACACCGCGGTGTGTTTAAACATGGAAATATCTACACCGCTATCTGTATAAACATGGAAATATCTACACCGCTATCTCTATAAACATGGAAATATCTACACCGTGATCTGTATAAACATGGAAATATTTACACCGCTATGTGTATAAACATGGAAATTTCTACACCGTTATCTGTATAAATATGGAAATATCTACACCGCTATCTGTATAAACATGGAAATATCTACAACGCTATCTGTATAAACATGGAAATATCTACACCGCGATCTGTATAAACATGGAAATATCTACACCGCGATCTGTATAAACATGGAAATATCTTCACCACAATCTGCATAAACATGGAAATGTCTACACCGCCATCTATATAAACATGGAAATATCTACATCACCATCTGTATAAACATGGAAATATCTACAATGACATCTGTAGAAAGATGGAAATATCTACAACGCAATCTTTGTAAACATGGAAATATCTACAGCGATATCTGTAAAAACATGGAAATATCTACACCGCTATCTCTATAAACATGGAAATATCTACACCGCAACCTGTATAAACATGGAAATATCTACACCGCGATCTGTATAAACATGGAAATACCCACAAAGTCATCTGTATAAACATGGAAATATCTACACAGCCATCTGTATAAACATGGAAATACCTACACCGCGATCTGTTTAAACATGGAAATATCTACACCGCTATCGGTATAAACATGGAAATATCTACACCGCTATCTCTATAAACATGGAAATATCTACACCGTGATCTGTATAAACATGGAAATATTTACACCGCTATGTGTATAAACATGGAAATTTCTACACCGTTATCTGTATAAATATGGAAATATCTACACCGCTATCTGTATAAACATGGAAATATCTACACCGCTATCTGCATAAACATGGAAATATCTACACCGCGATCTGTATAAACGTGGAAATATCTACACCGCGATCTGTATAAACATGGAATTATCTTCACCACGATCTGTATAAACATGGAAATATCTACACCGCCATCTATATAAACATGGAAATATCTACACCGCCATCTGTATAAACATGGAAATATCTACACCGATATCTGTAAAAACATGGAAATATCTACACCGCTATCTCTATAAACATGGAAATATCTACACCGCAATCTGTACAAACATGGAAATATCTACACCGCGATCTGTATAAACATGGAAATACCTACACCGCTATCTGTATAAACATGGAAATATCTACACAGCTATTTCTATAAACATGGAAATATCTACACCGCCATCTGTATAAACATGGAAATACCTACAAAGTCATCTGTATAAACATGGAAGTATATACACAGCCATCTGTATAAACATGGAAATATCTACACAGCCATCTGTATATACATGGAAATATCTACACCGCTATCTGTATAAACATGGAAATATCTACACTGACATCTGTAGAAAGATGGAAATATCTACACCGCTATCTCTATAAATATGGAAATATCTACACCGCCATCTCTATAAACATGAAAATATCTACACTGCCATCTCCATAAAGATGGAAGTATCTACTCTGCCATGTGTATAAACACGGAAATATCTTCAACACTATCTGTGTAAACATGGAAATATCTACACCGCGATCTGTATAAACGTGGAAATATCTACACCGCGATCTGTATAAACATGGAAATATCTTCACCACGATCTGTATAAACATGGAAATATCTACACCGCCATCTATATAAACATGGAAATATCTACACCGCCATCTGTATAAACATGGAAATATCTACACCGATATCTATAAAAACATGGAAATATCTACACCGCTATCTCTATAAACATGGAAATATCTACACCGCAATCTGTACAAACATGGAAATATCTACACCGCGATCTGTATAAACATGGAAATACCTACACCGCTATCTGTATAAACATGGAAATATCTACACAGCTATTTCTATAAACATGGAAATATCTACACCGCCATCTGTATAAACATGGAAATACCTACAAAGTCATCTGTATTAACATGGAAATATCTACACAGCCATCTGTATAAACATGGAAATATCTACACAGCCATCTGTATATACATGGAAATATCTACACCGCTATCTGTATAAACATGGAAATATCTACACTGACATCTGTAGAAAGATGGAAATATCTAAACCGCTATCTCTATAAATATGGAAATATCTACACCGCCATCTCTATAAACATGAAAATATCTACACTGCCATCTCCATAAAGATGGAAGTATCTACCCTGCCATGTGTATAAACACGGAAATATCTTCAACACTATCTGTGTAAACATGGAAATATCTACACCGCTATCTGTTTAAACATGGAAATATCTACACGGCCATCTTCATGTCCATGGAAATACCTACGCCGCCATCTATATAAACATGGAAATATTTACACGGCCATCTGTGTATAGATGGAAATATCAACACCGCCATCTGTAGAAACATGGAAATATCTACACCGCTATCTCTATAAACATGGAAATATCTGCACTGCCATCTGTAAAAACATGGAAATACGTATACAGTCATCTGTATAAACATGGAAATATCTACAATGCCATTTGTATACACATGGAAATATCTACACAGCCATCTGTAGAAACATGTAAATATCTACACTGCTATCTCTATAAACATGGAAATATCAACACCGCCATCTCTATAAACAAGAAAATATCTACACCGCGATCTGTATAAACATGGAAATATCTACACCGCGATCTGTATAAACATGGAAAAAACTTCAAAACAATCTGTATAAACCTGGAAATATCTACACCGCCATCTATATAAACATGGAAATATCTTCACCGCCATCTGTATAAACATGGAAATATCTACAATGCCATCTGTAGAAAGATGGAAATATCTACACCGCAATCTGTGTAAACATGGAATTATCTACACCGATATCTGTAAGTGCAAGGAAATATCTACACCTCTATCTCTATAAACATGGAAATATTTACACCGCAATCTGTAAACATGGAAATATCTACACAGCGATCTGTATAAACATGGAAATATCTACACATCCATCTGTATATACATGGAAATATCTACACCGCTATCTGTATAAACATGGAAATAACTACACCGCTATTTGTATAAACAAGGAAATATCTACACCGTGATCTGTACAAACATGGAAATATCTACACCGCCATCTCTATAAAAATGGAAATATCTACACCCCTATCTGTATTAACATGGAAATATCCACACCGCTATCTCTATAAACATGGAAAAATCAACACCGCTATCTCTATGAATATGGAAATATCTACACCGCCATCTCTATAAACATGGAAATATCTACACCACGATCAGTATAAACATGGAAATATCTACACCGCTATCTGTATAAACATGGAAATATCTGCACTGCTATCTCTATAAACTTCGAAATATCTACACCGCCATCTGTATAAACATGGAAATACATAAAAAGTTATCTGTATAAACTTGGAAATATCTACACCGCCATCTGTATAAACATGGAAACATCTACACAGCCATGTGTATATACATGGAAATATCTACAGCCCTATCTATATAAACATGGAAATAACTACACCGCTATCTGTATAAACATGGAAATATCTACACCGCCATCTACATATCCATGGAAATATCTGTGCCGCCATCTGTATAAACATTGACATATCTATACGGTTATCTGTGTATAGATGGAAATAACAACACCGCCATCTGTACCAACATGGAAATATCTGCACCGCTATCTGTATAAACATGGAAATATCTACACCGCGGTCTATATAAACATGGAAATATCTACACCGCTATCTGTACAAACATGGAAATATGTACACTGCTATCTCTATAAACATGGAAATATCTACCCCGTAATCTGTATAAACATGGAAATATTTACACTGCTATCTGTATAAACATGGAAATATCTACAGCGCCATCTCTATAAACATTGAAATATCTACACTGCCATCTGTAAAAACATGGAAATATCTACACTGTCAACTGTATAAACATGGAAATATCTACACCACCATCTGTATAAACATGGAAATACCTACAATACCATCTGTACACACATGGAAATACCTACACAGACATCTGTATAAATATGGAAATATCTACACAGCCATCTGTATATACATGGAAATATCTACACCTCTATCTGTATAAACATGGAAATATCTACACTGACATCTGTAGAAAGATGGAAATATCTACACCGCTATCTCTATAAATGTGGAAATATCTACACCGCCATCTCCATAAAGGTGGAAGTATCTACTCTGCCATCTGTATAAACACGGAAATATCTACAACACTATCTGTGTAAACATGGAAATATCTACACCGCTATCTGTTTAAACATGGAAATATCTACACCGCCATCTGCATGTCCATGGAAATATCTATGCCGCCATCTATATAAACATGGAAATATCTACACGGCCATCTGTGTATAGATGGAAATATCAACACCGTCATCTGTAGAAACATGGAAATATCTACACCGCTATCTCTATAAACATGGAAATATCTCCACTGCCATCTGTAAAAACATGGAAATATGTATACAGTCATGTGTATAAACATGGAAATATCTACAATGCCATCTGTATACCCATGGAAATATCTACACAGCCATCTGTAGAAACATGTAAATATCTACACTGACATTTCCATAAAGATGGAACTAACTACTCTGCCATCTGTATAAACATGGAAACATATACACCGCCATCTGTGTGAATAAGGAAATATCTACAATGCCATCTGTATAAAGATGTAAATATCTGCACCGCGAGCTGTATAAACATGGAAATATCTACATCGCTATCTGTATAAACGTGGAAATACCAACACCGCTGTCGGTATAAACCTGGAAATGCCTACAACGCCATCTATATAAACATGGAAATATCTACACCGCAATGTCTATAAACATGGAAATACCTACACCGCTATCTCTATAAACATGGAAATATCTACACCGCTATCTGTATAAACATGGAAATATCTACACCGCGATCTGTATAAACCTGGAAATATCTACACCACGATCTGTATAAACATGGAAATATCTTCACCACGATCTGCATAAACATGGAAATATCTACACCGCTATCTGTATAAACATGGTAATATCTACACCACCATCTGTATAAACATGGAAATATCTACACCACCATCTGTATAAACATGGAAATATCTACAATGCCATCTGTAGAAAAATGGAAATATCTACACCGCAATCTGTGTAAACATGGAAATATCTACACCGATATCTGTAAAAACATGGAAATATCTACACCGCTATCTCTACAAACATGGAAATATCTACACCGCGATCTGTATAAACATGGAAATATGTACACCGCGATCTGTATAAACATGGAAATATCTACTCCGCTATCTGTATAAACATGGAAATATCTACAAAAGTATCTCTATAAACAAGGAAATAACTACACCGCCATCTGTATAAACATGGAAATACCTACAAAGTCGTCTGTATAAAAATGGAAATATCTACAAAACCATCTGAATAAACATGGAAATATCTACACAGCCATCTGTATATTCATGGAAATATCTACACCGCTTTACGTATAAACATGGAAATACCTACACCGCTATCTGTATATACATGGAAATATATACAATGCTATATGCGTAAACATGGAAATATCTACACCGCTATCTTTATAAACAAGGAAATACCAACAGCGTTATCTGTATAAACATGGAAATATCTACACCGCTAAATCTATAAACATGAAAATACTTATACCACCATCTGTATAAGCATGGAAATATTTACACCGCTATCTCTATAAACATAGAAATAACTACACCGCCATCCCTATAAACAAGGAAATATCTACACCGCCATCTGCATATACATGGAAATATCTACACCGCCATCTGCATATACATGAAATATATACACACACATGTGTATAAACATGGAAATATATACACTGCCATCTGTATAAACTTGGAAATATCTACACTGACATCTGTAGAAAGATGGAAATGTCTACAAAGCGATCTGTATCAACATGGGAATTTCTACACCGCTATCTGTATAAACATGGAAATATCTACACCGCTATCTCTATCAACATGGAAATAACTACACCACAATCTGTATAAACATGGAAATATGTACAATGCTATCTCTGTAAACTTGGAAATATCTACACCGCTATCTGTGTAAATTTGGCAATACCTACACCGCAATCTGTGCAAAGATGGAAATACCTACACCGCTATCTCGGTAAACATGGAAATATCTACACCGATATCTGTATAAACATGGAAATATCTACACTGCCATCTGTATAAACATGGAAATAGCTACAGCGCCATCTGTATAAACATGGAAATATCTACACCGCCATCTGTACACACATGGAAATATCTACAAAGCCATCTGTATAAACATGGAAATATGTACACTGTTATCTCTATAAACAGGGAAATATCTACACCGCTATCTGTAGAAACATGGAAATATCTACATCGCTATCTGTATAAACAGGGATATATCTCCACCGCTATCTGTATAAACATGGAAATAACTACAACGCTATCTGTATAAACAAGGAAATATCTACACCGCTATCTGTATAAACATGGAAATATCTACAACGCTATCTGTGTAAACATGGAAATATCTACAAAGCTATCTGTGTAAACTTTGAAATATCTACACAGCTATCTGTGTAAAAATGGAAATATCTACACAGCAATCTGTGCAAAGATGGAAATATCTACACTGCTATCTCTGTAAACATGGAAATATCTACACCGCTATCTGTATAAACATGGAAATATCTATACCGCAGTCTCTATAAACATGGAAATATCTCCACCGCTATCTGTATAAACATGAAAATATCTACACCGGTTTCTGTATAAACATGGACATATCTACACCGCAGTCTGTATAAACATGGAAATATCTACAACGCTATGTGTGTAAACATGGAAATATCTACACAGCTATCTGTGTAAACTTGGAAATATCTACACAGCTGTCTGCGTAAACATGGAAATATCTTCACGGCAATCTGTGCAAAGATGGAAATAACTACACCGCTATCTCTGTATACATGGAAATAACTACACCGCTACCTGTATAAACATGGAAATATCTACACCGCCATCTGTAGAAACATGGAAATACCTACACCGCTATCTATATAAATATGGAAATATCTAGACCGCTATCTCTATATACATGGAAATATCTACACCGCCAACTCTATAAACATGAAAATATCTACACCACCATCTTCAGAAACATGGATGTGTCTACACCGCCATCTCTATAAACTTGGAAATATCTACACCACTATCTGTATAAACATGGAAATATCTTCACTTCTATCTGTATAAACATGGAAATATCTACCCCGCCATCTGTATAAAGATGGAAATATCTACACCGCAATCTGTATAAATATGGAAATACCTGCACCGCTACCTCTATAGACATGTAAATATCTACACCGCTATCTGTATAAACAGGGAAATATCTCCACCACTATGTGTATAAACATGGAAATATCTACACCGCTTTATGTATAAACATGGAAATATCTACACCGCTATCTGTATATACATGGAAATATATACAATGCTATATGCGTAAACATGGAAATATCTACACCGCTATCTTTATAAACAAGGAAACCAACACCGTTATCTGTATAAACATGGAAATATCTACACCGCTAAATCTATAAACATGAAAATACTTACACCACCATCTGTATAAGCATGGAAATATTTTCACCGCTATCTCTATAAACATAGAAATAACTACACCGCCATCCCTATAAACAAGGAAATATCTACACCGCCATCTGCACATACATGGAAATATCTACACCGCCATCTGCATATACATGGAAATATCTACACACACATCTGTATAAACATGGAAATATATACACTGCCATCTGTATAAACTTGGAAATATCTACACTGACATCTGTAGAAAGATGGAAATGTCTACAAAGCGATCTGTATCAACATAGGAATTTCTACACCGCTATCTGTATAAACATGGAAATATCTACACCGCTATCTCTATCAATATGGAAATAACTACACCACAATCTGTATAAACATGGAAATATGTACAATGATATCTCTGTAAACTTGGAAATATCTACACCGCTATCTGTGTAAATTTGGCAATACCTACACCGCAATCTGTGCAAAGATGGAAATACCTACACAGCTATCTCTGTAAACATGGAAATATCTACACCGATATCTGTATAAACATGGAAATATCTACACTGCCATCTGTATAAACATGGAAATAGCTACAGCGCCATCTGTATAAACATGGAAATATCTACACCGCCATCTGTACACACATGGAAATATCTACAAAGCCATCTGTATAAACATGGAAATATCTACACTGCTATCTTTATAAACATGGAAATATCTGCACCGCTATCTGTAGAAACATGGAAATATCTACATCGCTATCTGTATAAACAGGGATATATCTCCACCGCTATCTGTATAAACATGGAAATAACTACAACGCTATCTGTATAAACAAGGGAATATCTTCACCGCTATCTGTATAAACATGGAAATATCTACAACGCTATCTGTGTAAACATGGAAATATCTACAAAGCTATCTGTGTAAACTTTGAAATATCTACACAGCTATCTGTGTAAAAATGGAAATATCTACACAGCAATCTGTGCAAAGATGGAAATATCTACACTGCTATCTCTGTAAACATGGAAATATCTACACCGCTATCTGTATAAACATGGAAATATCTATACCGCAGTCTCTATAAACATGGAAATATCTCCACCGCTATCTGTATAAACATGAAAATATCTACACCGCTTTCTGTATAAACATGGATATATCTACACCGCAGTCTGTATAAACATGGAAATATCTACAACGCTATGTGTGTAAACATGGAAATATCTACACAGCTATCTGTGTAAACTTGGAAATATCTACACAGCTGTCTGCGTAAATATGGAAATATCTTCACGGCAATCTGTGCAAAGATGGAAATAACTACACCGCTATCTCTGTAAACATGGAAATATCTACACCGCTACCTGTATAAACATGGAAATATCTACACCGCCATCTGTAGAAACTTGGAAATACCTACACCGCTATCTATATAAATATGGAAATATCTAGACCGCTATCTCTATATACATGGAAATATCTACACCGCCAACTCTATAAACATGAAAATATCTACACCGCCATCGTCAGAAACATGGATGTGTCTACACCGCCATCTCTATAAACTTGGAAATATCTACACCACTATCTGTATAAACATGGAAATATCTTCACTTCTATCTGTATAAACATGGAAATATCTACACCGCCATCTGTATAAAGATGGAAATATCTACACCGCAATCTGTATAAATATGGAAATACCTGCACCGCTACCTCTATAGACATGTAAATATCTACACCGCTTTCTGTATAAACAGGGAAATATCTCCACCACTATGTGTATAAACATGGAAATATCTACACCGCTTTATGTATAAACATGGAAATATCTACACCGCTATCTGTATATACATGGAAATATATACAATGCTATATGCGTAAACATGGAAATATCTACACCGCTATCTTGATAAACATGGAAATAGCAACACCGTTATCTGTATAAACATGGAAATATCTACACCGCTAAATCTATAAACATGAAAATACTTACACCACCATCTCTATAAGCATGGAAATATTTACACCGCTATCTCTATAAACATAGAAATAACTACACCGCCATCCCTATAAACAAGGAAATATCTACACCGCCATCTGCATATACATGGAAATATCTACACACACATCTGTATAAACATGGAAATATATACACTGCCATCTATATAAACTTGGAAATATCTACACTGACATCTGTAGAAAGATGGAAATGTCTACGAAGAGATCTGTATAAACATGGGAATTTCTACACCGCTACTTGTATAAACATGGAAATATCTACACCACTTTCTGAATAAACATGGAAACATCTACACCGCTGTCTGTATAAACATGGAAATATATACAATGCTATCTGCGTAAACATGGAAATATCTACACCGCTATCTCTATAAACATGGAAATATCTACAGCGCCATCTGTTTAAACATGGAAATATCTACACCGCCATCTGTACACACATGGAAAAATCTACAAAGCCATCTGTATAAACATGGAAATATATACACTGTTATCTCTATAAACATGGAAATATCTACACCGCTATCTGTAGAAACATGGAAATATCTACATAGCTATCTGTATAAACAGGGATATATCTCCACCGCTATCTGTATAAACATGGAAATATCTACAACGCTATCTGTATAAACATGGAAATATCTACACCGCTATCTGTATAAACATGGAAATATCTACACAGCTATCTGTGTAAACTTTGAAATATCTACACAGCTATCTGTGTAAAAATGGAAATATCTACACAGCAATCTGTGCAAAGATGGAAATATCTACACTGCTATCTCTGTAAACATGGAAATATCTACACCGCTATCTGTATAAACATGGAAATATCTATACCGCAGTCTCCATTAACATGGAAATATCTCCACCGCTATCTGTATAAACATGAAAATATCTACACCGCTTTCTGTATAAGCATGGACATATCTACACCGCAGTCTGTATAAACATGGAAATATCTACAACGCTATGTGTGTAAACATGGAAATATCTGCACAGCTATCTGTGTAAACTTGGAAATATCTACACAGCTATCTGCGTAAACATGGAAATATCTACACGGCAATCTGTGCAAAGATGGAAATAACTACACCGCTATCTCTGTAAACATGGAAATATCTACACCGCTACCTGTATAAACATGGAAATATCTACACCGCTGTCTGTATAAACAAGGAAGTATATACACCGCCATCAGTAGAAACATGGAAATATCTGCACCGCAATCTGTATAAACATAGAAATACCTACACCGCTATCTGTATAAATATGGAAATATCTACACCGCTATCTCCATAAACATGGAAATATCTACACTGCAATCTCTATATACATGGAAATTTCTACACGCCCATTTCTATAAATATGAAAATATCTACACCGCCATCTTCAGCAACATGCATGTATCTACACCGCCATCTGTATAAACTTGGAAATATCTACACCACTATCTGTATAAACAAGGAAACATCTTCACTTCTATCTGTATAAACATGGAAATATCTACACCGCCATCTGTATAAAGATGGAAATATCTACACCGCAATCTGTATAAATATGGAAATACCTACACCGCTACCTCTATAGACATGTAAATATCTACACCGCTATCTGTATAAACATGGAAATATCTACACTGCCATGTGTATAAAGATGGAAATATCTACACCGTTATCTGTATAAACAGGGAAATGTCTCCAACGCTATCTGTATAAACATGGAAATATCTACACTGCTTTCGGTATAAACATGGAAATATCAACACCGATATCAGTATATACTTGGAAATATATACAATGCTATCTGCGTAACCATGGAAATATCTACACCGCTATCTCTATAAACATGGAAATACCAACACCGTTATCTGTATAAACATGGAAATATCTACACCGCTATCTCTATAAACATGAAAATACTTACACCATCATCTCTATAAGCATGGAAATATTTACACCGCTGTCTCTGTAAACATAGAAATAACTACACCGCCATCCCTATAAACATGGAAATATCTACACCGCCATCTGCATATACATGTAAATATCTACACACACATCTGTGTAAACATGGGAATATCTACACTGCCATCTGAATAAACTTGGAAATATCTACACTGACATCTGTAGAAAGATGGAGATGTCTACAAAGCGATCTGTATAAACATGGGAATTTCTACACCGCTATCTGTATAAACATGGAAATATCTACACCACTATCTGTATCAACATGGAAATAACTACACCGCAATCTGTATAAACATGGAAATATCTACAATGCTATCTCTGTAAACATGGAAATATCTACACAGCTATCTGTGTAAACTTGGAAATATCTACAAAGCAATCTGTGTAAATTTGGCAATACCTACACCGCAATCTGTGCAAAGATGGAAATATCTACACCGCTATTTCTGTAAACATGGAAATATCTACACAGCTATCTGTATAAACATGGAAATATCTACAGTGCCATCTGTATAAACATGGAAATATCTACAGTGCCATCTGTATAAACATGGAAATATCTACACTGTCATCTGTACAAACATGGAAATATCTACACAGCCATCTGTACAAACATGGAAATATCTACACCGCTATCTCTATAAACATGGAAATATCTACACCATTATCTGTATAAACATGGAAATATCTATATCGCTATCTGTATAAACAGGGAAATATCTCCACCGCTATCTGTATAAACATGGAAATATCTACACCGCTTTCTGTATAAACATGGAAATATCTACACCGCTATCTGTATAAACATGTAAATATATACAATGCTATCTGCGTAAACATGGAAATATCTACACAGCTATCTGTGTAAACTTGGAAATATCTACACAGCTATCTGTGTAAAAATGGAAATATCTACACAGCAATCTGTGCAAAGATGGAAATATCTTCACTGCTATCTCTGTAAACATGGAAATATCTACACCGCTTTCTGTATAAACATGGAAATATCTACACCGCTATCTGTATAAACATGGAAACATATACAATGCTATCTGCGTAAACATGGAAATATCTACACAGCTATCTGTGTAAACTTGGAAATATCTACACTGCTATCTCTGTAAACATGGAAATATCTACACCGCTATCTGTATAAACATGGAAATATCCATACCGCAGTCTCTATAAACGTGGAAATATCTCCACCGCTATCTGTATAAACATGAAAATATCTACACCGCTATCTGTATCATCATGGACATATCTAAACCGCAATCTGAATAAACATGGAAATATCTACACAGCTATCTGTGTAAACTTGGAAATATCTACACAGCTATCTGCGTAAACTTGGAAATATCTACACGGCAATCGGTGCAAAGATGGAAATAACTACACCGCTATCTCTGTAAACTTGGAAATATCTACAACGCTACCTGTATAAACATGGAAATATCTACACAGCTGTCTGTATAAACAAGGAAATATCTACACCGCCATCTGTAGAAACCTGGAAATATCTACACCGCAATCTGTATAAACATGGAAATACCTACCCCGCTATCTGTATATATATGGAAATATCTACACCGCAATCTCTATAAACATGGAAATACCTACACCGATTTCTCTATAAACATGAAAAGATCTACACGGCTATCTCTATATACATGGAAATATCTACACGTCCATCTCTATAAACATGAAAATATCTACACCGCCATCTTCAGAAACATGAATGTATCTACACCGCCATCTGTATAAACATGGAAATATCTACACCACTATCTGTATAAACATGGAAATATCTTCACTGCCATCTGTATAAACATGGAAATATCTACACCGCCATCTGTATAAAGATGGAAATATCTACACAGCGAGCTGTATAAACATGGAAATAGATACACGGCTATCTGTACAAACATGGAAATACCAACACCGTTATCTGTATAAACATCGAAATATCTACACCGCTATCTCTATAAACATGAAAATACTTACACCATCATCTCTATAAACATGGAGATATTTACACCGCTATCTCTATAAACACAGAAATAACTTCACCGCCATCCCTATAAACATGGAAATATCTACACCGCCATCTTCATAAACATGGAAATATCAACAGAGACATCTGTATAAACATGGAAATGTCTACACTGCCGTCTGTATAAACTTGGAAATATCTACACTGTCATCTGTAGAAAGATGGAAAAGTCTACAAAGCGATCTGTATAAACATGGGAATAACTACACCACAATCTGTATAAACATGGAAATATGTACAATGCTATCTCTGTAAACATGGAAATATCTACACAGCTATCTGTGTAAACTTGGAAATATCTACACCGCTATCTTTGTAAATTTGGCAATACCTACACCGAAATCTATGCAAAGATGGAAATACCTACACCGCTATCTTTGTAAACATGGAAATATCTACACCGATATCTGTATAAACATGGAAATATCTACACTGCCATCTGTATAAACATGGAAATACCTAAACCGCTTTCTCTATAAACATGAAAATATATACACTGCTATCTCTATATACATGGAAATATCTACACCTCCATCTCTATAAACATGAAAATATCTACACCGCCATCGTCAGATACATGGGTGTATCTACAACGCCATCTGTATAAACATGGAAATATCTACAGCAATATCTGTACATACATGGAAATAACTTCACTGCCATCTGTATAAACATGGAAATATCTACACCAATATCTGTATATACATGGAAATAACTTCACTGCCATCTGTATAAACATGGAAATATCTACACCGCTAAATCTATAAACATGAAAATACTTACACCACCATCTGTATAAGCATGGAAATATTTACACCGCTATCTCTATAAACATAGAAATAACTACACCGCCATCCCTATAAACAAGGAAATATCTACACCGCCATCTGCACATACATGGAAATATTTACACCGCCATCTGCATATACATGGAAATATCTACACACACATCCGTATAAACATGGAAATATATACACTGCCATCTGTATAAACTTGGAAATATCTACACTGACATCTGTAGAAAGATGGAAATGTCTACAAAGCGATCTGTATCAACATAGGAATTTCTACACCGCTATCTGTATAAACATGGAAATATCTACACCGCTATCTCTATCAACATGGAAATAACTACACCACAATCTGTATAAACATGGAAATATGTACAATGCTATCTCTGTAAACTTGGAAATATCTACACCGCTATCTGTGTAAATTTGGCAATACCTACACCGCAATCTGTGCAAAGATGGAAATACCTACACAGCTATCTCTGTAAACATGGAAATATCTACACCGATATCTGTATAAACATGGAAATATCTACACTGCCATCTGTATAAACATGGAAATAGCTACAGCGCCATCTGTATAAACATGGAAATATCTACACCGCCATCTGTACACACATGGAAATATCTACAAAGCCATCTGTATAAACATGGAAATATCTACACTGCTATCTTTATAAACATGGAAATATCTACACCGCTATCTGTAGAAACATGGAAATATCTACATCGCTATCTGTATAAACAGGGATATATCTCCACCGCTATCTGTATAAACATGGAAATAACTACAACGCTATCTGTATAAACAAGGAAATATCTACACCGCTATCTGTATAAACATGGAAATATCTACAACGCTATCTGTGTAAACATGGAAATATCTACAAAGCTATCTGTGTAAACTTTGAAATATCTACACAGCTATGTGTGTAAAAATGGAAATATCTACACAGCAATCTGTGCAAAGATGGAAATATCTACACTGCTATCTCTGTAAACATGGAAATATCTACACCGCTATCTGTATAAACATGGAAATATCTATACCGCAGTCTCTATAAACATGGAAATATCTCCACCGCTATCTGTATAAACATGAAAATATCTACACCGCTTTCTGTATAAACATGGACATATCTACACCGCAGTCTGTATAAACATGGAAATATCTACAACGCTATGTGTGTAAACATGGAAATATCTACACAGCTATCTGTGTAAACTTGGAAATATCTACACAGCTGTCTGCGTAAACATGGAAATATCTTCACGGCAATCTGTGCAAAGATGGAAATAACTACACCGCTATCTCTGTAAACATGGAAATATCTACACCGCTACCTGTATAAACATGGAAATATCTACACCGCCATCTGTAGAAACATGGAAATACCTACACCGCTATCTATATAAATATGGAAATATCTAGACCGCTATCTCTATAAATGGAAATATCTACACCGCCAACTCTATAAACATGAAAATATCTACACCGCCATCTTCAGAAACATGGATGTGTCTACACCGCCATCTCTATAAACTTGGAAATATCTACACCACTATATTTATAAACATGGAAATAGCTTCACTTCTATCTGTATAAACATGGAAATATCTACACCGCCATCTGTATAAAGATGGAAATATCTACACCGCAATCTGTATAGATATGGAAATACCTGCACCGCTACCTCTATAGACATGTAAATATCTACACCGCTTTCTGTATAAACAGGGAAATATCTCCACCAATATGTGTATAAACATGGAAATATCTACACCGCTTTATGTATAAACATGGAAATATCTACACCGCTATCTGTATATACATGGAAATATATACAATGCTATATGCGTAAACATGGAAATATCTACACCGCTATCTTTATAAACATGGAAATAGCAACACCGTTATCTGTATAAACATGGAAATATCTACACCGCTAAATCTATAAACATGAAAATACTTACACCACCATCTCTATAAGCATGGAAATATTTACAACGCTATCTCTATAAACATAGAAATAACTACACCGCCATCCCTATAAACAAGGAAATATCTACACCGCCATCTGCATATACATGGAAATATCTACACACACATCTGTATAAACATGGAAATATATACACTGCCATCTATATAAACTTGGAAATATCTACACTGACATCTGTAGAAAGATGGAAATGTCTACGAAGAGATCTGTATAAACATGGGAATTTCTACACCGCTACTTGTATAAACATGGAAATATCTACACCACTTTCTGAATAAACATGGAAACATCTACACCGCTGTCTGTATAAACATGGAAATATATACAATGCTATCTGCGTAAACATGGAAATATCTACACCGCTATCTCTATAAACATGGAAATATCTACAGCGCCATCTGTTTAAACATGGAAATATCTACACCGCCATCTGTACACACATGGAAAAATCTACAAAGCCATCTGTATAAACATGGAAATATATACACTGCTATCTCTATAAACATGGAAATATCTACACCGCTATCTGTAGAAACATGGAAATATCTACATAGCTATCTGTATAAACAGGGATATATCTCCACCGCTATCTGTATAAACATGGAAATATCTACAACGCTATCTGTATAAACATGGAAATATCTACACCGCTATCTGTATAAACATGGAAATATCTACACAGTTATCTGTGTAAACTTTGAAATATCTACACAGCTATCTGTGTAAAAATGGAAATATCTACACAGCAATCTGTGCAAAGATGGAAATATCTACACTGCTATCTCTGTAAACATGGAAATATCTACACCGCTATCTGTATAAACATGGAAATATCTATACCGCAGTCTCCATTAACATGGAAATATCTCCACCGCTATCTGTATAAACATGAAAATATCTACACCGCTTTCTGTATAAACATGGACATATCTACACCGCAGTCTGTATAAACATGGAAATATCTACAACGCTATGTGTGTAAACATGGAAATATCTGCACAGCTATCTGTGTAAACTTGGAAATATCTACACAGCTATCTGCGTAAACATGGAAATATCTACAAGGCAATCTGTGCAAAGATGGAAATAACTACACCGCTATCTCTGTAAACATGGAAATATCTACACCGCTACCTGTATAAACATGGAAATATCTACACCGCTGTCTGTATAAACAAGGAAGTATATACACCGCCATCAGTAGAAACATGGAAATATCTGCACCGCAATCTGTATAAACATGGAAATACCTACACCGCTATCTGTATAAATATGGAAATATCTACACCGCTATCTCCATAAACATGGAAATATCTACACTGCAATCTCTATATACATGGAAATTTCTACACGCCCATTTCTATAAACATGAAAATATCTACACCGCCATCTTCAGCAACATGCATGTATCTACACCGCCATCTGTATAAACTTGGAAATATCTACACCACTATCTGTATAAACAAGGAAATATCTTCACTTCTATCTGTATAAACATGGAAATATCTACACCGCCATCTGTATAAAGATGGAAATATCTACACCGCAATCTGTATAAATATGGAAATACCTACACCGCTACCTCTATAGACATGTAAATATCTACACCGCTATCTGTATAAACATGGAAATATCTACACCACCATCTGTATAAACATGGAAATATCTACATCGCGATCTTTATAAGCATGGAAATATCTACACCGCGATCTGTATAAACATGGAAATATCTTCACCACGATCTGTATAAACATGGAAATATCTACACCGCTATGTGTATAAACATGGTAATATCTACACCACCATCTATATAAACGTGGAAATATCTACACCGCCATCTGTATAAACATGGAAATATCTACAATGCCATTTGTAGAAAGATGGAAATATCTACACCGCAATCGGTGTAAACATGGAAATATCTACACCGATATCTGTAAAAACATGGAAATATCTACACCGATATCTGTAAAAACATGGAAATATCTACACCGCGATCTGTATAAACATGGAAATATCTAAACCGCGATCTGTATAAACATGGAAATATCTACACCGCTATCTGTATAAACATGGAAATATCTACACAGCTATCTCTATAAACATGGAAATATCTACACAGCCATCTGTATAAACATGGAAATACATACAAAGTCATCTGTATAAACGTGGAAATATCTACACAGCCATCTGTATAAACCTGGAAATATCTACACAGCCATCTGTATATACATGGAAATATCTACACCGCTATCTGTATAAACATGGAAATAACTACGCCGCTATTTGTATAAACAAGGAAATATCTACATCGTGACCTGTATAAACATGGAAATATTTACACTGCTATCTGTATAATCATGGAAATTTCTACACCGTTATCTGCATAAATATGGATATATCTACACCGCTATCTCTATAAACATGGAAATATCTACACCGCCATCTGTATAAACATGGAAATACCTATATAGCCATCAGTGTAAACATGGAAATACCTACACCACCATCTGTATAAACATGGAGATATCTACAATGCCATCTGTATACACATGGAAATACCTACAAGGCAATCTGTGTATAGATGGAAACATCAACACCGCCATCTGTACAAACTTCGAAATATTTTCACTGCTATCTCTATAAATATGGAAATATCTACACTGCGGTCTGTATAAACATGGAAATATCTACACCGGTATCTGTATAAACATGGAAATATCTACACCACGATCTGTATAAACATAGAAATATCTACACCACGATTTGTATAAACATGGAAATATCTGCACCGCTATCTCTATAGACATGGAAATAACTACAAAGCCATCTGTATAAACATGGAAATACCTACACAGTCATGTGTAGGAACATGGAAATATCTACACTGCCATCTGTATAAACTTAGAAATATCTACACAGCCCTCTGTATAAATATGGAGATAACTGCATAGGCATCTGTATAAACATGGAAATATCTGCACCGCTATCTGTATAAACATGGAAATACCTACACTGCTGTCTCTATAAAAATGGAAATGTGTGCACCGCTATGTGTATAAACATGGAAATATCTCCACTGCTGTCTGTATAAACATGGAAATATCTCCACCGTTATCTGTATAAACATAGAAATATCTACAGCGCCATCTCTATAACCATTGAAATATCTACACTGCAATCTGTGAAAACATAGAAATATCTACACAGTCAGCTGAATAAACATGGAAATATCTACACCACCATCTGTATAAACATGGAAATACCTACAATACCATCTGTATGCACATGGAAATATCTACACCGACAACTGTATAAACATGGAAATATCTACACCGCCATCTGTATAAACATGGCAATATCTATACTGCCATCTGTAGAAAGATGGAAATATCTACACCGCTATCTCTATAAATATGGAAATATCTACACCTCCATCTCTATAAACATGAAAATATCTACACTACCATCTCCATAAAGATGGAAGTATCTACTCCGCCATGTATATAAACCCGGAAATATCTAAACCACCATCTGTGAAAACATGGAAATATCTACACCGCAATCTGTATAAACATGGAAATATCTACACTGCCATCTGCATGTCCATGGAAATATCTACGCCGCCATCTGTATAAACATGGAAATATCTACACGGCCATCTGTGTATAGATGGAAATATCAACACCACCATCTGTACAAACATAGAAATATCTACACTGATATCTCTATAAACATGGAAATATCTGCACTGCCATCTGTAAAAACATGGAAATACCTATGCAGTCATCTGTATAAACATGGAAATATCTACAATGCCATCTGTATACACATGGAAATACATTTACAGTCATCTGTATAAACATGGAAATATCTACAATCCCATCTGTATACACATGGAAATATCTACACAGCCATCTGTATAAACATGTAAATATTTACATTGCTATCTCTATAAACATGGAAATATCTACACCGCCATCTCTATAAACATGAAAATATCTACACTACCATCTCCATAAACATGGAACTATCTACTCCGCCATCTGTAGAAACATGGAAACATCTACACCGCCATCAGTGTGAATAAGGAAATATCTACAATGCCATATGTATAAAGATATAAATATCTGCACCGCGAGCTGTATAAACATGGAAATATCTACATCGCTATCTGTATAAACGTGGAAATACCAACACCGCTATCGGTATAAACATGGAAATATCTACAACGCCATCTATATAAACATGGAAATATCTACACCGCTATGTCTGTAAACATGGAAATACCTACAACACTATCTCTATAAACATGGAAATATCTACACCGCTATCTGTATAAACATGGAAATATCTACAACGCTATCTGTATAAACATGGAAATATCTACACCGCGATCTGTATAAACATGGAAATATCTACACCCCGATTTGTATAAACATGGAAATACCTTCACGACGATCTGTATAAACATGGAAATATCTACACCGCTATCTGTATAAACATGGTAATATCTACAACACCATCTTTATAAACATGGAAATATCTTCACTGCTATCTGTATAAACATGGTAATATCTACACCACCATCTTTATAAACATGGAAATATCTACACCGCCATCTGTATAAACATGGAAATATCTACAATGCCATCTGCAGAAAGATGGAAATATCTACACCGCAATCTGTGTAAACATGGAAATATCTACACCAATATCTGTAAAAACATGGAAATATTTACAACGCTATCTGTGTAAACAGGGAAATATCTACACAGCTATCTGTAAAACGTGGAAATATCTACACCACTATCTGTATAACCCTGAAAATATCTACACCGCTATCTGTATCAACATGTAAATAACTACACCGCTATCTGTATAAACATGGAAATATCTACAATGGTATCTCTGTAAACATGGAAATATCAACACAGGTATCTGTGTAAACTTGGAAACATCTACACCGCTATCTGTGTAAAGTTTGCAATGTCTACACACCAATCTGTGCAAAGATGGAAATATCTTTACCTCTATATCTGTAAACATGGAAGTATCTACACCGCTATATGTATAAACATGGAAATATATACACTGCCATCCGTATACACATGGAAATATCTACAGAGCCATCTGTATAAACATGGAAATATCTACACCGCTATCTCTATAAACATGGAAATATCTACACCGCTATCTGTATAAACATGGAAATATCTACATTGATATCTGCATAAACAGGGAAATATCTCCACCGCTATCTGTATAAACATGGAAATATCTACACCGCTATCTGTATAAACATGGAAATATCTACACCGCTTTCTGTATAAACAAGGAAATATCTGCACCGCCATCTTTAGAAACATGGAAATATCTACACCGCCATCTGTATAAACATGGAAATACCTGCACCGCTACCTGTATAAATATGGAAATGTCTACACCGCTATCTCTATAAACATGGAAAAACCTACACCACTTGCACTATAAACATGGAAATATCTACACCGCAATCTCTGTAAACATGGAAATATCTACACCGCCATCTATGTAAACATGAAAATATCTACACTCCCATATTCAGAAACATGGCTGTATCTACACTGCCATCTGTATAAACATGGAAATATCTACACCACTATCTGTTTAAAGATGGAAATATTTAAACCGCTATCTCTATAAACATGGAAATATCTACACCGCAATCGCTATAAACATGGAAATATCTACACCGCCATGTGTATTAACATGGAAATATCTACACAGTCATTTGTATAAACCTGGAAATATCTACACTGTCATCTATATAAACATGGAAATATCTACAGAGAACTCTGTATATACATGGAAATATCGGCACAGCCACCTGAATAAACATGGAAATATCTACACCGCAATCTGTATAAACATGGAAATATCTACACCGCTATGTGTATTAACGTGGAAATATCTCCATTGCTATCTGTATAAACATGGACGTATCTCCACCGCAATCTGTATAAACATGAAAATATCTACACCGCTATCTCTATATACATGGGAATATCTACACTGCCATCTGCACAAACATGGAAATATCTACACAGTCATCTGCAGAAACATGGAAATATCTACACCGCCATCTCTGTAAACATGGAAATAAATACACCGCTATCTCTATAAACATGGAAATATACACACCGCCATCTCCTTAAACATGGAGGTATCTACAACGCCATCTACATAAACAAGAAAATATCTGCACTGCTATCTGTATAAACATGGAAATATCCTCACTGCTATCACTATGAACATGGATATATGTACACCGCTATCTCTATAAACATGGAAATATCTACACCACCATCTCTATAAACATGGAAATATCTACACCGTCATCTGCATAAACATGGAAATATCCACACCGCTATCCGTATAAACATGGAAATATCTTCAACGCGATCTGTATAAACATGGAAATACCTACACCGCGATCTGTATAAACATGGACATATCTAGACCGCTATCAGTGTAAACATGGAAATATCTACACCGCGATCTGCGTAAACATGGAAATATCTACACCGTGATCTGTATAAACATGGAAATATCTACACCGCCATCTGTATAAACATGGAAATATCTACACCGCTATCTGTATAAACATGGGAATATCTCCACTGCTATCTCTATAAACATCGAAATATCTACACCGCCATCTGTATAAACATGGAAATATTACAAAGTTATCTGTGTCAACATGGAAATATCTACACTGCCATCTGTATAAACATGGAAATATCTACACAGCTATGTGTATATACATGGAAATATCTACAACGCTATCTATATAAACATGGAAATAACTACACCGCTATCTGTATAAACATGGAAATATCTCCACTGCTATCTCTATAAACATCAAAATATCTACACCTCCATCTGTATAAACATGGAAATACTTACAAAGATATCTGTATAAACATGGAAATATCTACAATGCCATCTGTATAAACATGGAAATATCTACACAGCCATGTGTACATACATGGAAATATCTACACCGCTCTCTATATAAACATGGAAATAAGTACAGCGCTCTCTGTATATACATGGAAATATCTATACCACCATCTATATATCCATAGAAATATGTGTGACGCCATCTGTATAAATATGGAAATATCTACACGGTCTTCTGTGTATAGATGGAAATATCAACAACGCCATCTGTACAAACATGGAAATATCTGCACCGCTAGCTGTATAAACATGGAAATATCTACAACGCGGTCTGTATAAACATGTAAATATCTACTCCGCTATCTGTATAAACATGGAAATATCTACACCGCTATCTCTATAAACATGGAAATATCTACACAGTGATCTGTATAAACATGGAAATATTTACACCGCTATCTGTATAAACATGGCAATTTCTACACCGTTATCTGTATAAATATGGAAATATCTACACCGCCTTCTGTATAAGCATGGAAATACCTATACAGTCATCTGTGTAAACATGGAAATATCTGCACCACCATCTGTACAAACATGGAAATATCTACAATGTCATCTGTATTCACATGGAAATACCTACACGGCTATCTGTGTATAGATGGAAAAATCAACAACGCCATCTGTACAAACATGGAAATATCTACAGTGCTATCTCTATAAACTTGGAAATATCTACACTGCGGTCTGTATAAACATGGAAATATCTACACCGGTATCTGTATAAACATGGAAATATCTACACCACGATCTGTATAAACATGGAAATATGTACACCGCTATCTGTATAAACATGGAAATATCTGCACCACTATCTCTATAAACATGGAAATATCTACAAAGACATCTGTATAAACATGGAAATACCTACACAGTCATGTGTAGGAACATTTAAATATCTTCACTGCCATCTGTATAAACATGGAAATATCTACACTGCCATCTGTATAAATATGGAAATATATGCATAGGCATCTGTATAAACATGGAAATATCTGCACCGCTATCTGTATAAATATGGAAATACCTACACTGCTGTCTCTATAAACATGGAAATATGTACACCGCTATGTGTAAAAACATGGAAATATCTCCACTGCTCTCTGTATAAACATGGAAATCTCTGTACCGTTATCTGTATAAACATGGAAATATCTACAGCGCCATCTCTATAAACATTGAAATATCTAAACTGTCATCTGTCAAAACATGGAAATATCTACACAGTCATCTGAATAAACATGGAAATATCTACAACAGCATCTGTATAAACATGGATATAACTACAATACCATCTGTATACACATGTTAATATCTACACAGACATCTGTATAAATATGGAAATATCTACACCGCCATCTGTATAAACATGAAAATATCTACACTGTCATCTATATAAACATGGAAAGATCTACAGAGAACTCTGTATAAACATGGAAATATCGGCACAGCCACCTGTATAAACATGGAAATATCTACACCGCCATCTGTATAAACACGGAAATACCTATACAGTCATCTGTGTAAACATGGAAATATCTACACCACCATCTGTATAAACATGGAAATATCTACAATGCCCTCTGTATACACATGGAAATAATTACATGGCATTCTGTGTATAGATGGAAACAACAACACCGCCATCTGTACAAACATGGAAATATCTACACCGCTATCTGAATAAACATGGAAATATCTACACTGCAGTCTGTATAAACATGGAAATATCTACAACGCTATGTGTATTAACGTGGAAATATCTCCATTGCTATCTGTATAAACATGGACATATCTCCACCGCAATCTGTATAAACATGAAAATATCTACACCGCTATCTCTATAAACATGGAAATATCTACACTGCCATCTGTACAAACATGGAAATATCTACACAGTCATCTGTAGAAACATGGAAATATCTACACCGCTATCTCTGAAAACATGGAAATAACTACACCGCTATCTCTATAAACATGGAAATATCTACACCGCTATCTCCATCAACATGGAAATATATACACCGCCATCTCTATAAACCTGGAGATATCTACAACGCCATCTACATAAACAAGAAAATATCTACACTGCCATCTATATAAACATGGAAATATCTACACCGCCATCTCTATTAACATGGAAATATCTACACTGCCATTTGTAGAAAGATGGAAATATCTACACCGCTATCTGTAGAAATATGAAATATCTAAACCGCTATCTGTATAAAAATGAAAATATCTACACTGCTGTCTGAATAAACATGGAAATATCCTCACCGCTATCTCTGTGAATATGGATATATCTACACCGCTATCTCTATAAACATGGAAATATCTACACCGCCTACTGTATAAACATGGAAATATCTACACCTCCATCTGCATAAACATGGAAATATCAACACTGTGATGTATACACATGGAAATATATTCACAGCCATTTGTATAAACATGGAAATATCTATACCGCTCCCTCTATAAACAGGGAAATAACTTCAATGCAATCTGTATAACCATCGAAATATCTACATCGCTCTCTGTGTAAACATGGAAATATCACCACCGCTATCTGTTTAAATATGGAAATACCTACACCGCTATCTTTATAAAAATGGAAATATCTACACAGTCAACTGTATATACATGGAAATATCTACACCACCATCTCAATAAACATGGAAAAAACTACACTGACATCTGTATAAACATGGAAGTATCTACACAATCGTGTGTATATACATGGAAATATCTACTCCACCTTCTCTATAAACATGGAAATAACTACACTGCCATCTGTATACACATGGAAATGTCTACAGAGCCATCAGTATAAACATGGAATCATCTTCACCGCTATCTCTATACACATGGAAACACCTACACTGCAATCTGTATAAACATGGAAATATCTACACCACAAACTCTATAAACATGGAAATATCTACACCGCCATCTCTATAAACATGGAACTATCTACACCGCCATCTGTGTAAACATGGAAATATCTACACTGCCGTGTGTATAAAGATGGAAATATCTGCATCCCGTTCTGTATAAACTTGGAAATATCTGCACTGCTATCTGTTTAAACAGGGAAATAACAACACCACTATCTGTATAAACGTGGAAATACCTACACCGTGATCTGTATAAACATGGAAATGTCTACAAGTCTCTCTGTATAAACATGGAAATAAATACACCGCTATCTGTATAAACATGGAAATATCTACACCGCCCTCTAAACATGGAAATATCTACACGGCTATCTCTATCAATATGGAAATATATACACCGCTTTCTCTATAAACATGGAAATATCTATGCCGCCATCTGTATAAACATGAAAATATCTACACGGTCATCTGTATAAACATGGAAATATCTGCACCACCATCTCTATAAACATGGAAATATCTAGACTGCCATCTGTATAAACATGGAAATATGTACACAGCCATCTGCATAAACATGGAAATAACTACACCGCTATCTCTATTCAGATGGAAATAATTACACAGCTATCTCTATAAACATGGAAATATCTACACCGCCATCTCTATAAACTTGGAAATATCTACACTGACATATTTATAAACATGAAAATATCAACATCGCCATCTCCATAAACATGGAACTATCTTCACCACCATCTGTGTAAACATGGAAATATCTAAACCGCTATCTGTTTGAACATGGACATATCTACACTGCCATCTGTATAAAGATGGAAATATCTACACCGCGAGCAGTATAAACATGGAAATATCTACACCGCTATCTGTATAAACATGGAAATACCAACACTGCTATCTGTATAAACATGGAAATATCTAAACCACTATCTGTATAAACATGGAAATATCTACACCACTATCTCTATAAACGTGGAAATCTCTGCAATGCCATCTCTGTAAACATGGAATTATCTACACCACTATCTCTATAAACATAGAAATATCTACACCGCCGTCTCTATAAACATGGAAATATGTACACAACTATCTCTATAAACGTGGAAATATCTACACCACCATCTGTATAAACATGGAAATATCTATGCCGCCGTCTGTGTAAACATAGAAATATCTACACTGCCATCGGTGGAAAGATGGAAATGTCTACACCGCGATCTGTATAAACTTGGAAATATCTACACCGCTACTTGTATAAACATGGAAATATCTACACTGTTATCTATATAAACATGGAAACATCTACACCACGATCTCTATATAAATGGAAATATATTCACTGCTATCTGTATAAACATGCAAATATCTACAATGCTATCTGTGTAAACATGGAAATATCTACACCGCTATCTGTGTAAACATTGAAATATCTACACTGCCATCTGTGTAAAGATGGAAATATCTTCACTGCAATCTGTGCAAAGGTGGAAATATCTACACCGCTATCTTTGTAAAGTAGGAAATATCTACACCGCAATCTGTGCAAAGATGGAAATATCTACACCGCTATCTGTATAAACATGGAAATATATACTCTACGATCTGTATTAACATGGATATATCTACACCGCTATCTGTATAAACATGGAAACATCTACACCGCTATCTGTATAAACATGGAAATATCTACACCGCTATCTGTATAACTATGGAAATATCTACACCGCTATCTCTATAAACTTGGAAATGTCTACACCGCTATCTGTATAAACATGGAAATATCTTCATGGCTATCTCTCTAAACATGGACATATCTACACCGCCATATGTATAAACATGGAAATACCTACAAAGTCATCTGTACAAACATGGAAATATCTACGCCACTATCTGTATAAACATGGAAATATCTACACTGCAATCTGTATACACATGGAAATAACTACACAGCAATCTCTATAAACATGGAAATATCTACATCGCTATCTGTATAAACATGGAAATATCCACACCGCCATCTGTATAAACATGGAAATATCTACACGGCCATCTGTGTATAGATGGAAATATCAACACCACCATCTGTACAAACATAGAAATATCTACACTGATATCTCTATAAACATGGAAATATCTGCACTGCCATCTGTAAAAACATGGAAATACCTATGCAGTCATCTGTATAAACATGGAAATATCTACAATGCCATCTGTATACACATGGAAATACATTTACAGTCATCTGTATAAACATGGAAATATCTACAATCCCATCTGTATACACATGGAAATATCTACACAGCCATCTGTATAAACATGTAAATATTTACATTGCTATCTCTATAAACATGGAAATATCTACACCGCCATCTCTATAAACATGAAAATATCTACACTACCATCTCCATAAACATGGAACTATCTACTCCGCCATCTGTAGAAACATGGAAACATCTACACCGCCATCAGTGTGAATAAGGAAATATCTACAATGCCATATGTATAAAGATATAAATATCTGCACCGCGAGCTGTATAAACATGGAAATATCTACATCGCTATCTGTATAAACGTGGAAATACCAACACCGCTATCGGTATAAACATGGAAATATCTACAACGCCATCTATATAAACATGGAAATATCTACACCGCTATGTCTGTAAACATGGAAATACCTACAACACTATCTCTATAAACATGGAAATATCTACACCGCTATCTGTATAAACATGGAAATATCTACAACGCTATCTGTATAAACATGGAAATATCTACACCGCGATCTGTATAAACATGGAAATATCTACACCCCGATTTGTATAAACATGGAAATACCTTCACGACGATCTGTATAAACATGGAAATATCTACACCGCTATCTGTATAAACATGGTAATATCTACAACACCATCTTTATAAACATGGAAATATCTTCACTGCTATCTGTATAAACATGGTAATATCTACACCACCATCTTTATAAACATGGAAATATCTACACCGCCATCTGTATAAACATGGAAATATCTACAATGCCATCTGCAGAAAGATGGAAATATCTACACCGCAATCTGTGTAAACATGGAAATATCTACACCAATATCTGTAAAAACATGGAAATATTTACAACGCTATCTGTGTAAACAGGGAAATATCTACACAGCTATCTGTAAAACGTGGAAATATCTACACCACTATCTGTATAACCCTGAAAATATCTACACCGCTATCTGTATCAACATGTAAATAACTACACCGCTATCTGTATAAACATGGAAATATCTACAATGGTATCTCTGTAAACATGGAAATATCAACACAGGTATCTGTGTAAACTTGGAAACATCTACACCGCTATCTGTGTAAAGTTTGCAATGTCTACACACCAATCTGTGCAAAGATGGAAATATCTTTACCTCTATATCTGTAAACATGGAAGTATCTACACCGCTATATGTATAAACATGGAAATATATACACTGCCATCCGTATACACATGGAAATATCTACAGAGCCATCTGTATAAACATGGAAATATCTACACCGCTATCTCTATAAACATGGAAATATCTACACCGCTATCTGTATAAACATGGAAATATCTACATTGATATCTGCATAAACAGGGAAATATCTCCACCGCTATCTGTATAAACATGGAAATATCTACACCGCTATCTGTATAAACATGGAAATATCTACACCGCTTTCTGTATAAACAAGGAAATATCTGCACCGCCATCTTTAGAAACATGGAAATATCTACACCGCCATCTGTATAAACATGGAAATACCTGCACCGCTACCTGTATAAATATGGAAATGTCTACACCGCTATCTCTATAAACATGGAAAAACCTACACCACTTGCACTATAAACATGGAAATATCTACACCGCAATCTCTGTAAACATGGAAATATCTACACCGCCATCTATGTAAACATGAAAATATCTACACTCCCATATTCAGAAACATGGCTGTATCTACACTGCCATCTGTATAAACATGGAAATATCTACACCACTATCTGTTTAAAGATGGAAATATTTAAACCGCTATCTCTATAAACATGGAAATATCTACACCGCAATCGCTATAAACATGGAAATATCTACACCGCCATGTGTATTAACATGGAAATATCTACACAGTCATTTGTATAAACCTGGAAATATCTACACTGTCATCTATATAAACATGGAAATATCTACAGAGAACTCTGTATATACATGGAAATATCGGCACAGCCACCTGAATAAACATGGAAATATCTACACCGCAATCTGTATAAACATGGAAATATCTACACCGCTATGTGTATTAACGTGGAAATATCTCCATTGCTATCTGTATAAACATGGACGTATCTCCACCGCAATCTGTATAAACATGAAAATATCTACACCGCTATCTCTATATACATGGGAATATCTACACTGCCATCTGCACAAACATGGAAATATCTACACAGTCATCTGCAGAAACATGGAAATATCTACACCGCCATCTCTGTAAACATGGAAATAAATACACCGCTATCTCTATAAACATGGAAATATACACACCGCCATCTCCTTAAACATGGAGGTATCTACAACGCCATCTACATAAACAAGAAAATATCTGCACTGCTATCTGTATAAACATGGAAATATCCTCACTGCTATCACTATGAACATGGATATATGTACACCGCTATCTCTATAAACATGGAAATATCTACACCACCATCTCTATAAACATGGAAATATCTACACCGTCATCTGCATAAACATGGAAATATCCACACCGCTATCCGTATAAACATGGAAATATCTTCAACGCGATCTGTATAAACATGGAAATACCTACACCGCGATCTGTATAAACATGGACATATCTAGACCGCTATCAGTGTAAACATGGAAATATCTACACCGCGATCTGCGTAAACATGGAAATATCTACACCGTGATCTGTATAAACATGGAAATATCTACACCGCCATCTGTATAAACATGGAAATATCTACACCGCTATCTGTATAAACATGGGAATATCTCCACTGCTATCTCTATAAACATCGAAATATCTACACCGCCATCTGTATAAACATGGAAATATTACAAAGTTATCTGTGTCAACATGGAAATATCTACACTGCCATCTGTATAAACATGGAAATATCTACACAGCTATGTGTATATACATGGAAATATCTACAACGCTATCTATATAAACATGGAAATAACTACACCGCTATCTGTATAAACATGGAAATATCTCCACTGCTATCTCTATAAACATCAAAATATCTACACCTCCATCTGTATAAACATGGAAATACTTACAAAGATATCTGTATAAACATGGAAATATCTACAATGCCATCTGTATAAACATGGAAATATCTACACAGCCATGTGTACATACATGGAAATATCTACACCGCTCTCTATATAAACATGGAAATAAGTACAGCGCTCTCTGTATATACATGGAAATATCTATACCACCATCTATATATCCATAGAAATATGTGTGACGCCATCTGTATAAATATGGAAATATCTACACGGTCTTCTGTGTATAGATGGAAATATCAACAACGCCATCTGTACAAACATGGAAATATCTGCACCGCTAGCTGTATAAACATGGAAATATCTACAACGCGGTCTGTATAAACATGTAAATATCTACTCCGCTATCTGTATAAACATGGAAATATCTACACCGCTATCTCTATAAACATGGAAATATCTACACAGTGATCTGTATAAACATGGAAATATTTACACCGCTATCTGTATAAACATGGCAATTTCTACACCGTTATCTGTATAAATATGGAAATATCTACACCGCCTTCTGTATAAGCATGGAAATACCTATACAGTCATCTGTGTAAACATGGAAATATCTGCACCACCATCTGTACAAACATGGAAATATCTACAATGTCATCTGTATTCACATGGAAATACCTACACGGCTATCTGTGTATAGATGGAAAAATCAACAACGCCATCTGTACAAACATGGAAATATCTACAGTGCTATCTCTATAAACTTGGAAATATCTACACTGCGGTCTGTATAAACATGGAAATATCTACACCGGTATCTGTATAAACATGGAAATATCTACACCACGATCTGTATAAACATGGAAATATGTACACCGCTATCTGTATAAACATGGAAATATCTGCACCACTATCTCTATAAACATGGAAATATCTACAAAGACATCTGTATAAACATGGAAATACCTACACAGTCATGTGTAGGAACATTTAAATATCTTCACTGCCATCTGTATAAACATGGAAATATCTACACTGCCATCTGTATAAATATGGAAATATATGCATAGGCATCTGTATAAACATGGAAATATCTGCACCGCTATCTGTATAAATATGGAAATACCTACACTGCTGTCTCTATAAACATGGAAATATGTACACCGCTATGTGTAAAAACATGGAAATATCTCCACTGCTCTCTGTATAAACATGGAAATCTCTGTACCGTTATCTGTATAAACATGGAAATATCTACAGCGCCATCTCTATAAACATTGAAATATCTAAACTGTCATCTGTCAAAACATGGAAATATCTACACAGTCATCTGAATAAACATGGAAATATCTACAACAGCATCTGTATAAACATGGATATAACTACAATACCATCTGTATACACATGTTAATATCTACACAGACATCTGTATAAATATGGAAATATCTACACCGCCATCTGTATAAACATGAAAATATCTACACTGTCATCTATATAAACATGGAAAGATCTACAGAGAACTCTGTATAAACATGGAAATATCGGCACAGCCACCTGTATAAACATGGAAATATCTACACCGCCATCTGTATAAACACGGAAATACCTATACAGTCATCTGTGTAAACATGGAAATATCTACACCACCATCTGTATAAACATGGAAATATCTACAATGCCCTCTGTATACACATGGAAATAATTACATGGCATTCTGTGTATAGATGGAAACAACAACACCGCCATCTGTACAAACATGGAAATATCTACACCGCTATCTGAATAAACATGGAAATATCTACACTGCAGTCTGTATAAACATGGAAATATCTACAACACTATGTGTATTAACGTGGAAATATCTCCATTGCTATCTGTATAAACATGGACATATCTCCACCGCAATCTGTATAAACATGAAAATATCTACACCGCTATCTCTATAAACATGGAAATATCTACACTGCCATCTGTACAAACATGGAAATATCTACACAGTCATCTGTAGAAACATGGAAATATCTACACCGCTATCTCTGAAAACATGGAAATAACTACACCGCTATCTCTATAAACATGGAAATATCTACACCGCTATCTCCATCAACATGGAAATATATACACCGCCATCTCTATAAACCTGGAGATATCTACAACGCCATCTACATAAACAAGAAAATATCTACACTGCCATCTATATAAACATGGAAATATCTACACCGCCATCTCTATTAACATGGAAATATCTACACTGCCATTTGTAGAAAGATGGAAATATCTACACCGCTATCTGTAGAAATATGAAATATCTAAACCGCTATCTGTATAAAAATGAAAATATCTACACTGCTGTCTGAATAAACATGGAAATATCCTCACCGCTATCTCTGTGAATATGGATATATCTACACCGCTATCTCTATAAACATGGAAATATCTACACCGCCTACTGTATAAACATGGAAATATCTACACCTCCATCTGCATAAACATGGAAATATCAACACTGTGATGTATACACATGGAAATATATTCACAGCCATTTGTATAAACATGGAAATATCTATACCGCTCCCTCTATAAACAGGGAAATAACTTCAATGCAATCTGTATAACCATCGAAATATCTACATCGCTCTCTGTGTAAACATGGAAATATCACCACCGCTATCTGTTTAAATATGGAAATACCTACACCGCTATCTTTATAAAAATGGAAATATCTACACAGTCAACTGTATATACATGGAAATATCTACACCACCATCTCAATAAACATGGAAAAAACTACACTGACATCTGTATAAACATGGAAGTATCTACACAATCGTGTGTATATACATGGAAATATCTACTCCACCTTCTCTATAAACATGGAAATAACTACACTGCCATCTGTATACACATGGAAATGTCTACAGAGCCATCAGTATAAACATGGAATCATCTTCACCGCTATCTCTATACACATGGAAACACCTACACTGCAATCTGTATAAACATGGAAATATCTACACCACAAACTCTATAAACATGGAAATATCTACACCGCCATCTCTATAAACATGGAACTATCTACACCGCCATCTGTGTAAACATGGAAATATCTACACTGCCGTGTGTATAAAGATGGAAATATCTGCATCCCGTTCTGTATAAACTTGGAAATATCTGCACTGCTATCTGTTTAAACAGGGAAATAACAACACCACTATCTGTATAAACGTGGAAATACCTACACCGTGATCTGTATAAACATGGAAATGTCTACACCGCCCTCTAAACATGGAAATATCTACACGGCTATCTCTATCAATATGGAAATATATACACCGCTTTCTCTATAAACATGGAAATATCTATGCCGCCATCTGTATAAACATGAAAATATCTACATGGTCATCTGTATAAACATGGAAATATCTGCACCACCATCTCTATAAACATGGAAATATCTAGACTGCCATCTGTATAAACATGGAAATATGTACACAGCCATCTGCATAAACATGGAAATAACTACACCGCTATCTCTATTCAGATGGAAATAATTACACAGCTATCTCTATAAACATGGAAATATCTACACCGCCATCTCTATAAACTTGGAAATATCTACACTGACATATTTATAAACATGAAAATATCTACATCGCCATCTCCATAAACATGGAACTATCTTCACCACCATCTGTGTAAACATGGAAATATCTAAACCGCTATCTGTTTGAACATGGACATATCTACACTGCCATCTGTATAAAGATGGAAATATCTACACCGCGAGCAGTATAAACATGGAAATATCTACACCGCTATCTGTATAAACATGGAAATACCAACACTGCTATCTGTATAAACATGGAAATATCTAAACCACTATCTGTATAAACATGGAAATATCTACACCACTATCTCTATAAACGTGGAAATCTCTGCAATGCCATCTCTGTAAACATGGAATTATCTACACCACTATCTCTATAAACATAGAAATATCTACACCGCCGTCTCTATAAACATGGAAATATGTACACAACTATCTCTATAAACGTGGAAATATCTACACCACCATCTGTATAAACATGGAAATATCTATGCCGCCGTCTGTGTAAACATAGAAATATCTACACTGCCATCGGTGGAAAGATGGAAATGTCTACACCGCGATCTGTATAAACTTGGAAATATCTACACCGCTACTTGTATAAACATGGAAATATCTACACTGTTATCTATATAAACATGGAAACATCTACACCACGATCTCTATATAAATGGAAATATATTCACTGCTATCTGTATAAACATGCAAATATCTACAATGCTATCTGTGTAAACATGGAAATATCTACACCGCTATCTGTGTAAACATTGAAATATCTACACTGCCATCTGTGTAAAGATGGAAATATCTTCACTGCAATCTGTGCAAAGGTGGAAATATCTACACCGCTATCTTTGTAAAGTAGGAAATATCTACACCGCAATCTGTGCAAAGATGGAAATATCTACACCGCTATCTGTATAAACATGGAAATATATACTCTACGATCTGTATTAACATGGATATATCTACACCGCTATCTGTATAAACATGGAAACATCTACACCGCTATCTGTATAAACATGGAAATATCTACACCGCTATCTGTATAACTATGGAAATATCTACACCGCTATCTCTATAAACTTGGAAATGTCTACACCGCTATCTGTATAAACATGGAAATATCTTCATGGCTATCTCTCTAAACATGGACATATCTACACCGCCATATGTATAAACATGGAAATACCTACAAAGTCATCTGTACAAACATGGAAATATCTACGCCACTATCTGTATAAACATGGAAATATCTACACTGCAATCTGTATACACATGGAAATAACTACACAGCAATCTCTATAAACATGGAAATATCTACATCGCTATCTGTATAAACATGGAAATATCCACACCGCTATCTGCGTAACATGGAAATATTTACACTGCCATTTGTAAAAAACACGGAAATATCTACATAGTCATCTGTATAAACATGGAAATATCTACACCCCCATCAGTAAAAACATGGAAATATCTACACCGCTGTCTCTACAAACATGGAAATAACTGCACCGCTATCTGTATAAACACGGAAATATCGACCCCGCTATCTGCATAAACTTGGAAATACCTGCACTGCCATCTCTATAAACATGAAAATATGTCCACCGCTATCTGTATAAACTTGAAAATATTTCCACCGCTATCTGCATAAACATGGAATTATCTACACCGCTATCTGTATAAACATGGAAATATCTACACCGTTATCTGTATAAACATGGAAATCTGTAGACCGCTATCTGTATAAACATTCAAATACCTACATTGCTATCTGTATAAACATGGAAATATCTACACTGCTATCTGTATAAACATGGAAATATCTACACTGCTATCTGTATAAACATGCAAATATCTACAGCGCTATCGATATAAACATGGAAATATCTCCACCTCTCTGTATAAACATGGAAATATCTACACCGCTATCTTTATAAACATGGAAATATCTACACTTCAATCTCTATAAACATGGAAATATCTACAACACTATCTGTGTAAACATGGAAATATCTTCACAGCTGTCTGTGTAAACATGGAAATATGTACACCACAATCTGTGTGAATATGGAAATATCTACACCTCTGCCTCTGTAAACATGGAAATATCTACACCACTATCTGTATAAACATGGAAATATCTACACCGCTATCTGTATAAACATGGAAATATCTACACCACAATCTGTATAAACATGGATATATCTACACCGCTATCTCTATAAACATGTTAATATCTACAATGCTATCTGTGTAAATATGGAAATATCTACTCCGCTATCTGTATAAATATGGAAATATCTACACCGCTATCTCTATAAACATGGAAATGTCAACACCGCTATCTGTATAAACATGGAAATATCTACATGGCTATCTCTAAAAACATGGAAATATCTTCACCGCCTTCTGTATAAACATGGAAATATCTACACTGCCATCTGTATAAACATGGAAATAACTAAACCGCTATCTCTATAAACATTGAAATATCTACACCGCTTTCTGTATAAACGTGGAAATATGTACACCGCAATCTGTGCAAATATGGAAATATCTACACCTCTATCTCTGTAAATATGGAAATATCTACACCGCTATCTCTATAAACATGGAAATATCTACACCGCCATCACTATAAACATGAAAATACGTCCACCGCTATCTGTATAAACGTGAAAATATCTCCACCGCTATCTGAATAAACATGGAAATATCTACACCGTTATCTGTATAAACATGGAAATATCTACACCGCTATCTGTATAAACATGGAAATATCTAGACCGCTATCTGTATAAACATTCAAATATCTACATTGCTGTCTGTATAAGTATGGAAATATCTTCATCGCTATCTCTATAAACATGGAAATATCTACACCGCTCTCTGTATAAACATGGAAATATCTACACCGCTATCTGCATAAACATGCAAATATCTACAGCGCTATATGTATAAACCTGGAAATATATACACTGCAATCTCTATAAACATGGAAATATCTACAACAATATCTGTGTAAACATGGAAATACCTACACAGCTGTCTGTGTAAACATGGAAATCTGTACACCGCAATCTGTATGAAGATGGAAATATCTACACCTCTGTCTCTGTAAACATGGAAATATCTACACCACTATCCGTATAAACATAGAAATATCTACACCGCTATCTGTATAAACATGGAAATATCTACACCACAGTCTGTATAAACATGGATATATCTACACCGCTATCTGTAGAAACATGGAAATATCTACACCGCTATGTCTATAAACATGGAAATGTCAACACAGCTATCTCTATATAGATGGTAATATCTACACGGCTATCACTAAACACATGGAAATATCTTCACCGTATACAGATCTACAACGCTCTCTGTATGAACATGGAAATAGCTACTCCGCGATCTCTATATACATGGATATGTCTACACTGCTATGTTTATAAACATGGAAATAGCTACACTGCCATTTGTATAAACATGGAAATACCTACACTGTCATCTGTATACACATGGAAATATCTACACAACCATGTGTATAATCATGGAAATATCTACACCGTTATCTCTATAAACATGGAGATACCTGCACCACTAACTCTATAAACAAGGAAATATCTACACTGCCATTTCCATAAACTTGGAACTATGTACACCAGCATCTGTATAAACATGTAAATATCTACACTGCCATCGGTATAAAGACGTAAATATCTACACCGTGAGCTGTGTAATCATGGAAATATCTACACCGCTATATATATAAACTTGGAAATACCAACACCGCTATCTGTATAAACTTGGAAATGTCTACAACGCTATCTCTGTAAACATGGAAATACCTACACCGCTATCTCTGTAAACAAGGAAATATCTACACCGCTATCTCTATAAACATGGAAATGTATACACCGCCATCTCTATAAACATGGAAAAATCTACACCGCCATCTACATAAAAAAGGAAGTGTCTACACCGCCATCTGTATAAACGTGGAAATATCTACACCATTATCTGTATAAACATGGAAATATCTACAACACTATCTGTGTAAACATGGAAATATCTACTCAGCTGTCTGTGTAAACATGCAAATATATACACCGTTATCTGTGTGAAGGTGGAAATATCTACACGGCAATCTGTGCAAATATGGAAATATCTACAACTCTATCTCTGTAAACGTGGAAATAGCTACACCGCTATCTTTATAAACATGGAAACATCTACATCGCTATCAGTATAAACATGGAAATATCTACACCGCTATCTGTATAAATATGGAAATATCTACACCGCTATCTCTTTAAACATGGAAATGTCTACACCGCTATCTGTTTAAACACGGAAATATCTACATGGCTATTTCTATAAATATGGAAATATCAACACTGCGATCTGTATAAACATGGAAATATCTACACAGCCATCTCTATAAACATGGAAATCTCTCCACCGCTATCTGTATAAACATGGAAATATCTCCACCGCTCTCTGTATAAACATGGAAATATCTACACCGCTATCTGCATAAACATGGAAATATCTACACCGCTATCTGTATAAACATGGAAATATCTACAGCGCTATCTGAATAAACATGGAAATAACTCCACCGTTATCTGTGTAATCATGTAAATATCTACACCACTATCTTTATAAACATGGAATTATCTACACCGCAACCTCTATAAACATGGAAATATCTTCAACACTATCTGTGTAAACATGGAAATATCTACACAGCTGTCTGTGTAAACATGGAAATATGTACACCACAATCTGTGTGAGGATGGAAATATCTACACCGCAATCTGTGCAAATATGGAAATATCTACACCTCTATCTCTATAAACATGGAAATATCCACACCACTATCTGTATAAACATGGAAATATCTACACCGCTATCTGTGTAAACATGGAAATATCTACACCGCTATCTGTATAAATATGGAAATATCTACACCGCTATCTCTATAAACATAGAAATGTCTGCACCGCTATCTGTTTAAACATGGAAATATCTACATGGCTATTTCTATAAATATGGAAATATCTACACTGCCATCTGTATAAACATGGAAATATCGACACAGCCATCTCTATAAACATGGAAATATCTAAATCGCTATCTGTATAAACATGGAAATAGCTAAACCGCTATCTGGATGAACATGGAAATATCTACACCGCTATCTGCATAAACATGCACATATCTACAGCGCTATCTTTATAAACATGGAAATATCTCCACCGCTATCTGTATAAACATGGAAATATCTACACCGCAATCTCTATAAACATGGAAATAACTACACCGCTATCTGCATAAACTTGGAAATCTCTACACCACCATCTGTATAAACATGGAAATATCTCCACCGCTATCTGTATAAACATGGAAATATCTCCACCGCTCTCTGTATAAACATGGAAATATCTACACCGCTATCTGTATAAACATGGAACTATCTACACCGCTATCTGTATAAACATGCAAATATCTACAGCGCTATCTGTATAAACATGGAAATATCTCCACCGTTATCTGTGTAAACATGGAAATATCTACACCACTATCTTTATAAACATGGAAATATCTACACCGCAATCACTATAAACATGGAAATATCTTCAACACTATCTGTGTAAAGATGGAAATATCTACACAGCTGTCTCTGTAAACATGGAAATCTGTACAAAGCAATCTGTGTGACGATGGAAATATCTACACCGCAATCAGTATAAACATGGAAATATCTACACCACTATCTGTATAAACATGGAAATATCTAGTCCGCTATCTGTATAAATATGGAAATATCTACACCGCTATCTCTATAAACATGGAAATGTCTACACCGCCTTCTGTATAAACATGAAAATATCTACACTGCCCTCTGTATAAACACGGAAATAACGACACCGCTATCTCAATAAACATGGAAATATCTACACTGCCATCTGTATATACATGGAAATAGCTACACAGTCATCTGTATAAACATGGAAATATCTACACAGCCATCTCTATAAACATGGAAATATCTACATCGCTAACTGAATAAACATGGAAATAGCTAAACCGCTATTTGTATTAACATGGAAATATCTACACCGCCATCTGTAAAAATATGGAAATATCTACACAGTCATATGTTGAAGCATGGAAATAACCACACCGCCATCTCTATACACATGGAAATATCTCCACCGCTATCTGTATAAACATGGAAATATCTACACCGCTATCAGTATAAACATGGAAATATCTACACCGCTATTTTTATAGACATGGAAATATCTACACCGCAATCTGTATACACATGGAAATATCTACACAGCCATCTGTATAAACATGTAAATATCTACACTGCTATCTATATAAACATGGAAATATCTGCACTGCCATCTGTAAAAACATGGAAATACATATACAGTCATCTCTATAAACTTGGAAATATCTACAATGCCATCTGTGTACACATGGACATATCTACACAGCCATCTGTATAAACATGGAAATATCTACACCGCTATCTGTATAAACATCGTAATATCTAGACCACCATCTATATAAACATGGAAATATCTACACCGCCATCTGTTTAAACATGGAAATATTTACAATGCCATTTGTAGAAAGATGGAAATATCTACACCGCAATCGGTGTAAACATAGAAATATCTACACCGATATCTGTAAAAACATGGAAATATCTACACCGCGATCTGTATGAACATGGAAATATCTACACCGCCATCTGTATAAACTTGGAAATACCTACAAAGTCATCTGTATAAACATGGAAATATCTACACAGCCATCGGTATAAACATGGAAATATCTACACAGCCATCTGTATATACATGGAAATATCTACACCGCTATCTGTATAAACATGGAAATAACTACACCGCTATTTGTATAAACAAGCAAATATCTACACCGTGATCTGTATAAACATGGAAATATCTACACCGCCATCTCTATAAACATGGAAATATCTACACCGCCATCTCTATAAACATGGAAATATCTACACCCCTATCTGTGTAAACATGGAAAGATCCAAACCGCTATCTCTATAAACATGGAGAAATCAACACCGCTATCTCTATGAACATGGAAATATCTACACCGCCATCTCTATAAACATGGAAATATCTACACCACGATCAGTATAAACATGGAAACATCTACACCGCTATCTGTATAAACATGGAAATATCTCCACTGCTATCTCTATAAACCTCGAAATATCTACACCGCCATCTGTATAAACATGGAAGTATTTACAAAGTTATCTGTATAAACATGGAAATATCTACACCGCCATCTGTATAAACATGGAAATATCTACACAGCCATGTGTATATACATGGAAATATCTACACCGCTATCTATATAAACATGGAAATAACTACACCGCTATCTGTATAAAGATGGAAATATCTACACCACCATCTACATAACCATGTTAATATCTGCGCTGCCGTCTGTATAAACATGGAAATATCTACACGGTCATCTGTGTATAGATGGAAATATCAACACCGCCATCTGTACAAACATGGAAATATCTGCAACGCTATCTCTATAACCATGGAAATATCTACACCACGGTCTGTATAAACATGGAAATATCTACACCGCTATCTGTATAAACATGGAAATATCTACACCGCCATCTATATAAACATGGAAATATCTACAACGTGATCTGTATAAACATGGAAATATTTTCACCGCTATCTGTATAAACATGGAAATTTCTACACCGTTATCTGTATAAATATGGAAATGTCTACACCGCTATCTGTATAAACATGGTAATATCTACACCACCATCTATATACACATGGAAATATCTTCACCGCCATCTTTATTAACATGGAAATATCTACAATGCCATCTGTAGAAAGATGGATATATCTACACCGCAATCTGTGTAAACATGGAACTATCTACAGCGCTATCTGTAAACACATGGAAATATCTACACCGCTATCTGTATAAACATGGAAATATCTACACCGCGATCTGTATAAACATGGAAATATCTACACCTCGATCTGTATAAACATGGAAATATCTACACTGCGATCTGTATAAACATGGAAATATCTACACCGCTATCTGTATAAACATGGAATATCTACACAGCTATCTCTATAAACATGGAAATATCTACACAGCCATCTGTATAAACATGGAAATAACTATACAGTCATCTGTGTAAACATGGAAATATCTACACCATCATCTGTATAAACATGGAAATATCTTCAATGCCATCTGAATACACATGGAAAAAACTACACGGCAATCTGTGTATAGATGGAAACATCAACACCGCCATATGTACAAACATGGAAATATCTACACCGCTATCTCCATAAACTTGAAAATATCTACACTGCGGTCTGTATAAACATGGAAATATCTACACCGGTATCTGTATAAACGTGGAAATATCTACAACACGATCTGTATAAACATGGAAATATTTACACCGCTATCTGTATAAACATGGAAATATCTAGACCGCTATCTCTATAAACATGGAAATATCTACGAAGCCATCTGTATAAACATGGAAATACCTACAAAGTCATGGGTAGGAACATGGAAATATCTACACTGCCATCTGTATAAACATGGAAATATCTACACAGCTCTCTGTATAAATATGGAAATATCTGCATAGGCATCTGTATAAACATGGAAATATCTGCACCGCTATATGTATAAACATGGAAATACCTCCACCGCTGTCTCTATAAACATGGAAATATGTACACCGCTATCTGTATAAACATGGAAATATCTGCACGGCTATCTCTATAAACATGGAAATATCTACAAAGACATCTGTATAAACATGGAAATACCTACACAGTCATGTGTAGGAACATTTAAATATCTACACTGCCATCTGTATAAACATAGAAATATCTACTAAGCTCTCTGTATGAATATGGAAATATCTGCATACGCATCTGTGTAAACATGGAAATACCTGCACCGCTATCTGTATAAACATGGAAATACCTACACCGCTGTCTCTATTAACATGGAAATATGTACACCGCTATGTGTATAAACATGGAAATATCTCCACTGCTCTCTGTATAAACATGGAAATATCTCCAACGTTATCTGTATAAACATGGAAATATCTACAGCGCCATCTCTATAAACATGGAAATATCTACACCACAATCTGTATAAACACGGAAATAACTACAATACCATCTGTATACACATGGAAATATCTACACAGACATCTGTATAAATATGGAAATAACTACACGGCCATCTGTATAAACATGGAAATATCTACACTGCCATCTGTAGAAAGATGGAAATATCTACACCGCTATCTCTATAAATATGGAAATATCTACACCGCCATCTCTATAAACATGAAAATAACTACACTGCCATCTCCATATAGATGGATGTATCTACTCCGCCATATGTATAAACATGGAAATATCTACACACCGATCTGTATAAACATGGAAATATCTTCACGACGATCTGTATAAACATGGAAATATCTTCACCGCCTTCTGTATAAACGTGGTAATATCTACACCACCATCTATATAAACATGGAAATACCGACACCGCCATCTGTATAAACATGGAAATATCAACAATGCCAACAGTAGAAAGATGGAAATACCGACACCGCAATCTGTGTAAACATGGAAATATCTACACCAATATCTGTAAAAACATGGAAATATCTACACCGCTATCTGTGTAAACATGGAAATATCTACACCGCGATCTGTATAAACATGGAAATATCTACTGCGCCTTCTCTATAAACATTGAAATATCTACACTGCCATCTGTAAAAATATGGAAATATCTACACAGTCATCTGAATAAACATGGAAATATCTACACCAGCATCTGTATAAACATGGAAATACCTACAATACCATCTGTATACACATGGAAATATCTACACAGACATCTGTATAAATATGGACATATCTACACCGCCATCTCTATAAACATGAAAATATCTACACTGCCATCTCCATAAATACGGAACTAACTACTCTGCCATCTGTATAATCCTGGAAACATCTACACCACCAGCTTTGTGAACAAGGAAATATCTACAATGCCATCTGTATAAAGATATAAATATCTGCACCGCGAGCTGTATAAACATGGAAATATCTACATCGCTATCTGTATAAACGTGGAAATAGCAACACCGCTATCGGTATAAACTTGGAAATATCTACACCGCTATCTGTATAAACATGGAAATATCTACACCGCTATCTGTATAAACATGGAAATATCTACACAGCTATCTGTATAAACATGAAAATATCTACATTGCGATCTTTATAAGCATGGAAATATCTACACCGCGATCTGTATAAACATGGAAATAACTTCACCACGATCTGTATAAACATGGAAATATCTACACCGCTATCTGTATAAACATGGTAATATCTACACCACCATCTATATAAACATGGAAATATCTACACCGCCATCTGTATAAACATGGAAATATCTACAATGCCATTTGTAGAAAGATGGAAATATCTACACCGCAATCGGTGTAAACATGGAAATATCTACAACGATATCTGTAAAAACATGGAAATATCTACACCGATATCTGTAAAAACATGGAAATATCTACACCGCGATCTGTATAAATATGGAAATATCTAAACCGCGATCTGTATAAACATGGAAATATCTACACCGCTATCTTTATAAACATGGAAATATCTTCACAGCTATCTCTATAAACATGGAAATATCTACAACGGCCATCTGTATAAACATGGAAATACCTACAAAGTCATCTGTATAAACATGGAAATATCTACACAGCAATCTGTATAAACATGGAAATATCTACACAGCCATCTGTATATACATGGAAATATCTACACCGCTATCTGTATAAACATGGAAATAACTTCACTGCTATTTGTATAAACAAGGAAATATCTACATCGTGATCTGTATAAACATGGAAATATTTACACCGCTATCTGTATAATCATGGAAATTTCTACACCGTTATCTGCATAAATATGGAAATATCTACACCGCTATCTCTATAAACATGGAAATATCTACACCGCCATCTGTATAAACATGGAAATACCTATATAGACATCTGTGTAAACATGGAAATACCTACACCACCATCTGTATAAACATGGAAATATCTTCACTGCCATCTGTATAAAGTTAGAAATATCTTCACAGCCCTCTGTATAAATATGGAGATAACTGCATAGGCGTCTGTATAAACATGGAAATATCTGCACCGCTATCTGTATAAACATGGAAATACCTACACTGCTGTCTCTATAAAAATGGAAATGTGTGCACCGCTATGTGTATAAACATGGAAATATCTCCACTGCTGTCTGTATAAACATGGAAATATCTCCACCGTTATCTGTATAAACATAGAAATATCTACAGCGCCATCTCTATAACCATTGAAATGTCTACACTGCAATCTGTAAAAACATAGAAATATCTACACAGTCAGCTGAATAAACATGGAAATATCTACACCACCATCTGTATAAACATGGAAATAACTACAATACCATCTGTATACACATGGAAATATCTACACAGACATCTGTATAAATATGGAAATATGTACACCGCCATCTGTATAAACATGGCAATATCTACACTGCCATCTGTAGAAAGATGGAAACATCTACACCGCTATCTCTATAAATATGGAAATATCTACACTGCCATCTCTATAAACATGAAAATATCTACACTGCCATCTCCATAAAGATGGAAGTATCTACTCCGCCATGTATATAAACCCGGAAATATCTAAACCACCATCTGTGAAAACATGGAAATATCTACACCGCAATCTGTATAAACATGGAAATATCTACACTGCCATCTGCATGTCCATGGAAATATCTACACCGCCATCTGTATAAACATGGAAATATCTACACGGCCATCTGTGTATAGATGGAAATATCAACACCACCATCTGTACAAACATGGAATTATCTACATTGCTATCTCTATAAACATGGAAATATCTGCACTGCCATCTGTAAAGACATGGAAATACCTATGCAGTCATCTGTATAAACATGGAAATATCTACAATGCCATCTGTATACACATGGAAATAACTTTACAGTCATCTGTATAAACATGGAAATATCTACAATCCCATCTGTATACACATGGAAATATCTACACAGCCATCTGTATAAACATGTAAATATTTACATTGCTATCTCTATAAACATGAAAATATCTACACCGCCAACTCTATAAACATGAAAATATCTACACTGCCATCTCCATAAACAAGGAACTAAATACTCCACCATCTGTAGTAACATGGAAACATCTACACCGCCATCAGTGTGAATAAGGAAATATCTACAATGCCACATGTATAAAAATATAAATATCTGCACCACGAGCTGTATAAACATGGAAATATCTACATCGCTATCTGTATAAATGTGGAAATACCAACACCGCTATCGGTATAATCAAGGAAATATCTACAACGCCATCTATATAAACATGGAAATATCTACACCGCTATGTCTATAAACATGGAAATACCTACACCGCTATCTCTATATACATGGAAATATCTACACCGCTATCTGTATAAACATGGAAATATCGACACCGCTATCTGTATAAACATGGAAATATCTACACCGCTATCTGTAAAAACATGGAAATATCTACACCGCGATCTGTATAAACATGGAAATATCTACACCCTGATCTGTATAAACATGGAAATAACTTCACGAGGATCTGTATAAACATGGAAATATCTACACCGCTATCTGTATAAACATGGTTATATCTACACCACCATCTTTATAAACATGGAAATATCTACACCGCCATCTGTATAAACATGGAAATATCTACAATGCCATCTGTAGAAAGATGGAAATATCTACACCGCAATCTGTGTAAACATGGAAATATCTACACCAATATCTGTAAAAACATGGAAATATCTACACCGCTATCTGTATAAACATGGAAATATCTACACCGCGATCTGTATAAACATGGAAATATCTACAGCGCCTTCTCTATAAACATTGAAATATCTACACTGCCATCTGTAAAAATATGGAAATATCTACACATTCATCTGAATAAACATGGAAATACCTACAATGACATCTGTAGAAAGATGGAAATATCTACACCGCAATCTGAGTAAACATGGAAATATCTACACCGATATCTGTATAAACAAGGAAATATCTACACCGCCATCTGTAGAAACATGGAAATATCTACACCGCAATCTCTATAAACATGGAAATAACTACACCGCTATCTGTATAAATATGGAAATATCCACACAGCTATCTCTATAAACATGGAAATACCTACACCAATTTCTCTATAAACATGGAAATATCTACACTGCAATCTCTATATACATGGAAATATCTACACCGCCATCTCTATAAACATGAAAATATCTACACCGCCATCTTCAGAAACATGGATGTATTTACACCGCCATCTGTATAAACTTGGAAATATCTACACCACTATCTGAATAAACATGGAAATATCTTCACTTCTATCTGTATAAACATGGAAATATCTACACCGCTATCTGTATAAAGATGGAAATATCTATACCGCAATCTGTATAAATATGGAAATACCTTCACCGCTATCTCTATAGACATGGAAATATCTACACCGCTATCTGTATAAACATGGAAATATCTCCACTCCCATCTGTATAAAGATGGAAATATCTACACCGCGATCAGTATAAACATGGAAATATCTACACCGCTATTTGTATAAACATGGAAGTAGCAACACCGCTATCTGTATATACATGGAAATATCTACACCGCTATCTCTATAAACATGAAAATACTTACACCACCCTCTCTATAAACATGGAAATATTTTCACCGCTTTTTCTATAAACATAGAAATAACTACACCGCCATCTCTATAAACATGGAGATATCTACACCGCAATCTGTATAAACATGGAAATATCTACACCGCTATGTGTATTAACGTGGAAATATCCCCATTGCTATCTGTATAAACATGGACATATCTCCACCACAATCTGTATAAATATGAAAATATCTACACCGCTCTCTCTATATACATGGGAATATCTACACTGCCATCTGTACAAACATGGAAATACCTACACAGTCATCTGTAGAAACATGGAAATATCTACACCGCTATCTCTATAAACATGGAAATAACTACACCGCTATCTCTATAAACATGGAAATATACACACCGCCATCTCCTTAAACATGGAAGTATCTACAACGCCATCTACATAAACAAGAAAATATCTACACTGCCATCTATATAAACATGGAAATGTCTACACCGCCATCTCTATAAACATGGAAATATCTACACTTCCATTTGTAGAAAGATGGAATAATCTACACCGCCATCTGTATAAACGTGGAAATATCTACAACGCAATCTGTATAAACATGGAAATATCTACACCGCAATCTCTGTAAACATGGAAATATCTACACCGCCATCTATGTAAACATGAAAATATCTACACTCCCATATTCAGAAACATGGCTGTATCTACACTGCCATCTGTATAAAAATGGAAATATCTACACCACTATCTGTTTAAAGATGGAAATATTTAAACCGCAATCTCTATAAACATGGAAATATCTACACCGCAATCGCTATAAACATGGAAATATCTACACCGCCATGTGTATTAACATGGAAATATCTACACAGTCATTTGTATAAACCTGGAAATATCTACACTGTCATCTATATAAACATGGAAATATCTACAGAGAACTCTGTATAAACATGGGAATATCGGCACAGCCACCTGTATAAACATGGAAATATCTACACCGCAATCTGTACAAACATGGAAATATCTACACAGTCATCTGTAGAAACATGGAAATATCTACACCGCTATCTCTACAAACATGGAAATAACTACACGGCTATTTGTATAAACAAGGAATTATCTATACCGCCATCTGTTTAACATGGAAATATATACACAGACATTTGTTAATACAAGGAGATATCTACACCGCTATCTGTATAAACATGCTAATAATTACACAGCTATCTCTATAAATGTGGAAATATTTGCACCGCTATCCCTATAAACATGGTAATATCAGCACCACGATCTGTATAAACATGGAAATTTCTACACCATGATCTATATAAACATGGAAATATCTACACGGCGATCTGTATAAACATGGAAATATCTACACAGCGATCTGTATAAACATGGAAATATCTTCACCACAATCTGCATAAACATGTAAATATCTACACCGCCATCTATATAAACATGGAAATATCTACACCGCCATCTGTATAAACATGGAAATATCTACAATGCCATCTGTAGAAAGATGGAAATATCTACACCGCAACCTGTATAAACATGGAAACATCTACACCGCGATCTGTATAAACATGGAAATACCCACAAAGTCATGTGTATAAACATGGAAATATCTACAAAGCCATCTGTATAAACATGGAAATATCTACACCGCGGTGTGTTTAAACATGGAAATATCTACACCGCTATCTGTATAAACATGGAAATATCTACACCGCTATCTCTATAAACATGGAAATATCTACACCGTGATCTGTATAAACATGGAAATATTTACACCGCTATGTGTATAAACATGGAAATTTCTACACCGTTATCTGTATAAATATGGAAATATCTACACCGCTATCTGTATAAACATGGAAATATCTACAACGCTATCTGTATAAACATGGAAATATCTACACCGCGATCTGTATAAACATGGAAATATCTACACCGCGATCTGTATAAACATGGAAATATCTTCACCACAATCTGCATAAACATGGAAATGTCTACACCGCCATCTATATAAACATGGAAATATCTACATCACCATCTGTATAAACATGGAAATATCTACAATGACATCTGTAGAAAGATGGAAATATCTACAACGCAATCTTTGTAAACATGGAAATATCTACAGCGATATCTGTAAAAACATGGAAATATCTACACCGCTATCTCTATAAACATGGAAATATCTACACCGCAACCTGTATAAACATGGAAATATCTACACCGCGATCTGTATAAACATGGAAATACCCACAAAGTCATCTGTATAAACATGGAAATATCTACACAGCCATCTGTATAAACATGGAAATACCTACACCGCGATCTGTTTAAACATGGAAATATCTACACCGCTATCGGTATAAACATGGAAATATCTACACCGCTATCTCTATAAACATGGAAATATCTACACCGTGATCTGTATAAACATGGAAATATTTACACCGCTATGTGTATAAACATGGAAATTTCTACACCGTTATCTGTATAAATATGGAAATATCTACACCGCTATCTGTATAAACATGGAAATATCTACACCGCTATCTGCATAAACATGGAAATATCTACACCGCGATCTGTATAAACTTGGAAATATCTACACCGCGATCTGTATAAACATGGAATTATCTTCACCACGATCTGTATAAACATGGAAATATCTACACCGCCATCTATATAAACATGGAAATATCTACACCGCCATCTGTATAAACATGGAAATATCTACACCGATATCTGTAAAAACATGGAAATATCTACACCGCTATCTCTATAAACATGGAAATATCTACACCGCAATCTGTACAAACATGGAAATATCTACACCGCGATCTGTATAAACATGGAAATACCTACACCGCTATCTGTATAAACATGGAAATATCTACACAGCTATTTCTATAAACATGGAAATATCTACACCGCCATCTGTATAAACATGGAAATACCTACAAAGTCATCTGTATAAACATGGAAGTATATACACAGCCATCTGTATAAACATGGAAATATCTACACAGCCATCTGTATATACATGGAAATATCTACACCGCTATCTGTATAAACATGGAAATATCTACACTGACATCTGTAGAAAGATGGAAATATCTACACCGCTATCTCTATAAATATGGAAATATCTACACCGCCATCTCTATAAACATGAAAATATCTACACTGCCATCTCCATAAAGATGGAAGTATCTACTCTGCCATGTGTATAAACACGGAAATATCTTCAACACTATCTGTGTAAACATGGAAATATCTACACCGCGATCTGTATAAACGTGGAAATATCTACACCGCGATCTGTATAAACATGGAAATATCTTCACCACGATCTGTATAAACATGGAAATATCTACACCGCCATCTATATAAACATGGAAATATCTACACCGCCATCTGTATAAACATGGAAATATCTACACCGATATCTGTAAAAACATGGAAATATCTACACCGCTATCTCTATAAACATGGAAATATCTACACCGCAATCTGTACAAACATGGAAATATCTACACCGCGATCTGTATAAACATGGAAATACCTACACCGCTATCTGTATAAACATGGAAATATCTACACAGCTATTTCTATAAACATGGAAATATCTACACCGCCATCTGTATAAACATGGAAATACCTACAAAGTCATCTGTATTAACATGGAAATATCTACACAGCCATCTGTATAAACATGGAAATATCTACACAGCCATCTGTATATACATGGAAATATCTACACCGCTATCTGTATAAACATGGAAATATCTACACTGACATCTGTAGAAAGATGGAAATATCTAAACCGCTATCTCTATAAATATGGAAATATCTACACCGCCATCTCTATAAACATGAAAATATCTACACTGCCATCTCCATAAAGATGGAAGTATCTACCCTGCCATGTGTATAAACACGGAAATATCTTCAACACTATCTGTGTAAACATGGAAATATCTACACCGCTATCTGTTTAAACATGGAAATATCTACACGGCCATCTTCATGTCCATGGAAATACCTACGCCGCCATCTATATAAACATGGAAATATTTACACGGCCATCTGTGTATAGATGGAAATATCAACACCGCCATCTGTAGAAACATGGAAATATCTACACCGCTATCTCTATAAACATGGAAATATCTGCACTGCCATCTGTAAAAACATGGAAATACGTATACAGTCATCTGTATAAACATGGAAATATCTACAATGCCATTTGTATACACATGGAAATATCTACACAGCCATCTGTAGAAACATGTAAATATCTACACTGCTATCTCTATAAACATGGAAATATCAACACCGCCATCTCTATAAACATGAAAATATCTACACCGCGATCTGTATAAACATGGAAATATCTACACCGCGATCTGTATAAACATGGAAAAAACTTCAAAACAATCTGTATAAACCTGGAAATATCTACACCGCCATCTATATAAACATGGAAATATCTTCACCGCCATCTGTATAAACATGGAAATATCTACAATGCCATCTGTAGAAAGATGGAAATATCTACACCGCAATCTGTGTAAACATGGAATTATCTACACCGATATCTGTAAGTGCAAGGAAATATCTACACCTCTATCTCTATAAACATGGAAATATTTACACCGCAATCTGTAAACATGGAAATATCTACACAGCGATCTGTATAAACATGGAAATATCTACACATCCATCTGTATATACATGGAAATATCTACACCGCTATCTGTATAAACATGGAAATAACTACACCGCTATTTGTATAAACAAGGAAATATCTACACCGTGATCTGTACAAACATGGAAATATCTACACCGCCATCTCTATAAAAATGGAAATATCTACACCCCTATCTGTATTAACATGGAAATATCCACACCGCTATCTCTATAAACATGGAAAAATCAACACCGCTATCTCTATGAATATGGAAATATCTACACCGCCATCTCTATAAACATGGAAATATCTACACCACGATCAGTATAAACATGGAAATATCTACACCGCTATCTGTATAAACATGGAAATATCTGCACTGCTATCTCTATAAACTTCGAAATATCTACACCGCCATCTGTATAAACATGGAAATACATAAAAAGTTATCTGTATAAACTTGGAAATATCTACACCGCCATCTGTATAAACATGGAAACATCTACACAGCCATGTGTATATACATGGAAATATCTACAGCCCTATCTATATAAACATGGAAATAACTACACCGCTATCTGTATAAACATGGAAATATCTACACCGCCATCTACATATCCATGGAAATATCTGTGCCGCCATCTGTATAAACATTGACATATCTATACGGTTATCTGTGTATAGATGGAAATAACAACACCGCCATCTGTACCAACATGGAAATATCTGCACCGCTATCTGTATAAACATGGAAATATCTACACCGCGGTCTATATAAACATGGAAATATCTACACCGCTATCTGTACAAACATGGAAATATGTACACTGCTATCTCTATAAACATGGAAATATCTACCCCGTAATCTGTATAAACATGGAAATATTTACACTGCTATCTGTATAAACATGGAAATATCTACAGCGCCATCTCTATAAACATTGAAATATCTACACTGCCATCTGTAAAAACATGGAAATATCTACACTGTCAACTGTATAAACATGGAAATATCTACACCACCATCTGTATAAACATGGAAATACCTACAATACCATCTGTACACACATGGAAATACCTACACAGACATCTGTATAAATATGGAAATATCTACACAGCCATCTGTATATACATGGAAATATCTACACCTCTATCTGTATAAACATGGAAATATCTACACTGACATCTGTAGAAAGATGGAAATATCTACACCGCTATCTCTATAAATGTGGAAATATCTACACCGCCATCTCCATAAAGGTGGAAGTATCTACTCTGCCATCTGTATAAACACGGAAATATCTACAACACTATCTGTGTAAACATGGAAATATCTACACCGCTATCTGTTTAAACATGGAAATATCTACACCGCCATCTGCATGTCCATGGAAATATCTATGCCGCCATCTATATAAACATGGAAATATCTACACGGCCATCTGTGTATAGATGGAAATATCAACACCGTCATCTGTAGAAACATGGAAATATCTACACCGCTATCTCTATAAACATGGAAATATCTCCACTGCCATCTGTAAAAACATGGAAATATGTATACAGTCATGTGTATAAACATGGAAATATCTACAATGCCATCTGTATACCCATGGAAATATCTACACAGCCATCTGTAGAAACATGTAAATATCTACACTGACATTTCCATAAAGATGGAACTAACTACTCTGCCATCTGTATAAACATGGAAACATATACACCGCCATCTGTGTGAATAAGGAAATATCTACAATGCCATCTGTATAAAGATGTAAATATCTGCACCGCGAGCTGTATAAACATGGAAATATCTACATCGCTATCTGTATAAACGTGGAAATACCAACACCGCTGTCGGTATAAACCTGGAAATGCCTACAACGCCATCTATATAAACATGGAAATATCTACACCGCAATGTCTATAAACATGGAAATACCTACACCGCTATCTCTATAAACATGGAAATATCTACACCGCTATCTGTATAAACATGGAAATATCTACACCGCGATCTGTATAAACCTGGAAATATCTACACCACGATCTGTATAAACATGGAAATATCTTCACCACGATCTGCATAAACATGGAAATATCTACACCGCTATCTGTATAAACATGGTAATATCTACACCACCATCTGTATAAACATGGAAATATCTACACCACCATCTGTATAAACATGGAAATATCTACAATGCCATCTGTAGAAAAATGGAAATATCTACACCGCAATCTGTGTAAACATGGAAATATCTACACCGATATCTGTAAAAACATGGAAATATCTACACCGCTATCTCTACAAACATGGAAATATCTACACCGCGATCTGTATAAACATGGAAATATGTACACCGCGATCTGTATAAACATGGAAATATCTACTCCGCTATCTGTATAAACATGGAAATATCTACAAAAGTATCTCTATAAACAAGGAAATAACTACACCGCCATCTGTATAAACATGGAAATACCTACAAAGTCGTCTGTATAAAAATGGAAATATCTACAAAACCATCTGAATAAACATGGAAATATCTACACAGCCATCTGTATATTCATGGAAATATCTACACCGCTTTACGTATAAACATGGAAATACCTACACCGCTATCTGTATATACATGGAAATATATACAATGCTATATGCGTAAACATGGAAATATCTACACCGCTATCTTTATAAACAAGGAAATACCAACAGCGTTATCTGTATAAACATGGAAATATCTACACCGCTAAATCTATAAACATGAAAATACTTATACCACCATCTGTATAAGCATGGAAATATTTACACCGCTATCTCTATAAACATAGAAATAACTACACCGCCATCCCTATAAACAAGGAAATATCTACACCGCCATCTGCATATACATGGAAATATCTACACCGCCATCTGCATATACATGAAATATATACACACACATGTGTATAAACATGGAAATATATACACTGCCATCTGTATAAACTTGGAAATATCTACACTGACATCTGTAGAAAGATGGAAATGTCTACAAAGCGATCTGTATCAACATGGGAATTTCTACACCGCTATCTGTATAAACATGGAAATATCTACACCGCTATCTCTATCAACATGGAAATAACTACACCACAATCTGTATAAACATGGAAATATGTACAATGCTATCTCTGTAAACTTGGAAATATCTACACCGCTATCTGTGTAAATTTGGCAATACCTACACCGCAATCTGTGCAAAGATGGAAATACCTACACCGCTATCTCGGTAAACATGGAAATATCTACACCGATATCTGTATAAACATGGAAATATCTACACTGCCATCTGTATAAACATGGAAATAGCTACAGCGCCATCTGTATAAACATGGAAATATCTACACCGCCATCTGTACACACATGGAAATATCTACAAAGCCATCTGTATAAACATGGAAATATGTACACTGTTATCTCTATAAACAGGGAAATATCTACACCGCTATCTGTAGAAACATGGAAATATCTACATCGCTATCTGTATAAACAGGGATATATCTCCACCGCTATCTGTATAAACATGGAAATAACTACAACGCTATCTGTATAAACAAGGAAATATCTACACCGCTATCTGTATAAACATGGAAATATCTACAACGCTATCTGTGTAAACATGGAAATATCTACAAAGCTATCTGTGTAAACTTTGAAATATCTACACAGCTATCTGTGTAAAAATGGAAATATCTACACAGCAATCTGTGCAAAGATGGAAATATCTACACTGCTATCTCTGTAAACATGGAAATATCTACACCGCTATCTGTATAAACATGGAAATATCTATACCGCAGTCTCTATAAACATGGAAATATCTCCACCGCTATCTGTATAAACATGAAAATATCTACACCGGTTTCTGTATAAACATGGACATATCTACACCGCAGTCTGTATAAACATGGAAATATCTACAACGCTATGTGTGTAAACATGGAAATATCTACACAGCTATCTGTGTAAACTTGGAAATATCTACACAGCTGTCTGCGTAAACATGGAAATATCTTCACGGCAATCTGTGCAAAGATGGAAATAACTACACCGCTATCTCTGTATACATGGAAATAACTACACCGCTACCTGTATAAACATGGAAATATCTACACCGCCATCTGTAGAAACATGGAAATACCTACACCGCTATCTATATAAATATGGAAATATCTAGACCGCTATCTCTATATACATGGAAATATCTACACCGCCAACTCTATAAACATGAAAATATCTACACCACCATCTTCAGAAACATGGATGTGTCTACACCGCCATCTCTATAAACTTGGAAATATCTACACCACTATCTGTATAAACATGGAAATATCTTCACTTCTATCTGTATAAACATGGAAATATCTACCCCGCCATCTGTATAAAGATGGAAATATCTACACCGCAATCTGTATAAATATGGAAATACCTGCACCGCTACCTCTATAGACATGTAAATATCTACACCGCTATCTGTATAAACAGGGAAATATCTCCACCACTATGTGTATAAACATGGAAATATCTACACCGCTTTATGTATAAACATGGAAATATCTACACCGCTATCTGTATATACATGGAAATATATACAATGCTATATGCGTAAACATGGAAATATCTACACCGCTATCTTTATAAACAAGGAAACCAACACCGTTATCTGTATAAACATGGAAATATCTACACCGCTAAATCTATAAACATGAAAATACTTACACCACCATCTGTATAAGCATGGAAATATTTTCACCGCTATCTCTATAAACATAGAAATAACTACACCGCCATCCCTATAAACAAGGAAATATCTACACCGCCATCTGCACATACATGGAAATATCTACACCGCCATCTGCATATACATGGAAATATCTACACACACATCTGTATAAACATGGAAATATATACACTGCCATCTGTATAAACTTGGAAATATCTACACTGACATCTGTAGAAAGATGGAAATGTCTACAAAGCGATCTGTATCAACATAGGAATTTCTACACCGCTATCTGTATAAACATGGAAATATCTACACCGCTATCTCTATCAATATGGAAATAACTACACCACAATCTGTATAAACATGGAAATATGTACAATGATATCTCTGTAAACTTGGAAATATCTACACCGCTATCTGTGTAAATTTGGCAATACCTACACCGCAATCTGTGCAAAGATGGAAATACCTACACAGCTATCTCTGTAAACATGGAAATATCTACACCGATATCTGTATAAACATGGAAATATCTACACTGCCATCTGTATAAACATGGAAATAGCTACAGCGCCATCTGTATAAACATGGAAATATCTACACCGCCATCTGTACACACATGGAAATATCTACAAAGCCATCTGTATAAACATGGAAATATCTACACTGCTATCTTTATAAACATGGAAATATCTGCACCGCTATCTGTAGAAACATGGAAATATCTACATCGCTATCTGTATAAACAGGGATATATCTCCACCGCTATCTGTATAAACATGGAAATAACTACAACGCTATCTGTATAAACAAGGAAATATCTACACCGCTATCTGTATAAACATGGAAATATCTACAACGCTATCTGTGTAAACATGGAAATATCTACAAAGCTATCTGTGTAAACTTTGAAATATCTACACAGCTATCTGTGTAAAAATGGAAATATCTACACAGCAATCTGTGCAAAGATGGAAATATCTACACTGCTATCTCTGTAAACATGGAAATATCTACACCGCTATCTGTATAAACATGGAAATATCTATACCGCAGTCTCTATAAACATGGAAATATCTCCACCGCTATCTGTATAAACATGAAAATATCTACACCGGTTTCTGTATAAACATGGACATATCTACACCGCAGTCTGTATAAACATGGAAATATCTACAACGCTATGTGTGTAAACATGGAAATATCTACACAGCTATCTGTGTAAACTTGGAAATATCTACACAGCTGTCTGCGTAAACATGGAAATATCTTCACGGCAATCTGTGCAAAGATGGAAATAACTACACCGCTATCTCTGTATACATGGAAATAACTACACCGCTACCTGTATAAACATGGAAATATCTACACCGCCATCTGTAGAAACATGGAAATACCTACACCGCTATCTATATAAATATGGAAATATCTAGACCGCTATCTCTATATACATGGAAATATCTACACCGCCAACTCTATAAACATGAAAATATCTACACCACCATCTTCAGAAACATGGATGTGTCTACACCGCCATCTCTATAAACTTGGAAATATCTACACCACTATCTGTATAAACATGGAAATATCTTCACTTCTATCTGTATAAACATGGAAATATCTACCCCGCCATCTGTATAAAGATGGAAATATCTACACCGCAATCTGTATAAATATGGAAATACCTGCACCGCTACCTCTATAGACATGTAAATATCTACACCGCTATCTGTATAAACAGGGAAATATCTCCACCACTATGTGTATAAACATGGAAATATCTACACCGCTTTATGTATAAACATGGAAATATCTACACCGCTATCTGTATATACATGGAAATATATACAATGCTATATGCGTAAACATGGAAATATCTACACCGCTATCTTTATAAACAAGGAAACCAACACCGTTATCTGTATAAACATGGAAATATCTACACCGCTAAATCTATAAACATGAAAATACTTACACCACCATCTGTATAAGCATGGAAATATTTTCACCGCTATCTCTATAAACATAGAAATAACTACACCGCCATCCCTATAAACAAGGAAATATCTACACCGCCATCTGCACATACATGGAAATATCTACACCGCCATCTGCATATACATGGAAATATCTACACACACATCTGTATAAACATGGAAATATATACACTGCCATCTGTATAAACTTGGAAATATCTACACTGACATCTGTAGAAAGATGGAAATGTCTACAAAGCGATCTGTATCAACATAGGAATTTCTACACCGCTATCTGTATAAACATGGAAATATCTACACCGCTATCTCTATCAATATGGAAATAACTACACCACAATCTGTATAAACATGGAAATATGTACAATGATATCTCTGTAAACTTGGAAATATCTACACCGCTATCTGTGTAAATTTGGCAATACCTACACCGCAATCTGTGCAAAGATGGAAATACCTACACAGCTATCTCTGTAAACATGGAAATATCTACACCGATATCTGTATAAACATGGAAATATCTACACTGCCATCTGTATAAACATGGAAATAGCTACAGCGCCATCTGTATAAACATGGAAATATCTACACCGCCATCTGTACACACATGGAAATATCTACAAAGCCATCTGTATAAACATGGAAATATCTACACTGCTATCTTTATAAACATGGAAATATCTGCACCGCTATCTGTAGAAACATGGAAATATCTACATCGCTATCTGTATAAACAGGGATATATCTCCACCGCTATCTGTATAAACATGGAAATAACTACAACGCTATCTGTATAAACAAGGGAATATCTTCACCGCTATCTGTATAAACATGGAAATATCTACAACGCTATCTGTGTAAACATGGAAATATCTACAAAGCTATCTGTGTAAACTTTGAAATATCTACACAGCTATCTGTGTAAAAATGGAAATATCTACACAGCAATCTGTGCAAAGATGGAAATATCTACACTGCTATCTCTGTAAACATGGAAATATCTACACCGCTATCTGTATAAACATGGAAATATCTATACCGCAGTCTCTATAAACATGGAAATATCTCCACCGCTATCTGTATAAACATGAAAATATCTACACCGCTTTCTGTATAAACATGGATATATCTACACCGCAGTCTGTATAAACATGGAAATATCTACAACGCTATGTGTGTAAACATGGAAATATCTACACAGCTATCTGTGTAAACTTGGAAATATCTACACAGCTGTCTGCGTAAATATGGAAATATCTTCACGGCAATCTGTGCAAAGATGGAAATAACTACACCGCTATCTCTGTAAACATGGAAATATCTACACCGCTACCTGTATAAACATGGAAATATCTACACCGCCATCTGTAGAAACTTGGAAATACCTACACCGCTATCTATATAAATATGGAAATATCTAGACCGCTATCTCTATATACATGGAAATATCTACACCGCCAACTCTATAAACATGAAAATATCTACACCGCCATCGTCAGAAACATGGATGTGTCTACACCGCCATCTCTATAAACTTGGAAATATCTACACCACTATCTGTATAAACATGGAAATATCTTCACTTCTATCTGTATAAACATGGAAATATCTACACCGCCATCTGTATAAAGATGGAAATATCTACACCGCAATCTGTATAAATATGGAAATACCTGCACCGCTACCTCTATAGACATGTAAATATCTACACCGCTTTCTGTATAAACAGGGAAATATCTCCACCACTATGTGTATAAACATGGAAATATCTACACCGCTTTATGTATAAACATGGAAATATCTACACCGCTATCTGTATATACATGGAAATATATACAATGCTATATGCGTAAACATGGAAATATCTACACCGCTATCTTGATAAACATGGAAATAGCAACACCGTTATCTGTATAAACATGGAAATATCTACACCGCTAAATCTATAAACATGAAAATACTTACACCACCATCTCTATAAGCATGGAAATATTTACACCGCTATCTCTATAAACATAGAAATAACTACACCGCCATCCCTATAAACAAGGAAATATCTACACCGCCATCTGCATATACATGGAAATATCTACACACACATCTGTATAAACATGGAAATATATACACTGCCATCTATATAAACTTGGAAATATCTACACTGACATCTGTAGAAAGATGGAAATGTCTACGAAGAGATCTGTATAAACATGGGAATTTCTACACCGCTACTTGTATAAACATGGAAATATCTACACCACTTTCTGAATAAACATGGAAACATCTACACCGCTGTCTGTATAAACATGGAAATATATACAATGCTATCTGCGTAAACATGGAAATATCTACACCGCTATCTCTATAAACATGGAAATATCTACAGCGCCATCTGTTTAAACATGGAAATATCTACACCGCCATCTGTACACACATGGAAAAATCTACAAAGCCATCTGTATAAACATGGAAATATATACACTGTTATCTCTATAAACATGGAAATATCTACACCGCTATCTGTAGAAACATGGAAATATCTACATAGCTATCTGTATAAACAGGGATATATCTCCACCGCTATCTGTATAAACATGGAAATATCTACAACGCTATCTGTATAAACATGGAAATATCTACACCGCTATCTGTATAAACATGGAAATATCTACACAGCTATCTGTGTAAACTTTGAAATATCTACACAGCTATCTGTGTAAAAATGGAAATATCTACACAGCAATCTGTGCAAAGATGGAAATATCTACACTGCTATCTCTGTAAACATGGAAATATCTACACCGCTATCTGTATAAACATGGAAATATCTATACCGCAGTCTCCATTAACATGGAAATATCTCCACCGCTATCTGTATAAACATGAAAATATCTACACCGCTTTCTGTATAAGCATGGACATATCTACACCGCAGTCTGTATAAACATGGAAATATCTACAACGCTATGTGTGTAAACATGGAAATATCTGCACAGCTATCTGTGTAAACTTGGAAATATCTACACAGCTATCTGCGTAAACATGGAAATATCTACACGGCAATCTGTGCAAAGATGGAAATAACTACACCGCTATCTCTGTAAACATGGAAATATCTACACCGCTACCTGTATAAACATGGAAATATCTACACCGCTGTCTGTATAAACAAGGAAGTATATACACCGCCATCAGTAGAAACATGGAAATATCTGCACCGCAATCTGTATAAACATAGAAATACCTACACCGCTATCTGTATAAATATGGAAATATCTACACCGCTATCTCCATAAACATGGAAATATCTACACTGCAATCTCTATATACATGGAAATTTCTACACGCCCATTTCTATAAATATGAAAATATCTACACCGCCATCTTCAGCAACATGCATGTATCTACACCGCCATCTGTATAAACTTGGAAATATCTACACCACTATCTGTATAAACAAGGAAACATCTTCACTTCTATCTGTATAAACATGGAAATATCTACACCGCCATCTGTATAAAGATGGAAATATCTACACCGCAATCTGTATAAATATGGAAATACCTACACCGCTACCTCTATAGACATGTAAATATCTACACCGCTATCTGTATAAACATGGAAATATCTACACTGCCATGTGTATAAAGATGGAAATATCTACACCGTTATCTGTATAAACAGGGAAATGTCTCCAACGCTATCTGTATAAACATGGAAATATCTACACTGCTTTCGGTATAAACATGGAAATATCAACACCGATATCAGTATATACTTGGAAATATATACAATGCTATCTGCGTAACCATGGAAATATCTACACCGCTATCTCTATAAACATGGAAATACCAACACCGTTATCTGTATAAACATGGAAATATCTACACCGCTATCTCTATAAACATGAAAATACTTACACCATCATCTCTATAAGCATGGAAATATTTACACCGCTGTCTCTGTAAACATAGAAATAACTACACCGCCATCCCTATAAACATGGAAATATCTACACCGCCATCTGCATATACATGTAAATATCTACACACACATCTGTGTAAACATGGGAATATCTACACTGCCATCTGAATAAACTTGGAAATATCTACACTGACATCTGTAGAAAGATGGAGATGTCTACAAAGCGATCTGTATAAACATGGGAATTTCTACACCGCTATCTGTATAAACATGGAAATATCTACACCACTATCTGTATCAACATGGAAATAACTACACCGCAATCTGTATAAACATGGAAATATCTACAATGCTATCTCTGTAAACATGGAAATATCTACACAGCTATCTGTGTAAACTTGGAAATATCTACAAAGCAATCTGTGTAAATTTGGCAATACCTACACCGCAATCTGTGCAAAGATGGGAATATCTACACCGCTATTTCTGTAAACATGGAAATATCTACACAGCTATCTGTATAAACATGGAAATATCTACAGTGCCATCTGTATAAACATGGAAATATCTACAGTGCCATCTGTATAAACATGGAAATATCTACACTGTCATCTGTACAAACATGGAAATATCTACACAGCCATCTGTACAAACATGGAAATATCTACACCGCTATCTCTATAAACATGGAAATATCTACACCATTATCTGTATAAACATGGAAATATCTATATCGCTATCTGTATAAACAGGGAAATATCTCCACCGCTATCTGTATAAACATGGAAATATCTACACCGCTTTCTGTATAAACATGGAAATATCTACACCGCTATCTGTATAAACATGTAAATATATACAATGCTATCTGCGTAAACATGGAAATATCTACACAGCTATCTGTGTAAACTTGGAAATATCTACACAGCTATCTGTGTAAAAATGGAAATATCTACACAGCAATCTGTGCAAAGATGGAAATATCTTCACTGCTATCTCTGTAAACATGGAAATATCTACACCGCTTTCTGTATAAACATGGAAATATCTACACCGCTATCTGTATAAACATGGAAACATATACAATGCTATCTGCGTAAACATGGAAATATCTACACAGCTATCTGTGTAAACTTGGAAATATCTACACTGCTATCTCTGTAAACATGGAAATATCTACACCGCTATCTGTATAAACATGGAAATATCCATACCGCAGTCTCTATAAACGTGGAAATATCTCCACCGCTATCTGTATAAACATGAAAATATCTACACCGCTATCTGTATCATCATGGACATATCTAAACCGCAATCTGAATAAACATGGAAATATCTACACAGCTATCTGTGTAAACTTGGAAATATCTACACAGCTATCTGCGTAAACTTGGAAATATCTACACGGCAATCGGTGCAAAGATGGAAATAACTACACCGCTATCTCTGTAAACTTGGAAATATCTACAACGCTACCTGTATAAACATGGAAATATCTACACAGCTGTCTGTATAAACAAGGAAATATCTACACCGCCATCTGTAGAAACCTGGAAATATCTACACCGCAATCTGTATAAACATGGAAATACCTACCCCGCTATCTGTATATATATGGAAATATCTACACCGCAATCTCTATAAACATGGAAATACCTACACCGATTTCTCTATAAACATGAAAAGATCTACACGGCTATCTCTATATACATGGAAATATCTACACGTCCATCTCTATAAACATGAAAATATCTACACCGCCATCTTCAGAAACATGAATGTATCTACACCGCCATCTGTATAAACATGGAAATATCTACACCACTATCTGTATAAACATGGAAATATCTTCACTGCCATCTGTATAAACATGGAAATATCTACACCGCCATCTGTATAAAGATGGAAATATCTACACAGCGAGCTGTATAAACATGGAAATAGATACACGGCTATCTGTACAAACATGGAAATACCAACACCGTTATCTGTATAAACATCGAAATATCTACACCGCTATCTCTATAAACATGAAAATACTTACACCATCATCTCTATAAACATGGAGATATTTACACCGCTATCTCTATAAACACAGAAATAACTTCACCGCCATCCCTATAAACATGGAAATATCTACACCGCCATCTTCATAAACATGGAAATATCAACAGAGACATCTGTATAAACATGGAAATGTCTACACTGCCGTCTGTATAAACTTGGAAATATCTACACTGTCATCTGTAGAAAGATGGAAAAGTCTACAAAGCGATCTGTATAAACATGGGAATAACTACACCACAATCTGTATAAACATGGAAATATGTACAATGCTATCTCTGTAAACATGGAAATATCTACACAGCTATCTGTGTAAACTTGGAAATATCTACACCGCTATCTTTGTAAATTTGGCAATACCTACACCGAAATCTATGCAAAGATGGAAATACCTACACCGCTATCTTTGTAAACATGGAAATATCTACACCGATATCTGTATAAACATGGAAATATCTACACTGCCATCTGTATAAACATGGAAATACCTAAACCGCTTTCTCTATAAACATGAAAATATATACACTGCTATCTCTATATACATGGAAATATCTACACCTCCATCTCTATAAACATGAAAATATCTACACCGCCATCGTCAGATACATGGGTGTATCTACAACGCCATCTGTATAAACATGGAAATATCTACAGCAATATCTGTACATACATGGAAATAACTTCACTGCCATCTGTATAAACATGGAAATATCTACACCAATATCTGTATATACATGGAAATAACTTCACTGCCATCTGTATAAACATGGAAATATCTACACCGCTAAATCTATAAACATGAAAATACTTACACCACCATCTGTATAAGCATGGAAATATTTACACCGCTATCTCTATAAACATAGAAATAACTACACCGCCATCCCTATAAACAAGGAAATATCTACACCGCCATCTGCACATACATGGAAATATTTACACCGCCATCTGCATATACATGGAAATATCTACACACACATCCGTATAAACATGGAAATATATACACTGCCATCTGTATAAACTTGGAAATATCTACACTGACATCTGTAGAAAGATGGAAATGTCTACAAAGCGATCTGTATCAACATAGGAATTTCTACACCGCTATCTGTATAAACATGGAAATATCTACACCGCTATCTCTATCAACATGGAAATAACTACACCACAATCTGTATAAACATGGAAATATGTACAATGCTATCTCTGTAAACTTGGAAATATCTACACCGCTATCTGTGTAAATTTGGCAATACCTACACCGCAATCTGTGCAAAGATGGAAATACCTACACAGCTATCTCTGTAAACATGGAAATATCTACACCGATATCTGTATAAACATGGAAATATCTACACTGCCATCTGTATAAACATGGAAATAGCTACAGCGCCATCTGTATAAACATGGAAATATCTACACCGCCATCTGTACACACATGGAAATATCTACAAAGCCATCTGTATAAACATGGAAATATCTACACTGCTATCTTTATAAACATGGAAATATCTACACCGCTATCTGTAGAAACATGGAAATATCTACATCGCTATCTGTATAAACAGGGATATATCTCCACCGCTATCTGTATAAACATGGAAATAACTACAACGCTATCTGTATAAACAAGGAAATATCTACACCGCTATCTGTATAAACATGGAAATATCTACAACGCTATCTGTGTAAACATGGAAATATCTACAAAGCTATCTGTGTAAACTTTGAAATATCTACACAGCTATGTGTGTAAAAATGGAAATATCTACACAGCAATCTGTGCAAAGATGGAAATATCTACACTGCTATCTCTGTAAACATGGAAATATCTACACCGCTATCTGTATAAACATGGAAATATCTATACCGCAGTCTCTATAAACATGGAAATATCTCCACCGCTATCTGTATAAACATGAAAATATCTACACCGCTTTCTGTATAAACATGGACATATCTACACCGCAGTCTGTATAAACATGGAAATATCTACAACGCTATGTGTGTAAACATGGAAATATCTACACAGCTATCTGTGTAAACTTGGAAATATCTACACAGCTGTCTGCGTAAACATGGAAATATCTTCACGGCAATCTGTGCAAAGATGGAAATAACTACACCGCTATCTCTGTAAACATGGAAATATCTACACCGCTACCTGTATAAACATGGAAATATCTACACCGCCATCTGTAGAAACATGGAAATACCTACACCGCTATCTATATAAATATGGAAATATCTAGACCGCTATCTCTATAAATGGAAATATCTACACCGCCAACTCTATAAACATGAAAATATCTACACCGCCATCTTCAGAAACATGGATGTGTCTACACCGCCATCTCTATAAACTTGGAAATATCTACACCACTATATTTATAAACATGGAAATAGCTTCACTTCTATCTGTATAAACATGGAAATATCTACACCGCCATCTGTATAAAGATGGAAATATCTACACCGCAATCTGTATAGATATGGAAATACCTGCACCGCTACCTCTATAGACATGTAAATATCTACACCGCTTTCTGTATAAACAGGGAAATATCTCCACCAATATGTGTATAAACATGGAAATATCTACACCGCTTTATGTATAAACATGGAAATATCTACACCGCTATCTGTATATACATGGAAATATATACAATGCTATATGCGTAAACATGGAAATATCTACACCGCTATCTTTATAAACATGGAAATAGCAACACCGTTATCTGTATAAACATGGAAATATCTACACCGCTAAATCTATAAACATGAAAATACTTACACCACCATCTCTATAAGCATGGAAATATTTACAACGCTATCTCTATAAACATAGAAATAACTACACCGCCATCCCTATAAACAAGGAAATATCTACACCGCCATCTGCATATACATGGAAATATCTACACACACATCTGTATAAACATGGAAATATATACACTGCCATCTATATAAACTTGGAAATATCTACACTGACATCTGTAGAAAGATGGAAATGTCTACGAAGAGATCTGTATAAACATGGGAATTTCTACACCGCTACTTGTATAAACATGGAAATATCTACACCACTTTCTGAATAAACATGGAAACATCTACACCGCTGTCTGTATAAACATGGAAATATATACAATGCTATCTGCGTAAACATGGAAATATCTACACCGCTATCTCTATAAACATGGAAATATCTACAGCGCCATCTGTTTAAACATGGAAATATCTACACCGCCATCTGTACACACATGGAAAAATCTACAAAGCCATCTGTATAAACATGGAAATATATACACTGCTATCTCTATAAACATGGAAATATCTACACCGCTATCTGTAGAAACATGGAAATATCTACATAGCTATCTGTATAAACAGGGATATATCTCCACCGCTATCTGTATAAACATGGAAATATCTACAACGCTATCTGTATAAACATGGAAATATCTACACCGCTATCTGTATAAACATGGAAATATCTACACAGTTATCTGTGTAAACTTTGAAATATCTACACAGCTATCTGTGTAAAAATGGAAATATCTACACAGCAATCTGTGCAAAGATGGAAATATCTACACTGCTATCTCTGTAAACATGGAAATATCTACACCGCTATCTGTATAAACATGGAAATATCTATACCGCAGTCTCCATTAACATGGAAATATCTCCACCGCTATCTGTATAAACATGAAAATATCTACACCGCTTTCTGTATAAACATGGACATATCTACACCGCAGTCTGTATAAACATGGAAATATCTACAACGCTATGTGTGTAAACATGGAAATATCTGCACAGCTATCTGTGTAAACTTGGAAATATCTACACAGCTATCTGCGTAAACATGGAAATATCTACAAGGCAATCTGTGCAAAGATGGAAATAACTACACCGCTATCTCTGTAAACATGGAAATATCTACACCGCTACCTGTATAAACATGGAAATATCTACACCGCTGTCTGTATAAACAAGGAAGTATATACACCGCCATCAGTAGAAACATGGAAATATCTGCACCGCAATCTGTATAAACATGGAAATACCTACACCGCTATCTGTATAAATATGGAAATATCTACACCGCTATCTCCATAAACATGGAAATATCTACACTGCAATCTCTATATACATGGAAATTTCTACACGCCCATTTCTATAAACATGAAAATATCTACACCGCCATCTTCAGCAACATGCATGTATCTACACCGCCATCTGTATAAACTTGGAAATATCTACACCACTATCTGTATAAACAAGGAAATATCTTCATTTCTATCTGTATAAACATGGAAATATCTACACCGCCATCTGTATAAAGATGGAAATATCTACACCGCAATCTGTATAAATATGGAAATACCTACACCGCTACCTCTATAGACATGTAAATATCTACACCGCTATCTGTATAAACATGGAAATATCTACACTGCCATGTGTATAAAGATGGAAATATCTACACCGTTATCTGTATAAACAGGGAAATGTCTCCACCGCTGTCTGTATAAACATGGAAATATCTACACTGCTTTCGGTATAAACATGGAAATATCAACACCGATATCAGTATATACTTGGAAATATATACAATGCTATCTGCGTAACCATGGAAATATCTACACCGCTATCTCTATAAACATGGAAATACCAACACCGTTATCTGTATAAACATGGAAATATCTACACCGCTATCTCTATAAACATGAAAATACTTACACCATCATCTCTATAAGCATGGAAATATTTACACCGCTATCTCTGTAAACATAGAAATAACTACACCGCCATCCCTATAAACATGGAAATATCTACACCGCCATCTGCATATACATGTAAATATCTACACACACATCTGTGTAAACATGGGAATATCTACACTGCCATCTGTATAAACTTGGAAATATCTACACTGACATCTGTAGAAAGATGGAGATGTCTACAAAGCGATCTGTATAAACATGGGAATTTCTACACCGCTATCTGTATAAACATGGAAATATCTACACCACTATCTGTATCAACATGGAAATAACTACACCGCAATCTGTATAAACATGGAAATATCTACAATGCTATCTCTGTAAACATGGAAATATCTACACAGCTATCTGTGTAAACTTGGAAATATCTACAAAGCAATCTGTGTAAATTTGGCAATACCTACACCGCAATCTGTGCAAAGATGGAAATATCTACACCGCTATTTCTGTAAACATGGAAATATCTACACAGCTATCTGTATAAACATGGAAATATCTACAGTGCCATCTGTATAAACATGGAAATATCTACAGTGCCATCTGTATAAACATGGAAATATCTACACTGTCATCTGTACAAACATGGAAATATCTACACAGCCATCTGTACAAACATGGAAATATCTACACCGCTATCTCTATAAACATGGAAATACCTACACCATTATCTCTATAAACATGGAAATATCTATATCGCTATCTGTATAAACAGGGAAATATCTCCACCGCTATCTGTATAAACATGGAAATATCTACACCGCTTTCTGTATAAACATGGAAATATCTACACCGCTATCTGTATAAACATGTAAATATATACAATGCTATCTGCGTAAACATGGAAATATCTACACAGCTATCTGTGTAAACTTGGAAATATCTACACAGCTATCTGTGTAAAAATGGAAATATCTACACAGCAATCTGTGCAAAGATGGAAATATCTACACTGCTATCTCTGTAAACATGGAAATATCTACACCGCTTTCTGTATAAACATGGAAATATCTACACCGCTATCTGTATAAACATGGAAATATATACAATGCTATCTGCGTAAACATGGAAATATCTACACAGCTATCTGTGTAAACTTGGAAATATCTACACTGCTATCTCTGTAAACATGGAAATATCTACACCGCTATCTGTATAAACATGGAAATATCCATACCGCAGTCTCTATAAACGTGGAAATATCTCCACCGCTATCTGTATAAACATGAAAATATCTACACCGCTATCTGTATCATCATGGACATATCTAAACCGCAATCTGAATAAACATGGAAATATCTACACAGCTATCTGTGTAAACTTGGAAATATCTACACAGCTATCTGCGTAAACTTGGAAATATCTACACGGCAATCGGTGCAAAGATGGAAATAACTACACCGCTATCTCTGTAAACTTGGAAATATCTACAACGCTACCTGTATAAACATGGAAATATCTACACAGCTGTCTGTATAAACAAGGAAATATCTACACCGCCATCTGTAGAAACCTGGAAATATCTACACCGCAATCTGTATAAACATGGAAATACCTACCCCGCTATCTGTATATATATGGAAATATCTACACCGCAATCTCTATAAACATGGAAATACCTACACCGATTTCTCTATAAACATGAAAAGATCTACACGGCTATCTCTATATACATGGAAATATCTACACGTCCATCTCTATAAACATGAAAATATCTACACCGCCATCTTCAGAAACATGAATGTATCTACACCGCCATCTGTATAAACATGGAAATATCTACACCACTATCTGTATAAACATGGAAATATCTTCACTGCCATCTGTATAAACATGGAAATATCTACACCGCCATCTGTATAAAGATGGAAATATCTACACAGCGAGCTGTATAAACATGGAAATAGATACACGGCTATCTGTACAAACATGGAAATACCAACACCGTTATCTGTATAAACATCGAAATATCTACACCGCTATCTCTATAAACATGAAAATACTTACACCATCATCTCTATAAACATGGAGATATTTACACCGCTATCTCTATAAACACAGAAATAACTTCACCGCCATCCCTATAAACATGGAAATATCTACACCGCCATCTTCATAAACATGGAAATATCAACAGAGACATCTGTATAAACATGGAAATATCTACACTGCCGTCTGTATAAACTTGGAAATATCTACACTGTCATCTGTAGAAAGATGGAAAAGTCTACAAAGCGATCTGTATAAACATGGGAATAACTACACCACAATCTGTATAAACATGGAAATATGTACAATGCTATCTCTGTAAACATGGAAATATCTACACAGCTATCTGTGTAAACTTGGAAATATCTACACCGCTATCTTTGTAAATTTGGCAATACCTACACCGAAATCTATGCAAAGATGGAAATACCTACACCGCTATCTTTGTAAACTTGGAAATATCTACACCGATATCTGTATAAACATGGAAATATCTACACTGCCATCTGTATAAACATGGAAATACCTAAACCGCTTTCTCTATAAACATGAAAATATATACACTGCTATCTCTATATACATGGAAATATCTACACCTCCATCTCTATAAACATGAAAATATCTACACCGCCATCGTCAGATACATGGGTGTATCTACACCGCCATCTGTATAAACATGGAAATATCTACAGCAATATCTGTATATACATGGAAATAACTTCACTGCCATCTGTATAAACATGGAAATATCTACACCAATATCTGTATATACATGGAAATAACTTCACTGCCATCTGTATAAACATGGAAATATCTACACCGCCATCTGTATAAAGATGGAAATATCTACACCGCAATCTGTATAAACATGAAAATATCTACACCGCTATCTCTACAGACATGGAAATATCTACACCGCCATCTGTATAAACATGGAAATATCTACACTGCCATGTGTATAAACATGGAAATTCCTACACCGCGAGCTGTATAAACATGGAAATATCTACACCGCTACCTGTATAAACATGGAAATATCTACACCGCTATCTGTATCAACATGGAAATTACTACACCGCAATCTGTATAAACACGGAAATATCTACAATGCTATCTCTGTAAACATGGAAATATCTACACAGCTATCTGTGTAAACTTCGAAATATCTACACCGCTATCTGTGTAAATATGGCAATACCTACACCGCAATCTGTGCAAAGATGGAAATACCTACACTGCTATCTCTGTAAACATGGAAATATCTACACCGATATCTCTATAAACATGGAAATATCTACACTGATATCTGTATAAACATGGAAGTATCTACAGCGCCATCTGTTTAAACATGGAAATATCTACACCGCCATCTGTACACACATGGAAATATCTACAAATCCATCTGTATAAACATGGAAATATCTACACTGCTATCTCTATAAACATGGAAATATCTACACCGCTATCTGTAGAAACATGGAAATATCTACATAGCTATCTGTATAAAGAGGGATATATCTCCACCGCTATCTGTATAAACATGGAAATATCTACAACGCTATCTGTATAAACATGGTAATATCTACACCGCTATCTGTATAAACATGGAAATATCTACACAGCTATCTGTGTAAACTTTGAAATATCTACACAGCTATCTGTGTAAAAATGGAAATATCTACACAGCAATCTGTGCAAAGATGGAAATATCTACTCTGATATCTCTGTAAACATGGAAATAATTACACCGCCATCTGTATAAACATGGAAATATCTATACCGCAGTCTCTATAAAGATGGAAATATCTCCACCGCTATCTGAATAAACATGAAAATATTTACAACGCTTTCTGTATAAACATGGACATATCTACACCGCAGTCTGTATAAACATGGAAATATCTACAACGTTATGTGTGTAAACATGGAAATATCTACACAGTATCTGTGTAAACTTGGAAATATCTACACAGCTATCTGAGTAAACATGGAAATATCTAAACGGCAATCTGTGCAAATATGGAAATAACTAAACCGCTATCTCTGTAAACATGGAAATATCTACACCGCTACCTGTATAAACATGGAAATATCTACACCGCTGTCTGTATAAACAAGGAAATATCTACACCGCCATCTGTAGAAACATGGAAATATCTACACCGCTATCAGTATCAACATGGAAATTATTACACCGCAATCTGTATAAACACGGAAATATCTACAATGCTATCTCTGTAAACATGGAAATATCTACACAGCTATCTGTGTAAACTTCGAAATATCTACACCGCTCTCTGTGTAAATTTGGCAATACCTACACCGCAATCTGTGCAAAGATGGAAATACCTACACCGCTATCTCTGTAAACATGGAAATATCTACACCGATATCTCTATAAACATGGAAATATCTACACTGCCATCAGTATAAACATGGAAGTATCTACAGCGCCATATGTTTAAACATGGAAATATCTACACCGCCATCTGTACACACATGGAAATATCTACAAAGCCATCTGTATAAACATGGAAATATCTACACTGCTATCTCTATAAACATGGAAATATCTACACCGCTATCTGTAGAAACATGGAAATATCTACATAGCTATCTGTATAAAGAGGGATATATCTCCACCGCTATCTGTATAAACATGGAAATATCTACAACGCTATCTGTATAAACATGGAAATATCTACACCGCTATCTGTATAAACATGGAAATATCTACACAGCTGTCTGTGTAAACTTTGAAATATCTACACAGCTATCTGTGTAAAAATGGAAATATCTACACAGCAATCTGTGCAAAGATGGAAATATCTTCTCTGATATCTCTGTAAACATGGAAATAATTACACCGCTATCTGTATAAACATGGAAATATCTATACCGCAGTCTCTATAAACATGGAAATATCTCCACCGCTATCTGTATAAATATGAAAATATTTACAACGCTTTCTGTATAAACATGGACATATCTACACCGCAGTCTGTATAAACATGGAAATATCTACAACGCTATGTGTGTAAACATGGAAATATCTACACAGTATCTGTGTAAACTTGGAAATATCTACACGGCAATCTGTGCAAATATGGAAATAACTACACCGCTATCTCTGTAAACATGGAAATATCTACACCGCTACCTGTATAAACATGGAAATATCTACACCGCTGTCAGTATAAACAAGGAAATATCTACACCGCCATCTGTAGAAACATGGAAATATCTACACCGCAATCTGTATAAACATGGAAATACCAACACCTCTATCTGTATAAATATGGAAATATCTACACCGCTATCTCTATAAACATGGAAATATCTACACTGCAATCTCTATATACATGGAAATTTCTACACCACCATCTCTATAAACATGAAAATATCTACAAGGCCATCTTCAGAAACATGGATGTATCTACACCGCCATCTGTATAAACTAGGAAATATCTACACCACTATCTGTATAAACATGGAAATATCTACACCGCCATCTGTATAAAGATGGAAATATCTACACCGCAATCTGTATAAATTTGGAAATACCTACACCGCTACCACTATAGACATGTAAATATCTACACCGCTATCTGTATAAACATGGAATTATCTACACTGCCATCTGTATAGAGACGGAAATATATACAATGCTACCTGCGTAAACATGGAAATATCTACACCGCTATCTCTATAAACATGGAAATACCAACACCGTTATCTGTATAAACATGTAAATATCTACACCACAATCTCTATAAACATGAAAATACTTACACCACCATCTCTATAAGCATGGTAATATTTACACCGCTATCTGTATAAACTTAGAAATAACTACACCGCCATCCCTATAAACATGGACATATCTACACCGCCATCTGCATATACATGGAAATATCTACACACACATCTGTATAAACATGGAAATATCTACTCTGCCATCTGTATAAAATTGGAAATATCTACACTGACATCTGCAGAAAGATGGAAATGTCTACAAAGCGATCTGTATAAACAAGGGAATTTCTACACCGCTACCTGTATAAACATGGAAATATCTACACCACTATCTGTATCAACATGGAAATAATTACACCGCAATCTGTATAAACAAGGAAACATCTACAATGCTATCTCTGTAAACATGGAAATATCTACACAGCTATCTGTGTAAACTTGGAAATATCTACACCGCAATCTGTGTAAATTTGGCAATACCTACACCGCAATCTGTGCAAAGATGGAAATATGTACACCGCTATCTCTGTAAACATGGAAATATCTACACAGCTATCTGTGTAAACATGGAAATATCTACAGTGCCATCTGTATAAACATGGAAATATCTACAGCGCCATCTGTATAAACATGGAAATATCTACACTGCCATCTGTACAAACATGGAAATATCTACACAGCCATCTGTATAAACATGGAAATATCTACACCGCTATCTCTATAAACATGGAAATATCTACACCGTTATCTGTATAAACATGGAAATATCTACATCGCTATCTGTATAAACAGGGAAATTTCTCCACTGCTATCTGTATAAACATGGAAATATCTACACCACTTTCTGTATAAACATGGAAATATCTACACCGCTATCTGTATAAACATGGAAATATATACAATGCTAACAGCGTAAACATGGAAATATCTACACAGCTATCTGTGTAAACTTGGAAGAATCTACACAGCTATCTGTGTAAAAATGGAAATATCTACACAGCAATCTGAGCAAAGATGGATATATCTACACTGCTATCTCTGTAAACATGGAAATAACTACACCGCTATCTGTATAAACATGGAAATATCTATATCGCAGTCTCTATAAACATGGAAATATCTCCACCGCTATCTGTAGAAACATGAAATTATCTACACCGCTATCTGTATAATCATGGACATATCTAAACCGCAATCTGTATTAACATGGAAATATCTACCACGGTATGTGTGTAAACATGGAAATATCTACACAGCAATCTGTGTAAACTTGGAAATATCTACACAGCTATCTGCGTAAACATGGAAATATCTACACGGCAATCTGTGCAAAGATGGAAATAACTACACCGCTATCTCTGTAAACTGGGAAATATCTACAACGCTACCTGTATAAACATGGAAATATCTACACCGCTATCTGTGTAAATTTGGGAATAACTAAACCGCAATCTATGCAAAGATGGAAATACCTACACTGCTATCTCTGTAAACATGGAAATATCTACAACGATATCTGTATAAACATGGAAATATCTACACTGCCATCTGTATAAACATGGAAATACCTACACCGCTTTCTCTATAAACATGAAAATATCTACACTGCTATCTCTATATACATGGAAATATCTACACCTCCATCTCTGTAAACATGAAAATATCTACACCGCCATCTTCAGATACATGGGTGTATCTACACCGCCATCTGTATAAACATGGAAATATCTACACCACTATCTGTATATACATGGAAATACCTTCACTGTCATCTGTATAAACATGGAAATATCTACACCGCCATCTGTATAAAGATGGAAATATCTACACCGCAATCTATATAATTATGGAAATATCTACACCGATATCTCTATAGACATGGAAATATCTACACCGCTATCTGTATAAACATGGAAATATCTACACTGCCATGTGTATAAAGATGGAAATATCTACACCGCGAGCTGTATAAACATGGAAAAGTCTACACCGCCATCTGTATAAACATGGAAATACCAACCCCGCTATCTGTATAAACATGGAAATATCTACACCGCTATCTCTATAAAGATGAAAATACTTACACAACCATCTCTATAAACATGGAAATATTTACACAGCTATCACTATAAAGTTAGAAATAAATAGACCGCCATCTCTATAAACATGGAAATATCTACACCGCTATCTGCATAAACATGGAAATATCAACACAGACATCTGTATAAACATGGAAATATCTACACCGCCATCTCTATAAACATGAAAACATCTACACCGCCATCTTCAGAAACATGGATGTATCTACACCGCCATCTGTATAAACATGGAAATATCTACACTGCCATCTGTATTAAGATGGAAATATCTACACCACGAGCTGTATAAACATGGAAATACATACACTGCTATCTCTATAGACATGGAAATATCTACACCCCTATCTGTATAAACATGGAAATATCTACACTGCCATCTGTATTAAGATGGAAATATCTACACCACGAGCTGTATAAACATGGAAATATCTACACCGCTATCTGTATAAAAATGGAAATAACAACACCGTTATCTGTATAAACATGGAAATATCTACACCGCTATCTCTATAAACATGAAAATACTTACACCACCATCTCTATAAACATGGAGACATTTACAACACTATCTCTATAAACATAGTAATAACTACACCGCCATCTCTATAAACATGTAAATATCTACACCGCCATCTGAATGAACATGGAAATATCTACACAGACATCTGTATAAAAATGGAAATATCTACAATGCCATCTGTATAAACTTGGAAATATCTACACAGACATCTGTAGAAAAATGGAAAGGTCTACAAAGCGAACTGTATAAACATGGGAATTTCTACACCGCTACCTGTATAAACATGGAAATATCTACACCGCTATATGTATCAACTTGGAAATAACTACGCCGCAATCTGTATAAACACGGAAATATCTACAATGCTATCTCTGTAAACATGGAAATATCTACACAGCTATCTGAGTAAACTTGGAAATATCTACACTGACATGTGTAGAAAGATGGAAATATCTACAAAGCTATCTGTATAAACATGGGAATTTCTACACCGCTACCTGTATAAACATGGAAATATCTACACCGCTATCTGTATCAACATGGAAATAACTACACCGCTTTCTGTATAAACATGGAAATATCTACACAGCAATCTGTGCAAAGATGGAAATACCTACACCACAGTATCTATAAACATGGAAATATCTACACCGCTATCTCTATAAACATGGAAATAAATACACCGCTATCTGTATAAACATCGAAATTTTTACACCGCTATCTGTATAAACATGGAAATATTTCCACCGCTATCTTTATAAACCCGGAAATACCTACACCGGTGTCTTTAAAAACATGGAAATACCTACACCGCTATCTCTGTAAACAATGAAATATATATAACGCTATCTGTGTAAACATGGAAATATATATACAGCTATCTGTGTAAACTTGGAAATATCTACACCGCAATCGTGTAAGCATGGAAATATCTACAACGCTATCTGTGTAAACATGGAAACATTTACAACGCTATCTGTGTAAACAGGGAAATATCTACACAGCTATCTGTAAAACTTGGAAATATCTACACCACTATCTGTATAACCCTGAAAATATCTAAACCGCTATCTGTATCAACATGTAAATAACTACACCGCTATCTGTATAAACATGGAAATATCTACAATGATATCTCTGTAAACATGGAAATATCGACACAGTTATCTGTGTAAACTTGGAAATATCTACACCGCTATCTGTGTAAAGTTTGCAATTTCTACACCGCAATCTGTGCAAAGATGGAAATATCTTTACCCCTATATCTGTAAACATGGAAATATCTACACCGCTATAAGTATAAACATGGAAATATCTACACCGCCAACTGTATACACATGGAAATATCTACACAGCCATCTGTATAAACATGGAAATATCTACACCGCTATCTCTATAAACATGGAAATATCTACACCGCTATCAGTTTAAACATGGAAATATCTACATCGCTATCAGTATAAACAGGGAAATATCTCCACCGCTATCAGTGTAAACATGGAAATATCTCCACTGCTCTCTCTATAAACATCGAAATATCTACAACGCCGTTTGTATAAACATGGAAATATTTACAAAGTTCTCTGTATAAACATGGAAATATCTACACCGCCATCTATGTAAACTTGAAAATATCTACACTGCCATCTTCAGATACATGGCTGTATCTACAACGCCATCTGTATAAACATGGAAATATCTACACCACTATCTGTTTAAAGATGGAAATATTTAAACCGCTATCTCTATAAACATGGAAATATCTACACCGCCATCTGTATTAACATGGAAATATCTACACAGACATCCGTATAAACCGGGAAATATCTACAATGTCATCTATATAAACATGGAAATATCTAGAGGGAACTATGTATAAACATGGAAATATCGGCACAGCCATCTGTATAAACATGGAAATATCTACACCGCTATCTGTATAAACATGGAAATATCTACACCGCTATGTGTATTAACGTGGAAATATCTCCATTTCTATCTGTATAAACATGGACATACATCCACCGCAATCTGTATAAACATGAAAATCTCTACACGGCTATCTCTATAAACATGGAAATATCTACACTGCCATCTGTACAAACATGGAAATATCTACACAGTCATCTGTAGAAACATGGAAATATCTACACCGCTATCTCTATAAACATGGAAATAATTCACCGCTATCTCTTTAAACATGGAAATATCTACACCGCTATCCCCATCAACATGGAAATATACACACCGCCATCTCTTTAAACATGGAGGTATCTACAACGCCATCTACATAAACAAGAAAATATCTACACTGCCATCTATATAAACATGGAAATATCTACACCGCCATCTCTATAAACATAGAAATATCTACAATGCCATTTGTATAAACATGGAAATATCTACACCGCAATCTGTATAATCATGGAAATCTCTACACCGATATCTGTATTAATATGAAATATCTAAACCGCTATCTCTATAAAAGTGGAAATATCTACACTGCTATCTGTATAAACATGGAAATATCCTCACTTCTAACTCTATAAACACGGATATATCTACACCGCTATCTCTATAAACATGGAAATATCTACACCACCATCTCTATAAACATGGAAATATCAACACCGCCATCTGTATAAACATGGAAATATCTACCCCGCGATCTGTATAAACATGGAAATATCTACACTGCGATCTGTATAAACATGGAAATATCTAGATCGCTATCTGTATAAACATTGAAATATCTACACAGCTATCTCTATAAACATGGAAATATCTACACCGCCATCTGTGTAAACATGGAAACACTTACAAAGTCATCTGTATAAACATGGAAATATCTACACAGCCATCTGTATAAACATGGAAATATCTACACAGACATCTGTATATACATGGAAATATCTACACCGCTATATGTATAAACATGGAAATATATACACAGACATCTGTTTATACATGGAAATATCTACAAAACTATCTGTATAAACATGCTAATAACTACACCGCTATCTGTATAAATCTGGAAATATTTGCACCGCCATCACTATAAACATGGTAATATCAACATCGCGATCTGTATAAACATGGAAATATCTACATCATGATCTGTATAAACATGGAAATACCTACACCGCGATCTGTATAAACATGGAAATATCTACACCGCCATCTCTATAAACATGGAAACATCTACACCGCGATCAGTATAAACATGGAAATATCTACACCGCTATCTGTATAAACATGGAAATATCTCCACTGCTCTCTCTATAAACATCGAAATATCTACAACGCCATCTGTATAAACATGGAAATATTTACAAAGTTCTCTGTATAAACATGGAAATATCTACACCGCCATCTGTATAAACATGGAAATATTTACACAGCCATGTGTATATACATGGAAATATCTACACCGCTATCTATATAAACATGTAAATAACTACACCGCTATCTGTATAAACATGGAAATATCTACACCGCCATCTACTTATCCATAGAAATATCTGCGCCGCCATTTGTATAAACATGTTAATATCTACACGGTCATCTGTGTATAGATGGAAATATCAACACCGCCATCTGTACAAACATGGAAATATCTGCACCGCTATCTGTAAAAACATGGAAATATCTACCCCGCGGTCTGTAAAAACATGGAAATATCTACACCGCTATCTGTATAAACATGGAAATATCTACACCGATATCTCTATAATCATGGAAATATCTACACCATGATCTGTACAAACATGGAAATATTTACACCGCTATCTGTATAAACATGGAAAAATCTACACAGTTATCGGTTTAAACATGGAAATATCTACACCGCTATCTCTATAAACATGGAAATATCTACACCGCCATCTGTATAAACATGGAAATATCTACACTGCTATCTCTATAAACATGGAAATATCTACAATGCCATCTGTAAAAACATGGAAATACCTATACAGTCATCTGTATAAACATGGAAACATCTACACCACCATCTGTATAAACATGGAAATATCTACAATGCCATCTGTATACACATGGAAAAACTACACGGCAATCTGTGTATAGATGGAAACATCAACACCGCCATATGTACAAACATGGAAATATCTACACCGCTATCTCCATAAACATGGAAATATCTACACTGGTATCTGTATAAACATGGAAATATCTACAACACGATCTGTATAAACATGGAAATATTTACACCGCTATCTGTATAAACATGGAAATACCTGCACCGCTATCTGTATAAACATGGAAATATCGACAAAGACATCTGTATAAACATGGAAATACCTACACAGTCATGTGTAGGAACATGGAAATATCTACACTGCCATCTGTATAAACATGGAAATATCTACACAGCTCTCTGTATAAATATGGAAATATCTGCATAGGCATCTGTATAAACATGGAAATATCTGCACTGCTATCGGTATAAACATGGAAATACCTACACCGCTGTCTCTATAAACATGGAAATATGTACACCGCTATCTGTATAAACATGGAAATATCTGCACTGCTCTCTGTATAAACATGGAAATATCTCCACCGTTATCTGTAAACATGGAAATATCTACAGTGCCATCTCTATAAACATTGAAATATCTACACTGCCATCTGTAGAAAGATGGAAATATCTACACCGCTATCTCTATAAATATGGAAATATCTACACCGACATCTGTATAAACATGGAAATAGCTACAAAGTCATCTCTATAAACATGGAAATATCTTCACAGCCATCGGTATAAACATGGAAATATCTACACAGCCATCTGTATATACATGGAAATATCTACACCACTATCTGTATAAACATGGAAATAACTACATCACTATTTGTATAAACAAGCAAATATCTACACCGTGATCTGTATAAACATGGAAATATCTACACCGCCATCTCTATAAACATGGAAATATGTACACCCCTATCTGTATAAACATGGAAATATCCACACCGCTATCTCTATAAACATGGAAAAATCAACACTGCTATCTCTATGAACATGGAAATATCTACATCGCTATCTGTGTAAACATGGAAATATCTACACCACTATCTGTATATACATGGAAATATCTACACCGCTATCGGTATAAACAGGGAAATATCTACACCGCCATCTTTAGAAACATGGAAATATCTACACCGCCATCTATATAAACATGGAAATACCTACACCCCTACCTGTAGAAATATGGAAATGTCTACACTGCTATCTCTATAAACATGGAAATACCTACACCACTTGCACTATATACATGGAAATATCTACACCGCAATCTCTGTAAACATCGAAATATCTACACCGCCATCTATGTAAACATGAAAATATCTACACTGCCATCTTCAGAAACATGGCTGTATCTACACCGACATCTGTATAAACATGGAAATATCTACACCACTATCTGTATAAAGATGGAAATATTTAAACCGCTATCTCTATAAACATGGAAATATCTACAACGCTATCTCTATAAACATGGAAATATCTACACCGCCATCTGTATTAACATGGAAATATCTACACAGTAATCTGTATAAACTGGGAATTATCTACACTGTCATCTATATAAACATGGAAATATCTAGAGAGAACTCTGTATAAACATGGAAATATCTACACCGCCATCTTGTAAACATGGAAATACCTACAAAGTCATCTGTATAAACATGGAAATATCTACACAGCCATCTGTATAAACATGGAAATATCTACACAGACATCTGTATATACATGGAAATATCTACACCGCTATATGTATAAACATGGAAATATATACACAGACATCTGTTTATACATGGAAATATCTACAAAACTATCTGTATAAACATGCTAATAACTATACCGCTATCTGTATAAATGTGGAAATATTTGCACCGCCATCCCTATAAACATGGTAATATCACCATCGCGATCTTTATAAACATGGAAATATCTACATCATGATCTGTATAAACATGGAAATACCTACACCGCGATCTGTATAAACATGGAAATATCTACACCGCCATCTCTATAAACATGGAAATATCTACACCGCGATCAGTATAAACATGGAAATATCTACACCGCTATCTGTATAAACATGGAAATATCTCCACTGCTCTCTCTATAAACATCGAAATATCTACAACGCCATCTGTATAAACATGGAAATATTTACAAAGTTCTCTGTATAAACATGGAAATATCTACACCGCCAACTGTATAAACATGGAAATATTTACACAGCCATGTGTATATAAATGGAAATATCTACACCGCTATCTATATAAACATGGAAATAACTACACCGCTATCTGTAGAAACATGGAAATATCTACACCACCATCTACATATCCATGGAAATATCTGCGCCGCCATCTGTATAAACATGGAAATATCTACACGGTCACGTGTGTATAGATGGAAATACCAACACCGCCATCTGTACAAACATGGAAATATCTGCACCGCTATCTGTATAACCATGGAAATATCTACACCGCGGTCTGTATAAACATGGAAATATCTACACCGCTATCTCTATAAACATGAAAATATTTACACCACCATTTCTATAAACATGGAAATATTTACACCACTGTCTCTATAAACATAGAAATAACTACACCGCCATCTCTATAAATATGGAAATATCTGCACCGCCATCAGCATAAACAATGAAATATCTACACAGACATCTGTATAAACATGGAAATAGCTACAAAGTCATCTGTATAAACATGGAAATATCTACACAGCCATCGGTATAAACATGGAAATATCTACACAGCCATCTGTATATACATGGAAATATCTACACCGCTATCTGTATAAACATGGAAATAACTACACCGCTATTTGTATAAACAAGCAAATATCTACACCGTGATCTGTATAAACATGGAAATATCTACACCGCCACCTCTATAAACATGGAAATATATACACCCCTATCTGTATAAACATGGAAATATCCACACCGCTATCTCTATAAACATGGAAAAATCAACACCGCTATCCCTATGAACATGGAAATATCTACACCGCCATCCCTATAAACATTGAAATATCTACACCGCCATCTGTATAAACATGGAAATATCCACACAGCCATCTCTATATACGTGGAAATATCTACACCGCTGTCTGTATAAACATGGAAATAACTACACCGCTATTTGTATAAACAACCAAATATATACACCATTGTCTGTATAAACATGGATATATCTACACCGCCATCTCTATAAACATGGAAATATCTACACACCTATCTGTATAAACATGGAAATATCCACACCGCTATCTCTGTTAACATGGAAAAATAAACACCGCCATCTCTATGAACATGGAAATATCTATACTGCCATCTCTATAAACATGGAAATATCTACACCACGATCAGTATAAACATGGAAATATCTACACCGCTATCTGTATAAACATGGAAATATCTCCACTGCTATCTCTATAAACATCGAAATATCTACACCGCCATCTGTATAAACATGGAAATACCTACAAAGTAATCTGTATAAACATGGAAATATCTACACAGCCATCTGTATAAACATGGAAATATCTACACCGCCATCTGTATATACATGGAAATATCTACACAGCCATGTGTATATACATGGAAATATCTACACTGCTATCTATATAAACATGGAAATAACTACACCGCTATCTGTATAAACATGGAAATATCTACACCACCATCTACATATCCATGGAAATATCTGCGCCGCCATCTGTATAAACATGGAAATATCTACACGGTCATCTGTGTATAGATGGAAATATCAACAACGCCATCTGTACAAACATGGAAATATCTGCACCACTATCTGTATTACCATGGAAATATCTACACCGCGGTCTGTATAAACAAGGAAATATCTACACCGCTATCTGTATAAACATGGAAATATCTACACCGCTATCTCTATAAACATGGAAATATCTACAAAGTGATCTGTATAAACATGGAAATATTTACACCGCTATCTGTATAAACATGGAAATTTCTACACCGTTATCTGTATAAATATGGAAATATCTACACCGCTATCTGTATAAACATGGAAATATATACACCGCTATCTGTACAAACATGGAAATATCTACACCGCGATCTGTATAAACATGGAAATATCTACACCGCGATCTCTATAAACATGGAAATATCTTCACCACAATCTGTATAAACAAGGAAATATCTACACCGCTACCTGTATAAACATGGTAATATCTACACCACCATCTATATAAACATCGAAAAATCTACACCGCCATCTGTATTAACATGGAAATATCTATAATGCCATCTGTAGAAAAATGGAAATATCTACACCGCAATCTGTGTAAACATGGAACTATCTACACCGCTATCTGTAAACACATGGAAATATCTACACCGCTATCTGTATAAACATGGAAATATCTACACCGTGATCTGTATAAACATGGAAATATCTACACCTCGATCTGTATAAACATGGAAATATCTACACCGTGATCTGTATAAACATGGAAATATCTACACAGCCATCTGTATAAACATGGAAACATCTACACATACATCTGTATATACATGGAAATATCTACACCGCTATATGTATAAACATGGAAATATATACACAGACATCTGTTTATACATGGAAATATCTACAAAACTATCTGTATAAACATGCTAATAACTATACCGCTATCTGTATAAATGTGGAAATATTTGCACCGCCATCCCTATAAACATGGTAATATCACCATCGCGATCTTTATAAACATGGAAATATCTACATCATGATCTGTATAAACATGGAAATACCTACACCGCGATCTGTATAAACATGGAAATATCTACACCGCCATCTCTATAAACATGGAAATATCTACACCGCGATCAGTATAAACATGGAAATATCTACACCGCTATCTGTATAAACATGGAAATATCTCCACTGCTCTCTCTATAAACATCGAAATATCTACAACGCCATCTGTATAAACATGGAAATATTTACAAAGTTCTCTGTATAAACATGGAAATATCTACACCGCCAACTGTATAAACATGGAAATATTTACACAGCCATGTGTATATAAATGGAAATATCTACACCGCTATCTATATAAACATGGAAATAACTACACCGCTATCTGTAGAAACATGGAAATATCTACACCACCATCTACATATCCATGGAAATATCTGCGCCGCCATCTGTATAAACATGGAAATATCTACACGGTCACGTGTGTATAGATGGAAATACCAACACCGCCATCTGTACAAACATGGAAATATCTGCACCGCTATCTGTATAACCATGGAAATATCTACACCGCGGTCTGTATAAACATGGAAATATCTACACCGCTATCTCTATAAACATGAAAATATTTACACCACCATTTCTATAAACATGGAAATATTTACACCACTGTCTCTATAAACATAGAAATAACTACACCGCCATCTCTATAAATATGGAAATATCTGTACCGCCATCAGCATAAACAATGAAATATCTACACAGACATCTGTATAAACATGGAAATAGCTACAAAGTCATCTGTATAAACATGGAAATATCTACACAGCCATCGGTATAAACATGGAAATATCTACACAGCCATCTGTATATACATGGAAATATCTACACCGCTATCTGTATAAACATGGAAATAACTACACCGCTATTTGTATAAACAAGCAAATATCTACACCGTGATCTGTATAAACATGGAAATATCTACACCGCCACCTCTATAAACATGGAAATATATACACCCCTATCTGTATAAACATGGAAATATCCACACCGCTATCTCTATAAACATGGAAAAATCAACACCGCTATCCCTATGAACATGGAAATATCTACACCGCCATCCCTATAAACATTGAAATATCTACACCGCCATCTGTATAAACATGGAAATATCCACACAGCCATCTGTATATACGTGGAAATATCTACACCGCTATCTGTATAAACATGGAAATAACTACACCGCTATTTGTATAAACAACCAAATATCTACACCATTGTCTGTATAAACATGGATATATCTACACCGCCATCTCTATAAACATGGAAATATCTACACACCTATCTGTATAAACATGGAAATATCCACACCGCTATCTCTGTTAACATGGAAAAATAAACACCGCCATCTCTATGAACATGGAAATATCTATACTGCCATCTCTATAAACATGGAAATATCTACACCACGATCAGTATAAACATGGAAATATCTACACCGCTATCTGTATAAACATGGAAATATCTCCACTGCTATCTCTATAAACATCGAAATATCTACACCGCCATCTGTATAAACATGGAAATACCTACAAAGTAATCTGTATAAACATGGAAATATCTACACAGCCATCTGTATAAACATGGAAATATCTACACCGCCATCTGTATATACATGGAAATATCTACACAGCCATGTGTATATACATGGAAATATCTACACTGCTATCTATATAAACATGGAAATAACTACACCGCTATCTGTATAAACATGGAAATATCTACACCACCATCTACATATCCATGGAAATATCTGCGCCGCCATCTGTATAAACATGGAAATATCTACACGGTCATCTGTGTATAGATGGAAATATCAACAACGCCATCTGTACAAACATGGAAATATCTGCACCGCTATCTGTATTACCATAGAAATATCTACACCGCGGTCTGTATAAACAAGGAAATATCTACACCGCTATCTGTATAAACATGGAAATATCTACACCGCTATCTCTATAAACATGGAAATATCTACAAAGTGATCTGTATAAACATGGAAATATTTACACCGCTATCTGTATAAACATGGAAATTTCTACACCGTTATCTGTATAAATATGGAAATATCTACACCTCTATCTGTATAAACATGGAAGTATCTACACCGCTATCTGTACAAACATGGAAATATCTACACCGCGATCTGTATAAACATGGAAATATCTACACCGCGATCTCTATAAACATGGAAATATCTTCACCACAATCTGTATAAACAAGGAAATATCTACACCGCTACCTGTATAAACATGGTAATATCTACACCACCATCTATATAAACATCGAAAAATCTACACCGCCATCTGTATTAGCAGGGAAATATCTATAATGCCATCTGTAGAAAAATGGAAATATCTACACCGCAATCTGTGTAAACATGGAACTATCTACACCGCTATCTGTAAACACATGGAAATATCTACACCGCTATCTGTATAAACATGGAAATATCTACACCGTGATCTGTATAAACATGGAAATATCTACACCTCGATCTGTATAAACATGGAAATATCTACACCGTGATCTGTATAAACATGGAAATATCTACACCGCTATCTGTATAAATATGGAAATATCTACACAGCTATCTCTATAAACATGGAAATATCTACACCGCCATCTGTATATACATGGAAATACCTATACAGTCATCTGTGTAAACATGGAAATATCTACACCACCATCTGTATAAACATGGAAATATCTTCAATGCCATCTGAATACACATGGAAATACCTACACGGCAATCTGTGTATATATGGAAACATCAACACCGCCATCTGTAGAAACATGGAAATATATACACTGCTATCTCTATATACATGGAAATATCTACACTGCGGTCTGTATAAACATGGAAATATCTACACTGGTATCTGTATAAACATGGATATATCTACACCATGATCTGTATAAACATGGAAATATATACACCGCTATCCGTATAAACATGGAAATATCTGCACCGCTATCTCTGTAAACATGGAAATATCTACAAAGACATCTGTATAAACATGGAAATAACTACACAGTCATGTGTAGGAACATTTAAATATCTACACTGCCATCTGTATAAACATAGAAATATCTACAAAGCCCTCTGTATAAATATGGAAATATCTTCATAGGCATCTGTGTAAACATGGAAATATCTGCACCGCTATCTGTATAAACATGGAAATACCTACACCGCTGTCTCTATAAACATGGAAATATGTACACCGCTATGTGTATAAACATGGAAATATATCCACTGCTCTCTGTATAAACATGGAAATAACTCCACCGTTATCTGTATAAACATGGAAATATCTACAGCGCCATCTCTATAAACATTGAAATATCTGCACTGCCGTCTGTAAAAACATGGAAATATCTACACCGCTATCTCTATAAATATGGAAATATCTACACCGCCATCTCTATAAACATGAAAATACCTACACTGCCATCTCCATAAAGATGGAAGTATCTACTCCGCTTTGTGTATAAACACGGAAATATCTACACCACCATCTGTGTAAACATGGAAATATCTACACCGTTATCTCTATAAACATGGAGAAATCAACACCGCTATCTCTATGAACATGGAAATATCTACACCGCCATCTCTATAAACATGGAAATATCTACACCACGATCAGTATAAACATGGAAACATCTACACCGCTATCTGTATAAACATGGAAATATCTCCACTGCTATCTCTATAAACATCGAAATATCTACACCGCCATCCGTATAACCATGGAAATACTTACCAAGTTATCTGTATAAACATGGAGATATCTACACCACCATCTACATATCCATGTTAATATCTGCGCCGCCATCAGTATTAACATGGAAATATCTACACGGTCATCTGTGTATAGATGGAAATATCAACACCGCCATCTGTACAAACATGGAAATATCTGCACCACTATCTCTATAACCATGGAAATATCTACACCACGTTCTGTATAAACATGGAAATATCTACACCGCTATCTGTATAAACATGGAAATATCTACACCGCGATCTGTATAAACATGGAAATATCTACACCGCGATATGTATAAAGATGGAAATATCTTCACCACGATCTGTAAAAACATGGAAATATCTACACCGCTACCTGTATAAACATGGAAATATCTACACGGCCATCTGTGTATACATGGAAATATCAACACCGCCATCTGTACAAACATGGATATATCTACATTGCTCTCTCTATAAACATGGAAATATCTGCACTGCCATCTGTAAAAACATGGAAATACGTATACAGTCATCTGTATAAACATGGAAATATCTACAATGCCATCTGTATACACATGGAAATATCTACACAGCCATCTGTAGAAACATGTAAATATCTACACTGCTATCTCTATAAACATGGAAATATCTACACCGCCATCTCAATAAACATGAAAATATCTACACTGCCATCTCCATAAACATGGAACTAACTACTCCGCCATCTGTATAAACATGGAAACATCTACACCGCCATCTGTGTGAATAAGGAAATATCTACAATGCCATCTGTATAAAGATATAAATATCTGCACCGCGAGCTGTATAAACATGGAAATATCTACATCGCTATCTGTATAAACATGGAAATACCAACACCGCTATCGGTATAAACATGGAAATATCTACAACGCCATCTATATAAACATGGAAATATCTACACCGCTATGTCTATAAAATTGGAAATACCTACACCGCTCTCTCTATAAACATGGAAATACCTACACCGCTATCTGTATAAACATGGAAATATCTACAACACCATCCATATAAACATGGAAATATCTACACCGCCATGTGTATAAACATGGAAATACCTACAAAGTAATCTGTATAAACATGGAAATATCTACACAGCCATCTGTATAAACATGGAAATAGCTACACAGCCATCTGTATATACGTGGAAATATCTACACCGCTATCTGTATAAACATGGAAATAACTACACCGCTATTTGTATAAACAAGCAAATATCTTCACCGTGATCTGTATAAACATGGATATAACTACACGGCCATCTCTATAAACATGGAAACATCTACACCCCTATCTGTATAAACATGGAAATATCCACACCGCTATCTCTGTAAACATGGAAAAATCAACACCGCTATCTCTATGAACATGGAAATAAATACACCGCCATCTCTATAAACATGGAAATATCTACACCACGATCAGTATAAACATGGAAATATCTACACCGCTATCTGTATAAACATGGAAATATCTCCACTGCTATCCCTATAAACATCTAAATATCTACACCGCCATCTGTATAAACATGGAAATACCTACAAAGTAATCTGTATAAACATGGAAATATCTACACAGCCATCTGTATAAACATGGAAATATCTACACCGCCATCTGTATAAACATGGAAATATCTACACCGCGATCTGTATAAACATGGAAATATCTTCACCACGATCTGTATAAACATGGAAATATCTACACCGCTACCTGTATAAACATGGTAATATCTACACCACCATCTGTATAAACATGGAAATATCTACACCGCCATCTGTATAAACATGGAAATATCTACAATGCCATCTGTAGAAAGATGGAAATATCTACACTGCAATCTGTGTAAACATGGAAATATCTACACCGATATCTGTGAAAACATGGAAATATCTACACCACTATCTCAATAAACATGGAAATATCTACACCGTGATCTGTATAAACATGGAAATATCTACACCGCGATCTGTATAAACATGGAAATATCTACAACGCTATCTGTGTAAACATGGAAATATCTACACAGCTATCACTATAAACATGGAAAATCTACACCGCCATCTGTATAAACATGGAAATACCTACAAAGTCATCTGTATAAACATGGAAATATCTACACAGCCATCTGTATAAACATGGAAATATCTACACAGCCATCTTTATATACACGGAAGTATCTACACCGCTATCTGTATAAACATGGAAATAACTACACCGCTGTTAGTATAAACAAGGAAATATGTACACCGTGATCTGTATAAACATCGAAATATCTACACCGCCATCTCTATGAACATGGAAATATCTACACACCTATCTGTATAAACATGGAAAGATCCACACCGCTATCTCTATAAACATGGAAAAATCAACACCGCTATCTCTATGAACATGAAATATCTACACCGCCATCTGTAGAAAGATGGAAATATCTACACCGCTATCTCTATAAATATGGAAATATCTACACCGCCATCTCTATAAACATGAAAATATCTACACTGCCATCTCAATAAAGATGGAAGTATCTACTCCGCTATGTGTATAAACACGGAAATATCTACACCACCATCTGTGTAAACATGGAAATATCTACAACGCTATCTGTATAAACATGGAAATATCTACACCGCCATCTGCATGCCCATGGAAATATCTACGCCGCCATCTGTATAAACTTGGAAATATCTACACGGCCATCTGTGTATACATGGAAATATCAACACCGCCATCTGTACAAACATGGATATATCTACATCGCTATGTCTACAAACATGGAAATATCTGCACTGCCATCTGTAAAAACATGGAAATACGTATACAGTCATCTGTATAAACATGGTAATATCTACAATGCCATCTGTATACACGTGGAAATATCTACACAGCCATCTGTAGAAACATGTAAATATCTACACTGCTATCTCTATAAACATGGAAATATCTACACCGCCATCTCAATAAACATGAAAATATCTACACTGCCATCTCCATAAACATGGAACTAACTACTCCGCCATCTATATAAACATGGAAACATCTACACCGCCATCTGTGTGAATAAGGAAATATCTACAATGCCATCTGTATAAAGATATAAATATCTGCACCGCGAGCTGTATAAACATGGAAATATCTACATCGCTATCTGTATAAACATGGAAATACCAACACCGCTATCGGTATAAACATGGAAATATCTAAAACGCCATCTATATAAACATGGAAATATCTACACCGCTATGTCTATAAAATTGGAAATACCTACAAAGCTCTCTCTGTAAACATGGAAATACCTACACCGCTATCTGTATAAACATGGAAATATCTACACCACCATCTACATAAACATGGAAATATCTACACCGCCATGTGTATAAACATGGAAATACCTACAAAGTAATCTGTATAAACATGGAAATATCTACACAGCCATCTGTATATACGTGGAAATATCTACACCGCTATCTGTATAAACATGGAAATAACTACACCGCTATTTGTATAAACAAGCAAATATCTACACCGTGATCTGTATAAACATGGATATATCTGCACAGCCATCTCTATAAACATGGAAATATCTACACCCCTATCTGTTTAAACATGGAAATATCCACACCGCTATCTCTGTAAACATGGAAAAATCAACACCGCTATCTCTATGAACATGGAAATATCTACACCGCCATCTCTATAAACATGGAAATATCTACACCACGATCAGTATAAACATGGAAATATCTACACCGCTATCTGTATAAACATGGAAATATCTCCACTGCTATCTCTATAAACATCGAAATATCTACACCGCCATCTGTATAAACATGGAAATACCTACAAAGTAATCTGTATAAACATGGAAATATCTACACAGCCATCTGTATAAACATGGAAATAACTACACCGCCATCTGTATAAACATGGAAATATCTACACCGCGATCTGTATAAACATGGAAATATCTTCACCACGATCTGTATAAACATGGAAATATCTACACCGCTACCTGTATAAACATGGTAATATCTACACCACCATCTGTATAAACATGGAAATATCTACACCACCATCTGTATAAACATGGAAATATCTACAATGCCATCTGTGGAAAGATGGAAATATCTACACTGCAATCTGTGTAAACATGGAAATATCTACACCGATATCTGTGAAAACATGGAAATATCTACACCGCTATCTCAATAAACATGGAAATATCTACACCGTGATCTGTATAAACATGGAAATATCTACACCGCGATCTGTATAAACATGGAAATATCTACAACGCTATCTGTGTAAACATGGAAATATCTACACAGCTATCACTATAAACATGGAAAATCTACACCGCCATCTGTATAAACATGGAAATACCTACAAAGTCATCTGTATAAACATGGAAATATCTACACAGCCATCTGTATAAACATGGAAATATCTACACAGCCATCTTTATATACACGGAATTATCTACACCGCTATCTGTATAAACATGGAAATAACTACACCGCTATTAGTATAAACAAGGAAATATGTACACCGTGATCTGTATAAACATCGAAATATCTACACCGCCATCTCTATGAACATGGAAATATCTACACACCTATCTGTGTAAACATGGAAAGATCCACACCGCTATCTCTATAAACATGGAAAAATCAACACCGCTATCTCTATGAACATGAAATATCTACACCGCCATCTGTAGAAAGATGGAAATATCTACACCGCTATCTCTATAAATATGGAAATATCTACACCGCCATCTCTATAAACATGAAAATATCTACACTGCCATCTCAATAAAGATGGAAGTATCTACTCCGCTATGTGTATAAACACGGAAATATCTACACCACCATCTGTGTAAACATGGAAATATCTACAACGCTATCTGTATAAACATGGAAATATCTACACCGCCATCTGCATGCCCATGGAAATACCTACGCCGCCATCTGTATAAACATGGAAATATCTACACGGCCATCTGTGTATACATGGAAATATCAACACCGCCATCTGTACAAACATGGATATATCTACATCGCTATGTCTACAAACATGGAAATATCTGCACTGCCATCTGTAAAAACATGGAAATACGTATACAGTCATCTGTATAAACATGGAAATATCTACAATGCCATCTGTATACACGTGGAAATATCTACACAGCCATCTGTAGAAACATGTAAATATCTACACTGCTATCTCTATAAACATGGAAATATCTACACCGCCATCTCAATAAACATGAAAATATCTACACTGCCATCTCCATAAACATGGAACTAACTACTCCGCCATCTGTATAAACATGGAAACATCTACACCGCCATCTGTGTGAATAAGGAAATATCTACAATGCCATCTGTATAAAGATATAAATATCTGCACCGCGAGCTGTATAAACATGGAAATATCTACATCGCTATCTGTATAAACATGGAAATACCAACACCGCTATCGGTATAAACATGGAAAAATCTAAAACGCCATCTATATAAACATGGAAATATCTACACCGCTATGTCTATAAAATTGGAAATACCTACACCGCTCTCTCTGTAAACATGGAAATACCTACACCGCTATCTGTATAAACATGGAAATATCTACACCACCATCTACATAAACATGGAAATATCTACACCGCCATGTGTATAAACATGGAAATACCTACAAAGTAATCTGTATAAACATGGAAATATCTACACAGCCATCTGTATATACGTGGAAATATCTACACCGCTATCTGTATAAACATGGAAATAACTACACCGCTATTTGTATAAACAAGCAAATATCTACACCGTGATCTGTATAAACATGGATATATCTGCACAGCCATCTCTATAAACATGGAAATATCTACACCCCTATCTGTTTAAACATGGAAATATCCACACCGCTATCTCTGTAAACATGGAAAAATCAACACCGCTATCTCTATGAACATGGAAATATCTACACCGCCATCTCTATAAACATGGAAATATCTACACCACGGTCAGTATAAACATGGAAATATCTACACCGCTATCTGTATAAACATGGAAATATCTCCACTGCTATCTCTATAAACATCGAAATATCTACACCGCCATCTGTATAAACATGGAAATACCTACAAAGTAATCTGTATAAACATGGAAATATCTACACAGCCATCTGTATAAACATGGAAATAACTACACCGCCATCTGTATAAACATGGAAATATCTACACCGCGATCTGTATAAACATGGAAATATCTTCACCACGATCTGTATAAACATGGAAATATCTACACCGCTACCTGTATAAACATGGTAATATCTACACCACCATCTGTATAAACATGGAAATATCTACACCACCATCTGCATAAACATGGAAATATCTACAATGCCATCTGTAGAAAGATGGAAATATCTACACTGCAATCTGTGTAAACATGGAAATATCTACACCGATATCTGTGAAAACATGGAAATATCTACACCGCTATCTCAATAAACATGGAAATATCTACACCGTGATCTGTATAAACATGGAAATATCTACACCGCGATCTGTATAAACATGGAAATATCTACAACGCTATCTGTGTAAACATGGAAATATCTACACAGCTATCACTATAAACATGGAAAATCTACACCGCCATCTGTATAAACATGGAAATACCTACAAAGTCATCTGTATAAACATGGAAATATCTACACAGCCATCTGTATAAACATGGAAATATCTACACAGCCATCTTTATATACACGGAAGTATCTACACCGCTATCTGTATAAACATGGAAATAACTACACCGCTATTAGTATAAACAAGGAAATATGTACACCGTGATCTGTATAAACATCGAAATATCTACACCGCCATCTCTATGAACATGGAAATATCTACACACCTATCTGTATAAACATGGAAAGATCCACACCGCTATCTCTGTAAACATGGAAAAATCAACACCGCTATCTCTATGAACATGGAAATATCTACACCGCCATCTCTATAAACATGGAAATATCTACACCACGATCAGTATAAACATGGAAATATCTACACCGCTATCTGTATAAACATGGAAATATCTCCACTGCTATCTCTATAAACATCGAAATATCTACACCGCCATCTGTATAAACATGGAAATACCTACAAAGTAATCTGTATAAACATGGAAATATCTACACCGCGATCTGTATAAACATGGAAATATCTTCACCACGATCTGTATAAACATGGAAATATCTACACCGCTACCTGTATAAACATGGTAATATCTACACCACCATCTGTATAAACATGGAAATATCTACACCACCATCTGTATAAACATGGAAATATCTACAATGCCATCTGTGGAAAGATGGAAATATCTACACTGCAATCTGTGTAAACATGGAAATATCTACACCGATATCTGTGAAAACATGGAAATATCTACACCGCTATCTCAATAAACATGGAAATATCTACACCGTGATCTGTATAAACATGGAAATATCTACACCGCGATCTGTATAAACATGGAAATATCTACAACGCTATCTGTGTAAACATGGAAATATCTACACAGCTATCACTATAAACATGGAAAATCTACACCGCCATCTGTATAAACATGGAAATACCTACAAAGTCATCTGTATAAACATGGAAATATCTACACAGCCATCTGTATAAACATGGAAATATCTACACAGCCATCTTTATATACACGGAATTATCTACACCGCTATCTGTATAAACATGGAAATAACTACACCGCTATTAGTATAAACAAGGAAATATGTACACCGTGATCTGTATAAACATCGAAATATCTACACCGCCATCTCTATGAACATGGAAATATCTACACACCTATCTGTGTAAACATGGAAAGATCCACACCGCTATCTCTATAAACATGGAAAAATCAACACCGCTATCTCTATGAACATGAAATATCTACACCGCCATCTGTAGAAAGATGGAAATATCTACACCGCTATCTCTATAAATATGGAAATATCTACACCGCCATCTCTATAAACATGAAAATATCTACACTGCCATCTCAATAAAGATGGAAGTATCTACTCCGCTATGTGTATAAACACGGAAATATCTACACCACCATCTGTGTAAACATGGAAATATCTACAACGCTATCTGTATAAACATGGAAATATCTACACCGCCATCTGCATGCCCATGGAAATATCTACGCCGCCATCTGTATAAACATGGAAATATCTACACGGCCATCTGTGTATACATGGAAATATCAACACCGCCATCTGTACAAACATGGATATATCTACATCGCTATGTCTACAAACATGGAAATATCTGCACTGCCATCTGTAAAAACATGGAAATATGTATACAGTCATCTGTATAAACATGGAAATATCTACAATGCCATCTGTATACACGTGGAAATATCTACACAGCCATCTGTAGAAACATGTAAATATCTACACTGCTATCTCTATAAACATTTAAATATCTACACCGCCATCTCAATAAACATGAAAATATCTACACTGCCATCTCCATAAACATGGAACTAACTACTCCGCCATCTGTATAAACATGGAAACATCTACACCGCCATCTGTGTGAATAAGGAAATATCTACAATGCCATCTGTATAAAGATATAAATATCTGCACCGCGAGCTGTATAAACATGGAAATATCTACATCGCTATCTGTATAAACATGGAAATACCAACACCGCTATCGGTATAAACATGGAAATATCTAAAACGCCATCTATATAAACATGGAAATATCTACACCGCTATGTCTATAAAATTGGAAATACCTACACCGCTCTCTCTGTAAACATGGAAATACCTACACCGCTATCTGTATAAACATGGAAATATCTACACCACCATCTACATAAACATGGAAATATCTACACCGCCATGTGTATAAACATGGAAATACCTACAAAGTAATCTGTATAAACATGGAAATATCTACACAGCCATCTGTATATACGTGGAAATATCTACACCGCTATCTGTATAAACATGGAAATAACTACACCGCTATTTGTATAAACAAGCAAATATCTACACCGTGATCTGTATAAACATGGATATATCTGCACAGCCATCTCTATAAACATGGAAATATCTACACCCCTATCTGTTTAAACATGGAAATATCCACACCGCTATCTCTGTAAACATGGAAAAATCAACACCGCTATCTCTATGAACATGGAAATATCAACACCGCCATCTCTATAAACATGGAAATATCTACACCACGGTCAGTATAAACATGGAAATATCTACACCGCTATCTGTATAAACATGGAAATATCTCCACTGCTATCTCTATAAACATCGAAATATCTACACCGCCATCTGTATAAACATGGAAATACCTACAAAGTAATCTGTATAAACATGGAAATATCTACACAGCCATCTGTATAAACATGGAAATAACTACACCGCCATCTGTATAAACATGGAAATATCTACACCGCGATCTGTATAAACATGGAAATATATTCACCACGATCTGTATAAACATGGAAATATCTACACCGCTACCTGTATAAACATGGTAATATCTACACCACCATCTGTATAAACATGGAAATATCTACACCACCATCTGTATAAACATGGAAATATCTACAATGCCATCTGTAGAAAGATGGAAATATCTACACTGCAATCTGTGTAAACATGGAAATATCTACACCGATATCTGTGAAAACATGGAAATATCTACACCGCTATCTCAATAAACATGGAAATATCTACACCGTGATCTGTATAAACATGGAAATATCTACACCGCGATCTGTATAAACATGGAAATATCTACAACGCTATCTGTGTAAACATGGAAATATCTACACAGCTATCACTATAAACATGGAAAATCTACACCGCCATCTGTATAAACATGGAAATACCTACAAAGTCATCTGTATAAACATGGAAATATCTACACAGCCATCTGTATAAACATGGAAATATCTACACAGCCATCTTTATATACACGGAAGTATCTACACCGCTATCTGTATAAACATGGAAATAACTACACCGCTATTAGTATAAACAAGGAAATATGTACACCGTGATCTGTATAAACATCGAAATATCTACACCGCCATCTCTATGAACATGGAAATATCTACACACCTATCTGTATAAACATGGAAAGATCCACACCGCTATCTCTGTAAACATGGAAAAATCAACACCGCTATCTCTATGAACATGGAAATATCTACACCGCCATCTCTATAAACATGGAAATATCTACACCACGATCAGTATAAACATGGAAATATCTACACCGCTATCTGTATAAACATGGAAATATCTCCACTGCTATCTCTATAAACATCGAAATATCTACACCGCCATCTGTATAAACATGGAAATACCTACAAAGTAATCTGTATAAACATGGAAATATCTACACCGCGATCTGTATAAACATGGAAATATCTTCACCACGATCTGTATAAACATGGAAATATCTACACCGCTACCTGTATAAACATGGTAATATCTACACCACCATCTGTATAAACATGGAAATATCTACACCACCATCTGTATAAACATGGAAATATCTACAATGCCATCTGTGGAAAGATGGAAATATCTACACTGCAATCTGTGTAAACATGGAAATATCTACACCGATATCTGTGAAAACATGGAAATATCTACACCGCTATCTCAATAAACATGGAAATATCTACACCGTGATCTGTATAAACATGGAAATATCTACACCGCGATCTGTATAAACATGGAAATATCTACAACGCTATCTGTGTAAACATGGAAATATCTACACAGCTATCACTATAAACATGGAAAATCTACACCGCCATCTGTATAAACATGGAAATACCTACAAAGTCATCTGTATAAACATGGAAATATCTACACAGCCATCTGTATAAACATGGAAATATCTACACAGCCATCTTTATATACACGGAATTATCTACACCGCTATCTGTATAAACATGGAAATAACTACACCGCTATTAGTATAAACAAGGAAATATGTACACCGTGATCTGTATAAACATCGAAATATCTACACCGCCATCTCTATGAACATGGAAATATCTACACACATATCTGTGTAAACATGGAAAGATCCACACCGCTATCTCTATAAACATGGAAAAATCAACACCGCTATCTCTATGAACATGAAATATCTGCACCGCCATCTGTAGAAAGATGGAAATATCTACACCGCTATCTCTATAATTATGGAAATATCTACACCGCCATCTCTATAAACATGAAAATATCTACACTGCCATCTCCATAAAGATGGAAGTATCTACTCCGCTATGTGTATAAACACGGAAATATCTACACCACCATCTGTGTAAACATGGAAATATCTACAACGCTATCTGTATAAACATGGAAATATCTACACCGCCATCTGCATGCCCATGGAAATATCTACGCCGCCATCTGTATAAACATGGAAATATCTACACGGCCATCTGTGTATACATGGAAATATCAACACCGCCATCTGTACAAACATGGATATATCTACATCGCTATGTCTACAAACATGGAAATATCTGCACTGCCATCTGTAAAAACATGGAAATACGTATACAGTCATCTGTATAAACATGGAAATATCTACAATGCCATCTGTATACACGTGGAAATATCTACACAGCCATCTGTAGAAACATGTAAATATCTACACTGCTATCTCTATAAACATGGAAATATCTACACAGCCATCTCAATAAACATGAAAATATCTACACTGCCATCTCCATAAACATGGAACTAACTACTCCGCCATCTGTATAAACATGGAAACATCTACACCGCCATCTGTGTGAATAAGGAAATATCTACAATGCCATCTGTATAAAGATATAAATATCTGCACCGCGAGCTGTATAAACATGGAAATATCTACATCGCTATCTGTATAAACATGGAAATACCAACACCGCTATCGGTATAAACATGGAAATATCTAAAACGCCATCTATATAAACATGGAAATATCTACACCGCTATGTCTATAAAATTGGAAATACCTACACCGCTCTCTCTGTAAACATGGAAATACCTACACCGCTATCTGTATAAACATGGAAATATCTACACCACCATCTACATAAACATGGAAATTTCTACACCGCCATGTGTATAAACATGGAAATAACTACAAAGTAATCTGTATAAACATGGAAATATCTACACAGCCATCTGTATATACGTGGAAATATCTACACCGCTATCTGTATAAACATGGAAATAACTACACCGCTATTTGTATAAACAAGCAAATATCTACACCGTGATCTGTATAAACATGGATATATCTGCACAGCCATCTCTATAAACATGGAAATATCTACACCCCTATCTGTTTAAACATGGAAATATCCACACCGCTATCTCTGTAAACATGGAAAAATCAACACCGCTATCTCTATGAACATGGAAATATCTACACCGCCATCTCTATAAACATGGAAATATCTACACCACGATCAGTATAAACATGGAAATATCTACACCGCTATCTGTATAAACATGGAAATATCTCCACTGCTATCTCTATAAACATCGAAATATCTACACCGCCATCTGTATAAACATGGAAATACCTACAAAGTAATCTGTATAAACATGGAAATATCTACACAGCCATCTGTATAAACATGGAAATAACTACACCGCCATCTGTATAAACATGGAAATATCTACACCGCGATCTGTATAAACATGGAAATATCTTCACCACGATCTGTATAAACATGGAAATATCTACACCGCTACCTGTATAAACATGGTAATATCTACACCACCATCTGTATAAACATGGAAATATCTACACCACCATCTGTATAAACATGGAAATATCTACAATGCCATCTGTAGACAGATGGAAATATCTACACTGCAATCTGTGTAAACATGGAAATATCTACACCGATATCTGTGAAAACATGGAAATATCTACACCGCTATCTCAATAAACATGGAAATATCTACACCGTGATCTGTATAAACATGGAAATATCTACACCGCGATCTGTATAAACATGGAAATATCTACAACGCTATCTGTGTAAACATGGAAATATCTACACAGCTATCACTATAAACATGGAAAATCTACACCGCCATCTGTATAAACATGGAAATACCTACAAAGTCGTCTGTATAAACATGGAAATATCTACACAGCCATCTGTATAAACATGGAAATATCTACACAGCCATCTTTATATACACGGAAGTATCTACACCGCTATCTGTATAAACATGGAAATAACTACACTGCTATTAGTATAAACAAGGAAATATGTACACCGTGATCTGTATAAACATCGAAATATCTACACCGCCATCTCTATGAACATGGAAATATCTACACACCTATCTGTATAAACATGGAAAGATCCACACCGCTATCTCTATAAACATGGAAAAATCAACACCGCTATCTCTATGAACATGAAATATCTACACCGCCATCTGTAGAAAGATGGAAATATCTACACCGCTATCTCTATAAATATGGAAATATCTACACCGCCATCTCTATAAACATGAAAATATCTACACTGCCATCTCAATAAAGATGGAAGTATCTACTCCGCTATGTGTATAAACACGGAAATATCTACACCACCATCTGTGTAAACATGGAAATATCTACAACGCAATCTGTATAAACATGGAAATATCTACACCGCCATCTGCATGCCCATGGAAATATCTACGCCGCCATCTGTATAAACATGGAAATATCTACACGGCCATCTGTGTATACATGGAAATATCAACACCGCCATCTGTACAAACATGGATATATCTACATCGCTATGTCTACAAACATGGAAATATCTGCACTGCCATCTGTAAAAACATGGAAATACGTATACAGTCATCTGTATAAACATGGAAATATCTACAATGCCATCTGTATACACGTGGAAATATCTACACAGCCATCTGTAGAAACATGTAAATATCTACACTGCTATCTCTATAAACATGGAAATATCTACACCGCCATCTCAATAAACATGAAAATATCTACACTGCCATCTCCATAAACATGGAACTAACTACTCCGCCATCTGTATAAACATGGAAACATCTACACCGCCATCTGTGTGAATAAGGAAATATCTACAATGCCATCTGTATAAAGATATAAATATCTGCACCGCGAGCTGTATAAACATGGAAATATCTACATCGCTATCTGTATAAACATGGAAATACCAACACCGCTATCGGTATAAACATGGAAATATCTAAAACGCCATCTATATAAACATGGAAATATCTACACCGCTATGTCTATAAAATTGGAAATACCTACACCGCTCTCTCTGTAAACATGGAAATACCTACACCGCTATCTGTATAAACATGGAAATATCTACACCACCATCTACATAAACATGGAAATATCTACACCGCCATGTGTATAAACATGGAAATACCTACAAAGTAATCTGTATAAACATGGAAATATCTACACAGCCATCTGTATATACGTGGAAATATCTACACCGCTATCTGTATAAACATGGAAATAACTACACCGCTATTTGTATAAACAAGCAAATATCTACACCGTGATCTGTATAAACATGGATATATCTGCACAGCCATCTCTATAAACATGGAAATATCTACACCCCTATCTGTTTAAACATGGAAATATCCTCACCGCTATCTCTGTAAACATGGAAAAATCAACACCGCTATCTCTATGAACATGGAAATATCTACACCGCCATCTCTATAAACATGGAAATATCTACACCACGGTCAGTATAAACATGGAAATATCTACACCGCTATCTGTATAAACATGGAAATATCTCCACTGCTATCTCTATAAACATCGAAATATCTACACCGCCATCTGTATAAACATGGAAATACCTACAAAGTAATCTGTATAAACATGGAAATATCTACACAGCCATCTGTATAAACCTGGAAATAACTACACCGCCATCTGTATAAACATGGAAATATCTACACCACGATCTGTATAAACATGGAAATATCTTCACCACGATCTGTATAAACATGGAAATATCTACACCGCTACCTGTATAAACATGGTAATATCTACACCACCATCTGTATAAACATGGAAATATCTACACCACCATCTGTATAAACATGGAAATATCTACAATGCCATCTGTAGAAAGATGGAAATATCTACACTGCAATCTGTGTAAACATGGAAATATCTACACCGATATCTGTGAAAACATGGAAATATCTACACCGCTATCTCAATAAACATGGAAATATCTACACCGTGATCTGTATAAACATGGAAATATCTACACCGCGATCTGTATAAACATGGAAATATCTACAACGCTATCTGTGTAAACATGGAAATATCTACACAGCTATCACTATAAACATGGAAAATCTACACCGCCATCTGTATAAACATGGAAATACCCACAAAGTCATCTGTATAAACATGGAAATATCTACACAGCCATCTGTATAAACATGGAAATATCTACACAGCCATCTTTATATACACGGAAGTATCTACACCGCTATCTGTATAAACATGGAAATAACTACACCGCTATTAGTATAAACAAGGAAATATGTACACCGTGATCTGTATAAACATCGAAATATCTACACCGCCATCTCTATGAACATGGAAATATCTACACACCTATCTGTATAAACATGGAAAGATCCACACCGCTATCTCTATAAACATGGAAAAATCAACACCGCTATCTCTATGAACATGAAATATCTACACCGCCATCTGTAGAAAGATGGAAATATCTACACCGCTATCTCTATAAATATGGAAATATCTACACCGCCATCTCTATAAACATGAAAATATCTACACTGCCATCTCAATAAAGATGGAAGTATCTACTCCGCTATGTGTATAAACACGGAAATATCTACACCACCATCTGTGTAAACATGGAAAGATCCACACCGCTATCTCTATAAACATGGAAATTCATCACCGCTATCTCTATGAACACGGAAATATCTACCCCGCCATCTGTACAAACATGGAAATATCTGCACCGCTATCTGTATAACCATGGAAATATCTACACTGCTGTCTGTGTAAACAAGGAAATATCTACACCGCTATCTGTATAAACATGGAAATATCTACACCGCGATCTGTATAAACATGGAAATATCTACACCGCGATCTGTATAAACATGGAAATATCTTCACCACCATCTGTATAAACATGGAAATATCTACACAACCACCTGTATAAACATGGTAATATCTACACCACCATCTATATAAACATGGAAATATCTACACCGCCATCTGTATTAACATGGAAATATCTACAATGCCATCTGTAGAAAGATGGAAATATCTACACCGCAATCTGTGTAAACATGGAACTATCTACAACGCTATCTGTAAACACATGGAAATACCTACACCGCTATCTGTATAAACATGGAAATATCTACACCACGATCTGTATAAACATGGAAATATCTACACCTCGATCTGTATAAACATGGAAATATCTACACCGCGATCTGTATAAACATGGATATATCTACACAGCTATCTCTATAAACATGGAAATATCTACACCGCCATCTGTATAATCATGGAAATAACTATAGAGTCATCTGTGTAAACATGGAAATATCTACACCACCATCTGTATAAACATGGAAATATCTACAAAGCCCTGTATAAATATGGAAATATCTGTATAGGCATCTGTGTAAACATGGAAATATCCGCACCGCTATCTGTATAAACACGGAAATACTTACACCGCTGTCTCTATAAACATGGAAATATGTACACCGCTATGTGTATAAACATGGAAATATCTCCACTGCTCTCTGTATAAACATGGAAATATCTACACCGCCATCTGCATGTCCATCGGAATTTCTACGCCGCCATCTGTATAAACATGGAAATATCTACAAGGCCATCTGTGTATAGATGGAAATATCAACACCGCCATCTGTACAAACATGGAAATATCTACACCGCTATCTCTATAAACATGGAAATTTCTGCACTGCCATCTGTAAAAACATGGAAATACCTATACAGTCATCTGTATAAACCTGGAAATATCTACAATGCCATCTGTATACACATCAAATATCTAAACGGCCATCTGTAGAAGCATGTAATATCTACACTGCTATCTCTATACACCTGGAAATATCTACACCGCCATCTCTATAAACATGAAAATATCTACACTGCCATCTCCATTAACATGGAACTAACTACTCTGCCTTCTGTATAAACATAGAAACATCTACACCGCCGTCAGCGTGTTCAATGAAATATCTACAATGCCATCTGTATAAAGATATAAATAACTGCAACGCGAGCTGTATAAACATGGAAATATCTACATCGCTATCTGTATAAACGTTGAAATACCAACACCGCTATCGGTATAAACATGGAAATATCTACAACGCCATCTATATAAACATGGAAATATCTACAACGCTATGTCTATAAACATGGAAATACCTACACCGCTATCTCAATAAACATGGAAATATCTACACCGCTATCTGTAAACATGGAAATATCTACACTGCTATCTGTATAAACATGGAAATATCTACACCGCGATCTGTATAAACATGGAAATATCTACAACGCGATCTGTATAAACATGGCAACATCTTCACCACGATCTGTATATACGTGGAAATATCTACACCGCTATCTGTATAAACATGGTAATATCTACACCACCATCTATATAAACATGGAAATATCTACACCGCCATCTATATAAACATGGAAATATCTTCAATGCCATCTATATAAACATGGAGATATCTACACCGCTATGTCTATAAACATGGAAATAACTACACCGCTATCTATATAAACATGGAAATATCTGCACCGCTATCTGTATAAACATGGAAATATCTACAACGCGATGTGTATAAACATGGAAATATCTACAGCGCGATCTGTATAAACATGGAAATGTCTTCACCGCGATCTGTATATACATGGAAATATCTACACGGCTATCTGTATAAACATGGTAATATCTACACCACCATCTATATAAACATGGAAATATCTACACCGCCATCTATGTAAACATGGAAATATCTACAATGCCATCTGTAGAAACATGGAAATATCTACCCCGCAATCTGTGTAAACATGGAAATATCGACACCGATATCTGTAAAAACATGGAAATATCTACACCGCTATCTGTATAAACATGGAAATATCTACACCACGATCTGTATAAACATGGAAATATCTACACCGCGATCTGTATAAACATGGAAATATCTCCACAGCTATCTCTATAAACATGGAAATATCTACACCGCCATCTGTATAAACATGGAAATAACTATAAAGTCATCTGTGTAAACATGGAAATATCTACACCATCATCTGTATAAACATGGAAATATCTTCAATGCCATCTGAATACACATGGAAAAAACTACACGGCAATCTGTGTATAGATGGAAACATCAACACCGCCATATGTACAAATATGGAAATATCCACACCGCTATCTCCATAAACATGGAAATATCTACATTGCGGTCTGTATAAACATGGAAATATCTACACCGGTATCTGTATAAACATGGAAATATCTACAACACGATCTGTATAAACATGGAAATATTTACACCGCTATCTTTATAAACATGGAAATATCTGCACCGCTTTCTCTATAAACATGGAAATATCTACAAAGCCATCTGTATAAACATGGAAATACCTACACAGTCATGTGTAGGAACATGGAAATATCTACACTGCCATCTGTATAAACAAGGAAATATCTACACAGCTCTCTGTATAAATATGGAAATATCTGCATAGGCATCTGTATAAACATGGAAATATCTGCAACGCTATATGTATAAACATGGAAATACCTACACTGCTGTCTCTAAAAACATGGAAATATGTACACCGCTATCTGTATAAACATGGAAATATCTGCACGGCTATCTCTATAAACATGGAAATATCTACAAAGACATCTGTATAAACATGGAAATACCTACACAGTCATGTGTAGGAATATTTAAATATCTACACTGCCATCTGTATAAACATAGAAATATCTACAAAGCTCTCTGTATCAATATGGAAATATCTGCATAGGGATCTGTGTAAACATGGAAATATCTTCACCGCTATCTGTATAAACATGGAAATACCTACACCTCTGTCTCTATAAACATGGAAATATGTACACCGCTATGTGTATAAACATGGAAATATCTCCACTGCTATCTCTATAAACATCAAAATATCTACACCTCCATCTGTATAAACATGGAAATACTTACAAAGATATCTGTATAAACATGGAAATATCTACAATGCCATCTGTATAAACATGGAAATATCTACACAGCCATGTGTACATACATGGAAATATCTACACCGCTCTCTATATAAACATGGAAATAAGTACAGCGCTCTCTGTATATACATGGAAATATCTACACCACCATCTACATATCCATAGAAATATGTGTGACGCCATCTGTATAAATATGGAAATATCTACACGGTCTTCTGTGTATAGATGGAAATATCAACAACGCCATCTGTACAAACATGGAAATATCTGCACCGCTAGCTGTATAAACATGGAAATATCTACAACGCGGTCTGTATAAACATGTAAATATCTACTCCGCTATCTGTATAAACATGGAAATATCTACACCGCTATCTCTATAAACATGGAAATATCTACACAGTGATCTGTATAAACATGGAAATATTTACACCGCTATCTGTATAAACATGGAAATTTCTACACCGTTATCTGTATAAATATGGAAATATCTACACCGCCTTCTGTATAAGCATGGAAATACCTATACAGTCATCTGTGTAAACATGGAAATATCTGCACCACCATCTGTACAAACATGGAAATATCTACAATGTCATCTGTATTCACATGGAAATACCTACACGGCTATCTGTGTATAGATGGAAAAATCAACAACGCCATCTGTACAAACACGGAAATATCTACAGTGCTATCTCTACAAACTTGGAAATATCTACACTGCGGTCTGTATAAACATGGAAATATCTACACCGGTATCTGTATAAACATGGAAATATCTACACCACGATCTGTATAAACATGGAAATATGTACACCGCTATCTGTATAAACATGGAAATATCTGCACCACTATCTCTATAAACATGGAAATATCTACAAAGACATCTGTATAAACATGGAAATACTTACACAGTCATGTGTAGGAACATTTAAATATCTTCACTGCCATCTGTATAAACATGGAAATATCTACACTGCCATCTGTATAAATATGGAAATATATGCATAGGCATCTGTATAAACATGGAAATATCTGCACCGCTATCTGTATAAATATGGAAATACCTACACTGCTGTCTCTATAAACATGGAAATATGTACACCGCTATGTGTAAAAACATGGAAATATCTCCACTGCTCTCTGTATAAACATGGAAATCTCTGTACCGTTATCTGTATAAACATGGAAATATCTACAGCGCCATCTCTATAAACATTGAAATATCTAAACTGTCATCTGTCAAAACATGGAAATATCTACACAGTCATCTGAATAAACATGGAAATATCTACAACAGCATCTGTATAAACATGGATATAACTACAATACCATCTGTATACACATGTTAATATCTACACAGACATCTGTATAAATATGGAAATATCTTCACCGCCATCTGTATAAACATGAAAATATCTACACTGTCATCTATATAAACATGGAAAGATCTACAGAGAACTCTGTATAAACATGGAAATATCGGCACAGCCACCTGTATAAACATGGAAATATCTACACCGCCATCTGTATAAACACGGAAATACCTATACAGTCATCTGTGTAAACATGGAAATATCTACACCACCATCTGTATAAACATGGAAATATCTACAATGCCCTCTGTATACACATGGAAATAATTACATGGAATTCTGTGTATAGATGGAAACAACAACACCGCCATCTGTAAAAACATGGAAATATCTACACCGCTATCTGAATAAACATGGAAATATCTACACTGCAGTCTGTATAAACATGGAAATATCTACAACGCTATGTGTATTAACGTGGAAATATCTCCATTGCTATCTGTATAAACATGGACATATCTCCACCGCAATCTGTATAAACATGAAAATATCTACACCGCTATCTCTATAAACATGGAAATATCTACACTGCCATCTGTACAAACATGGAAATATCTACACAGTCATCTGTAGAAACATGGAAATATCTACACCGCTATCTCTATTAACATGGAAATAACTACACCGCTATCTCTATAAACATGGAAATATCTACACCGCTATCTCCATCAACATGGAAATATATACACCGCCATCTCTATAAACATGGAGATATCTACAACGCCATCTACATAAACAAGAAAATATCTACACTGCCATCTATATAAACATGGAAATATCTACACCGCCATCTCTATTAACATGGAAATATCTACACTGCCATTTGTAGAAAGATGGAAATATCTACACCGCTATCTGTAGAAATATGAAATATCTAAACCGCTATCTGTATAAAAATGAAAATATCTACACTGCTGTCTGAATAAACATGGAAATATCCTCACCGCTATCTCTGTGAATATGGATATATCTACACCGCTATCTCTATAAACATGGAAATATCTACACCGCCTACTGTATAAACATGGAAATATCTACACCTCCATCTGCATAAACATGGAAATATCAACACTGTGATGTATACACATGGAAATATATTCACAGCCATCTGTATAAACATGGAAATATCTACACCGCTCCCTCTATAAACAGGGAAATAACTACAATGCAATCTGTATAACCATCGAAATATCTACATCGCTCTCTGTGTAAACATGGAAATATCACCACCGCTATCTGTTTAAATATGGAAATACCTACACCGCTATCTTTATAAAAATGGAAATATCTACACAGTCAACTGTATATACATGGAAATATCTACACCACCATCTCAATAAACATGGAAAAAACTACACTGACATCTGTATAAACATGGAAGTATCTACACAATCGTCTGTATATACATGGAAATATCTACTCCACCTTCTCAATAAACATGGAAATAACTACACTGCCATCTGTATACACATGGAAATGTCTACAGAGCCATCAGTATAAACATGGAAACATCTTCACCGCTATCTCTATACACATGGAAACACCTACACTGCAATCTGTATAAACATGGAAATATCTACACCACAAACTCTATAAACATGGAAATATCTACACCGCCATCGCTATAAACATGGAACTATCTACACCGCCATCTGTGTAAACATGGAAATATCTACACTGCCGTGTGTATAAAGATGGAAATATCTGCATCCCGTGCTGTATAAACTTGGAAATATCTGCACTGCTATCTGTTTAAACAGGGAAATACCAACACCACTATCTGTATAAACGTGGAAATATCTACACCGTGATCTGTATAAACATGGAAATGTCTACAAGTCTCTCTGTATAAACATGGAAATAAATACACCGCTATCTGTATAAACATGGAAATATCTACACGGCTATCTCTATCAATATGGAAATATATACACCGCTTTCTCTATAAACATGGAAATATCTATGCCGCCATCTGTATAAACATGGAAATATCTACACGGTCATCTGTATAAACATGGAAATATCTGCACCACCATCTCTATAAACATGGAAATATCTAGACTGCCATCTGTATAAACATGGAAATATGTACACAGCCATCTGCATAAACATGGAAATAACTACACCGCTATCTCTATTCAGATGGAAATAATTACACAGCTATCTCTATAAACATGGAAATATCTACACCGCCATCTCTATAAACTTGGAAATATCTACACTGACATATTTATAAACATGAAAATATCTACATCGCCATCTCCATAAACATGGAACTATCTTCACCACCATCTGTGTAAACATGGAAATATCTAAACCGCTATCTGTTTGAACATGGACATATCTACACTGCCATCTGTATAAAGATGGAAATATCTACACCGCGAGCAGTATAAACATGGAAATATCTACACCGCTATCTGTATAAACATGGAAATACCAACACTGCTATCTGTATAAACATGGAAATATCTAAACCACTATCTGTATAAACATGGAAATATCTACACCACTATCTCTATAAACGTGGAAATCTCTGCAATGCCATCTCTGTAAACATGGAATTATCTACACGACTATCTCTATAAACATAGAAATATCTACACCGCCGTCTCTATAAACATGGAAATATGTACACAACTATCTCTATAAACGTGGAAATATCTACACCACCATCTGTATAAACATGGAAATATCTATGCCGCCGTCTGTGTAAACATAGAAATATCTACACTGCCATCGGTGGAAAGATGGAAATGTCTACACCGCGATCTGTATAAACTTGGAAATATCTACACCGCTACTTGTATAAACATGGAAATATCTACACCGTTATCTATATAAACATGGAAACATCTACACCACGATCTCTATATAAATGGAAATATCTTCACTGCTATCTGTATAAACATGCAAATATCTACAATGCTATCTGTGTAAACATGGAAATATCTACACCGCTATCTGTGTAAACATTGAAATATCTACACTGCCATCTGTGTAAAGATGGAAATATCTTCACTGCAATCTGTGCAAAGGTGGAAATATCTACACCGCTATCTTTGTAAAGTAGGAAATATCTACACCGCAATCTGTGCAAAGATGATAATATCTACACCGCTATCTGTATAAACATGGAAATATATACTCTACGATCTGTATTAACATGGATATATCTACACCGCTATCTGTATAAACATGGAAACATCTACACCGCTATCTTTATAAACATGGAAATATCTACACCGCTATCTGTATAACTATGGAAATATCTACACCGCTATCTCTATAAACTTGGAAATGTCTACACCGCTATCTGTATAAACATGGAAATATCTTCATGGCTATCTCTCTAAACATGGACATATCTACACCGCCATATGTATAAACATGGAAATAACTACAAAGTCATCTGTACAAACATGGAAATATCTACGCCACTATCTGTATAAACATGGAAATATCTACACTGCAATCTGTTTACACATGGAAATAACTACACAGCAATCTCTATAAACATGGAAATATCTACATCGCTATCTGTATAAGCATGGAAATAGCTACACTGCTATCTGTGTAAACATGGAAATATCTACACCGCCATCTGTAAAAAAGTGAAAATATCTACACCACCATCTGAATAAACATGGAAATATCTACACCGCTATCTGTATAAACAAGCCAATATCTAGAGCGCTATCTATATAAACATGGAAATATCTCCACCGCTATCTGCATAGACATGGAAATATCTACACCGCTATCTTTATAAACATGGAAATATCTACACTGCAATCTCTATAAACATGGAAAAACCTACAACAGTATCTGTGTAAACATGGGAATATCTTCAGAGCTGTCGGTGTAAATATTTAAATATGTACACCGCAGTCTGTGTGAATATGGAAATATCTACACCTCTTTCTCTGTAAACATGGAAATATCTACACCACTCTCTGTATAAACATGGAAATATCTACACCGCTAACACTATAAACATGGAAATATCTACACCGGTATCTCTATAAGTATGGAAATATCTACACCACTATCTGTATTTACAAGGAAATAACTCCACCGCTATCTGTATAAACATTGAAACATCTACAAAGTTATATCTATAAACATGGAATTATCTACACCGCTATCTGTTTAAACATGGAAATGTCTACAACGCTATCTGTGTAAACATGGAAGTATCTACACCGTTATCTGTGTAAACATGGAAATATCTGCACCACAATGTGTGCAAAGATGGAAATATATACAACGCTATCTCTATTAACAAGGAAATATCTGCACCGCTATCTGTATAAACATGGAAATATCAACACCGCTATCTCTATAATCATGGAAATATCTCCACCGCCATCTGTAGAAACATGGAAATATCTACACAGTCATCTGTATATACATGGAAATATCTACAACACCATCTCTATTGACATGGAAATATCTACAACACCATCTCTATAATCATGGAAATATCTACACCGCCAGCTGTAGAAACATGGGAATAAATACACTGCCATCTGTATAAAGAGGGAAATATCTACACTGTGAGCTGTATAAACATGGAAATATCTACACAGCTATGTGTATAAACATGGAAATACCAACACCATTATCTGCATAAACATGGAAATATCTACAGCGCTGACTGTAAACATGGAAATATCTGCCCCACTATCTCTATAAACATGGAAATACCTACACCGCCATCTCTATAAACATGGAATTATCTACACCACTATCTCTATAAACATAGAAATATCTACAACGAATCTCAGTAATCATGGAAATATCAACACCGCCATCTGCATAAACTTGGAAATATCTACACCGCGATCTGTGTAAAAATGGAAATATCTACACTGCCATCTGTATAAACGTAGAAATATCTACACTGCCATCTGTAGAAAGATGGAAATATCTACACCTTGATCTGTATAAACATGGAGATATCTACACTTCTTCCTGTATGAACATGGAGATACCTACACCGCTATCTGAATAAATATGGAAATATCTACACCGCTATCTCTATAAACATGGAAATGTCTACACGGCTATCTGTATGAACTTGGAAATATCTACACTGCCTTCCGTATATACATGGAAATGTCTACACAGTCATCTGCATAAACATGGAAATATCTACACCATTATCTGTATAAATATGGAAATATCTACATTGCAATCTGTATAAACATGGAAATATCATCTCAGCCATCTTTATAAACATGGAAATATCTACACCGCCATCCCTATAAACATGGAAATAGTGACACCGATATCTGTATAAACATGGAAATATCTACACTGCCATCTGAATACACATGGAAAAGACTAAACAGTCATCTGTATAAATATGGAAATATCTACACCGCTATCTCTGTAAACATGTAAAAGCTTTACCGGTATCTGCATAAACATGGAAATATCTACAACGCTATCTGTATAAACACGGAAATATCTACACCGCTATCTGTATAAACTTGGAAATATCTACACCTCCATCTGTATAAACATGAAAATATTTCCACCGCTATCTGTATAAACTTGAAAATATGTCCACCGCGGTCTGTATAAACATGGAAATATCTACACTACTATCTGTATAAACATGGAAATATCTACACCACCATCTGTGTAAACATGGAAATATCTACACCGCTATCTGTATAAACATGGAAATATCTACACCGCCATCTGCTTGCCCATGGAAATATCTACGCCGCAATCTGTATAAACATGGATATATCTACACAGCCATCTGTGTATACATGGAAATATCAACACCGCCATCTGTACAAACATGGATATATCTACGTCGCTATCTGTATAAACATGGAAATATCTGCACTGCCATCTGTAAAAACATGGAAATACGTATACAGTCATCTGTATAAACATGGAAATATCTACAATGCCATCTGTATACACATGGAAATATCTACACAGCCATCTGTAGAAACATGTAAATATCTACACTGCTATCTCTATAAACATGGAAATATCTACACCGCCATCTCAATAAACTAGAAAATATCTACACTGCCACCTCCATAAACATGGAACTAACTACTCCGCCATCTGTATAAACATGGAAACATCTACACCGCCATCTGTGTGAATAAGGAAATATCTACAATGCCATCTGTATAAAGATATAAATATCTGCACCGCGAGCTGTATAAACATGGAAATATCTACATCGCTATCTGAATAAACATGGAAATACCTACACCGCTATCTGTATAAACATGGAAATATCTACACCACCATCAATATAAACATGGAAATATCTACACCGCCATGTGTATAAACATGGAAATACCTACAAAGTAATCTGTATAAACATGGAAATATCTACACAGCCATCTGTATAAACATGGAAATATCTACACTGCTATCTCTATAAACATGGAAATATCTACACCGCCATCTCAATAAACTTGAAAATATCTACACTGCCATCTCCATAAACATGGAACTAACTACTCCGCCATCTGTATAAACATGGAAACACCTACACCGCCATCTGTGTGAATAAGGAAATATCTACAATGCCATCTGTATAAAGATATAAATATCTGCACCGCGAGCTGTATAAACATGGAAATATCTACATCGCTATCTGTATAAACATGGAAATACCAACACCGCTATCGGTATAAACATGGAAATATCTACAACGCCATCTATATAAACATGGAAATATCTACACCGCTATGTCTATAAAATTGGAAATACCTACACCGCTATCTCTATAAACATGGAAATACCTACACCGCTATCTGTATAAACATGGAAATATCTACACCACCATCAATATAAACATGGAAATATCTACACCGCCATGTGTATAAACATGGAAATACCTACAAAGTAATCTGTATAAACATGGAAATATCTACACAGCCATCTGTATATACGTGGAAATATCTACACCGCTATCTGTATAAACATGGAAATAACTACACCGCTATTTGTATAAACAAGCAAATATCTACACCGTGATCTGTATAAACATGGATATATCTACACCGCCATCTCTATAAACATGGAATTATCTACACCCCTATCTGTATAAACATGGAAATATCCACACCGCTATCTCTGTACACATGGAAAAATCAACACCGTTATCTCTATGAACATGGAAATATCTACACCACCATCTCTATAAACATGGAAATATCTACACCACGATCAGTATAAACATGGAAATATCTACACCGCTATCTGTATAAACATGGAAATATCTCCACTGCTATCTCTATAAACATCGAAATATCTACACCGCCATCTGTTTAAACATGGAAATACCTACAAAGTAAGCTGTATAAACATGGAAATATCTACACAGCCATCTGTATAAACATGGAAATATCTACACGGCCATCTGTATAAACATGGAAATATCTAAACCACGATCTGTATAAACATTGAAATATCTTCACCACCATCTGTATAAACATGGAAATATCTACACCACTACCTGTATAAACATGGTAATATCTACACCACCATCTGTATAAACATGGAAATATCTATACCACCATCTGTATAAACATGGAAATATCTACAATGCCATCTGTAGCAAGATGCAAATATCTACACTGCAATCTGTGTAAACATGGAAATATCTACACCGATATCTGTGAAAACATGGAAATATCTACACCGCTATCTCTATAAACATGGAAATATCTACACCGTGATCTGTATAAACATGGAAATATCTACACCGCGATCTGTATAAACATGGAAATATCTACAACGCTATCTGTATAAACATGGAAATATCTACACAGCTATCACTTTAAACATGGAAAATCTACACCGCCATCTGTATAAACATGGAAATACCTACAAAGTCATCTGTAAAAACATGGAAATATCTACACAGCCATCTGTATAAACATGGAAATATCTACACATCCATCTGTATATACACGGAAGTATCTACACCGCTATCTGTATAAACATGGAAATAACTACACCGCTATTAGTATAAACAAGGAAATACGTACACCGTGATCTGTATAAACATGGAAATATCTACACGGCCATATCTATGAACATGGAAATATCTACACACCTATCTGTATAAACATGGAAAGATCCACACCGCTATCTCTATAAACATGGAAAAATCAACACCGCTATCTCTATGAACATGAAATATCTACACCGCCATCTGTAGAAAGATGGAAATATCTACACCGCTATCTCTATAAATATGGAAATATCTACACCGCCATCTCTATAAACATGAAAATATCTACACTGCCATCTCCATAAAGTTGGAAGTATCTACTCCGCTATGTGTATAAACACGGAAATATCTACACCACCATCTTTGTAAACATGGAAATATCTACACCGCTATCTGTATAAACATGGAAATATCTACACCGCCATCTGCATGCCCATGGAAATATCTACGCCGCCATCTGTATAAACATGGATATATCTACACAGCCATCTGTGTATACATGGAAATATCAACACCGCCATCTGTACAAACATGGATATATCTACATCGCTATGTCTATAAACATGGAAATATCTGCACTGCCATCTGTAAAAACATGGAAATACGTATACAGTCATGTGTATAAACATGGAAATATCTACAATGCCATCTGTATACACATCGAAATATCTACACAGCCATCTGTAGAAACATGTAAATATCTACATTGCTATCTCTATAAAGATGGAAATATCTACACCGCCATCTCAATAAACTTGAAAATATCTACACTGCCATCTCCATAAACATGGAACTAACTACTCCGCCATCTGTATAAACATGGAAACATCTACACCGCCATCTGTGTGAATAAGGAAATATCTACAATGCCATCTGTATAAAGATATAAATATCTGCACCGCGAGCTGTATAAACATGGAAATATCTACATCGCTATCTGTATAAACATGGAAATACCAACACCGCTATCGGTATAAACATGGAAATAACTACAACGCCATCTATATAAACATGGAAATATCTACACCGCTATGTCTATAAAATTGGAAATACCTACTCCGCTATCTCTATAAACATGGAAATACCTACACCGCTATCTGTATAAACATGGAAATATCTACACCACCATCTATATAAACATGGAAATATCTACACCGCCATGTGTATAAACATGGAAATACCTACAAAGTAATCTGTATAAACATGGAAATAGCTACACAGCCATCTGTATAAACATGGAAATATCTACACAGCCATCTGTATATACGTGGAAATATCTACACCGCTATCTGTATAAACATGGAAATAACTACACCGCTATTTGTATAAACAAGCAAATATCTACACCGTGATCTGTATAAACATGGATATATCTACACCACCATCTCTATAAACATGGAAATATCTACACCCCTATCTGTATAAACATGGAAATATCCACACCGCTATCTCTGTAAACTTGGAAAAATCAACACCGTTATCTCTATGAACATGGAAATATCTACACCACCATCTCTATAAACATGGAAATATCTACACCACGATCAGTATAAACATGGAAATATCTACACCGCTATCTGTATAAACATGGAAATATCTCCACTGCAATCTCTATAAACATCGAAATATCTACACCGCCATCTGTATAAACATGGAAATACCTACAAAGTAATCTGTATAAACATGGAAATATCTACACAGCCATCTGTATAAACATGGAAATATCTACACCGCAATCTCTATAAACATGGAAATGTCTTCACCGCGATCTTTATAAACATGGAAATATCTTCACCACCATCTGTATAAACATGGAAATATCTACACCGCTACCTGTATAAACATGGTAATATCTACACCACCATCTGTATAAACATGGAAATATCTACACCACCATCTGTATAAACCTGGAAATATCTACAATGCCATCTGTAGAAAGATGGAAATATCTACACCGCAATCTGTGTAAACATGGAAATATCTACACCGATATCTGTAAAAACATGGAAATATCTACACCGCTATCTCTATAAACATGGAAATATCTACACCGTGATCTGTATAAACATGGAAATATCTACACCGCGATCTGTATAAACATGGAAATATCTACGCCGCTATCTGTATAAACATGGAATTATCTACACAGCTATCACTATAAACATGGAAAATCTACACCGCCATCTTTATAAACATGGAAATACCTACAAAGTCATCTGTATAAACATGGAAATATCTACACAGCCATCTGTATAAACATGGAAATATCTACACAGCCATCTGTATATACACGGAAGTATCTACACCGCTATCTGTATAAACATGGAAATAACTACACCGCTATTAGTATCAACAAGGACATCTGTACACCGTGATCTGTATAAACATGGAAATACCTACACCGCCATCTCTATAAACATGGAAATATCTACACACCTATCTGTATAAACATGGAAAGATCCACACCGCTATCTCTATAAACATGGAAATTCATCACCGCTATCTCTATGAACACGGAAATATCTACCCCGCCATCTGTACAAACATGGAAATGTCTGCACCGCTATCTGTATAACCATGGAAATATCTACACTGCTGTCTGTGTAAACAAGGAAATATCTACACCGCTATCTGTATAAACATGGAAATATCTACACCGCGATCTGTATAAACATGGAAATATCTACACCGCGATCTGTATAAACATGGAAATATCTTCACCACCATCTGTATAAACATGGAAATATCTACACAACCACCTGTATAAACATGGTAATATCTACACCACCATCTATATAAACATGGAAATATCTACACCGCCATCTGTATTAACATGGAAATATCTACAATGCCATCTGTAGAAAGATGGAAATATCTACACCGCAATCTGTGTAAACATGGAACTATCTACAACGCTATCTGTAAACACATGGAAATACCTACACCGCTATCTGTATAAACATGGAAATATCTACACCACGATCTGTATAAACATGGAAATATCTACACCTCGATCTGTATAAACATGGAAATATCTACACCGCGATCTGTATAAACATGGATATATCTACACAGCTATCTCTATAAACATGGAAATATCTACACCGCCATCTGTATAATCATGGAAATAACTATAGAGTCATGTGTGTAAACATGGAAATATCTACACCACCATCTGTATAAACATGGAAATATCTACAAAGCCCTGTATAAATATGGAAATATCTGTATAGGCATCTGTGTAAACATGGAAATATCCGCACCGCTATCTGTATAAACACGGAAATACTTACACCGCTGTCTCTATAAACATGGAAATATGTACACCGCTATGTGTATAAACATGGAAATACCTCCACTGCTCTCTGTATAAACATGGAAATATCTACACCGCCATCTGCATGTCCATCGGAATTTCTACGCCGCCATCTGTATAAACATGGAAATATCTACAAGGCCATCTGTGTATAGATGGAAATATCAACACCGCCATCTGTACAAACATGGAAATATCTACACCGCTATCTCTATAAACATGGAAATTTCTGCACTGCCATCTGTAAAAACATGGAAATACCTATACAGTCATCTGTATAAACCTGGAAATATCTACAATGCCATCTGTATACACATCAAATATCTAAACGGCCATCTGTAGAAGCATGTAATATCTACACTGCTATCTCTATACACCTGGAAATATCTACACCGCCATCTCTATAAACATGAAAATATCTACACTGCCATCTCCATTAACATGGAACTAACTACTCTGCCTTCTGTATAAACATAGAAACATCTACACCGCCGTCAGCGTGTACAATGAAATATCTACAATGCCATCTGTATAAAGATATAAATAACTGCAACGCGAGCTGTATAAACATGGAAATATCTACATCGCTATCTGTATAAACGTTGAAATACCAACACCGCTATCGGTATAAACATGGAAATATCTACAACGCCATCTATATAAACATGGAAATATCTACAACGCTATGTCTATAAACATGGAAATACCTACACCGCTATCTCAATAAACATGGAAATATCTACACCGCTATCTGTAAACATGGAAATATCTACACCGCTATCTGTATAAACATGGAAATATCTACACCGCGATCTGTATAAACATGGAAATATCTACAACGCGATCTGTATAAACATGGCAACATCTTCACCACGATCTGTATATACGTGGAAATATCTACACCGCTATCTGTATAAACATGGTAATATCTACACCACCATCTATATAAACATGGAAATATCTACACCGCCATCTATGTAAACATGGAAATATCTACAATGCCATCTGTAGAAACATGGAAATATCTACCCCGCAATCTGTGTAAACATGGAAATATCGACACCGATATCTGTAAAAACATGGAAATATCTACACCGCTATCTGTATAAACATGGAAATATCTACACCACGATCTGTATAAACATGGAAATATCTACACCGCGATCTGTATAAACATGGAAATATCTACACAGCTATCTCTATAAACATGGAAATATCTACACCGCCATCTGTATAAACATGGAAATAACTATAAAGTCATCTGTGTAAACATGGAAATATCTACACCATCATCTGTATAAACATGGAAATATCTTCAATGCCATCTGAATACACATGGAAAAAACTACACGGCAATCTGTGTATAGATGGAAACATCAACACCGCCATATGTACAAATATGGAAATATCCACACCGCTATCTCCATAAACATGGAAATATCTACATTGCGGTCTGTATAAACATGGAAATATCTACACCGGTATCTGTATAAACATGGAAATATCTACAACACGATCTGTATAAACATGGAAATATTTACACCGCTATCTGTATAAACATGGAAATATCTGCACCGCTTTCTCTATAAACATGGAAATATCTACAAAGCCATCTGTATAAACATGGAAATACCTACACAGTCATGTGTAGGAACATGGAAATATCTACACTGCCATCTGTATAAACAAGGAAATATCTACACAGCTCTCTGTATAAATATGGAAATATCTGCATAGGCATCTGTATAAACATGGAAATATCTGCAACGCTATATGTATAAACATGGAAATACCTACACTGCTGTCTCTAAAAACATGGAAATATGTACACCGCTATCTGTATAAACATGGAAATATCTGCACGGCTATCTCTATAAACATGGAAATATCTACAAAGACATCTGTATAAACATGGAAATACCTACACAGTCATGTGTAGGAACATATAAATATCTACACTGCCATCTGTATAAACATAGAAATATCTACAAAGCTCTCTGTATCAATATGGAAATATCTGCATAGGGATCTGTGTAAACATGGAAATATCTTCACCGCTATCTGTATAAACATGGAAATACCTACACCTCTGTCTCTATAAACATGGAAATATGTACACCGCTATGTGTATAAACATGGAAATATCTCCACTGCTATCTCTATAAACATCAAAATATCTACACCTCCATCTGTATAAACATGGAAATACTTACAAAGATATCTGTATAAACATGGAAATATCTACAATGCCATCTGTATAAACATGGAAATATCTACACAGCCATGTGTACATACATGGAAATATCTACACCGCTCTCTATATAAACATGGAAATAAGTACAGCGCTCTCTGTATATACATGGAAATATCTACACCACCATCTACATATCCATAGAAATATGTGTGACGCCATCTGTATAAATATGGAAATATCTACACGGTCTTCTGTGTATAGATGGAAATATCAACAACGCCATCTGTACAAACATGGAAATATCTGCACCGCTAGCTGTATAAACATGGAAATATCTACAACGCGGTCTGTATAAACATGTAAATATCTACTCCGCTATCTGTATAAACATGGAAATATCTACACCGCTATCTCTATAAACATGGAAATATCTACACAGTGATCTGTATAAACATGGAAATATTTACACCGCTATCTGTATAAACATGGAAATTTCTACACCGTTATCTGTATAAATATGGAAATATCTACACCGCCTTCTGTATAAGCATGGAAATACCTATACAGTCATCTGTGTAAACATGGAAATATCTGCACCACCATCTGTACAAACATGGAAATATCTACAATGTCATCTGTATTCACATGGAAATACCTACACGGCTATCTGTGTATAGATGGAAAAATCAACAACGCCATCTGTACAAACACGGAAATATCTACAGTGCTATCTCTACAAACTTGGAAATATCTACACTGCGGTCTGTATAAACATGGAAATATCTACACCGGTATCTGTATAAACATGGAAATATCTACACCACGATCTGTATAAACATGGAAATATGTACACCGCTATCTGTATAAACATGGAAATATCTGCACCACTATCTCTATAAACATGGAAATATCTACAAAGACATCTGTATAAACATGGAAATACTTACACAGTCATGTGTAGGAACATTTAAATATCTTCACTGCCATCTGTATAAACATGGAAATATCTACACTGCCATCTGTATAAATATGGAAATATATGCATAGGCATCTGTATAAACATGGAAATATCTGCACCGCTATCTGTATAAATATGGAAATACCTACACTGCTGTCTCTATAAACATGGAAATATGTACACCGCTATGTGTAAAAACATGGAAATATCTCCACTGCTCTCTGTATAAACATGGAAATCTCTGTACCGTTATCTGTATAAACATGGAAATATCTACAGCGCCATCTCTATAAACATTGAAATATCTAAACTGTCATCTGTCAAAACATGGAAATATCTACACAGTCATCTGAATAAACATGGAAATATCTACAACAGCATCTGTATAAACATGGATATAACTACAATACCATCTGTATACACATGTTAATATCTACACAGACATCTGTATAAATATGGAAATATCTTCACCGCCATCTGTATAAACATGAAAATATCTACACTGTCATCTATATAAACATGGAAAGATCTACAGAGAACTCTGTATAAACATGGAAATATCGGCACAGCCACCTGTATAAACATGGAAATATCTACACCGCCATCTGTATAAACACGGAAATACCTATACAGTCATCTGTGTAAACATGGAAATATCTACACCTCGATCTGTATAAACATGGAAATATCTACACCGCGATCTGTATAAACATGGATATATCTACACAGCTATCTCTATAAACATGGAAATATCTACACCGCCATCTGTATAATCATGGAAATAACTATAGAGTCATGTGTGTAAACATGGAAATATCTACACCACCATCTGTATAAACATGGAAATATCTACAAAGCCCTGTATAAATATGGAAATATCTGTATAGGCATCTGTGTAAACATGGAAATATCCGCACCGCTATCTGTATAAACACGGAAATACTTACACCGCTGTCTCTATAAACATGGAAATATGTACACCGCTATGTGTATAAACATGGAAATACCTCCACTGCTCTCTGTATAAACATGGAAATATCTACACCGCCATCTGCATGTCCATCGGAATTTCTACGCCGCCATCTGTATAAACATGGAAATATCTACAAGGCCATCTGTGTATAGATGGAAATATCAACACCGCCATCTGTACAAACATGGAAATATCTACACCGCTATCTCTATAAACATGGAAATTTCTGCACTGCCATCTGTAAAAACATGGAAATACCTATACAGTCATCTGTATAAACCTGGAAATATCTACAATGCCATCTGTATACACATCAAATATCTAAACGGCCATCTGTAGAAGCATGTAATATCTACACTGCTATCTCTATACACCTGGAAATATCTACACCGCCATCTCTATAAACATGAAAATATCTACACTGCCATCTCCATTAACATGGAACTAACTACTCTGCCTTCTGTATAAACATAGAAACATCTACACCGCCGTCAGCGTGTACAATGAAATATCTACAATGCCATCTGTATAAAGATATAAATAACTGCAACGCGAGCTGTATAAACATGGAAATATCTACATCGCTATCTGTATAAACGTTGAAATACCAACACCGCTATCGGTATAAACATGGAAATATCTACAACGCCATCTATATAAACATGGAAATATCTACAACGCTATGTCTATAAACATGGAAATACCTACACCGCTATCTCAATAAACATGGAAATATCTACACCGCTATCTGTAAACATGGAAATATCTACACCGCTATCTGTATAAACATGGAAATATCTACACCGCGATCTGTATAAACATGGAAATATCTACAACGCGATCTGTATAAACATGGCAACATCTTCACCACGATCTGTATATACGTGGAAATATCTACACCGCTATCTGTATAAACATGGTAATATCTACACCACCATCTATATAAACATGGAAATATCTACACCACCATCTATGTAAACATGGAAATATCTACAATGCCATCTGTAGAAACATGGAAATATCTACCCCGCAATCTGTGTAAACATGGAAATATCGACACCGATATCTGTAAAAACATGGAAATATCTACACCGCTATCTGTATAAACATGGAAATATCTACACCACGATCTGTATAAACATGGAAATATCTACACCGCGATCTGTATAAACATGGAAATATCTACACAGCTATCTCTATAAACATGGAAATATCTACACCGCCATCTGTATAAACATGGAAATAACTATAAAGTCATCTGTGTAAACATGGAAATATCTACACCATCATCTGTATAAACATGGAAATATCTTCAATGCCATCTGAATACACATGGAAAAAACTACACGGCAATCTGTGTATAGATGGAAACATCAACACCGCCATATGTACAAATATGGAAATATCCACACCGCTATCTCCATAAACATGGAAATATCTACATTGCGGTCTGTATAAACATGGAAATATCTACACCGGTATCTGTATAAACATGGAAATATCTACAACACGATCTGTATAAACATGGAAATATTTACACCGCTATCTGTATAAACATGGAAATATCTGCACCGCTTTCTCTATAAACATGGAAATATCTACAAAGCCATCTGTATAAACATGGAAATACCTACACAGTCATGTGTAGGAACATGGAAATATCTACACTGCCATCTGTATAAACAAGGAAATATCTACACAGCTCTCTGTATAAATATGGAAATATCTGCATAGGCATCTGTATAAACATGGAAATATCTGCAACGCTATATGTATAAACATGGAAATACCTACACTGCTGTCTCTAAAAACATGGAAATATGTACACCGCTATCTGTATAAACATGGAAATATCTGCACGGCTATCTCTATAAACATGGAAATATCTACAAAGACATCTGTATAAACATGGAAATACCTACACAGTCATGTGTAGGAACATTTAAATATCTACACTGCCATCTGTATAAACATAGAAATATCTACAAAGCTCTCTGTATCAATATGGAAATATCTGCATAGGGATCTGTGTAAACATGGAAATATCTTCACCGCTATCTGTATAAACATGGAAATACCTACACCTCTGTCTCTATAAACATGGAAATATGTACACCGCTATGTGTATAAACATGGAAATATCTCCACTGCTATCTCTATAAACATCAAAATATCTACACCTCCATCTGTATAAACATGGAAATACTTACAAAGATATCTGTATAAACATGGAAATATCTACAATGCCATCTGTATAAACATGGAAATATCTACACAGCCATGTGTACATACATGGAAATATCTACACCGCTCTCTATATAAACATGGAAATAAGTACAGCGCTCTCTGTATATACATGGAAATATCTACACCACCATCTACATATCCATAGAAATATGTGTGACGCCATCTGTATAAATATGGAAATATCTACACGGTCTTCTGTGTATAGATGGAAATATCAACAACGCCATCTGTACAAACATGGAAATATCTGCACCGCTAGCTGTATAAACATGGAAATATCTACAACGCGGTCTGTATAAACATGTAAATATCTACTCCGCTATCTGTATAAACATGGAAATATCTACACCGCTATCTCTATAAACATGGAAATATCTACACAGTGATCTGTATAAACATGGAAATATTTACACCGCTATCTGTATAAACATGGAAATTTCTACACCGTTATCTGTATAAATATGGAAATATCTACACCGCCTTCTGTATAAGCATGGAAATACCTATACAGTCATCTGTGTAAACATGGAAATATCTGCACCACCATCTGTACAAACATGGAAATATCTACAATGTCATCTGTATTCACATGGAAATACCTACACGGCTATCTGTGTATAGATGGAAAAATCAACAACGCCATCTGTACAAACACGGAAATATCTACAGTGCTATCTCTACAAACTTGGAAATATCTACACTGCGGTCTGTATAAACATGGAAATATCTACACCGGTATCTGTATAAACATGGAAATATCTACACCACGATCTGTATAAACATGGAAATATGTACACCGCTATCTGTATAAACATGGAAATATCTGCACCACTATCTCTATAAACATGGAAATATCTACAAAGACATCTGTATAAACATGGAAATACCTACACAGTCATGTGTAGGAACATTTAAATATCTTCACTGCCATCTGTATAAACATGGAAATATCTACACTGCCATCTGTATAAATATGGAAATATATGCATAGGCATCTGTATAAACATGGAAATATCTGCACCGCTATCTGTATAAATATGGAAATACCTACACTGCTGTCTCTATAAACATGGAAATATGTACACCGCTATGTGTAAAAACATGGAAATATCTCCACTGCTCTCTGTATAAACATGGAAATCTCTGTACCGTTATCTGTATAAACATGGAAATATCTACAGCGCCATCTCTATAAACATTGAAATATCTAAACTGTCATCTGTCAAAACATGGAAATATCTACACAGTCATCTGAATAAACATGGAAATATCTACAACAGCATCTGTATAAACATGGATATAACTACAATACCATCTGCATACACATGTTAATATCTACACAGACATCTGTATAAATATGGAAATATCTTCACCGCCATCTGTATAAACATGAAAATATCTACACTGTCATCTATATAAACATGGAAAGATCTACAGAGAACTCTGTATAAACATGGAAATATCGGCACAGCCACCTGTATAAACATGGAAATATCTACACCGCCATCTGTATAAACACGGAAATACCTATACAGTCATCTGTGTAAACATGGAAATATCTACACCACCATCTGTATAAACATGGAAATATCTACAATGCCCTCTGTATACACATGGAAATAATTACATGGAATTCTGTGTATAGATGGAAACAACAACACCGCCATCTGTAAAAACATGGAAATATCTACACCGCTATCTGAATAAACATGGAAATATCTACACTGCAGTCTGTATAAACATGGAAATATCTACAACGCTATGTGTATTAACGTGGAAATATCTCCATTGCTATCTGTATAAACATGGACATATCTCCACCGCAATCTGTATAAACATGAAAATATCTACACCGCTATCTCTATAAACATGGAAATATCTACACTGCCATCTGTACAAACATGGAAATATCTACACAGTCATCTGTAGAAACATGGAAATATCTACACCGCTATCTCTATTAACATGGAAATAACTACACCGCTATCTCTATAAACATGGAAATATCTACACCGCTATCTCCATCAACATGGAAATATATACACCGCCATCTCTATAAACATGGAGATATCTACAACGCCATCTACATAAACAAGAAAATATCTACACTGCCATCTATATAAACATGGAAATATCTACACCGCCATCTCTATTAACATGGAAATATCTACACTGCCATTTGTAGAAAGATGGAAATATCTACACCGCTATCTGTAGAAATATGAAATATCTAAACCGCTATCTGTATAAAAATGAAAATATCTACACTGCTGTCTGAATAAACATGGAAATATCCTCACCGCTATCTCTGTGAATATGGATATATCTACACCGCTATCTCTATAAACATGGAAATATCTACACCGCCTACTGTATAAACATGGAAATATCTACACCTCCATCTGCATAAACATGGAAATATCAACACTGTGATGTATACACATGGAAATATATTCACAGCCATCTGTATAAACATGGAAATATCTACACCGCTCCCTCTATAAACAGGGAAATAACTACAATGCAATCTGTATAACCATCGAAATATCTACATCGCTCTCTGTGTAAACATGGAAATATCACCACCGCTATCTGTTTAAATATGGAAATACCTACACCGCTATCTTTATAAAAATGGAAATATCTACACAGTCAACTGTATATACATGGAAATATCTACACCACCATCTCAATAAACATGGAAAAAACTACACTGACATCTGTATAAACATGGAAGTATCTACACAATCGTCTGTATATACATGGAAATATCTACTCCACCTTCTCAATAAACATGGAAATAACTACACTGCCATCTGTATACACATGGAAATGTCTACAGAGCCATCAGTATAAACATGGAAACATCTTCACCGCTATCTCTATACACATGGAAACACCTACACTGCAATCTGTATAAACATGGAAATATCTACACCACAAACTCTATAAACATGGAAATATCTACACCGCCATCGCTATAAACATGGAACTATCTACACCGCCATCTGTGTAAACATGGAAATATCTACACTGCCGTGTGTATAAAGATGGAAATATCTGCATCCCGTGCTGTATAAACTTGGAAATATCTGCACTGCTATCTGTTTAAACAGGGAAATACCAACACCACTATCTGTATAAACGTGGAAATATCTACACCGTGATCTGTATAAACATGGAAATGTCTACAAGTCTCTCTGTATAAACATGGAAATAAATACACCGCTATCTGTATAAACATGGAAATATCTACACCGCCCTCTGAATAAACATGGAAATATCTACACGGCTATCTCTATCAATATGGAAATATATACACCGCTTTCTCTATAAACATGGAAATATCTATGCCGCCATCTGTATAAACATGGAAATATCTACACGGTCATCTGTATAAACATGGAAATATCTGCACCACCATCTCTATAAACATGGAAATATCTAGACTGCCATCTGTATAAACATGGAAATATGTACACAGCCATCTGCATAAACATGGAAATAACTACACCGCTATCTCTATTCAGATGGAAATAATTACACAGCTATCTCTATAAACATGGAAATATCTACACCGCCATCTCTATAAACTTGGAAATATCTACACTGACATATTTATAAACATGAAAATATCTACATCGCCATCTCCATAAACATGGAACTATCTTCACCACCATCTGTGTAAACATGGAAATATCTAAACCGCTATCTGTTTGAACATGGACATATCTACACTGCCATCTGTATAAAGATGGAAATATCTACACCGCGAGCAGTATAAACATGGAAATATCTACACCGCTATCTGTATAAACATGGAAATACCAACACTGCTATCTGTATAAACATGGAAATATCTAAACCACTATCTGTATAAACATGGAAATATCTACACCACTATCTCTATAAACGTGGAAATCTCTGCAATGCCATCTCTGTAAACATGGAATTATCTACACCACTATCTCTATAAACATAGAAATATCTACACCGCCGTCTCTATAAACATGGAAATATGTACACAACTATCTCTATAAACGTGGAAATATCTACACCACCATCTGTATAAACATGGAAATATCTATGCCGCCGTCTGTGTAAACATAGAAATATCTACACTGCCATCGGTGGAAAGATGGAAATGTCTACACCGCGATCTGTATAAACTTGGAAATATCTACACCGCTACTTGTATAAACATGGAAATATCTACACCGTTATCTATATAAACATGGAAACATCTACACCACGATCTCTATATAAATGGAAATATCTTCACTGCTATCTGTATAAACATGCAAATATCTACAATGCTATCTGTGTAAACATGGAAATATCTACACCGCTATCTGTGTAAACATTGAAATATCTACACTGCCATCTGTGTAAAGATGGAAATATCTTCACTGCAATCTGTGCAAAGGTGGAAATATCTACACCGCTATCTTTGTAAAGTAGGAAATATCTACACCGCAATCTGTGCAAAGATGATAATATCTACACCGCTATCTGTATAAACATGGAAATATATACTCTACGATCTGTATTAACATGGATATATCTACACCGCTATCTGTATAAACATGGAAACATCTACACCGCTATCTGTATAAACATGGAAATATCTACACCGCTATCTGTATAACTATGGAAATATCTACACCGCTATCTCTATAAACTTGGAAATGTCTACACCGCTATCTGTATAAACATGGAAATATCTTCATGGCTATCTCTCTAAACATGGACATATCTACACCGCCATATGTATAAACATGGAAATAACTACAAAGTCATCTGTACAAACATGGAAATATCTACGCCACTATCTGTATAAACATGGAAATATCTACACTGCAATCTGTTTACACATGGAAATAACTACACAGCAATCTCTATAAACATGGAAATATCTACATCGCTATCTGTATAAGCATGGAAATAGCTACACTGCTATCTGTATAAACATGGAAATATCTACACCGCCATCTGTAAAAAAGTGAAAATATCTACACCACCATCTGAATAAACATGGAAATATCTACACCGCTATCTGTATAAACAAGCCAATATCTACAGCGCTATCTATATAAACATGGAAATATCTCCACCGCTATCTGCATAGACATGGAAATATCTACACCGCTATCTTTATAAACATGGAAATATCTACACTGCAATCTCTATAAACATGGAAAAACCTACAACAGTATCTGTGTAAACATGGGAATATCTTCAGAGCTGTCGGTGTAAATATTTAAATATGTACACCGCAGTCTGTGTGAATATGGAAATATCTACACCTCTTTCTCTGTAAACATGGAAATATCTACACCACTCTCTGTATAAACATGGAAATATCTACACCGCTAACACTATAAACATGGAAATATCTACACCGGTATCTCTATAAGTATGGAAATATCTACACCACTATCTGTATTTACAAGGAAATAACTCCACCGCTATCTGTATAAACATTGAAACATCTACAAAGTTATATCTATAAACATGGAATTATCTACACCGCTATCTGTTTAAACATGGAAATGTCTACAACGCTATCTGTGTAAACATGGAAGTATCTACACCGTTATCTGTGTAAACATGGAAATATCTGCACCACAATGTGTGCAAAGATGGAAATATATACAACGCTATCTCTATTAACAAGGAAATATCTGCACCGCTATCTGTATAAACATGGAAATATCAACACCGCTATCTCTATAATCATGGAAATATCTCCACCGCCATCTGTAGAAACATGGAAATATCTACACAGTCATCTGTATATACATGGAAATATCTACAACACCATCTCTATTGACATGGAAATATCTACAACACCATCTCTATAATCATGGAAATATCTACACCGCCTGCTGTAGAAACATGGGAATAAATACACTGCCATCTGTATAAAGAGGGAAATATCTACACTGTGAGCTGTATAAACATGGAAATATCTACACAGCTATGTGTATAAACATGGAAATACCAACACCATTATCTGCATAAACATGGAAATATCTACAGCGCTGACTGTAAACATGGAAATATCTGCCCCACTATCTCTATAAACATGGAAATACCTACACCGCCATCTCTATAAACATGGAATTATCTACACCACTATCTCTATAAACATAGAAATATCTACAACGAATCTCAGTAATCATGGAAATATCAACACCGCCATCTGCATAAACTTGGAAATATCTACACCGCGATCTGTGTAAAAATGGAAATATCTACACTGCCATCTGTATAAACGTAGAAATATCTACACTGCCATCTGTAGAAAGATGGAAATATCTACACCTTGATCTGTATAAACATGGAGATATCTACACTTCTTCCTGTATGAACATGGAGATACCTACACCGCTATCTGAATAAATATGGAAATATCTACACCGCTATCTCTATAAACATGGAAATGTCTACACGGCTATCTGTATGAACTTGGAAATATCTACACTGCCTTCTGTATATACATGGAAATGCCTACACAGTCATCTGCATAAACATGGAAATATCTACACCATTATCTGTATAAATATGGAAATATCTACACTGCAATCTGTATAAACATGGAAATATCATCTCAGCCATCTCTATAAACATGGAAATATCTACACCGCCATCCCCATAAACATGGAAATAGTGACACCGATATCTGTATAAACATGGAAATATCTACACTGCCATCTGAATACACATGGAAAAGACTAAACAGTCATCTGTATAAATATGGAAATATCTACACCGCTATCTCTGTAAACATGTAAAAGCTTTACCGGTATCTGCATAAACATGGAAATATCTACACCGCTATCTGTATAAACACGGAAATATCTACACCGCTATCTGTATAAACTTGGAAATATCTACACCTCCATCTGTATAAACATGAAAATATTTCCACCGCTATCTGTATAAACTTGAAAATATGTCCACCGCGGTCTGTATAAACATGGAAATATCTACACTACTATCTGTATAAACATGGAAATATCTACACCGCTATCTATATAAACATGGAAATATCTAGACCGCTATCTCTAGAAACATGGGAATATCTACACCGCCATCTGTATAAACATGGAAATATGTACACAGTCATCTGTATAAACATGGAAATAACTACACCGCTATGTGTATAAAAATGGAATTATCTACATGGTTATCGGTATAAACATGGAAATATCTAGACCGCTATCTGTATAAACATTAAAATATCTACATTGCTATCTGTAAAAACATGGAAATGTCTCCTTCGCTATCTCTATAAACATGGAAATATCTACACCACTATCTGTATAAACATGGAAATATCTACACCGCTATCTGTATAAACAAGCAAATATCTACAGCGCTATCTATATAAACATGGAAATACCTCCATCGCTATCTGCATAGATATGGAAAGATCTACACCGCTATCTTTATAAACATGGAAATATCTACACTGCAATCTCTATAAACATGGAAACATCTACAACAGTATCTGTGTAAACATGGGAATATATTCACAGCTGTCAGTGTAAATATGGAAAGATGTACACCGCAATCTGTTTGAATATGGAAATATCTACACCTCTTTCTCTGTAAACATGGAAATATCTTCACCACTCTCTGTATAAACATGGAAATATCTACACCGCTATCTGAAAAAACATGGAAATATCTACACCACAATCTGTATAAACATGGATATATTTACAACGCTATCTGTATAAACATGTTAATATCTACACTGCTATCTGTATAAACATGGAAATATCTACTCCGCTATCTGCATAAATATGGAAATATCTACACCGCTATCTCTATAAACATGGAAATGTCAACACCGCTATCTGTATAAACATGGAAATATCTACATGTCTATCCCTAAAAACATGGAAATATCTTCACCGCCTTCTGTATAAACATGGAAATATCTACACTGCCATCTGTATAAACATGGAAATAACTAAACCGCTATCTCTATAAACATTGAAATATCAACATTGCCTTCTGGATATACATGGAAATACCTACACAGTCATCTGTGTAAACATGGAAATATCTACACAGCAATCTCTATAAACATGGAAATACCTACACCGCTATTTCTATAAACATGAAAATAGCCACACTGCAATCTGGGTAAACATGGAAATATCTACAATGCCATCTGTATAATCATGGAAATATCTACACTGCCATCTGTATACACATGGAAATATGTACACAGTCATCTGTATAAACATTGAAATATCTCCACCGCTATCTGTCTATACATGGAAATACCTCCACTGCTATCTGTATAAACATGGAAATATCTACACCGCTATCTGTATAAACATGGAAATGTCTACACTGCTATCTGTATAAACATGGATATATCTCCTCCGCTATCTGTATAAACATATAAATAATTACATCGCTATCTGTATAAACATGGAAATATTTCCACTGCAATCTGTGTAAACATAGAAATATCTACAGCACTATCTTTATAAACATGGAAATATCTACACCGCAATCTGTATAAACATGGATATATCTACACCGATATCTGTATAAACATGGAAATAACTACACTGCTATCTGTATAAACATGGAAATATCTGCACCGCTATCTGTATAAACATGGAAATATCTACACCGCTATCTGTATAAACGTGGAAATATGTACACCGCAATCTGTGCAAATATGGAAATATCTACACCTCTATCTCTGTAACTATGGAAATATCTACACCTCTATCTGTATAAACATGGAAATATCTACACCGCTATCTGTATAAACATGGAAATATATACTCCACGATCTGTATAAACATGGATATATCTACACGGCTATCTGTATAAACATGGAAACATCTACACCGCTCTCTGTATAAACATGGAAATATCTACCCCGCTATCTATATAACTATGGAAATATCTACACCGCTATCTCTATAAACATGGAAATGTCTACACCGCTATCTGTATAAACATGGAAATATCTTCATGGCTATCTCTCTAAACATGGACATATCTACACCGCCATATGTATAAACATGGAAATACCTACAAAGTCATCTGTATAAACATGGAAATATCTACCCCACTATCTGTATAAACATGGAAATATCCACACCGCTATCTGCGTAACATGGAAATATTTACACTGCCATTTGTAAAAAACACGGAAATATCTACACAGTCATCTGTATAAACATGGAAATATCTACAACCCCATCAGTAAAAACATGGAAATATCTACACCGCTGTCTCTACAAACATGGAAATAACTGCACCGCTATCTGTATAAACACGGAAATATCGACACCGCTATCTGCATAAACTTGGAAATATCTACACTGCCATCTCTATCAACATGAAAATGTGTCCACCGCTATCTGTATAAACTTGAAAATATTTCCACCGCTATCTGCATAAACATGGAATTATCTACACCGCTATCTGTATAAACATGGAAATATCTACACCGTTATCTGTATAAACATGGAAATCTGTAGACCGCTATCTGTATAAACATTCAAATATCTACATTGCTATCTGTATAAACATGGAAATATCTACACCGCTATCTGTATAAACATGGAAATATCTACACTGCTATCTGTATAAACATGCAAATATCTACAGCGCTATCGATATAAACATGGAAATATCTCCACCTATATCTGTATAAACATGGAAATATCTACACCGCTATCTTTATAAATATGGAAATATCTACACTTCAATCTCTATAAACATGGAAATATCTACAACACTATCTGTGTAAACATGGAAATATCTTCACAGCTGTCTGTGTAAACATGGAAATATGTACACCACAATCTGTGTGAATATGGAAATATCTACACCTCTGCCTCTGTAAACATGGAAATATCTACACCACTATCTGTATAAACATGGAAATATCTACACCGCTATCTGTATAAATATGGAAATATCTATACCGCTATCTCTATAAACATGGAAATGTCAACACCGCTTTCTGAATAAACATGGAAATATCTACATGGCTATCTCTAAAAACATGGAAATATCTTCACCGCCTTCTGTATAAACATGGAAATATCTACACTGCCATCTGTATAAACATGGAAATAACTAAACCGTTATCTCTATAAACATTGAAATATCTACACCGCTTTCTGTATAAACGTGGAAATATGTACTCCGCAATCTGTGCAAATATGGAAATATCTACACCTCTATCTCTGTAAATATGTAAATATCTACACCGCTATCTCTATAAACATGGAAATATCTACACCGCTCTCTGTATAAACATGGAAATATCTACACTGCCACCTGTATACACATGGAAATATCTACACAGCCATCTGTATGAACATGGAAATATCTACATCGCTATCTCTATAAACATGGAAATACCTGCAACGCTATCTGTATAAACACGGAAATATCTTCACCGCTATCTGTATATCCTTGGAAATATCTACACCGCCATCACTATAAACATGAAAATACGTCCACCGCTATCTGTATAAACGTGAAAATATCTCCACCGCTATCTGTATAAACATGGAAATATCTACACCGTTATCTGTATAAACATGGAAATATCTACACTGCTATCTGTATAAACATGGAAATATCTAGACCGCTATCTGTATAAACATTCAAATATCTACATTGCTATCTGTATAAGTATGGAAATATCTTCACCGCTATCTCTATAAACATGGAAATATCTACACCGCTCTCTGTATAAACATGGAAATATCTACACCGCTATCTGCATAAACATGCAAATATCTACAGCGCTATATGTATAAACCTGGAAATATATACACTGCAATCTCTATAAACATGGAAATATCTACATCACTATCTGTGTAAACATGGAAATACCTACACAGCTGTCTGTGTAAACATGGAAATCTGTACACCGCAATCTGTATGAAGATGGAAATATCTACACCTCTGTCACTGTAAACATGGAAATATCTACACCACTATCCGTATAAACATAGAAATATCTACACCGCTATCTGTATAAACATGGAAATATCTACACCACAGTCTGTATAAACATCGATATATCTACACCGCTATCTGTATAAACATGGAAATATCTACACCACTATGTCTATAAACATGGAAATGTCAACACCGCTATCTGTTTATAGATGGTAATATCTACATGGCTATCACTAAAAACATGGAAATATCTTCACCGTATACAGATCTACAACGCTCTCTGTATGAACATGGAAATAGCTACTCCGCGATCTCTATAAACATGGATATGTCTACACCGCTATGTTTATAAACATGGAAATAGCTACACTGCCATTTGTATAAACATGGAAATACCTACACTGCCATCTGTATACACATGGAAATATCTACTCAACCATCTGTATAATCATGGAAATATCTACACCGTTATCTCTATAAACATGGAGATACCTGCACCACTATCTCTATAAAAAAGGAAATATCTACACTGCCATTTCCATAAACATGGAACTATGTACACCACCATCTGTATAAACATGTAAATATCTACACTGCCATCTGTATAAAGACGTAAATATCTACACCGTGAGCTGTGTAATCATGGAAATATCTACACCGCTATATATATAAACTTGGAAATACCAACACCGCTATCTGTATAAACTTGGAAATGTCTACAACGCTATCTCTATAAACATGGAAATACCTACACCGCTATCTCTGTAAACAAGGAAATATCTACACCGCTATATCTATAAACATGGAAATGTATACACCGCCATCTCTATAAACATGGAAAAATCTACACCGCCATCTACATAAAAAAGGAAGTATCTACACCGCCATCTGTATAAACGTGGAAATATCTACACCGTTATCTGTATAACCATGGAAATATCTACAACACTATCTGTGTAAACATGGAAATATCTACTCAGCTGTCTGTGTAAACATGCAAATATATACACCGTTATCTGTGTGAAGGTGGAAATATCTACACGGCAATCTGTGCAAATATGGAAATATCTACAACTCTATCTCTGTAAACATGGAAATAGCTACACCGCTATCTTTATAAACATGGAAACATCTACATCGCTATCAGTATAAACATGGAAATATCTACAACGCTATCTGTATAAATATGGAAATATCTACACCGCTATCTCTATAACAATGGAAATGTCTACACCGCTATCTGTTTAAACACGGAAATATCTACATGGCTATTTCTATAAATATGGAAATATCTACACTGCGATCTGTATAAACATGGAAATATCTACACAGCCATCTCTATAAACATCGAAATATCTACACCGCTACGTGTATAAACATCGAAATATCTACACCGCTATCTGTATAAACATGCAAATATCTACAGCGATATCTGTATAAACATGGAAATATCTCCACCGCTATCTGTATAAACATGGAAACATCTACACTGCCATCTATATAAACATGGAAATATCTACACAGCCATCTCTATAAACATGGAAATATCTACATCGCTATCTGTATAAACATGGAAATAGCTAAACCGCTATCTGGATAAACATGGAAATATCTACACCGCTATCTCCATAAACGTGCACATATCTACAGCGCTATCTGAATAAACATGGAAATATCTCCACCGCTATCTGTATAAACATGGAAATATCTACACCGCAATCTCTATAAACATGGAAATAACTACACCGCTATCTGCATAAACTTGGAAATCTCTACACCACCATCTCTATAAACATGGAAATATCTCCACCGCTATCTGTATAAACATGGAAATATCTCCACCGCTCTCTGTATAAACATGGAAATATCTACACCGCTATCTGTATAAACATGGAAATATCTACACCGCTATCTGTATAAACATGGAAATATCTTCACCGCTATCTGTATAAACATGCAAATATCTACAGCGCTATCTCTATAAACATGGAAATAACTCCACCGTTATCTGTGTAAACATGGAAATATCTACACCACTATCTTTATAAACATAGAATTATCTACACCGCAACCACTATAAACATGGAAATATCTTCAACACTATCTGTGTAAACATGGAAATATCGACACAGCTGTCTGTGTAAACATGGAAATATGTACACCACAATCTGTGTGAGGATGGAAATATCTACACCGCAATCTGTGCAAATATGGAAATATCTACACCTCTATCTGTATAAACATGGAAATATCCACACCCTATCTGTATAAACATGGAAATATCTACACCGCTATCTGTGTAAACATGGAAATATCTACACCGCTATCTGTATAAATATGGAAATATCTACACCGCTATCTCTATAAACATGGAAATGTCTGCACCGCTATCTGTTTAAACATGGAAGTATCTACATGGCTATTTCTATAAATATGGAAATATCTACACTGCCATCTGTATAAACATGGAAATATCTACACAGCCATTTCTATAAACATGGAAATATCTACATCGCTATCTGTATAAACATGGAAATAGCTAAACGCTATCTGGATAAACATGGAAATATCTACACCGCTATCTGCATAAACATGCACATATCTACAGTGCTATCTGTATAAACATGGGAATATCTCCACCGCTATCTGCATAAACATGCACATATCTACAGCGCTATCTCTATAAACATGGGAATATCTCCACCGCTATCTGTATAAACATGGAAATATCTACACAGCAATCTCTATAAACATGGAAATAACTACACCGCTATCTGCATAAACTTGGAAATCTCTACACCACCATCTGTATAAACATGGAAATATCTCCACCGCTATCTGTATAAACATGGAAATATCTCCACCGCTCTCTGTATAAACATGGAAATATCTACACCGCTATTTGTATAAACATGGAAATATCTTCACCGCTATCTGTATAAACATGGAAATATCTACACCGCTATCTGTACAAAGATGCAAATATCTACAGCGCTATCTGTATAAACATGGAAATATCTCCACCGTTATCTGTGTAAACATGGAAATATCTACACCACTATCTTTATAAACATGGAAATATCTACACGGCAATCACTATAAACATGGAAATATCTTCAACACTATCTGAGTAAACATGGAAATATCTACACAGCTGTCTGTGTAAACATGGAAATATGTACAAAGCAATCTGTGTGAGGATGGAAATATCTACACCGCAATCTGTATAAACATGGAAATATCTACACCACTATCTGTATAAACATGGAAATATCTAGTCCGCTATCTGTATAAATATGGAAATATCTACACCGCTATCTCTATGAACATGGAAATGTCTACACAGCCTTCTGTATAAACATGAAAATATCTACACTGCCCTCTGTATAAACACGGAAATAACTACACCCCTATCTCTATAAACATGGAAATACCTACACCACCATCTGTATAAACACGGAAGTATCTACACCGCTATCTGTAAAAACATGGAATTATCTACACTGCCAACTCTATAAAGATGGAAATAACAACACCGCGAGCTGTATAAACATGGAAATATCTTCAATGCTAGTTGTACAAACATGGAAATAGCAACACCACTATCTGTATAAACATGGAAATATCTAAACCGCTATCTGTATAAACATGGATATATCTACACTGTTATCTGTATAAACATGGAAATATCTATAACGCTATCTTTATAAATATGGAAATATCTCCACCGCTATCTGTATAAACATGGATATATCTACACTGCCATCTGTATAAGCGTGGAAATATCTACACCGCCATCTGTATAAACGTGGAAATATCTACACCGCTATCTCTATAAACATGGAAATATCTACACCGCCATCTCTATAAATGTAAAAATATCTACACGGCCATCTCCATAAACATGAAACTATCTACACCGCCATCTGTATAAACATGGAAATAACCTCTATGCTATCTGAATAAACATGGAAATATCTACACCACTATCTCTATAAACATGGAAATACCTACACCACTGTCTCTATACACATGGAAATACCTACACCGCTATCTCTATAAACATAGAAATATCTACACCGCCTTCTGAATGAACATGGAAATATCTACACTGCTGTCTGTATAAACATGGAAATTTCTACACCGCCATCTATATAAACATGGAAATATCTAAAATGTCATCTGAGGAAAATGGAAATATCTACACAACAATCTGTATAAACATGGATATAGGTACACTGCTAACTGTATAAACATGGAAATATCTACACGGCTCTCTTTATAAACAAAGAAATATCTACACCACGATCTGTATAAACAAGGAAATATCTCCACCTTTATCTGTATAAACATGGAAAAATCTACACTGCCATGTGTTTAAACATGGAAATATCTACAGAGCCCTCTGTATAAATATGGAAATATCTGCATAGGCATCTGTATAAACGTGGAAATATCTGCACCGCTATCTGTATAAACTTGGAAATACCTACACCACTGACTCTATAAACATGGAAATATGTACACCTCTAGGTGTATAAACATGGAAATATCTCCACTGCTGTTTGCATAAATATGGAAATATCTACACCGTGATCTGTATAAATATGGAAATATCTACACAACTATCTGTATAAACATGGAAATATCTACACAGCTATCCCTATAAACATGGAAATACCTACACCGCCATCTGTATAAACATGGAAATACCTACAAAGTCATCTGTAAAAACATGGAAATATCTACACAGCCATCTGTATAAACATGGAAATATCTACACAGCCATCTGTATATACATGGAAATATCTACACCGCTATCTGTATAAACATGGAAATAACTACACGGCTATTTGTATAAACAAGGAATTATCTATACCGCCATCTGTTTAACATGGAAATATATACACAGACATTTGTTTATACAAGGAGATATCTACACCGCTATCTGTATAAACATGCTAATAATTACACCGCTATCTCTATAAATGTGGAAATATTTGCACCGCTATCCCTATAAACATGGTAATATCAGCACCACGATCTGTATAAACATGGAAATTTCTACACCATGATCTATATAAACATGGAAATATCTACACCGCGATCTGTATAAACATGGAAATATCTACACAGCGATCTGTATAAACATGGAAATATCTTCACCACAATCTGCATAAACATGTAAATATCTACACCGCCATCTATATAAACATGGAAATATCTACACCGCCATCTGTATAAACATGGAAATATCTACACCGATATCTGTAAAAACATGGAAATATCTACACCGCTATCTCTATAAAGATGGAAATATCTACACCGCAACCGGTATAAACATGGAAACATCTACACCGCGATCTGTATAAACATGGAAATACCCACAAAGTCATGTGTATAAACATGGAAATATCTACAAAGCCATCTGTATAAACATGGAAATATCTACACCGCGGTCTGTTTAAACATGGAAATATCTACACCGCTATCTGTATAAACATGGAAATATCTACACCGCTATCTCTATAAACATGGAAATATCTACACCGTGATCTGTATAAACATGGAAATATTTACACCGCTATGTGTATAAACATGGAAATTTCTACACCGTTATCTGTATAAATATGGAAATATCTACACCGCTATCTGTATAAACATGGAAATATCTACACCGCTATCTGTATAAACATGGAAATATCTACACCGCGATCTGTATAAACATGGAAATATCTACACCGCGATCTGTATAAACATGGAAATATCTTCACCACAATCTGCATAAACATGGAAATATCTACACCGCCATCTATATAAACATGGAAATATCTACACCACCATCTGTATAAACATGGAAATATCTACAATGACATCTGTAGAAAGATGGAAATATCTACAACGCAATCTTTGTAAACATGGAAATATCTACAGCGATATCTGTAAAAACATGGAAATATCTACACCGCTATCTCTATAAACATGGAAATATCTACACCGCAACCTGTATAAACATGGAAATATCTACACCGCGATCTGTATAAACATGGAAATACCCACAAAGTCATCTGTATAAACATGGAAATATCTACACAGCCATCTGTATAAACATGGAAATATCTACACCGCGATCTGTTTAAACATGGAAATATCTACACCGCTATCGGTATAAACATGGAAATATCTACACCGCTATCTCTATAAACATGGAAATATCTACACCGTGATCTGTATAAACATGGAAATATTTACACCGCTATGTGTATAAACATGGAAATTTCTACACCGTTATCTGTATAAATATGGAAATATCTACACCGCTATCTGTATAAACATGGAAATATCTACACCGCTATCTGCATAAACATGGAAATATCTACACCGCGATCTGTATAAACGTGGAAATATCTACACCGCGATCTGTATAAACATGGAAATATCTTCACCACGATCTGTATAAACATGGAAATATCTACACCGCCATCTATATAAACATGGAAATATCTACACCGACATCTGTATAAACATGGAAATATCTACACCGATATCTGTAAAAACATGGAAATATCTACACCGCTATCTATATAAACATGGAAATATCTACACCGCAATCTGTACAAACATGGAAATATCTACACCGCGATCTGTATAAACATGGAAATACCTACACCGCTATCTGTATAAACATGGAAATATCTACACAGCTATTTCTATAAACATGGAAATATCTACACCGCAATCTGTATAAACATGGAAATACCTACAAAGTCATCTGTATAAACATGGAAATATCTACACAGCCATCTGTATAAACATGGAAATATCTACACAGCCATCTGTATATACATGGAAATATCTACACCGCTATCTGTATAAACATGGAAATATCTACACTGACATCTGTAGAAAGATGGAAATATCTACACCGCTATCTCTATAAATATGGAAATATCTACACCGCCATCTCTATAAACATGAAAATATCTACACTGCCATCTCCATAAAGATGGAAGTATCTACTCTGCCATGTGTATAAACACGGAAATATCTTCAACACTATCTGTGTAAACATGGAAATATCTACACCGCGATCTGTATGAACGTGGAAATATCTACACCGCGATCTGTATAAACATGGAAATATCTTCACCACGATCTGTATAAACATGGAAATATCTACACCGCCATCTATATAAACATGGAAATATCTACACCGCCATCTGTATAAACATGGAAATATCTACACCGATATCTGTAAAAACATGGAAATATCTACACCGCTATCTCTATAAACATGGAAATATCTACACAGCAATCTGTACAAACATGGAAATATCTACACCGCGATCTGTATAAACATGGAAATACCTACACCGCTATCTGTATAAACATGGAAATATCTACACAGCTATTTCTATAAACATGGAAATATCTACACCGCTATCTCTATAAATATGGAAATATCTACACCGCCATCTCCATAAAGGTGGAAGTATCTACTCTGCCATGTGTATAAACACGGAAATATCTACAACACTATCTGTGTAAACATGGAAATATCTACACCGCTATCTGTTTAAACATGGAAATATCTACACCGCCATCTGCATGTCCATGGAAATATCTATGCCGCCATCTATATAAACATGGAAATATCTACACGGCCATCTGTGTATAGATGGAAATATCAACACCGTCATCTGTAGAAACATGGAAATATCTACACCGCTATCTCTATAAACATGGAAATATCTCCACTGCCATCTGTAAAAACATGGAAATATGTATACAGTCATGTGTATAAACATGGAAATATCTACAATGCCATCTGTATACCCATGGAAATATCTACACAGCCATCTGTAGAAACATGTAAATATCTACACTGACATTTCCATAAAGATGGAACTAACTACTCTGCCATCTGTATAAACATGGAAACATATACACCGCCATCTGTGTGAATAAGGAAATATCTACAATGCCATCTGTATAAAGATGTAAATATCTGCACCGCGAGCTGTATAAACATGGAAATATCTACATTGCTATCTGTATAAACGTGGAAATACCAACACCGCTGTCGGTATAAACCTGGAAATGCCTACAACGCCATCTATATAAACATGGAAATATCTACACCGCAATGTCTATAAACATGGAAATACCTACACCGCTATCTCTATAAACATGGAAATATCTACACCGCTATCTGTATAAACATGGAAATATCTACACCGCGATCTGTATAAACCTGGAAATATCTACACCACGATCTGTATAAACATGGAAATATCTTCACCACGATCTGCATAAACATGGAAATATCTACACCGCTATCTGTATAAACATGGTAATATCTACACCAACATCTGTATAAACATGGAAATATCTACACCACCATCTGTATAAACATGGAAATATCTACAATGCCATCTGTAGAAAAATGGAAATATCTACACCGCAATCTGTGTAAACATGGAAATATCTACACCGATATCTGTAAAAACATGGAAATATCTACACCGCTATCTCTACAAACATGGAAATATCTACACCGCGATCTGTATAAACATGGAAATATGTACACCGCGATCTGTATAAACATGGAAATATCTACTCCGCTATCTGTATAAACATGGAAATATCTACACAGCTATCTCTATAAACAAGGAAATATCTACACTGCCATCTGTGTAAACATGGAAATACCTACAAAGTCGTCTGTATAAAAATGGAAATATCTACAAAACCATCTGAATAAACATGGAAATATCTACACAGCCATCTGTATATTCATGGAAATATCTACACCGCTCTCTGTATAAACATGGAAATAACTACACCGCTATTAGTATAAACAAGGAAATATCTACACCGTGATCTGTATAAACATGGAAATATCTACACCGCCATCTCTATAAACATGGAAATATCTACACCCCTATCTGTATAAACATGGAAATATCAACACCGCTGTCTCTATAAACATGGAAAAATCAACACCGCTATCTCTATGAACATGGAAATATCTACACCGCCATCTCTATAAACATGGAAATATCTACACCACGATCAGTATAAACATGGAAATATCTACACCGCTATCTGTATAAACATGGAAATATCTCCACTGCTATCTCTTTAAACATCGAAATATCTACACCGCCATCTGTATAAACATGGAAATACTTACAAAGTTATCTGTATAAACATGGAAATATCTTCACCGCCATCTTTATAAACATGGAAATATCTACACAGCCATGTGTATATACCTGGAGATAACTACACCAGTATATATATAAACATGGAAATAACTACACAGCTATCTTTATAAACATGGAAATATCTACACCGCCATCTACATATCCATGGAAATATCTGCACCGCCATCTGCGTAAACATGGAAATATCTACACGGTCATCTGTGAATTGATGGAAATATCAACACCGCCATCTGTACAAACATGGAAACATCTGCACCGCTGTCTGTATAAAAATGGAAATATCTACACCGCGGTCTGTATAAACATGGAAATATCTACACCATGATCTGTATAAACAAGGAAATATCTACACCGCCATCTGTATATAAATGGAAATACCTACAAAGTCATCTGTATAAACATGGAAATATCTACACAGCCATCTGTATAAACCGGGAAATAACTACACAGCCATCTGTATATACATGGAAATATCTACACCGCTATCTGTATAAACATGGAAATAACTACACCGCTATTAGTATAAACAAGGAAATATTTACACCGTGATCTGTATAAACATGGAAATATCTACACCGCCATCTCTATAAACATGGAAATATTTACACCCCTATCTGTATAAACATGGAAATATCCACACCGCTATCTCTATAAACATGGAAAAATCAACACCGCTATCTCTATGAACATGGAAATATCTACACCGCCATCTCTATAAACATGGAAATATCTACACCACGATCAGTATATACATGGAAATATCTACACCGCTGTCTGTATAAACATGGAAATATCTCCACTGCTATCTCTATAAACATCGAAATATCTACACCGCCATCTGTATAAACATGGAAATACTTACAAACTTATCTGTATAAACATGGAAATATCTTCACCGCCATCTGTATAAACATGGAAATATCTACACGGTCATCTGTGTATAGATGGAAATATCAACACCACCATCTGTACAAACATGGAAATATCTGCACCGCTATCTGTATAAACAAGGAAATATCTACACCGCGGTCTGTATAAACATGGAAATATCTACACCGCTATCTGTATAAACATGGAAATATCTACAATGCTATCTCTATAAACATGGAAATATCTACACCGTGATCTGTATCAACATGGAAATATTTACACCGCTATCTGTATAAACATGGATATTTCAACACAGTAATCTTTATAAATATGGAAATATCTACACCGCTATCTCTATAAACATGGAAATATCTACACCGCCATCTGTATAAATATGGAAATACCAATACAATCATCTGTGTAAACATGGAAATATCTACACAGCCATCTGTATAAACATGGAAATATCTACACAGCCATCTGTATATACATGGAAATATCTACACCGCTATCTGTATAAACATGGAAATATCTACACAGACATCTGTAGAAAGATGGAAATATCTACACCGCTATCTCTATAAATATGGAAATATCTACACCGCCATCTCTATAAACATGAAAATATCTACACTGCCATCTCCATAAAGATGGAAGTATCTACTCTGCCATGTGTATAAACACGGAAATATCTTCAACACTATCTGTGTAAACATGGAAATATCTACACCGCTATCTGTTTAAACATGGAAATATCTACACCGCCATCTGCATGTCCATGGAAATACCTACGCCGCCATCTATATAAACATGGAAATATCTACACGGCCATCTGTGTATAGATGGAAATATCAACACCGCCATCTGTAGAAACATGGAAATATCTACACCGCTATCTCTATAAACATGGAAATATCTGCACTGCCATCTGTAAAAACATGGAAATACGTATACAGTCATCTGTATAAACATGGAAATATCTACAATGCCATTTGTATACACATGGAAATATCTACACAGCCATCTGTAGAAACATGTAAATATCTACACTGCTATCTCTATAAACATGGAAATATCAACACCGCCATCTCTATAAACATGAAAATATCTACACCGCGATCTGTATAAACATGGCAATATCTACACCGCGATCTGTATAAACATGGAAATAACTTCAAAACAATCTGTATAAACATGGAAATATCTACACCGCCGTCTATATAAACATGGAAATATCTACACCGCCATCTGTATAAACATGGAAATATCTACAATGCCATCTGTAGAAAGATGGAAATATCTACACCGCAATCTGTGTAAACATGGAATTATCTACACCGATATCTGTAAGAGCAAGGAAATATCTACACCAGTATCTCTATAAACATGGAAATATTTACACCGCAATCTGTAAACATGGAAATATCTACACCGCGATCTGTATAAACGTGGAAATATCTACACATCCATCTGTATATACATGGAAATATCTACACCGCTATCTGTATAAACATGGAAATAACTACACCGCTATTTGTATAAACAAGGAAATATCTACACCGTGATCTGTATAAACACGGAAATATCTACAGCGCCATCTCTATAAAAATGGAAATATCTACACCCCTATCTGTATTAACATGGAAATATCCACACCGCTATCTCTATAAACATGGAAAAATCAACACCGCTATCTCTATGAATATGGAAATATCTACACCGCCATCTCTATAAACATGGAAATATCTACAACGCAATGTCTATAAACATGGAAATACCTACACCGCTATCTCTATAAACATGGAAATATCTACACCGCTATCTGTATAAACATGGAAATATCTACACCGCGATCTGTATAAACCTGGAAATATCTACACCACGATCTGTATAAACATGGAAATATCTTCACCACGATCTGCATAAACATGGAAATATCTACACTGCTATCTGTATAAACATGGTAATATGTACAGCACCATCTGTATAAACATGGAAATATCTACACCACCATCTGTATAAACATGGAAATATCTACAATGCCATCTGTAGAAAAATGGAAATATCTACACCGCAATCTGTGTAAACATGGAAATATCTACACCGATATCTGTAAAAACATGGAAATATCTACACCGCTATCTCTACAAACATGGAAATATCTACACCGCGATCTGTATAAACATGGAAATATGTACACCGCGATCTGTATAAACATGGAAATATCTACTCCGCTATCTGTATATACATGGAAATATCTACACAGCTATCTCTATAAACAAGGAAATATCTACACCGCCATCTGTATAAACATGGAAATACCTACAAAGTCGTCTGTATAAAAATGGAAATATCTACAAAACCATCTGAATAAACATGGAAATATCTACACAGCCATCTGTATATTCATGGAAATATCTACACCGCTCTCTGTATAAACATGGAAATAACTACACCGCTATTAGTATAAACAAGGAAATATCTACACCGTGATCTGTATAAACATGGAAATATCTACACCGCCATCTCTATAAACATGGAAATATCTACACCCCAATCTGTATAAACATGGAAATATCAACACCGCTGTCTCTATAAACATGGAAAAATCAACACCGCTATCTCTATGAACATGGAAATATCTACACCGCCATCTCTATAAACATGGAAATATCTACACCACGATCAGTATAAACATGGAAATATCTACACCGCTATCTGTATAAACATGGAAATATCTCCACTGCTATCTCTTTAAACATCGAAATATCTACACCGCCATCTGTATAAACATGGAAATACTTACAAAGTTATCTGTATAAACATGGAAATATCTTCACCGCCATCTTTATAAACATGGAAATATCTACACAGCCATGTGTATATACCTGGAGATAACTACACCAGTATATATATAAACATGGAAATAACTACACAGCTATCTTTATAAACATGGAAATATCTACACCGCCATCTACATATCCATGGAAATATCTGCACCGCCATCTGTGTAAACATGGAAATATCTACACGGTCATCTGTGAATTGATGGAAATATCAACACCGCCATCTGTACAAACATGGAAACATCTGCACCGCTGTCTGTATAAAAATGGAAATATCTACACCGCGGTCTGTATAAACATGGAAATATCTACACCATGATCTGTATAAACAAGGAAATATCTACACCGCCATCTGTATATAAATGGAAATACCTACAAAGTCATCTGTATAAACATGGAAATATCTACACAGCCATCTGTATAAACCGGGAAATAACTACACAGCCATCTGTATATACATGGAAATATCTACACCGCTATCTGTATAAACATGGAAATAACTACACCGCTATTAGTATAAACAAGGAAATATTTACACCGTGATCTGTATAAACATGGAAATATCTACACCGCCATCTCTATAAACATGGAAATATTTACACCCCTATCTGTATAAACATGGAAATATCCACACCGCTATCTCTATAAACATGGAAAAATCAACACCGCTATCTCTATGAACATGGAAATATCTACACCGCCATCTCTATAAACATGGAAATATCTACACCACGATCAGTATATACATGGAAATATCTACACCGCTGTCTGTATAAACATGGAAATATCTCCACTGCTATCTCTATAAACATCGAAATATCTACACCGCCATCTGTATAAACATGGAAATACTTACAAACTTATCTGTATAAACATGGAAATATCTTCACCGCCATCTGTATAAACATGGAAATATCTACACGGTCATCTGTGTATAGATGGAAATATCAACACCACCATCTGTACAAACATGGAAATATCTGCACCGCTATCTGTATAAACAAGGAAATATCTACACCGCGGTCTGTATAAACATGGAAATATCTACACCGCTATCTGTATAAACATGGAAATATCTACAATGCTATCTCTATAAACATGGAAATATCTACACCGTGATCTGTATCAACATGGAAATATTTACACCGCTATCTGTATAAACATGGATATTTCAACACAGTAATCTTTATAAATATGGAAATATCTACACCGCTATCTCTATAAACATGGAAATATCTACACCGCCATCTGTATAAATATGGAAATACCAATACAATCATCTGTGTAAACATGGAAATATCTACACAGCCATCTGTATAAACATGGAAATATCTACACAGCCATCTGTATATACATGGAAATATCTACACCGCTATCTGTATAAACATGGAAATATCTACACAGACATCTGTAGAAAGATGGAAATATCTACACCGCTATCTCTATAAATATGGAAATATCTACACCGCCATCTCTATAAACATGAAAATATCTACACTGCCATCTCCATAAAGATGGAAGTATCTACTCTGCCATGTGTATAAACACGGAAATATCTTCAACACTATCTGTGTAAACATGGAAATATCTACACCGCTATCTGTTTAAACATGGAAATATCTACACCGCCATCTGCATGTCCATGGAAATACCTACGCCGCCATCTATATAAACATGGAAATATCTACACGGCCATCTGTGTATAGATGGAAATATCAACACCGCCATCTGTAGAAACATGGAAATATCTACACCGCTATCTCTATAAACATGGAAATATCTGCACTGCCATCTGTAAAAACATGGAAATACGTATACAGTCATCTGTATAAACATGGAAATATCTACAATGCCATTTGTATACACATGGAAATATCTACACAGCCATCTGTAGAAACATGTAAATATCTACACTGCTATCTCTATAAACATGGAAATATCAACACCGCCATCTCTATAAACATGAAAATATCTACACCGCGATCTGTATAAACATGGCAATATCTACACCGCGATCTGTATAAACATGGAAATAACTTCAAAACAATCTGTATAAACATGGAAATATCTACACCGCCGTCTATATAAACATGGAAATATCTACACCGCCATCTGTATAAACATGGAAATATCTACAATGCCATCTGTAGAAAGATGGAAATATCTACACCGCAATCTGTGTAAACATGGAATTATCTACACCGATATCTGTAAGAGCAAGGAAATATCTACACCAGTATCTCTATAAACATGGAAATATTTACACCGCAATCTGTAAACATGGAAATATCTACACCGCGATCTGTATAAACGTGGAAATATCTACACATCCATCTGTATATACATGGAAATATCTACACCGCTATCTGTATAAACATGGAAATAACTACACCGCTATTTGTATAAACAAGGAAATATCTACACCGTGATCTGTATAAACATGGAAATATCTACAGCGCCATCTCTATAAAAATGGAAATATCTACACCCCTATCTGTATTAACATGGAAATATCCACACCGCTATCTCTATAAACATGGAAAAATCAACACCGCTATCTCTATGAATATGGAAATATCTACACCGCCATCTCTATAAACATGGAAATATCTACAACGCAATGTCTATAAACATGGAAATACCTACACCGCTATCTCTATAAACATGGAAATATCTACACCGCTATCTGTATAAACATGGAAATATCTACACCGCGATCTGTATAAACCTGGAAATATCTACACCACGATCTGTATAAACATGGAAATATCTTCACCACGATCTGCATAAACATGGAAATATCTACACTGCTATCTGTATAAACATGGTAATATGTACAGCACCATCTGTATAAACATGGAAATATCTACACCACCATCTGTATAAACATGGAAATATCTACAATGCCATCTGTAGAAAAATGGAAATATCTACACCGCAATCTGTGTAAACATGGAAATATCTACACCGATATCTGTAAAAACATGGAAATATCTACACCGCTATCTCTACAAACATGGAAATATCTACACCGCGATCTGTATAAACATGGAAATATGTACACCGCGATCTGTATAAACATGGAAATATCTACTCCGCTATCTGTATATACATGGAAATATCTACACAGCTATCTCTATAAACAAGGAAATATCTACACCGCCATCTGTATAAACATGGAAATACCTACAAAGTCGTCTGTATAAAAATGGAAATATCTACAAAACCATCTGAATAAACATGGAAATATCTACACAGCCATCTGTATATTCATGGAAATATCTACACCGCTCTCTGTATAAACATGGAAATAACTACACCGCTATTAGTATAAACAAGGAAATATCTACACCGTGATCTGTATAAACATGGAAATATCTACACCGCCATCTCTATAAACATGGAAATATCTACACCCCAATCTGTATAAACATGGAAATATCAACACCGCTGTCTCTATAAACATGGAAAAATCAACACCGCTATCTCTATGAACATGGAAATATCTACACCGCCATCTCTATAAACATGGAAATATCTACACCACGATCAGTATAAACATGGAAATATCTACACCGCTATCTGTATAAACATGGAAATATCTCCACTGCTATCTCTTTAAACATCGAAATGTCTACACCGCCATCTGTATAAACATGGAAATACTTACAAAGTTATCTGTATAAACATGGAAATATCTTCACCGCCATCTTTATAAACATGGAAATATCTACACAGCCATGTGTATATACCTGGAGATAACTACAACAGTATATATATAAACATGGAAATAACTACACAGCTATCTTTATAAACATGGAAATATCTACACCGCCATCTACATATCCATGGAAATATCTGCACCACCATCTGTATTAACATGGAAATATCTACACGGTCATCTGTGAATTGATGGAAATATCAACACTGCCATCTGTACAAACATGGAAACATCTGCAACGCTGTCTGTATAAACATGGAAATATCTACACCGCGGTCTGTATTAACATGGAAATATCTACACCACGATCTGTATAAACATGGAAATATCTACACCGCCATCTGTATATAAATGGAAATACCTACAAAGTCATCTGTATAAACATGGAAATATCTACACAGCCATATGTATAAACCGGGAAATACCTACACAGCCATCTGTATATACCTGGAAATATCTACACCGCTATCTGTATAAACATGGAAATAACTACACCGCTATTTGTATAAACAAGGAAATATCTACACCGTGATCTGTATAAACATGGAAATATCTACACCGCCATCTCTATAAAAATGGAAATATCTACACCCCTATCTGTATTAACCTGGAAATATCCACACCGCTATCTCTATAAACATGGAAATATCTACACCGCCATCTCTATAAACATGGAAATATCTACACCACGATCAGTATAAACATGGAAATATCTACACCGCTATCTGTATAAACATGGAAATATCTGCACTGCTATCTCTATAAACTTCGAAATATCTACACCGCCATCTGTGTAAACATGGAAATACATAAAAAGTTATCTGTATAAACATGGAAATATCTACACCGCCATCTGTATAAACATGGAAACATCTACACAGCCATGTGTATATACATGGAAATATCTACAGCCCTATCTATATAAACATGGAAATAACTACACCGCTATCTGTATAAACATGGAAATATCTACACCGCCATCTACATATCCATGGAAATATCTGTGCCGCCATCTGTATAAACATTGACATATCTATACGGTTATCTGTGTATAGATGGAAATAACAACACCGCCATTTGTACAAACATGGAAATATCTGCACCGCTATCTGTATAAACATGGAAATATCTACACCGCGGTCTATATAAACATGGAAATATCTACACCGCTATCTGTACAAACATGGAAATATGTACACCGCTATCTCTATAAACATGGAAATATCTACCCCGTAATCTGTATAAACATGGAAATATTTACACTGCTATCTGTATAAACATGGAAATATCTACAGCGCCATCTCTATAAACATTGAAATATCTACACTGCCATCTGTAAAAACATGGAAATATCTACACTGTCAACTGTATAAACATGGAAATATCAACACCACCATCTGTATAAACATGGAAATACCTACAATACCATCTGTATACACATGGAAATATCTACACAGACATCTGTATAAATATGGAAATATCTACACAGCCATCTGTATATACATGGAAATATCTACACCTCTATCTGTATAAACATGGAAATATCTACACCGCTATCTGTATAAACATGGAAATATCTACAATGCTATCTCTATAAACATGGAAATATCTACACCGTGATCTGTATCAACATGGAAATATTTACACCGCTATCTGTATAAACATGGATATTTCAACACAGTAATCTTTATAAATATGGAAATATCTACACCGCTATCTCTATAAACATGGAAATATCTACACCGCCATCTGTATAAATATGGAAATACCAATACAATCATCTGTGTAAACATGGAAATATCTACACAGCCATCTGTATAAACATGGAAATATCTACACAGCCATCTGTATATACATGGAAATATCTACACCGCTATCTGTATAAACATGGAAATATCTACACAGACATCTGTAGAAAGATGGAAATATCTACACCGCTATCTCTATAAATATGGAAATATCTACACCGCCATCTCTATAAACATGAAAATATCTACACTGCCATCTCCATAAAGATGGAAGTATCTACTCTGCCATGTGTATAAACACGGAAATATCTTCAACACTATCTGTGTAAACATGGAAATATCTACACCGCTATCTGTTTAAACATGGAAATATCTACACCGCCATCTGCATGTCCATGGAAATACCTACGCCGCCATCTATATAAACATGGAAATATCTACACGGCCATCTGTGTATAGATGGAAATATCAACACCGCCATCTGTAGAAACATGGAAATATCTACACCGCTATCTCTATAAACATGGAAATATCTGCACTGCCATCTGTAAAAACATGGAAATACGTATACAGTCATCTGTATAAACATGGAAATATCTACAATGCCATTTGTATACACATGGAAATATCTACACAGCCATCTGTAGAAACATGTAAATATCTACACTGCTATCTCTATAAACATGGAAATATCAACACCGCCATCTCTATAAACATGAAAATATCTACACCGCGATCTGTATAAACATGGCAATATCTACACCGCGATCTGTATAAACATGGAAATAACTTCAAAACAATCTGTATAAACATGGAAATATCTACACCGCCGTCTATATAAACATGGAAATATCTACACCGCCATCTGTATAAACATGGAAATATCTACAATGCCATCTGTAGAAAGATGGAAATATCTACACCGCAATCTGTGTAAACATGGAATTATCTACACCGATATCTGTAAGAGCAAGGAAATATCTACACCAGTATCTCTATAAACATGGAAATATTTACACCGCAATCTGTAAACATGGAAATATCTACACCGCGATCTGTATAAACGTGGAAATATCTACACATCCATCTGTACATACATGGAAATATCTACACCGCTATCTGTATAAACATGGAAATAACTACACCGCTATTTGTATAAACAAGGAAATATCTACACCGTGATCTGTATAAACATGGAAATATCTACAGCGCCATCTCTATAAAAATGGAAATATCTACACCCCTATCTGTATTAACATGGAAATATCCACACCGCTATCTCTATAAACATGGAAAAATCAACACCGCTATCTCTATGAATATGGAAATATCTACACCGCCATCTCTATAAACATGGAAATATCTACAACGCAATGTCTATAAACATGGAAATACCTACACCGCTATCTCTATAAACATGGAAATATCTACACCGCTATCTGTATAAACATGGAAATATCTACACCGCGATCTGTATAAACCTGGAAATATCTACACCACGATCTGTATAAACATGGAAATATCTTCACCACGATCTGCATAAACATGGAAATATCTACACTGCTATCTGTATAAACATGGTAATATGTACAGCACCATCTGTATAAACATGGAAATATCTACACCACCATCTGTATAAACATGGAAATATCTACAATGCCATCTGTAGAAAAATGGAAATATCTACACCGCAATCTGTGTAAACATGGAAATATCTACACCGATATCTGTAAAAACATGGAAATATCTACACCGCTATCTCTACAAACATGGAAATATCTACACCGCGATCTGTATAAACATGGAAATATGTACACCGCGATCTGTATAAACATGGAAATATCTACTCCGCTATCTGTATATACATGGAAATATCTACACAGCTATCTCTATAAACAAGGAAATATCTACACCGCCATCTGTATAAACATGGAAATACCTACAAAGTCGTCTGTATAAAAATGGAAATATCTACAAAACCATCTGAATAAACATGGAAATATCTACACAGCCATCTGTATATTCATGGAAATATCTACACCGCTCTCTGTATAAACATGGAAATAACTACACCGCTATTAGTATAAACAAGGAAATATCTACACCGTGATCTGTATAAACATGGAAATATCTACACCGCCATCTCTATAAACATGGAAATATCTACACCCCAATCTGTATAAACATGGAAATATCAACACCGCTGTCTCTATAAACATGGAAAAATCAACACCGCTATCTCTATGAACATGGAAATATCTACACCGCCATCTCTATAAACATGGAAATATCTACACCACGATCAGTATAAACATGGAAATATCTACACCGCTATCTGTATAAACATGGAAATATCTCCACTGCTATCTCTTTAAACATCGAAATGTCTACACCGCCATCTGTATAAACATGGAAATACTTACAAAGTTATCTGTATAAACATGGAAATATCTTCACCGCCATCTTTATAAACATGGAAATATCTACACAGCCATGTGTATATACCTGGAGATAACTACAACAGTATATATATAAACATGGAAATAACTACACAGCTATCTTTATAAACATGGAAATATCTACACCGCCATCTACATATCCATGGAAATATCTGCACCACCATCTGTATTAACATGGAAATATCTACACGGTCATCTGTGAATTGATGGAAATATCAACACTGCCATCTGTACAAACATGGAAACATCTGCAACGCTGTCTGTATAAACATGGAAATATCTACACCGCGGTCTGTATTAACATGGAAATATCTACACCACGATCTGTATAAACATGGAAATATCTACACCGCCATCTGTATATAAATGGAAATACCTACAAAGTCATCTGTATAAACATGGAAATATCTACACAGCCATATGTATAAACCGGGAAATACCTACACAGCCATCTGTATATACCTGGAAATATCTACACCGCTATCTGTATAAACATGGAAATAACTACACCGCTATTTGTATAAACAAGGAAATATCTACACCGTGATCTGTATAAACATGGAAATATCTACACCGCCATCTCTATAAAAATGGAAATATCTACACCCCTATCTGTATTAACCTGGAAATATCCACACCGCTATCTCTATAAACATGGAAATATCTACACCGCCATCTCTATAAACATGGAAATATCTACACCACGATCAGTATAAACATGGAAATATCTACACCGCTATCTGTATAAACATGGAAATATCTGCACTGCTATCTCTATAAACTTCGAAATATCTACACCGCCATCTGTGTAAACATGGAAATACATAAAAAGTTATCTGTATAAACATGGAAATATCTACACCGCCATCTGTATAAACATGGAAACATCTACACAGCCATGTGTATATACATGGAAATATCTACAGCCCTATCTATATAAACATGGAAATAACTACACCGCTATCTGTATAAACATGGAAATATCTACACCGCCATCTACATATCCATGGAAATATCTGTGCCGCCATCTGTATAAACATTGACATATCTATACGGTTATCTGTGTATAGATGGAAATAACAACACCGCCATTTGTACAAACATGGAAATATCTGCACCGCTATCTGTATAAACATGGAAATATCTACACCGCGGTCTATATAAACATGGAAATATCTACACCGCTATCTGTACAAACATGGAAATATGTACACCGCTATCTCTATAAACATGGAAATATCTACCCCGTAATCTGTATAAACATGGAAATATTTACACTGCTATCTGTATAAACATGGAAATATCTACAGCGCCATCTCTATAAACATTGAAATATCTACACTGCCATCTGTAAAAACATGGAAATATCTACACTGTCAACTGTATAAACATGGAAATATCAACACCACCATCTGTATAAACATGGAAATACCTACAATACCATCTGTATACACATGGAAATATCTACACAGACATCTGTATAAATATGGAAATATCTACACAGCCATCTGTATATACATGGAAATATCTACACCTCTATCTGTATAAACATGGAAATATCTACACTGACATCTGTAGAAACATGGAAATATCTACAATGCTATCTCTATAAATATGGAAATATCTACACCGCCATCTCCATAAAGGTGGAAGTATCTACTCTGCCATGTGTATAAACACGGAAATATCTACAACACTATCTGTGTAAACATGGAAATATCTACACCGCTATCTGTTTAAACATGGAAATATCTACACCGCCATCTGCATGTCCATGGAAATATCTATGCCGCCATCTATATAAACATGGAAATATCTACACGGCCATCTGTGTATAGATGGAAATATCAACACCGTCATCTGTAGAAACATGAAAATATCTACACCGCTATCTCTATAAACATGGAAATATCTCCACTGCCATCTGTAAAAACATGGAAATATGTATACAGTCATGTGTATAAACATGGAAATATCTACAATGCCATCTGTATACCCATGGAAATATCTACACAGCCATCTGTAGAAACATGTAAATATCTACACTGACATTTCCATAAAGATGGAACTAACTACTCTGCCATCTGTATAAACATGGAAACATATACACCGCCATCTGTGTGAATAAGGAAATATCTACAATGCCATCTGTATAAAGATGTAAATATCTGCACCGCGAGCTGTATAAACATGGAAATATCTACATCGCTATCTGTATAAACGTGGAAATACCAACACCGCTGTCGGTATAAACCTGGAAATGCCTACAACGCCATCTATATAAACATGGAAATATCTACACCGCAATGTCTATAAACATGGAAATACCTACACCGCTATCTCTATAAACATGGAAATATCTACACCGCTATCTGTATAAACATGGAAATATCTACACCGCGATCTGTATAAACCTGGAAATATCTACACCACGATCTGTATAAACATGGAAATATCTTCACCACGATCTGCATAAACATGGAAATATCTACACCGCTATCTGTATAAACATGGTAATATCTACACCACCATCTGTATAAACATGGAAATATCTACACCACCATCTGTATAAACATGGAAATATCTACAATGCCATCTGTAGAAAAATGGAAATATCTACACCGCAATCTGTGTAAACATGGAAATATCTACACCGATATCTGTAAAAACATGGAAATATCTACACCGCTATCTCTACAAACATGGAAATATCTACACCGCGATCTGTATAAACATGGAAATATGTACACCGCGATCTGTATAAACATGGAAATATCTACTCCGCTATCTGTATAAACATGGAAATATCTACACAGCTATCTCTATAAACAAGGAAATATCTACACTGCCATCTGTGTAAACATGGAAATACCTACAAAGTCGTCTGTATAAAAATGGAAATATCTACAAAACCATCTGAATAAACATGGAAATATCTACACAGCCATCTGTATATTCATGGAAATATCTACACCGCTCTCTGTATAAACATGGAAATAACTACACCGCTATTAGTATAAACAAGGAAATATCTACACCGTGATCTGTATAAACATGGAAATATCTACACCGCCATCTCTATAAACATGGAAATATCTACACCCCTATCTGTATAAACATGGAAATATCAACACCGCTGTCTCTATAAACATGGAAAAATCAACACCGCTATCTCTATGAACATGGAAATATCTACACCGCCATCTCTATAAACATGGAAATATCTACACCACGATCAGTATAAACATGGAAATATCTACACCGCTATCTGTATAAACATGGAAATATCTCCACTGCTATCTCTTTAAACATCGAAATATCTACACCGCCATCTGTATAAACATGGAAATACTTACAAAGTTATCTGTATAAACATGGAAATATCTTCACCGCCATCTTTATAAACATGGAAATATCTACACAGCCATGTGTATATACCTGGAGATAACTACACCAGTATATATATAAACATGGAAATAACTACACAGCTATCTTTATAAACATGGAAATATCTACACCGCCATCTACATATCCATGGAAATATCTGCACCGCCATCTGTGTAAACATGGAAATATCTACACGGTTATCTGTGAATTGATGGAAATATCAACACCGCCATCTGTACAAACATGGAAACATCTGCACCGCTGTCTGTATAAAAATGGAAATATCTACACCGCGGTCTGTATAAACATGGAAATATCTACACCATGATCTGTATAAACAAGGAAATATCTACACCGCCATCTGTATATAAATGGAAATACCTACAAAGTCATCTGTATAAACATGGAAATATCTACACAGCCATCTGTATAAACCGGGAAATAACTACACAGCCATCTGTATATACATGGAAATATCTACACCGCTATCTGTATAAACATGGAAATAACTACACCGCTATTAGTATAAACAAGGAAATATTTACACCGTGATCTGTATAAACATGGAAATATCTACACCGCCATCTCTATAAACATGGAAATATTTACACCCCTATCTGTATAAACATGGAAATATCCACACCGCTATCTCTATAAACATGGAAAAATCAACACCGCTATCTCTATGAACATGGAAATATCTACACCGCCATCTCTATAAACATGGAAATATCTACACCACGATCAGTATATACATGGAAATATCTACACCGCTGTCTGTATAAACATGGAAATATCTCCACTGCTATCTCTATAAACATCGAAATATCTACACCGCCATCTGTATAAACATGGAAATACTTACAAACTTATCTGTATAAACATGGAAATATCTTCACCGCCATCTGTATAAACATGGAAATATCTACACGGTCATCTGTGTATAGATGGAAATATCAACACCACCATCTGTACAAACATGGAAATATCTGCACCGCTATCTGTATAAACAAGGAAATATCTACACCGCGGTCTGTATAAACATGGAAATATCTACACCGCCATCTGTATAAACATGGAAATATCTACAATGCTATCTCTATAAACATGGAAATATCTACACCGTGATCTGTATCAACATGGAAATATTTACACCGCTATCTGTATAAACATGGATATTTCAACACAGTAATCTTTATAAATATGGAAATATCTACACCGCTATCTCTATAAACATGGAAATATCTACACCGCCATCTGTATAAATATGGAAATACCAATACAATCATCTGTGTAAACATGGAAATATCTACACAGCCATCTGTATAAACATGGAAATATCTACACAGCCATCTGTATATACATGGAAATATCTACACCGCTATCTGTATAAACATGGAAATATCTACACAGACATCTGTAGAAAGATGGAAATATCTACACCGCTATCTCTATAAATATGGAAATATCTACACCGCCATCTCTATAAACATGAAAATATCTACACTGCCATCTCCATAAAGATGGAAGTATCTACTCTGCCATGTGTATAAACACGGAAATATCTTCAACACTATCTGTGTAAACATGGAAATATCTACACCGCTATCTGTTTAAACATGGAAAAATCTACACCGCCATCTGCATGTCCATGGAAATACCTACGCCGCCATCTATATAAACATGGAAATATCTACACGGCCATCTGTGTATAGATGGAAATATCAACACCGCCATCTGTAGAAACATGGAAATATCTACACCGCTATCTCTATAAACATGGAAATATCTGCACTGCCATCTGTAAAAACATGGAAATACGTATACAGTCATCTGTATAAACATGGAAATATCTACAATGCCATTTGTATACACATGGAAATATCTACACAGCCATCTGTAGAAACATGTAAATATCTACACTGCTATCTCTATAAACATGGAAATATCAACACCGCCATCTCTATAAACATGAAAATATCTACACCGCGATCTGTATAAACATGGAAATATCTACACCGCGATCTGTATAAACATGGAAATAACTTCAAAACAATCTGTATAAACATGGAAATATCTACACCGCCGTCTATATAAACATGGAAATATCTACACCGCCATCTGTATAAACATGGAAATATCTACAATGCCATCTGTAGAAAGATGGAAATATCTACACCGCAATCTGTGTAAACATGGAATTATCTACACCGATATCTGTAAGAGCAAGGAAATATCTACACCAGTATCTCTATAAACATGGAAATATTTACACCGCAATCTGTAAACATGGAAATATCTACACCGCGATCTGTATAAACGTGGAAATTTCTACACATCCATCTGTATATACATGGAAATATCTTCACCGCTATCTGTATAAACATGGAAATAACTACACCGCTATTTGTATAAACAAGGAAATATCTACACCGTGATCTGTATAAACATGGAAATATCTACAGCGCCATCTCTATAAAAATGGAAATATCTACACCCCTATCTGTATTAACATGGAAATATCCACACCGCTATCTCTATAAACATGGAAAAATCAACACCGCTATCTCTATGAATATGGAAATATCTACACCGCCATCTCTATAAACATGGAAATATCTACAACGCAATGTCTATAAACATGGAAATACCTACACCGCTATCTCTATAAACATGGAAATATCTACACCGCTATCTGTATAAACATGGAAATATCTACACCGCGATCTGTATAAACCTGGAAATATCTACACCACGATCTGTATAAACATGGAAATATCTTCACCACGATCTGCATAAACATGGAAATATCTACACTGCTATCTGTATAAACATGGTAATATCTACAGCACCATCTGTATAAACATGGAAATATCTACACCACCATCTGTATAAACATGGAAATATCTACAATGCCATCTGTAGAAAAATGGAAATATCTACACCGCAATCTGTGTAAACATGGAAATATCTACACCGATATCTGTAAAAACATGGAAATATCTACACCGCTATCTCTACAAACATGGAAATATCTACACCGCGATCCGTATAAACATGGAAATATGTACACCGCGATCTGTATAAACATGGAAATATCTACTCCGCTATCTGTATATACATGGAAATATCTACACAGCTATCTCTATAAACAAGGAAATATCTACACCGCCATCTGTATAAACATGGAAATACCTACAAAGTCGTCTGTATAAAAATGGAAATATCTACAAAACCATCTGAATAAACATGGAAATATCTACACAGCCATCTGTATATTCATGGAAATATCTACACCGCTCTCTGTATAAACATGGAAATAACTACACCGCTATTAGTATAAACAAGGAAATATCTACACCGTGATCTGTATAAACATGGAAATATCTACACCGCCATCTCTATAAACATGGAAATATCTACACCCCAATCTGTATAAACATGGAAATATCAACACCGCTGTCTCTATAAACATGGAAAAATCAACACCGCTATCTCTATGAACATGGAAATATCTACACCGCCATCTCTATAAACATGGAAATATCTACACCACGATCAGTATAAACATGGAAATATCTACACCGCTATCTGTATAAACATGGAAATATCTCCACTGCTATCTCTTTAAACATCGAAATGTCTACACCGCCATCTGTATAAACATGGAAATACTTACAAAGTTATCTGTATAAACATGGAAATATCTTCACCGCCATCTTTATAAACATGGAAATATCTACACAGCCATGTGTATATACCTGGAGATAACTACAACAGTATATATATAAACATGGAAATAACTACACAGCTATCTTTATAAACATGGAAATATCTACACCGCCATCTACATATCCATGGAAATATCTGCACCACCATCTGTATTAACATGGAAATATCTACACGGTCATCTGTGAATTGATGGAAATATCAACACTGCCATCTGTACAAACATGGAAACATCTGCAACGCTGTCTGTATAAACATGGAAATATCTACACCGCGGTCTGTATTAACATGGAAATATCTACACCACGATCTGTATAAACATGGAAATATCTACACCGCCATCTGTATATAAATGGAAATACCTACAAAGTCATCTGTATAAACATGGAAATATCTACACAGCCATATGTATAAACCGGGAAATACCTACACAGCCATCTGTATATACCTGGAAATATCTACACCGCTATCTGTATAAACATGGAAATAACTACACCGCTATTTGTATAAACAAGGAAATATCTACACCGTGATCTGTATAAACATGGAAATATCTACACCGCCATCTCTATAAAAATGGAAATATCTACACCCCTATCTGTATTAACCTGGAAATATCCACACCGCTATCTCTATAAACATGGAAATATCTACACCGCCATCTCTATAAACATGGAAATATCTACACCACGATCAGTATAAACATGGAAATATCTACACCGCTATCTGTATAAACATGGAAATATCTGCACTGCTATCTCTATAAACTTCGAAATATCTACACCGCCATCTGTGTAAACATGGAAATACATAAAAAGTTATCTGTATAAACATGGAAATATCTACACCGCCATCTGTATAAACATGGAAACATCTACACAGCCATGTGTATATACATGGAAATATCTACAGCCCTATCTATATAAACATGGAAATAACTACACCGCTATCTGTATAAACATGGAAATATCTACACCGCCATCTACATATCCATGGAAATATCTGTGCCGCCATCTGTATAAACATTGACATATCTATACGGTTATCTGTGTATAGATGGAAATAACAACACCGCCATTTGTACAAACATGGAAATATCTGCACCGCTATCTGTATAAACATGGAAATATCTACACCGCGGTCTATATAAACATGGAAATATCTACACCGCTATCTGTACAAACATGGAAATATGTACACCGCTATCTCTATAAACATGGAAATATCTACCCGGTAATCTGTATAAACATGGAAATATTTACACTGCTATCTGTATAAACATGGAAATATCTACAGCGCCATCTCTATAAACATTGAAATATCTACACTGCCATCTGTAAAAACATGGAAATATCTACACTGACAACTGTATAAACATGGAAATATCTACACCACCATCTGTATAAACATGGAAATACCTACAATACCATCTGTATAAACATGGAAATATCTACACAGACATCTGTATAAATATGGAAATATCTACACAGCCATCTGTATATACATGGAAATATCTACACCTCTATCTGTATAAACATGGAAATATCTACACTGAAATCTGTAGAAAGATGGAAATGTCTACACCGCTATCTCTATAAATATGGAAATATGTACACCGCCATCTCCATAAAGGTGGAAGTATCTACTCTGCCATGTGTATAAACACGGAAATATCTACAACACTATCTGTGTAAACATGGAAATATCTACACCGCTATCTGTTTAAACATGGAAATATCTACACCGCCATCTGCATGTCCATGGAAATATCTATGCCGCCATCTATATAAACATGGAAATATCTACACGGCCATCTGTGTATAGATGGAAATATCAACACCGTCATCTGTAGAAACATGGAAATATCTACACCGCTATCTCTATAAACATGGAAATATCTCCACTGCAATCTGTAAAAACATGGAAATATGTATACAGTCATGTGTATAAACATGGAAATATCTACAATGCCATCTGTATACCCATGGAAATATCTACACAGCCATCTGTAGAAACATGTAAATATCTACACTGACATTTCCATAAAGATGGAACTAACTACTCTGCCATCTGTATAAACATGGAAACATATACACCGCCATCTGTGTGAATAAGGAAATATCTACAATGCCATCTGTATGAAGATATAAATATCTGCACCGCGAGCTGTATAAACATGGAAATATCTACATTGCTATCTGTATAAACGTGGAAATACCAACACCGCTGTCGGTATAAACCTGGAAATGTCTACAACGCCATCTATATAAACATGGAAATATCTACACCGCAATGTCTATAAACATGGAAATACCTACACCGCTATCTCTATAAACATGGAAATATCTACACCGCTATCTGTATAAACATGGAAATATCTACACCGCGATCTGTATAAACCTGGAAATATCTACACCACGATCTGTATAAACATGGAAATATCTTCACCACGATCTGCATAAACATGGAAATATCTACACTGCTATCTGTATAAACATGGTAATATCTACAGCACCATCTGTATAAACATGGAAATATCTACACCACCATCTGTATAAACATGGAAATATCTACAATGCCATCTGTAGAAAAATGGAAATATCTACACCGCAATCTGTGTAAACATGGAAATATCTACACCGATATCTGTAAAAACATGGAAATATCTACACCGCTATCTCTACAAACATGGAAATATCTACACCGCGATCTGTATAAACATGGAAATATGTACACCGCGATCTGTATAAACATGGAAATATCTACTCCGCTATCTGTATATACATGGAAATATCTACACAGCTATCTCTATAAACAAGGAAATATCTACACCGCCATCTGTATAAACATGGAAATACCTACAAAGTCGTCTGTATAAAAATGGAAATATCTACAAAACCATCTGAATAAACATGGAAATATCTACACAGCCATCTATATATTCATGGAAATATCTACACCGCTCTCTGTATAAACATGGAAATAACTACACCGCTATTAGTATAAACAAGGAAATATCTACACCGTGATCTGTATAAACATGGAAATATCTACACCGCCATCTCTATAAACATGGAAATATCTACACCCCCATCTGTATAAACATGGAAATATCAACACCGCTGTCTCTATAAACATGGAAAAATCAACACCGCTATCTCTATGAACATGGAAATATCTACACCGCCATCTCTATAAACATGGAAATATCTACACCACGATCAGTATAAACATGGAAATATCTACACCGCTATCTGTATAAACATGGATATATCTCCACTGCTATCTCTTTAAACATCGAAATGTCTACACCGCCATCTGTATAAACATGGAAATACTTACAAAGTTATCTGTATAAACATGGAAATATCTTCACCGCCATCTTTATAAACATGGAAATATCTACACAGCCATGTGTATATACCTGGAGATAACTACACCAGTATATATATAAACATGGAAATAACTACACAGCTATCTTTATAAACATGGAAATATCTACACCGCCATCTACATATCCATGGAAATATCTGCACCGCCATCTGTATAAACATGGAAATATCTACACGGTCATCTGTGAATTGATGGAAATATCAACACTGCCATCTGTACAAACATGGAAACATCTGCACCGCTGTCTGTATAAACATGGAAATATCTACACCGCGGTCTGTATAAACATGGAAATATCTACACCACGATCTGTATAAACATGGAAATATCTACACCGCCATCTGTATATAAATGGAAATACCTACAAAGTCATCTGTATAAACATGGAAATATCTACACAGCCATCTGTATAAACCGGGAAATACCTACACAGCCATCTGTATATACATGGAAATATCTACACCGCTATCTGTATAAACATGGAAATAACTACACCGCTATTAGTATAAACAAGGAAATATTTACACCGTGATCTGTATAAACATGGAAATATCTACACCGCCATCTCTATAAACATGGAAATATCTACACCCCTATCTGTATAAACATGGAAATATCCACACCGCTATCTCTATAAACATGGAAAAATCAACACCGCTATCTCTATGAACATGGAAATATCTACACCGCCATCTCTATAAACATGGAAATATCTACACCACGATCAGTATATACATGGAAATATCTACACTGCTGTCTGTATAAACATGGAAATATCTCCACTGCTATCTCTATAAACATCGAAATATCTACACCGCCATCTGTATAAACATGGAAATACTTACAAACTTATCTGCATAAACATGGAAATATCTTCACCGCCATCTGTATAAACATGGAAATATCTACACGGTCATCTGTGTATAGATGGAAATATCAACACCACCATCTGTACAAACATGGAAATATCTGCACCGCTATCTGTATAAACAAGGAAATATATACACCGCGGTCTGTATAAACATGGAAATATCTACAATGCTATCTCTATAAACATGGAAATATCTACACCGTGATCTGTATCAACGTGGAAATATTTGCACTGCTATCTGTATAAACATGGATATTTCTACACAGTAATCTTTATAAATATGGAAATATCTACACCGCTATCTCTATAAACATGGAAATATCTACACCGCCATCTGTATAAATATGGAAATACCTATACAGTCATCTGTGTAAACATGGAAATATCTACACCACCATCTGTATAAACATGGAAATATCTTCAATGCCATCTGTACACACACGGAATCACCTACAAGGGAATCTGTGTATAGATGGGAACATCAACACCGCCATCTGTACAAACATAGAATTATCTACACTGCTATCTCTATAAACATGGAAATATCTACACTGCCATCTGTAAAAACATGGAAATATCTACACCGATATCTGTAAAAACATGGAAATATCTACACTGCGGTCTGTATAAACATGGAAATATCTTCACCGGTATCTGTATAAACATGGAAATATCTACACCACGATCTGTATATACATGGAAATATATACACCGCTATCTGTATAAACATGGAAATATCTGCACCGCTATCTCTATTAACATGGAAATATCTACAAAGCCATCAGTATAAACATGGAAATACCTACACAGTCATGTGTAGGAACATGGAAACATCTACACTGCCATCTGCGTAGACATAGAAATATCTACACAGACCTCTGTATAAATATGGAAATATCTGCATAGGCATCTGTGTAATCATGGAAATATCTTCACCGCTATCTGTATAAACATGGAAACACCTACACCACTGTCTCTATAAACATGGAAATATGTACACCGCTATGAGTATAAACATGGAAATATCTGCACTGATGTCTGTATAAACATGGAAATATCTCCACCGTTATCTGTTTAAACATGGAAATATCTACAGCGCCATCTCTATAAACATTGAAATATCTACACTGCCATCTCTAAAAACATGGAAATATCTACACAGTCATCTGAATAAATATGGAAATATCTACACCACCATCTGTATATACATGGAAATACCTACAATACCATCTGTATACACATGGAAATATCTACACAGACATCTGTATAAATATGGAAATATCTACACCGCCATCTCTATAAACATGAAAATATCTACACTGCCATCTCCATAAAGATGGAAGTATCTACCCCGTCATGTGTATAAACACGGAAATATCTACACCACCATCTGTGTAAACATGGAAATAACTACACCACTATCTGTATAAACATGGAAATATCTACACCGCCATCTGCATGTCCATGGAAATATCTATGCCGCCATCTGTATAAACATGGAAATATCTACACGGCCATCTGTGTATAGATGGAAATATCAACACCGCCATCTCTATAAACATGAAAATATCTACACTGCCATCTCCATAAAAATGGAACTAACTACTCCGACATCTGTATAAACATGGAAACACCTACACCGCCATCAGTGTGAATAAGGAAATATCTACAATTCCATCTGTATAAAGATATAAATATCTGCACCGCGAGCTGTATAACCTTGGAAAATCTACATAGCTATCTGTATAAAACGTGGAAATACCAACACCGCTATCGGTATAAACATGGAAATATCTACAATGCCATCTATATAAACATGGAAATATCTACACCGCTAGGTCTATAAACATGGAAATAACTACACCGCTATCTCTATAGACATGGAAATATCTACACCGCTATCTGTATAAACATGGAATTATCTACACCGCTATCTGTATAAACATGGAAATATCTACACCGCGATCTGTATAAACATGGAAATATCTTCACCAAAATCTGTATAAACATGGAAATATCTACACCGCAACCTGTATAAACATATATCTACACCACCATCTATAAAAACATGGAAAATCTACAGCGCCATCTTTATAAACATGGAAATATCTACAATGCCATCTGTAGAAAGGTGGAAATATCTGCACTGCAATCTGTGTAAACATGGAAATATCTACACCGCTATCTGTAAAAACATGGAAATATCTACACCGCTATCTGTATAAACATGGAAATATCTACACCGCTATCTGTATAATCATGGAAATATCTACACAGCTATCTCTATAAACATGGAAATATCTACACCGCCATCGGTATAAACATGGAGATACCTACAAAGTCATCTGTATAAACATGGAAATATCTACACAGCTATCTGTATAAACATGGAAAAATCAACACCGCTATCTCTATGAACATGGAAATATCTACACCGCCATCTCTATAAACATGGAAATATCTACACCACGATCAGAATAAACATGGAAATATCTACACCGCTATCTGTATAAACATGGAAATATCTCCACTGCTATCTCTATAAACATCGAAATATCTACACCGCCATCTGTATAAACATGGAAATACTGACAAAGTTATGTGTATAAACATGGAAATATCTTCACAGCCATCTGTATAAACATGGAAATATCTACAAAGCCATGTGTATATACATGGAAATAACTACACCGCTGTGTATATAAACATGGAAATAACTACACCGCTATCTGTATAAACATGGAAATATCTACACCGCCATCTACATATCCATGAAAATATTTACAAAGACATCTGTATAAACGTGGAAATACCTACACAATCATGTGTAGGAACATTTAAATATCTACACTACCATCTTTATATACATAGAAATATCTACAAAGCCCTCTGTATAAATATGGAAATATCTGCATAGGCATCTGTGTAAACATGCAAATATCTGCACCGCTATCTGTATAAACATGGAAATAACTACACCGCTGTCTCTATAAACATGGAAATATGTACACCGCTATGTGTATAAACATGGAAATATCTCCACCTTTATTTATATAAACATGGAAATATCTACAGCGCCATCTCTATAAACATTGAAATATCTACACTGCCATCTGTAAAAACATGGAAATATCTACACCGACAACTGTATAAACATGGAAATATCTACACCACCATCTGTATAAACATGGAAATACCTACAATACCATCTGTATACACATGGAAATATCTACACAGACATCTGTATAAATATGGAAATATCTACACGGCCATCTGTATAAACATGGAAATATCTACACTGCCATCTGTAGAAAGATGGAAATATCTATACCGCTATCTCTATAAATATGGAAATATCTACACTGCCATCTCTATAAACATGAAAATATCTACACTGCCATCTCCATAAAGAAGGAAGTATCTACTCCGCCATGTGAATAAACACGGAAATATCTACACCACCATCTGTGTAAACATGGAAATATCTACACCGCTATCTGTGTAAACATGGAAGAATCTACACCGCTATCTGCATGCCCATGGAAATATCTACGCCACCATATGTATAAACATGGATATATCTACACGGCCATCTGTGTATACATGGAAATATCAACACCGCCATCTGTACAAACATTGAAATATCTACATCGGTATCTCTATAAACATGGAAATATCTGCACTGCCATCTGTAAAAACATGGAAATACGTATACAGTCATCTGTATAAACATGGAAATATCTACAATGACATCTGTATACACGTGGAAATATCTACACAGCCATCTGTAGAAACATGTAAATATCTACACTGCTATCTCTATAAACATGGAAATATCTACACCGCCATCTCAATAAATATGAAAATATGTACACTGCCATTCTCCATAAACATGGAACTAACTACTCCGCCATCTGTATAAACATGGAAACATCTATACCGCCATCTGTGTGAATAAGGAAATATCTACAATGCCATCTGTAAAAAGATATAAATATCTGCACCGCTATCTGTATAAACATGGAAATATCTACACCACCATCTATATAAACATGGAAATATCTACACCGCCATCTGTATAAACATGGAAATATCTTCAATGCCATCTGTAGAAAGATGGAAATATCCACACTGTAATATGTGTAAACATGGAAATATCTACACAGATATCTGTAAAAACATGGAAATATCTACACTGCGGTCTGTATAAACATGGAAATATCTTCACCGGTATCTGTATAAACATGGAAATATCTACACCACGATCTGTATAAACATGGAAATATGTACACCGCTATCTGTATAAACATGGAAATATCTGCACCGCTATCTCTATAAACATGGAAATATCTACAAAGCCATCCGCATGAACATGGAAATATCTACACAGTCATGTGTAGGAACATGGAAACATCTACACTGCCATCTGTATAAACATAGAAATATCTACAAAGACCTCTGTATAAATATGGAAATATCTGCATAGGCATCTGTGTAAACATGGAAATATCTGCACCGCTATCTGTATAAACATGGAAATACCTACACCACTGTCTCTATAAACATGGAAATGTGTACACCGCTATGTGTATAAACATGGAAATATCTCCACTGCTGTCTGTATAAACATGGAAATATCTCCACCGTTATCTGTTTAAACATGGAAATATCTACAGCGCCATCTCTATAAACATTGAAATACCTACACTGCCATCTCTAAAAACATGAAAATAACTACACAGTCATCTGAATAAATATGGAAATATCTACACCACCATCTGCATAAACATGGAAATACCTACAATACCATCTGCAAAAACATGGAAATATCTACACAGACATCTGTATAAATATGGAAATATCTACACCGCCATCTCTATAAACATGAAAATATCTACACTTCCATCTCCATAAAGATGGAAGTATCTACCCCGTCATGTGTATAAACACGGAAATATCTACACCACCATCTGTGTAAACATGGAAATAACTACACCACTATCTGTATAAACATGGGAATATCTACACGGCCATCTGCATGTCCATGGAAATATCTACACCGCCATCTGTATAAACATGGAAATATATACATGGCCATCTGTGTATAGATGGAAATATCAACACCGCCATCTCTATAAACATGAAAATATCTACACTGCCATCTCCATAAAAATGGAACTAACTACTCCGCCATCTGTATAAACATGGAAACGCCTACACCGCCATCAGTGTGAATAAGGAAATATCTACAATGCCATCTGTATAAAGATATAAATATCTGCACCGCGAGCTGTATAACCTTGGAAAATCTACATCGCTATCTGTATAAACGTGGAAATACCAACACATCTATCGGTATAAACATGGAAATATCTACAACGCCATCTATATAAACATGGAAATATCTACACCGCTATGTCTATAAACATGGAAATACCTACACCGCTATCTCTATAGACATGGAAATATCTACACCGCTATCTGTATAAACATGGAAATATCTACACCGCTATCTGTATAAACATGGAAATATCTACACCGCGATCTGTATAATCATGGAAATATCTTCACCAAAATCTGTATAAACATGGAAATATCTAGACCGCAACCTGCATAAACATGGTAATATCTACACTACCATCTATATAAACATGAAAAATCTACAACGCCATCTTTATAAACATGGAAATATCTACAATGCCATCTGTAGAAAGATGGAAATATCTACACCGCAATCTATGTAAACATGGAAATATCTACACCGCTATCTGTAAAAACATGGAAATATCTACACCGCTATCTGTATAAACATGGAAATATCTACACCACGATCTGAATAAACATGGAAATATCTACACCGCGATCTGTATAAACATGGAAATATCTACACCCCTATCTGTATAAACATGGAGATATCTCCACTGCTATCTCTATAAACATCGAAATATCTACACCGCCATCTGTATAAACATGGAAATACTTACAAAGTTCTCAGTATAAACATGGAAATATCTACACCGCCATCTGTATAAACATGGAAATACTTACAAAGTTCTCAGTATAAACATGGAAATATCTACACCGCCATCTGTATAAACATGCAAATATCTACACAGCCATGTGTATATACATGGAAATATCTACACCGCTATCTATATAAACATGGAAATAACTACACCGCTATCTGTATAAACATGGAAATATCTACACGGTCATCTGTGTATAGATGGAAATATCAACACCGCCATCTGTACAAACATGGAAATATCTACACCGCGGTCTGTATAAACATGGAAATACCTACACCGCTATCTGTATAAACATGGAAATATCTACACCGCTATCTGTATAAACATGGAAATACCTACACCGCTCTCTCTATAAACATGGAAATATGTACACCGCTATGTGTATAAACAAGGAAATATCTCCACTGCTCTCTGTATAAACATGGAAATATCTCCACCGTTATCTGTATAAACATGGAAATATCTACAGCGCCATCTCTATAAACATTGAAATATCTACACTGCCATTTGTAGAAACATGGAAATATCTACCCCACCAACTGTATAAACATGGAAATATCTACACCACCATCTGTATAAACATGGAAATACCTACAATACCATCTGTATACACATGGAAATATCTACACAGACATCTGTATAAATATGGAAATATCTACACGGCCCTCTGTATAAACATGGAAATATCAACACTGCCATCTGTAGAAAGATGGAAATATCTACACCGCTATCTCTATAAATATGGAAATATCTACAACACCATCTCTATAAACATGAAAATATCTACACTGCCATCTCCATAACGATGGAAGTATCTACTCCGCCATGTGTATAAACACGGAAATATCTACACCACCGTCTGTGTAAACATGGAAATATCTACACCGCTATCTGTATAAACATGGAAATATCTACACCGCCATTTGCATGTCCATGGAAATATCTACGCTGCCATCTGTTTAAACAAGGAAATATCTACAAGGCCATCTGTGTATAGATGGAAATATCAACACCGCCATCTGTACAAACATGGAAATATCTACACCACTATCTCTATAAACATGGAAATATCTGCACTGCCATCTGTAAAAACATGGAAATACGTATGCAGTCATCTGTATAAACATGGAAATATCTACAATGCCATCTGTATACACATGGAAATATCTACACAGCCATCTGTATAAACATGTAAATATCTACACTGCTATCTCTATAAACATGGAAATATCTACACCGCCATCTCTATAAACATGAAATTATCTACACTGCCATCTCCATAAACATGGAACTAACTACTCCGCCATCTGTATAAACATGGAAACATATACACCACCATCTGTGTGACCAAGGAAATATCTACAATGCCATCTGTACAAAGATATAAATATCTGCACTGCGAGCTGTACAAACATGGAAATATCTACATCGCTATCTGTATAAACGTGGAAATAAAAACACCGCTATCGGTATAAACATGGAAATATCTACAATGCCATCTATATAAACAGGGAAATATGTACATCGCTATGTATATAAACATGGAAATACCTTCACCGCTATCTCTATAAACATGGAAATATCTACACCGCTATCTGTATAAACATGGAAATATCTGCACTGCGATCTGTATAAACATGGAATTATCTACACCGCGATCTGTATAAACATGGAAATATCTTCACCACGATCTGTATATACATGGAAATATCTACACCACTATCTGTAAACTTGGTAATACCTGCACCACCATCTATATAAACATGGAAATATCTGCAATGCCATTTGTAGAAAGATGGAAATATCTACACTGCAATCTGTGTAAACATGGAAATATCTACACCGATATCTGTAAAAACATGGAAATATCTGCACCGCTATCTATATAAACATGGAAATATCTACACCGCGATCTGTATTAAGATGGAAATATCTACACCGCGAGCTGTATAAACATGGAAATATCTACACCGCTATCTGTATAAACATGGAAATATCTACACAACTATCCCTATAAACATGGAAATATCTACACCGCCATCTGTATAAACATGGAAATCACTACAAAGTCATCTGTATAAACATGGAAATATCTACAGAGCCATCTGTATAAACATGGAAATATCTACACAGCCATCTGTTTATCAATGGAAATATCTACACCGCTACCTGTATAAACATGGAACTAACTGCACCGCTATTTTTATAAACAAGCATATATCTACACCGTGATCAGTATAAACATGGAAATATCTACACCGCCATCTCTATAAACATGGAAATATCTACAACCCTATCTGTATAAACATGGAAATATCCACACCGCAATCACTATAAACATGGAAATATCTACACCGCCATCTGTATAAACATGGAAATATCTACAATGCCATCTGTATACACATGGAAATACATACACGGCAATCTGTGTATAGATGGAAACATCAACACCGCCATCTGTACAAACATGAAAATATCTACACTGCTATCTCTATAAACATGGAATTATCTACACTGCGGTCTGTATAAACATGGAAATATCTACTCTGGTGTCTGTATAAACATGGAAATATCTACAGTGCTATCTGTATAAACATGGAAATACCTACACCGCTGTCTCTATAAACATGGAAATATGTACACCGCTAAGTGTATAAACATGGAAATATCTCCACTGCTCTCTGCATAAACTTGGAAATATCTCCACCGTTATCTGTATAAACATGGAAATATCTACAGCGCCATCTCTATAAACATTGAAATATCTACACTGCCATCTGTAAAAACATGGAAATATCTACACAGTCATCTGAATAAACATGGAAGTATCTACACCACCATCTGTATAAACATGGAAATACCTACAATACCATCTGTATACACATGGAAATATCTACACAGACATCTGTATAAATATGGAAACATCTACACCGCCATCTGTATAATCATGGAAATATCTACACTGCCATCTGTAGAAAGATGGAAATATATACACAGCTATCTCCATAAACATGGAAATATCTACAACGCCATCTGTATAAACATGGAAATACTGACAAAGTTATGTGTATAAAAATGGAAATATCTTCACCGCCATCTGTATAAACATGGAAATATCTACAAAGCCATGTGTATATACATGGAAATAACTACACCGATGTGTATATAAACATGGAAATAACTACACCGCTATCTGTATAAACATGGAAATATCTACACCGCCATCTACATATCCATGGAAATATCTACAAAGATATCTGTATAAACATGGAAATACCTACACAATCATGTGTAGGAACATTTAAATATCTACACTGCCATCTTTATAAACTTAGAAATATCTACAAAGCCCTCTGTATAAATATGGAAATATCTGCATAGGAATCTATGTAAATATGGAAATATCTGCACCGCTATCTGTATAAACATGGAAATAACTACACCACCATCTCTATAAACATGAAAATATCTACACTGCCATCTCCATAAAGATGGAAGTATCTACTCCGCCATGTGTATAAACACGGAAATATCTACACCACCATCTGTGTAAACATGGATATATCTACACCGCTATCTGTATAAACATGGAAGTATCTACTCCGCTATCTGCATGCCCATGGAAATATCTACACCGCCATCTGTATAAACATGGAAATATCTACACGGCCATCTGTGAATACATGGAAATTTCAACACCGCCATCTCTATAAACATGGAAATATCTACAACCCTATCGGTGTAAACATGGAGATATCCACACCGCTATCTCTATAAACATGGAAAAATCAACACCGCTATCTCTATGAACATGGAAATATCTATACCACCATCTCTATAAACATGGAAATATCTACACCACGATCAGTATAAACATGGAAATATCTACACCGCTATCGGTATAAACATGGAAATATCTCCAGTGCTATCTCTATAAACATCGAAATATCTACACCGCCATCTGTATAAACTTGGAAACACTTACAAAGTTATCTGTATAAACATGGAAATATCTACACCGCCATCTGTATAAACATGGAAATATCTAGACAGCCATGTGTATATACATGGAAATGTCTACACTGCTATCTATATAAACATGGAAATAACTACACCGCTATCTGTATAAACATGGAAATACCTATACAGTCATCTGTGTAAACATGGAAATATCAACACCGCCATCTGTACAAATATGGAAATAACTACACCGCGGTCTGTATAAACATGGAAATATCTACACCGCTATTTCTATAATCATGGAAATATCTACACCGTGATCTGTATAAACATGGAAATACCTACACCACCATCTGTATAAACATGGAAATACCTATACAGTCATCTGTGTAAACATGGAATTATCAACACCACCATCTGTATAAACATGGAAATATCTACAATGCCATCTGTATACACATGGAAATAACTACACGGCAATCTGTGTATAGATGGAAACATCAACACCGCCATCTGTACAAACATGGAAATATCTACACTGCTGTCTGTATAAACCTGAAAATATCTACACTGCGGTCTGTATAAACATGGAAATATCAACACTGGTATCTGTATAAACATGGAAATATCTACACCACGATCGGTGTAAACATGGAAATATATACACCGCTATCTGTATAAACATGGAAATATCTGCACTGCTATCTCTATAGACATGGAAATATCTACAAAGCCATCTGTAAAAACATGGAAATACCTATACAGTCATCAGTATAAAAATGGAAATATCAGCAATGCCATCTGTATACACATGGAAATATCTACACAGACATCTGTGAAAACATTTAAATATCTACACTGCTATCTCTGTAAACATGGAAATATCCACACAGCCATCTCTATAAACATGAAAATATCTACACTGCCATCTCCATAAACATGGAAGTAACTACTCCGACATCTGTATAAACATGGAAACATCTACACCGCCATCTGTGTGAATTATTAAATATCTACACTGCCATCTGCATAAAGATATAAATATCTGCACCACGAGCTGTATAAACATGGAAATATCTACATCGCTATCTGTGTAAACATGGAAATACCAACACCGCTATCGGTATAAACATGGAAATATCTACAACGCCATATATATAAACATGGAAATATCTACACCGCTATGTCTATAAACATGGAAATACCTACACCGCTATCTCTATAAAAATGGAAATATCTACACCGCTATCTGTATAAACATGGAAATATCTACACCGCTATCTGTATAAACATGGAAATATCTACAATTCCATCTGTAGAAAGATGGAAATATCTACACCTCAGTCTGTGTAAACATCGAAATATCTACACCGATATCTGTAAAAACGTGGAAATATCTACACCGCTATCAGTATAAACATGGAAATATCTACACCGCGATCTGTATAAACATGGAAATATCTACACCATGATCTGTATAAACATGGAAATATCTTCACCTCTATCTGGATAAACATGGAAATATCTACACCGCCATCTGTATAAACATGGAAATATCTACACAGCCATGTGTATATACATGGAAATATCTACACCGCTATCTATATAAACATGGAAATAACTACACTGCTATCTGTGTAAACATGGAAATATCTACACCGCCATCTACATATCCATGGAAATATCTGCGCCGCCATCTTTATAAACATGGAAATATCTACACGGTCATCTGTGTATTGATGGAAATATCAACAGCGCCATCTGTACAAACATGGAAATATCTGCACCGCTATCGTTATTAACATGGAAATATCTACAAAGCCATCCGTATAAACATGGAAATACCTACACAGTCATGTGTAGGAACATGGAAATATCTACAACGCCATCTGTATAAACATGGAAATATCTACACCGTGATCTGTATAAATATGGAAATATCTACAACGTGATCTGTATAAACATGGAAATATCTACACCACCATCTGTATAAACATGGAAATACCTACAATACCATCTGTATACACATGGAAATATCTACACAGACATCTGTATAAATATGGAAATATCTACACGGCCATCTGTATAAACATGGAATTATCTACACTGCCATCTGTAGAAACATGGAAATATCTACACCGCTATCTCTATAAATATGGTAATATCTACACCGCCATCTCTATAAACATGAAAATATCTACACTGCCATCTCCATAAAGATGGAAGTATCTACTCCGCCATGTGTATAAACACGGAAATATATACACCACCATCTGTGTAAACATTTAAATATCTACACCGCTATCTGTATAAACATGGAAATATCTACACGGCCATCTATGTATAGATGTAAATATTAACACCGCCATCTGTACAAACATGGAGATATCTACACCGCTATCTGTATAAACATGGAAATACCTGCACTGCCATCTGTAAAAACATGGAAATACCTATACAGTCATCTGTATAAACATGGAAATATCTACAATGCCATCTGTATTCACATGGAAATATCTACACTGCCATCTCCATAAACATGGAACTTACTACTCCGCTATCTGTATAAACATGGAAACATCTACACCGCCATCTGTGTGAATAAGGAAATATCTACAATGCCATCTGTATAAAGATATAAATAACTGCACCGTGAGCTGTGTAAACATGGAAATAACTACATCGCTATCTGTATAAACGTGGAAATACCAACACCGCTATCGGTATAAACATGGAAATATCTACAACGCCATCTATATAAACATGGAAATATCTACACTGCTATGTCTATAAACATGGAAATACCTACACCGCTATCTCTATAAACATGGAATTATCTACACCGCTATCTGTATAAACATGGAAATATCTACACCGCGATCTGTATAAACATGGAAATAGCTACAATACCATCTGTATACACATGGAAACATCTACACAGATATCTGTATAAATATGGAAATATCTACACCGCCATCTGTATAAACATGGAAATATCTATACTGCCATCTGTAGAAAGATGGAAATACCTACACCGCAATCTCTATAAATGTGGAAATATCTAAACCTCCATCTCTATAAACATGAAAATATCTACACTGCCATCTCCATAAAGATGGAAGTATCTACTGCGCCATGTGTATAAACACGGAAATATCCACACCACCATCTGTGTAAACATGGAAATATCTACACCGCTATCTGTATAAACATGGAAATAACTACACCGCCATCTGCATGTCCATGGAAATATCTACGCCACCATCTGTACAAACATGGAAATATCTACACTGCTATCTCTATAAACATGGATATATCTACACTGCGGTCTGTATAAACATGGAAATATCTACACCGGTATCTGTATAAACATGGAAATATCTACACCACAATCTGTATAAACCTGGAAATATATACAACGCTATCTGTATAAACATGGAAATATCTGCACCGCTATCTCTATAAACATGGAAATATCTACAAAGCCATCTGTATAAACATGGAAATGCCTACACAGTCATGTGTAGGAATATGGAAATACCTACACTGCCATCTGTATAAACATAGAAATATCTACACAGCCCTCTCTATAAATATGGAAATATCTGCATAGGCATCTGTATAAACATGGAAATATCTGCACCGCTATCTGTACAAACATGGAAATCCCTACACCGCTGTCCCTATAAACATGGAAATATGTACACAGCTATGTGTATAAACATGGAAATATCTCCAACGTTATCTGTATAAACATGGAAATATCTACAGCACCATCTTTATAAACATTGAAATATCTACACTGCCATCTATAAAACATGGAAATATCTACACAGTCATCTGAATAAACATGGAAATCTCTACACCAACATCTGTATAAACATGGAAATAGCTACAATACCATCTGCATACAAATGGAAATATATACACAGACATCTGTATAAATATGGAAATATCTACACCGCCATGTGTATAAACATGGAAATATCTACACTGACATCTGTAGAAAGATGGAAATATCAACACCGCTATCTCTATAAATATGGAAATATCTTCACTGCGGTCTGTATAAACATGGAAATATCTACACCGGTATCTGTATAAACATGGAAATATCTACACCACGATCTGTATAAACATGGAAATATTTACACCGCTATCTGTATAAACATGGAAATATCTGCACCGCTATCTCTATAAACATGGAAATATCTACAAAGCCATCTGTATAAACATGGAAATACCTACACAGTCATGTGAAGGAACATGGAAATATCTACACTGCCATCTGTATAAACATGGAAATATCTACAGAGCCCTCTGTATTAATATGGAAATATCTGCATAGGCATCTGTATAAACATGGAAATATCTGCACCGCTATCTGTATAAACATGGAAATACCTACACCGCTGTCTCTATAAACATGGAAATATGTACAACGCTACGTGTATAAACATGGAAATATCTCCACTGCTGTCTGTATAAACATGGATATATCTACACCGCTATCTGTATAAACATGGAAATATCTACACAGCTATCTCTATAAACTTGGAAATACCTACACCGCCATCTGTATAAACATGGAAATACCTACAAAGTCGTCTGTATAAACATGGAAATATCTACACAGCCATCTGTATATACATGGAAATATCTTCACCGCTATCTGTATAAACATGGAAATAACTACACCGCTATTTGTATAAACAAAGGAATATCTACACCGCCATCTGTTTAAACATGGAAATATATACACAGACATCTGTTTATACATGGAAATATCTACACCGCTATCTGTATAAGCATGCTAATAACTACACCGCTATCTGTATAAATGTGGAAATATTTGCACCGCTATCCCTATAAACATGGTAATAACAACACTGCGATCTGTATAAACATGGAAATATCTACACCATGATCTGTATACACATGGAAATATCTACACCGTGATCTCTATAAACATGGAAATATCTAAACTGTGATCTGTATAAACATGGAAATATCTACAACGCCATATATATAAACATGGAAATATCTACACCGCTATGTCTATAAACATGGAAATACCTACACCGCTATCTCTATAAAAATGGAAATATCTACACCGCTATCTGTATAAACATGGAAATATCTACACCGCTATCTGTATAAACATGGAAATATCTACAATTCCATCTGTAGAAAGATGGAAATATCTACACCTCAATCTGTGTAAACATCGAAATATCTACACCGATATCTGTAAAAACATGGAAATATCTTCACCGCTATCAGTATAAACATGGAAATATCTACACCGCGATCTGTATAAACATGGAAATATCTACACCATGATCTGTATAAACATGGAAATATCTTCACCTCTATCTGTATAAACATGGAAATATCTACACCGCCATCTGTATAAACATGGAAATATCTACACTGCCATGTGTATATACATGGAAATATCTACACCGCTATCTATATAAACATGGAAATAACAACACCGCTATCTGTATAAACATGGAAATATCTACACCGCCATCTACATATCCATGGAAACAACTGCGCCGCCATCTGTATAAACATGGAAATATCTACACGGTCATCTGTGAATAGATGGAAATATCAACCCCGCCATTTGTAGAAACATGGAAATATCTGCACCGCCATCTCTATATACATGGAAATATCTGCACTGCCATCTGTTAAAACATGGAAATACCTATACAGTCATCTGTATAAGCATGGAAATATCTACAATGCCATCTGTATACACATTGAAATATCTACACAGCCATCTCTATAAACATGTATATATCTACACTGCTATCTCTATAAACATGGAAATATCTACACCGCCATCTCTATAAACATGAAAATATCTACACTGCCATCTCCATAAACATGGAACTAACTACTCTGCCATCTGTATAAACATGGAAACAACTACACCACCATCTGTGTGAATAAGGACATATCTACAATGCCATCTGTATAAAGATATAAATATCTGCACCGCGAGCTGTATAAACATAGAAATATCTACATCGCTATCTGTATAAACGTGGAAAAACCAACACCGCTATCGGTATAAACATGGAAATATCTACAACGCCATCTATATAAACATAGAAATATCTACACCGCTATGTCTATAAACATGGAAACACCTACACCGCTGTCTCTATAAACATGGAAATATCTACACCGCTATCCGTATAAACATGGAAATATCTACACCTCTATCTGTAGAAACATGGAAATATCTACACCGCAATCTGTGTAAACATGGAGATATCTACACCGATATCTGTAAAAACATGGAAATATCTACACCGCCATCTGTATAAACATGGAAATATCTTCACCGCGATCTGTATAAACCTGGAAATATCTGCACCGTGATCTGTATAAACATGGAAATATCTACACCGCTATCTGTATAAACATGGAAATATCTACACCTTGATCTGTATAAACATGGAAATATCTACACCGCGATCTGTATAAACATGGAAATATCTACACCGTGATCTGTATAAACATGGAAATATCTACACCGCCATCTTTATAAACATGGAAATATCTACACCCCTATCTGTATAAACATGGAAATATCCACACCGCTATCTCTATAAACATGGAAAAATCAACACCGCTATCTGTATGAACATGGAAATATCTACACCGCCATCTCTATAAATATGGAAATATCTACACCGCGATCAGTATAAACGTGGAAATATCTACACCGCTACCTGTATAAACATGGAAATATCTGCACTGCTATCTCTATAAACATCGAAATATCTACACCGCCATCTGTATAAACATGGAAATACTGACAAAATTATCGGTATAAACATGGAAATATCTACACCACCATCTGTAAAAACATTGAAATATCTACACAGCCATGTGTATATACATGGAAATATCTACACCGTTATCTATATAAACATGGAAATAACTACACTGCTATCTGTGTAAACATGGAAATATCTACACCGCCATCTACATATCCATGGAAATATCTGCGCCGCCATCTTTATAAACATGGAAATATCTACACGGTCATCTGTGTATAGATGGAAATATCAACAGCGCCATCTGTACAAACATGGAAATATCTGCACCGCTATCGTTATTAACATGGAAATATCTACAAAGCCATCCGTATAAACATGGAAATACCTACACAGTCATGTGTAGGAACATGGAAATATCTACAACGCCATCTGTATAAACATGGAAATATCTACACCGTGATCTGTATAAATATGGAAATATCTACAACGTGATCTGTATAAACATGGAAATATCTACACCACCATCTGTATAAACATGGAAATACCTACAATACCATCTGTATACACATGGAAATATCTACACAGACATCTGTATAAATATGGAAATATCTACACGGCCATCTGTATAAACATGGAATTATCTACACTGCCATCTGTAGAAACATGGAAATATCTACACCGCTATCTCTATAAATATGGTAATATCTACACCGCCATCTCTATAAACATGAAAATATCTACACTGCCATCTCCATAAAGATGGAAGTATCTACTCCGCCATGTGTATAAACACGGAAATATATACACCACCATCTGTGTAAACATTTAAATATCTACACCGCTATCTGTATAAACATGGAAATATCTACACGGCCATCTATGTATAGATGTAAATATTAACACCGCCATCTGTACAAACATGGAGATATCTACACCGCTATCTGTATAAACATGGAAATACCTGCACTGCCATCTGTAAAAACATGGAAATACCTATACAGTCATCTGTATAAACATGGAAATATCTACAATGCCATCTGTATTCACATGGAAATATCTACACTGCCATCTCCATAAACATGGAACTTACTACTCCGCTATCTGTATAAACATGGAAACATCTACACCGCCATCTGTGTGAATAAGGAAATATCTACAATGCCATCTGTATAAAGATATAAATAACTGCACCGCGAGCTGTGTAAACATGGAAATAACTACATCGCTATCTGTATAAACGTGGAAATACCAACACCGCTATCGGTATAAACATGGAAATATCTACAACGCCATCTATATAAACATGGAAATATCTACACTGCTATGTCTATAAACATGGAAATACCTACACCGCTATCTCTATAAACATGGAATTATCTACACCGCTATCTCTATAAACATGGAAATATCTACACCGCGATCTGTATAAACATGGAAATAGCTACAATACCATCTGTATACACATGGAAACATCTACACAGATATCTGTATAAATATGGAAATATCTACACCGCCATCTGTATAAACATGGAAATATCTATACTGCCATCTGTAGAAAGATGGAAATACCTACACCGCAATCTCTATAAATGTGGAAATATCTAAACCTCCATCTCTATAAACATGAAAATATCTACACTGCCATCTCCATAAAGATGGAAGTATCTACTGCGCCATGTGTATAAACACGGAAATATCCACACCACCATCTGTGTAAACATGGAAATATCTACACCGCTATCTGTATAAACATGGAAATAACTACACCGCCATCTGCATGTCCATGGAAATATCTACGCCACCATCTGTACAAACATGGAAATATCTACACTGCTATCTCTATAAACATGGATATATCTACACTGCGGTCTGTATAAACATGGAAATATCTACACCGGTATCTGTATAAACATGGAAATATCTACACCACAATCTGTATAAACCTGGAAATATATACAACGCTATCTGTATAAACATGGAAATATCTGCACCGCTATCTCTATAAACATGGAAATATCTACAAAGCCATCTGTATAAACATGGAAATGCCTACACAGTCATGTGTAGGAATATGGAAATACCTACACTGCCATCTGTATAAACATAGAAATATCTACACAGCCCTCTCTATAAATATGGAAATATCTGCATAGGCATCTGTATAAACATGGAAATATCTGCACCGCTATCTGTACAAACATGGAAATCCCTACACCGCTGTCCCTATAAACATGGAAATATGTACACCGCTATGTGTATAAACATGGAAATATCTCCAACGTTATCTGTATAAACATGGAAATATCTACAGCACCATCTTTATAAACATTGAAATATCTACACTGCCATCTATAAAACATGGAAATATCTACACAGTCATCTGAATAAACATGGAAATCTCTACACCAACATCTGTATAAACATGGAAATAGCTACAATACCATCTGCATACAAATGGAAATATATACACAGACATCTGTATAAATATGGAAATATCTACACCGCCATGTGTATAAACATGGAAATATCTACACTGACATCTGTAGAAAGATGGAAATATCAACACCGCTATCTCTATAAATATGGAAATATCTACACTGCGGTCTGTATAAACATGGAAATATCTACACCGGTATCTGTATAAACATGGAAATATCTACACCACGATCTGTATAAACATGGAAATATTTACACCGCTATCTGTATAAACATGGAAATATCTGCACCGCTATCTCTATAAACATGGAAATATCTACAAAGCCATCTGTATAAACATGGAAATACCTACACAGTCATGTGAAGGAACATGGAAATATCTACACTGCCATCTGTATAAACATGGAAATATCTACAGAGCCCTCTGTATTAATATGGAAATATCTGCATAGGCATCTGTATAAACATGGAAATATCTGCACCGCTATCTGTATAAACATGGAAATACCTACACCGCTGTCTCTATAAACATGGAAATATGTACAACGCTACGTGTATAAACATGGAAATATCTCCACTGCTGTCTGTATAAACATGGATATATCTACACCGCTATCTGTATAAACATGGAAATATCTACACAGCTATCTCTATAAACTTGGAAATACCTACACCGCCATCTGTATAAACATGGAAATACCTACAAAGTCGTCTGTATAAACATGGAAATATCTACACAGCCATCTGTATATACATGGAAATATCTTCACCGCTATCTGTATAAACATGGAAATAACTACACCGCTATTTGTATAAACAAAGGAATATCTACACCGCCATCTGTTTAAACATGGAAATATATACACAGACATCTGTTTATACATGGAAATATCTACACCGCTATCTGTATAAGCATGCTAATAACTACACCGCTATCTGTATAAATGTGGAAATATTTGCACCGCTATCCCTATAAACATGGTAATAACAACACTGCGATCTGTATAAACATGGAAATATCTACACCATGATCTGTATACACATGGAAATATCTACACCGCGATCTCTATAAACATGGAAATATCTAAACTGTGATCTGTATAAACATGGAAATATCTACAACGCCATATATATAAACATGGAAATATCTACACCGCTATGTCTATAAACATGGAAATACCTACACCGCTATCTCTATAAAAATGGAAATATCTACACCGCTATCTGTATAAACATGGAAATATCTACACCGCTATCTGTATAAACATGGAAATATCTACAATTCCATCTGTAGAAAGATGGAAATATCTACACCTCAATCTGTGTAAACATCGAAATATCTACACCGATATCTGTAAAAACATGGAAATATCTTCACCGCTATCAGTATAAACATGGAAATATCTACACCGCGATCTGTATAAACATGGAAATATCTACACCATGATCTGTATAAACATGGAAATATCTTCACCTCTATCTGTATAAACATGGAAATATCTACACCGCCATCTGTATAAACACGGAAATATCTACACAGCCATGTGTATATACATGGAAATATCTACACCGCTATCTATATAAACATGGAAATAACAACACCGCTATCTGTATAAACATGGAAATATCTACACCGCCATCTACATATCCATGGAAATAACTGCGCCGCCATCTGTATAAACATGGAAATATCTACACGGTCATCTGTGAATAGATGGAAATATCAACCCCGCCATTTGTAGAAACATGGAAATATCTGCACCGCCATCTCTATATACATGGAAATATCTGCACTGCCATCTGTTAAAACATGGAAATACCTATACAGTCATCTGTATAAGCATGGAAATATCTACAATGCCATCTGTATACACATTGAAATATCTACACAGCCATCTCTATAAACATGTATATATCTACACTGCTATCTCTATAAACATGGAAATATCTACACCGCCATCTCTATAAACATGAAAATATCTACACTGCCATCTCCATAAACATGGAACTAACTACTCTGCCATCTGTATAAACATGGAAACAACTACACCACCATCTGTGTGAATAAGGACATATCTACAATGCCATCTGTATAAAGATATAAATATCTGCACCGCGAGCTGTATAAACATAGAAATATCTACATCGCTATCTGTATAAACGTGGAAAAACCAACACCGCTATCGGTATAAACATGGAAATATCTACAACGCCATCTATATAAACATAGAAATATCTACACCGCTATGTCTATAAACATGGAAACACCTACAGCGCTGTCTCTATAAACATGGAAATATCTACACCGCTATCCGTATAAACATGGAAATATCTACACCTCTATCTGTAGAAACATGGAAATATCTACACCGCAATCTGTGTAAACATGGAGATATCTACACCGATATCTGTAAAAACATGGAAATATCTGCACCGCCACCTGTATAAACATGTAAATATCTTCACCGCGATCTGTATAAACCTGGAAATATCTGCACCGTGATCTGTATAAACATGGAAATATCTACACCGCTATCTGTATAAACATGGAAATATCTACACCTTGATCTGTATAAACATGGAAATATCTACACCGCGATCTGTATAAACATGGAAATATCTACACCGTGATCTGTATAAACATGGAAATATCTACACCGCCATCTTTATAAACATGGAAATATCTACACCCCTATCTGTATAAACATGGAAATATCCACACCGCTATCTCTATAAACATGGAAAAATCAACACCGCTATCTGTATGAACATGGAAATATCTACACCGCCATCTCTATAAATATGGAAATATCTACACCGCGATCAGTATAAACGTGGAAATATCTACACCGCTACCTGTATAAACATGGAAATATCTGCACTGCTATCTCTATAAACATCGAAATATCTACACCGCCATCTGTATAAACATGGAAATACTGACAAAATTATCGGTATAAACATGGAAATATCTACACCACCATCTGTAAAAACATTGAAATATCTACACAGCCATGTGTATATACATGGAAATATCTACACCGTTATCTATATAAACATGGAAATAACTACACTGCTATCTGTGTAAACATGGAAATATCTACACCGCCATCTACATATCCATGGAAATATCTGCGCCGCCATCTTTTTAAACATGGAAATATCTACACGGTCATCTGTGTATTGATGGAAATATCAACAGCGCCATCTGTACAAACATGGAAATATCTGCACCGCTATCGTTATTAACATGGAAATATCTACAAAGCCATCCGTATAAACATGGAAATACCTACACAGTCATGTGTAGGAACATGGAAATATCTACAACGCCATCTGTATAAACATGGAAATATCTACACCGTGATCTGTATAAATATGGAAATATCTACAACGTGATCTGTATAAACATGGAAATATCTACACCACCATCTGTATAAACATGGAAATACCTACAATACCATCTGTATACACATGGAAATATCTACACAGACATCTGTATAAATATGGAAATATCTACACGGCCATCTGTATAAACATGGAATTAACTACACTGCCATCTGTAGAAACATGGAAATATCTACACCGCTATCTCTATAAATATGGTAATATCTACACCGCCATCTCTATAAACATGAAAATATCTACACTGCCATCTCCATAAAGATGGAAGTATCTACTCCGCCATGTGTATAAACACGGAAATATATACACCACCATCTGTGTAAACATTTAAATATCTACACCGCTATCTGTATAAACATGGAAATATCTACACGGCCATCTATGTATAGATGTAAATATTAACACCGCCATCTGTACAAACATGGAGATATCTACACCGCTATCTGTATAAACATGGAAATACCTGCACTGCCATCTGTAAAAACATGGAAATACCTATACAGTCATCTGTATAAACATGGAAATATCTACAATGCCATCTGTATTCACATGGAAATATCTACACTGCCATCTCCATAAACATGGAACTTACTACTCCGCTATCTGTATAAACATGGAAACATCTACACCGCCATCTGTGTGAATAAGGAAATATCTACAATGCCATCTGTATAAAGATATAAATAACTGCACCGCGAGCTGTGTAAACATGGAAATAACTACATCGCTATCTGTATAAACGTGGAAATACCAACACCGCTATCGGTATAAACATGGAAATATCTACAACGCCATCTATATAAACATGGAAATATCTACACTGCTATGTCTATAAACATGGAAATACCTACACCGCTATCTCTATAAACATGGAATTATCTACACCGCTATCTCTATAAACATGGAAATATCTACACCGCGATCTGTATAAACATGGAAATAGCTACAATACCATCTGTATACACATGGAAACATCTACACAGATATCTGTATAAATATGGAAATATCTACACCGCCATCTGTATAAACATGGAAATATCTATACTGCCATCTGTAGAAAGATGGAAATACCTACACCGCAATCTCTATAAATGTGGAAATATCTAAACCTCCATCTCTATAAACATGAAAATATCTACACTGCCATCTCCATAAAGATGGAAGTATCTACTGCGCCATGTGTATAAACACGGAAATATCCACACCACCATCTGTGTAAACATGGAAATATCTACACCGCTATCTGTATAAACATGGAAATAACTACACCGCCATCTGCATGTCCATGGAAATATCTACGCCACCATCTGTACAAACATGGAAATATCTACACTGCTATCTCTATAAACATGGATATATCTACACTGCGGTCTGTATAAACATGGAAATATCTACACCGGTATCTGTATAAACATGGAAATATCTACACCACAATCTGTATAAACCTGGAAATATATACAACGCTATCTGTATAAACATGGAAATATCTGCACCGCTATCTCTATAAACATGGAAATATCTACAAAGCCATCTGTATAAACATGGAAATGCCTACACAGTCATGTGTAGGAATATGGAAATACCTACACTGCCATCTGTATAAACATAGAAATATCTACACAGCCCTCTCTATAAATATGGAAATATCTGCATAGGCATCTGTATAAACATGGAAATATCTGCACCGCTATCTGTACAAACATGGAAATCCCTACACCGCTGTCCCTATAAACATGGAAATATGTACACCGCTATGTGTATAAACATGGAAATATCTCCAACGTTATCTGTATAAACATGGAAATATCTACAGCACCATCTTTATAAACATTGAAATATCTACACTGCCATCTATAAAACATGGAAATATCTACACAGTCATCTGAATAAACATGGAAATCTCTACACCAACATCTGTATAAACATGGAAATAGCTACAATACCATCTGCATACAAATGGAAATATATACACAGACATCTGTATAAATATGGAAATATCTACACCGCCATGTGTATAAACATGGAAATAACTACACTGACATCTGTAGAAAGATGGAAATATCAACACCGCTATCTCTATAAATATGGAAATATCTACACTGCGGTCTGTATAAACATGGAAATATCTACACCGGTATCTGTATAAACATGGAAATATCTACACCACGATCTGTATAAACATGGAAATATTTACACCGCTATCTGTATAAACATGGAAATATCTGCACCGCTATCTCTATAAACATGGAAATATCTACAAAGCCATCTGTATAAACATGGAAATACCTACACAGTCATGTGAAGGAACATGGAAATATCTACACTGCCATCTGTATAAACATGGAAATATCTACAGAGCCCTCTGTATTAATATGGAAATATCTGCATAGGCATCTGTATAAACATGGAAATATCTGCACCGCTATCTGTATAAACATGGAAATACCTACACCGCTGTCTCTATAAACATGGAAATATGTACAACGCTACGTGTATAAACATGGAAATATCTCCACTGCTGTCTGTATAAACATGGATATATCTACACCGCTATCTGTATAAACATGGAAATATCTACACAGCTATCTCTATAAACTTGGAAATACCTACACCGCCATCTGTATAAACATGGAAATACCTACAAAGTCGTCTGTATAAACATGGAAATATCTACACAGCCATCTGTATATACATGGAAATATCTTCACCGCTATCTGTATAAACATGGAAATAACTACACCGCTATTTGTATAAACAAAGGAATATCTACACCGCCATCTGTTTAAACATGGAAATATATACACAGACATCTGTTTATACATGGAAATATCTACACCGCTATCTGTATAAGCATGCTAATAACTACACCGCTATCTGTATAAATGTGGAAATATTTGCACCGCTATCCCTATAAACATGGTAATAACAACACTGCGATCTGTATAAACATGGAAATATCTACACCATGATCTGTATACACATGGAAATATCTACACCGCGATCTCTATAAACATGGAAATATCTAAACTGTGATCTGTATAAACATGGAAATATCTACAACGCCATATATATAAACATGGAAATATCTACACCGCTATGTCTATAAACATGGAAATACCTACACCGCTATCTCTATAAAAATGGAAATATCTACACCGCTATCTGTATAAACATGGAAATATCTACACCGCTATCTGTATAAACATGGAAATATCTACAATTCCATCTGTAGAAAGATGGAAATATCTACACCTCAATCTGTGTAAACATCGAAATATCTACACCGATATCTGTAAAAACATGGAAATATCTTCACCGCTATCAGTATAAACATGGAAATATCTACACCGCGATCTGTATAAACATGGAAATATCTACACCATGATCTGTATAAACATGGAAATATCTTCACCTCTATCTGTATAAACATGGAAATATCTACACCGCCATCTGTATAAACATGGAAATATCTACACAGCCATGTGTATATACATGGAAATATCTACACCGCTATCTATATAAACATGGAAATAACAACACCGCTATCTGTATAAACATGGAAATATCTACACCGCCATCTACATATCCATGGAAATAACTGCGCCGCCATCTGTATAAACATGGAAATATCTACACGGTCATCTGTGAATAGATGGAAATATCAACCCCGCCATTTGTAGAAACATGGAAATATCTGCACCGCCATCTCTATATACATGGAAATATCTGCACTGCCATCTGTTAAAACATGGAAATACCTATACAGTCATCTGTATAAGCATGGAAATATCTACAATGCCATCTGTATACACATTGAAATATCTACACAGCCATCTCTATAAACATGTATATATCTACACTGCTATCTCTATAAACATGGAAATATCTACACCGCCATCTCTATAAACATGAAAATATCTACACTGCCATCTCCATAAACATGGAACTAACTACTCTGCCATCTGTATAAACATGGAAACAACTACACCACCATCTGTGTGAATAAGGACATATCTACAATGCCATCTGTATAAAGATATAAATATCTGCACCGCGAGCTGTATAAACATAGAAATATCTACATCGCTATCTGTATAAACGTGGAAAAACCAACACCGCTATCGGTATAAACATGGAAATATCTACAACGCCATCTATATAAACATAGAAATATCTACACCGCTATGTCTATAAACATGGAAACACCTACAGCGCTGTCTCTATAAACATGGAAATATCTACACCGCTATCCGTAAAAACATGGAAATATCTACACCTCTATCTGTAGAAACATGGAAATATCTACACCGCAATCTGTGTAAACATGGAGATATCTACACCGATATCTGTAAAAACATGGAAATATCTGCACCGCCATCTGTATAAACATGTAAATATCTTCACCGCGATCTGTATAAACCTGGAAATATCTGCACCGTGATCTGTATAAACATGGAAATATCTACACCGCTATCTGTATAAACATGGAAATATCTACACCTTGATCAGTATAAACATGGAAATATCTACACCGCGATCTGTATAAACATGGAAATATCTACACCGTGATCTGTATAAACATGGAAATATCTACACCGCCATCTTTATAAACATGGAAATATCTACACCCCTATCTGTATAAACATGGAAATATCCACACCGCTATCTCTATAAACATGGAAAAATCAACACCGCTATCTGTATGAACATGGAAATATCTACACCGCCATCTCTATAAATATGGAAATATCTACACCGCGATCAGTATAAACGTGGAAATATCTACACCGCTACCTGTATAAACATGGAAATATCTGCACTGCTATCTCTATAAACATCGAAATATCTACACCGCCATCTGTATAAACATGGAAATACTGACAAAATTATCGGTATAAACATGGAAATATCTACACCACCATCTGTAAAAACATTGAAATATCTACACAGCCATGTGTATATACATGGAAATATCTACACCGTTATCTATATAAACATGGAAATAACTACACTGCTATCTGTGTAAACATGGAAATATCTACACCGCCATCTACATATCCATGGAAATATCTGCGCCGCCATCTTTATAAACATGGAAATATCTACACGGTCATCTGTGTATTGATGGAAATATCAACAGCGCCATCTGTACAAACATGGAAATATCTGCACCGCTATCGTTATTAACATGGAAATATCTACAAAGCCATCCGTATAAACATGGAAATACCTACACAGTCATGTGTAGGAACATGGAAATATCTACAACGCCATCTGTATAAACATGGAAATATCTACACCGTGATCTGTATAAATATGGAAATATCTACAACGTGATCTGTATAAACATGGAAATATCTACACCACCATCTGTATAAACATGGAAATACCTACAATACCATCTGTATAAACATGGAATTATCTACACTGCCATCTGTAGAAACATGGAAATATCTACACCGCTATCTCTATAAATATGGTAATATCTACACCGCCATCTCTATAAACATGAAAATATCTACACTGCCATCTCCATAAAGATGGAAGTATCTACTCCGCCATGTGTATAAACACGGAAATATATACACCACCATCTGTGTAAACATTTAAATATCTACACCGCTATCTGTATAAACATGGAAATATCTACACGGCCATCTATGTATAGATGTAAATATTAACACCGCCATCTGTACAAACATGGAGATATCTACACCGCTATCTGTATAAACATGGAAATACCTGCACTGCCATCTGTAAAAACATGGAAATACCTATACAGTCATCTGTATAAACATGGAAATATCTACAATGCCATCTGTATTCACATGGAAATATCTACACTGCCATCTCCATAAACATGGAACTTACTACTCCGCTATCTGTATAAACATGGAAACATCTACACCGCCATCTGTGTGAATAAGGAAATATCTACAATGCCATCTGTATAAAGATATAAATAACTGCACCGCGAGCTGTGTAAACATGGAAATAACTACATCGCTATCTGTATAAACGTGGAAATACCAACACCGCTATCGGTATAAACATGGAAATATCTACAACGCCATCTATATAAACATGGAAATATCTACACTGCTATGTCTATAAACATGGAAATACCTACACCGCTATCTCTATAAACATGGAATTATCTACACCGCTATCTGTATAAACATGGAAATATCTACACCGCGATCTGTATAAACATGGAAATAGCTACAATACCAACTGTATACACATGGAAACATCTACACAGATATCTGTATAAATATGGAAATATCTACACCGCCATCTGTATAAACATGGAAATATCTATACTGCCATCTGTAGAAAGATGGAAATACCTACACCGCAATCTCTATAAATGTGGAAATATCTAAACCTCCATCTCTATAAACATGAAAATATCTACACTGCCATCTCCATAAAGATGGAAGTATCTACTGCGCCATGTGTATAAACACGGAAATATCCACACCACCATCTGTGTAAACATGGAAATATCTACACCGCTATCTGTATAAACATGGAAATAACTACACCGCCATCTGCATGTCCATGGAAATATCTACGCCACCATCTGTACAAACATGGAAATATCTACACTGCTATCTCTATAAACATGGATATATCTACACTGCGGTCTGTATAAACATGGAAATATCTACACCGGTATCTGTATAAACATGGAAATATCTACACCACAATCTGTATAAACCTGGAAATATATACAACGCTATCTGTATAAACATGGAAATATCTGCACCGCTATCTCTATAAACATGGAAATATCTACAAAGCCATCTGTATAAACATGGAAATGCCTACACAGTCATGTGTAGGAATATGGAAATACCTACACTGCCATCTGTATAAACATAGAAATATCTACACAGCCCTCTCTATAAATATGGAAATATCTGCATAGGCATCTGTATAAACATGGAAATATCTGCACCGCTATCTGTACAAACATGGAAATCCCTACACCGCTGTCCCTATAAACATGGAAATATGTACACAGCTATGTGTATAAACATGGAAATATCTCCAACGTTATCTGTATAAACATGGAAATATCTACAGCACCATCTTTATAAACATTGAAATATCTACACTGCCATCTATAAAACATGGAAATATCTACACAGTCATCTGAATAAACATGGAAATCTCTACACCAACATCTGTATAAACATGGAAATAGCTACAATACCATCTGCATACAAATGGAAATATATACACAGACATCTGCATAAATATGAAAATATCTACACCGCCATGTGTATAAACATGGAAATATCTACACTGACATCTGTAGAAAGATGGAAATATCAACACCACTATCTCTATAAATATGGAAATATCTACACTGCGGTCTGTATAAACATGGAAATATCTACACCGGTATCTGTATAAACATGGAAATATCTACACCACGATCTGTATAAACATGGAAATATTTACACCGCTATCTGTATAAACATGGAAATATCTGCACCGCTATCTCTATAAACATGGAAATATCTACAAAGCCATCTGTATAAACATGGAAATACCTACACAGTCATGTGAAGGAACATGGAAATATCTACACTGCCATCTGTATAAACATGGAAATATCTACAGAGCCCTCTGTATTAATATGGAAATATCTGCATAGGCATCTGTATAAACATGGAAATATCTGCACCGCTATCTGTATAAACATGGAAATACCTACACCGCTGTCTCTATAAACATGGAAATATGTACAACGCTACGTGTATAAACATGGAAATATCTCCACTGCTGTCTGTATAAACATGGATATATCTACACCGCTATCTGTATAAACATGGAAATATCTACACAGCTATCTCTATAAACTTGGAAATACCTACACCGCCATCTGTATAAACATGGAAATACCTACAAAGTCGTCTGTATAAACATGGAAATATCTACACAGCCATCTGTATATACATGGAAATATCTTCACCGCTATCTGTATAAACATGGAAATAACTACACCGCTATTTGTATAAACAAAGGAATATCTACACCGCCATCTGTTTAAACATGGAAATATATACACAGACATCTGTTTATACATGGAAATATCTACACCGCTATCTGTATAAGCATGCTAATAACTACACCGCTATCTGTATAAATGTGGAAATATTTGCACCGCTATCCCTATAAACATGGTAATAACAACACCGCGATCTGTATAAACATGGAAATATCTACACCATGATCTGTATACACATGGAAATATCTACACCGCGATCTCTATAAACATGGAAATATCTAAACTGTGATCTGTATAAACATGGAAATATCTACACCGCCATCTCTATAAACATGGAAATATCTACATTCCTATGTGTATAAACATAAAATATCTTCACAGCTATCTCTATAAACATGGAAAAATCAACACCGCTATCTCTATGACCATGGAAATATCTACACCGCCATCTCTATAAACATGGAAATATCTACACCGCGATCAGTATAAACATGGAAATATCTACACCGCTATCTGTATACACATGGAAATATCTCCACTGCTCTCTCTATAAACATCGAAATATCTACGCCGCCATATGTATAAACATGGAAATATCTACACGGCCATCTGTGTATAGATGGAAATATCAACACCGCCATCTGTACAAACATGGAAAATCTACACCGCTATCTCTATAAACATGGAAATATCTGCACTGCCATCTGTAAAAACATGGAAATAGCTATACAGTCGTCTGTGTAAACATGGAAATATCTACAATAGCATCTGTATACACATGGAAATATCTACACAGCCATCTGTATAAACATGTAAATATCTACACTGCTATCTCTATAAACATGGAAATATCTACACAGCCATCCCTATGAACATGAAAATATCTACACTGCCATCTCCATAAACATGGAACTAACTACTCCACCATCGGTATAAACATGGAAACATCTACACCGCCATCCGTGTGGATAAGGAAATACCTACAATGCCATCTGTGTAAAGATATAAATATCTGCACCGCGAGTTGTATAAACATAGAAATATCAACATCGCTATCTGAATAAACGTGGAAATACCAACACCGCTATCGGTATAAACATGGAAATATCTACAACGCCATCTATATAAACATGGAAATATCTACACAGCTATGTCTATAAACATGGAAATATCTACACCGCCATCTGTATAAACATAGAAATATCTACACCGCTATCTGTATAAACATGGAAAATCTACACCGCTATCTGTATAAACATGGAAATATCTACAACACCATCTCTATAATCAAGGAAATATCTAAACCGCTATCTCTGTAAACATGTAAAACCTATACCGCTATTTGCATAAACATGGAAATATCTACACCGCTATCTGTATAAACATGGAAATATCTACACCGCCATCTGTATAAACATGAAAATATGTCCACCGCTATCTGTATAAACTTGAAAATATGTCCACCGCTATCTGTATAAACATGGAAATATCTACACCGCTATCTATATAAACATGGAAATATCTACACCGCTATCTATATAAACATGTAAATAACTATAACGCTATCTCTATAAACATGGAAATATCTACACTGCCATCTGTATAAACATGGAAATATGTACACAGTCATCTGTATAAACTTGGAAATAACTACCCCGTTATGTGTATAAAAATGGAAATATCTACATGGTTATCTGTATAAACATGGAAATATCTAGACCGCTATCTGTATAAACATTCATATATCTACATTGCTATCTGTGAAAACATGGAAGTACCTCCTCCGCTATCTCTATAAACATGGAAATACCTACATTGCTATCTGTATAAACATGGAAATATCTACACCGCCATCTGTATAAAAAAGCAATTATCTACAGCGCTATCTATGTAAACATGGAAATATCTCCACCGCTATCTGCATAGACATGGAAATATCTACACCGCTATCTTTGTAAACATGGAAATATCTACACTGCAATCTCCATAAACATGGAAACATCTACAACAGTATCTGTGTAAACATGGGAATATCTTCACAGCTGTCGGTGTAAACATGGAAATACGTACACCGCAATCTGTGTGAATATGGAAATATCTACACCTCTTTCTCTGTAAACATGGAAATATCTACACCACTATCTGTATAAACATGGAAATATCTACACCGCTATCTGTATAAACTTGGAAATATCTACACCACAATCTGTATAAACATGGATATATTTACACCGCTATCTGTATAAACATGTTAATATCTACACTGCTATCTGTATAAACATGGAAATATCTACTCCGCTATTTGCATAAATATGGAAATATCTACACCGCTATCTCTATAAACATGGAAATGGCAACACCGCTATCTGTATAAACATGGAAATATCTACATGGCTATCCCTAAAAACATGGAAATATCTTCACCGCCTTCTGTATAAACATGGAAATATCTACACTGCCATCTGTTTAAACATGGATATAACTAAACCGCTATCTCTATAAACATTGAAATATCAACCCTGCCTTCTGGATATACATGGAAATACCTACACAGTCATCTGTGTAAACATGGAAATATCTACACAACCATCTCTATAAACATGGAAATACCTACACCGCTATTTCTATAAACATGAAAATAGCCATACCGCAATCTGTATAAACATGGAAGTATCTACACTGCCATCTGTATAAACATGGAAATATCTACACTGCCATCTGTATACACATGGAAATATCTACACAGTCATCTGTATAAACATTGAAATATCACCACCCCTATCTGTATAAACATGGAAATATCTCCACTGCTATCTGTATAAACATGGAAATATCTACACCGCTATCTGTATAAACATGGAAATGTCTACACCGCTATCTGTATAAACATGGACATATCTCCTCCGCTATCTGTATAAACATGGAAATATTTACATCGCTATCTGTATTAACATGGAAATATTTCCACCGCAATCTGTGTAAACATAGAAATATCTACACCGCTATCTTTATAAACATGGAAATATCTACACCGCTATCTGTATAAACATGGAAATATATACACCACGATCTGTATAAACATGGATATATCTACACCGCTATCTGTGTAAACTTGGAAACATCTACACCGCTATCTGTATAAACATGGAAATATCTACACCGCTATCTGTATAACTATGGAAATATTTACACCGCTATCTCTATAAACATGGAAATGTCTACACCGCTGTCTGTATAAACATGGAAATATCTTCATGGCTATCTCTCTAAAAATGGACATATCTTCACCGCCATATGTAAACATGGAAATACCTACAAAGTCACCTGTATAAACATAGAAATATCTACCCCACTATCTGTATAAACATTGAAGTATCTACACTGCAATCTGTATAAACATGTAAATAACTACACAGACATCTCTATAAACATGGAAATATCTACATCGCTATCTGTATAAACATGGAAATATCCAGAACGCTATCTGCGAAACGTGGAAATATTTACACCGCAATCTGTAAAAAACATGGAAATATCTACACAGTCGTCTGTATAAACATAGAAATATTTACACCCCCATCTGTAACAACATGGAAATATCTACACCGCTGTCTCTACAAACATGGAAATACCTGCACCGCTATCTGTATAAACACGGAAATATCGACACGGCTACCTGTATAAACTTGGAAATATCTACACTGCCATCTCTATAAACATGAAAATATGTCCACCGCTATCTGTATAAACTTGAAAATATCTCCACCGCTATCTGTATAAACATGGAATTATCTACACCTCTATCTGTATAAACATGGAAATATCAACACCGCTATCTGTATAAACATGGAAATATCTACAACGCTACCTGTATAGAGGTGGAAATATCTACACCGCAATCTGTGCAAATATGGAAATATCTACACCTCTATCTCTGTAAATATGGAAATATCTACTCCGCTATCTGTATAAACATGGAAATATCTACACCGCTATCTGTATAAACATGGAAATATACACACCACGATCTCTATAAACATGGATATATCTACACCGCTATCTGTATAAACATGGAAACATGTACACCGCTATCTGTATAAACATGGACATATCTACACCGCTATCTGTATAACTATGGAAATATCTACACCGCTATATCTCTAAACATGGAAATGTCTACACCGCTGTCTGTATAAACATGGAAATATCTTCATGGCTATCTCTCTAAACATGGAAATATCTACACCGCCATATGTATAAACATGGAAATACCTACACAGTCATCTGTATAAACATGGAAATATCTACAACGCTATCTGTATAAACATGGTAATATCTACACCACCATCTATATAAACATGGAAATATGTGCACCACCATCTGTATAAACATGGAAATATCTACAATGCCATCTGTAGAAAGATGGAAATATCTACACTGCAATCGGGGTAAACATGGAAATATCTACACCGATATCTGTAAAAACATGGAAATATCTACACCGCTATCTGTATAAATATGGAAATATCTTCATCGCTAACACTATAAACATGGAAATATCTACACCGGTATGTCTATAAGCATGGAAATATCTACACCGCTATCTGTATAAACAAGGAAATAACTCCACCGCTATCTGTATAAACATTGAAACATCTACACAGCTATATCTAAAAACATGGAATTATCTACACTGCTATGTGTTTAAACATGGAAATGTCTACAATGCTATCTGTGTAAAAATTTAAATATCTACACTGTTATCTGTGTAAACATGGAAATATCTGCACCACAATGTGTGCAAAGATGGAAATATATACAACGCTATCTCTATTAACATGGATATATCTGCACCGCTATCTGTATAAACATGGAAATATCTACACCGCTATCTCTATAATCATGGAAATATCTACACCGCCATCTGTAGAAACATGGAAATATCTACACAGTCATCTGTATATACATGAAAATATCTACAACACCATCTCTATAGACATGGAAATATCTACAACACCATCTCTATAATCATGGAAATATCTACACCGCTATCTCTGTAAACATGTAAAACCTATACTGCTATTTGCATAAACATGGAAATATCTACACCGCTATCTGTATAAACATGGAAATATCTACACCGCTATCTGTATAAACTTGGAAATATCTACACCGCCATCTGTATAAACATGAAAATATGTCCACCGCTATCTGTATAAACTTGAAAATATGTCCACCGCTATCTGTATAAACATGGAAATATCTACACCGCTATCTATATAAACATGGAAATATCTACACCGCCATCTGTATAAACATGGAAATATGTACACAGTCATCTGTATAAACTTGGAAATAACTACCCCGTTATTTGTATAAAAATGGAAATATCTACATGGTTATCTGTATAAACATGGAAATATCTAGACCGCTATCTGTATAAACATTCATATATGTACATTGCTATCTGTGAAAACATGGAAGTACCTCCTCCGCTATCTCTATAAACATGGAAATACCTACATTGCTATCTGTATAAACATGGAAATATCTACACCGCCATCTGTATAAAAAAGCAATTATCTACAGCGCTATCTATGTAAACATGGAAATATCTCCACCGCTATCTGCATAGACATGGAAATATCTACACCGCTATCTTTGTAAACATGGAAATATCTACACTGCAATCTCCATAAACATGGAAACATCTACAACAGTATCTGTGTAAACATGGGAATATCTTCACAGCTGTCGGTGTAAACATGGAAATACGTACACCGCAATCTGTGTGAATATGGAAATATCTACACCTCTTTCTCTGTAAACATGGAAATATCTACACCACTATCTGTATAAACATGGAAATATCTACACCGCTATCTGTATAAACTTGGAAATATCTACACCACAATCTGTATAAACATGGATATATTTACACCGCTATCTGTATAAACATGTTAATATCTACACTGCTATCTGTATAAACATGGAAATATCTACTCCGCTATTTGCATAAATATGGAAATATCTACACCGCTATCTCTATAAACATGGAAATGGCAACACCGCTATCTGTATAAACATGGAAATATCTACATGGCTATCCCTAAAAACATGGAAATATCTTCACCGCCTTCTGTATAAACATGGAAATATCTACACTGCCATCTGTTTAAACATGGATATAACTAAACCGCTATCTCTATAAACATTGAAATATCAACACTGCCTTCTGGATATACATGGAAATACCTACACAGTCATCTGTGTAAACATGGAAATATCTACACAACCATCTCTATAAACATGGAAATACCTACACCGCTATTTCTATAAACATGAAAATAGCCATACCGCAATCTGTATAAACATGGAAATATCTACACTGCCATCTGTATAAACATGGAAATATCTACACTGCCATCTGTATACACATGGAAATATCTACACAGTCATCTGTATAAACATTGAAATATCTCCACCCCTATCTGTATAAACATGGAAATATCTCCACTGCTATCTGTATAAACATGGAAATATCTACACCGCTATCTGTATAAACATGGAAATGTCTACACCGCTATCTGTATAAACATGGACATATCTCCTCCGCTATCTGTATAAACATGGAAATATTTACATCGCTATCTGTATTAACATGGAAATATTTCCACCGCAATCTGTGTAAACATAGAAATATCTACACCGCTATCTTTATAAACATGGAAATATCCACACCGCAATCTTTATAAACATGGATATATCTACACTGCTATCTGTATAAACATGGAAATAACTACACCGCTATCTGTATAAACATGGAAATATGTACACCGCTATCTGTATAAACATGGAAATATCTACACCGCTATCGGTATAAACGTGGAAATATGTACACAGCAATCTGTGCAAATATGGAAATATCTACACTTCTATCTCTGTAAATATGGAAATATCTACACCGCTATCTGTATAAACATGGAAATATCTACACCGCTATCTGTATAAACATGGAAATATATACACCACGATCTGTATAATCATGGATATATCTACACTGCTATCTGTATAAACTTGAAAATATGTCCACCGCTATCTGTATAAACATGGAATTATCTACACCGCTATCTGTATAAACATGGAAATTTCAACACCGCTATCTGTATAAACGTGGAAATATCTACACCGCTATCTGTATAAACGTGGAAATATCTACACCGCTATCTGTATAAACATGGAAATATCTACAACGCTACCTGTATAGAGGTGGAAATATCTACACCGCAATCTGTGCAAATATGGAAATATCTACACCGCTATCTGTATAAACATGGAAATATCTACATCGCTATCTGTATAGAGGTGGAAATATCTGCACCGCAATCTGTGCAAATATGGAAATATCTACACCTCTATCTCTGTAAATATGGAAATATCTACACCGCTATCTGTATAAACATGGAAATATCTACACCGCTATCTGTATAAACATGGAAATATCCACACCGCTATCTGCGTAACGTGGAAATATTTACACCGCATTCTGTAAAAAACATGGAAATATCTACACAGTCATCTGTATAAACATGGAAATATTTACACCCCCATCTGTAAAAACATGGAAATATCTACACCGCTGTCTCTACAAACATGGAAATACCTGCACTGCTATCTGTATAAAGATGGAAATATCGACACCGCTACCTGTACAAACTTGGAAATATCTACACTGCCATCTCTATAAACATGAAAATATGTCCACCGCTATCTTTATAAACTTGAAAATATCTCCACCGCTATCTGTATAAACATGGATTTATCTACACCGCTATCTGTATAAACATGGAAATATCTCCATCGCTATCTGCATAGACATGGAAATATCTACACCGCTATCTTTATAAACATGGAAATATCTACACTGCAATCTCCATAAACATGGAAACATCTACAACAGTATCTGTGTAAACATGGGAATACCTTCACAGCTGTCGGTGTAAATATGGAAATACGTACACTGCAATCTGTGAGAATATGGAAATATCTACACCTCTTTCTCTGTAAACATGGAAATATCTACACCACTATCTGTATAAACATGGAAATATCTACACCGCTATCTGTATAAACATGGAAATATCTACACCACAATCTGTATAAACATGGATATATTTACACCGCTATCTGTATAAACATGTTAATATCTACACTGCTATCTGTATAAACATGGAAATATCTACTCCGCTATTTGCATAAATATGGAAATATCTACACCGCTATCTCTATAAACATGGAAATGGCAACACCGCTATCTGTATAAACATGGAAATATCTACATGGCTATCACTAAAAACATGGAAATATCTTCACCGCCTTCTGTATAAACATGGAAATATCTAAACTGCCATCTGTATAAACATGGAAATAACTAAACCGCTATCTCTATAAACATTGAAATATCAACACTGCCTTCTGGATATACATGGAAATACCTACACAGTCATCTGTGTAAACATGGAAATATCTACACAGCCATCTCTATAAACATGGAAATACCTACACCGCTATTTCTATAAACATGAAAATAGCCATACCGCAATCTGTACAAACTTGGAAATATCTACACTGCCATCTGTATATACATGGAAATATCTACACTGCCATCTGTATACACATGGAAATATCTACACAGTCATCTGTATAAACATTGAAATATCTCCACCCCTATCAGTCTAAACATGGAAATATCTCCACAGATATCTGTATAAACATGGAAATATCTACACAGCTATCTGTATAAACATGGAAATGTCTACACCGCTATCTGTTTAAACATGGATATATCTCCTCCGCTATCTGTATAAACATGGAAATATTTACATCGCTATCTGTATAAACATGGAAATATTTCCACCGCAATCTGTGTAAACATAGAAATATCTACACCGCTATCTTTATAAACATGGAAATATCTACAACGCAATCTGTATAAACATGGATATATCTACACCGCTATCTGTATAAACATGGAAATAACTACACCGCTATCTGTATAAACATGGAAATATGTACACCGCTATCTGTATAAACATGGAAATATCTACACCGCTATCTGTATAAACGTGGAAATATGTACACAGCAATCTGTGCAAATATGGAAATACCTACACCGCTATCTGTATAAACATGGAAATATCTACACCGCTATCTGTATAAACATGGAAATACCTACACCGCTCTCTCTATAAACATGGAAATATGTACACCGCTATGTGTATAAACAAGGAAATATCTCCACTGCTCTCTGTATAAACATGGAAATATCTCCACCGTTATCTGTATAAACATGGAAATATCTACAGCGCCATCTCTATAAACATTGAAATATCTACACTGCCATTTGTAGAAACATGGAAATATCTACCCCACCAACTGTATAAACATGGAAATATCTACACCACCATCTGTATAAACATGGAAATACCTACAATACCATCTGTATACACATGGAAATATCTACACAGACATCTGTATAAATATGGAAATATCTACACGGCCCTCTGTATAAACATGGAAATATCAACACTGCCATCTGTAGAAAGATGGAAATATCTACACCGCTATCTCTATAAATATGGAAATATCTACAACACCATCTCTATAAACATGAAAATATCTACACTGCCATCTCCATAACGATGGAAGTATCTACTCCGCCATGTGTATAAACACGGAAATATCTACACCACCGTCTGTGTAAACATGGAAATATCTACACCGCTATCTGTATAAACATGGAAATATCTACACCGCCATTTGCATGTCCATGGAAATATCTACGCTGCCATCTGTTTAAACAAGGAAATATCTACAAGGCCATCTGTGTATAGATGGAAATATCAACACCGCCATCTGTACAAACATGGAAATATCTACACCACTATCTCTATAAACATGGAAATATCTGCACTGCCATCTGTAAAAACATGGAAATACGTATGCAGTCATCTGTATAAACATGGAAATATCTACAATGCCATCTGTATACACATGGAAATATCTACACAGCCATCTGTATAAACATGTAAATATCTACACTGCTATCTCTATAAACATGGAAATATCTACACCGCCATCTCTATAAACATGAAATTATCTACACTGCCATCTCCATAAACATGGAACTAACTACTCCGCCATCTGTATAAACATGGAAACATATACACCACCATCTGTGTGACCAAGGAAATATCTACAATGCCATCTGTACAAAGATATAAATATCTGCACTGCGAGCTGTACAAACATGGAAATATCTACATCGCTATCTGTATAAACGTGGAAATAAAAACACCGCTATCGGTATAAACATGGAAATATCTACAATGCCATCTATATAAACAGGGAAATATGTACATCGCTATGTATATAAACATGGAAATACCTTCACCGCTATCTCTATAAACATGGAAATATCTACACCGCTATCTGTATAAACATGGAAATATCTGCACTGCGATCTGTATAAACATGGAATTATCTACACCGCGATCTGTATAAACATGGAAATATCTTCACCACGATCTGTATATACATGGAAATATCTACACCACTATCTGTAAACTTGGTAATACCTGCACCACCATCTATATAAACATGGAAATATCTGCAATGCCATTTGTAGAAAGATGGAAATATCTACACTGCAATCTGTGTAAACATGGAAATATCTACACCGATATCTGTAAAAACATGGAAATATCTGCACCGCTATCTATATAAACATGGAAATATCTACACCGCGATCTGTATTAAGATGGAAATATCTACACCGCGAGCTGTATAAACATGGAAATATCTACACCGCTATCTGTATAAACATGGAAATATCTACACAACTATCCCTATAAACATGGAAATATCTACACCGCCATCTGTATAAACATGGAAATCACTACAAAGTCATCTGTATAAACATGGAAATATCTACAGAGCCATCTGTATAAACATGGAAATATCTACACAGCCATCTGTTTATCAATGGAAATATCTACACCGCTACCTGTATAAACATGGAACTAACTGCACCGCTATTTTTATAAACAAGCATATATCTACACCGTGATCAGTATAAACATGGAAATATCTACACCGCCATCTCTATAAACATGGAAATATCTACAACCCTATCTGTATAAACATGGAAATATCCACACCGCAATCACTATAAACATGGAAATATCTACACCGCCATCTGTATAAACATGGAAATATCTACAATGCCATCTGTATACACATGGAAATACATACACGGCAATCTGTGTATAGATGGAAACATCAACACCGCCATCTGTACAAACATGAAAATATCTACACTGCTATCTCTATAAACATGGAATTATCTACACTGCGGTCTGTATAAACATGGAAATATCTACTCTGGTGTCTGTATAAACATGGAAATATCTACAGTGCTATCTGTATAAACATGGAAATACCTACACCGCTGTCTCTATAAACATGGAAATATGTACACCGCTAAGTGTATAAACATGGAAATATCTCCACTGCTCTCTGCATAAACTTGGAAATATCTCCACCGTTATCTGTATAAACATGGAAATATCTACAGCGCCATCTCTATAAACATTGAAATATCTACACTGCCATCTGTAAAAACATGGAAATATCTACACAGTCATCTGAATAAACATGGAAGTATCTACACCACCATCTGTATAAACATGGAAATACCTACAATACCATCTGTATACACATGGAAATATCTACACAGACATCTGTATAAATATGGAAACATCTACACCGCCATCTGTATAATCATGGAAATATCTACACTGCCATCTGTAGAAAGATGGAAATATATACACAGCTATCTCCATAAACATGGAAATATCTACAACGCCATCTGTATAAACATGGAAATACTGACAAAGTTATGTGTATAAAAATGGAAATATCTTCACCGCCATCTGTATAAACATGGAAATATCTACAAAGCCATGTGTATATACATGGAAATAACTACACCGATGTGTATATAAACATGGAAATAACTACACCGCTATCTGTATAAACATGGAAATATCTACACCGCCATCTACATATCCATGGAAATATCTACAAAGATATCTGTATAAACATGGAAATACCTACACAATCATGTGTAGGAACATTTAAATATCTACACTGCCATCTTTATAAACTTAGAAATATCTACAAAGCCCTCTGTATAAATATGGAAATATCTGCATAGGAATCTATGTAAATATGGAAATATCTGCACCGCTATCTGTATAAACATGGAAATAACTACACCACCATCTCTATAAACATGAAAATATCTACACTGCCATCTCCATAAAGATGGAAGTATCTACTCCGCCATGTGTATAAACACGGAAATATCTACACCACCATCTGTGTAAACATGGATATATCTACACCGCTATCTGTATAAACATGGAAGTATCTACTCCGCTATCTGCATGCCCATGGAAATATCTACACCGCCATCTGTATAAACATGGAAATATCTACACGGCCATCTGTGAATACATGGAAATTTCAACACCGCCATCTCTATAAACATGGAAATATCTACAACCCTATCGGTGTAAACATGGAGATATCCACACCGCTATCTCTATAAACATGGAAAAATCAACACCGCTATCTCTATGAACATGGAAATATCTATACCACCATCTCTATAAACATGGAAATATCTACACCACGATCAGTATAAACATGGAAATATCTACACCGCTATCGGTATAAACATGGAAATATCTCCAGTGCTATCTCTATAAACATCGAAATATCTACACCGCCATCTGTATAAACTTGGAAACACTTACAAAGTTATCTGTATAAACATGGAAATATCTACACCGCCATCTGTATAAACATGGAAATATCTAGACAGCCATGTGTATATACATGGAAATGTCTACACTGCTATCTATATAAACATGGAAATAACTACACCGCTATCTGTATAAACATGGAAATACCTATACAGTCATCTGTGTAAACATGGAAATATCAACACCGCCATCTGTACAAATATGGAAATAACTACACCGCGGTCTGTATAAACATGGAAATATCTACACCGCTATTTCTATAATCATGGAAATATCTACACCGTGATCTGTATAAACATGGAAATACCTACACCACCATCTGTATAAACATGGAAATACCTATACAGTCATCTGTGTAAACATGGAATTATCAACACCACCATCTGTATAAACATGGAAATATCTACAATGCCATCTGTATACACATGGAAATAACTACACGGCAATCTGTGTATAGATGGAAACATCAACACCGCCATCTGTACAAACATGGAAATATCTACACTGCTGTCTGTATAAACCTGAAAATATCTACACTGCGGTCTGTATAAACATGGAAATATCAACACTGGTATCTGTATAAACATGGAAATATCTACACCACGATCGGTGTAAACATGGAAATATATACACCGCTATCTGTATAAACATGGAAATATCTGCACTGCTATCTCTATAGACATGGAAATATCTACAAAGCCATCTGTAAAAACATGGAAATACCTATACAGTCATCAGTATAAAAATGGAAATATCAGCAATGCCATCTGTATACACATGGAAATATCTACACAGACATCTGTGAAAACATTTAAATATCTACACTGCTATCTCTGTAAACATGGAAATATCCACACAGCCATCTCTATAAACATGAAAATATCTACACTGCCATCTCCATAAACATGGAAGTAACTACTCCGACATCTGTATAAACATGGAAACATCTACACCGCCATCTGTGTGAATTATTAAATATCTACACTGCCATCTGCATAAAGATATAAATATCTGCACCACGAGCTGTATAAACATGGAAATATCTACATCGCTATCTGTATAAACATGGAAATACCAACACCGCTATCGGTATAAACATGGAAATATCTACAACGCCATATATATAAACATGGAAATATCTACACCGCTATGTCTATAAACATGGAAATACCTACACCGCTATCTCTATAAAAATGGAAATATCTACACCGCTATCTGTATAAACATGGAAATATCTACACCGCTATCTGTATAAACATGGAAATATCTACAATTCCATCTGTAGAAAGATGGAAATATCTACACCTCAGTCTGTGTAAACATCGAAATATCTACACCGATATCTGTAAAAACGTGGAAATATCTACACCGCTATCAGTATAAACATGGAAATATCTACACCGCGATCTGTATAAACATGGAAATATCTACACCATGATCTGTATAAACATGGAAATATCTTCACCTCTATCTGGATAAACATGGAAATATCTACACCGCCATCTGTATAAACATGGAAATATCTACACAGCCATGTGTATATACATGGAAATATCTACACCGCTATCTATATAAACATGGAAATAACTACACTGCTATCTGTGTAAACATGGAAATATCTACACCGCCATCTACATATCCATGGAAATATCTGCGCCGCCATCTTTATAAACATGGAAATATCTACACGGTCATCTGTGTATTGATGGAAATATCAACAGCGCCATCTGTACAAACATGGAAATATCTGCACCGCTATCGTTATTAACATGGAAATATCTACAAAGCCATCCGTATAAACATGGAAATACCTACACAGTCATGTGTAGGAACATGGAAATATCTACAACGCCATCTGTATAAACATGGAAATATCTACACCGTGATCTGTATAAATATGGAAATATCTACAACGTGATCTGTATAAACATGGAAATATCTACACCACCATCTGTATAAACATGGAAATACCTACAATACCATCTGTATACACATGGAAATATCTACACAGACATCTGTATAAATATGGAAATATCTACACGGCCATCTGTATAAACATGGAATTATCTACACTGCCATCTGTAGAAACATGGAAATATCTACACCGCTATCTCTATAAATATGGTAATATCTACACCGCCATCTCTATAAACATGAAAATATCTACACTGCCATCTCCATAAAGATGGAAGTATCTACTCCGCCATGTGTATAAACACGGAAATATATACACCACCATCTGTGTAAACATTTAAATATCTACACCGCTATCTGTATAAACATGGAAATATCTACACGGCCATCTATGTATAGATGTAAATATTAACACCGCCATCTGTACAAACATGGAGATATCTACACCGCTATCTGTATAAACATGGAAATACCTGCACTGCCATCTGTAAAAACATGGAAATACCTATACAGTCATCTGTATAAACATGGAAATATCTACAATGCCATCTGTATTCACATGGAAATATCTACACTGCCATCTCCATAAACATGGAACTTACTACTCCGCTATCTGTATAAACATGGAAACATCTACACCGCCATCTGTGTGAATAAGGAAATATCTACAATGCCATCTGTATAAAGATATAAATAACTGCACCGTGAGCTGTGTAAACATGGAAATAACTACATCGCTATCTGTATAAACGTGGAAATACCAACACCGCTATCGGTATAAACATGGAAATATCTACAACGCCATCTATATAAACATGGAAATATCTACACTGCTATGTCTATAAACATGGAAATACCTACACCGCTATCTCTATAAACATGGAATTATCTACACCGCTATCTGTATAAACATGGAAATATCTACACCGCGATCTGTATAAACATGGAAATAGCTACAATACCATCTGTATACACATGGAAACATCTACACAGATATCTGTATAAATATGGAAATATCTACACCGCCATCTGTATAAACATGGAAATATCTATACTGCCATCTGTAGAAAGATGGAAATACCTACACCGCAATCTCTATAAATGTGGAAATATCTAAACCTCCATCTCTATAAACATGAAAATATCTACACTGCCATCTCCATAAAGATGGAAGTATCTACTGCGCCATGTGTATAAACACGGAAATATCCACACCACCATCTGTGTAAACATGGAAATATCTACACCGCTATCTGTATAAACATGGAAATAACTACACCGCCATCTGCATGTCCATGGAAATATCTACGCCACCATCTGTACAAACATGGAAATATCTACACTGCTATCTCTATAAACATGGATATATCTACACTGCGGTCTGTATAAACATGGAAATATCTACACCGGTATCTGTATAAACATGGAAATATCTACACCACAATCTGTATAAACCTGGAAATATATACAACGCTATCTGTATAAACATGGAAATATCTGCACCGCTATCTCTATAAACATGGAAATATCTACAAAGCCATCTGTATAAACATGGAAATGCCTACACAGTCATGTGTAGGAATATGGAAATACCTACACTGCCATCTGTATAAACATAGAAATATCTACACAGCCCTCTCTATAAATATGGAAATATCTGCATAGGCATCTGTATAAACATGGAAATATCTGCACCGCTATCTGTACAAACATGGAAATCCCTACACCGCTGTCCCTATAAACATGGAAATATGTACACAGCTATGTGTATAAACATGGAAATATCTCCAACGTTATCTGTATAAACATGGAAATATCTACAGCACCATCTTTATAAACATTGAAATATCTACACTGCCATCTATAAAACATGGAAATATCTACACAGTCATCTGAATAAACATGGAAATCTCTACACCAACATCTGTATAAACATGGAAATAGCTACAATACCATCTGCATACAAATGGAAATATATACACAGACATCTGTATAAATATGGAAATATCTACACCGCCATGTGTATAAACATGGAAATATCTACACTGACATCTGTAGAAAGATGGAAATATCAACACCGCTATCTCTATAAATATGGAAATATCTTCACTGCGGTCTGTATAAACATGGAAATATCTACACCGGTATCTGTATAAACATGGAAATATCTACACCACGATCTGTATAAACATGGAAATATTTACACCGCTATCTGTATAAACATGGAAATATCTGCACCGCTATCTCTATAAACATGGAAATATCTACAAAGCCATCTGTATAAACATGGAAATACCTACACAGTCATGTGAAGGAACATGGAAATATCTACACTGCCATCTGTATAAACATGGAAATATCTACAGAGCCCTCTGTATTAATATGGAAATATCTGCATAGGCATCTGTATAAACATGGAAATATCTGCACCGCTATCTGTATAAACATGGAAATACCTACACCGCTGTCTCTATAAACATGGAAATATGTACAACGCTACGTGTATAAACATGGAAATATCTCCACTGCTGTCTGTATAAACATGGATATATCTACACCGCTATCTGTATAAACATGGAAATATCTACACAGCTATCTCTATAAACTTGGAAATACCTACACCGCCATCTGTATAAACATGGAAATACCTACAAAGTCGTCTGTATAAACATGGAAATATCTACACAGCCATCTGTATATACATGGAAATATCTTCACCGCTATCTGTATAAACATGGAAATAACTACACCGCTATTTGTATAAACAAAGGAATATCTACACCGCCATCTGTTTAAACATGGAAATATATACACAGACATCTGTTTATACATGGAAATATCTACACCGCTATCTGTATAAGCATGCTAATAACTACACCGCTATCTGTATAAATGTGGAAATATTTGCACCGCTATCCCTATAAACATGGTAATAACAACACTGCGATCTGTATAAACATGGAAATATCTACACCATGATCTGTATACACATGGAAATATCTACACCGTGATCTCTATAAACATGGAAATATCTAAACTGTGATCTGTATAAACATGGAAATATCTACAACGCCATATATATAAACATGGAAATATCTACACCGCTATGTCTATAAACATGGAAATACCTACACCGCTATCTCTATAAAAATGGAAATATCTACACCGCTATCTGTATAAACATGGAAATATCTACACCGCTATCTGTATAAACATGGAAATATCTACAATTCCATCTGTAGAAAGATGGAAATATCTACACCTCAATCTGTGTAAACATCGAAATATCTACACCGATATCTGTAAAAACATGGAAATATCTTCACCGCTATCAGTATAAACATGGAAATATCTACACCGCGATCTGTATAAACATGGAAATATCTACACCATGATCTGTATAAACATGGAAATATCTTCACCTCTATCTGTATAAACATGGAAATATCTACACCGCCATCTGTATAAACATGGAAATATCTACACTGCCATGTGTATATACATGGAAATATCTACACCGCTATCTATATAAACATGGAAATAACAACACCGCTATCTGTATAAACATGGAAATATCTACACCGCCATCTACATATCCATGGAAACAACTGCGCCGCCATCTGTATAAACATGGAAATATCTACACGGTCATCTGTGAATAGATGGAAATATCAACCCCGCCATTTGTAGAAACATGGAAATATCTGCACCGCCATCTCTATATACATGGAAATATCTGCACTGCCATCTGTTAAAACATGGAAATACCTATACAGTCATCTGTATAAGCATGGAAATATCTACAATGCCATCTGTATACACATTGAAATATCTACACAGCCATCTCTATAAACATGTATATATCTACACTGCTATCTCTATAAACATGGAAATATCTACACCGCCATCTCTATAAACATGAAAATATCTACACTGCCATCTCCATAAACATGGAACTAACTACTCTGCCATCTGTATAAACATGGAAACAACTACACCACCATCTGTGTGAATAAGGACATATCTACAATGCCATCTGTATAAAGATATAAATATCTGCACCGCGAGCTGTATAAACATAGAAATATCTACATCGCTATCTGTATAAACGTGGAAAAACCAACACCGCTATCGGTATAAACATGGAAATATCTACAACGCCATCTATATAAACATAGAAATATCTACACCGCTATGTCTATAAACATGGAAACACCTACACCGCTGTCTCTATAAACATGGAAATATCTACACCGCTATCCGTATAAACATGGAAATATCTACACCTCTATCTGTAGAAACATGGAAATATCTACACCGCAATCTGTGTAAACATGGAGATATCTACACCGATATCTGTAAAAACATGGAAATATCTACACCGCCATCTGTATAAACATGGAAATATCTTCACCGCGATCTGTATAAACCTGGAAATATCTGCACCGTGATCTGTATAAACATGGAAATATCTACACCGCTATCTGTATAAACATGGAAATATCTACACCTTGATCTGTATAAACATGGAAATATCTACACCGCGATCTGTATAAACATGGAAATATCTACACCGTGATCTGTATAAACATGGAAATATCTACACCGCCATCTTTATAAACATGGAAATATCTACACCCCTATCTGTATAAACATGGAAATATCCACACCGCTATCTCTATAAACATGGAAAAATCAACACCGCTATCTGTATGAACATGGAAATATCTACACCGCCATCTCTATAAATATGGAAATATCTACACCGCGATCAGTATAAACGTGGAAATATCTACACCGCTACCTGTATAAACATGGAAATATCTGCACTGCTATCTCTATAAACATCGAAATATCTACACCGCCATCTGTATAAACATGGAAATACTGACAAAATTATCGGTATAAACATGGAAATATCTACACCACCATCTGTAAAAACATTGAAATATCTACACAGCCATGTGTATATACATGGAAATATCTACACCGTTATCTATATAAACATGGAAATAACTACACTGCTATCTGTGTAAACATGGAAATATCTACACCGCCATCTACATATCCATGGAAATATCTGCGCCGCCATCTTTATAAACATGGAAATATCTACACGGTCATCTGTGTATAGATGGAAATATCAACAGCGCCATCTGTACAAACATGGAAATATCTGCACCGCTATCGTTATTAACATGGAAATATCTACAAAGCCATCCGTATAAACATGGAAATACCTACACAGTCATGTGTAGGAACATGGAAATATCTACAACGCCATCTGTATAAACATGGAAATATCTACACCGTGATCTGTATAAATATGGAAATATCTACAACGTGATCTGTATAAACATGGAAATATCTACACCACCATCTGTATAAACATGGAAATACCTACAATACCATCTGTATACACATGGAAATATCTACACAGACATCTGTATAAATATGGAAATATCTACACGGCCATCTGTATAAACATGGAATTATCTACACTGCCATCTGTAGAAACATGGAAATATCTACACCGCTATCTCTATAAATATGGTAATATCTACACCGCCATCTCTATAAACATGAAAATATCTACACTGCCATCTCCATAAAGATGGAAGTATCTACTCCGCCATGTGTATAAACACGGAAATATATACACCACCATCTGTGTAAACATTTAAATATCTACACCGCTATCTGTATAAACATGGAAATATCTACACGGCCATCTATGTATAGATGTAAATATTAACACCGCCATCTGTACAAACATGGAGATATCTACACCGCTATCTGTATAAACATGGAAATACCTGCACTGCCATCTGTAAAAACATGGAAATACCTATACAGTCATCTGTATAAACATGGAAATATCTACAATGCCATCTGTATTCACATGGAAATATCTACACTGCCATCTCCATAAACATGGAACTTACTACTCCGCTATCTGTATAAACATGGAAACATCTACACCGCCATCTGTGTGAATAAGGAAATATCTACAATGCCATCTGTATAAAGATATAAATAACTGCACCGCGAGCTGTGTAAACATGGAAATAACTACATCGCTATCTGTATAAACGTGGAAATACCAACACCGCTATCGGTATAAACATGGAAATATCTACAACGCCATCTATATAAACATGGAAATATCTACACTGCTATGTCTATAAACATGGAAATACCTACACCGCTATCTCTATAAACATGGAATTATCTACACCGCTATCTGTATAAACATGGAAATATCTACACCGCGATCTGTATAAACATGGAAATAGCTACAATACCATCTGTATACACATGGAAACATCTACACAGATATCTGTATAAATATGGAAATATCTACACCGCCATCTGTATAAACATGGAAATATCTATACTGCCATCTGTAGAAAGATGGAAATACCTACACCGCAATCTCTATAAATGTGGAAATATCTAAACCTCCATCTCTATAAACATGAAAATATCTACACTGCCATCTCCATAAAGATGGAAGTATCTACTGCGCCATGTGTATAAACACGGAAATATCCACACCACCATCTGTGTAAACATGGAAATATCTACACCGCTATCTGTATAAACATGGAAATAACTACACCGCCATCTGCATGTCCATGGAAATATCTACGCCACCATCTGTACAAACATGGAAATATCTACACTGCTATCTCTATAAACATGGATATATCTACACTGCGGTCTGTATAAACATGGAAATATCTACACCGGTATCTGTATAAACATGGAAATATCTACACCACAATCTGTATAAACCTGGAAATATATACAACGCTATCTGTATAAACATGGAAATATCTGCACCGCTATCTCTATAAACATGGAAATATCTACAAAGCCATCTGTATAAACATGGAAATGCCTACACAGTCATGTGTAGGAATATGGAAATACCTACACTGCCATCTGTATAAACATAGAAATATCTACACAGCCCTCTCTATAAATATGGAAATATCTGCATAGGCATCTGTATAAACATGGAAATATCTGCACCGCTATCTGTACAAACATGGAAATCCCTACACCGCTGTCCCTATAAACATGGAAATATGTACACCGCTATGTGTATAAACATGGAAATATCTCCAACGTTATCTGTATAAACATGGAAATATCTACAGCACCATCTTTATAAACATTGAAATATCTACACTGCCATCTATAAAACATGGAAATATCTACACAGTCATCTGAATAAACATGGAAATCTCTACACCAACATCTGTATAAACATGGAAATAGCTACAATACCATCTGCATACAAATGGAAATATATACACAGACATCTGTATAAATATGGAAATATCTACACCGCCATGTGTATAAACATGGAAATATCTACACTGACATCTGTAGAAAGATGGAAATATCAACACCGCTATCTCTATAAATATGGAAATATCTACACTGCGGTCTGTATAAACATGGAAATATCTACACCGGTATCTGTATAAACATGGAAATATCTACACCACGATCTGTATAAACATGGAAATATTTACACCGCTATCTGTATAAACATGGAAATATCTGCACCGCTATCTCTATAAACATGGAAATATCTACAAAGCCATCTGTATAAACATGGAAATACCTACACAGTCATGTGAAGGAACATGGAAATATCTACACTGCCATCTGTATAAACATGGAAATATCTACAGAGCCCTCTGTATTAATATGGAAATATCTGCATAGGCATCTGTATAAACATGGAAATATCTGCACCGCTATCTGTATAAACATGGAAATACCTACACCGCTGTCTCTATAAACATGGAAATATGTACAACGCTACGTGTATAAACATGGAAATATCTCCACTGCTGTCTGTATAAACATGGATATATCTACACCGCTATCTGTATAAACATGGAAATATCTACACAGCTATCTCTATAAACTTGGAAATACCTACACCGCCATCTGTATAAACATGGAAATACCTACAAAGTCGTCTGTATAAACATGGAAATATCTACACAGCCATCTGTATATACATGGAAATATCTTCACCGCTATCTGTATAAACATGGAAATAACTACACCGCTATTTGTATAAACAAAGGAATATCTACACCGCCATCTGTTTAAACATGGAAATATATACACAGACATCTGTTTATACATGGAAATATCTACACCGCTATCTGTATAAGCATGCTAATAACTACACCGCTATCTGTATAAATGTGGAAATATTTGCACCGCTATCCCTATAAACATGGTAATAACAACACTGCGATCTGTATAAACATGGAAATATCTACACCATGATCTGTATACACATGGAAATATCTACACCGCGATCTCTATAAACATGGAAATATCTAAACTGTGATCTGTATAAACATGGAAATATCTACAACGCCATATATATAAACATGGAAATATCTACACCGCTATGTCTATAAACATGGAAATACCTACACCGCTATCTCTATAAAAATGGAAATATCTACACCGCTATCTGTATAAACATGGAAATATCTACACCGCTATCTGTATAAACATGGAAATATCTACAATTCCATCTGTAGAAAGATGGAAATATCTACACCTCAATCTGTGTAAACATCGAAATATCTACACCGATATCTGTAAAAACATGGAAATATCTTCACCGCTATCAGTATAAACATGGAAATATCTACACCGCGATCTGTATAAACATGGAAATATCTACACCATGATCTGTATAAACATGGAAATATCTTCACCTCTATCTGTATAAACATGGAAATATCTACACCGCCATCTGTATAAACATGGAAATATCTACACAGCCATGTGTATATACATGGAAATATCTACACCGCTATCTATATAAACATGGAAATAACAACACCGCTATCTGTATAAACATGGAAATATCTACACCGCCATCTACATATCCATGGAAATAACTGCGCCGCCATCTGTATAAACATGGAAATATCTACACGGTCATCTGTGAATAGATGGAAATATCAACCCCGCCATTTGTAGAAACATGGAAATATCTGCACCGCCATCTCTATATACATGGAAATATCTGCACTGCCATCTGTTAAAACATGGAAATACCTATACAGTCATCTGTATAAGCATGGAAATATCTACAATGCCATCTGTATACACATTGAAATATCTACACAGCCATCTCTATAAACATGTATATATCTACACTGCTATCTCTATAAACATGGAAATATCTACACCGCCATCTCTATAAACATGAAAATATCTACACTGCCATCTCCATAAACATGGAACTAACTACTCTGCCATCTGTATAAACATGGAAACAACTACACCACCATCTGTGTGAATAAGGACATATCTACAATGCCATCTGTATAAAGATATAAATATCTGCACCGCGAGCTGTATAAACATAGAAATATCTACATCGCTATCTGTATAAACGTGGAAAAACCAACACCGCTATCGGTATAAACATGGAAATATCTACAACGCCATCTATATAAACATAGAAATATCTACACCGCTATGTCTATAAACATGGAAACACCTACAGCGCTGTCTCTATAAACATGGAAATATCTACACCGCTATCCGTATAAACATGGAAATATCTACACCTCTATCTGTAGAAACATGGAAATATCTACACCGCAATCTGTGTAAACATGGAGATATCTACACCGATATCTGTAAAAACATGGAAATATCTGCACCGCCACCTGTATAAACATGTAAATATCTTCACCGCGATCTGTATAAACCTGGAAATATCTGCACCGTGATCTGTATAAACATGGAAATATCTACACCGCTATCTGTATAAACATGGAAATATCTACACCTTGATCTGTATAAACATGGAAATATCTACACCGCGATCTGTATAAACATGGAAATATCTACACCGTGATCTGTATAAACATGGAAATATCTACACCGCCATCTTTATAAACATGGAAATATCTACACCCCTATCTGTATAAACATGGAAATATCCACACCGCTATCTCTATAAACATGGAAAAATCAACACCGCTATCTGTATGAACATGGAAATATCTACACCGCCATCTCTATAAATATGGAAATATCTACACCGCGATCAGTATAAACGTGGAAATATCTACACCGCTACCTGTATAAACATGGAAATATCTGCACTGCTATCTCTATAAACATCGAAATATCTACACCGCCATCTGTATAAACATGGAAATACTGACAAAATTATCGGTATAAACATGGAAATATCTACACCACCATCTGTAAAAACATTGAAATATCTACACAGCCATGTGTATATACATGGAAATATCTACACCGTTATCTATATAAACATGGAAATAACTACACTGCTATCTGTGTAAACATGGAAATATCTACACCGCCATCTACATATCCATGGAAATATCTGCGCCGCCATCTTTTTAAACATGGAAATATCTACACGGTCATCTGTGTATTGATGGAAATATCAACAGCGCCATCTGTACAAACATGGAAATATCTGCACCGCTATCGTTATTAACATGGAAATATCTACAAAGCCATCCGTATAAACATGGAAATACCTACACAGTCATGTGTAGGAACATGGAAATATCTACAACGCCATCTGTATAAACATGGAAATATCTACACCGTGATCTGTATAAATATGGAAATATCTACAACGTGATCTGTATAAACATGGAAATATCTACACCACCATCTGTATAAACATGGAAATACCTACAATACCATCTGTATACACATGGAAATATCTACACAGACATCTGTATAAATATGGAAATATCTACACGGCCATCTGTATAAACATGGAATTAACTACACTGCCATCTGTAGAAACATGGAAATATCTACACCGCTATCTCTATAAATATGGTAATATCTACACCGCCATCTCTATAAACATGAAAATATCTACACTGCCATCTCCATAAAGATGGAAGTATCTACTCCGCCATGTGTATAAACACGGAAATATATACACCACCATCTGTGTAAACATTTAAATATCTACACCGCTATCTGTATAAACATGGAAATATCTACACGGCCATCTATGTATAGATGTAAATATTAACACCGCCATCTGTACAAACATGGAGATATCTACACCGCTATCTGTATAAACATGGAAATACCTGCACTGCCATCTGTAAAAACATGGAAATACCTATACAGTCATCTGTATAAACATGGAAATATCTACAATGCCATCTGTATTCACATGGAAATATCTACACTGCCATCTCCATAAACATGGAACTTACTACTCCGCTATCTGTATAAACATGGAAACATCTACACCGCCATCTGTGTGAATAAGGAAATATCTACAATGCCATCTGTATAAAGATATAAATAACTGCACCGCGAGCTGTGTAAACATGGAAATAACTACATCGCTATCTGTATAAACGTGGAAATACCAACACCGCTATCGGTATAAACATGGAAATATCTACAACGCCATCTATATAAACATGGAAATATCTACACTGCTATGTCTATAAACATGGAAATACCTACACCGCTATCTCTATAAACATGGAATTATCTACACCGCTATCTGTATAAACATGGAAATATCTACACCGCGATCTGTATAAACATGGAAATAGCTACAATACCATCTGTATACACATGGAAACATCTACACAGATATCTGTATAAATATGGAAATATCTACACCGCCATCTGTATAAACATGGAAATATCTATACTGCCATCTGTAGAAAGATGGAAATACCTACACCGCAATCTCTATAAATGTGGAAATATCTAAACCTCCATCTCTATAAACATGAAAATATCTACACTGCCATCTCCATAAAGATGGAAGTATCTACTGCGCCATGTGTATAAACACGGAAATATCCACACCACCATCTGTGTAAACATGGAAATATCTACACCGCTATCTGTATAAACATGGAAATAACTACACCGCCATCTGCATGTCCATGGAAATATCTACGCCACCATCTGTACAAACATGGAAATATCTACACTGCTATCTCTATAAACATGGATATATCTACACTGCGGTCTGTATAAACATGGAAATATCTACACCGGTATCTGTATAAACATGGAAATATCTACACCACAATCTGTATAAACCTGGAAATATATACAACGCTATCTGTATAAACATGGAAATATCTGCACCGCTATCTCTATAAACATGGAAATATCTACAAAGCCATCTGTATAAACATGGAAATGCCTACACAGTCATGTGTAGGAATATGGAAATACCTACACTGCCATCTGTATAAACATAGAAATATCTACACAGCCCTCTCTATAAATATGGAAATATCTGCATAGGCATCTGTATAAACATGGAAATATCTGCACCGCTATCTGTACAAACATGGAAATCCCTACACCGCTGTCCCTATAAACATGGAAATATGTACACCGCTATGTGTATAAACATGGAAATATCTCCAACGTTATCTGTATAAACATGGAAATATCTACAGCACCATCTTTATAAACATTGAAATATCTACACTGCCATCTATAAAACATGGAAATATCTACACAGTCATCTGAATAAACATGGAAATCTCTACACCAACATCTGTATAAACATGGAAATAGCTACAATACCATCTGCATACAAATGGAAATATATACACAGACATCTGTATAAATATGGAAATATCTACACCGCCATGTGTATAAACATGGAAATAACTACACTGACATCTGTAGAAAGATGGAAATATCAACACCGCTATCTCTATAAATATGGAAATATCTACACTGCGGTCTGTATAAACATGGAAATATCTACACCGGTATCTGTATAAACATGGAAATATCTACACCACGATCTGTATAAACATGGAAATATTTACACCGCTATCTGTATAAACATGGAAATATCTGCACCGCTATCTCTATAAACATGGAAATATCTACAAAGCCATCTGTATAAACATGGAAATACCTACACAGTCATGTGAAGGAACATGGAAATATCTACACTGCCATCTGTATAAACATGGAAATATCTACAGAGCCCTCTGTATTAATATGGAAATATCTGCATAGGCATCTGTATAAACATGGAAATATCTGCACCGCTATCTGTATAAACATGGAAATACCTACACCGCTGTCTCTATAAACATGGAAATATGTACAACGCTACGTGTATAAACATGGAAATATCTCCACTGCTGTCTGTATAAACATGGATATATCTACACCGCTATCTGTATAAACATGGAAATATCTACACAGCTATCTCTATAAACTTGGAAATACCTACACCGCCATCTGTATAAACATGGAAATACCTACAAAGTCGTCTGTATAAACATGGAAATATCTACACAGCCATCTGTATATACATGGAAATATCTTCACCGCTATCTGTATAAACATGGAAATAACTACACCGCTATTTGTATAAACAAAGGAATATCTACACCGCCATCTGTTTAAACATGGAAATATATACACAGACATCTGTTTATACATGGAAATATCTACACCGCTATCTGTATAAGCATGCTAATAACTACACCGCTATCTGTATAAATGTGGAAATATTTGCACCGCTATCCCTATAAACATGGTAATAACAACACTGCGATCTGTATAAACATGGAAATATCTACACCATGATCTGTATACACATGGAAATATCTACACCGCGATCTCTATAAACATGGAAATATCTAAACTGTGATCTGTATAAACATGGAAATATCTACAACGCCATATATATAAACATGGAAATATCTACACCGCTATGTCTATAAACATGGAAATACCTACACCGCTATCTCTATAAAAATGGAAATATCTACACCGCTATCTGTATAAACATGGAAATATCTACACCGCTATCTGTATAAACATGGAAATATCTACAATTCCATCTGTAGAAAGATGGAAATATCTACACCTCAATCTGTGTAAACATCGAAATATCTACACCGATATCTGTAAAAACATGGAAATATCTTCACCGCTATCAGTATAAACATGGAAATATCTACACCGCGATCTGTATAAACATGGAAATATCTACACCATGATCTGTATAAACATGGAAATATCTTCACCTCTATCTGTATAAACATGGAAATATCTACACCGCCATCTGTATAAACATGGAAATATCTACACAGCCATGTGTATATACATGGAAATATCTACACCGCTATCTATATAAACATGGAAATAACAACACCGCTATCTGTATAAACATGGAAATATCTACACCGCCATCTACATATCCATGGAAATAACTGCGCCGCCATCTGTATAAACATGGAAATATCTACACGGTCATCTGTGAATAGATGGAAATATCAACCCCGCCATTTGTAGAAACATGGAAATATCTGCACCGCCATCTCTATATACATGGAAATATCTGCACTGCCATCTGTTAAAACATGGAAATACCTATACAGTCATCTGTATAAGCATGGAAATATCTACAATGCCATCTGTATACACATTGAAATATCTACACAGCCATCTCTATAAACATGTATATATCTACACTGCTATCTCTATAAACATGGAAATATCTACACCGCCATCTCTATAAACATGAAAATATCTACACTGCCATCTCCATAAACATGGAACTAACTACTCTGCCATCTGTATAAACATGGAAACAACTACACCACCATCTGTGTGAATAAGGACATATCTACAATGCCATCTGTATAAAGATATAAATATCTGCACCGCGAGCTGTATAAACATAGAAATATCTACATCGCTATCTGTATAAACGTGGAAAAACCAACACCGCTATCGGTATAAACATGGAAATATCTACAACGCCATCTATATAAACATAGAAATATCTACACCGCTATGTCTATAAACATGGAAACACCTACAGCGCTGTCTCTATAAACATGGAAATATCTACACCGCTATCCGTAAAAACATGGAAATATCTACACCTCTATCTGTAGAAACATGGAAATATCTACACCGCAATCTGTGTAAACATGGAGATATCTACACCGATATCTGTAAAAACATGGAAATATCTGCACCGCCATCTGTATAAACATGTAAATATCTTCACCGCGATCTGTATAAACCTGGAAATATCTGCACCGTGATCTGTATAAACATGGAAATATCTACACCGCTATCTGTATAAACATGGAAATATCTACACCTTGATCAGTATAAACATGGAAATATCTACACCGCGATCTGTATAAACATGGAAATATCTACACCGTGATCTGTATAAACATGGAAATATCTACACCGCCATCTTTATAAACATGGAAATATCTACACCCCTATCTGTATAAACATGGAAATATCCACACCGCTATCTCTATAAACATGGAAAAATCAACACCGCTATCTGTATGAACATGGAAATATCTACACCGCCATCTCTATAAATATGGAAATATCTACACCGCGATCAGTATAAACGTGGAAATATCTACACCGCTACCTGTATAAACATGGAAATATCTGCACTGCTATCTCTATAAACATCGAAATATCTACACCGCCATCTGTATAAACATGGAAATACTGACAAAATTATCGGTATAAACATGGAAATATCTACACCACCATCTGTAAAAACATTGAAATATCTACACAGCCATGTGTATATACATGGAAATATCTACACCGTTATCTATATAAACATGGAAATAACTACACTGCTATCTGTGTAAACATGGAAATATCTACACCGCCATCTACATATCCATGGAAATATCTGCGCCGCCATCTTTATAAACATGGAAATATCTACACGGTCATCTGTGTATTGATGGAAATATCAACAGCGCCATCTGTACAAACATGGAAATATCTGCACCGCTATCGTTATTAACATGGAAATATCTACAAAGCCATCCGTATAAACATGGAAATACCTACACAGTCATGTGTAGGAACATGGAAATATCTACAACGCCATCTGTATAAACATGGAAATATCTACACCGTGATCTGTATAAATATGGAAATATCTACAACGTGATCTGTATAAACATGGAAATATCTACACCACCATCTGTATAAACATGGAAATACCTACAATACCATCTGTATAAACATGGAATTATCTACACTGCCATCTGTAGAAACATGGAAATATCTACACCGCTATCTCTATAAATATGGTAATATCTACACCGCCATCTCTATAAACATGAAAATATCTACACTGCCATCTCCATAAAGATGGAAGTATCTACTCCGCCATGTGTATAAACACGGAAATATATACACCACCATCTGTGTAAACATTTAAATATCTACACCGCTATCTGTATAAACATGGAAATATCTACACGGCCATCTATGTATAGATGTAAATATTAACACCGCCATCTGTACAAACATGGAGATATCTACACCGCTATCTGTATAAACATGGAAATACCTGCACTGCCATCTGTAAAAACATGGAAATACCTATACAGTCATCTGTATAAACATGGAAATATCTACAATGCCATCTGTATTCACATGGAAATATCTACACTGCCATCTCCATAAACATGGAACTTACTACTCCGCTATCTGTATAAACATGGAAACATCTACACCGCCATCTGTGTGAATAAGGAAATATCTACAATGCCATCTGTATAAAGATATAAATAACTGCACCGCGAGCTGTGTAAACATGGAAATAACTACATCGCTATCTGTATAAACGTGGAAATACCAACACCGCTATCGGTATAAACATGGAAATATCTACAACGCCATCTATATAAACATGGAAATATCTACACTGCTATGTCTATAAACATGGAAATACCTACACCGCTATCTCTATAAACATGGAATTATCTACACCGCTATCTGTATAAACATGGAAATATCTACACCGCGATCTGTATAAACATGGAAATAGCTACAATACCAACTGTATACACATGGAAACATCTACACAGATATCTGTATAAATATGGAAATATCTACACCGCCATCTGTATAAACATGGAAATATCTATACTGCCATCTGTAGAAAGATGGAAATACCTACACCGCAATCTCTATAAATGTGGAAATATCTAAACCTCCATCTCTATAAACATGAAAATATCTACACTGCCATCTCCATAAAGATGGAAGTATCTACTGCGCCATGTGTATAAACACGGAAATATCCACACCACCATCTGTGTAAACATGGAAATATCTACACCGCTATCTGTATAAACATGGAAATAACTACACCGCCATCTGCATGTCCATGGAAATATCTACGCCACCATCTGTACAAACATGGAAATATCTACACTGCTATCTCTATAAACATGGATATATCTACACTGCGGTCTGTATAAACATGGAAATATCTACACCGGTATCTGTATAAACATGGAAATATCTACACCACAATCTGTATAAACCTGGAAATATATACAACGCTATCTGTATAAACATGGAAATATCTGCACCGCTATCTCTATAAACATGGAAATATCTACAAAGCCATCTGTATAAACATGGAAATGCCTACACAGTCATGTGTAGGAATATGGAAATACCTACACTGCCATCTGTATAAACATAGAAATATCTACACAGCCCTCTCTATAAATATGGAAATATCTGCATAGGCATCTGTATAAACATGGAAATATCTGCACCGCTATCTGTACAAACATGGAAATCCCTACACCGCTGTCCCTATAAACATGGAAATATGTACACCGCTATGTGTATAAACATGGAAATATCTCCAACGTTATCTGTATAAACATGGAAATATCTACAGCACCATCTTTATAAACATTGAAATATCTACACTGCCATCTATAAAACATGGAAATATCTACACAGTCATCTGAATAAACATGGAAATCTCTACACCAACATCTGTATAAACATGGAAATAGCTACAATACCATCTGCATACAAATGGAAATATATACACAGACATCTGTATAAATATGGAAATATCTACACCGCCATGTGTATAAACATGGAAATAACTACACTGACATCTGTAGAAAGATGGAAATATCAACACCGCTATCTCTATAAATATGGAAATATCTACACTGCGGTCTGTATAAACATGGAAATATCTACACCGGTATCTGTATAAACATGGAAATATCTACACCACGATCTGTATAAACATGGAAATATTTACACCGCTATCTGTATAAACATGGAAATATCTGCACCGCTATCTCTATAAACATGGAAATATCTACAAAGCCATCTGTATAAACATGGAAATACCTACACAGTCATGTGAAGGAACATGGAAATATCTACACTGCCATCTGTATAAACATGGAAATATCTACAGACCCCTCTGTATTAATATGGAAATATCTGCATAGGCATCTGTATAAACATGGAAATATCTGCACCGCTATCTGTATAAACATGGAAATACCTACACCGCTGTCTCTATAAACATGGAAATATGTACAACGCTACGTGTATAAACATGGAAATATCTCCACTGCTGTCTGTATAAACATGGATATATCTACACCGCTATCTGTATAAACATGGAAATATCTACACAGCTATCTCTATAAACTTGGAAATACCTACACCGCCATCTGTATAAACATGGAAATACCTACAAAGTCGTCTGTATAAACATGGAAATATCTACACAGCCATCTGTATATACATGGAAATATCTTCACCGCTATCTGTATAAACATGGAAATAACTACACCGCTATTTGTATAAACAAAGGAATATCTACACCGCCATCTGTTTAAACATGGAAATATATACACAGACATCTGTTTATACATGGAAATATCTACACCGCTATCTGTATAAGCATGCTAATAACTACACCGCTATCTGTATAAATGTGGAAATATTTGCACCGCTATCCCTATAAACATGGTAATAACAACACTGCGATCTGTATAAACATGGAAATATCTACACCATGATCTGTATACACATGGAAATATCTACACCGCGATCTCTATAAACATGGAAATATCTAAACTGTGATCTGTATAAACATGGAAATATCTACAACGCCATATATATAAACATGGAAATATCTACACCGCTATGTCTATAAACATGGAAATACCTACACCGCTATCTCTATAAAAATGGAAATATCTACACCGCTATCTGTATAAACATGGAAATATCTACACCGCTATCTGTATAAACATGGAAATATCTACAATTCCATCTGTAGAAAGATGGAAATATCTACACCTCAATCTGTGTAAACATCGAAATATCTACACCGATATCTGTAAAAACATGGAAATATCTTCACCGCTATCAGTATAAACATGGAAATATCTACACCGCGATCTGTATAAACATGGAAATATCTACACCATGATCTGTATAAACATGGAAATATCTTCACCTCTATCTGTATAAACATGGAAATATCTACACCGCCATCTGTATAAACATGGAAATATCTACACAGCCATGTGTATATACATGGAAATATCTACACCGCTATCTATATAAACATGGAAATAACAACACCGCTATCTGTATAAACATGGAAATATCTACACCGCCATCTACATATCCATGGAAATAACTGCGCCGCCATCTGTATAAACATGGAAATATCTACACGGTCATCTGTGAATAGATGGAAATATCAACCCCGCCATTTGTAGAAACATGGAAATATCTGCACCGCCATCTCTATATACATGGAAATATCTGCACTGCCATCTGTTAAAACATGGAAATACCTATACAGTCATCTGTATAAGCATGGAAATATCTACAATGCCATCTGTATACACATTGAAATATCTACACAGCCATCTCTATAAACATGTATATATCTACACTGCTATCTCTATAAACATGGAAATATCTACACCGCCATCTCTATAAACATGAAAATATCTACACTGCCATCTCCATAAACATGGAACTAACTACTCTGCCATCTGTATAAACATGGAAACAACTACACCACCATCTGTGTGAATAAGGACATATCTACAATGCCATCTGTATAAAGATATAAATATCTGCACCGCGAGCTGTATAAACATAGAAATATCTACATCGCTATCTGTATAAACGTGGAAAAACCAACACCGCTATCGGTATAAACATGGAAATATCTACAACGCCATCTATATAAACATAGAAATATCTACACCGCTATGTCTATAAACATGGAAACACCTACAGCGCTGTCTCTATAAACATGGAAATATCTACACCGCTATCCGTAAAAACATGGAAATATCTACACCTCTATCTGTAGAAACATGGAAATATCTACACCGCAATCTGTGTAAACATGGAGATATCTACACCGATATCTGTAAAAACATGGAAATATCTGCACCGCCATCTGTATAAACATGTAAATATCTTCACCGCGATCTGTATAAACCTGGAAATATCTGCACCGTGATCTGTATAAACATGGAAATATCTACACCGCTATCTGTATAAACATGGAAATACCTACACCTTGATCAGTATAAACATGGAAATATCTACACCGCGATCTGTATAAACATGGAAATATCTACACCGTGATCTGTATAAACATGGAAATATCTACACCGCCATCTTTATAAACATGGAAATATCTACACCCCTATCTGTATAAACATGGAAATATCCACACCGCTATCTCTATAAACATGGAAAAATCAACACCGCTATCTGTATGAACATGGAAATATCTACACCGCCATCTCTATAAATATGGAAATATCTACACCGCGATCAGTATAAACGTGGAAATATCTACACCGCTACCTGTATAAACATGGAAATATCTGCACTGCTATCTCTATAAACATCGAAATATCTACACCGCCATCTGTATAAACATGGAAATACTGACAAAATTATCGGTATAAACATGGAAATATCTACACCACCATCTGTAAAAACATTGAAATATCTACACAGCCATGTGTATATACATGGAAATATCTACACCGTTATCTATATAAACATGGAAATAACTACACTGCTATCTGTGTAAACATGGAAATATCTACACCGCCATCTACATATCCATGGAAATATCTGCGCCGCCATCTTTATAAACATGGAAATATCTACACGGTCATCTGTGTATTGATGGAAATATCAACAGCGCCATCTGTACAAACATGGAAATATCTGCACCGCTATCGTTATTAACATGGAAATATCTACAAAGCCATCCGTATAAACATGGAAATACCTACACAGTCATGTGTAGGAACATGGAAATATCTACAACGCCATCTGTATAAACATGGAAATATCTACACCGTGATCTGTATAAATATGGAAATATCTACAACGTGATCTGTATAAACATGGAAATATCTACACCACCATCTGTATAAACATGGAAATACCTACAATACCATCTGTATAAACATGGAATTATCTACACTGCCATCTGTAGAAACATGGAAATATCTACACCGCTATCTCTATAAATATGGTAATATCTACACCGCCATCTCTATAAACATGAAAATATCTACACTGCCATCTCCATAAAGATGGAAGTATCTACTCCGCCATGTGTATAAACACGGAAATATATACACCACCATCTGTGTAAACATTTAAATATCTACACCGCTATCTGTATAAACATGGAAATATCTACACGGCCATCTATGTATAGATGTAAATATTAACACCGCCATCTGTACAAACATGGAGATATCTACACCGCTATCTGTATAAACATGGAAATACCTGCACTGCCATCTGTAAAAACATGGAAATACCTATACAGTCATCTGTATAAACATGGAAATATCTACAATGCCATCTGTATTCACATGGAAATATCTACACTGCCATCTCCATAAACATGGAACTTACTACTCCGCTATCTGTATAAACATGGAAACATCTACACCGCCATCTGTGTGAATAAGGAAATATCTACAATGCCATCTGTATAAAGATATAAATAACTGCACCGCGAGCTGTGTAAACATGGAAATAACTACATCGCTATCTGTATAAACGTGGAAATACCAACACCGCTATCGGTATAAACATGGAAATATCTACAACGCCATCTATATAAACATGGAAATATCTACACTGCTATGTCTATAAACATGGAAATACCTACACCGCTATCTCTATAAACATGGAATTATCTACACCGCTATCTGTATAAACATGGAAATATCTACACCGCGATCTGTATAAACATGGAAATAGCTACAATACCAACTGTATACACATGGAAACATCTACACAGATATCTGTATAAATATGGAAATATCTACACCGCCATCTGTATAAACATGGAAATATCTATACTGCCATCTGTAGAAAGATGGAAATACCTACACCGCAATCTCTATAAATGTGGAAATATCTAAACCTCCATCTCTATAAACATGAAAATATCTACACTGCCATCTCCATAAAGATGGAAGTATCTACTGCGCCATGTGTATAAACACGGAAATATCCACACCACCATCTGTGTAAACATGGAAATATCTACACCGCTATCTGTATAAACATGGAAATAACTACACCGCCATCTGCATGTCCATGGAAATATCTACGCCACCATCTGTACAAACATGGAAATATCTACACTGCTATCTCTATAAACATGGATATATCTACACTGCGGTCTGTATAAACATGGAAATATCTACACCGGTATCTGTATAAACATGGAAATATCTACACCACAATCTGTATAAACCTGGAAATATATACAACGCTATCTGTATAAACATGGAAATATCTGCACCGCTATCTCTATAAACATGGAAATATCTACAAAGCCATCTGTATAAACATGGAAATGCCTACACAGTCATGTGTAGGAATATGGAAATACCTACACTGCCATCTGTATAAACATAGAAATATCTACACAGCCCTCTCTATAAATATGGAAATATCTGCATAGGCATCTGTATAAACATGGAAATATCTGCACCGCTATCTGTACAAACATGGAAATCCCTACACCGCTGTCCCTATAAACATGGAAATATGTACACCGCTATGTGTATAAACATGGAAATATCTCCAACGTTATCTGTATAAACATGGAAATATCTACAGCACCATCTTTATAAACATTGAAATATCTACACTGCCATCTATAAAACATGGAAATATCTACACAGTCATCTGAATAAACATGGAAATCTCTACACCAACATCTGTATAAACATGGAAATAGCTACAATACCATCTGCATACAAATGGAAATATATACACAGACATCTGCATAAATATGAAAATATCTACACCGCCATGTGTATAAACATGGAAATATCTACACTGACATCTGTAGAAAGATGGAAATATCAACACCGCTATCTCTATAAATATGGAAATATCTACACTGCGGTCTGTATAAACATGGAAATATCTACACCGGTATCTGTATAAACATGGAAATATCTACACCACGATCTGTATAAACATGGAAATATTTACACCGCTATCTGTATAAACATGGAAATATCTGCACCGCTATCTCTATAAACATGGAAATATCTACAAAGCCATCTGTATAAACATGGAAATACCTACACAGTCATGTGAAGGAACATGGAAATATCTACACTGCCATCTGTATAAACATGGAAATATCTACAGAGCCCTCTGTATTAATATGGAAATATCTGCATAGGCATCTGTATAAACATGGAAATATCTGCACCGCTATCTGTATAAACATGGAAATACCTACACCGCTGTCTCTATAAACATGGAAATATGTACAACGCTACGTGTATAAACATGGAAATATCTCCACTGCTGTCTGTATAAACATGGATATATCTACACCGCTATCTGTATAAACATGGAAATATCTACACAGCTATCTCTATAAACTTGGAAATACCTACACCGCCATCTGTATAAACATGGAAATACCTACAAAGTCGTCTGTATAAACATGGAAATATCTACACAGCCATCTGTATATACATGGAAATATCTTCACCGCTATCTGTATAAACATGGAAATAACTACACCGCTATTTGTATAAACAAAGGAATATCTACACCGCCATCTGTTTAAACATGGAAATATATACACAGACATCTGTTTATACATGGAAATATCTACACCGCTATCTGTATAAGCATGCTAATAACTACACCGCTATCTGTATAAATGTGGAAATATTTGCACCGCTATCCCTATAAACATGGTAATAACAACACCGCGATCTGTATAAACATGGAAATATCTACACCATGATCTGTATACACATGGAAATATCTACACCGCGATCTCTATAAACATGGAAATATCTAAACTGTGATCTGTATAAACATGGAAATATCTACACCGCCATCTCTATAAACATGGAAATATCTACACTCCTATGTGTATAAACATAAAATATCTTCACAGCTATCTCTATAAACATGGAAAAATCAACACCGCTATCTCTATGACCATGGAAATATCTACACCGCCATCTCTATAAACATGGAAATATCTACACCGCGATCAGTATAAACATGGAAATATCTACACCGCTATCTGTATACACATGGAAATATCTCCACTGCTCTCTCTATAAACATCGAAATATCTACGCCGCCATATGTATAAACATGGAAATATCTACACGGCCATCTGTGTATAGATGGAAATATCAACACCGCCATCTGTACAAACATGGAAAATCTACACCGCTATCTCTATAAACATGGAAATATCTGCACTGCCATCTGTAAAAACATGGAAATAGCTATACAGTCGTCTGTGTAAACATGGAAATATCTACAATAGCATCTGTATACACATGGAAATATCTACACAGCCATCTGTATAAACATGTAAATATCTACACTGCTATCTCTATAAACATGGAAATATCTACACAGCCATCCCTATGAACATGAAAATATCTACACTGCCATCTCCATAAACATGGAACTAACTACTCCACCATCGGTATAAACATGGAAACATCTACACCGCCATCCGTGTGGATAAGGAAATACCTACAATGCCATCTGTGTAAAGATATAAATATCTGCACCGCGAGTTGTATAAACATAGAAATATCAACATCGCTATCTGAATAAACGTGGAAATACCAACACCGCTATCGGTATAAACATGGAAATATCTACAACGCCATCTATATAAACATGGAAATATCTACACAGCTATGTCTATAAACATGGAAATATCTACACCGCCATCTGTATAAACATAGAAATATCTACACCGCTATCTGTATAAACATGGAAAATCTACACCGCTATCTGTATAAACATGGAAATATCTACAACACCATCTCTATAATCAAGGAAATATCTAAACCGCTATCTCTGTAAACATGTAAAACCTATACCGCTATTTGCATAAACATGGAAATATCTACACCGCTATCTGTATAAACATGGAAATATCTACACCGCCATCTGTATAAACATGAAAATATGTCCACCGCTATCTGTATAAACTTGAAAATATGTCCACCGCTATCTGTATAAACATGGAAATATCTACACCGCTATCTATATAAACATGGAAATATCTACACCGCTATCTATATAAACATGTAAATAACTATAACGCTATCTCTATAAACATGGAAATATCTACACTGCCATCTGTATAAACATGGAAATATGTACACAGTCATCTGTATAAACTTGGAAATAACTACCCCGTTATGTGTATAAAAATGGAAATATCTACATGGTTATCTGTATAAACATGGAAATATCTAGACCGCTATCTGTATAAACATTCATATATCTACATTGCTATCTGTGAAAACATGGAAGTACCTCCTCCGCTATCTCTATAAACATGGAAATACCTACATTGCTATCTGTATAAACATGGAAATATCTACACCGCCATCTGTATAAAAAAGCAATTATCTACAGCGCTATCTATGTAAACATGGAAATATCTCCACCGCTATCTGCATAGACATGGAAATATCTACACCGCTATCTTTGTAAACATGGAAATATCTACACTGCAATCTCCATAAACATGGAAACATCTACAACAGTATCTGTGTAAACATGGGAATATCTTCACAGCTGTCGGTGTAAACATGGAAATACGTACACCGCAATCTGTGTGAATATGGAAATATCTACACCTCTTTCTCTGTAAACATGGAAATATCTACACCACTATCTGTATAAACATGGAAATATCTACACCGCTATCTGTATAAACTTGGAAATATCTACACCACAATCTGTATAAACATGGATATATTTACACCGCTATCTGTATAAACATGTTAATATCTACACTGCTATCTGTATAAACATGGAAATATCTACTCCGCTATTTGCATAAATATGGAAATATCTACACCGCTATCTCTATAAACATGGAAATGGCAACACCGCTATCTGTATAAACATGGAAATATCTACATGGCTATCCCTAAAAACATGGAAATATCTTCACCGCCTTCTGTATAAACATGGAAATATCTACACTGCCATCTGTTTAAACATGGATATAACTAAACCGCTATCTCTATAAACATTGAAATATCAACCCTGCCTTCTGGATATACATGGAAATACCTACACAGTCATCTGTGTAAACATGGAAATATCTACACAACCATCTCTATAAACATGGAAATACCTACACCGCTATTTCTATAAACATGAAAATAGCCATACCGCAATCTGTATAAACATGGAAGTATCTACACTGCCATCTGTATAAACATGGAAATATCTACACTGCCATCTGTATACACATGGAAATATCTACACAGTCATCTGTATAAACATTGAAATATCACCACCCCTATCTGTATAAACATGGAAATATCTCCACTGCTATCTGTATAAACATGGAAATATCTACACCGCTATCTGTATAAACATGGAAATGTCTACACCGCTATCTGTATAAACATGGACATATCTCCTCCGCTATCTGTATAAACATGGAAATATTTACATCGCTATCTGTATTAACATGGAAATATTTCCACCGCAATCTGTGTAAACATAGAAATATCTACACCGCTATCTTTATAAACATGGAAATATCTACACCGCTATCTGTATAAACATGGAAATATATACACCACGATCTGTATAAACATGGATATATCTACACCGCTATCTGTGTAAACTTGGAAACATCTACACCGCTATCTGTATAAACATGGAAATATCTACACCGCTATCTGTATAACTATGGAAATATTTACACCGCTATCTCTATAAACATGGAAATGTCTACACCGCTGTCTGTATAAACATGGAAATATCTTCATGGCTATCTCTCTAAAAATGGACATATCTTCACCGCCATATGTAAACATGGAAATACCTACAAAGTCACCTGTATAAACATAGAAATATCTACCCCACTATCTGTATAAACATTGAAGTATCTACACTGCAATCTGTATAAACATGTAAATAACTACACAGACATCTCTATAAACATGGAAATATCTACATCGCTATCTGTATAAACATGGAAATATCCAGAACGCTATCTGCGAAACGTGGAAATATTTACACCGCAATCTGTAAAAAACATGGAAATATCTACACAGTCGTCTGTATAAACATAGAAATATTTACACCCCCATCTGTAACAACATGGAAATATCTACACCGCTGTCTCTACAAACATGGAAATACCTGCACCGCTATCTGTATAAACACGGAAATATCGACACGGCTACCTGTATAAACTTGGAAATATCTACACTGCCATCTCTATAAACATGAAAATATGTCCACCGCTATCTGTATAAACTTGAAAATATCTCCACCGCTATCTGTATAAACATGGAATTATCTACACCTCTATCTGTATAAACATGGAAATATCAACACCGCTATCTGTATAAACATGGAAATATCTACAACGCTACCTGTATAGAGGTGGAAATATCTACACCGCAATCTGTGCAAATATGGAAATATCTACACCTCTATCTCTGTAAATATGGAAATATCTACTCCGCTATCTGTATAAACATGGAAATATCTACACCGCTATCTGTATAAACATGGAAATATACACACCACGATCTCTATAAACATGGATATATCTACACCGCTATCTGTATAAACATGGAAACATGTACACCGCTATCTGTATAAACATGGACATATCTACACCGCTATCTGTATAACTATGGAAATATCTACACCGCTATATCTCTAAACATGGAAATGTCTACACCGCTGTCTGTATAAACATGGAAATATCTTCATGGCTATCTCTCTAAACATGGAAATATCTACACCGCCATATGTATAAACATGGAAATACCTACACAGTCATCTGTATAAACATGGAAATATCTACAACGCTATCTGTATAAACATGGTAATATCTACACCACCATCTATATAAACATGGAAATATGTGCACCACCATCTGTATAAACATGGAAATATCTACAATGCCATCTGTAGAAAGATGGAAATATCTACACTGCAATCGGGGTAAACATGGAAATATCTACACCGATATCTGTAAAAACATGGAAATATCTACACCGCTATCTGTATAAATATGGAAATATCTTCATCGCTAACACTATAAACATGGAAATATCTACACCGGTATGTCTATAAGCATGGAAATATCTACACCGCTATCTGTATAAACAAGGAAATAACTCCACCGCTATCTGTATAAACATTGAAACATCTACACAGCTATATCTAAAAACATGGAATTATCTACACTGCTATGTGTTTAAACATGGAAATGTCTACAATGCTATCTGTGTAAAAATTTAAATATCTACACTGTTATCTGTGTAAACATGGAAATATCTGCACCACAATGTGTGCAAAGATGGAAATATATACAACGCTATCTCTATTAACATGGATATATCTGCACCGCTATCTGTATAAACATGGAAATATCTACACCGCTATCTCTATAATCATGGAAATATCTACACCGCCATCTGTAGAAACATGGAAATATCTACACAGTCATCTGTATATACATGAAAATATCTACAACACCATCTCTATAGACATGGAAATATCTACAACACCATCTCTATAATCATGGAAATATCTACACCGCTATCTCTGTAAACATGTAAAACCTATACTGCTATTTGCATAAACATGGAAATATCTACACCGCTATCTGTATAAACATGGAAATATCTACACCGCTATCTGTATAAACTTGGAAATATCTACACCGCCATCTGTATAAACATGAAAATATGTCCACCGCTATCTGTATAAACTTGAAAATATGTCCACCGCTATCTGTATAAACATGGAAATATCTACACCGCTATCTATATAAACATGGAAATATCTACACCGCCATCTGTATAAACATGGAAATATGTACACAGTCATCTGTATAAACTTGGAAATAACTACCCCGTTATTTGTATAAAAATGGAAATATCTACATGGTTATCTGTATAAACATGGAAATATCTAGACCGCTATCTGTATAAACATTCATATATGTACATTGCTATCTGTGAAAACATGGAAGTACCTCCTCCGCTATCTCTATAAACATGGAAATACCTACATTGCTATCTGTATAAACATGGAAATATCTACACCGCCATCTGTATAAAAAAGCAATTATCTACAGCGCTATCTATGTAAACATGGAAATATCTCCACCGCTATCTGCATAGACATGGAAATATCTACACCGCTATCTTTGTAAACATGGAAATATCTACACTGCAATCTCCATAAACATGGAAACATCTACAACAGTATCTGTGTAAACATGGGAATATCTTCACAGCTGTCGGTGTAAACATGGAAATACGTACACCGCAATCTGTGTGAATATGGAAATATCTACACCTCTTTCTCTGTAAACATGGAAATATCTACACCACTATCTGTATAAACATGGAAATATCTACACCGCTATCTGTATAAACTTGGAAATATCTACACCACAATCTGTATAAACATGGATATATTTACACCGCTATCTGTATAAACATGTTAATATCTACACTGCTATCTGTATAAACATGGAAATATCTACTCCGCTATTTGCATAAATATGGAAATATCTACACCGCTATCTCTATAAACATGGAAATGGCAACACCGCTATCTGTATAAACATGGAAATATCTACATGGCTATCCCTAAAAACATGGAAATATCTTCACCGCCTTCTGTATAAACATGGAAATATCTACACTGCCATCTGTTTAAACATGGATATAACTAAACCGCTATCTCTATAAACATTGAAATATCAACACTGCCTTCTGGATATACATGGAAATACCTACACAGTCATCTGTGTAAACATGGAAATATCTACACAACCATCTCTATAAACATGGAAATACCTACACCGCTATTTCTATAAACATGAAAATAGCCATACCGCAATCTGTATAAACATGGAAATATCTACACTGCCATCTGTATAAACATGGAAATATCTACACTGCCATCTGTATACACATGGAAATATCTACACAGTCATCTGTATAAACATTGAAATATCTCCACCCCTATCTGTATAAACATGGAAATATCTCCACTGCTATCTGTATAAACATGGAAATATCTACACCGCTATCTGTATAAACATGGAAATGTCTACACCGCTATCTGTATAAACATGGACATATCTCCTCCGCTATCTGTATAAACATGGAAATATTTACATCGCTATCTGTATTAACATGGAAATATTTCCACCGCAATCTGTGTAAACATAGAAATATCTACACCGCTATCTTTATAAACATGGAAATATCCACACCGCAATCTTTATAAACATGGATATATCTACACTGCTATCTGTATAAACATGGAAATAACTACACCGCTATCTGTATAAACATGGAAATATGTACACCGCTATCTGTATAAACATGGAAATATCTACACCGCTATCGGTATAAACGTGGAAATATGTACACAGCAATCTGTGCAAATATGGAAATATCTACACTTCTATCTCTGTAAATATGGAAATATCTACACCGCTATCTGTATAAACATGGAAATATCTACACCGCTATCTGTATAAACATGGAAATATATACACCACGATCTGTATAATCATGGATATATCTACACTGCTATCTGTATAAACTTGAAAATATGTCCACCGCTATCTGTATAAACATGGAATTATCTACACCGCTATCTGTATAAACATGGAAATTTCAACACCGCTATCTGTATAAACGTGGAAATATCTACACCGCTATCTGTATAAACGTGGAAATATCTACACCGCTATCTGTATAAACATGGAAATATCTACAACGCTACCTGTATAGAGGTGGAAATATCTACACCGCAATCTGTGCAAATATGGAAATATCTACACCGCTATCTGTATAAACATGGAAATATCTACATCGCTATCTGTATAGAGGTGGAAATATCTGCACCGCAATCTGTGCAAATATGGAAATATCTACACCTCTATCTCTGTAAATATGGAAATATCTACACCGCTATCTGTATAAACATGGAAATATCTACACCGCTATCTGTATAAACATGGAAATATCCACACCGCTATCTGCGTAACGTGGAAATATTTACACCGCATTCTGTAAAAAACATGGAAATATCTACACAGTCATCTGTATAAACATGGAAATATTTACACCCCCATCTGTAAAAACATGGAAATATCTACACCGCTGTCTCTACAAACATGGAAATACCTGCACTGCTATCTGTATAAAGATGGAAATATCGACACCGCTACCTGTACAAACTTGGAAATATCTACACTGCCATCTCTATAAACATGAAAATATGTCCACCGCTATCTTTATAAACTTGAAAATATCTCCACCGCTATCTGTATAAACATGGATTTATCTACACCGCTATCTGTATAAACATGGAAATATCTCCATCGCTATCTGCATAGACATGGAAATATCTACACCGCTATCTTTATAAACATGGAAATATCTACACTGCAATCTCCATAAACATGGAAACATCTACAACAGTATCTGTGTAAACATGGGAATACCTTCACAGCTGTCGGTGTAAATATGGAAATACGTACACTGCAATCTGTGAGAATATGGAAATATCTACACCTCTTTCTCTGTAAACATGGAAATATCTACACCACTATCTGTATAAACATGGAAATATCTACACCGCTATCTGTATAAACATGGAAATATCTACACCACAATCTGTATAAACATGGATATATTTACACCGCTATCTGTATAAACATGTTAATATCTACACTGCTATCTGTATAAACATGGAAATATCTACTCCGCTATTTGCATAAATATGGAAATATCTACACCGCTATCTCTATAAACATGGAAATGGCAACACCGCTATCTGTATAAACATGGAAATATCTACATGGCTATCACTAAAAACATGGAAATATCTTCACCGCCTTCTGTATAAACATGGAAATATCTAAACTGCCATCTGTATAAACATGGAAATAACTAAACCGCTATCTCTATAAACATTGAAATATCAACACTGCCTTCTGGATATACATGGAAATACCTACACAGTCATCTGTGTAAACATGGAAATATCTACACAGCCATCTCTATAAACATGGAAATACCTACACCGCTATTTCTATAAACATGAAAATAGCCATACCGCAATCTGTACAAACTTGGAAATATCTACACTGCCATCTGTATATACATGGAAATATCTACACTGCCATCTGTATACACATGGAAATATCTACACAGTCATCTGTATAAACATTGAAATATCTCCACCCCTATCAGTCTAAACATGGAAATATCTCCACAGATATCTGTATAAACATGGAAATATCTACACAGCTATCTGTATAAACATGGAAATGTCTACACCGCTATCTGTTTAAACATGGATATATCTCCTCCGCTATCTGTATAAACATGGAAATATTTACATCGCTATCTGTATAAACATGGAAATATTTCCACCGCAATCTGTGTAAACATAGAAATATCTACACCGCTATCTTTATAAACATGGAAATATCTACAACGCAATCTGTATAAACATGGATATATCTACACCGCTATCTGTATAAACATGGAAATAACTACACCGCTATCTGTATAAACATGGAAATATGTACACCGCTATCTGTATAAACATGGAAATATCTACACCGCTATCTGTATAAACGTGGAAATATGTACACAGCAATCTGTGCAAATATGGAAATACCTACACCTCTATCTCTGTAAATATGGAAATATCAACACCGCTATCTGTATAAACATGGAAATATCTACACCGCTATCTGTATAAACATGGAAATATATACACCACGATCTGTATAAACATGGATATGTCTACACCGCTATCTGTATAAACTTGGAAACATCTACACCGCTATCTGTATAAACATGGAAATATATACACCGCTATCTGTATAACTATGGAAATATCTACACCGCTATCTCTATAAACATGGAAATGTCTACACCGCTGTCTGTATAAACATGGAAATATCTTCATGGCTATCTCTCTAAACATGGACATATCTACACCACCATATGTATAAACATGGAAATACCTACAAAGTCACCTGTATATACATGGAAATATCTACCCCACTATCTGTATAAACATGGAAGTATCTACCCTGCAATCTGTATAAACATGGAAATAACAACACAGCCATCTCTATAAACATGGAAATATCTACATCGCTATCTGTATAAACATGGAAATATCCACACCGCTATCTGCGTAACGTGGAAATATTTACACCGCAATCTGTAAAAAACATGGAAATATCTACACAGTCATCTGTATAAACATGGAAATATTTACACCCCCATCTGTAACAACATGGAAATATCTACACCGCTGTCTCTACAAACATGGAAATACCTGCACCGCTATCTGTATAAACACGGAAATATCGACACCGCTACCTGTATGAACTTGGAAATATCTACACTGCCATCTCTATAAACATGAAAATATGTCCACCGCTATCTGTATAAACTTGAAAATATCTCCACCGCTAACTGTATAAACATGGATTTATCTACACCGCTATCTGTATAAACATGGAAATATCTACACCGCTATCTGTATAAACATGGAAATATCTACACCGCTATCTGTATAAACATGGAAATATCTACATCGCTATCTGTATAGAGGTGGAAATATCTACACCGCAATCTGTGCAAATATGGAAATATCTACACCTCTATCTCTGTAAATATGGAAATATCTACACCGCTATCTGTATAAACATGGAAATATCTACAACGCTATCTGTATAAACATGGAAATATACACACCACGATCTGTATAAACATGGATATATCTACACCGCTATCTGCATAAACCTGGAAACATGTACACCGCTATCTGTAAAAACATGGACATATCTACACCGCTATCTGTATAACTATGGAAATATCTACATCGCTATATCTATAAACATGGAAATGTCTACACCGCTGTCTGTATAAACATGGAAATATCTTCATGGCTATCTCTATAAACATGGAAATATCAACACCGCCATATGTATAAACATGGAAATAACTACACAGTCATCTGTATAAACATGGAAATATCTACACAGTCATCTGTATAAACATGGAAATATGTACACCCCCATCTGTAAAAACATGGAAATATCTACACCGCTGTCTCTACAAACATGGAAATACCTGCACCGCTATCTGTATAAACACGGAAATATCGACCCCGCTATCTGTATAAACTTGGAAATATCTACACTGCCATCTCTATAAACATGAAAATATCTCCACCGCTATCTGTATAAAGTTGAAAATATCTACACCGCTATCTGCATAAACATGGAATTATCTACACCGCTATCTGTTAAAACATGGAAATATCTACACCGTTATCTGTATAAACATGGAAATCTCTAGACCGCTATCTGTATAAACATTCAAATATCAACATTGCTATCTGTATAAACATGGAAATATCTACACCGCTATCTGTATAAACATGGAAATATCTACACCGCTATCTGTATAAACATGCAAATATCTACAGCGCTATCGATATAAACATGGAAATATCTCCACCGCTATCTGTATTAACATGGAAATATCTACACCGCTATCTTTATAAACATGGAAATATCGACACTGCAATCTCTATAAACATGGAAATATTTACAACACTATCTGTGTAAACATGGAAATATCTTCACAGCTGTTTGTGTAAACATGGAAATATGTACACCACAATCTGTGTGAATATGGAAATATCTCCACCTATGCCTCTGTAAACATGGTAATATCTACACCACTATCTGTATAAACATGGAAATATCTACACCGCTATCTGTATAAACATGGAAATATCTACACCACAATCTGTATAAACATGGATATATCTACACCGCTATCTGTATAAACATGTTAATATCTACACTGCTATCTGTAAAATATGGAAATATCTACTCCGCTATCTGTATAAATATGAAAATATCAACAGCGATATCTCTATAAACATGGAAAGGTCAACACCGCTATGTTTATAAGCATGGAAATATCTTCATGGCTATCTCTAAAAACATGGAAATATCTTCACCGCCTTCTGTATACACATGGAAATATCTACACTGCCATCTGTATAAACACGGAAATAAATAAACCGCTATCTCTATAAACATTGAAATATCTACACCGCTATCTGTATAAACGTGGAAATATGTACACCGCAATCTGTGCAAATATGGAAATATCTACACCTCTAGCTCTGTAAATATGGAAATATCTACACGGCTATCTGTATAAACATGGAAATATCTACACCGCAATCAGCATAAACATGGATATATCTTCACCGCTATCTGTATAAACATGGAAATATCTACACCGCTATCTGTATAAACATGGATATATCTACACTGCTATCTGTATAAACATGGAAATATCTACACCGCTATCTGTATAAACGTGGAAATATGTACAACGCAATCTGTGCAATTATGGAAATATCTACACCTCTATCTCTGTAAATATGGAAATATCTACACTGCTATCTCAATAAACATGGAAATATCTACACCGCTCTCTGTATAAACATGGAAATATCTACACTGCCACCTGTATACACATGGAAATATCTACACAGCCATCTGGGTAAACATGGAAATATCTACACCGCTATCTCTATAAACATGGAAATACCTGCAACGCTATCTGTATAAACACGGAAATATCTACCCCGCTATCAGTATACACTTGGAAATATCTACACCGCCATCACTATAAACATGAAAATACGTCCACCGCTATCTGTATAAACATGGAAATATCTACACCGCTATCGGTATAAACATGGAAATAACTACTCCGCTATCTGTATAAACATGGAAATATCTAGACCGCTATCTGTATAAACATTCAAATATCTACATTGCTATCTGTATAAATATGGAAATATCTTCACCGCTATCTCTATAAACATGGTAATATCTACACCGCTCTCTGTATAAACATGGAAATATCTACACCGCTATCTGCATAAACATGCAAATATCTACTGCGCTATATATATAAACCTGCAATTATCTACACTGCAATCTCTATAAACATGGAAATATCTACAACACTGTCTGTGTAAACATGGAAATACCTACAGAGCTGTCTGTGTAAACATGGAAATACCTACACAGCTGTCTGTGAAAACATGGAAATATCTACACCGCAATCTGTGGAAATATGGAAATATCTACACATTTATCTCTGTAAATATGGAAATATCTACTCCGCTATCTATATAAACATGGAAATATCTACACCGCTGTCTGTATAAACATGGAAATATCTACACCACGATCTGTATAAATATGGATATATCTGCACCGCTATCTGTATAATCATGGAAACATCTACACCGCTATCTGTATAAACATGGAAATACCTACACCGCTATCTGTATAAATATGGAAATATCTACATGGCTATTTCTATAAGTATGGAAATACCTACAACGCCATCTGTATAAACATGGGAATACCTACACAGTCATCTGTTTAAACATAGAAGTGTCCACACCACTATCTGTATAAACACGGAAATATCTACACTGCCATCTGTATAAACATGGAAATATCTACACAACCACCTCTATAAACATGGAAATACCTACATCGCTATCTGAATAAACATGGAAATAGCTAAATCGCTATCTGTATAAACCTGGAAATATCTACAACACCATCTGTAAAAATATGGAAATATCTACACAGTCATCTGTAGAAACATGGAAATATATACACCGCCATCTGTATACACATGGAAATATCTCCACCGCTATCTGTATAAACATGGAAATATCTACACCGCTATCTGTAGAAACATGGAAATATCTACACCACTATCTTTATAAATATGGAAATATCTTCACCGCTATCTCTGTAAACATGGAAATATCTACACTGCTACCTGTATAAACATGGACATGTCTACACCGCTATCTCTATAAACATGGAATTATCTACACCGCTAACTGCATAAACTTGGAAATATCTACACCACCATCTCTAGAAACATGGAAATATCTCCACCGCTATATCTATAAACATGGAAATATCTCCACCACTCTCTGTATAAACTTGGAAATATCTACACCGCTATCTGTATAAACATGGAGATATCTACACCGCTATCTGTATAAACATGGAAATATCTACACTGCTATCGGTATACACGTGCAAATATCTACAGCGCTATCTGTATAAAAATGAAAATATCTCCACCGGTATCTGTATAAACATGGAAATATCTACACCTCTATTTTTATAAACATGGAAATATCTACACCGCAATCTCTATAAACATGGAAATACCTACAACACTATCTGTGTAAACATGGAAATATCTACACAGCTCTCTGTGTAAACATGGAAATATGTACACCGCAATCTGTGTGAGGATGGAAATATCAAAACCGCAAACTGTGCAAATATGGAAATATGTACACCTCTATCTCTGTAAACATGGAAATATCTACACCGTTATCTGTATAAACATGGAAATATCCACACCAAAATCTGAATAAACATGGAAATATCTACACCACAATCTGTATAAACATGGAAATATCTACACCACTATCTGTATAAACATGGAAATATCTACTCCGCTATCTGTATAAATATGGAAATATCTACACCGCTATCTCTATAAACATGGAAATGTCTACATCGCGTTTAGTATAAACATGAAAATATCTACACTGCCATCTGTATAAACATGGAAATAACTACACCGCTATCTCTATAAACATGGAAATATCTAGACGGCCATCTGTATATACATGGAAATATCTGCACAGTCATCTGTATAAATATGGAAACATCTCCACCACTATCTGTATAAACGTGGAAATACCTACACTGCCATCTGTATAAACATAGAAATATCTACACAGCCATCTCTATAAACATGGAAATATCTATAATGTACCTCTATAAACATGGAAATAGCCACACCGCTATCTGCATAAACATGGAAATATCTACACTGCCATCTGTATACACATGGAAATATCTACATCGACATCTGTATAAAGATGGAAATATCTGCACCGTTATTTGTGTAAACATGGAAATATCTACCCCGCTATCTGTGTAAAGGTGCAAATATCTACACCGCAATCTGTGGAAATATGGAAATATCTACACATCCATCTCTGTAAATATGGAAATATCTACTCCGCTATCTATATAAACATGGAAATATCGACACCGCTGTCTGCATAAACATGGAAATATCTACACCACAATCTGTATAAACATGGATATATCTACACCGCTATCTGTATAATCATGGAAACATCTACACCATTATCTGTATAAACATGGAAATATCTACACCGCTATCTGTATAAATATGGAAATATCTACACCGCTATCTCTATAAACATGGAAATGTCTACACCGCCATTTGTATAAACATGGAAATACCTATACAGTCATCTGTTTAAACATAGAAATATCCACATCACTATCTGTATAAACACGGAAAGATCTACACTGCCATCTGTATAAACTTGGAAATATTTACACAGCCACCTCTATAAACATGGAAATATCTACATCGCTATCTGAATAAACATGGAAATAGCTAAATCGCTATCTATATAAACCTGGAAATATCTACATGGCTATATCTATAAATATGGAAATATCTACACCGTCATCTGTATAAACATGGAGATTCCTTCAGAGTCATCTGTTTAAACATAGAAATATCCACACCATTATCTGTATAAACACGGAAATACCTACACGGCCATCTGTGTAAACATGGAAATATCTACACAGCCATCTCTATAAACATGCAAATATCTACATCGCTATCTGAATAAACATGGAAATAGCTAAACTGCTATTTGTTTAAACCTGGAAATATCTACAACGACCTCTGTAAAAATATGGAAATATCTACACAGTCATCTGTAGAAACATGGAAATATCTACACCGCCATCTGTATACACATGGAAATATCTACACCGCTATCTGTATAAACATGGAAATAGCCACATCGTTATGTTTTATAAACATGGAAATACCTACACCACCCTCTGAATAAACATGGAAATATCTATATGGCTATCTGTATAAATATGGAAATACATACACTGCTACCTCTATAAACATGGAAATATCTACACAGCTATCTGTATAAACATGGATATATCTACAGCGCTATCTCTATAAACATGGAAGTATCTACACCGCCATCTGTATAAACATGGAAACATGTACACAGTCATCTGTGTAAACATGGAAATAACTACACCGCTGTCTGTATAAACATGGAAATATATACACCGCTATCCGTATAAACATGGAAATATCTACACCGCTATCTGTATAAATATGGAAATATCCACACCGCTATCCCTATAAACATAGAAATGTCTACAACGCTATCTGTATAAACATGGAAATATCTACATGGCTATCTCTATAAAAATGGAAATGTCTACACTGCTATCTGTATAAACATGGAAATATCTACATGGCTATCTCTATAAACATGGAAATAGCAACACCGCTATCTGCATGAACACGGAAATATCTACACCGTTATCTGCATAAACATGGAAATATCTACATCGTTATCTGTACAAACATGGAAATATCTCCACCGCTATCTCAATAAACTTGGAAATATCTGCACTGCTATCTTTATAAACTTGGAATTATCTACTCCACTATCTGTATAAACATGGATATATCTACACTGCCATCTGAATAAACATTGTAATAGCCACACCGCTATCTGTATAAAGATGGATATATCTACACCACCATCAGAATAAACATACAAATATCTACACTGCTCTCTTTATAAATATGGAAATATCTTCACCGCTATCTCTGTAAACATGGAATATCTACACCGCTACCTGTATAAACATTGACATGTCTACACCGCTATCTCTATAAACATGGAAATATGTACACCGCTACCTGCATAAACTTCGAATTATCTACACCACCATCTCTAGAAACATGGAAATATCTCCACTGCTATCTGTATAAACATGGAAATACCTCCACCACTCTCTGTATAAACATGGAAATATCTACACCACTATCTGTATAATCATGGAAATATCTACACCGCTATCTGTATAAACATGGAAGTATCTACACTGCTATCTGTATGAACGTGCAAATATCTACAGCACTATCTGTATAAACATGAAAATATCTCCACCGCTATCTGTATAAACCTGGAAAAATCTACACCGCTGTGAGTATAAATATGGAAATATCTACACCGCTATCTCTGTAAACATTGAAATGTCTACACCGCTATCTGTATAAACACGGAATTATATACATCGCTATCGATATAAACATGAAAATATCTACACGAACATCTGTATAATCATAGAAATAACTACACAGTCATCTGTATAAACATGGAGATATCTACACCACCATCTGTATAAACATGCAAATATCTACACGGAAATGTGTATAAACATGGAAATATCTAGACAGTCATCTCTATAAACATGGAAATATCTGCACCGCTATCTGTATAAAGATGGAAATATCTACACCACTATCTGAAAAACTTGGAAATATCTACACCGCTCTCTGAATAAACGTGGAAATATCTACACCGTTATCTGTATAAACATGGAAATATGTACACCGCTATCTTTATAAACAAGGAAATATCTTCCCCGCCATCTGTATAAACATGGAAATATCTACACCGCCATTTGCATAAACATGGAAATATCTACACCGCTATCTGTATAAATACGGAAATATCTACACCGCAATCTCTATAAACATGGAAAAAATTAAACCACTGTCTTCATAAACATGGAAAGATCTACAACGTTATCTCTATAAACATGGAAATATCCACGCTGCCATCTGTATAAACATGGAAATACCTACCCAGTCATCTGCATAAACATGGAAATATCTACACCACCATTTCTATAAACATGGAAATATCTGCACCACTATATCTATATACATGGAAATATCTACACAGCCATTTGTATGAACATGGAAATATCTTCACCGCTGTCTCTATAAACATGGAAATATCTATACTGCTATCTGTGTAAACAAGGAAATATCTACACTATCTGTATAAACATAGAAATATCTCCACCGCTATCTGTATAAATATGGAAATATCTCCACCGCTATCTGTATAAACATGGAAATACTACACGTGTATCTGTATCAACATGGAAATACCTAAACCGCTATCTGTATAAACAATGAAATATCTACAACGCTATCTGTGTAAACATGGAAATATCTGCACCGCTATCTGTGTAAACTTGGAAATATGTACACCGCTATCTGTGTAAACATGGAAATATCTACAATGCTATCTGTGTAAACATGGAAATATTTACAACGCTATCTGTGTAAACATGGAAATATCTACACAGATATCTGTAAAACGTGGAAATATCTACACAGCTATCTGTATAAACGTGGAAATATCTAAACCGCTATCTGTATAAATGTGGAAATATCTTCAATGCTATCTGTATAAACGTGGAAATATCTATATCGCTATCTGTATAAACGTGGAAATAACTTCACCGCTATCTCTATAAACCTGGAAATATCTACACCGCTATCTGTATCAACATGGAAATAACTACACTGCTATCTGTATAAACATGGAAATATCTACAATCCTATCTCTGTATACATGGAAATATCTACACAGCTATCTGTGTAAACTTGGAAATATCTACACCGCTATCTGTGTAAAGTTGGCAATATCTACACCACATTCTGTGCAAAGATGGAAATATCTACTCCGCTATCACTGTAAACATGGAAATATCAACAACAATATATGTAAAAACATGGAAGTATCTACACCGCTATCTCTATAAACATGGAAATATCTACGCCGCGATCTGCATAAACATGGAAATATCTACAGCACGATCTGTATAAACATGGAAATATCTACACCGCTATCAGTATAAACATGGAAATATGTACACAGCTATCTCTGTAAACATGGAAATATCTTCACCGCCATCTGTATAAACATGGAAATACCTACAAGTCATCTGTATAAACATGGAAAAATCTACACAGCCATCTGTATAAACATGGAAATATCTACCCAGACATCTGTATATACATGGAAATATCTACACCGCTATCTGTATGAACATGGAAATATCTACACTGCTATTTGTATAAACAAGGAAATATCTACACCGTGATCTGTATAAACATGGAAATATCTACAGTGCTATTTTTATAAACAAGGAAATATCTACACCGCTATCTGTATAAACATGGAAACAACTACAACTCTATTTGTATAAACAAGGAAATACCTACAACGTGATCTGTATAAACATGGAAATATCTACACCGCCATCTCTATAAACATTGTAATATCTACACCCCTATCTGTATAAACATGGAAACATCCACACCGCTATCTCCATAAACATGGAAAAATCTACACCGCGATCAGTATAAACGTGGAAATATCTACACCGCTATCTCTATAAACATGGAAATATCTCCACTGCTATCTCTATAAACATCGAAATATCTACACCGCCATCTGTATAAACATGGAAATACTTACAAAGTTATCGGTATAAACATGGAAATATCTACACTGCCATCTGTATAAACATGGAAATATCTACACGGACATCTGTGTATAGATGGAATTATCAACACCGCCATCTGTACAAACATGGAAATATCTGCACCGTTATCTGTATAAACATGGAAATATCTACACCGCGGTCTGTATAAACATGGAAATATCTACACCGCTATCGATATAAAGATGGAAATATATACACCGCTATCTCTATAAAGATGGAAATACCTACACCCTGATCAGAATAAACAAGGAAATATTTACACCGCTTTCTGTATAAACATGGAAATTTCTACACCGTTGTCTGTATAAATATGGAAATATCAACACCGCTATCTCTATAAACATGGAAATATCTATACCGCCATCTGTATACACATGGAAATACCTATACAGTCATCTGTGTAAACATGAAAATACCTACACCACCATCTGTATAAACATGGAAATATCTACAATGCCACCTGTATACACATGGAAATACCTACACGGCAATCTGTGTATAGATGGAAACATCAACACCGCCATCAGTACAAAGATGGAAATATCTACACTGTTATCTCAATAAACATGGAAATATCTACACTGCGCTCTGTATAAACATGGAAATATCTACACCGGTATCTGTATAAACATGGAAATATCTACAACACGATCTGTATAAACATGGAAATATATACACCGCTATCTGTATAAACATGGAAATATCCGCACTGCTATCTCTATAAACATGGAAATATCTACAAAGCCATCTGTATAAACATGGAAATGCCTACACTGTCATGTGTAGGAACATGGAAATATCTACACTGCCATCTGTATTAACATAAAAATATCTACACAGCCCTCCGTATAAATAAGGAAATATCTGCATAGGGATCTGTATAAACATGGAAATATCTGCACCGCTATCTGCATAAACATGGATATATCTACACTGCTATCTGTATAAACATGGAAATATCTACACCGCTATCTGTATAAACATGGATATATCTACACTGCTATCTGTATAAACATGGAAATATCTACACCGCTATCTGTATAAACGTGGAAATATGTACAACGCAATCTGTGCAATTATGGAAATATCTACACCTCTATCTCTGTAAATATGGAAATATCTACACTGCTATCTCAATAAACATGGAAATATCTACACCGCTCTCTGTATAAACATGGAAATATCTACACTGCCACCTGTATACACATGGAAATATCTACACAGCCATCTGGGTAAACATGGAAATATCTACACCGCTATCTCTATAAACATGGAAATACCTGCAACGCTATCTGTATAAACACGGAAATATCTACCCCGCTATCAGTATACACTTGGAAATATCTACACCGCCATCACTATAAACATGAAAATACGTCCACCGCTATCTGTATAATCATGGAAATATCTACACCGCTATCTGTATAAACATGGAAATAACTACTCCGCTATCTGTATAAACATGGAAATATCTAAACCGCTATCTGTATAAACATTCAAATATCTACATTGCTATCTGTATAAATATGGAAATATCTTCACCGCTATCTCTATAAACATGGTAATATCTACACCGCTCTCTGTATAAACATGGAAATATCTACACCGCTATCTGCATAAACATGCAAATATCTACTGCGCTATATATATAAACCTGCAATTATCTACACTGCAATCTCTATAAACATGGAAATATCTACAACACTGTCTGTGTAAACATGGAAATACCTACAGAGCTGTCTGTGTAAACATGGAAATACCTACACAGCTGTCTGTGAAAACATGGAAATATCTACACCGCAATCTGTGGAAATATGGAAATATCTACACATTTATCTCTGTAAATATGGAAATATCTACTCCGCTATCTATATAAACATGGAAATATCTACACCACTGTCTGTATAAACATGGAAATATCTACACCACGATCTGTATAAATATGGATATATCTGCACCGCTATCTGTATAATCATGGAAACATCTACACCGCTATCTGTATAAACATGGAAATACCTACACCGCTATCTGTATAAATATGGAAATATCTACATGGCTATTTCTATAAGTATGGAAATACCTACAACGCCATCTGTATAAACATGGGAATACCTACACAGTCATCTGTTTAAACATAGAAGTGTCCACACCACTATCTGTATAAACACGGAAATATCTACACTGCCATCTGTATAAACATGGAAATATCTACACAACCACCTCTATAAACATGGAAATACCTACATCGCTATTTGAATAAACATGGAAATAGCTAAATCGCTATCTGTATAAACCTGGAAATATCTACAACACCATCTGTAAAAATATGGAAATATCTACACAGTCATCTGTAGAAACATGGAAATATATACACCGCCATCTGTATACACATGGAAATATCTCCACCGCTATCTGTATAAACATGGAAATATCTACACCGCTATCTGTAGAAACATGGAAATATCTACACCACTATCTTTATAAATATGGAAATATCTTCACCGCTATCTCTGTAAACATGGAAATATCTACACTGCTACCTGTATAAACATGGACATGTCTACACCGCTATCTCTATAAACATGGAATTATCTACACCGCTAACTGCATAAACTTGGAAATATCTACACCACCATCTCTAGAAACATGGAAATATCTCCACCGCTATATCTATAAACATGGAAATATCTCCACCACTCTCTGTATAAACTTGGAAATATCTACACCGCTATCTGTATAAACATGGAGATATCTACACCGCTATCTGTATAAACATGGAAATATCTACACTGCTATCGGTATACACGTGCAAATATCTACAGCGCTATCTGTATAAAAATGAAAATATCTCCACCGGTATCTGTATAAACATGGAAATATCTACACCTCTATTTTTATAAACATGGAAATATCTACACCGCAATCTCTATAAACATGGAAATACCTACAACACTATCTGTGTAAACATGGAAATATCTACACAGCTCTCTGTGTAAACATGGAAATATGTACACCGCAATCTGTGTGAGGATGGAAATATCAAAACCGCAAACTGTGCAAATATGGAAATATGTACACCTCTATCTCTGTAAACATGGAAATATCTACACCGTTATCTGTATAAACATGGAAATATCCACACCAAAATCTGAATAAACATGGAAATATCTACACCACAATCTGTATAAACATGGAAATATCTACACCACTATCTGTATAAACATGGAAATATCTACTCCGCTATCTGTATAAATATGGAAATATCTACACCGCTATCTCTATAAACATGGAAATGTCTACATCGCGTTTAGTATAAACATGAAAATATCTACACTGCCATCTGTATAAACATGGAAATAACTACACCGCTATCTCTATAAACATGGAAATATCTAGACGGCCATCTGTATATACATGGAAATATCTGCACAGTCATCTGTATAAATATGGAAACATCTCCACCACTATCTGTATAAACGTGGAAATACCTACACTGCCATCTGTATAAACATAGAAATATCTACACAGCCATCTCTATAAACATGGAAATATCTATAATGTACCTCTATAAACATGGAAATAGCCACACCGCTATCTGCATAAACATGGAAATATCTACACTGCCATCTGTATACACATGGAAATATCTACATCGACATCTGTATAAAGATGGAAATATCTGCACCGTTATTTGTGTAAACATGGAAATATCTACCCCGCTATCTGTGTAAAGGTGCAAATATCTACACCGCAATCTGTGGAAATATGGAAATATCTACACATCCATCTCTGTAAATATGGAAATATCTACTCCGCTATCTATATAAACATGGAAATATCGACACCGCTGTCTGCATAAACATGGAAATATCTACACCACAATCTGTATAAACATGGATATATCTACACCGCTATCTGTATAATCATGGAAACATCTACACCATTATCTGTATAAACATGGAAATATCTACACCGCTATCTGTATAAATATGGAAATATCTACACCGCTATCTCTATAAACATGGAAATGTCTACACCGCCATTTGTATAAACATGGAAATACCTATACAGTCATCTGTTTAAACATAGAAATATCCACATCACTATCTGTATAAACACGGAAAGATCTACACTGCCATCTGTATAAACTTGGAAATATTTACACAGCCACCTCTATAAACATGGAAATATCTACATCGCTATCTGAATAAACATGGAAATAGCTAAATCGCTATCTATATAAACCTGGAAATATCTACATGGCTATATCTATAAATATGGAAATATCTACACCGTCATCTGTATAAACATGGAAATTCCTTCAGAGTCATCTGTTTAAACATAGAAATATCCACACCATTATCTGTATAAACACGGAAATACCTACACGGCCATCTGTGTAAACATGGAAATATCTACACAGCCATCTCTATAAACATGCAAATATCTACATCGCTATCTGAATAAACATGGAAATAGCTAAACTGCTATTTGTTTAAACCTGGAAATATCTACAACGACCTCTGTAAAAATATGGAAATATCTACACAGTCATCTGTAGAAACATGGAAATATCTACACCGCCATCTGTATACACATGGAAATATCTACACCGCTATCTGTATAAACATGGAAATAGCCACATCGTTATGTTTTATAAACATGGAAATACCTACACCACCCTCTGAATAAACATGGAAATATCTATATGGCTATCTGTATAAATATGGAAATACATACACTGCTACCTCTATAAACATGGAAATATCTACACAGCTATCTGTATAAACATGGATATATCTACAGCGCTATCTCTATAAACATGGAAGTATCTACACCGCCATCTGTATAAACATGGAAACATGTACACAGTCATCTGTGTAAACATGGAAATAACTACACCGCTGTCTGTATAAACATGGAAATATATACACCGCTATCCGTATAAACATGGAAATATCTACACCGCTATCTGTATAAATATGGAAATATCCACACCGCTATCCCTATAAACATAGAAATGTCTACAACGCTATCTGTATAAACATGGAAATATCTACATGGCTATCTCTATAAAAATGGAAATGTCTACACTGCTATCTGTATAAACATGGAAATATCTACATGGCTATCTCTATAAACATGGAAATAGCAACACCGCTATCTGCATGAACACGGAAATATCTACACCGTTATCTGCATAAACATGGAAATATCTACATCGTTATCTGTACAAACATGGAAATATCTCCACCGCTATCTCAATAAACTTGGAAATATCTGCACTGCTATCTTTATAAACTTGGAATTATCTACTCCACTATCTGTATAAACATGGATATATCTACACTGCCATCTGAATAAACATTGTAATAGCCACACCGCTATCTGTATAAAGATGGATATATCTACACCACCATCAGAATAAACATACAAATATCTACACTGCTCTCTTTATAAATATGGAAATATCTTCACCGCTATCTCTGTAAACATGGAATATCTACACCGCTACCTGTATAAACATTGACATGTCTACACCGCTATCTCTATAAACATGGAAATATGTACACCGCTACCTGCATAAACTTCGAATTATCTACACCACCATCTCTAGAAACATGGAAATATCTCCACTGCTATCTGTATAAACATGGAAATACCTCCACCACTCTCTGTATAAACATGGAAATATCTACACCACTATCTGTATAATCATGGAAATATCTACACCGCTATCTGTATAAACATGGAAGTATCTACACTGCTATCTGTATGAACGTGCAAATATCTACAGCACTATCTGTATAAACATGAAAATATCTCCACCGCTATCTGTATAAACCTGGAAAAATCTACACCGCTGTGAGTATAAATATGGAAATATCTACACCGCTATCTCTGTAAACATTGAAATGTCTACACCGCTATCTGTATAAACATGGAATTATATACATCGCTATCGATATAAACATGAAAATATCTACACGAACATCTGTATAATCATAGAAATAACTACACAGTCATCTGTATAAACATGGAGATATCTACACCACCATCTGTATAAACATGCAAATATCTACACGGAAATGTGTATAAACATGGAAATATCTAGACAGTCATCTCTATAAACATGGAAATATCTGCACCGCTATCTGTATAAAGATGGAAATATCTACACCACTATCTGAAAAACTTGGAAATATCTACACCGCTCTCTGAATAAACGTGGAAATATCTACACCGTTATCTGTATAAACATGGAAATATGTACACCGCTATCTTTATAAACAAGGAAATATCTTCCCCGCCATCTGTATAAACATGGAAATATCTACACCGCCATTTGCATAAACATGGAAATATCTACACCGCTATCTGTATAAATACGGAAATATCTACACCGCAATCTCTATAAACATGGAAAAAATTAAACCACTGTCTTCATAAACATGGAAAGATCTACAACGTTATCTCTATAAACATGGAAATATCCACGCTGCCATCTGTATAAACATGGAAATACCTACCCAGTCATCTGCATAAACATGGAAATATCTACACCACCATTTCTATAAACATGGAAATATCTGCACCACTATATCTATATACATGGAAATATCTACACAGCCATTTGTATGAACATGGAAATATCTTCACCGCTGTCTCTATAAACATGGAAATATCTATACTGCTATCTGTGTAAACAAGGAAATATCTACACTATCTGTATAAACATAGAAATATCTCCACCGCTATCTGTATAAATATGGAAATATCTCCACCGCTATCTGTATAAACATGGAAATACTACACGTGTATCTGTATCAACATGGAAATACCTAAACCGCTATCTGTATAAACAATGAAATATCTACAACGCTATCTGTGTAAACATGGAAATATCTACACCGCTATCTGTGTAAACTTGGAAATATGTACACCGCTATCTGTGTAAACATGGAAATATCTACAATGCTATCTGTGTAAACATGGAAATATTTACAACGCTATCTGTGTAAACATGGAAATATCTACACAGATATCTGTAAAACGTGGAAATATCTACACAGCTATCTGTATAAACGTGGAAATATCTAAACCGCTATCTGTATAAATGTGGAAATATCTTCAATGCTATCTGTATAAACGTGGAAATATCTATATCGCTATCTGTATAAACGTGGAAATAACTTCACCGCTATCTCTATAAACCTGGAAATATCTACACCGCTATCTGTATCAACATGGAAATAACTACACTGCTATCTGTATAAACATGGAAATATCTACAATCCTATCTCTGTATACATGGAAATATCTACACAGCTATCTGTGTAAACTTGGAAATATCTACACTGCTATCTGTGTAAAGTTGGCAATATCTACACCACATTCTGTGCAAAGATGGAAATATCTACTCCGCTATCACTGTAAACATGGAAATATCAACAACAATATATGTAAAAACATGGAAGTATCTACACCGCTATCTCTATAAACATGGAAATATCTACGCCGCGATCTGCATAAACATGGAAATATCTACAGCACGATCTGTATAAACATGGAAATATCTACACCGCTATCAGTATAAACATGGAAATATGTACACAGCTATCTCTGTAAACATGGAAATATCTTCACCGCCATCTGTATAAACATGGAAATACCTACAAGTCATCTGTATAAACATGGAAAAATCTACACAGCCATCTGTATAAACATGGAAATATCTACCCAGACATCTGTATATACATGGAAATATCTACACCGCTATCTGTATGAACATGGAAATATCTACACTGCTATTTGTATAAACAAGGAAATATCTACACCGTGATCTGTATAAACATGGAAATATCTACAGTGCTATTTGTATAAACAAGGAAATATCTACACCGCTATCTGTATAAACATGGAAACAACTACAACTCTATTTGTATAAACAAGGAAATACCTACAACGTGATCTGTATAAACATGGAAATATCTACACCGCCATCTCTATAAACATTGTAATATCTACACCCCTATCTGTATAAACATGGAAACATCCACACCGCTATCTCCATAAACATGGAAAAATCTACACCGCGATCAGTATAAACGTGGAAATATCTACACCGCTATCTCTATAAACATGGAAATATCTCCACTGCTATCTCTATAAACATCGAAATATCTACACCGCCATCTGTATAAACATGGAAATACTTACAAAGTTATCGGTATAAACATGGAAATATCTACACTGCCATCTGTATAAACATGGAAATATCTACACGGACATCTGTGTATAGATGGAATTATCAACACCGCCATCTGTACAAACATGGAAATATCTGCACCGTTATCTGTATAAACATGGAAATATCTACACCGCGGTCTGTATAAACATGGAAATATCTACACCGCTATCGGTATAAACATGGAAATATATACACCGCTATCTCTATAAAGATGGAAATACCTACACCCTGATCAGAATAAACAAGGAAATATTTACACCGCTTTCTGTATAAACATGGAAATTTCTACACCGTTGTCTGTATAAATATGGAAATATCAACACCGCTATCTCTATAAACATGGAAATATCTATACCGCCATCTGTATACACATGGAAATATCTACAATGCCACCTGTATACACATGGAAATACCTACACGGCAATCTGTGTATAGATGGAAACATCAACACCGCCATCTGTACAAAGATGGAAATATCTACACTGCTATCTCAATAAACATGGAAATATCTACACTGCGCTCTGTATAAACATGGAAATATCTACACCGGTATCTGTATAAACATGGAAATATCTACAACACGATCTGTATAAACATGGAAATATATACACCGCTATCTGTATAAACATGGAAATATCCGCACTGCTATCTCTATAAACATGGAAATATCTACAAAGCCATCTGTATAAACATGGAAATGCCTACACTGTCATGTGTAGGAACATGGAAATATCTACACTGCCATCTGTATAAACATGGAAATATCTACCCAGACATCTGTATATACATGGAAATATCTACACCGCTATCTGTATGAACATGGAAATATCTACACTGCTATTTGTATAAACAAGGAAATATCTACACCGTGATCTGTATAAACATGGAAATATCTACAGTGCTATTTGTATAAACAAGGAAATATCTACACCGCTATCTGTATAAACATGGAAACAACTACAACTCTATTTGTATAAACAAGGAAATACCTACAACGTGATCTGTATAAACATGGAAATATCTACACCGCCATCTCTATAAACATTGTAATATCTACACCCCTATCTGTATAAACATGGAAACATCCACACCGCTATCTCCATAAACATGGAAAAATCTACACCGCGATCAGTATAAACGTGGAAATATCTACACCGCTATCTCTATAAACATGGAAATATCTCCACTGCTATCTCTATAAACATCGAAATATCTACACCGCCATCTGTATAAACATGGAAATACTTACAAAGTTATCGGTATAAACATGGAAATATCTACACTGCCATCTGTATAAACATGGAAATATCTACACGGACATCTGTGTATAGATGGAATTATCAACACCGCCATCTGTACAAACATGGAAATATCTGCACCGTTATCTGTATAAACATGGAAATATCTACACCGCGGTCTGTATAAACATGGAAATATCTACACCGCTATCGGTATAAACATGGAAATATATACACCGCTATCTCTATAAAGATGGAAATACCTACACCCTGATCAGAATAAACAAGGAAATATTTACACCGCTTTCTGTATAAACATGGAAATTTCTACACCGTTGTCTGTATAAATATGGAAATATCAACACCGCTATCTCTATAAACATGGAAATATCTATACCGCCATCTGTATACACATGGAAATACCTATACAGTCATCTGTGTAAACATGAAAATACCTACACCACCATCTGTATAAACATGGAAATATCTACAATGCCACCTGTATACACATGGAAATACCTACACGGCAATCTGTGTATAGATGGAAACATCAACACCGCCATCTGTACAAAGATCTAAATATCTACACTGCTATCTCAATAAACATGGAAATATCTACACTGCGCTCTGTATAAACATGGAAATATCTACACCGGTATCTGTATAAACATGGAAATATCTACACCACGATCTGTATAAACATGGAAATATATACACCGCTATCTGTATAAACGTGGAAATATCCGCACTGCTATCTCTATAAACATGGAAAAATCTACAAAGCCATCTGTATAAACATGGAAATGCCTACACTGTCATGTGTAGGAACATGGAAATATCTACACTGCCATCTGTATTAACATAAAAATATCTACACAGCCCTCCGTATAAATAAGGAAATATCTGCATAGGGATCTGTATAAACATGGAAATATCTGCACCGCTATCTGTATAAACTTGGAAATACCTACACCGCTGTCTCTATAAACATGGAAATATGTACACCGCCATCTCTTTAAACATGGAGATATCTACAATGCCATCTACATAAACAAGAAAATATCTACATTGCCATCTATATAAACATGGAAATATCTACACCGCCATCTCTATAAACCTGGAAATATCTACCCTGCCATTTGAAGAAAGATGGAAATATCTACACCGCCATCTGTATAAACGTGGAAATATCTACACCGCTATCTGTATAAACATGGAAATATCTACACCGCTATCTGTAAAAATATGAAATATCAAAACCGCTATCTCTTTAAAAATGGAAATATCTACACAGCTATCTGTATAAACATGGAAATATCCTCACTGCTATCTCTATGAACATGGATATATCTACACCGTTATCTCAATGAACATGGAAATATCTACACCACCATCTCTATAAACATGGAAATATCTACACCGCCATCTGTATAAACATGGAAATATCTACAATGCCATCTGTAGAAAGATGGAAATCCCTACACCGCAATCTGTGTAAACATGGAAATATCTACAACAATATCTGTAAAAACATGGAAATAACTACACCGCTATCTGTATAAACATGGAAATATCTACACCGCGATCTGCATAAACATGGAAATATCTACACCGCGATCTGTATAAACATGGAAATATCTACACCGCTATCTGTATAAACATGGAAATATCTACACAGCTATCTCTATAAACATGGAAATATTTTCACCGCCATCTGTATAAACATGGAAATACCTACAAGTCATCTGTATAAACATGGAAATATCTAGATAGCCATCTGTATAAACATGGAAATATCTACACAGCCATCTGTATAAACATGAAAATATCTACACTGCCATCTCCATAAAGATGGAATTATCTACTCCGCCATGTGTATAAGCACGGAAATATCTGCACCACCATCTGTGTAAACATGGAAATATCTACACCGCTATCTGTATAAACATGGAAATATCTACACCGCCATCTGCATGTCCATGGAAATATCTACGCCGCCATCTGTATAAACATGGAAATATCTACAGCCCGATCTGTATAAACATGGAAATATCTACACCGCTATCTCTGTAAATATGGAAATATCTACACCGCCATCTGTATAAACATAGAAATATCTCCACAGCCATATGTATATACATGGAAATATCTACACCGCTATCTATATAAACATGGAAATAACTACACAGCTATCTGTATTAACATGGAAATATCTACACCACCATCTGTATAAACATGGAAATATCTACATTGCCATCTGCATACACATGGAAATACCTACACGACAATCTGTGTAAATATGGAAATATCAACACCGCCATCTGTACAAACATGGAAATATTTACACCGCTATCTATATAAACATGGAAATACCTACACTGCAGTCTGTATAAACATGTAAATATCTACACCGGTATCTTTATAAACATGGAAATATCTACACCACGATCTGTATAAACATGGAAATATTTACACCGCTATCTGCATAAACAGGGAAATATCTGCACCGCTATCTCTATATACATGGAAATATCTACAAAGCCATCTGTATAAACATGGAAATACATACACAGTCATGTGTATAAACATGGAAATATCTACACCGCAATCTGTATAAACATGGAAATATCTACATCGCTATCTCTATAAATATGAAATATCTAAACCGCTATCTCTATAAAAATGGAAACATCTAGAATGCTATCTGTATAAAGATGGAAATATCCTCACTGCTATCTCTATGAACATGGATATATCTACACCGCTATCTCTATAAACATGGAAATATCTACACCGCCATCCCTATAAACATGGAAATATCTACACCGCCATCTGTATAAACATGGAAATACTTACAAAGTTATCTGTATAAACATGGAAATATCTACACCGCTATCTCTATAAACATGGAAATATCTACACCGTGATCTGTATAAACATGGAAATATTTACACCGCTATCTGTATAAACATGGGAATTTCTACACCGTAATCTTTATAAATATGGAAATATCTACACCGCTATCTCTATAAACATGGAAATATCTACACCACCATCTGTATAAACATGGAAATATCTACAATGCCATCAGTATACACATGGAAATAACTACACTGCAATCTGTGTATAGATGGAAACATCAACACCGCCATCTGTACAAACATGGAAATATCTACACCGCTATCTCTATAAACATGGAAATATCTACAATGCCGTCTGTATAAACATGGAAATATCTACACCGGTATATGTATAAACATGGAAATATCTACACCACGATCTGTATAAGCATGGAAATATTTACACCGCTACCTCTATAAACAAGGAAATATCTGCACAGCTATCTCTATAAACATGGAAATATCTACAAAGCCATCTGTATAAACATGGAAATACCTACACAGTCATGTGTACGAACATGGAAATATCTACACTGACATCTGTATAAACATGGAAGTATCTACACAGCCCTCTGTATAAATATGGAAATATCTGCATAGGCATCTGTATAAACATGGAAATATCTGCAACGGTATCTGCATAAACATGGAAATACCTACACCACTGTCTCTATAAACATATAAATATGTACACCGCTATGTGTATAAACATGGAAATATCTCCACTTCTGTCTGCATAAACATGGAAATATCTACACCGCGATCTGTATAAACATGGAAATTTCTACACCGTTATCTGTATTAATATGGAAATATCTACACCGCTATCTCTATAAACATATAAATATCTATACCGCCATCTGTATAAACATGGAAATACCTATACAGTCATCTGTGAAAACATGGAAATATCTACACCACCATCTGTATAAACTTGGAATTATCTAAAATGCCATCTGTATACACATGGAAATACCTACACGGCAATCTGTGTATAGATGGAAACATCAACACCGCCATCTGTACAAACATGGAAATATCTACATTGCTATCTCAATAAACATGGAAATATCTACACTGCTCTCTGTATAAACATGGAAATTTCTACACCGGTATCTGTATAAACATGGAAATATCTACACCACGATCTGTATAAACATGGAAATATATACACCGCTATCTGTATAAACATGGAAATATCTGCACCGCTATCTCTATAAACATGGAAAAATCTACAAAGCAGTCTGCATAAACATGGAAATGACTTCACAGTCATGTGTAGGAACATGGAAATATCTACACTGCCATCTGTGTAAACACAGAAATATCTACACAGCCCTCTGTATAAATGTGGAAATATCTGTATAGGGATCTGTATAAACATGGAAATATCTGCACCGCTCTCTGTATAAACTTGTAAATACCTACACCGCTGTCTCTATAAACATGGAAATATGTACACTGCCATCTCTTTAAACATGGAGATATCTACAACGCCATCTACATAAACAAGAAAATATCTACATTGCCATCTATATAAACCTGGAAATATCTTCACCGCCATCTCTATAAACATGGAAATATCTACCCTGCCATTTGAAGAAAGATGGAAATATCTACACCGCCATCTGTATAAACGTGGAAATATCTACACCGCTATCTGTATAAACATGGAAATATCTACACCGCTATCTGTAAAAATATGAAATATCAAAACCGCTATCTCTTTAAAAATGGAAATATCTACACAGCTATCTGTATAAACATGGAAATATCCTCACTGCTATCTCTATGAACATGGATATATCTACACCGTTATCTCAATGAACATGGAAATATCTACACCACCATCTCTATAAACATGGAAATATCTACACCGCCATCTGTATAAACATGGAAATATCTACAATGCCATCTGTAGAAAGATGGAAATCCCTACACCGCAATCTGTGTAAACATGGAAATATCTACAACAATATCTGTAAAAACATGGAAATAACTACACCGCTATCTGTATAAACATGGAAATATCTACACCGCGATCTGCATAAACATGGAAATATCTACACCGCGATCTGTATAAACATGGAAATATCTACACCGCTATCTGTATAAACATGGAAATATCTACACAGCTATCTCTATAAACATGGAAATATTTTCACCGCCATCTGTATAAACATGGAAATACCTACAAGTCATCTGTATAAACATGGAAATATCTAGACAGCCATCTGTATAAACATGGAAATATCTACACAGCCATCTGTATAAACATGAAAATATCTACACTGCCATCTCCATAAAGATGGAATTATCTACTCCGCCATGTGTATAAGCACGGAAATATCTGCACCACCATCTGTGTAAACATGGAAATATCTACACCGCTATCTGTATAAACATGGAAATATCTACACCGCCATCTGCATGTCCATGGAAATATCTACGCCGCCATCTGTATAAACATGGAAATATCTACACAGCCATGTGTATATACATGGAAATATCTACACCGCAATCTATATAAACATGGAAATAACTACACCGCTATCTGTATAAACATGGAAATATCTACACTGCCATCTACATATCCACGGAAATGTCTGCGCCGCCATCTGTATAAACATGGAAATATCTACACGGTCATCTGTGTATAGATGCAAATATCAACACCGCCATCTGTACAAACATGGAAATATCTGCACCGCAATCTGTATAAACATGGAAATATCTACACCGGTATCTGTATAAACATGGAAATATCTACACCACGATCTCTATAAGCATGGAAATATTTACACCGCTACCTCTATAAACAAGGAAATATCTGCACAGCTATCTCTATAAACATGGAAATATCTACAAAGCCATCTGTATAAACCTGGAAATACCTACACAGTCATGTGTACGAACATGGAAATATCTACACTGCCATCTGTATAAACATGGAAGTATCTACACAGCCCTCTGTATAAATATGGAAATATCTGCATAGGCATCTGTATAAACATGGAAATATCTGCAACGGTATCTGCATAAACATGGAAATACCTACACCTCTGTCTCTATAAACATGTAAATATGTACACCGCTATGTGTATAAACATGGAAATATCTCCACTGCTGTCTGCATAAACATGGAAATATCTACACCACGATCTGTATAAACATGGAAATATCTACACTGCTATCTGTATAAACATGGAAATATCTACATATCTGTCTCTATAAACATGGAAATACCTACACCTCCATCTGTATAAACATGGAAATACCTACAAAGTCATCTGTATAAGCATGGAAATATCTACACAGCCATCTGTATAAACATGGAAATACCTACACAGCCAGCTGTATATACATGGAAAAATCTACACCGCTATCTGTATAAACATAGAAATATCTACACCGCAATCAGTATTAACATGGTAAAATCTACACCACCATCTATACAAACATGGAAATATCTACACAGCCATCTGTATAAACATGCAAATACTTTCAAAGTTATCTGTATAAACATGGAAATATCTACACCGCCATCTGTATAAACATGGAAATATCTACACAGCCATGTGTATATACACGGAAATATCTACACCGCAATCTATATAAACATGGAAATAACTACACCGCTATCTGTATAAACATGGAAATATCTACACTGCCATCTACATATCCACGGAAATGTCTGCGCCGCCATCTGCATAAACATGGAAATATCTACACGGTCATCTGTGTATAGATGCAAATATCAACACCGCCATCTGTACAAACATGGAAATATCTGCACCGCAATCTGTATAAACATGGAAATATCTACAACGCTGTCTGTATAAACATGGAAATATCTAAACCGCTATCTCTATAAACATGGAAATATCTACACCGCTATCTCTAAAAACTTGGAAATATCTACACCGTGATCTGTATAAACATGGAAATATTTACACCGCTATCTGTAAAAACATGGAAATACCTACACCGTTATCTTTATAAACATGGAAATACCTACAACGCCATCAGTAGAAACATGGAAATATCTACATCACCATCTGTATAAACATGGAAATATCTACAATGCCATCTGTATACACATGGAAATACCCACACGTCAGTCTGTGTAGAGATGGAAACATCAACACCGCCATCTGTACCGACATGGAAATATCTACACCGCTATCTGCATAAACATGGAAATATCTACACTGCCCACTGTATAAACATGGAAATGTCTACACCGGTATCTGCATAAACATGGAACTATCTACACCACGATCTGTATAAAACGTGGAAATATTTACACCGCTATCTGTATAAACATGGAAATATCTAAACCGCTATCTCTATAAACAAGGAAATACCTGCAAAGCCATCTCTATAAACATGGAAATAACTACACAGTCATGTGTAGGAACATGGAAATATCTACACTGCCATCTGTATAAACATGGAAATATCTACACAGCCCTCTGTATAAATATGGAAATATCTGCATAGGCATCTGTATAAACATGGAAATATCCGCACCGCTATCTGTATAAACATGGAAATAAATACACCGCTGTCTCTATAAACATGGAAATATGTACACCGTTATGTGTATAAACATGGTAATATCTCCACTGCTGTCTGTATAAAGATGGAAATATCTCCACCTTTATCTGTATAAACATGGAAATATCTACAGCGCCATCTCTATAAACATTGAAATATCTAAACTGCCATCTGTAAAAACATGGATATATCTACAAAGTCATCGGAATAAACATGGAAATATCTTCACCACCATCTGTATAAACATGGGAATACCTACAATACCATGTGTATACACATGGAAATATCTACACAGACATCTGTATAAATATAGAAATATCTACACCGCCATCTGTATAAACATGGAAATATCTACACCGCGATCAGTATAAACATGGAAATAGCTACAACGGTATCTGTATAAACATGGAAATAACTCCACTGCTATCTCTGTAAACATCAAAATATCTACACCGCCATCTGAATAAACATGGAAATACTTACAAAGTTATCTGCATAAACATGGAAATATCTACACCGCCATCTGTATAAACATGGAAATATCTACACAGCCATGTGTATATACATGGAAATATCTACACCGCTATCTATATAAACATGGAAATAACTACACCGCTATCTGTATAAACATGGAAATATCGACACCGCCATCTACATATCCATAGAAATATCTGTGCCGCCATCTGTATAAACATGGAAATATCTACACCGCTATCTGTATAAACATGGAAATTCCTACACCGCTGTCTCTACAAACATGGAAATATGTACACCGCTATGTGTATAAACATGGAAATATCTCCACTGCTCTCTGTATAAACATGGAAATATCTCCACCGTTATCTGTATAAAAATGTAAATATCTACAGCGCCATCTCTATAAACATTGAAATATCTCCACTGCCATCTGTAAAAACATGGAAATATCTACACCGCCAACTGTATAAACATGGAAATATCTACACCTCCATCTGTATAAACATGGAAATACCTACAATACCATCTGTATACACATGGAAATGTCTACAAAGACATCTGTATAAATATGGAAATATCTACACGTCCCTCTGTATAAACATGGAAATATCTACACTGTCATCTGTAGAAAGATGGAAATATCTACACCGCTATCTCTATAAATATGGAAATATCTACACCGCCATCTCTATAAACATGAAAATATCCACACTGCCATCTCCATAAAGATGGAATTATCTACTCCGCCATGTGTATAAGCACGGAAATATCTACACCACCATCTGTGTAAACATGGAAATATCTACACCGCTATCTGTATAAACATGGAAATATCTACACCGCCATCAGCATGTCCATGGAAATATCTACGCCGCCATCTGTATAAACATGGAAATATCTACAGCCCGATCTGTATAAACATGGAAATATCTACACGGCTATCTCTGTAAATATGGAAATATCTACACCGCCATCTGTATAAACATAGAAATATCTCCACAGCCATATGTATATACATGGAAATATCTACACCGCTATCTATATAAACATGGAAATAACTACACAGCTATCTGTATAAACATGGAAATATCTACACCGCCATCTACATATCCATGGAAATATCTGCGCTGCCATCTGTATAAACATGGAAATATCTACACGGTCATCTGTGTATAGATGGAAATATCAACACCGCCATCTGTACAAACATGGAAATATCTGCACCGCTATCAGTATAACCATGGAAATAACTACACCGCGGTCTGTATAAACATGGAAATATCTACACCGCTATCTGTATAAACATGGAAATATCTACAGCGCCATCTCTATAACCATGAAACATCTACACTGCCATCTGTAAAAACATGGAAATATCTACACAGTCATCTGAATAAACTTGGAAATATCTACACCACCATCTCTATAAACATGGAAATAACTGCAATACCATCTGTATACACTTGGAAATATCTACACAGACATCTGTATAAATATGGAAATATCTACACCTCCAACTGTATAAACAAGGAAATATCTACACTGCCATCTGTAGAAAGATGGAAATATCTACACCGCTATCTGTATAAATATGGAAATAAATACACCGCCATCTCTATAAACATGAAAATATCTACACTGCCATCTCCATAAAGATGGAAGTATCTACTCCGCCATGTGTATAAACACAGAAATATCTACACCACCATCTGTGAAAACATGGAAATATCTACAACGCTATCTTTATAAACATGGAAATATCTACACCGACATCTGCATGTCCATGGAAATAGCTACGCGGCCATCTGTATAAACATGGAAATATCTACAAGGCCATCTGTGTATAGATGGAAATGTCAACACCGCCATCTGTACAAACATGGAAATATCTACACCGCTATCTCTATAAACATGGAAATATCTGCACTGCCATCTGTAAAAACATGGAAATACCTATACAGTCATCTGTATAAACATGGAAATATCTACAATGCCATCTGTATTCACGCGGAAATATCTACACAGCCATCTGTATAAACATGTAAATATCTACACTGCTATCTCTATAAACATGGAAATATCTACACCGCCATCTCTATAAACATGAAAATATCTACACTGCCATCTCCATAAACATGGAACTAACTACTCCGCCTTCTGTGTAAACAAGGAAACATCTACACCGCCATCAATGTGAATAAGGAAATATATACAATGCCATTTTTATAAAGATATAAATATCTGCACCGCGAGCTGTATAAACATGGAAATATCTACAACGCCATCTATATAAACATGGAAATATCTACACCGCTATGACTATAAACATGGAAATACCTACACCGCTATCTCTATAAACATGGAAATATCTACACCGCTATCTGTATAAACATGGAAATTTCTACACCGTTATCTGTATAAATATGGAAATATCAACACCGCTATCTCTATAAACATGGAAATATCTACACCGCCATCTGTATAAACATGGAAATACCTATACAGTCATCTGTGTAAACATGGAAAATCTACACCACCATCTGTATAAACATGGAAACATCTACACCGCCATCTGTGTGAATAAGGAAATATCTACAAAGCCATCTGTATAAAGATATAAATATCTGCACCGCGAGCTGTATAAACATGGAAGTATCTACATCGCTATCTGTATAAACGTGGAAATACCAACACCGCTATAGGTATAAACATGGAAATATCTACAACGCCATCTATATAAACATGGAAATATCTACACCGCTATGTCTATAAACATTGAAATACCTACACCGCTATCTGTATAAACATGGAAATATCTACACCACGATCTATATAAACATGGAAATATCTACACCGCCATCTGTATAAACATGGAAATATCTACAATGACATCTGTAGAAAGATGGAAATATGTACACCGCAATATGTGTAAACATGGAAATATCTACACCGATATCTGTAAAAACATGGAAATATCTACACCGCTATTTGTATAAACATGGAAATATCTACACCGCGATCTGTATAAACATGGAAATATCTACACCGCGATCTGTATATACATGGAAATTTCTTTCAAAGTCATCTGTATAAACATGGAAATATCTACAAAGACAGCTGTATAAACATGGATATATCTACACAGCCATCTGTATATACATGGAAATATCTACAACGCTATCTGTATAAACATGGAAATAACTACACCGCTATTTGTATAAACAAGGAAATATCTACACTGTGATCTGTATAAACATGGAAATAATTACACCGCTATCTGTATAAACATGAAAATTTCTACACCTTTATCTGTATAAATATGGAAATATCTACACCGCTATCTTTGTAAACATGGAAATATCTACACCGCCACCTGTATATACATGGAAATACCAATAGAGTCATCTGTGTAAACATGGAAATATCTACACCACCATCTGTATAAACATGGAAATATCTACAATGCCATCTGTATACACATGGAAATACCTACACGGCAATCTGTGTATAGATGGAAACAACAACACAGCCATCTGTACCAACTTGGAAATATCTACACTGCTATCTCTATAAACATGGAAATATCTACACTGTGGTCTGTATAAACATGGAAATATCTTCACCGGTATCTGTATAAACATGGAATTATCTGCATCACGATCTGTATAAACAAGGAAATATATACACCGCTATCTGTATAAACATGGAAATATCTGCACCGCTATCTCTATAGACATGGAAATATCTACAAAGCCATCTGTATAAACTTGGAAATACCAACACAGTCATGTGTAGGCACATGGAAATATCTTCACTGCCATCTGTATAAACATAGAAATATCTACACAGCCCTCTGTATAAATATGGAGATACCTGCATAGGCATCTGTATAAAGATGGAAATATCTGCACCGCTGTCTGTATAAACATGGAAATACCGACACCACTGTCTCTGTAAACATGCAAATATGTACACGGCTATGTGTATAAACATGGAAATAACTCCACTGCTGTCTGTATAAACATGGAAATATCTCCACCGTTATCTGTATAATCATGGAAATATCTATAGCGCCATCTCTATAAACATTGAAATATCTACACTGCCATCTGTAAAAACATGGAAATATCTACACAGTCATCTGAATAAACATGGAAATATCTACAAAACCATCTGTATAAACATGGAAATACCTACAATACCATCTGTATACACATGGAAATATCTACACAGACATCTGTATAAATATGAAAATATCTACGCCGCCATCTGTATAAACATGGAAATATCTACACGGCCATCTGTGTATAGATGGAAATATCTACACCGCCATCTGTACAAACATGGAAATATCTACACCGCTATCTCTATAAACATGGAAGTATCTGCACTGCCATCTGTAAAAACATGGAAATATCTACACTGCCATCTGCATAAACATGTAAATATCTACACTGCTATCTCTATAAACATGGAAATATCTACACCGCCATCTGTATAAACATGGAAATATCTACAATGCCATCTGTAGAAAGATGGAAATATCTACACCGCAATCTGTGTAAACATGGATATATCTACAACGATATCTGTAAAAACATGGAAATATCTACACCGCTATCTGTATAAACATGGAAATATCTACACTGCGATCTGTATAAACATGGAAATATCTACAGCGCCATATCTATAAACGTTGAAATATCTACACTGCCATCTGTAAAAACACGGAAATATCTACACAGTCATCTGAATAAACATGGAAATATCTTCACCACCATCTGTATCAACATGGAAATACCTACAATACCATCTGTATACACATGGAAATATCTACACAGTCATCTGTATAAATATGGAAATATCTACACCGCCATCTGTATAAACATGGAAATATCTCCACTGCCATCTGTAGAAAGATGGAAATATCTCCACTGCTATCTCTATCAACATCAAAATATCTACATCGCCATCTGTATAAACATGGAAATACTTACAAAGTTATCTGTATAAACATGGAAGTATCTACACAGCCATGTGTATAAACATGGAAATACCTACACCGCTATCTATATAAACATGGAAATAACTACACTGCTATCTGTATAAACATGGAAATATCTACACAGCCATCTACATATCCATAGAAATATCTGTGCCGCCATTTGTATAAACATGGAAATATCTACACGGTCATCTGTGTATAGATCGAAATATCAACACCGCCATCTGTACAAACATGGAAATATCTGCACCGCTATCTGTATAAACATGGAAATATCTACACCGCGGTCTGTATAAACGTGGAAATATCTACAACGCTATCTGTATAAACATGGAAATCTCTACACCGCTATCTCTATAAACATGGAAATATCTACAAAGCCATCTGTATAAACATGGAAATACCTACAAAGTCATGTGTAGGAACATGCAAATATCTACACTGCCATCTGTATAAACATGGAAATATCTACACAGCCCTCTGTATAAATATGGAAATATCTGCATAGGCATCTGTATAAACATGGAAATATCTGCACCGCTATCTGTATAAACATGGAAATACCTACACCGCTGTCTCTATAAACATGGAAATATGTACACCTCTATGTGTATAAACATGGAAATATCTCCACTGCAGTCTGTATAAACATGGAAATATCTACACCGCTATCTGTATAAACATGGAAATAGCTACACCGCTATCTGTATAAACATGGAAATATCTACACAGCTATCTCTATAAACATGGAAATACCTACAACGCCATCTGTATAAACATGGAAATACCTACAAAGTCATCTGTATAAACATGGAAATATCTACACAGCCATCTGTATAAACATGGAAATATCTACACAGCCATCTGTATATACATGGAAATATCTACACCGCTATCTGTATAAACATGGAAATAACTACACCGCTATTTGTATAAACAAGGAAATATCTACACCGCCATCTGTTTAAACATGGAAATATATACACAGACATCTGTTTATACATGGAAATATCTACACCGCTTTCTGTATAAACATGCTAATAACAACACCGCTGTCTGTATAAATGTGGAAATATTTGCACTGCTATCCCTATAAACATGGTAATATCAACACCTCGATCTGTATAAACATGGAAATATCTACACCGCAATCTCTATGAACATGGAAATATCTACACCGCGATCAGTATCAACATGGAAATATCTACACCTCTATCTGTATAAATATGGAAATATCTCCACTGCAATCTCTATAAACATCGAAATAGCTACACTACCATCTGCATAAACATGGAAATATTTACAAAGTTATCTGTATAAACATGGAAATATCTACACCGCCATCTTTATAAACATGGAAATATCTACACATCCATGTGTATACACATGGAAATATCTACACCGCTATCTCTATAAACATGGAAATATCTACAGCGCCATCTCTACAAACATAGAAATATCTACACTGCCATCTGTAAAAACATGGAAATATCTACACAGTCATCTGAATAAACATGGAAATATCTACACCACCATCTGTATAAACATGGAAATACCTACAATACCATCTGTATACACATGGAAATATCTACACAGACATCTGTATAAATATGGAAATATCTACACGGCCATCTTTATAAACATGGAAATATCTACACTGCCGTCTGTAGAAAGATGGAAATATCTACACCGCTATCTCTATAAATATGGAAATATCTACACCGCCATCTCTATAAACATGAAAATAACTACACTGCCATCTCCATAAAGATGGAAGTATCTACTCCGCCATGTGTAAAAACCCGGAAATATCTACACCACCGTCTGTGTAAACATGGAAATATCTACACCGCTATCTGTATAAACATGGAAATACCTACACCGCCATCTGCATGCCCATGGAAATAGCTACGCCGCCATCTGTATAAACATGGAAATATGTACACGGCCATCTGTGTACAGATGGAAATGTCAACACCGCGATCTGTACAAACATGGAATTATCTACACCGCTATCTATATAAACATGGAAATATCTGCACTGCCATCGGTAAAAACATGGAAATACCTATACAGTCATCTGTATAAACATGGAAATATCTACAATGCCATCTGTATACACATGGAAATATCTACACAGCCGTCTGTATAAACATGTAAATACCTTCACTGTTATCTGTATAAACATGGAAATATCTACACCGCCATCTCTATAAACATGAAAATATCTAAACTGCCATCTCCATAAACATGGAACTTACTACTCCGCCATCTGTATAAACATGGAAACATCTACACCGCCATCTGTGTGAATAAGGAAATATCTACAATTCCATCTGTATTAAGATATAAATACCTGCACAGCGAGCTGTTTAAACATGGAAATATCTACATCGCTAGCTGTATAAACGTGGAAATACCAACACCGCTATGTCTATAAACATGGAAATACCTACAACGCTATCTCTATAAACATGGAAATATCTACACCGCCATCTGTATAAACATGGAAATATCTACACCGCTATCTGTATAAACATGGAAATATCTACACCGTTATGTGTATTAACGTGGAAATATATATTGCTATCGGTATAAACATGGACATATCTCCACCGCAATCTGTATAAACATGAAAATATCTACACCACTATCTCTATAAACATGGAAATATCTACACTGCCATCTGTAGAAACATGGAAATATCTACACAGTCATCTGTAGAAACATGGAAATATCTACACCGCTATCACTATAAACATGGAAATAACTAAACCGCTATCCTTATAAACATGGAAATATCTACACCGCTATCTCCATCAACAGGGAAATATACACACTGCCATCTCTTTAAACTTGGAGGTATCTACAACGCCATCTACATAAACAAGAAAATATCTACACTGCCATCTATATAAACATGGAAATATCTGCACCACCATCTCTATAAACATGGAAATATCTACACTGCCATTTGTAGAAAGATGGAAATATATACACCGCCATCTGTATAAACGTGGAAATATCTACACCGCTATCTGTATAAACATGGAAATATCTACACCGCAATCTGTATAAACATGGAATTATCTACACCGCTATCTGTGTAAATATGTAATATCTAAACCGCTATCTCTATAAAAGTGGAAATATCTACACTGCTATCTGTATAAACATGGAAATATCCTCACTGCTATCTCTATGAACATGGATATATCTACACCGCTATCTGTATAAACATGGAAATATCTACACCGTTATGTGTATTAACGTGGAAATATATACATTGCTATCGGTATAAACATGGACATATCTCCACCGCAATCTGTATAAACATGAAAATATCTACACCGCTATCTCTATAAACATGGAAATATCTACACTGCCATCTGTAGAAACATGGAAATATCTACACAGTCATCTGTAGAAACATGGAAATATCTACACCGCTATCACTATAAACATGGAAATAACTAAACCGCTATCCTTATAAACATGGAAATATCTACACCGCTATCTCCATCAACAGGGAAATATACACACTGCCATCTCTTTAAACTTGGAGGTATCTACAACACCATCTACATAAACAAGAAAATATCTACACTTCCATCTATATAAACATGGAAATATCTGCACCACCATCTCTATAAACATGGAAATATCTACACTGCCATTTGTAGAAAGATGGAAATATATACACCGCCATCTGTATAAACGTGGAAATATCTACACCGCTATCTGTATAAACATGGAAATATCTACACCGCAATCTGTATAAACATGGAATTATCTACACCGCTATCTGTGTAAATATGTAATATCTAAACCGCTATCTCTATAAAAGTGGAAATATCTACACTGCTATCTGTATAAACATGGAAATATCCTCACTGCTATCTCTATGAACATGGATATATCTACACCGCTATCTCTATAAACGTGGAAATATCTACACCGCCATCTCTATAAACATGGAAATATCTACACCGCCATATGTATAAACATGGAGATATCTACACAGCTATCTGTATAAACATGGAAATATCTATACCGTGATCTGTGTAAACCTGGAAATATCTACACCGGAATCTGTATAAACATGGAAATATCTAGACCGCTATCTGTGTAAACATGGAAATATCTACACAGCTATCTCTATAAACATGGAAATATGTCCACGGCTATGTGTTTAAACATGGAAATATCTCCACTGCTGTCTGTATAAACATGGAAATATCTCCACCGTTATCTGAATAAACAAGGAAATATCTACAGCGCCATCTCTATAAACATTGAAATATCTACACTGCCATCTGTTAAAACATGGAAATATCTATAACACTATCTGTGTAAACATGGAAATATCTACACACTCATCTGAATAAACTTGGAAATATCTACACCACCATCTGTATAAACATGGAAATACCTACAATATCATCTGTATAGACATGGAAATATCTCCACAGACATCTGTATAAATATGGAAATATCTTCACCGCCATCTGTATAAACATGGAAATATTTACACGGCCATCTGTATAAACATGGAAATATCTTCACCACGATCTGTATAAACATGGAAATATCTACACCGCTATCTGTATAAACATGGTAATATCTACACCACCATCTATATAAACATGGAAATATCTACACCGCCATCTGTATAAACATGGAAATATCTACACCGCTATCTCAGTAAACATGGAAATATCTACACTGCTATCTGTATAAACAAGGAAATATCAACACCGCTATCTGTATAGACATGGAAATGTCTACACCACGATCTGTGTAAACATGGAAGTAGCCACACCGCTATATGTATAAACATGGAAATATCTACACCGCTATCTGTATAAGCATGCAAATATCTACACCACGACATGTATAAACATGGAAATATCTACACCGCTATGTGAATAAAGATGGAAATATCTACACCGCTATCAGTATAAACATGGAAATATTGACACCGCTATCTGTATAAATATGGAAATATCTACACCACTATCTCTATAAACATGGAAATATCTACACCGTTATCTGTATAAACAAAGAAATATCTCCACCGCTGTCTGTATGAACATGGAGACATTTACACCGCTAGCTGTATAAACATGGAATTATCTGCAGCGTTATCTGTATAAACATGGAAATATCTACACCGCAGTCTGTGCAAAGATGGAAATATCTACAATGCTATCTCAATAAACATGGAAATATCGACACCGCCATTTGAACACACATGGAAATACCTACACAGCCATCTGTATTAACATGGAAATATCTACACCACTATCTGTATAAACATGGAAATAACTACACTGCCGTCTGTATAAACATGGAATTACCTACAAAGACATCTCTATAATCATTGAAATATCTACACCGCTATCTGTATAAACATGGAAGTAGCCACACCGCTATCTGTATAAACATGGAAATATCTACACCGCTATCTGTATAAACATGGAAATATCTACACCGTTATGTGTATTAACGTGGAAATATATACATTGCTATCGGTATAAACATGGACATATCTCCACCGCAATCTGTATAAACATGAAAATATCTACACCGCTATCTCTATAAACATGGAAATATCTACACTGCCATCTGTAGAAACATGGAAATATCTACACAGTCATCTGTAGAAACATGGAAATATCTACACCGCTATCACTATAAACATGGAAATAACTAAACCGCTATCCTTATAAACATGGAAATATCTACACCGCTATCTCCATCAACAGGGAAATATACACACTGCCATCTCTTTAAACTTGGAGGTATCTACAACGCCATCTACATAAACAAGAAAATATCTACACTGCCATCTATATAAACATGGAAATGTCTACACGGCTATCTGTATAAACATGGAAATATCTCCACCGCTATCTGTAGACACATGGAAATATCTACATCGCTATCTGTATAAACTTGGAAATATCTCCACCGCTATCCCTATAAAGATGGAAATATCTACACCGCTATCTTTATAAATATGGAAATATCTACACTGCTGTCTGTATAAACATGGAAATATCTATAACACTATCTGTGTAAACATGGAAATATCTACACAGCTATCTGCGTAAACATGGAAATATGTACAAAGGTCTCTGTGTAAAGATGGAAATATCTACACCGCAATCTGTGCAAATATGGAAATATCTACACCGCTATCTCAGTAAACATGGAAATATCTACACTGCTATCTGTATAAACATGGAAATATCAACACTGCTATCTGTATTAACATGGAAATGTCTACACCACGATCTGCATAAACATGGAAATATCTACACCTCTATATGTATAAACATGGAAATATCTACACCGCTATCAGTATAAACATGGAAATATCTACACCGCTATCTGTATAAACATGGAAATATCTACACCACGACATGTATAAACATGGAAATATCTACACCGCCATGTGAACAAACATGGAAATATCTACACCGCTATCAGTAAAAACATGGAAATATCGACACCGCTATCTGTATAAATATGGAAATATCTACACCACTATCTCTATAAACATGGAAATATCCACACCGTTATCTGTATAAACAAAGAAATATCTCCAACGCTGTCTGTATGAACATGGAAACATCTACACTGCTAGCTGCATAAACATGGAATTATCTGCAGCGTTATCTGAATAAACATGGAAATATCTACACCGCAGTCTGTGCAAAGATGGAAATATCTACAATGCTATCTCAATAAACATGGAAATATCGACACCGCCATCTGTACACACATGGAAATACCTACCCAGTCATCTGTATAAACATGGAAATATCTACACCACTATCTGTATAAACATGGAAATATCTACACTGCCATCTGTATAAACATGGAATTACCTACAAAGACATCTCTCTAATCATTGAAATATCTACACCGCTATCTGTATAAACATGGAAGTAGCCACACCGCTATCTGTATAAACATGGAAATATCTACACCGCTATCTGTATAAACATGGAAATATCTACACCACGACGTGTATAAACATGGAAATATCTACACCGCTATGTGAATAAACATGGAAATATTGACACCGCTATCTGTATAAATATGGAAATATCTACACCACTATCTCTATAAACATGGAAATGTCTACACCGTTATCTGTATAAACAAAGAAATATCTCCACCGCTGTCTGTATGAACATGGAGACATCTACACCGCTAGCTGTATAAACATGGAATTATCTGCAGCCTTATCTGTATAAACATGGAAATATCTACACCGCAGTCTGTGCAAAGATGGAAATATCTACAATGCTATCTCAATAAACATGGAAATATCGACACCGCCATCTGTACACACATGGAAATACCTACACAGTCATCTGTATAAACATGGAAATAACTACACCACTATCTGTATAAACATGGAAATAACTACACTGCCGTCTGTATAAACATGGAATTACCTACACAGACATCTCTATAATCATTGAAATATCTACACCGCTATCTGTATAAACATGGAAGTAGCCACACCGCTATCTGTATAAACATGGAAATATCTACACCGCTATCTGTATAAACATGGAAATATCTGCACCACGACGTGTATAAACATGGAAATATCTACATTGCTATGTGAATAAACATGGAAATATCTACACCGCTATCAGTATAAACATGGAAATATTGACACCGCTATCTGTATAAATATGGAAATATCTACACCACTATCTCTATAAACATGGAAATATCTACACCGTTATCTGTATAAACAAACAAATATCTCCACCGCTGTCTGTATGAACATGGAGACATTTACACCGCTAGCTGTATAAACATGGAATTATCTGCAGCGTTATCTGTATAAACATGGAAATATCTACACCGCAGTCTGTGCAAAGATGGAAATATCTACAATGCTATCTCAATACACATGGAAATATCGACACCGCCATCTGAACACACATGGAAATACCTACACAGCCGTCTGTATAAACATGGAAATATCTACACCACTATCTGTATAAACATGGAAATACCTACACTGCCATCTGTATAAACATGGAATTATCTACACAGACATCTCTATAACCATTGAAAAATCTACACCGCTATCCGTATAAACATGGAAGTAGCCACACCGCTATCAGTATAAACATGGAAATATCTACACCGCCATCTGTGAAAACATGGAAATATCTACACTGTCATCTTTACAAACATGGAAATACCTACAAGTCCATGTGTATCAACATGGAAATATCTACACTGCCATCTGTATATACCTGGAAATATCTACACTGCCATCTGTATAAACATGGAAATATCTACACCGCTATCTCTATAAACATGGAAATGTCTACACGGCTATCTGTATAAACATGGAAATATCTCCACCGCTATCTGTAGACACATGGAAATATCTACATCGCTATCTGTATAAACATGGAAATATCTCCACCGCTATCCCTATAAAGATGGAAATATCTACACCGCTATCTTTATAAATATGGAAATATCTACACTGCTGTCTGTATAAACATGGATATATCTATAACACTGTCTGTGTAAACATGGAAATATCTACACAGCTATCTGCGTAAACATGGAAATATGTACACAGGTCTCTGTGTAAAGATGGAAATATCTACACCGCAATCTGTGCAAATATGGAAATATCTACACCGCTACCTCAGTAAACATGGAAATATCTACACTGCTATCTGTATAAACATGGAAATATCAACACTGCTATCTGTATAAACATGGAAATGTCTACACCACGATCTGTATAAACATGGAAATATCTACACAGCTATATGTATAAACATGGAAATATCTACACCGCTATCAGTATAAACATGGAAATATCTACACCGCTATCTGTATAAACATGGAAAAATCTACACCACGACATGTATAAACATGGAAATATCTACACCGCCATGTGAACAAACATGGAAATATCTACACCGCTATCAGTAAAAACATGGAAATATCGACACTGCTATCTGTATAAATATGGAAATATCTACACCACTATCTCTATAAACATGGAAATATCCACACCGTTATCTGTATAAACAAAGAAATATCTCCAACGCTGTCTGTATGAACATGGAAACATCTACACTGCTAGCTGCATAAACATGGAATTATCTGCAGCGTTATCTGAATAAACATGGAAATATCTACACCGCAGTCTGTGCAAAGATGGAAATATCTACAATGCTATCTCAATAAACATGGAAATATCGACACCGCCATCTGTACACACATGGAAATACCTACCCAGTCATCTGTATAAACATGGAAATATCTACACCACTATCTGTATAAACATGGAAATATCTACACTGCCCTCTGTATAAACATGGAATTACCTACAAAGACATCTCTCTAATCATTGAAATATCTACACCGCTATCTGTATAAACATGGAAGTATCCACAACGCTATCTGTATAAACATGGAAATATCTACACCGCTATCTGTATAAACATGGAAATATCTACACCACGACGTGTATAAACATGGAAATATCTACACCGCTATGTGAATAAACATGGAAATATTGACACCGCTATCTGTATAAATATGGAAATATCTACACCACTATCTCTATAAACATGGAAATATCTACACCGTTATCTGTATAAACAAAAAATGTCTCCACCGCTGTCTGTATGAACATGGAGACATCTACACTGCTAGCTGTATACACATGGAATTATCTGCAGCCTTATCTGTATAAACTTGGAAATATCTACACCGCAGTCTGTGCAAAGATGGAAATATCTACAATGCTATCTCAATAAACATGGAAATATCGACACGGCCATCTGTACACACATGGAAATACCTACACAGTCATCTGTATAAACATGGAAATATCTACACCACTAATTGTATAAACATGGAAATAACTACACTGCCGTCTGTATAAACATGGAATTACCTAAACAGACATCTCTATAATCATTGAAATATCTACACCGCTATCTGTATAAACATGGAAGTAGCCACACCGCTATCTGTATAAACATGGAAATATCTACACCGCTATATGTATAAACATGGAAATATCTACACCACGACGTGTATAAACATGGAAATATCTACATTGCTATGTGAATAAACATGGAAATATCTACACCGCTATCAGTATAAACATGGAAATATTGACACCGCTATCTGTATAAATATGGAAATATCTACACCACTATCTCTATAAACATGGAAATATCTACACCGTTATCTGTATAAACAAAGAAATATCTCCACCGCTGTCTCTATGAACATGGAGACATGTACACCGCTAGCTGTATAAACATGGAATTATCTGCAGCGTTATCTGTATAAACATGGAAATATCTACACCGCAGTCTGTGCAAAGATGGAAATATCTACAATGCTATCTCAATAAACATGGAAATATCGACACCGCCATCTGAACACACATGGAAATACCTACACAGCCATCTGTATAAACATGGAAATATCTACACCACTATCAGTATAAACATGGAAATACCTACACTGCCATCTGTATAAACATGGAATTATCTACACAGACATCTCTATAACCATTGAAAAATCTACACCGCTATCCGTATAAACATGGAAGTAGCCACACCGCTATCAGTATAAACATGGAAATATCTACACCGCCATCTGTGAAAACATGGAAATATATACACTGTCATCTTTATAAACATGGAAATACCTACACGTCCATGTGTATCAACATGGAAATATCTACACTGCCATCTGTATATACCTGGAAATATCTACACTGCCATCTGTATAAACATGGAAATATCTACACCGCTATCTCTATAAACATGGAAATGTCTACACGGCTATCTGTATAAACATGGAAATATCTCCACCGCTATCTGTAGACACATGGAAACATCTACATCGCTATCTGTATAAACTTGGAAATATCTCCACCGCTATCCCTATAAAGATGGAAATATCTACACCGCTATCTTTATAAATATGGAAATATCTACACTGCTGTCTGTATAAACATGGAAATATCTATAACACTATCTGTGTAAACATGGAAATATCTACACAGCTATCTGCGTAAACATGGAAATATGGACAAAGGTCTCTGTGTAAAGATGGAAATATCTACACCGCAATCTGTGCAAATATGGAAATATCTACACCGCTATCTCAGTAAACATGGAAATATCTACACTGCTATCTGTATAAACATGGAAATATCAACACTGCTATCTGTATAAACATGGAAATGTCTACACCACGATCTGCATAAACATGGAAATACCTACACCGCTATATGTATAAACATGGAAATATCTACACCGCTATCAGTATAAACATGGAAATATCTACACCGCTATCTGTAGAAACATGGAAATATCTACACCACGACATGTATAAACATGGAAATATCTACACCGCCATGTGAACAAACATGGAAATATCTACACCGCTATCAGTAAAAACATGGAAATATCGACACCGCTATCTGTATAAATATGGAAATATCTACACCACTATCTCTATAAACATGGAAATATCCACACCGTTATCTGTATAAACAAAGAAATATCTCCAACGCTGTCTGTATGAACATGGAAACATCTACACTGCTAGCTGCATAAACATGGAATTATCTGCAGCGTTATCTGAATAAACATGGAAATATCTACACCGCAGTCTGTGCAAAGATGGAAATATCTACAATGCTATCTCAATAAACATGGAAATATCGACACCGCCATCTGTACACACATGGAAATAACTACCCAGTCATCTGTATAAACATGGAAATATCTACACCACTATCTGTATAAACATGGAAATATCTACACTGCCATCTGTATAAACATGGAATTACCTACAAAGACATCTCTCTAATCATTGAAATATCTACACCGCTATCTGTATAAACATGGAAGTAGCCACACCGCTATCTGTATAAACATGGAAATATCTACACCGCTATCTGTATAAACATGGAAATATCTACACCACGACATGTATAAACATGGAAATATCTACACCGCTATGTGAATAAACATGGAAATATTGACACCGCTATCTGTATAAATATGGAAATATCTACACCACTATCTCTATAAACATGGAAATATCTACACCGTTATCTGTATAAACAAAGAAATATCTCCACCGCTGTCTGTATGAACATGGAGACATCTACACCGCTAGCTGTATAAACATGGAATTATCTGCAGCCTTATCTGTATAAACATGGAAATATCTACACCGCAGTCTGTGCAAAGATGGAAATATCTACAATGCTATCTCAATAAACATGGAAATATCGACACCGCCATCTGTACACACATGGAAATACCTACACAGACATCTGTATAAACATGGAAATAACTACACCACTATCTGTATAAACATGGAAATAACTACACTGCCGTCTGTATAAACATGGAATTACCTACACAGACATCTCTATAATCATTGAAATATCTACACCGCTATCTGTATAAACATGGAAGTAGCCACACCGCTATCTGTATAAACATGGAAATATCTACACCGCTATATGTATAAACATGGAAATATCTACACCACGACGTGTATAAACATGGAAATATCTACATTGCTATGTGAATAAACATGGAAATATCTACACCGCTATCAGTATAAACATGGAAATATTGACACCGCTATCTGTATAAATATGGAAATATCTACACCACTATCTCTATAAACATGGAAATAGCTACACCGTTATCTGTATAAACAAAGAAATATCTCCACCGCTGTCTCTATGAACATGGAGACATGTACACCGCTAGCTGTATAAACATGGAATTATCTGCAGCGTTATCTGTATAAACATGGAAATATCTACACCGCAGTCTGTGCAAAGATGGAAATATCTACAATGCTATCTCAATAAACATGGAAATATCGACACCGCCATCTGAACACACATGGAAATACCTACACAGCCATCTGTATAAACATGGAAATATCTACACCACTATCTGTATAAACATGGAAATACCTACACTGCCATCTGTATAAACATGGAATTATCTACACAGACATCTCTATAACCATTGAAAAATCTACACCGCTATCCGTATAAACATGGAAGTAGCCACACCGCTATCAGTATAAACATGGAAATATCTACACCGCCATCTGTGAAAACATGGAAATATATACACTGTCATCTTTATAAACATGGAAATACCTACACGTCCATGTGTATCAACATGGAAATATCTACACTGCCATCTGTATATACCTGGAAATATCTACACTGCCATCTGTATAAACATGGAAATATCTACACCGCTATCTCTATAAACATGGAAATGTCTACACGGCTATCTGTATAAACATGGAAATATCTCCACCGCTATCTGTAGACACATGGAAACATCTACATCGCTATCTGTATAAACTTGGAAATATCTCCACCGCTATCCCTATAAAGATGGAAATATCTACACCGCTATCTTTATAAATATGGAAATATCTACACTGCTGTCTGTATAAACATGGAAATATCTATAACACTATCTGTGTAAACATGGAAATATCTACACAGCTATCTGCGTAAACATGGAAATATGGACAAAGGTCTCTGTGTAAAGATGGAAATATCTACACCGCAATCTGTGCAAATATGGAAATATCTACACCGCTATCTCAGTAAACATGGAAATATCTACACTGCTATCTGTATAAACATGGAAATATCAACACTGCTATCTGTATAAACATGGAAATGTCTACACCACGATCTGCATAAACATGGAAATATCTACACCGCTATATGTATAAACATGGAAATATCTACACCGCTATCAGTATAAACATGGAAATATCTACACCGCTATCTGTATAAACATGGAAATATCTACACCACGACATGTATAAACATGGAAATATCTACACCGCCATGTGAACAAACATGGAAATATCTACACCGCTATCAGTAAAAACATGGAAATATCGACACCGCTATCTGTATAAATATGGAAATATCTACACCACTATCTCTATAAACATGGAAATATCCACACCGTTATCTGTATAAACAAAGAAATATCTCCAACGCTGTCTGTATGAACATGGAAACATCTACACTGCTAGCTGCATAAACATGGAATTATCTGCAGCGTTATCTGAATAAACATGGAAATATCTACACTGCAGTCTGTGCAAAGATGGAAATATCTACAATGCTATCTCAATAAACATGGAAATATCGACACCGCCATCTGTACACACATGGAAATACCTACCCAGTCATCTGTATAAACATGGAAATATCTACACCACTATCTGTATAAACATGGAAATATCTACACTGCCATCTGTATAAACATGGAATTACCTACAAAGACATCTCTCTAATCATTGAAATATCTACACCGCTATCTGTATAAACATGGAAGTAGCCACACCGCTATCTGTATAAACATGGAAATATCTACACCGCTATCTGTATAAACATGGAAATATCTACACCACGACGTGTATAAACATGGAAATATCTACACCGCTATGTGAATAAACATGGAAATATTGACACCGCTATCTGTATAAATATGGAAATATCTACACCACTATCTCTATAAACATGGAAATATCTACACCGTTATCTGTATAAACAAAGAAATATCTCCACCGCTGTCTGTATGAACATGGAGACATCTACACCGCTAGCTGTATAAACATGGAATTATCTGCAGCCTTATCTGTATAAACATGGAAATATCTACACCGCAGTCTGTGCAAAGATGGAAATATCTACAATGCTATCTCAATAAACATGGAAATATCGACACCGCCATCTGTACACACATGGAAATACCTACACAGTCATCTGTATAAACATGGAAATAACTACACCACTATCTGTATAAACATGGAAATAACTACACTGCCGTCTGTATAAACATGGAATTACCTACACAGACATCTCTATAATCATTGAAATATCTACACCGCTATCTGTATAAACATGGAAGTAGCCACACCGCTATCTGTATAAACATGGAAATATCTACACCGCTATCTGTATAAACATGGAAATATCTGCACCACGACGTGTATAAACATGGAAATATCTACATTGCTATGTGAATAAACATGGAAATATCTACACCGCTATCAGTATAAACATGGAAATATTGACACCGCTGTCTGTATAAATATGGAAATATCTACACCACTATCTCTATAAACATGGAAATATCTACACCGTTATCTGTATAAACAAAGAAATATCTCCACCGCTGTCTGTATGAACATGGAGACATTTACACCGCTAGCTGTATAAACATGGAATTATCTGCAGCGTTATCTGTATAAACATGGAAATATCTACACCGCAGTCTGTGCAAAGATGGAAATATCTACAATGCTATCTCAATAAACATGGAAATATCGACACTGCCATCTGAACACACATGGAAATACCTACACAGCCATCTGTATAAACATGGAAATATCTACACCACTATCTGTATAAACATGGAAATACCTACACTGCCATCTGTATAAACATGGAATTATCTACACAGACATCTCTATAACCATTGAAAAATCTACACCGCTATCCGTATAAACATGGAAGTAGCCACACCGCTTTCAGTATAAACATGGAAATATCTACACCGCCATCTGTGAAAACATGGAAATATCTACACTGTCATCTTTATAAACATGGAAATACCTACACGTCCATGTGTATCAACATGGAAATATCTACACTGCCATCTGTATATACCTGGAAATATCTACACTGCCATCTGTATAAACATGGAAATATCTACACCGCTATCTCTATAAACATGGAAACGACTACACGGCTATCTGTATAAACATGGAAATATCTCCACCGCTATCTGTAGAAACATGGAAATATCTACATCGCTATCTGTATAAACATGGAAATATCTCCACCGCTAACCCTATAAAGATGGAAATATCTACACCGCTATCTTTATAAATATGGAAATATCTACACTGCTGTCTGTATAAACATGGAAATAGCTATAACACTATCTGTGTAAACATGGAAATATCTACACAGCTATCTGCGTAAACATGGAAATATGTACACAGGTCTCTGTGTAAAGATGGAAATATCTACACCGCAATCTGTGCAAATATGGAAATATCTACACCGCAATCTCAGTAAACATGGAAATATCTACACCGCTATCTGTATAAACATGGAAATATCAACACCGCTATCTGTATAAACATGGAAATGTCTACACCACGAACTGTATAAACATGGAAATATCTACCCCGCTATATGTATAAACATGGAAATATCGACACCGCTATCAGTATAAACATGGAAATATCTACACCGCTATCTGTATAAATATGGAAATATCTACACCACGACATGTATAAACATGGAAATATCTACACCGCCATGTGAACAAACATGGAAATATCTACACCGCTATCAGTAAAAACATGGAAATATCGACACTGCTATCTGTATAAATATGGAAATATCTACACCACTATCTCTATAAACATGGAAATATCCACCCCGTTATCTGTATAAACAAAGAAATATCTCCACCGCTTCTGTATGAACATGGAAACATCTACACTGCTAGCTGCATAAACATGGAATTATCTGCAGCGTTATCTGTATAAACATGGAAATAACTACACCGCAATCTGTGCAAAGATGGAAATATCTACAATGCTATCTCAATAAACATGGAAATATCGACACCGCCATCTGTACACACATGGAAATACCTACCCAGTCATCTGTATAAACATGGAAATATCTACACCACTATCTGTATAAACATGGAAATATCTACACTGCCATCTGTATAAACATGGAAATACCTACAAAGACATCTCTATAATCATTGAAATATCTACACCGCTATCTGTATAAACATGGAAGTAGCCACAACGCTATCTGTATAAACATGGAAATATCTACACCGCTATCTGTATAAACATGGAAATATCTACACCACGACGTGTATAAACATGGAAATATCTACACCGCTATGTGAATAAACATGGAAATATTGACACCGCTATCTGTATAAATATGGAAATATCTACACCACTATCTCTATAAACATGGAAATATCTACACCGTTATCTGTATAAACAAAAAATATCTCCACCGCTGTCTGTATGAACATGGAGACATCTACACTGCTAGCTGTATAAACATGGAATTATCTGCAGCCTTATCTGTATAAACTTGGAAATATCTACACCGCAGTCTGTGCAAAGATGGAAATATCTACAATGCTATCTCAATAAACATGGAAATATCGACACGGCCATCTGTACACACATGGAAATACCTACACAGTCATCTGTATAAACATGGAAATATCTACACCACTATCTGTATAAACATGGAAATAACTACAATGCCGTCTGTATAAACATGGAATTACCTACACAGACATCTCTATAATCATTGAAATATCTACACCGCTATCTGTATAAACATGGAAGTAGCCACACCGCTATCTGTATAAACATGGAAATATCTACACCGCTATCTGTATAAACATGGAAATATCTACACCACGACGTGTATAAACATGGAAATATCTACATTGCTATGTGAATAAACATGGAAATATCTACACCGCTATCAGTATAAACATGGAAATATTGACACCGCTATCTGTATAAATATGGAAATATCTACACCACTATCTCTATAAACATAGAAATATCTACACCGTTATCTGTATAAACAAAGAAATATCTCCACCGCTGTCTGTATGAACATGGAGACATGTACACCGCTAGCTGTATAAACATGGAATTATCTGCAGCGTTATCTGTATAAACATGGAAATATCTACACCGCAGTCTGTGCAAAGATGGAAATATCTACAATGCTATCTCAATAAACATGGAAATATCGACACCGCCATCTGAACACACATGGAAATACCTACAGAGCCATCTGTATAAACATGGAAATATCTACACCACTATCTGTATAAACATGGAAATACCTACACTGCCATCTGTATAAACATGGAATTATCTACACAGACATCTCTATAACCATTGAAAAATCTACACCGCTATCCGTATAAACATGGAAGTAGCCACACCGCTATCAGTATAAACATGGAAATATCTACACCGCCATCTGTGAAAACATGGAAATATATACACTGTCATCTTTATAAACATGGAAATACCTACACGTCCATGTGTATCAACATGGAAATATCTACACTGCCATCTGTATATACCTGGAAATATGTACACTGCCATCTGTATAAACATGGAAATATCTACACCGCTATCTCTATAAACATGGAAATGTCTACACGGCTATCTGTATAAACATGGAAATATCTCCACCGCTATCTGTAGACACATGGAAATATCTACATCGCTATCTGTATAAACTTGGAAATATCTCCACCGCTATCCCTATAAAGATGGAAATATCTACACCGCTATCTTTATAAATATGGAAATATCTACACTGCTGTCTGTATAATAATGGAAATATCTATAACACTATCTGTGTAAACATGGAAATATCTACACAGATATCTGCGTAAACATGGAAATATGTACAAAGGTCTCTGTGTAAAGATGGAAATATCTACACCGCAATCTGTGCAAATATGGAAATATCTACACCGCTATCTCAGTAAACATGGAAATATCTAAACTGCTATCTGTATAAACATGGAAATATCAACACTGCTATCTGTATAAACATGGAAATGTCTACACCACGATCTCCATAAACATGGAAATATCTACACCGCTATATGTATAAACATGGAAATATCTACACCGCTATCAGTACAAACATGGAAATATCTACACCGCTATCTGTATAAACATGGAAATATCTACACCACGACATGTATAAACATGGAAATATCTACACCGCCATGTGAACAAACATGGAAATATCTACACCGCTATCAGTAAAAACATGGAAATATCGACACCGCTATCTGTATAAATATGGAAATATCTACACCACTATCTCTATAAACATGGAAATATCCACACCGTTATCTGTATAAACAAAGAAATATCTCCAACGCTGTCTGTATGAACATGGAAACATCTACACTGCTAGCTGCATAAACATGGAATTATCTGCAGCGTTATCTGTATAAACATGGAAATAACTACACGGCAGTCTGTGCAAAGATGGAAATATCTACAATGCTATCTCAATAAACATGGAAATATCGACACCGCCATCTGTACACACATGGAAATACCTACCCAGTCATCTGTATAAACATGGAAATATCTACACCACTATCTGTATAAACATGGAAATATCTACACTGCCATCTGTATAAACATGGAATTACCTACAAAGACATCTCTCTAATCATTGAAATATCTACACCGCTATCTGTATAAACATGGAAGTAGCCACACCGCTATCTGTATAAACATGGAAATATCTACACCGCTATCTGTATAAACATGGAAATATCTACACCACGACGTGTATAAACATGGAAATATCTACACCGCTATGTGAATAAACATGGAAATATTGACACCGCTATCTGTATAAATATGGAAATATCTACACCACTATCTCTATAAACATGGAAATATCTACACAGTTATCTGTATAAACAAAAAATATCTACACCGCTGTCTGTATGAACGTGGAGACATCTACACCGCTAGCTGTATAAACATGGAATTATCTGCAGCCTTATCTGTATAAACATGGAAATATCTGCACCGCAGTCTGTGCAAACATGGAAATATCTACAATGCTATCTCAATAAACATGGAAATATCGACACCGCCATCTGTACACACATGGAAATACCTACACAGTCATCTGTATAAACATGGAAATATCTACACCACTATCTGTATAAACATGGAAATAACTACACTGCCGTCTGTATAAACATGGAATTACCTACACAGACATCTCTATAATCATTGAAATATCTACACCGCTATCTGTATAAACATGGAAGTAGCCACACCGCTATCTGTATAAACATGGAAATATCTACACCGCTATCTGTATAAACATGGAAATATCTACACCACGACGTGTATAAACATGGAAATATCTACATTGCTATGTGAATAAACATGGAAATATCTACACCGCTATCAGTATAAACATGGAAATATTGACACCGCTATCTGTATAAATATGGAAATATCTACACCACTATCTCTATAAACATGGAAATATCTACACCGTTATCTGTATAAACAAAGAAATATCTCCACCGCTGTCTGTATGAACATGGAGACATTTACACCGCTAGCTGTATAAACATGGAATTATCTGCAGCGTTATCTGTATAAACATGGAAATATCTACACCGCAGTCTGTGCAAAGATGGAAATACCTACAATGCTATCTCAATAAACATGGAAATATCGACACCGCCATCTGAACACACATGGAAATACCTACACAGCCATCTGTATAAACATGGAAATATCTACACCACTATCTGTATAAACATGGAAATACCTACACTGCCATCTGTATAAACATGGAATTATCTACACAGACATCTCTATAACCATTGAAAAATCTACACCGCTATCCGTATAAACATGGAAGTAGCCACACCGCTATCAGTATAAACATGGAAATATCTACACCGCCATCTGTGAAAACATGGAAATATCTACACTGTCATCTTTACAAACATGGAAATACCTACACGTCCATGTGTATCAACATGGAAATATCTACACTGCCATCTGTATATACCTGGAAATATCTACACTGCCATCTGTATAAACATGGAAATATCTACACCGCTATCTCTATAAACATGGAAATGTCTACACGGCTATCTGTATAAACATGGAAATAACTCCACCGCTATCTGTAGACACATGGAAATATCTACATCGCTATCTGTATAAACATGGAAATATCTCCACCGCTATCCCTATAAAGATGGAAATATCTACACCGCTATCTTTATAAATATGGAAATATCTACACTGCTGTCTGTATAAACATGGATATATCTATAACACTGTCTGTGTAAACATGGAAATATCTACACAGCTATCTGCGTAAACATGGAAACATGTACACAGTTCTCTGTGTAAAGATGGAAATATCTACAAAGCAATCTGTGCAAATATGGAAATATCTACACCGCTACCTCAGTAAACATGGAAATATCTACACTGCTATCTGTATAAACATGGAAATATCAACACTGCTATCTGTATAAACATGGAAATGTCTACACCACGATCTGTATAAACATGGAAATATCTACACAGCTATATGTATAAACATGGAAATATCTACACCGCTATCAGTATAAACATGGAAATATCTACACCGCTATCTGTATAAACATGGAAAAATCTACACCACGACATGTATAAACATGGAAATATCTACACCGCCATGTGAACAAACATGGAAATATCTACACCGCTATCAGTAAAAACATGGAAATATCGACACTGCTATCTGTATAAATATGGAAATATCTACACCACTATCTCTATAAACATGGAAATATCCAACCGTTATCTGTATAAACAAAGAAATATCTCCAACGCTGTCTGTATGAACATGGAAACATCTACACTGCTAGCTGCATAAACATGGAATTATCTGCAGCGTTATCTGAATAAACATGGAAATATCTACACCGCAGTCTGTGCAAAGATGGAAATATCTACAATGCTATCTCAATAAACATGGAAATATCGACACCGCCATCTGTACACACATGGAAATACCTACCCAGTCATCTGTATAAACATGGAAATATCTACACCACTATCTGTATAAACATGGAAATATCTACACTGCCATCTGTATAAACATGGAATTACCTACAAAGACATCTCTATAATCATTGAAATATCTACACCGCTATCTGTATAAACATGGAAGTAGCCACAACGCTCTCTGTATAAACATGGAAATATCTACACCGCTATCTGTATAAACATGGAAATATCTACACCACGACGTGTATAAACATGGAAATATCTACACCGCTATGTGAATATACATGGAAATATTGACACCGCTATCTGTATAAATATGGAAATATCTACACCACTATCTCTATAAACATGGAAATATCTACACCGTTATCTGTATAAACAAAAAATATCTACACCGCTGTCTGTATAAACATGGAAATATCTACACCGCGATCTATTTAAACATGGAAATATCTACACCGTGATCTGTATAAATATGGAAATATCTTCACCACGATCTGTATAAACATGGAAATATCTACACCGCCATCTGTATAAACATGGAAATATCTACAATGCCATCTGTAGAAAGATGGAAATATCAACACCGCAATCTGTGTAAACATGGAAATATCTACACCGATATCTGTAAAAACATGGAAATATCAACAGCGCGATCTCTATAAAGATTGAAATATCTACACTGCCATCTGTAAAAACACGGAAATATCTACACAGTCATCTGAATAAACATGGAAATATCTACACCACCATCTGTATAAACATGGAAATAACTACAATACCATCTGTATACATATGGAAATATCTACACAGTCACCTGTATTAATATGGAAATATCTACACCGCCATCTGTATAAACATGGAAATATCTACACTGCCATCTGTAGAAAGATGGAAATATCTACACCACTATCTCTATAAATATGGAAATATCTACACCGCCATCTCTATAAACATGAAAATATCTAGACTGCCATCTCCATAAAGATGGAACTATCTACTCCGCCATGTGTATAAACACGGAAATATCTACACCAACATCTGTGTAAACATGGAAATATCTACGCCGCTATCTGTATAAACATGGCAATATCTAAACGGCCATCTGTGTATAGATGGAAATATCAACACCGCCATCTGTACAAACATGGAAATATCTACACCGCTATCTCTATAAACATGGAAATATCTGCACTGCCATCTGTAAAAACATGGAAATACCTATACAGTCATCTGTATAAACATGGAAATATCTACAATGCCATCTGTATACACATGGAAATATCTACACAGCCATCTGTATAAACATGTAAATATCTACACTGCTATCTCTATAAACATGGAAATATCTACACCGCCATCTCAATAAACATGAAAATATCTACACTGCCATCTCCATAAACATGGAACTAACTACTCTGACATCTGTATAAACATGGAAACATCTACACGGCCATCTGTGTGAAAAAGGAAATACCTTCAATGCCATCTGTATAAACATATAAATATCTGCACCGCGAGCTGTATAAACATGGAAATATCTACATCGCTATCTGTATAAACGTGGAAATACCAACACCGCTATCGGTATAAACATGGAAATATCTACAACACCATCTACATAAACATGGAAATATCTGCACCGCTATGTCTATAAACATGGAAATATCTACACCGCTATCTGTATAAACATGGAAATATCTACACCGCGATCTGTATAAACATGGAAATACCTACACCACGATCTGTATAAACATGGAAATATATTCACCACAATCTGTATAAACTTGGATATATCTACACCGCTATCTGTATAAACATGGTAATATCTACTACACCATCTATATAAACATGGAAATATCTACATCGCCATCTGTATAAACATGGAAATATCTACAATGCCATCTGTAGAAAGATGGAAATAACTACACCGCAATCTGTTTAAACATGGAAATATCTACGCCGATATCTGTAAAAACATGGAAATATCTACAGCGCTATCTGTATAAACATGGAAATATCTACACCGCGGTCTGTATAAACATGGAAATATCTACACCGCGGTCTGTATAAACATGGAAATATGTACACCGCGATCTGTATAAACATCGAAATATCTACACCCCTATCTGTATAAACATGGAAATATCTACACAGCTATCTCTATAAACATGGAAATATCTACACCACCATCTGTATAAACATGGAAATACCTACAAAGTCATCTGTATAAACATGGAAATATCCACACAGCCTTCAGTATATACATGGAAATATCTACACCGCTATCTATATAAACATGGAAATAACTACACCGCTATTTGTATAAACAAGGAAATATCTACACCGTGATCTGTATAAACATGGAAATATCTACACCGCCATCTCTATAAACATGGAAATATCTACAACCCTATCGGTGTAAACATGGAGATATCCACACTGCTATCTCTATAAACATGGAAAAATCAACACCGCTATCTCTATGAACATGGAAATATCTATACCACCATCTCTATAAACATGGAAATATCTACACCACGATCAGTATAAACATGGAAATATCTACACCGCTATCGGTATAAACATGGAAATATCTCCAGTGCTATCTCTATAAACATCGAAATATCTACACCGCCATCTGTATAAACTTGGAAACACTTACAAAGTTATCTGTATAAACATGGAAATATCTACACCGCCATCTGTATCAACATGGAAATATCTAGACAGCCATGTGTATATACATGGAAATATCTACACCGCTATCTATATAAACATGGAAATAACTACACCGCTATCTGTATAAACATGGAAATACCTATACAGTCATCTGTGTAAACATGGAAATATCAACACCGCCATCTGTACAAATATGGAAATAACTACACCGCGGTCTGTATAAACATGGAAATATCTACACCGCTATTTCTATAATCATGGAAATATCTACACCGTGATCTGTATAAACATGGAAATACCTACACCACCATCTGTATAAACATGGAAACACCTATACAGTCATCTGTGTAAACATGGAAATATCAACACCACCATCTGTATAAACATGGAAATATCTACAATGCCATCTGTATACACATGGAAATAACTACACGGCAATCTTTGTATAGATGGAAACATCAACACCGCCATCTGTACAAACATGGAAATATCTACACTGCTATCTGTATAAACCTGAAAATATCTACACTGCGGTCTGTATAAACATGGAAATATCAACACTGGTATCTGTATAAACATGGAAATATCTACACCACGATCGGTGTAAACATGGAAATATATACACCGCTATCTGTATAAACATGGAAATATCTGCACTGCTATCTCCATAGACATGGAAATATCTACAAAGCCATCTGTAAAAACATGGAAATACCTATACAGTCATCTGTATAAAAATGGAAATATCAGCAATGCCATCTGTATACACATGGAAATATCTACACAGACATCTGTAAAAACATTTAAATTTCTACACTGCTATCTCTGTAAACATGGAAATATCCACACAGCCATCTCTATAAACATGAAAATATCTACACTGCCATCTCCATAAACATGGAAGTAACTACTCCGACATCTGTATAAACATGGAAACATCTACACCGCCATCTGTGTAAATTATTAAATATCTACACTGCCATCTGCATAAAGATATAAATGTCTGCACCACGAGCTGTATAAACATGGAAATATCTACATCGCTATCTGTATAAACATGGAAATACCAACACCGCTATCGGTATAAACATGGAAATATCTACAACGCCATATATATAAACATGGAAATATCTACACCGCTATGTCTATAAACATGGAAATACCTACACCGCTATCTCTATAAAAATGGAAATATCTACACCGCTATCTGTATAAACATGGAAATATCTACACCGCTATCTGTATAAACATGGAAATATCTACAATTCCATCTGTAGAAAGATGGAAATATCTACACCTCAATCTGTGTAAACATCGAAATATCTACACCGATATCTGTAAAAACATGGAAATATCTACACCGCTATCAGTATAAACATGGAAATACCTATACCGCGATCTGTATAAACATGGAAATATCTACACCATGATCTGTATAAACATGGAAATATCTTCACCTCTATCTGTATAAACATGGAAATATCTACACCGCCATCTGTATAAACATGGAAATATCTACACAGCCATGTGTATATACATGGAAATATCTACACCGCTATCTATATAAACATGGAAATAACAACACCGCTATCTGTATAAACATGGAAATATCTACACCGCCATCTACATATCCATGGAAATAACTGCGCCGCCATCTGTATAAACATGGAAATATCTACACGGTCATCTGTGAATAGATGGAAATATCAACCCCGCCATTTGTACAAACATGGAAATATCTGCACCGCCATCTCTATATACATGGAAATATCTGCACTGCCATCTGTTAAAACATGGAAATACCTATACAGTCATCTGTATAAGCATGGAAATATCTACAATGCATCTGTATACACATTGAAATATCTACACAGCCATCTCTATAAACATGTATATATCTACACTGCTATCTCTATAAACATGGAAATATCTACACCGCCATCTCTATAAACATGAAAATATCTACACTGCCATCTCCATAAACATGGAACTAACTACTCTGCCATCTGTATAAACATGGAAACAACTACACCACCATCTGTGTGAATAAGGACATATCTACAATGCCATCTGTATAAAGATATAAATATCTGCACCGCGAGCTGTATAAACATAGAAATATCTACATCGCTATCTGTATAAACGTGGAAAAACCAACACCGCTATCGGTATAAACATGGAAATATCTACAACGCCATCTATATAAACATAGAAATATCTACACCGCTATGTCTATAAACATGGAAACACCTACACTGCTGTCTCTATAAACATGGAAATATCTACACCGCTATCCGTATAAACATGGAAATATCTACACCGCTATCTGTAGAAACATGGAAATATCTACACCGCAATCTGTGTAAACATGGAGATATCTACACCGATATCTGTAAAAACATGGAAATATCTACACCGCCATCTGTATAAACATGGAAATATCTTCACCGCGATCTGTATAAACCTGGAAATATCTGCACCGTGATCTGTATAAACATGGAAATATCTACACCGCTATCTGTATAAACATGGAAATATCTACACCTTGATCTGTATAAACATGGAAATATCTACACCGCGATCTGTATAAACATGGAAATATCTACACCGTGATCTGTATAAACATGGAAATATCTACACCGCCATCTTTATAAACATGGAAATATCTACACCCCTATCTGTATAAACATGGAAATATCCACACCGCTATCTCTATAAACATGGAAAAATCAACACCGCTATCTGTATGAACATGGAAATATCTACACCGCCATCTCTATAAATATGGAAATATCTACACCGCGATCAGTATAAACGTGGAAATATCTACACCGCTATCTGTATAAACATGGAAATATCTGCACTGCTATCTCTATAAACATCGAAATATCTACACCGCCATCTGTATAAACATGGAAATACTGACAAAATTATCGGTATAAACATGGAAATATCTACACCACCATCTGTAAAAACATTGAAATATCTACACAGCCATGTGTATATACATGGAAATATCTACACCGTTATCTATATAAACATGGAAATAACTACACTGCAATCTGTGTAAACATGGAAATATCTACACCGCCATCTACATATCCATGGAAATATCTGCACCGCCATCTTTATAAACATGGAAATATCTACACGGTCATCTGTGTATAGATGGAAATATCAACAGCGCCATCTGTACAAACATGGAAATATCTGCACCGCTATCATTATTAACATGGAAATATCTACAAAGCCATCTGTATAAACATGGAAATACCTACACAGTCATGTGTAGGAACATGGAAATATCTACACTGCCATCTGTATAAATATAGAAATATCTACACAACCCTCTGTATAAATATGGAGATATCTGCATAGGCATCTCTATAAACATGGAAATATCTGCACTGCTATCTGTATAAACATTGAAATACCTACACCGCTGTCTCTATAAACATGGAAATATGTATACCGCTATCCGTATAAACATGGAAATATCTACACCACGATCTGTATAAACCTGGAAATATCTACACCGCGATCTGTATAAACATGGAAATATCTTAACCACGATCTGTATAAACATGGAAATATCTACACCGCTATCTGTTTAAACATGGTAATATCTACAACACCATCTATATAAACATGGAAATATCTACAACGCCATCTGTATAAACATGGAAATATCTACACCGTGATCTGTATAAATATGGAAATATCTACAACGTGATCTGTATAAACATGGAAATATCTACACCACCATCTGTATAAACATGGAAATACCTACAATACCATCTGTATACACATGGAAATATCTACACAGACATCTGTATAAATATGGAAATATCTACACGGCCATCTGTATAAACATGGAATTATCTACACTGCCATCTGTAGAAACATGGAAATATCTACACCGCTTTCTCTATAAATATGGTAATATCTACACCGCCATCTCTATAAACATGAAAATATCTACACTGCCATCTCCATAAAGATGGAAGTATCTACTCCGCCATGTGTATAAACACGGAAATATATACACCACCATCTGTGTAAACATTTAAATATCTACACCGCTATCTGTATAAACATGGAAATATCTACACGGCCATCTATGTATAGATGTAAATATTAACACCGCCATCTGTACAAACATGGAGATATCTACAATGCTATCTGTATAAACATGGAAATACCTGCACTGCCATCTGTAAAAACATGGAAATACCTATACAGTCATCTGTATAAACATGGAAATATCTACAATGCCATCTGTATTCACATGGAAATATCTACACTGCCATCTCCATAAACATGGAACTTACTACTCCGCTATATGTATAAACATGGAAACATCTACACCGCCATCTGTGTGAATAAGGAAATATCTACAATGCCATCTGTATAAAGATATAAATAACTGCACCGCGAGCTGTGTAAACATGCAAATAACTACATCGCTATCTGTATAAACGTGGAAATACCAACACCGCTATCGGTATAAACATGGAAATATCTACAACGCCATCTATATAAACATGGAAATATCTACACTGCTATGTCTATAAACATGGAAATACCTACACCGCTATCTCTATAAACATGGAATTATCTACACCGCTATCTGTATAAACATGGAAATATCTACACCGCGATCTGTATAAACATGGAAATAGCTACAATACCATCTGTATACACATGGAAACAGCTACACAGATATCTGTATAAATATGGAAATATCTACACCGCCATCTGTATAAACATGGAAATATGTATACTGCCATCTGTAGAAAGATGGAAATACCTACACCGCAATCTCTATAAATGTGGAAATATCTGCACCTCCATCTCTATAAATATGAAAATATCTACACTGCCATCTCCATAAAGATGGAAGTATCTACTGCGCCATGTGTATAAACACGGAAATATCCACACCACCATCTGTGTAAACATGGAAATATCTACACCGCTATCTGTATAAACATGGAAATAACTACACGGCCATCTGCATGTCCATGGAAATATCTACGCCGCCATCTGTATAAACATGGAAATATCTACACGACCATCTGTGTATAGATGGAAATATCAGCACCGCCATCTGTACAAACATGGAAATATCTACACCGCTATCTCTATAAACATGGAAATATCTGCACTGCCATCTGTAAAAACATGGAAATAACTATACAGTCGTCTGTGTAAACATGGAAATATCTACAATAGCATCTGTATACACATGGAAATATCTACACAGCCATCTGTATAAACATGTAAATATCTACACTGCTATCTCTATAAACATGGAAATATCTACACCGCCATCCCTATGAACATGAAAATATCTACACTGCCATCTCCATAAACATGGAACTAACTACTCCGCCATCTGTATAAACATGGAAACATCTACACCGCCATCTGTGTGGATAAGGAAATATCTATAATGCCATCTGTGTAAAGATATAAATATCTGCACCGCGAGTTGTATAAACATGGAAATATCAACATCGCTGTCTGAATAAACGTGGAAATACCAACACCGCTATCGGTATATACATGGAAATATCTACAACGCCATCTATATAAACATGGAAATATCTACACGGCTATGTATATAAACATGGAAATATCTACACCGCCATCTGTATAAACATAGAAATATCTACACCGCTATCTGTATAAACATGGAAAATCTACACCGCTATCTGTATAAACATGGAAATATCTAAACTGCGATGTGTATAAACATGGAAATATCTACACCGCCATGTGAACAAACATGGAAATATCTACAACGTGATCTGCATAAACATGGAAATATCTACACCGCCATCTCTATAAACATGGATATATCTACACCCATATCTGTATAAACATGGAAATATCCACACCGCTATCTCTATAATCATGGAAAAATCAACACCGCAATCTCTGTGAACATGGAAATATCTACACCACCATCTGAATAAACATGGAAATATCTACAATGCCATCTGTATACACATGGAAATAACTACACGGCAATCTGTGTATAGATGGAAACATCAACACCGCCATCTGTACAAACATGGAAGTATCTACACTGCTATCTCTATAAGCATGGATATATCTACACTGCGGTCTGTATAAACATGGAAATATCTACACCGGTATCTGTATAAACATGGAAATATCTACAACAAAATCTGTATAAACCTGGAAATATATACAACGCTATCTGTATAAACATGGAAATATCTGCACCGCTATCTCTATAAACATGGAAATATCTAAAAAGGCATCTGTATAAACATGGAAATGCCTACACAGTCATGTGTAGGAATATGGAAATACCTACACTGCCATCTGTATAAACATAGAAATATCTACACAGCCCTCTCTATAAATATGGAAATATCTGCATAGGCATCTGTATAAACATGGAAATATCTGCACCGCTATCTGTACAAACATGGAAATCGCTACACCGCTGTCCCTATAATCATGGAAATATGTACACCGCTATGTGTATAAACATGGAAATATCTCCAACGTTACCTGTATAAACATGGAAATATCTACAGCACCATCTTTACAAACATTGAAATATCTACACTGCCATCTATAAAACATGGAAATATCTACACAGTCATCTGAATAAACATGGAAATCTCTACACCAACATCTGTATAAACATGGAAATAGCTACAATACCATCTGTATACAAATTGAAATATATACACAGACATCTGTATAAATATGGAAATATCTACACCGCCATGTGTATAAACATGGAAATATCTACACTGGCATCTGTAGAAAGATGGAAATATCAACACCGCTATCTCTATAAATATGGAAATATCTACACTGCGGTCTGTATAAACATGGAAATATCTACACCGGTATCTGTATAAACATGGAAATATCTACACCACGATCTGTATAAACATGGAAATATTTACACCGCTATCTGTATAAACATGGAAATATCTGCACCGCTATCTCTATAAACATGGAAATATCTACAAAGCCATCTGTATAAACATGGAAATACCTACACAGTCATGTGAAGGAACATGGAAATATCTACACTGCCATCTGTATAAACATGGAAATATCTACAGAGCCCTCTGTATTAATATGGAAATATCTGCATAGGCATCTGTATAAACATGGAAATATCTGCACCGCTATCTGTATAAACATGGAAATACCTACACCGCTGTCTCTATAAACATGGAAATATGTACACCGCTACGTGTATAAACATGGAAATATCTCCACTGCTGTCTGTATAAACATGGATATATCTACACCGCTATCTGTATAAACATGGAAATATCTACACAGCTATCTCTATAAACTTGGAAATATCTACACCGCCATCTGTATAAACATGGAAATACCTACAAAGTCGTCTGTATAAACATGGAAATATCTACAAAGCCATCTGTATATACATGGAAATATCTTCACTGCTATCTGTATAAACATGGAAATAACTACACCGCTATTTGTATAAACAAAGGAATATCTACACCGCCACCTGTTTAAACATGGAAATATATACACAGACATCTGTTTATACATGGAAATATCTACATCGCTATCTGTATAAGCATGCTAATAACTACACCACTATCTGTATAAATGTGGAAATATTTGCACCGCTATCCCTATAAACATGGTAATAACAACACCGCGATCTGTATAAACATGGAAATATCTACACCATGATCTGTATACACATGGAAATATCTACACCGCGATCTCTATAAACATGGAAATATCTAAACTGTGATCTGTATAAACATGGAAATATCTACACCGCCATCTCTATAAACATGGAAATATCTACACTCCTATGTGTATAAACATAAAATATCTTCACAGCTATCTCTATAAACATGGAAAAATCAACACCGCTATCTCTATGACCATGGAAATATCTACACCGCCATCTCTATAAACATGGAAATATCTACACCGCGATCAGTATAAACATGGAAACATCTACACCGCTATCTGTATAAACATGGAAATATCTCCACTGCTCTCTCTATAAACATCGAAATATCTACGCCACCATATGTATAAACATGGAAATATCTACACGGCCATCTGTGTATAGATGGAAATATCAACACCGCCATCTGTACAAACATGGAAATATCTACACCGCTATCTCTATAAACATGGAAATATCTGCACTGCCATCTGTAAAAACATGGAAATAGCTATACAGTCGTCTGTGTAAACATGGAAATATCTACAATAGCATCTGTATACACATGGAAATATCTACACAGCCATCTGTATAAACATGTAAATATCTACACTGCTATCTCTATAAACATGGAAATATCCACACAGCCATCCCTATGAACATGAAAATATCTACACTGCCATCTCCATAAACATGGAACTAACTACTCCGCCACCGGTATAAACATGGAAACATCTACACCGCCATCCGTGTGGATAAGGAAATATCTACAATGCCATCTGTGTAAAGATATAAATATCTGCACCGCGAGTTGTATAAACATAGAAATAACAACATCGCTATCTGAATAAACGTGGAAATACCAACACCGCTATCTGTATAAACATGGAAATATCTACAACGCCATCTATATAAACATGGAAATATCTACACAGCTATGTCTATAAACATGGAAATATCTACACCGCCATCTGTATAAACATAGAAATATCTACACCGCTATCTGTATAAACATGGAAATATCTACACTGCGATCTGTATAAACATGGAAATATCTACACCGCGATCTGTATAAACATGGAAATATCTACAACGTGATCTGCATAAACATGGAAATATCTACACCGCCATCTCTATAAACATGGAAATATCTACACCCCTATCTGCATAAACATGGAAATATCCACACCGCTATCTCTATAATCATGGAAAAATCAACACCGCAATGTCTATGAACATGGAAATATCTACACCACCATCTGTATAAACTTGGAAATATCTACAATGCCATCTGTATACACATGGAAATAACTACACGGCAATCTGTGTATAGATGGAAACATCAACACCGCCATCTGTACAAACATGGAAATATCTACACTGCTATCTCTATAAACATGGAAATATCTACACTGCGGTCTGTATAAACATGGAAATATCTACACCGGTGTCTGTATAAACATGGAAATATCTACACCACGATCTGTATAAACATGGAAATATATACACCGCTGTCTGTATAAACATGGAAATATCTGCACCACTATCTCTATAAACATGGAAATATCTACAAAGCCATCTGTATAAACATGGAAATGCCTACACAGTCATGTGTAGGAACATGGAAATACCTACACTGCCATCTGTATAAACATAGAAATATCTACACAGCCCTCTCTATAAATATGGAAATATCTGCATAGGCATCTGTATAAACATGGAAATATCTGCACCGCTATCTGTACAAACATGGAAATCCCTACACCGCTGTCCCTATAAACATGGAAATATGTACACCGCTATGTGTATAAACATGGAAATATCTCCAACGTTATCTGTATAAACATGGAAATATCTACAGCGCCATCTTTATAAACATTGAAATATCTACACTGCCATCTATAAAACATGGAAATATCTACACAGTCATCTGAATAAACATGGAAATCTCTACACCACCATCTGTATAAACATGGAAATAGCTACAATACCATCTGTATACAAATGGAAATATATACACAGACATCTGTATAAATATGGAAATATCTACACCGCTATCTCTATAAATATGGAAATATCTACACTGCGGTCTGTATAAACATGGAAATATCTACACCGGTATCTGTATAGACATGGAAATATCTACACCACGATCTGTATAAACATGGAAATATTTACACCGCTATCTGTATAAACATGGAAATATCTGCACCGCTATCTCTATAAACATGGAAATATCTACAAAGCCATCTGTATAAACATGGAAATACCTACACAGTCATGTGAAGGAACATGGAAATATCTACACTGCCATCTGTATAAACATGGAAATATCTACAGAGCCCTCTGTATTAATATGGAAATATCTGCATAGGCATCTGTATAAACATGGAAATATCTGCACCGCTGTCTGTATAAACATGGAAATACCTACACCACTGTCTCTATAAACATGGAAATATGTACACCGCTACGTGTATAAACATGGAAATATCTCCACTGCTGTCTGTATAAACATGGATATATCTACACCGCTATCTGTATAAACATGGAAATATCTACACAGCTATCTCTATAAACTTGGAAATACCTACACCGCCATCTGTATAAACATGGAAATACCTACAAAGTCGTCTGTATAAACATGGAAATATCTACACAGCCATCTGTATAAACAAAGAAATATCTACAAAGCCATCTGTATATACATGGAAATATCTTCACCGCTATCTGTATAAACATGGAAATAACTACACCGATATTTGTATAAACAAAGGAATATCTACACCGCCATCTGTTTAAACATGGAAATATATACACAGACATCTGTTTATACATGGAAATATCTACACCGCTATCTGTATAAACATGCTAATAACTACACCGCTATCTGTATAAATGTGGAAATATTTGCACCGCTATCCCTATAAACATGGTAATAACAACACCGCGATCTGTATAAACATGGAAATATCTACACCATGATCTGTATACACATGGAAATATCTACACCGCGATCTCTATAAACATGGAAATATCTAAACTGTGATCTGTATAAACATGGAAATATCTACACCGCCATCTCTATAAACATGGAAATATCTACACCCTTACGTGTATAAACATAAAATATCCACACAGCTATCTCTATAAACATGGAAAAATCAACACCGCTGTCTCTATGACCATGGAAATATCTACACCGCCATCTCTACAAACATGGAAATATCTACACCGTGATCAGTATAAACATGGAAATATCTCCACTGCTCTCTCTATAAACATCTTAATATCTACACCGCCATCTGTATAAACATGGAAATACTTACAAAGTTATCTGTATAAACATGTAAATATCTACACTGCCATCTGTATAAACATGGAAATATCTACACAGCGATGTGTATATACATGGAAATATCTACACCGCTATCTATATAAACATGGAAATAACTACACCGCTATCTGTATAAACATGGAAATATCTCCACTGCTATCTCTATAAACATCAAAATATCTACACCGCCATCTGTATAAACATGGAAATATCTACACCACCATCTATATAGACATGGAAATATCTACACCACCATCTGTATAAACATGGAAATATCTACAATGCCGTCTGTAGAAAGATGGAAATATCTACACTGCAATCTGGGTAAACATGGAAATATCTACACCGATATCTGTAAAAACATGGAAATATCTGCACCGCTATCTGTATAAATATGGAAATATCTTCACCGCTAACACTATAAACATGGAAATATCTACACCAGTATGTCTATAAGCATGGAAATATCTACACCGCTATCTGTATAAACAAGGAAATAACTCCACCGCTATCTGTATAAACATTGAAACATCTACACAGCTATATCTAAAATCATGGAATTATCTACACTGCTATGTGTTTAAACATGGAAATGTCTACAATGCTATCTGTGTAAACATGGAAATATCTACACCGTTATCTGTGTAAACATGGAAATATCTGCACCACAATGTGTGCAAAGATGGAAATATATACAACGATATCTCTATTAACATGGATATATCTGCACCGCTATCTGTATAAACATGGAAATATCTACACCGCTATCTCTATAATCATGGAAATATCTACACCGCCATCTGTAGAAACATGGAAATATCTACACAGTCATCTGTATATACATGAAAATATCTACAACACCATCTCTATAGACATGGAAATATCTACAACACCATCTCTATAATCATGGAAATATCTACACCGCTATCTCTGTAAACATGTAAAACCTATACCGCTATTTGCATATACATGGAAATATCTACACCGCTATCTGTATAAACATGGAAATATCTACACCGCTATCTGTATAAACTTGGAAATATCTACACCGCCATCTGTATAAACATGAAAATATGTCCACCGCTATCTGTATAAACTTGAAAATATGTCCACCGCTATCTGTATAAACATGGAAATATCTACACCGCTATCTATATAAACATGGAAATATCTACACCGCTATCTATATAAACATGGAAATAACTATAACGCTATCTCTATAAACATGGAAATATCTACACCGCCATCTGTATAAACATGGAAATATGTGCACAGTCATCTGTATAAACTTGGAAATAACTACCCCGTTATGTGTATAATAATGGAAATATCTACATGGTTATCTGTATAAACATGGAAATATCTAGACCGCTATCAGTATAAACATTCATATATCTACATTGCTATCTGTGAAAACATGGAAGTACCTCCTCCGCTATCTCTATAAACATGGAAATACCTACATTGCTATCTGTATAAACATGGAAATATCTACACCGCCATCTGTATATAAAAGCAATTATCTACAGCGCTATCTATGTAAACATGGAAATATCTCCACCGCTATCTGCATAGACATGGAAATATCTACACCGCTATCTTTGTAAACATGGAAATATCTACACCGCAATCTCCATAAACATGGAAACATCTACAACAGTATCTGTGTAAACATGGGAATATCTTCACAGCTGTCGGTGTAAACATGGAAATACGTACACCGCAATCTGTGTGAATATGGAAATATCTACACCTCTTTCTCTGTAAACATGGAAATATCTACACCACTATCTGTATAAACATGGAAATATCTACACCGCTATCTGTATAAACTTGGAAATATCTACACCACAATCTGTATAAACATGCATATATTTACACCGCTATCTGTATAAACATGTTAATATCTACACTGCTATCTGTATAAACATGGAAATATCTACTCCGCTATTTGCATAAATATGGAAATATCTACACCGCTATCTCTATAAACATGGAAATGGCAACACCGCTATCTGTATAAACATGGAAATATCTACATGGCTATCCCTAAAAACATGGAAATATCTTCACCGCCTTCTGTATAAACATGGAAATATCTACACTGCCATCTGTTTAAACATGGATATAACTAAACCGCTATCTCTATAAACATTGAAATATCAACACTGCCTTCTGGATATACATGGAAATACCTACACAGTCATCTGTGTAAACATGGAAATATCTACACAACCATCTCTATAAACATGGAAATACCTACACCGCTATTTCTATAAACATGAAAATAGCCATACCGCAATCTGTATAAACATGGAAATATCTACATCGCTATCTGTATAAACATGGAAATATCTACACCTTGATCTGTATAAACATGGAAATATCTACACCGCGATCTGTATAAACATGGAAATATCTACACCGTGATCTGTATAAACATGGAAATATCTACACCGCCATCTTTATAAACATGGAAATATCTACACCCCTATCTGTATAAACATGGAAATATCCACACCGCTATCTCTATAAACATGGAAAAATCAACACCGCTATCTGTATGAACATGGAAATATCTACACCGCCATCTCTATAAATATGGAAATATCTACACCGCGATCAGTATAAACGTGGAAATATCTACACCGCTATCTGTATAAACATGGAAATATCTGCACTGCTATCTCTATAAACATCGAAATATCTACACCGCCATCTGTATAAACATGGAAATACTGACAAAATTATCGGTATAAACATGGAAATATCTACACCACCATCTGTAAAAACATTGAAATATCTACACAGCCATGTGTATATACATGGAAATATCTACACCGTTATCTATATAAACATGGAAATAACTACACTGCAATCTGTGTAAACATGGAAATATCTACACCGCCATCTACATATCCATGGAAATATCTGCGCCGCCATCTTTATAAACATGGAAATATCTACACGGTCATCTGTGTATAGATGGAAATATCAACAGCGCCATCTGTACAAACATGGAAATATCTGCACCGCTATCATTATTAACATGGAAATATCTACAAAGCCATCTGTATAAACATGGAAATACCTACACAGTCATGTGTAGGAACATGGAAATATCTACACTGCCATCTGTATAAATATAGAAATATCTACACAACCCTCTGTATAAATATGGAGATATCTGCATAGGCATCTCTATAAACATGGAAATATCTGCACTGCTATCTGTATAAACATTGAAATACCTACACCGCTGTCTCTATAAACATGGAAATATGTATACCGCTATCCGTATAAACATGGAAATATCTACACCACGATCTGTATAAACCTGGAAATATCTACACCGCGATCTGTATAAACATGGAAATATCTTAACCACGATCTGTATAAACATGGAAATATCTACACCGCTATCTGTTTAAACATGGTAATATCTACAACACCATCTATATAAACATGGAAATATCTACAACGCCATCTGTATAAACATGGAAATATCTACACCGTGATCTGTATAAATATGGAAATATCTACAACGTGATCTGTATAAACATGGAAATATCTACACCACCATCTGTATAAACATGGAAATACCTACAATACCATCTGTATACACATGGAAATATCTACACAGACATCTGTATAAATATGGAAATATCTACACGGCCATCTGTATAAACATGGAATTATCTACACTGCCATCTGTAGAAACATGGAAATATCTACACCGCTATCTCTATAAATATGGTAATATCTACACCGCCATCTCTATAAACATGAAAATATCTACACTGCCATCTCCATAAAGATGGAAGTATCTACTCCGCCATGTGTATAAACACGGAAATATATACACCACCATCTGTGTAAACATTTAAATATCTACACCGCTATCTGTATAAACATGGAAATATCTACACGGCCATCTATGTATAGATGTAAATATTAACACCGCCATCTGTACAAACATGGAGATATCTACAATGCTATCTGTATAAACATGGAAATACCTGCACTGCCATCTGTAAAAACATGGAAATACCTATACAGTCATCTGTATAAACATGGAAATATCTACAATGCCATCTGTATTCACATGGAAATATCTACACTGCCATCTCCATAAACATGGAACTTACTACTCCGCTATATGTATAAACATGGAAACATCTACACCGCCATCTGTGTGAATAAGGAAATATCTACAATGCCATCTGTATAAAGATATAAATAACTGCACCGCGAGCTGTGTAAACATGCAAATAACTACATCGCTATCTGTATAAACGTGGAAATACCAACACCGCTATCGGTATAAACATTGAAATATCTACAACGCCATCTATATAAACATGGAAATATCTACACTGCTATGTCTATAAACATGGAAATACCTACACCGCTATCTCTATAAACATGGAATTATCTACACCGCTATCTGTATAAACATGGAAATATCTACACCGCGATCTGTATAAACATGGAAATAGCTACAATACCATCTGTATACACATGGAAACAGCTACACAGATATCTGTATAAATATGGAAATATCTACACCGCCATCTGTATAAACATGGAAATATGTATACTGCCATCTGTAGAAAGATGGAAATACCTACACCGCAATCTCTATAAATGTGGAAATATCTGCACCTCCATCTCTATAAATATGAAAATATCTACACTGCCATCTCCATAAAGATGGAAGTATCTACTGCGCCATGTGTATAAACACGGAAATATCCACACCACCATCTGTGTAAACATGGAAATATCTACACCGCTATCTGTATAAACATGGAAATAACTACACGGCCATCTGCATGTCCATGGAAATATCTACGCCGCCATCTGTATAAACATGGAAATATCTACACGACCATCTGTGTATAGATGGAAATATCAGCACCGCCATCTGTACAAACATGGAAATATCTACACCGCTATCTCTATAAACATGGAAATATCTGCACTGCCATCTGTAAAAACATGGAAATAACTATACAGTCGTCTGTGTAAACATGGAAATATCTACAATAGCATCTGTATACACATGGAAATATCTACACAGCCATCTGTATAAACATGTAAATATCTACACTGCTATCTCTATAAACATGGAAATATCTACACCGCCATCCCTATGAACATGAAAATATCTACACTGCCATCTCCATAAACATGGAACTAACTACTCCGCCATCTGTATAAACATGGAAACATCTACACCGCCATCTGTGTGGATAAGGAAATATCTATAATGCCATCTGTGTAAAGATATAAATATCTGCACCGCGAGTTGTATAAACATGGAAATATCAACATCGCTGTCTGAATAAACGTGGAAATACCAACACCGCTATCGGTATATACATGGAAATATCTACAACGCCATCTATATAAACATGGAAATATCTACACGGCTATGTATATAAACATGGAAATATCTACACCGCCATCTGTATAAACATAGAAATATCTACACCGCTATCTGTATAAACATGGAAAATCTACACCGCTATCTGTATAAACATGGAAATATCTAAACTGCGATGTGTATAAACATGGAAATATCTACACCGCCATGTGAACAAACATGGAAATATCTACAACGTGATCTGCATAAACATGGAAATATCTACACCGCCATCTCTATAAACATGGATATATCTACACCCATATCTGTATAAACATGGAAATATCCACACCGCTATCTCTATAATCATGGAAAAATCAACACCGCAATCTCTGTGAACATGGAAATATCTACACCACCATCTGAATAAACATGGAAATATCTACAATGCCATCTGTATACACATGGAAATAACTACACGGCAATCTGTGTATAGATGGAAACATCAACACCGCCATCTGTACAAACATGGAAGTATCTACACTGCTATCTCTATAAGCATGGATATATCTACACTGCGGTCTGTATAAACATGGAAATATCTACACCGGTATCTGTATAAACATGGAAATATCTACAACAAAATCTGTATAAACCTGGAAATATATACAACGCTATCTGTATAAACATGGAAATATCTGCACCGCTATCTCTATAAACATGGAAATATCTAAAAAGGCATCTGTATAAACATGGAAATGCCTACACAGTCATGTGTAGGAATATGGAAATACCTACACTGCCATCTGTATAAACATAGAAATATCTACACAGCCCTCTCTATAAATATGGAAATATCTGCATAGGCATCTGTATAAACATGGAAATATCTGCACCGCTATCTGTACAAACATGGAAATCCCTACACCGCTGTCCCTATAATCATGGAAATATGTACACCGCTATGTGTATAAACATGGAAATATCTCCAACGTTACCTGTATAAACATGGAAATATCTACAGCACCATCTTTACAAACATTGAAATATCTACACTGCCATCTATAAAACATGGAAATATCTACACAGTCATCTGAATAAACATGGAAATCTCTACACCAACATCTGTATAAACATGGAAATAGCTACAATACCATCTGTATACAAATTGAAATATATACACAGACATCTGTATAAATATGGAAATATCTACACCGCCATGTGTATAAACATGGAAATATCTACACTGGCATCTGTAGAAAGATGGAAATATCAACACCGCTATCTCTATAAATATGGAAATATCTACACTGCGGTCTGTATAAACATGGAAATATCTACACCGGTATCTGTATAAACATGGAAATATCTACACCACGATCTGTATAAACATGGAAATATTTACACCGCTATCTGTATAAACATGGAAATATCTGCACCGCTATCTCTATAAACATGGAAATATCTACAAAGCCATCTGTATAAACATGGAAATACCTACACAGTCATGTGAAGGAACATGGAAATATCTACACTGCCATCTGTATAAACATGGAAATATCTACAGAGCCCTCTGTATTAATATGGAAATATCTGCATAGGCATCTGTATAAACATGGAAATATCTGCACCGCTATCTGTATAAACATGGAAATACCTACACCGCTGTCTCTATAAACATGGAAATATGTACACCGCTACGTGTATAAACATGGAAATATCTCCACTGCTGTCTGTATAAACATGGATATATCTACACCGCTATCTGTATAAACATGGAAATATCTACACAGCTATCTCTATAAACTTGGAAATATCTACACCGCCATCTGTATAAACATGGAAATACCTACAAAGTCGTCTGTATAAACATGGAAATATCTACAAAGCCATCTGTATATACATGGAAATATCTTCACTGCTATCTGTATAAACATGGAAATAACTACACCGCTATTTGTATAAACAAAGGAATATCTACACCGCCATCTGTTTAAACATGGAAATATATACACAGACATCTGTTTATACATGGAAATATCTACATCGCTATCTGTATAAGCATGCTAATAACTACACCACTATCTGTATAAATGTGGAAATATTTGCACCGCTATCCCTATAAACATGGTAATAACAACACCGCGATCTGTATAAACATGGAAATATCTACACCATGATCTGTATACACATGGAAATATCTACACCGCGATCTCTATAAACATGGAAATATCTAAACTGTGATCTGTATAAACATGGAAATATCTACACCGCCATCTCTATAAACATGGAAATATCTACACTCCTATGTGTATAAACATAAAATATCTTCACAGCTATCTCTATAAACATGGAAAAATCAACACCGCTATCTCTATGACCATGGAAATATCTACACCGCCATCTCTATAAACATGGAAATATCTACACCGCGATCAGTATAAACATGGAAACATCTACACCGCTATCTGTATAAACATGGAAATATCTCCACTGCTCTCTCTATAAACATCGAAATATCTACGCCACCATATGTATAAACATGGAAATATCTACACGGCCATCTGTGTATAGATGGAAATATCAACACCGCCATCTGTACAAACATGGAAATATCTACACCGCTATCTCTATAAACATGGAAATATCTGCACTGCCATCTGTAAAAACATGGAAATAGCTATACAGTCGTCTGTGTAAACATGGAAATATCTACAATAGCATCTGTATACACATGGAAATATCTACACAGCCATCTGTATAAACATGTAAATATCTACACTGCTATCTCTATAAACATGGAAATATCCACACAGCCATCCCTATGAACATGAAAATATCTACACTGCCATCTCCATAAACATGGAACTAACTACTCCGCCACCGGTATAAACATGGAAACATCTACACCGCCATCCGTGTGGATAAGGAAATATCTACAATGCCATCTGTGTAAAGATATAAATATCTGCACCGCGAGTTGTATAAACATAGAAATAACAACATCGCTATCTGAATAAACGTGGAAATACCAACACCGCTATCTGTATAAACATGGAAATATCTACAACGCCATCTATATAAACATGGAAATATCTACACAGCTATGTCTATAAACATGGAAATATCTACACCGCCATCTGTATAAACATAGAAATATCTACACCGCTATCTGTATAAACATGGAAATATCTACACTGCGATCTGTATAAACATGGAAATATCTACACCGCGATCTGTATAAACATGGAAATATCTACAACGTGATCTGCATAAACATGGAAATATCTACACCGCCATCTCTATAAACATGGAAATATCTACACCCCTATCTGCATAAACATGGAAATATCCACACCGCTATCTCTATAATCATGGAAAAATCAACACCGCAATGTCTATGAACATGGAAATATCTACACCACCATCTGTATAAACTTGGAAATATCTACAATGCCATCTGTATACACATGGAAATAACTACACGGCAATCTGTGTATAGATGGAAACATCAACACCGCCATCTGTACAAACATGGAAATATCTACACTGCTATCTCTATAAACATGGAAATATCTACACTGCGGTCTGTATAAACATGGAAATATCTACACCGGTGTCTGTATAAACATGGAAATATCTACACCACGATCTGTATAAACATGGAAATATATACACCGCTGTCTGTATAAACATGGAAATATCTGCACCACTATCTCTATAAACATGGAAATATCTACAAAGCCATCTGTATAAACATGGAAATGCCTACACAGTCATGTGTAGGAACATGGAAATACCTACACTGCCATCTGTATAAACATAGAAATATCTACACAGCCCTCTCTATAAATATGGAAATATCTGCATAGGCATCTGTATAAACATGGAAATATCTGCACCGCTATCTGTACAAACATGGAAATCCCTACACCGCTGTCCCTATAAACATGGAAATATGTACACCGCTATGTGTATAAACATGGAAATATCTCCAACGTTATCTGTATAAACATGGAAATATCTACAGCGCCATCTTTATAAACATTGAAATATCTACACTGCCATCTATAAAACATGGAAATATCTACACAGTCATCTGAATAAACATGGAAATCTCTACACCACCATCTGTATAAACATGGAAATAGCTACAATACCATCTGTATACAAATGGAAATATATACACAGACATCTGTATAAATATGGAAATATCTACACCGCTATCTCTATAAATATGGAAATATCTACACTGCGGTCTGTATAAACATGGAAATATCTACACCGGTATCTGTATAGACATGGAAATATCTACACCACGATCTGTATAAACATGGAAATATTTACACCGCTATCTGTATAAACATGGAAATATCTGCACCGCTATCTCTATAAACATGGAAATATCTACAAAGCCATCTGTATAAACATGGAAATACCTACACAGTCATGTGAAGGAACATGGAAATATCTACACTGCCATCTGTAAAAACATTTAAATATCTACAGAGCCCTCTGTATTAATATGGAAATATCTGCATAGGCATCTGTATAAACATGGAAATATCTGCACCGCTGTCTGTATAAACATGGAAATACCTACACCACTGTCTCTATAAACATGGAAATATGTACACCGCTACGTGTATAAACATGGAAATATCTCCACTGCTGTCTGTATAAACATGGATATATCTACACCGCTATCTGTATAAACATGGAAATATCTACACAGCTATCTCTATAAACTTGGAAATACCTACACCGCCATCTGTATAAACATGGAAATACCTACAAAGTCGTCTGTATAAACATGGAAATATCTACACAGCCATCTGTATAAACAAAGAAATATCTACAAAGCCATCTGTATATACATGGAAATATCTTCACCGCTATCTGTATAAACATGGAAATAACTACACCGATATTTGTATAAACAAAGGAATATCTACACCGCCATCTGTTTAAACATGGAAATATATACACAGACATCTGTTTATACATGGAAATATCTACACCGCTATCTGTATAAACATGCTAATAACTACACCGCTATCTGTATAAATGTGGAAATATTTGCACCGCTATCCCTATAAACATGGTAATAACAACACCGCGATCTGTATAAACATGGAAATATCTACACCATGATCTGTATACACATGGAAATATCTACACCGCGATCTCTATAAACATGGAAATATCTAAACTGTGATCTGTATAAACATGGAAATATCTACACCGCCATCTCTATAAACATGGAAATATCTACACCCTTACGTGTATAAACATAAAATATCCACACAGCTATCTCTATAAACATGGAAAAATCAACACCGCTGTCTCTATGACCATGGAAATATCTACACCGCCATCTCTACAAACATGGAAATATCTACACCGTGATCAGTATAAACATGGAAATATCTCCACTGCTCTCTCTATAAACATCTTAATATCTACACCGCCATCTGTATAAACATGGAAATACTTACAAAGTTATCTGTATAAACATGTAAATATCTACACTGCCATCTGTATAAACATGGAAATATCTACACAGCGATGTGTATATACATGGAAATATCTACACCGCTATCTATATAAACATGGAAATAACTACACCGCTATCTGTATAAACATGGAAATATCTCCACTGCTATCTCTATAAACATCAAAATATCTACACCGCCATCTGTATAAACATGGAAATATCTACACCACCATCTATATAGACATGGAAATATCTACACCACCATCTGTATAAACATGGAAATATCTACAATGCCGTCTGTAGAAAGATGGAAATATCTACACTGCAATCTGGGTAAACATGGAAATATCTACACTGATATCTGTAAAAACATGGAAATATCTGCACCGCTATCTGTATAAATATGGAAATATCTTCACCGCTAACACTATAAACATGGAAATATCTACACCAGTATGTCTATAAGCATGGAAATATCTACACCGCTATCTGTATAAACAAGGAAATAACTCCACCGCTATCTGTATAAACATTGAAACATCTACACAGCTATATCTAAAATCATGGAATTATCTACACTGCTATGTGTTTAAACATGGAAATGTCTACAATGCTATCTGTGTAAACATGGAAATATCTACACCGTTATCTGTGTAAACATGGAAATATCTGCACCACAATGTGTGCAAAGATGGAAATATATACAACGATATCTCTATTAACATGGATATATCTGCACCGCTATCTGTATAAACATGGAAATATCTACACCGCTATCTCTATAATCATGGAAATATCTACACCGCCATCTGTAGAAACATGGAAATATCTACACAGTCATCTGTATATACATGAAAATATCTACAACACCATCTCTATAGACATGGAAATATCTACAACACCATCTCTATAATCATGGAAATATCTACACCGCTATCTCTGTAAACATGTAAAACCTATACCGCTATTTGCATATACATGGAAATATCTACACCGCTATCTGTATAAACATGGAAATATCTACACCGCTATCTGTATAAACTTGGAAATATCTACACCGCCATCTGTATAAACATGAAAATATGTCCACCGCTATCTGTATAAACTTGAAAATATGTCCACCGCTATCTGTATAAACATGGAAATATCTACACCGCTATCTATATAAACATGGAAATATCTACACCGCTATCTATATAAACATGGAAATAACTATAACGCTATCTCTATAAACATGGAAATATCTACACCGCCATCTGTATAAACATGGAAATATGTGCACAGTCATCTGTATAAACTTGGAAATAACTACCCCGTTATGTGTATAATAATGGAAATATCTACATGGTTATCTGTATAAACATGGAAATATCTAGACCGCTATCAGTATAAACATTCATATATCTACATTGCTATCTGTGAAAACATGGAAGTACCTCCTCCGCTATCTCTATAAACATGGAAATACCTACATTGCTATCTGTATAAACATGGAAATATCTACACCGCCATCTGTATATAAAAGCAATTATCTACAGCGCTATCTATGTAAACATGGAAATATCTCCACCGCTATCTGCATAGACATGGAAATATCTACACCGCTATCTTTGTAAACATGGAAATATCTACACCGCAATCTCCATAAACATGGAAACATCTACAACAGTATCTGTGTAAACATGGGAATATCTTCACAGCTGTCGGTGTAAACATGGAAATACGTACACCGCAATCTGTGTGAATATGGAAATATCTACACCTCTTTCTCTGTAAACATGGAAATATCTACACCACTATCTGTATAAACATGGAAATATCTACACCGCTATCTGTATAAACTTGGAAATATCTACACCACAATCTGTATAAACATGGATATATTTACACCGCTATCTGTATAAACATGTTAATATCTACACTGCTATCTGTATAAACATGGAAATATCTACTCCGCTATTTGCATAAATATGGAAATATCTACACCGCTATCTCTATAAACATGGAAATGGCAACACCGCTATCTGTATAAACATGGAAATATCTACATGGCTATCCCTAAAAACATGGAAATATCTTCACCGCCTTCTGTATAAACATGGAAATATCTACACTGCCATCTGTTTAAACATGGATATAACTAAACCGCTATCTCTATAAACATTGAAATATCAACACTGCCTTCTGGATATACATGGAAATACCTACACAGTCATCTGTGTAAACATGGAAATATCTACACAACCATCTCTATAAACATGGAAATACCTACACCGCTATTTCTATAAACATGAAAATAGCCATACCGCAATCTGTATAAACATGGAAATATCTACACTGCCATCTGTATAAACATGGAAATATCTACACTGCCATCTGTATACACATGGAAATATCTACACAGTCATCTGTATAAACATTGAAATATCTCCACCCCTATCTGTATAAACATGGAAATATCTCCACTGCAATCTGTATAAACATGGAAATATCTACACCGCTATCTGTATAAACATGGAAATGTCTACACCGCTATCTGTATAAACATGGACATATCTCCTCCGCTATCTGTATAAACATGGAAATATTTACATCGCTATCTGTATTAACATGGAAATATTTCCACCGCAATCTGTGTAAACATAGAAATATCTACACCGCTATCTTTATAAACATGGAAATATCCACACCGCAATCTTTATAAACATGGATATATCTACACTGCTATCTGTATAAACATGGAAATAACTACACCGCTATCTGTATAAACATGGAAATATGTACACCGCTATCTGTATAAACATGGAAATATCTACACCGCTATCGGTATAAACGTGGAAATATGTACACAGCAATCTGTGCAAATATGGAAATATCTACACTTATATCTCTGTAAATATGGAAATATCTACACCGCTATCTGTATAAACATGGAAATATCTACACCGCTATCTGTATAAACATGGAAATATATACACCACGATCTGTATAAACATGGATATATCTACACCGCTATCTGTATAAACTTGGAAACATCTACACCGCTATCTGTATAAACATGGAAATAACTACACCGCTATCTGTATAACTATGGAAATATTTACACCACTATCTCTATAAACATGGAAATGTCTACACCGCTGTCTGTATAAACATGGAAATATCTTCATGGCTATCTCTCTAAACATGGACATATCTACACCGCCATATGTAAACATGGAAATACCTACAAAGTCACCTGTATAAACATAGAAATATCTACCCCACTATCTGTATAAACATGGAAGTATCTACACTGCAATCTGTATAAACATGTAAATAACTACACAGACATCTCTATAAACATGGAAATATCTACATCGCTATCTGTATAAACATGGAAATATCCAGACCGCTATCTGCGAATCATGGAAATATTTACACCGCAATCTGTAAAAAACATGGAAATATCTACACAGTCATCTGTATAAACATGGAAATATTTACACCCCCATCTGTAACAACATGGAAATATCTACACCGCTGTCTCTACAAACATGGAAATACCTGCACCGCTATCTGTATAAACACGGAAATATCGACACGGCTACCTGTATAAACTTGGAAATATCTACACTGCCATCTCCATAAACATGAAAATATGTCCACCGCTATCTGTATAAACTTGAAAATATCTCCACCGCTATCTGTATAAACATGGAATTATCTACACCGCTATCTGTATAAACATGGAAATATCAACACCGCTATCTGTATAAACGTGGAAATATCTACACCGCTATCTGTATAAACATGGAAATATCTACAACGCTACCTGTATAGAGGTGGAAATATCTACACCGCAATCTGTGCAAATATGGAAATATCTACACCTCTATCTCTGTAAATATGGAAATATCTACTCCGCTATCTGTATAAACATGGAAATATCTACACCGCTATCTGTATAAACATGGAAATATACACACCACTATCTCTATAAACATGGATATATCTACACCGCTATCTGTATAAACATGGAAACATGTACACCGCTATCTGTATAAACATGGACATATCTACACCGCTATCTGTATAACTATGGAAATATCTACACCGCTATATCTATAAACATGGAAATGTCTACACCGCTGTCTGTATAAACATGGAAATATCTTCATGGCTATCTCTCTAAACATGGAAATATCTACACCGCCATATGTATAAACATGGAAATGACTACACAGTCATCTGTATAAACATGGAAATATCTACAACGCTATCTGTATAAACATGGTAATATCTACACCACCATCTGTATAAACATGGAAATACCTACAATACCATCTGTATACACATGGAAATATCTACACAGACATCTGTATAAATATGGAAATATCTACACGGCCATCTGTATAAACATGGAATTATCTACACTGCCATCTGTAGAAACATGGAAATATCGACACCGCTATCTCTATAAATATGGTAATATCTACACCGCCATCTCTATAAACATGAAAATATCTACACTGCCATCTCCATAAAGATGGAAGTATCTACTCCGCCATGTGTATAAACACGGAAATATATACACCACCATCTGTGTAAACATTTAAATATCTACACCGCTATCTGTATAAACATGGAAATATCTACACGGCCATCTATGTATAGATGTAAATATTAACACCGCCATCTGTACAAACATGGAGATATCTACAATGCTATCTGTATAAACATGGAAATACCTGCACTGCCATCTGTAAAAACATGGAAATACCTATACAGTCATCTGTATAAACATGGAAATATCTACAATGCCATCTGTATTCACATGGAAATATCTACACTGCCATCTCCATAAACATGGAACTTACTACTCCGCTATATGTATAAACATGGATACATCTACACCGCCATCTGTGTGAATAAGGAAATATCTACAATGCCATCTGTATAAAGATATAAATAACTGCACCGCGAGCTGTGTAAACATGCAAATAACTACATCGCTATCTGTATAAACGTGGAAATACCAACACCGCTATCGGTATAAACATGGAAATATCTACAACGCCATCTATATAAACATGGAAATATCTACACTGCTATGTCTATAAACATGGAAATACCTACACCGCTATCTCTATAAACATGGAATTATCTACACCGCTATCTGTATAAACATGGAAATATCTACACCGCGATCTGTATAAACATGGAAATAGCTACAATACCATCTGTATACACATGGAAACATCTACACAGATATCTGTATAAATATGGAAATATCTACACCGCCATCTGTATAAACATGGAAATATGTATACTGCCATCTGTAGAAAGATGGAAATACCTACACCGCAATCTCTATAAATGTGGAAATATCTGCACCTCCATCTCTATAAATATGAAAATATCTACACTGCCATCTCCATAAAGATGGAAGTATCTACTGCGCCATGTGTATAAACACGGAAATATCCACACCACCATCTGTGTAAACATGGAAATATCTACACCGCTATCTGTATAAACATGGAAATAACTACACGGCCATCTGCATGTCCATGGAAATATCTACGCCGCCATCTGTATAAACATGGAAATATCTACACGACCATCTGTGTATAGATGGAAATATCAGCACCGCCATCTGTACAAACATGGAAATATCTACACCGCTATCTCTATAAACATGGAAATATCTGCACTGCCATCTGTAAAAACATGGAAATAACTATACAGTCGTCTGTGTAAACATGGAAATATCTACAATAGCATCTGTATACACATGGAAATATCTACACAGCCATCTGTATAAACATGTAAATATCTACACTGCTATCTCTATAAACATGGAAATATCTACACCGCCATCCCTATGAACATGAAAATATCTACACTGCCATCTCCATAAACATGGAACTAACTACTCCGCCATCTGTATAAACATGGAAACATCTACACCGCCATCTGTGTGGATAAGGAAATATCTATAATGCCATCTGTGTAAAGATATAAATATCTGCACCGCGAGTTGTATAAACATGGAAATATCAACATCGCTGTCTGAATAAACGTGGAAATACCAACACCGCTATCGGTATATACATGGAAATATCTACAACGCCATCTATATAAACATGGAAATATCTACACGGCTATGTATATAAACATGGAAATATCTACACCGCCATCTGTATAAACATAGAAATATCTACACCGCTATCTGTATAAACATGGAAAATCTACACCGCTATCTGTATAAACATGGAAATATCTAAACTGCGATGTGTATAAACATGGAAATATCTACACCGCCATGTGAACAAACATGGAAATATCTACAACGTGATCTGCATAAACATGGAAATATCTACACCGCCATCTCTATAAACATGGATATATCTACACCCATATCTGTATAAACATGGAAATATCCACACCGCTATCTCTATAATCATGGAAAAATCAACACCGCAATCTCTGTGAACATGGAAATATCTACACCACCATCTGAATAAACATGGAAATATCTACAATGCCATCTGTATACACATGGAAATAACTACACGGCAATCTGTGTATAGATGGAAACATCAACACCGCCATCTGTACAAACATGGAAGTATCTACACTGCTATCTCTATAAGCATGGATATATCTACACTGCGGTCTGTATAAACATGGAAATATCTACACCGGTATCTGTATAAACATGGAAATATCTACAACAAAATCTGTATAAACCTGGAAATATATACAACGCTATCTGTATAAACATGGAAATATCTGCACCGCTATCTCTATAAACATGGAAATATCTAAAAAGGCATCTGTATAAACATGGAAATGCCTACACAGTCATGTGTAGGAATATGGAAATACCTACACTGCCATCTGTATAAACATAGAAATATCTACACAGCCCTCTCTATAAATATGGAAATATCTGCATAGGCATCTGTATAAACATGGAAATATCTGCACCGCTATCTGTACAAACATGGAAATCCCTACACCGCTGTCCCTATAATCATGGAAATATGTACACCGCTATGTGTATAAACATGGAAATATCTCCAACGTTACCTGTATAAACATGGAAATATCTACAGCACCATCTTTACAAACATTGAAATATCTACACTGCCATCTATAAAACATGGAAATATCTACACAGTCATCTGAATAAACATGGAAATCTCTACACCAACATCTGTATAAACATGGAAATAGCTACAATACCATCTGTATACAAATTGAAATATATACACAGACATCTGTATAAATATGGAAATATCTACACCGCCATGTGTATAAACATGGAAATATCTACACTGGCATCTGTAGAAAGATGGAAATATCAACACCGCTATCTCTATAAATATGGAAATATCTACACTGCGGTCTGTATAAACATGGAAATATCTACACCGGTATCTGTATAAACATGGAAATATCTACACCACGATCTGTATAAACATGGAAATATTTACACCGCTATCTGTATAAACATGGAAATATCTGCACCGCTATCTCTATAAACATGGAAATATCTACAAAGCCATCTGTATAAACATGGAAATACCTACACAGTCATGTGAAGGAACATGGAAATATCTACACTGCCATCTGTATAAACATGGAAATATCTACAGAGCCCTCTGTATTAATATGGAAATATCTGCATAGGCATCTGTATAAACATGGAAATATCTGCACCGCTATCTGTATAAACATGGAAATACCTACACCGCTGTCTCTATAAACATGGAAATATGTACACCGCTACGTGTATAAACATGGAAATATCTCCACTGCTGTCTGTATAAACATGGATATATCTACACCGCTATCTGTATAAACATGGAAATATCTACACAGCTATCTCTATAAACTTGGAAATATCTACACCGCCATCTGTATAAACATGGAAATACCTACAAAGTCGTCTGTATAAACATGGAAATATCTACACAGCCATCTGTATATACATGGAAATATCTTCACTGCTATCTGTATAAACATGGAAATAACTACACCGCTATTTGTATAAACAAAGGAATATCTACACCGCCATCTGTTTAAACATGGAAATATATACACAGACATCTGTTTATACATGGAAATATCTACATCGCTATCTGTATAAGCATGTTAATAACTACACCACTATCTGTATAAATGTGGAAATATTTGCACCGCTATCCCTATAAACATGGTAATAACAACACCGCGATCTGTATAAACATGGAAATATCTACACCATGATCTGTATACACATGGAAATATCTACACCGCGATCTCTATAAACATGGAAATATCTAAACTGTGATCTGTATAAACATGGAAATATCTACACCGCCATCTCTATAAACATGGAAATATCTACACTCCTATGTGTATAAACATAAAATATCTTCACAGCTATCTCTATAAACATGGAAAAATCAACACCGCTATCTCTATGACCATGGAAATATCTACACCGCCATCTCTATAAACATGGAAATATCTACACCGCGATCAGTATAAACATGGAAACATCTACACCGCTATCTGTATAAACATGGAAATATCTCCACTGCTCTCTCTATAAACATCGAAATATCTACGCCACCATATGTATAAACATGGAAATATCTACACGGCCATCTGTGTATAGATGGAAATATCAACACCGCCATCTGTACAAACATGGAAATATCTACACCGCTATCTCTATAAACATGGAAATATCTGCACTGCCATCTGTAAAAACATGGAAATAGCTATACAGTCGTCTGTGTAAACATGGAAATATCTACAATAGCATCTGTATACACATGGAAATATCTACACAGCCATCTGTATAAACATGTAAATATCTACACTGCTATCTCTATAAACATGGAAATATCCACACAGCCATCCCTATGAACATGAAAATATCTACACTGCCATCTCCATAAACATGGAACTAACTACTCCGCCACCGGTATAAACATGGAAACATCTACACCGCCATCCGTGTGGATAAGGAAATATCTACAATGCCATCTGTGTAAAGATATAAATATCTGCACCGCGAGTTGTATAAACATAGAAATAACAACATCGCTATCTGAATAAACGTGGAAATACCAACACCGCTATCTGTATAAACATGGAAATATCTACAACGCCATCTATATAAACATGGAAATATCTACACAGCTATGTGTACAAACATGGAAATATCTACACCGCCATCTGTATAAACATAGAAATATCTACACCGCTATCTGTATAAACATGGAAATATCTACACTGCGATCTGTATAAACATGGAAATATCTACACCGCGATCTGTATAAACATGGAAATATCTACAACGTGATCTGCATAAACATGGAAATATCTACACCGCCATCTCTATAAACATGGAAATATCTACACCCCTATCTGCATAAACATGGAAATATCCACACCGCTATCTCTATAATCATGGAAAAATCAACACCGCAATGTCTATGAACATGGAAATATCTACACCACCATCTGTATAAACTTGGAAATATCTACAATGCCATCTGTATACACATGGAAATAACTACACGGCAATCTGTGTATAGATGGAAACATCAACACCGCCATCTGTACAAACATGGAAATATCTACACTGCTATCTCTATAAACATGGAAATATCTACACTGCGGACTGTATAAACATGGAAATATCTACACCGGTGTCTGTATAAACATGGAAATATCTACACCACGATCTGTATAAACATGGAAATATATACACCGCTGTCTGTATAAACATGGAAATATCTGCACCACTATCTCTATAAACATGGAAATATCTACAAAGCCATCTGTATAAACATGGAAATGCCTACACAGTCATGTGTAGGAACATGGAAATACCTACACTGCCATCTGTATAAACATAGAAATATCTACACAGCCCTCTCTATAAATATGGAAATATCTGCATAGGCATCTGTATAAACATGGAAATATCTGCACCGCTATCTGTACAAACATGGAAATCCCTACACCGCTGTCCCTATAAACATGGAAATATGTACACCGCTATGTGTATAAACATGGAAATATCTCCAACGTTATCTGTATAAACATGGAAATATCTACAGCGCCATCTTTATAAACATTGAAATATCTACACTGCCATCTATAAAACATGGAAATATCTACACAGTCATCTGAATAAACATGGAAATCTCTACACCACCATCTGTATAAACATGGAAATAGCTACAATACCATCTGTATACAAATGGAAATATATACACAGACATCTGTATAAATATGGAAATATCTACACCGCTATCTCTATAAATATGGAAATATCTACACTGCGGTCTGTATAAACATGGAAATATCTACACCGGTATCTGTATAGACATGGAAATATCTACACCACGATCTGTATAAACATGGAAATATTTACACCGCTATCTGTATAAACATGGAAATATCTGCACCGCTATCTCTATAAACATGGAAATATCAACAAAGCCATCTGTATAAACATGGAAATACCTACACAGTCATGTGAAGGAACATGGAAATATCTACACTGCCATCTGTATAAACATGGAAATATCTACAGAGCCCTCTGTATTAATATGGAAATATCTGCATAGGCATCTGTATAAACATGGAAATATCTGCACCGCTGTCTGTATAAACATGGAAATACCTACACCGCTGTCTCTATAAACATGGAAATATGTACACCGCTATGTGTATAAACATGGAAATATCTCCACTGCTGTCTGTATAAACATGGATATATCTACACCGCTATCTGTATAAACATGGAAATATCTACACAGCTATCTCTATAAACTTGGAAATACCTACACCGCCATCTGTATAAACATGGAAATACCTACAAAGTCGTCTGTATAAACATGGAAATATCTACACAGCCATCTGTATAAACAAAGAAATATCTACAAAGCCATCTGTATATACATGGAAATATCTTCACCGCTATCTGTATAAACATGGAAATATCTACACCGATATTTGTATAAACAAAGGAATATCTACACCGCCATCTGTTTAAACATGGAAATATATACACAGACATCTGTTTATACATGGAAATATCTACACCGCTATCTGTATAAACATGCTAATAACTACACCGCTATCTGTATAAATGTGGAAATATTTGCACCGCTATCCCTATAAACATGGTAATAACAACACCGCGATCTGTATAAACATGGAAATATCTACACCATGATCTGTATACACATGGAAATATCTACACCGCGATCTCTATAAACATGGAAATATCTAAACTGTGATCTGTATAAACATGGAAATATCTACACCGCCATCTCTATAAACATGGAAATATCTACACCCTTACGTGTATAAACATAAAATATCCACACAGCTATCTCTATAAACATGGAAAAATCAACACCGCTGTCTCTATGACCATGGAAATATCTACACCGCCATCTCTACAAACATGGAAATATCTACACCGTGATCAGTATAAACATGGAAATATCTCCACTGCTCTCTCTATAAACATCTTAATATCTACACCGCCATCTGTATAAACATGGAAATACTTACAAAGTTATCTGTATAAACATGTAAATATCTACACTGCCATCTGTATAAACATGGAAATATCTACACAGCGATGTGTATATACATGGAAATATCTACACCGCTATCTATATAAACATGGAAATAACTACACCGCTATCTGTATAAACATGGAAATATCTCCACTGCTATCTCTATAAACATCAAAATATCTACACCGCCATCTGTATAAACATGGAAATATCTACACCACCATCTATATAGACATGGAAATATCTACACCACCATCTGTATAAACATGGAAATATCTACAATGCCGTCTGTAGAAAGATGGAAATATCTACACTGCAATCTGGGTAAACATGGAAATATCTACACCGATATCTGTAAAAACATGGAAATATCTGCACCGCTATCTGTATAAATATGGAAATATCTTCACCGCTAACACTATAAACATGGAAATATCTACACCAGTATGTCTATAAGCATGGAAATATCTACACCGCTATCTGTATAAACAAGGAAATAACTCCACCGCTATCTGTATAAACATTGAAACATCTACACAGCTATATCTAAAATCATGGAATTATCTACACTGCTATGTGTTTAAACATGGAAATGTCTACAATGCTATCTGTGTAAACATGGAAATATCTACACCGTTATCTGTGTAAACATGGAAATATCTGCACCACAATGTGTGCAAAGATGGAAATATATACAATGATATCTCTATTAACATGGATATATCTGCACCGCTATCTGTATAAACATGGAAATATCTACACCGCTATCTCTATAATCATGGAAATATCTACACCGCCATCTGTAGAAACATGGAAATATCTACACAGTCATCTGTATATACATGAAAATATCTACAACACCATCTCTATAGACATGGAAATATCTACAACACCATCTCTATAATCATGGAAATATCTACACCGCTATCTCTGTAAACATGTAAAACCTATACCGCTATTTGCATATACATGGAAATATCTACACCGCTATCTCTATAAACATGGAAATATCTACACCGCTATCTGTATAAACTTGGAAATATCTACACCGCCATCTGTATAAACATGAAAATATGTCCACCGCTATCTGTATAAACTTGAAAATATGTCCACCGCTATCTGTATAAACATGGAAATATCTACACCGCTATCTATATAAACATGGAAATATCTACACCGCTATCTATATAAACATGGAAATAATTATAACGCTATCTCTATAAACATGGAAATATCTACACCGCCATCTGTATAAACATGGAAATATGTGCACAGTCATCTGTATAAACTTGGAAATAACTACCCCGTTATGTGTATAATAATGGAAATATCTACATGGTTATCTGTATAAACATGGAAATATCTAGACCGCTATCAGTATAAACATTCATATATCTACATTGCTATCTGTGAAAACATGGAAGTACCTCCTCCGCTATCTCTATAAACATGGAAATACCTACATTGCTATCTGTATAAACATGGAAATATCTACACCGCCATCTGTATATAAAAGCAATTATCTACAGCGCTATCTATGTAAACATGGAAATATCTCCACCGCTATCTGCATAGACATGGAAATATCTACACCGCTATCTTTGTAAACATGGAAATATCTACACCGCAATCTCCATAAACATGGAAACATCTACAACAGTATCTGTGTAAACATGGGAATATCTTCACAGCTGTCGGTGTAAACATGGAAATACGTACACCGCAATCTGTGTGAATATGGAAATATCTACACCTCTTTCTCTGTAAACATGGAAATATCTACACCACTATCTGTATAAACATGGAAATATCTACACCGCTATCTGTATAAACTTGGAAATATCTACACCACAATCTGTATAAACATGGATATATTTACACCGCTATCTGTATAAACATGTTAATATCTACACTGCTATCTGTATAAACATGGAAATATCTACTCCGCTATTTGCATAAATATGGAAATATCTACACCGCTATCTCTATAAACATGGAAATGGCAACACCGCTATCTGTATAAACATGGAAATATCTACATGGCTATCCCTAAAAACATGGAAATATCTTCACCGCCTTCTGTATAAACATGGAAATATCTACACTGCCATCTGTTTAAACATGGATATAACTAAACCGCTATCTCTATAAACATTGAAATATCAACACTGCCTTCTGGATATACATGGAAATACCTACACAGTCATCTGTGTAAACATGGAAATATCTACACAACCATCTCTATAAACATGGAAATACCTACACCGCTATTTCTATAAACATGAAAATAGCCATACCGCAATCTGTATAAACATGGAAATATCTACACTGCCATCTGTATAAACATGGAAATATCTACACTGCCATCTGTATACACATGGAAATATCTACACAGTCATCTGTATAAACATTGAAATATCTCCACCCCTATCTGTATAAACATGGAAATATCTCCACTGCAATCTGTATAAACATGGAAATATCTACACCGCTATCTGTATAAACATGGAAATGTCTACACCGCTATCTGTATAAACATGGACATATCTCCTCCGCTATCTGTAAAAACATGGAAATATTTACATCGCTATCTGTATTAACATGGAAATATTTCCACCGCAATCTGTGTAAACATAGAAATATCTACACCGCTATCTTTATAAACATGGAAATATCCACACCGCAATCTTTATAAACATGGATATATCTACACTGCTATCTGTATAAACATGGAAATAACTACACCGCTATCTGTATAAACATGGAAATATGTACACCGCTATCTGTATAAACATGGAAATATCTACACCGCTATCGGTATAAACGTGGAAATATGTACACAGCAATCTGTGCAAATATGGAAATATCTACACTTCTATCTCTGTAAATATGGAAATATCTACACCGCTATCTGTATAAACATGGAAATATCTACACCGCTATCTGTATAAACATGGAAATATATACACCACGATCTGTATAAACATGGATATATCTACACCGCTATCTGTATAAACTTGGAAACATCTACACCGCTATATGTATAAACATGGAAATAACTACACCGCTATCTGTATAACTATGGAAATATTTACACCGCTGTCTCTATAAACATGGAAATGTCTACACCGCTGTCTGTATAAACATGGAAATATCTTCATGGCTATCTCTCTAAACATGGACATATCTACACCGCCATATGTAAACATGGAAATACCTACAAAGTCACCTGTATAAACATAGAAATATCTACCCCACTATCTGTATAAACATGGAAGTATCTACACTGCAATCTGTATAAACATGCAAATAACTACACAGACATCTCTATAAACATGGAAATATCTACATCGCTATCTGTATAAACATGGAAATATCCAGACCGCTATCTGCGAATCATGGAAATATTTACACCGCAATCTGTAAAAAACATGGAAATATCTACACAGTCATCTGTATAAACATGGAAATATTTACACCGCCATCTGTAACAACATGGAAATATCTACACCGCTGTCTCTACAAACATGGAAATACCTGCACCGCTATCTGTATAAACACGGAAATATCGACACGGCTACCTGTATAAACTTGGAAATATCTACACTGCCATCTCCATAAACATGAAAATATGTCCACCGCTATCTGTATAAACTTGAAAATATCTCCACCGCTATCTGTATAAACATGGAATTATCTACACCGCTATCTGTATAAACATGGAAATATCAACACCGCTATCTGTATAAACGTGGAAATATCTACACCGCTATCTGTATAAACATGGAAATATCTACAACGCTACCTGTATAGAGGTGGAAATATCTACACCGCAATCTGTGCAAATATGGAAATATCTACACCTCTATCTCTGTAAATATGGAAATATCTACTCCGCTATCTGTATAAACATGGAAATATCTACACCGCTATCTGTATAAACATGGAAATATACACACCACTATCTCTATAAACATGGATATATCTACACCGCTATCTGTATAAACATGGAAACATGTACACCGCTATCTGTATAAACATGGACATATCTACACCGCTATCTGTATAACTATGGAAATATCTACACCGCTATATCTATAAACATGGAAATGTCTACACCGCTGTCTGTATAAACATGGAAATATCTTCATGGCTATCTCTCTAAACATGGAAATATCTACACCGCCATATGTATAAACATGGAAATAACTACACAGTCATCTGTATAAACATGGAAATATCTACAACGCTATCTGTATAAACATGGTAATATCTACATCACCATCTATATAAACATGGAAATATCTGCACCACCATCTGTATAAACATGGAAATATCTACAATGCCATCTGTAGAAAGATGGAAATATCTACACTGCAATCTGGGTAAACATGGAAATATCTACACCGATATCTGTAAAAACATGGAAATATCTACACCGCTATCTGTATAAATATGGAAATATCTTCACCGCTAACACTATAAACATGGAAATATATACACCGGTATGTCTATAAGCATGGAAATATCTACACCGCTATCTGTATAAACAAGGAAATAACTCCACCGCTATCTGTATAAACATTGAAACATCTACACAGCTATATCTAAAAACATGGAATTATCTACACTGCTATGTGTTTAAACATGGAAATGTCTACAATGCTATCTGTGTAAAAATTTAAATATCTACACTGTTATCTGTGTAAACATGGAAATATCTGCACCACAATGTGTGCAAAATGGAAATATATACAACGCTATCTCTATTAACATGGATATATCTGCACCGCTATCTGTATAAACATGGAAATATCTACACCGCTATCTCTATAATCATGGAAATATCTACACCGCCATCTGTAGAAACATGGAAATATCTACACAGTCATCTGTATATACATGAAAATATCTACAACACCATCTCTATAGACATGGAAATATCTACAACACCATCTCTATAATCATGGAAATATCTACACCGCTATCTCTGTAAACATGTAAAACCTATACCGCTATTTGCATAAACATGGAAATATCTACACCGCTATCTGTATAAACATGGAAATATCTACACCGCTATCTGTATAAACTTGGAAATATCTACACCGCCATCTGTATAAACATGAAAATATGTCCACAGCTATCTGTATAAACTTGAAAATATGTCCACCGCTATCTGTATAAACATGGAAATATCTACACCGCTATCTATATAAACATGGAAATATCTACACCGCTATCTATATAAACATGGAGATAACTATAACGCTATCTCTATAAACATGGAAATATCTACACCGCCATCTGTATAAACATGGAAATATGTACCCAGTCATCTGTATAAACTTGGAAATAACTACCCCGTTATGTGTATATAAATGGAAATATCTACATGGTTATCTGTATAAACATGGAAATATCTAGACCGCTATCTGTATAAACATTCATATATCTACATTGCTATCTGTGAAAACATGGAAGTACCTCCTCTGCTATCTCTATAAACATGGAAATACCTACATTGCTATCTGTATAAACATGGAAATATCTACACCGCCATCTGTATAAAAAAGCAATTATCTACAGCGCTATCTATGTAAACATGGAAATATCTCCACCGCTATCTGCATAGACATGGAAATATCTACACCGCTATCTTTGTAAACATGGAAATATCTACACTGCAATCTCCATAAACATGGAAACATCTACAACAGTATCTGTGTAAACATGGGAATATCTTCACAGCTGTCGGTGTAAACATGGAAATACGTACACCGCAATCTGTGTGAATATGGAAATATCTACACCTCTTTCTCTGTAAACATGGAAATATCTACACCACTATCTGTATAAACATGGAAATATCTACACCGCTATCTGTATAAACTTGGAAATATCTGCACCACAATCTGTATAAACATGGACATATCTACACCGCTATCTGTATAACTATGGAAATATCTACATCGCTATATCTATAAACATGGAAATGTCCACACCGCTGTCTGTATAAACATGGAAATATCTTCATGGCTATCTCTATAAACATGGAAATATCAATACCGCCATATGTATAAACATGGAAATAACTACACAGTCATCTGTATAAACATGGAAATATCTACACAGTCATCTGTATAAACATGGAAATATGTACACCCCCATCTGTAAAAACATGGAAATATCTACACCGCTGTCTCTACAAACATGGAAATACCTGCACCGCTATCTGTATAAACACGGAAATATCGACACCGCTATCTGTATAAACTTGGAAATATCTACACTGCCATCTCTATAAACATGAAAATATCTCCACCGCTATCTGTATAAAGTTGAAAATATCTACACCGCTATCTGCATACACATGGAATTATCTACACCGCTATCTGTTAAAACATGGAAATATCTACACCGTTATCTGTATAAACATGGAAATCTCTAGACCGCTATCTGTATAAACATTCAAATATCAACATTGCTATCTGTATAAACATGGAAATATCTACACCGCTATCTGTATAAACATGGAAATATCTACACCGCTATCTGTATAAACATGCAAATATCTACAGCGCTATCGATATAAACATGGAAATATCTCCACCGCTATCTGTAGAAACATGGAAATATCTACACCGCTATCTTTATAAACATGGAAATATCGACACTGCAATCTCTATAAACATGGAAATATTTACAACACTATCTGTGTAAACATGGAAATATCTTCACAGCTGTTTGTGTAAACATGGAAATATGTACACCACAATCTGTGTGAATATGGAAATATCTCCACCTATGCCTCTGTAAACATGGTAATATCTACACCACTATCTGTATAAACATGGAAATATCTACACCGCTATCTGTATAAACATGGAAATATCTACACCACAATCTGTATAATCATGGATATATCTACACCGCTATCTGTATAAACATGTTAATATCTACACTGCTATCTGTATAAATATGGAAATATCTACTCCGCTATCTGTATAAATATGAAAATATCTACAGCGATATCTCTATAAACATGGAAAGGTCAACACCGCTATCTGTATAAGCATGGAAATACCTTCATGGCTATCTCTAAAAACATAGAAATATCTTCACCGCCTTCTGTATACACATGGAAATATCTACACTGCCATCTGTATAAACACGGAAATAAATAAACCGCTATCTCTATAAACATTGAAATATCTACACCGCTATCTGTATAAACGTGGAAATATGTACACCGCAATCTGTGCAAATATGGAAATATCTACACCTCTAGCTTTGTAAATATGGAAATATCTACACGGCTATCTGTATAAACATGGAAATATCTATACCGCAATCAGCATAAACATGGATATATCTTCACCGCTATCTGTATAAACATGGAAATATCTACACCGCTATCTGTATAAACATGGATATATCTACACTGCTATCTGTATAAACATGGAAATATCTACACCGCTATCTGTATAAACGTGGAAATATGTACAATGCAATCTGTGCAATTATGGAAATATCTACACCTCTATCTGTGTAAATATGGAAATATCTACACTGCTATCTCAATAAACATGGAAATATCTACACCGCTCTCTGTATAAACATGGAAATATCTACACTGCCACCTGTATACACATGGAAATATCTACACAGCCATCTGGGTAAACATGGAAATATCTACACCGCTATCTCTATAAACATGGAAATACCTGCAACGCTATCTGTATAAACACGGAAATATCTACCCCGCTATCAGTATACACTTGGAAATATCTACACCGCCATCACTATAAACATGAAAATACGTCCACCGCTATCTGTATAAACATGGAAATATCTACACCGCTATCTGTATAAACATGGAAATATCTACTCCGCTATCTGTATAAACATGGAAATATCTAGACCGCTATCTGTATAAACATTCAAATATCTACATTGCTATCTGTATAAATATGGAAATATCTTCACCGCTATCTCTATAAACATGGTAATATCTACACCGCTCTCTGTATAAACATGGAAATATCTACACCGCTATCTGCATAAACATGCAAATATCTACTGCGCTATATATATAAACCTGCAATTATCTACACTGCAATCTCTATAAACATGGAAATATCTACAACACTGTCTGTGTAAAGATGGAAATACCTACAGAGCTGTCTGTGTAAACATGGAAATACCTACACAGCTGTCTGTGAATACATGGAAATATCTACACCGCAATCTGTGGAAATATGGAAATATCTACACATTTATCTCTGTAAATATGGAAATATCTACTCCGCTATCTATATAAACATGGAAATATCTACACCGCTGTCTGTATAAACATGGAAATATCTACACCACGATCTGTATAAATATGGATATATCTGCACCGCTATCTGTATAATCATGGAAACATCTACACCGCTATCTGTATAAACATGGAAATACCTACACCGCTATCTGTATAAATATGGAAATATCTACACCACGACGTGTATAAACATGGACATATCTACACCGCTATATGTATAAACATGGAAATATCTACACCACTATCAGTATAAACATGGAAATATCTACACCGCTATCTGTATAAACATGGAAATATCTACACCACAATCTGTATAATCATGGATATATCTACACCGCTATCTGTATAAACATGTTAATATCTACACTGCTATCTGTATAAATATGGAAATATCTACTCCGCTATCTGTATAAATATGAAAATATCTACAGCGATATCTCTATAAACATGGAAAGGTCAACACCGCTATCTGTATAAGCATGGAAATACCTTCATGGCTATCTCTAAAAACATAGAAATATCTTCACCGCCTTCTGTATACACATGGAAATATCTACACTGCCATCTGTATAAACACGGAAATAAATAAACCGCTATCTCTATAAACATTGAAATATCTACACCGCTATCTGTATAAACGTGGAAATATGTACACCGCAATCTGTGCAAATATGGAAATATCTACACCTCTAGCTTTGTAAATATGGAAATATCTACACGGCTATCTGTATAAACATGGAAATATCTATACCGCAATCAGCATAAACATGGATATATCTTCACCGCTATCTGTATAAACATGGAAATATCTACACCGCTATCTGTATAAACATGGATATATCTACACTGCTATCTGTATAAACATGGAAATATCTACACCGCTATCTGTATAAACGTGGAAATATGTACAATGCAATCTGTGCAATTATGGAAATATCTACACCTCTATCTGTGTAAATATGGAAATATCTACACTGCTATCTCAATAAACATGGAAATATCTACACCGCTCTCTGTATAAACATGGAAATATCTACACTGCCACCTGTATACACATGGAAATATCTACACAGCCATCTGGGTAAACATGGAAATATCTACACCGCTATCTCTATAAACATGGAAATACCTGCAACGCTATCTGTATAAACACGGAAATATCTACCCCGCTATCAGTATACACTTGGAAATATCTACACCGCCATCACTATAAACATGAAAATACGTCCACCGCTATCTGTATAAACATGGAAATATCTACACCGCTATCTGTATAAACATGGAAATATCTACTCCGCTATCTGTATAAACATGGAAATATCTAGACCGCTATCTGTATAAACATTCAAATATCTACATTGCTATCTGTATAAATATGGAAATATCTTCACCGCTATCTCTATAAACATGGTAATATCTACACCGCTCTCTGTATAAACATGGAAATATCTACACCGCTATCTGCATAAACATGCAAATATCTACTGCGCTATATATATAAACCTGCAATTATCTACACTGCAATCTCTATAAACATGGAAATATCTACAACACTGTCTGTGTAAAGATGGAAATACCTACAGAGCTGTCTGTGTAAACATGGAAATACCTACACAGCTGTCTGTGAATACATGGAAATATCTACACCGCAATCTGTGGAAATATGGAAATATCTACACATTTATCTCTGTAAATATGGAAATATCTACTCCGCTATCTATATAAACATGGAAATATCTACACCGCTGTCTGTATAAACATGGAAATATCTACACCACGATCTGTATAAATATGGATATATCTGCACCGCTATCTGTATAATCATGGAAACATCTACACCGCTATCTGTATAAACATGGAAATACCTACACCGCTATCTGTATAAATATGGAAATATCTACACCACGACGTGTATAAACATGGACATATCTACACCGCTATATGTATAAACATGGAAATATCTACACCACTATCAGTATAAACATGGAAATATCTACACGGCTATCTGTATAAACATGGAAATATCTACACCGCTGTCTGTAGAAACATGGAAATATCTACACCACTATCTTTATAAATATGGAAATATCTTCACCGCTATCTCTGTAAACATGGAAATATCGACACTGCTACCTGTATAAACATGGACATGTCTACACCGCTATCTCTATAAACATGGAATTATCTACACCGCTAACTGCATAAACTTGGAAATATCTACACCACCATCTCTAGAAACATGGAAATATCTCCACCGCTATATCTATAAACATGGAAATATCTCCACCACTCTCTGTATAAACTTGGAAATATCTACACCGCTATCTGTATAAACATGGAAATATCTACACCGCTATCTGTATAAACATGGAAATATCTACACTGCTATCGGTATACACGTGCAAATATCTACAGCGCTATCTGTATAAAAATGAAAATATCTCCACCGGTATCTGTATAAACATGGAAATATCTACACCTCTATTTTTATAAACATGGAAATATCTACACCGCAATCTCTATAAACATGGAAATACCTACAACATTATCTGTGTAAACATGGAAATATCTACACAGCTCTCTGTGTAAACATGGAAATATGTACACCGCAATCTGTGTGAGGATGGAAATATCAAAACCGCAAACTGTGCAAATATGGTAATATGTACACCTCTATCTCTGTAAACATGGAAATATCTACACCGTTATCTGTATAAACATGGAAATATCCACACCAAAATCTGAATAAACATGGAAATATCTACACCACAATCTGTATAAACATGGAAATATCTACACCACTATCTGTATAAACATGGAAATATCTACTCCGCTATCTGTATAAATATGGAAATATCTACACCGCTATCTCTATAAATATGGAAATGTCTACATCGCGTTTAGTATAAACATGAAAGTATCTACACTGCCATCTGTATAAACATGGAAATAACTACACCGCTATCTCTATAAACATGGAAATATCTAGACGGCCATCTGTATATACATGGAAATATCTGCACAGTCATCTGTATAAATATGGAAACATCTCCACCACTATCTGTATAAACGTGGAAATACCTACACTGCCATCTGTATAAACATAGAAATATCTACACAGCCATCTCTATAAACATGGAAATATCTACAATGTACCTCTATAAACATGGAAATAGCCACACCGCTATCTGCATAAACATGGAAATATCTACACTGCCATCTGTATACACATGGAAATATCTACATCGACATCTGTATAAAGATGGAAATATCTGCACCGTTATTTGTGTAAACATGGAAATATCTACCCCGCTATCTGTGTAAAGGTGCAAATATCTACACCGCAATCTGTGGAAATATGGAAATATCTACACATCCATCTCTGTAAATATGGAAATATCTACTCCGCTATCTATATAAACATGGAAATATCGACACCGCTGTCTGCATAAACATGGAAATATCTACACCACAATCTGTATAAACATGGATATATCTACACCGCTATCTGTATAATCATGGAAACATCTACACCATTATCTGTATAAACATGGAAATATCTACACCGCTATCTGTATAAATATGGAAATATCTACACCGCTATCTCTATAAACATGGAAATGTCTACACCGCCATTTGTATAAACATGGAAATACCTATACAGTCATCTGTTTAAACATAGAAATATCCACATCACTATCTGTATAAACACGGAAAGATCTACACTGCCATCTGTATAAACATGGAAATATTTACACAGCCACCTCTATAAACATGGAAATATCTACATCGCTATCTGAATAAACATGGAAATAGCTAAATCGCTATCTGTATAAACCTGGAAATATCTACATGGCTATATCTATAAATATGGAAATATCTACACCGTCTTCTGTATAAACATGGAAATTCCTTCAGAGTCATCTGTTTAAACATAGAAATATCCACACCATTATCTGTATAAACACGGAAATACCTACACGGCCATCTGTGTAAACATGGAAATATCTACACAGCCATCTCTATAAACATGCAAATATCTACATCGCTATCTGAATAAACATGGAAATAGCTAAACTGCTATTTGTTTAAACCTGGAAATATCTACAACGACCTCTGTAAAAATATGGAAATATCTACACAGTCATCTGTAGAAACATGGAAATATCTACACCGCCATCTGTATACACATGGAAATATCTACACCGCTATCTGTATAAACATGGAAATAGCCACATCGTTATGTTTTATAAACATGGAAATACCTACACCACCCTCTGAATAAACATGGAAATATCTATATGGCTATCTGTATAAATATGGAAATACATACACTGCTACCTCTATAAACATGGAAATATCTACACAGCTATCTGTATAAACATGGATATATCTGCAGCGCTATCTCTATAAACATGGAAGTATCTACACCGCCATCTGTATAAACATGGAAACATGTACACAGTCATCTGTGTAAACATGGAAATAACTACACCGCTGTCTGTATAAACATGGAAATATATACACCGCTATCCGTATAAACATGGAAATATCTACACCGCTATCTGTATAAATATGGAAATATCCACACCGCTATCCCTATAAACATAGAAATGTCTACAACGCTATCTGTATAAACATGGAAATATCTACATGGCTATCTCTATAAACATGGAAATGTCTACACTGCTATCTGTATAAACATGGAAATATCTACATGGCTATCTCTATAAACATGGAAATAGCAACACCGCTATCTGCATGAACACGGAAATATCTACACCGTTATCTGCATAAACATGGAAATATCTACATCGTTATCTGTACAAACATGGAAATATCTCCACCGCTATCTCAATAAACTTGGAAATATCTGCACTGCTATCTTTATAAACTTGGAATTATCTACTCCACTATCTGTATAAACATGGATATATCTACACTGCCATCTGAATAAACATTGTAATAGCCACACCGCTATCTGTATAAAGATGGATATATCTACACCACCATCAGAATAAACATACAAATATCTACACTGCTCTCTTTATAAATATGGAAATATCTTCACCGCTATCTCTGTAAACATGGAATATCTACACCGCTACCTGTATAAACATTGACATGTCTACACCGCTATCTCTATAAACATGGAAATATGTACACCGCTACCTGCATAAACTTCGAATTATCTACACCACCATCTCTAGAAACATGGAAATATCTCCACTGCTATCTGTATAAACATGGAAATACCTCCACCACTCTCTGTATAAACATGGAAATATCTACACCACTATCTGTATAATCATGGAAATATCTACACCGCTATCTGTATAAACATGGAAGTATCTACACTGCTATCTGTATGAACGTGCAAATATCTACAGCTCTATCTGTATAAACATGAAAATATCTCCACCGCTATCTGTATAAACCTGGAAAAATCTACACCGCTGTGAGTATAAATATGGAAATATCTACACCGCTATCTCTGTAAACATTGAAATGTCTACACCGCTATCTGTATAAACATGGAATTATATACATCGCTATCGATATAAACATGAAAATATCTACACGGACATCTGTATAATCATAGAAATAACTACACAGTCATCTGTATAAACATGGAGATATCTACACCACCATCTGTATAAACATGCAAATATCTACACGGAAATGTGTATAAACATGGAAATATCTAGACAGTCATCTCTATAAACATGGAAATATCTGCACCGCTATCTGTATAAAGATGGAAATATCTACACCACTATCTGAAAAACTTGGAAATATCTACACTGCTCTCTGAATAAACGTGGAAATATCTACACCGTTATCTGTATAAACATGGAAATATGTACACCGCTATCTTTATAAACAAGGAAATATCTTCCCCGCCATCTGTATAAACATGGAAATATCTACACCGCCATTTGCATAAACATGGAAATATCTACACCGCTATCTGTATAAATACGGAAATATCTACACCGCAATCTCTATAAACATGGAAAAAATTAAACCACTGTCTTCATAAACATGGAAAGATCTACAACGTTATCTCTATAAACATGGAAATATCCACGCTGCCATCTGTATAAACATGGAAATACCTACCCAGTCATCTGCATAAACATGGAAATATCTACACCACCATTTCTATAAACATGGAAATATCTGCACCACTATATCTATATACATGGAAATATCTACACAGCCATTTGTATGAACATGGAAATATCTTCACCGCTGTCTCTATAAACATGGAAATATCTATACTGCTATCTGTGTAAACAAGGAAATATCTACACTATCTGTATAAACATAGAAATATCTCCACCGCTATCTGTATAAATATGGAAATATCTCCACCGCTATCTGTATAAACATGGAAATACTACACGTGTATCTGTATCAACATGGAAATACCTAAACCGCTATCTGTATAAACAATGAAATATCTACAACGCTATCTGTGTAAACATGGAAATATCTACACCGCTATCTGTGTAAACTTGGAAATATGTACACCGCTATCTGTGTAAACATGGAAATATCTACAATGCTATCTGTGTAAACATGGAAATATTTACAACGCTATCTGTGTAAACATGGAAATATCTACACAGATATCTGTAAAACGTGGAAATATCTACACAGCTATCTGTATAAACGTGGAAATATCTAAACCGCTATCTGTATAAATGTGGAAATATCTTCAATGCTATCTGTATAAACGTGGAAATATCTATATCGCTATCTGTATAAACGTGGAAATAACTTCACCGCTATCTCTATAAACCTGGAAATATCTACACCGCTATCTGTATCAACATGGAAATAACTACACTGCTATCTGTATAAACATGGAAATATCTACAATCCTATCTCTGTATACATGGAAATATCTACACAGCTATCTGTGTAAACTTGGAAATATCTACACCGCTATCTGTGTAAAGTTGGCAATATCTACACCACATTCTGTGCAAAGATGGAAATATCTACTCCGCTATCACTGTAAACATGGAAATATCTACTCCGCTATCTGTATAAACATGGAAATATCTACACTGCCATCTGTCTAAACATGGAAATATCTACAGCGCCATCTGTATGAACATGGAAATATCTACAGCGCTATCTCTGTAAACATTGAAATATCTACACTGCCATCTTTAAAAATATGGAATTATCTACCCAGTCATCTGTATAAACATGGATATATCTAAAACACCATCTCTATAAACATGGAAATATCTACAATGCGATCTGTATTCACATGGATATATCTACACAGCCATCTGTGTAAACATGGAAATATCTACACCGCTATCTCCATAAACATGGAAATACCTACACCGCTATCTCCATAAACATGGAAATACCTACACCGCTATCTCTATAAACATGGAAATATGTACAACGCCATCTGTATAAACATGGAAATACTTACAAAGTTATCTGTATAAACATGGAAATATCTACACCACCATCTGTATAAACATGGAAATATCTACACAGCCATCTGTATATACATGGAAATACCTACACCGCCATCTGTATAAACATGGAAATATCTACACAGCCATGTGTATATACATGGAAGTATCTACTCCGCTATCTCTATAAACATGGAAATAACTACACCGCTTTCTGTATAAACATGGAAATATTTACAGTGCCATATACATATCCATAGAAATGTCGGCGCCGCCATCTGTATAAACATGGAAATATCTACACGGTCATCTGTGTACAGATGGAAATATCAACACCGCCATCTGTACAAACATGGAAGTATCTGCAACGCTATCTGTATAAACATGGAAATATTTACACCGCGGTCTGTATAAACATGGAAATATCTAAACCGCTATCTCTATAAACATGGAAATATCTACACTGCCATCTGTACAAACATGGAAATATCTACACTGCCATCTGTACAAACATGGAAACATCTACACAGTCATCTTTAGAAATATGGAAATATCTACACTGCTATCTCTATAAACAAGGACATAACTACACCGCTATCTCTATAAACATGGAAATATCTACACCGCTATCACTATAAACATGGAAATTCCTACACCGCTATCACTATAAACATGGAAATATCTTCACCGCTATATGTATAAATATGGATATATCTACACCGCTATCTGTATAAACATGGAAATGTCTACACCGCTACCTCAATAATCATGGAAATATCTACACCGCCATCTGTGTAAACATGGAAATACCTACACCGCTACCTGTATAAAAATGGAAATATCTACACCGTTATCTTAAAAACGTGGAAATATCTACACCGCTATCTGTATAAACATGGAAATATCTACACCGCCATCTCTATAAACATGGAAATATCTACACCGCCATCTTTAAAAACATGGAAATATCTGCACACTCATCTGTATAAACATGGAAATATCTACACCATCTTCTGTATAAACATGGAAATATCTTCACTGCCAGGAGCTCAAGAGCAGCCTGTGCAATACAGCAAGGCCTCATCTCTACAAAAAAATTAGAAATATTAGCTGTCCATGGTCGTGTGCACCTGTAGTCCCAGCTTCTTGGGAGGCTGAGGTGGGAGGATCTACGGAGCCCAGGATTTTAAGGCTGCAGTGACCTTGGATAACGACTGCACTCCAACCTGGATGACAGAACAAGAACCTGTTTCAAAAAAGAAAAAAGAAAAAAAAAACCTAAAAACTAAAAACTGGATGTAGTTTGCTAGTAACTAAACAGCAAATTAATTGTAACATGCTTACATATCAACGATGTCTTTCTTCTTTGATCATAAACCTGCTCACTAAGAAGCTGCTGAAGTCCATGGTAGTGACAGGTACATGTCTGCATCCTTTTCCTGACCTGCATCTTCTTTGATTGTCCCCATCTGTGTCTCCGACTGGCACTGCCGAACCGTCTTGCTACCTTATCAATGTTGTACTGAACCGGACTGCTAACTGATCAATGTTGTCGAGCTCACTGCACAAGCTGTTCTTACAAGGTAGATTTCTGCCTGGAATAGCCATACTTACACTGTTTATATTCCTTACTCCTGTCCCATCCAACGCAGCACAAGTTCTATTTATTGCTATAGAAACATAGGTCATTTGGAAACACCTCCTTCATTTCTATGGAATGTTCAAACATTTCTGACATTTTGGACTCTGTTCTAGCCTCTTGTTAAATATATCCAGAAAAGAGACAAAGCTTTATGGGGGGGCTATATGCACACATATGCTATAGAATAAGCTATCTAAATGCTTAAAAGTACTTTCCATCTGTCACCGCACCTTAATAGGTACACAGAAATTAAGTATGTGTATATCTGTCTGTATAGATACGTATAAATATATATCCCCAAAACAAAAACTCATTCTCTTACTTATACATAGGTAGAATATAGGTGAATATACATATACATTTATAGGTAGAACAAAAAACCCCTCAGCCTCTTTAGGGCCATGTGTTTTCTCTGAGTAATTGTCACAATTAATTACAATACATGTGTATGCCTTTTTAGATAAATTCCATCAGACCAGTTTCTGTCTGGTTGGAAAATAATAACTGCCTATTTGCTAAGTGCCCCTGCCCCTATACTATGTTCCAGTGAACTAAAGACCTCTGGCAATCATAGATTTACAACTCAGCAAGATTAAACAATTTATTGTTATTTATGACATCCAAGCTGGATCTTCTGTATCATATTCCACATTAGCATCTATCACTTTACATTTGGGAGATCCTGTCCAAAAAATGATTATGCCTCCTAACCAAACATTCAGCAGGGCTGCAGGAACAGGCCCCCTGAACAAACATCCTGCCAAAGTACTTTAAAGCACCGTGAGCTGCCACAGCTGTGCATTTTCAGATGACTCAGCAGATTAGCGTGGAGTCTCTTAGCCTCTGCTTGGTCTGTTCCTTTCAGTGATCTCTCACATGGCCCAGTCCATTCGGTTTGAAAATCCTCATGAAATGAGCAGATTATGATCTGGCTTCAGTAGAGGGCCATGGGGTGGGCATGGAGGGGAGAGGGTTTGCTCTTAACACATCCTGAGCCTCAGAAAGTTTTCAGATGGAAAAGCATGGCACTGACTCAGCTCATGCTTAACAGGAAATAATGCACAGACCACACCAAAAAAGCCCTTTATGTTGTGTGAAAGTCTATGCCGGAGCAGCTGCTGCCACCTCATGTACTGTGATAGAGTGTGCATGTGTGTGTTTGTGTGTGCATGAGTGTGAGTATGCACACAAATGTGTGCTGGGAGGGGGAGGAGATCACACCTTCCATAGTCGCCACCTCAGCCTTAGCTAGCAGCGTGGAGAAATGCCAAAATTCAAGAGGAAGCTGCACCAAAGCAACTGTGATCACCACATCAGCAGGCGCTTTCTGGTTAGTAAAGCTACTGGGACTGAAAAACACACACGATCTCGTCCTTCTTTTATTTTAATCAGAGCAAACTATTTTTATAATAATTGTGTTATATGAATAAATAATTCATAATGCTGTAACCCATTATCACATTCAATCCTCCCAACAACCCTAGAAGATATGTAGACAAGTATTATTACTTTCCCTATTTTTATAAATGAGGAAATAAACCCCAGGAGGCTAGGCGACTTCCCCACGGTCATAGAAGTTGCAAACAGTAGTATCATGATTCAAATCCAAAGCTTCTCCTTTTGTCTTTATCATTTTAATTTTGAAGGTAATGCATATGCATGTATGATCTTTTAAATCCAGAGATGTATATGGAATAGATAGGAAAAGGGACTCTCCTTCCCCATTATACACCCCCTCCACCCAAGCTATATACACTGTTGACTAGAGTATGTCCTTTCAATCCTATTTTCTATGCCTACATTATATACAGAAAAGCAGGATTACGTTACACACAATATTCCAGTCATTGCTGTTTTTCACCAACAAGCTATCATTCACATCTTTTTCATACTACATATAAATTTATATCCTTTATTTTAGTGGTGTATATTGTGCAGTTGTGTCAAATTATGTACCTGTTCTCTGTTGAACATATAGATTTTTTCTGAGTTTTTCCTTAGCAAAATGCTGCAGTGAGTACCCTTGTACACAGATGTGTGTACATTTGTTCTAGAAAAATCTACAGTAAAGATTCTTAGATTAAGAGATTCCCAGGTTATTAGAAAACTACTCTATTAATTTAGATATATACTTCCAAATTGCCTGACCAAAAAGTTATGTCAATTTAACTTCTATGAACAGTATACAAACATGACAATTTTCCATCACCTACACCAACTCTGGGTAATTTCATCTTTCTTACAAGTTGATGGATTGTTTTAATTTATATTTCTCTGGTTATTAATAAGGTTGGCCACCTGTTCATGTGTCATTATTGATGATATTTGTATTGAATTGTTTGAATTTTCTTGATTTCAAAAAACGTTTTACATGTCATAGATATTAAATATTTGTTGTAAAACTCTCCTTCCAGTATTGTGTATGTGTTTGGTCAAGTAGAATAAACTCTCTTCCTCTGATTTCAGATTCCTTTCTCTTTCCATTAGAAATCCCTAAATGTAAAACTACATATTGATAGCTAAAAACCAGGATGTTTACTAGAGAAAAAGAATACAAAGGCAATAATTAAATATTATATTTATACAAAATACCTACTAGTACAAACTTAAAAAGAGAAAGTAAAAGTCAAATGCTTCTACGACTTCAGACTAAGAAAAAGAACTTTTGAGGTTGAATGTTCCTGAAATTTTTCTTTTCATACAACTACGGACATGACTTCAAAAGTTGATGTGACTAAACATGTAAGATATGAAAGATATTTGAAGACTCAGAGAAGGTGGATTTTCATTTTAACAAGTCACATATATATTCTAGATATCCTCTTATTCGTAACTAAGAGAGACAAATCAGATGAAAGAATCTAAAAATTTCCCTTTGACTGTGTTAAGTAGAAGTAGTAGAGGCATATTGGCCAAATCTTGAGTGTTTGCAAATTGACTCTTAAGGCTATAGGCTGGCACAGGTCATTGAAGCCCTAGCTTTTTATCTTTAATTTTAAAATCCCCAAACAATGTATACTAATTTTTCTTGTCCATTATTTCCAAATAATCTTGTTTAAATGTTATTACAGTGCTTGCTCATGTTACTGTTGTCTAACAGAAGGGTATCTGGGGCCTTAAAACTGAGAGGGTTAGGATTAATGATTCCAATACCTATGCTTGGACATCTCCAAAAGTGGGTTCCAACTTCTTGTCCTCAAGTCTGTATAGAAACTAGCAAACTTCCAGAGTTCACAAAAGGCTCAAAGAGAACAGATGTTTTATAGAAAATTCTTAGAGCAAGTTTCACGCATAATGTTGCTGATGCGTGTCTGCCTTTTCAATAAACATCACTATGCTTTATCACAAGATTTAATAAAGCAGCTTAGTTAAAAATGCCATCTGGGTCTCTGGACACATTAAACAAAGCTTAAAATAACCACCCCAGCAACTGGGAGGACCCAGCTCTTCTCATAATCTGTCCCACTCCTTTTACTTCCCCATAAAAAGAGTGAATGAAGACCACAGACTAAAAGCATCCAGAAGGAACTGACACAAACAGGGAGATAGATGGAGCCAAGGGCTCCTGTAAGTTTGCTATTGCTCACATAATAGATTTGCTAATTCCACAACCTGCGGATGGTGATTAAGAACGGGAAGCAGAAAGAGGGAAGAGAGAATCATAGAAGGGCTCATTCAAGTTTTCTAATGTATCACAAACCTGTCCTCCCTAATGTCTGGATCATAGCAGCCCATTCCATTCACCTATTCTCTAGTGAACTCCAATAGAAAATACAAAGCCATCACCACCCAGTTCTTTCTCCCTTCTAGAGATGAGATATTAGCCACCCAATCCCAGATTCTCAGATCCATTCCAGGAAAGAAGCCCTAGGTATTGAAGCACAGCTTTCCCTCCCTCCCTTCTTTCTTCCACCCCAAGATTTGTTCCCCAGATAGTTCTAGTAAATGCAAAACCAAGTATATTCTCATTCTTTAGAGCAACCAGCTTTTCATGGCCAACTGGAATCAAACACAACCTGCACAAACATCTATCTGGAGGACACTCCCAAGGCTCCTACTGAGCCAGCCTTCTGCATACCACTGCATTTCAGCTTCCTAGTTCACAAGACACTGAGACATTCTTGAATTCTGCAAGGTGCACTGTGTGTTAATATCTTGGCTGCTCATCATGTGGCCAATAAAGGGCATGACTAGTCAACAAATAAATTTTCTCTTGGCTAAAACTTGCAACAAAACTGTAAGCTGTTTACCAAGGGGCCCACTACAGGATATATTCAATATATACAGTCAAATCCTAACTATCTGAGATATATTCAGTTGACCATACACCTTTATATTTCAGTAAAAGGTCTTTACATTTCCCAGTGCTATCGATGTTACAAAGTGCTTTCATATGCAGTGCTTCATCTGATTTCCAGGATAATTAAATGATCCTGTCATACCTGATTTTTAGATGAGGAAACAAGTGGTTTCTGGGTATTTCAAGAGGCTAACGCATCTGCCCTCCAACTTGTATGTGAAAACCAAAAACAAAATTCCAAGGCCCTTCAACCATCTGAATGGACTTTGACTCTTTTGGTCAATATATGGCAGAGCTAGGAAAAGAAGGTGAGTCTTCCAGCTGCTGATACAGGGTTTTTCCTGCCATACTCCATTACCTCCAAGGCTAAAGTCAAAAGAGGGTGTGGTTATCACATGAAAAAATCTGGTTTGGATTTCCCAAATGTGTGTGTAGTATTTGGTGATTTACCTTAATTTAACCTACAGTTCTATTGGGTCGTAACAGTCTGACTCCATTTTTGAAAACAAAACAAAATCGATTTTAAATGCTGAATTATAGATCTTTGCTGTCCAGTATGGTAGCTACTAACCACTTATGGTTATTTGCATTTCTATTTTAATTAATTAAAATTCAGTAAAATGCAAAATTCAGTTCTTCAGTTGCTCTAGCCACATTTCAAGTGTTACAGTAGTCACATATGGCTAGTGGCTGGGACAATGCAGATTATAGAACAGTTCCATCATCAAAGAAACTTCTATTGAACAGTGCTATTATATAATGTCATCTCCAGAGAAAGAAGACTTTAGAAAAAGTCAGAAAAGGCCGGGCGCAGTGGCTCCCACGTGTAATCCCAGCACTTTGGGAGGCCAAGGCAGGCAGATCCCTTGAGGTCAGGAGTTCAAGACCAGCCTGGCCGACATGGTGAAACCCCGTTTCTGGTAAAAATACAAAAAATTAGCTAGGCGTGGTGGTGCATGCCTGTAACCCCAGCTACACAGGAGGCTGAGTTGGGAGAATCACTGGAACCCAGGAGGCAGAAGTTGTAGTGAGCCAAGATTGTGCCACTGCACTCTAGCCTGGGTGACAGAGCAAGACTCCATCTCAAAAAAAAAAAGAAAAGAAAAAGAGAAAGTCAGAAACATCTTGAGGCAGGCATAGTGCTGTCATCTGTCCAATATTGAAGATGATTTAAGAATAAGAAAGAAGAAGAGAACAAAGAAGAGAAAAAGAAGTTGCCTTAGGTGTACCTACCCAGAAAAGGACAAGGGCATTCCTGTAGTCATTGTGTTGTATTTTAGCTCTTAAACTTTTTAAGAGATTAGAATAATTTGACACATAGAAGATCTAAACCACTGAAGAGGCTCTGAAGCAGATAAAAGTAGAAAGAAAATAAAAAACTAATTAGTTACAAACTAAGCTTAACCACAATTCGTTTAAACGATACTATTTACTCTTCACATGATTGGTTTTTCTTTTGCTTTATAGTATGACATAGTTTATATCTTTAAAGGAGAATTAAAATATTTCTGGGAATTTTTAAAAGTAAGTTCACACAGCCATATAAAATCTACAGAAACAGATAAAACCTATCTTCTCATTTATTCCCTAATCCATTCAAATTATATAAAAAATTCCAAGCAGCCACAGTGATATTCAAAAAAGCAAAAGTGAGACAAAACAAAATTCATTTGTCACTTGTGGAGGTAGTTAGCTCACCTAATCTTCACTCCAAACACCAGTAATTTTTAAAAGACAGAAATAAACATATGTTCTGCCTTCCCGGAAGGAACTATGTTTCAGGGTAGCCAAATAACCCAGTTGTGAAGAAAATGGTCTGCTTATAGAAAAATGCCAGCTAAAACATGTCGATAGAATTAGAGAATTAGAAATTCACCATTTTGAAACCCCTAATGAAATAATCAACTCAAGCAAGGATCATTAATAAATGCTAAAACAATCAAGTAACTATTGATACAGAATATAACTGAATATACACATGGTACAAAGTTCACGTCACAGACTACTGGCTTGACCCAAGGGGGAATATAGCAGAGGAGATAGGCAGTGATCACCCTAACCTTGCGATCATCTCACCATCACTAATGATGGGATGTGAATACACATTATTGCCTATGAAATAGTCTTTAAAAAAAGAAGTTGAACCTGAATCTAACTAAACCTTGCGAAGGGCTGAACGTGTATGTCTTCCCAAAATAAATATGTTGACATCCTAACCCCAAAGGTGCTGGTATTAAAAGGTGGGGCCTTTAGGGGGTCATTAGATCATAAGGACAGAGGCTTCATGATTGGAATTAGTGCCCTTATAAAAGAGGCCCCAGAGAGCTAGCTAGTCTCTCCCACTATGTGAGGGCCCAGCAAGAAAGCCAATCTATGAACCAGAAAGTTGGTCCTAACCAGATATCAAAACCACATGCTCCTTGATTTTAAACTTGCTAACCTCTAGGACTGTGAGAAATAAATTTCTGTTCTTTATAAGTCATCCAGTTTTTGGTATTTTGTTATAGCAGGCCTAAAAGCCTTTAGAACTAACTTCCAGTTAACCAGGAAAAAACAGAGTGAAAAGTTAAATGACACCATAAAAAGCAACCAGAAAATTCCAGAAGGGGAAATATTCTACAGGACAACTGACTAGTTTTTCAACAAGTCAATTTCACTAAATAAATACATAAACAAAGAGTATGTGTATTTTCCAGGTTAAAACAGTCTTGAGCTAAATAATCAAATTCAATGTGTGTCCCTTGATTAGAAGAAACTAATTTGAACAAACCAGACACAAAATATATTTCAGGGAGACCAAGCTGGAAGGATCACTTGAGGCCAGGAGTTTGAGACCAGCCTGGGCAACGTAGTAAGACCTCCATCTCTACAAAAACAATAAATTAGCTGGGCATGGTGGTGTGCACCTATAGTCCTAGCTACTCAGGAAGCTGAGGCAGGAAGATCACTTGAGCCCAGGAGTTTGAGGGTGCAATGAGCTATGATTGTTTCACTGCACTTCAGGCTGTGTGAAAGAGCAAGACTTTGTCTCAAAAAATAAAAGGACATTTCATAATAATTGAGGAAATCTGAATGTGGACTGGGTAATAAATGATATAAAAAAGCCATTTTTTATTTTGTTTGAAAAGATGATTTTGTAACTATACAGGAAAATGTTCTTATTTTTTTAGAAATCTGTACTAAAGAATTTAGGGGTAAAATATCATTTTCTTTAATATACTTTCAAACACAAGCAAAAAATAGTCATGACACAAATATAGCAAAATGTTTACAATCTATGTTCTATGCTTGCCTGTGAGTGCCATTAATCTCATCTCTCTGCTTTTCTGAAAGTTTGAAAATTTCAAAGTTTTATAATAAATTTTTTTACATCCCATAATTTTATAATAATTTTTTTAAAGTTTGAAGCAAATCAACAACTATAGCTTCAAAAATATCCTCACCCACAATAAACATTGAACAGGGTATATTTCTCCCATTTCCTAAAAAAGTTGGCCCAGGAAGGATTATGAGAGCTGCCATAGCTCTCCCAAGGCTCATTATTCTCCATCACTCCATGGGAAGTCCCAAAATAAATTTTTAAAAAAGTTGTTTAAATTTATAATGTTTTTGATTCTATAATAATTTTATAATAAAATAATTGTAAAATGTTTTTGATTTTATAATTTATAAAAATTTTTATACATGTTTATGTTTGAAATGTCTATTTCAAACTTTATGAGATATTAAAATATAAGTAATATAGTTCATCATTTTAGAAATGCCATGCTTTTCTTCTCCAGCAATTACATAATCAAAGATTAACTGTATTTTTTCCTAGAACATTGCTTTGTAGGCTGGGCATGGTGGTTCATGACACTTTAGGAGGCCAAGGCAGGCAGATCTCTTGAGATCAGGAGTTTGAGACTAGACTGGGCAACACAGAGAAACCCTATGAGTATTAAAAACCCAAAAATCAGCTGTGCGTAGTGGCGTGCACCTATAGCCCCAGCTACTCAGGAGGCTGAGGTGGGAAGATCACCTGAATCTGGGGAGGTCAAGGCTACAGTGAGCCAAGACTGTACCATTGCACTCCAGCCTGGGCAACAAAGTGAGACCTTGTGTCAAAAAAAAAAAGAAATTTAATTTAAAAAAAGAAACTTGCTTTGTAAAATTAACTTTTTCAATCAAAACCAAGATTTTTCAGATATAGAGAATGCAGCCCACTGGTCAGATTTGTCAGTTCAAAGAGAAAAAATTCTAGTTTCCTATTTTTCTAGCCTGCTTATGATTATCCAATAGGATATCAAAAAAGACCAAAGCCTTTGGGATCCATGTTCAGTATTCCTGAGTCTAACTCAGGATGCCAAATCAGGAGACAAGCACATTCTCATCAATTTTCAATCATTCGAGACCAATTTTGCTTATAATTATCCAGTTCTTTTAGACCACCTTTCTGCTGAAGCCAGCCTTATGGCTATTCACTTCACTTTAGCATAAGCCCCCAAGAAGGTGAACTAAATGAGGAAACGATTGGTTAAAGTTGGCGTTTGAAATTCTGAAACATGTCCACCATTCCCTTCACCCATGCCCGCCCCTCTTAGAAGTAGTACTTTCAGATTATTTAAGAGTTGATGCTTCTATGTGGATTTTGTCATCTGTCCTTTATAACAGCTAGTAGGTTTAATTTGACTCTATTTTAAGCATATATTGACCTATGCTAATTATCTGTTAAAATAAATTCCACTCTTAGAGTTAATAAAGTGTGTTTGTCATGGAAGACCCATTGAAGTAAGAAGCTGACGAGCCCTTATGGTAAAGTGGGACAAGAAATAATAAGACATAATAATTTTCCCATGCAAATCAACAACCGTAGCTTCAAAAATATCCTGACCCACAACAAGTATTGGACAGGCCATGTTTCTCTCACTCCCTAAAAAATTGGCTCAGGAAGGAGTATGAGATCTCCCATAGCTCTCCCAAGGCTCATTATTTTCCATCACTCCACAGGAACAGCCTGTCAGAGAAGAGTGAAAGACCATTTGTCAACCTCTCTTCAACTCCCTGATTCTAGCCAAACTTCATCAATCTCAAGTGAGGAGCCAGAGAGAAATCAAACCCCATATATCCAGCATCATTGTCTACTGGAGTCAAAAATCACAATTCCACTACCCACCCCAACACCACTGGCCCTGTTTCTCCCAATTGCTTTTTATTGTGTTTTTTAAAAAATCCTCTTTCCCCATCCCTGCAACACCGAGAAGGAGGAATTATAGTAGATAAATATGAAGCATGGAGATCCATTAAAAATGTTTTAATTATAAATGAGAAAATGAAAAGGAGAGGGTTGGGAAGGAAGGAGGGAATTCAAATGCCAGGGAAATGTTCAGTTGCACTTTTAAAGATGTTAACACTCATTTATACATCTGCAAGACACTCCCCTTAAAGAAAAGTTCTATGAGTGTGGGTCTGGTTGCATGAATAAGGATAAAATTACTTTTTTAGACGATGTTTCCCACATATCATTCAGAGACCCCTGAAGTTAGGTATCCCTCTTGTAGATGTCCTTGAGATGCTGCTGGACCTGGGAAAGAGGAAACTGGGATACGGGTCTATGCCAAAAGGTGCTTCTAGTTATAGGACAGAGAGGAAAGGGGCAGAGGGAGAAAAACCCGAAGTCTGAGAATCTGGATTGCAGAAGACTACCGAGGTCGTGGGAGAAGGGAGAGAAAACAAGGATGAAAAGCGAAAGGGGAAGAGGCATGAAATGTTGTCAAATGTCAAAAGGCATTTGGAGAGAAGTTGGGAATTGCATTAAGAAAACCACTGCAAATCTCATTTCAGACCATTTAGAGATATGCCCCCTGGGAACTGCGAGCTCAGGCTGTTTAGCATCAAACAAATGGATCCACTCCATCCCTACCCTAATTAAATAAATCATTCAGTAATTCCACTGGGTTAAAGAACCAAAATATTAAAAACCTTCAGGGCCTACTCTTGCCAAATATGTCAGGGATCGTGTGTGTGTGTGTGTGTGTGTGTGTGTGTGTGTGTGTGTTCTGAGACACCACTACTATTAAATAGGCAGAGCTAAGACTTAGGGGACTGGCAGATTATTGCAAAAAGGGCACGGGGAAGAGGGACTATGTTGTGAGCCTGGGAAAGAAGTTTGTGTGGGGACTGTGGGCAGTGAACGCGTTGGGAACAATATGGAAAACTGGGAGCTGCCTTGGAATCTACAGAGCCAGGTAAGAGAATGTCCGAAAGAAAAATGAGCAGGTGCGGGATGTGTGCAGAGTCGGAGAAGAGTCCAGGGCACCCGGAGTGGCTCCAGGAACGACGGACACCCCTCAAGGCTTTTGGGGGCGGTGGGTACTAATAGAACCCAGTGTCCGGGGTGCGCCGGGGAGGCTGCAAGCACGGCGGGAGTGGGGCGCTGGAGGGTGAGGACGCGGGAGTGAGGAAGCAAAGCCTGGGCCGGGCAGGGGCCTCCCAGCTGGGCCCGGAGGCAGCAGGGGGACAAGGGCTAGGAGACGGCATGGCGGCAGCGCGGCGGGAAGCGAGGGGCATCCGTACACTCACCCTGTTGGCCGCGGCCATCTGCCCCACGATCTCGATGGCCGTCCTGCTAAAGAACCTGCCGTCGCTGCCCACCACCGTGGTGCAGCCCCGACGGTCGCACAGGTTGATGGACGATAGCACGCTCTGGATGAATTTGGGCAGGTAGTTGCGCTGGCCCTCGAAGAGGCCGGTAGGTCGCCGCAGACCCCCGCCGCCGGCCGGCCGCCGGTCCTCGTAGGGCGCGGTGGGCACTGTCAGCACCGGGATGGGGCTCCCCTCCGTGGTGCCTCCTGGCCGGTCCTGCTGAGGCTTCCGGGGCCGGAGGCAATCTGCAGCCTGCCGGTGCCCTCCGCCCACCTGGCCGCGTGCCGGGACTCCGCCTCGTGCCCAGGCCCCCTCTCCGGCAGGTCGGCACCCTGCGCCCTGCACCCGCCCGCCTGGGGACTGCCCGCCCCTCCTCTCCGCGCGGCTGCTCGCTGACTCCCTCGGCAGAGATTGCTTCTGCCTTCCTGTAAAGTTTTCTCCCGCCCACCTTCTCCGCTGCCAGACCGCCCGAGGTGTCCTCAGTTTCTCCCCAAGTTGGACTCACTTTCGGGGTGTCCCAAAAGCCTGATTCCAGGGCCTGCTAGCCCGACCCCGGTGACGCCTGCACCCGCGCCTGGCCCCAGCCTTCACGCGCGATCGCTGCCCTCCGGGGCACACCCTCCGCCAGAAAACAGCCGGCGGGCGGCGAGACTTTGGGCAGAGTCCGGGTTCCTCTCCGGCGCCAGGCCCGTCTCCCTGTCTCCCTGGGAGTGCGCAGCCTACACGCACCACTTTCTCTTTAGAACAAGCACGGGGAGGGATTTGGGAGGGGGCTGAAACCTTTTGCCATCAGCGAACAGCCTCAGCCAAAAATAACCCTGGAAAGGCGAGCTAAGAATGGTTATCTCCTGCCAGCGCTGAAATCGGAGGCTGGGCGCTGCATGTGGGGTGTGTGTGTGTGTGTGTGTGTGTGTGTGTACCCTCCCACCCCGACCATTTGTTGAAGGGAATCACCACTGTCAGACTTCAATCCAACAGGACCCACTCGAGCCATCCACACTTTCCCCAGCCTCCTCCAAAACAGCACACTTTCCGGTATGGACAATTCTTTTTTTTTTTTTTTCACTTGTTTGTTTGTTGTGGTGGTTGCAACAGCAGTAACACAGACGACACATATTTCCCTATTCTTCTCGCCCTTCTCACCCTCCCTACCCAGCTCCTGCCTTAGAAACAGGCTTGGCCTACACTGTATCTGTCCACACTGCCTGAACTCTTCCCTGAATTAATCGTTTTCAATAGGAGGGGGCTAAATCCCTTATTAATGCCCTACCAGGAGTGAATGAATAAAGCCAAGTTAAAGGGGAACTGGGTACCACATACTGTGCTAGGTTCCTTTGCATGTATCCTTTCATTCTGCTGGAGCTAAAGATGTTCTGCCTCCTCTCCATAAAATGCACCCAAACTCCAAAACCAGGAAATTCTCCATAGAAAATAGGAGTGAAGAGAGACAAGACTAACAGGATAAACCCCAAACAGGAAGAAAGTTTTGTCTCCCATTTCGCTCAAGGAATTTTTGGACCCACCAAGGCTACTGTCCTGAAAGATCCTGCTGCTTCTCCTTCCCCAAATATTGTCCACTTCCTGATAGTAAGGCTGACTTGCCGCAGGCTTATAAAGTGTTTGGTCACAGTAAGACAACTGTGAGTAATAACACACATTGTATACTGTTTTGCAATTGATAAAAGGCTTTGCATCTGTTTTATCTTTGGAGGCTGAAGAAAAGAATAATGGTATTCACGCAGTTCCCATTTTACAGATGAAAACAAGAGGACTTTTTCTGTGAAGTCAGGAAAGTGGTTACAATGGTACTTTCTGCCTGTCCGAAGTATGTATTGCCCCTCCCCTTTCTATTAATAACATTGAAGTGTGATGGGACAACCACTGAAGCCGTCAGATGAAACCTGCTGGGACTTTTTAGCCATTATCTTCAACATAAAGAATGGGTGTTTTTGGAGGGGGTGAGAGGAATGGGGAAATGTTGTCAAAGAGTACAATGTTTTAGTTGAGACAGGAAGAATACATTTTGTTGACATCTACAGCACAGCATGGTGACTGTAGTTAACAATGAAGTATTGTGTATTTCAAAATTGCTAAGACAATAAATTTCAAATGTTCTCACCACAAAAAAGATAGGTTTTGAGGTGATGAATCTATTAATTCTCTGGATTTAATTATTCCACAATGTATACATATATCATAACATCACATTATACCTCCGTAAATACATACAATTTTAATTTGTCAATTAACAATTTTTTAAAAGAATAGTGTGGCCAGTTGGGGAGGTAGTTTTTTTTTTTTCCTCTAGTCTCTACTCAGTCTCCAAGATCCCATTCCCCATAAAGTTCCTGTCACCCAGGTGGAGTGCAGTGGCACAATCATGGCTCACTGCACCCTCTCCCTCTTGGGCTCAAGCGATCCTCCCGCCTACAGGTACATGCCACCACGCCCAGCTAATTTTTGTAGCTTTTGTAGACATGGGGTTTCACCATGTTGCCTAGGCTGGTCTCGAACTCCTCAGCTCAATCAATCTGCCCACTTTAGCCTCCCACAGTGCTGGGATTACAGGTGGGAGCCACCAAGCCCAACCCATAAAGTTCCTAACTTTTTATCTCCCTGGGAGTGCACAGCCTACACACACCAGTTTCTCTTTAGAACATACTTAAGAGTCTCGGCTTAGCATCCAACACACAGAACTTTAACACTTCTACGGATCTGTGCACCTGTCTATGGTGTGGGGTTTTTAAGATCTCTTTCTAATGACACTTTATTTTGCAAAGCAGGACAGTTTCATTCCCAGAAGAGCAGGTATGGTAAATCCTTTGTTCCAGTAATGAAGACAATGATCCAAACCCTAAGCCTCAGAGAAGCCCAGAAACGCTCCAGGCCTCCATTTCTCTGCTCCTAGCACCTGCCTCTCTCTTGACATCAACATCATTCTCCCCTCTCACAGCCCAGCTCCTTCCACAGACCCAGGGATTAGGCACCAGCACCTCAGACTAGATTTTAGAGAATTACCATTCAAGAGGCAATCCTCTTCCCTTGGTTCCAATTTCAAGGTTCTCAAAGACTGGAACAGGGCTAGTTTGAGGCAATGTGCCCCATCGCATAGCCAGAAAGAACCTTACAGTGAAAAGGAAAACAATTCTTCCAAAGTAAGGGGGTGCTGATCCCCAGGGGGAGGACAGATCGGCAACCAAACAGTAACCGGGCCACCACATGCTTCACACTCACTGATCAAGGATTTCTAAAACCACTTTTCTTTTCTCTGAATTTATATAGGATTTTGTATCACTCATAAAGTAATGTCTTATAGGCTGATAACACCTTTCTATTCATGCTTACACTTAACGTTTAGGCTAGGATAATTTCCTAACCTCAGTGTCCTCACTATAAGATGGGAATTATTATAATCCCTACCTCATAAATTGTTGGGAGGATTAAAATACTTAGTAAAGTGCCTGACTAATAGAAAGGCATTCAATAAATGTTAGCTATTCATGGTGTCGTCATCATTATATTTACCATTATTACTAATCTCCTGTATTGCAAGAATTACAGTTTATATTTTTGTAGACCATCACTGTAGCTAAAGGGTCTTTGGGCCATAGGTGATATTCCATAAAGGTTGGTTAAATTGATCTGTGGTTTTTGACTATGGAAACTCAGAACTCCCTCAAAATGTACAAAACAGATTTACCCGCTAAATAAATCTCTTCAAAGCTGACCCCAGGTTTGATTGAATTAATTCCAATGAATTTGTCACAATGATGGAGAAAGGAAACTTAGAGGGCCCCACAGTGGTTTGCTGATAAAATGAGAAGTTTGGATTAGATCAATGTTTCCCAAAATATTTTCCTCAGAATGTTAGTGCCCCTCGAATCCTGCACAAAGCAAGAGTTTCATGACCAAGTAGCTTTTAAAACTCCTGTACACTCTACTCCCATTCTTCACAATGCACACTTTCATATTAAAAGTTCTGAGAGGTCCTCAACAGAAGACATCACTTAACTTTTTTTTTTTTTTTTTTTTAAGACAGATTCTCACTCTGTCACCCAGGCTGGAGTACAGTGGCCACCACTCCTGGCCTAAAAATTTTTTAACCTGGTGCTTCCCAATCTAAACTCACAGGGACCAGTTTTCTTAATGAAAGAGAATCAGACTAGCTTGTAACCATAGCTGGTGACACTCCCCTGCCCCATTCCTTGTATGTCCTCAGTGGACTAGGTCAGGAATAAATAAATTTTCCTGATTCTCAAGGGCTGGTCACTCCTTTGCACTGAGCTCAAAGCTTCTCTGTAGCATGGGTCACAATGAATGGTAGCCTTGATACTCTAGAGTAGCCTTTCAGCCTTCTCTGAGCCTCTAAAGACTGAGGATCCTTGGCATGAAATGGAGCAACTGATATACCCTTGCTTCCCCTGGGGACTCTCTTGCTCTCAAAAAGGCATCAGCCATCATCTCCATCTAGAGAATATACTAGCTGACTCAGCTTGACCAGCCTGTCCCAAAATGAGAATCTGGGTAAAATAAGCATTGAAACACTTCATTCCTTGTAGATTCACAAAACATATTAGCATATTAAAGACTATGAAGTTCTGCAGGAAAAAAAAACCTACTTAACTTTAATCCAACATTGCCAAGTTTTATTTGACCATGGAAGATTTTTCCAAAACACTTACAAACAGATCAAGGACATTAATCTTTCATGAAACACTAGATTCCCAGGGTCCTCTCCAGCTACATCATTCTGTGATTTTCTTTTTTATTTATGATGCATTAAAAGATTAATCTCTATCAGACTTCCATTTAGAAATTCACCAGAATGTGCAAAGGCAGCAGGTAAAATTGCTGAAGGGTATTATAAAAATACCCTCCAGTGATTTTTGAAACTTAAACTGAAATATTTATATAACTATATATTTCAGTTTGTATATTATATATATATGTATATACACACATATATATGTGTGTATATATATTGGTGTATGTATATCTATATCTATGTATATATGGCATTATATCCATTTTACAGATGCAGAAACTGAGCTTTACAGGGGGTGAGCAATTGGTCCAAAGCCACACAGCACACAGGTAGTCATTGATAAAGGTAAAAACAAGAGTTGAAGCCTGAGGTGTAAGGACACAGAGACAAGTACACAAATGTTTACAAGTTACACATATGACACGTGCCTTTAACATGAATTTCTTGAACATTCATTTAGAGGCCTTACAATGAAGACATCAGAGTGGCAGCAAGTTCTGTTGGAATCAGGGGAGCGTGTTCTTCTATAATCCCCTGGCTAACAGGAAAGCACACTGATTTGGCCCATGGTAGTTATACACTCCCATTGAGTCAGGGGCCACTTCTATGCACACAGGAGGTGCTAAAAATATGCTGTTGACTCATTGCCTCTAAGAGCAGAAGAAATGCCAAAAGTATAGGACAAGAGGCAGAAAAGCACACGGAAAAATGTCGTAGGGCAGTTCTCTGAGGAAGTGTTAGATCCCTTTGAAATCTGTCCAAACACTTTCTTGTGCTGGGGAAAGTCAATTACATATTTCAAGCAACCCCACATGTCATACGAGTATCTTGTACGTGTTTGTGTACTCGTGTCTGTGAACTTACATCTCAGACTTCAACTTCTCCCTCCCCACCCTTATCAATGACTGCCTGCATGGCCTTGGGCAAGTTGCTTTCCCTCTTCAAAGCTCAGTTTCTGCATCTATAAAATGGACATAATGCTACCTACCTCATGGGGTTAGTGATCACATTTAAGGAGCTAATATGTGGAAATTGCTTACACAGTACCTATCACATAATAAGGGTTTAATAAGTGTTTGATGTAATTGTTTTGATTATTACTACTATTACTAAAATAATAATTACTACAATAATAATGATTCTTATTCTCTATATTAGTATTATCTTTGAAAATGGGCATGGATTATGTCTATGTAACACTTTTGGCACAATATCTAGCATTATATCACACACAAATTAGAGAATTCATGTTATTAAGGATGAAAAAATATTTTTACTGACCCTTAAATTCATCGTAAGTAACTGCAAAAGAAGCCATTATCCCAACACATGAAATAAAAAAGAAAATTCAGTTCCTCTGGAGTTTGTTTTTGGAGGTAGCCACAGGATACCTAAATTTTTTTTCTTTTCAGAGAGACCGAGGGGCTCACTAGGTTGACCAGGCTGGTCTTGAACTCCTGGTCTCAAGCCATCCTCCCACCTCAGCCTCCCAAAGTGCTGGGATTACATGCATGAGCCACCACATCCAGCCTACCTCAAATATTGAATGCTGTTAATAAATCTCCTGAGGCCAGCATAAGAAGGTGATGGGCAAAACTAATGCAGGTATGTTTTTCTGGCTTTTTCATGTATTGGGCCAAACTTTGAAAAGCACTTACTATTAATGGCTAACTTGCAAAATTTGTGATTTATTAAAAGCAGATTTTAATTGTTTTACCTAAAAATAATAGGCCTCTGATCTGCCAAAGATGAAGATTTAATTTCTAGGTGTTCCCCACAATACCTAGAAACATCAGTGGAATCGATTATTAAACACTTTAGAACTATTCTCATCAAAGTTCTTTAATATTTAATACAGCAAAAGAAAAGTTTCTTTTCTAAAGGCTTCTCTATACTTTTTTTTGATAGTAGAATTTCATTTCTGAAGGCTCCTAAAAAGAATAGAATTTAGATCTTTATTAAAGAGGAAATATATTTTCCATGTTTAATTTAAATGACATTCCATCAGTCATTTGCAATCTTAGCCTACAGGGAATTTGTTTTTTTTGGTAGTTTTTATGTTTGGCTTTAGGAGGGGATTCCCAATAATCTCTATATAAATATTTCTAATCTCTATATAAATATTTTAACATTTCAATGTAAATTAGTTTTTTAAAACTATTTTATCCATAAAAATAATGAATTTGCATGGCTGAGGGTGAAATAATATGTTACCAGGACCCGTCAGTTTTGGGGGTTGTGAGTAGATCCCATCTTCATGTTCCTCCAGCCCAGCCCAAGCCTGGCTCAGGGCCTCCTCCCCCATTTGCCAGGAACCACCATCCCCAGGGATTCTATGTGCCCTGCCTGACCAGTGTTCTCCATCAGAGTTTACCAATCTTTTGTTCATTCCCTCAGAGCACAGCTAAGCAAGAGTACACTAATTTGAAAATTAACTCAAGCAAATAGAGGAACAATATCCCCAACACATTGCATTTTAACATAGGGTTTCCTGGACACACTGTTTCAACCCAAGAGTTGGGCTAATAGTAGGAGTTCCATCTGCTAAAATACGGCTGTCAGCTTCAGAGGGAAATTCATGAACGTCTTCGTAGTTTGTTTTTACGTTTCACTTGGCACTGTTTCTAAAATTTCCTCTGAAGCCAAAAAATAAGTTATTTCCCAGCACACTGGGCACTTTTCATTTATCATTGGATTGATTTTTGTAACTTGCAGTAGGAGCTGAAATCGACCAGGGGGTTCTTATCCAACAGACAGCAGCAAAACTCTTTGTGTATCTGCGTTCCTTTCAACAAGCGTGACTTCCTCAATGGCATCATTCGTGAGCGTAACACAGAGCTCAGCAATAACGTTTCTTCAATAACCCTACCAGGTATCCAACATAGGATGTTACTTCCTTTCACTGTTTTCCGACTCCTGGCAGATATTAATCATTGGGATTTGGGAACAAGGAAATAGAATTTCTGAGAATGCTTGGGAATTCCCAAATTCATATGATTTTCATAACACTTCACTTACAAGTTTTTGAAAAATAATAAATGACTATAATAACAAGCAAATAGTCGTTTTTTTCTGTAACAGGATTATATGAAAAGTTTTAGTAGTCTTCTGTTTTAAAGAGATATGATAACAAATGATGATTTATTATTATTATGAGCCAACATATTGTAACAAGATTATAAAATCCAATAGCATTAATAGAGAAAACATTAAAAAGAAATGAATGTTATCACAAAATAAATGCTAAAGAAAAGTCCTTTAAAGATTGAAAGGTAACACCACAAATAATGCTTTAATCATAGTTTACATGACATTGTTAAACAAGGCATCAATCATCCCCTCCAATACCATTTAAATAACATAACATTCTGATCTCCTGGCAAGATGAATAGCACTAGAAAGAAGCAACTGTCAAAATTGCCGATTTAAGGGTATATTTTGTTTCTAAAACTTGGCATTTCTTAGAAAACCTCTCATAGGATTTGTAAAACATATACTATGCCTAGGAACACATTAATATTTATTTGCAGAAATGGTTCACTGTTAGCAGTGGACAAGGCCATGAACACACACTTGTAACACAGCAACAGATACAAGAAAGTCTGACTGAGGCTCCTTTACTGCTCCTGTCCTGTTCACCTTAACTTTCATCTCCACATGTCAGTGCTTCCTCATCTTGCTTGACTTGAAGTCAGTGCATTTCTTCAAGCCAGTAAGTTCTCTATACTGACTATTAAGCTGTAATTTTCACAGGAAAATTAGAATATTCCTTCCCATTTTCCTAATTTCTCAACTGATTTTTCTCAGAATTCAGAATCCATAAATATTGAAATGCCAGGAGAGAATTTCCAAATGGAAATGCTGTTCCCTTCGTCCATTTTCAGAAGAAACCGTAGGATAGTGTTATCCTTCTCTTCTCCAATTTTTTTTTTCCTGCAAACTTATGGTTATCACCTCTTTAAGTGAGTAGCTCACAATTTTGCCTCCCCTGCAAATGGTCCCAAAACAGTGAAGTGGGTCCTCTTTAGCTGTGTCTTTAGTACATAATCCTGCATTTCTGACCATATGCAGGGAGTGTGACCCAGGGAAGGATCCCTGACTCAATGGGATTTCTCTTGCTGTCTCTAGAATTTGAACACCGGAACCCAGACGTACAGAGGCTGGGAGCCATCGTGGTGTGCTATATTGATGACGGCAGCAGTGGGTGGTGTGGGGGCAGTTAATTGACAGCTATCTGTTGCTGACATCCCAGGAACTGCCTGAACCTCCTCTTTCCCAGTCATAAGATATCTAAGATTCTGCAGTATTCTTCATTAAATCCTAGCATGGTTTAAGCTAGCCAGAATTAGGTTCTGTTGCTTTCAATCAACAGAACCTTAGCTAATACATTGTTATTTCCTGGTCTTTGTTCCTTTAATTTTCCAGGAAAAGAAGGGAAAATGGCTTACTGGTTTTAAAAAGAGACAAGGGACAACATACCATTTATGCAAAATTTAGAAGCACTCAAAGGAAACTCTGGAAAGTTCCTGAGACATACCTAGGTAGGATCAGCATAAAACTTGAACAGTGTATCTAGATCTTGGTTGCCATGGTTGCCTTGACACAATGAACATCTGTATCAAGATCATATTTTCTTGGTGGGACAGAGAGAAGCACAAGGCGGAACTCACATTTACAGTAATCCTTGTTTTCCAGGGACCATACAACCCAGTTTGTCCAGAGCTGTTCATCTTAAGTTTGTTATCCCACCATAATTATAAATAGAATCTCCTTTTTCTCTCAAGAATATCCCACTTTGGATGATAATTTCTGTGACTACCCATTAAGAATATTTAATAACTATAGAAAACTGCTTATCTATATTTTTTGTATGTTTGAAACATTTTATAACAGAAATATCTTTAAAGTTATCACCTACACAGAATATAGCTGCCAAATGCTCCTACTCTGCTATTCTAACCATGAATCCCTCTGGGGCCCCTTCCTCCTACGGCGCTTGTGAGGATGAAATGAAATAAGCTCTATGAAGTGCCCAACAGTGACCAACACTGAATAAAATACAGCCACCATAGGTGGCCTTCCCTTATGTTCACCAAACTCCTGATAAGTTATTCGGTGATGTTTTAATCTTAATATTTTATGTAGATTATACATTCATCTGATTCAAAATGCAAAAGGTACAAAAGCGTATACAGTTAAAAGTTTCCCAACCCACTACCATTTATCTCCCTGGAGGCAACTGTTTCCAGATTTTTGAATATCCTTAAAGAATATCATATGTATGGAAAAGAAAGATTATATATTTATATGCATCTGTGAATGCATTTTCCTATGAGAGGCTCACAAAGTCTCCTTGAAGAGATATCATTATTACAAATACCCCTCAATTTACAATGGGGTTATATTCCAATAAACTTATGAAAATATTGTAAGCTGAAAATGCATTTAATACACTTAACCTACTAAACATCATAGCTTAGCTTGGCCTACCTTAAACACTCACATTAACCTACAGTTAGGCAAAATCATCTAACAGAAAGCCCATTTTATAATAAAGTGGGCTTTGAATATCTCATGTAATATAATGAATACTGTACTGAAAGTGGAAAACAGAATGGTTGTATGAGTACTCAAAGTACAGCTTCTGCTGAATGTGTATTGCTTTCAAACTATCTTAAAGTTGAAAAATCATAAGTCAAAATATTCTAAGTCAGGGATTGTTTGTACTTCTACTTTACATGATGAAATTGAGCCTTGAAAAGATTAAGTGACTCGCCCAAGGTCACACTGGCAGTTAAATAGTGAAACTTGGATCCAAATTGTTCAGTCACTACATGTATTGTCTTGAAATTTGAAAAAGAGGAAGAGGAATTAAACTACTAAATTGAAGGACTATTTTAGGCATAGAAGCAGCAGATGCCTTCATGTCCAAGTGATTGTGAAAAGCCCACTTGCCCCAAAATATGTCTCCTGGTCATATGAAATTCCACCATTTCAGATTTTTACCTGGGGATTTAGAGTAATCTGCTGTTTTCCTAGAGCTCCCCTAAAATAGAAATAGAAAATTTTGGAAGGCTAAATATATGCTAACATTGGAAAACTCATTTTCTCCCCTTCGTAAGGCAAGGTACTGAAGGAGGGGGCCCTACAGGCCGTGCAGGGACATCCTGGAGGCATGGGGAGAAGAAACTGAAAGGCAAGTTTTTATGGAACAAAGAATACCGATCTCAGGATTCTCCCTTGAACCTGCCCTAACTTTGTTCAAATTGACTTAGCCACTGACCTGCTGTCAAAAGACCACAGCCAATCTGACTTGTTTTCAATATAATGATGAATATTGATTTGGTCCCTTCATCCAACATTCTCAGCTGGATCTTTTTTGACCAAGGATATACATTACTAGGTGAGTACAGGCAGTTAATTCTTCCACACGGGACTTCAGAGTTTCTGAGTTAACCAGAATCACCCACCTTAACATCTGCCAGTTTATACCCCAAGTCCTGACCAGTGCCCCCTACTTGCTATGCCTCATGTTTTCAATAGAGCATAAAATCAGAAATGAAAGATGAAACATCATAGCCAATATCACAGAAATACAAAGGATCCTAAGAACCTGCTAGGTATAATTACACACTAACTAATTGGATCATCTAGAAGAAATGGATAAATTCCCAGACACATAAAACCTACCAAGATTGACTCATGAAGAAATTTAAAAATCTGAACAGACTAATAGCAAGCAAGGAGGTTGAATCCGTAAGAAAATGTCTCCTATCAATGAAAAACCCAAAACCAGATGGCTTCCCAGATTAATTCTACCAAATATTTTAAGAAGAACGAATACCAGTCCTTCTCAAACTCTTCCAAAAAGCTGAAGTGGAGGGAATACTTCCAAACTCATCTTACAGGGCCAGCATTACCCTGATTCCAAAGCCAGACAAGAACACTACAAGAAAGGAAAATGACAGGCCAATATCCTTGATCTACATAGATGCAAAAATCCTCAACAAACTCCTAGCAAACCAAATTCAATAGCACATTGAAAGAATCATTCACCATGATCATGTCATGGTTCAACATAAGCAAATCATATAATATACCATATTAGAAAAATAAAGGATAGAAACTATATGGCCATCACAATAGATATAGAAAAAGTTTTTGACAAAATTCGAAACCCTTTCATGGTGAAAAAAAAAAAAAACACCCAACAGATCACGTATTGAGGGACTGTATCCCAACAAAATACAGGCCATATATGACAAACCCATAGCTAACACCATAATCAATGGTGAAAAGTTGAAACTTTTCCTCTACCATCAGGAACAAGACAAGGATGCCCACAGACACCACTTCTCAGGGTAATTAGGCAAAAGAAAGAAATAAAAGGCATCCTAATAGGAAAGGAAGAAGTGAAACTGTCTCTACTGACGGCATGATATTGTTATATATAGAAAACCCTACAAACTTCACTAAATAAAGGTTAGAACTCAACACAAAGAAGGGAACAATAGACACTGGGGGACTCCAAAGGTGGGAGGGAAGGATGGTGGGAGCAAGGGTTGTAAAACTACCTATCGATTACTATGCTCACTGCTTGGGTGGTGGGATCATTAGAAGCCCAAACCTCAGCACCATGCAATATACCTGTTTAAGAAACCTGTACATCTACCCTCCTGACTCTAAAATGAAACATACAATATTTAAAAAACAAAAACAAATAAATACAATTTGAAAACTGTTAGAACTGAACTGATAGGTGAAATCAGTAAAGTTGTAGGATACAAAATCAACATATAGAGCCTTGAACACAGCAACATCCAGCTGTCTGACACGAAAGTCTCAGGGGCAAGAAAACCTCTATATGAACTCAGAAACAATGAGCTAAGTTGTGTTTATGTCTGAAAGGATGTTAAGAACTTCATTCATGTTACATCAGAGCCAACAGAAAGAACCAACAGGAAACCTGTACCCAACAAACAGAAATGACAAGATGAAGGGAAAGCAGAGGTAAGGGCTTACCTTAGAAAGGGCAAGTGATTAGCTCAATATACAATACAATGTTTGCTCCTGAGCCAAAAACTTGTACAATAATTTGGACATTACTTGCACAACCAGAAAAATCAGCCACTCATTAGGAAAATGTGTTTCTGTATAAGTCTTAGGACTCAGCTATCTATAATAACATGAAAAGACAATATTTTCATCCAAAATGAGTATTTTTGTTTGTCTTGGCTTGTTATTCTAACGTCAACAGCCTCTAAATAAACTGTTGAAGTACATGATATAACCACCTCTTTCTCCATCTTTCCCATTGCTCCCATAGGGTTTCAGTTGTGCAATTTCACCATTAGCAAAGCTTTTTGCTGAAATCTGCCTTTTCAAAGGGAGAGTATCCAGAAACAGAAGATGCTGATCTGGGAGGCTCTTCCTAATAGAACTGCTGCTTCAGTTTAACTTGAAAAAGCCCACAGCCAGTTCCTAATGACAAACATCTGAACACCGGGTCTTCCCCTGAGCAAGACCATGCTATGCCTCCTGCTCGCTCTGTTCTATAAGCAACCCACAGATTGCTCCCTGTGAAGAGGAGCCTGCAAGGGGAGCAGCATTCCACCAGACCCTGATTTAGCAAGATATTTCCATATCATTCCCCCAACCAGCTGGAAGTCCTCCACTGCTCTTGTGTAAAAATCTAACTCATCTCGCTGAATTTCCTGATTTAAAAGTCTAATTCATTTCACCAAAAGTGTGACAGAAGGAAACCAAGTACACCATCTCTCTCTTACCAAACCAAAGCTATTGCATGTGCATTCTGGGGGGAAAACATGGTCCAAATATGTTATGGAGGGGGTGCCAGCCCAGTGTCATCCTCTTACTATTGCCATAGGATCTTGGCTGATGGCATCAGAGGAAAAACAAGTTTATCAATTACTTTCAACCATTAAACTCACTCCTCCATGAAAAATGTCACAAGTCCAATGTCTCTTATTAAAATAAGCACTGCAAAATATAAAGGAGTCACAGTTTTAAAATGGGACACACGTTCTCTAAGCGGTGAACCACGTTAGAGGTGCACTGTTTACATTGTATAAAGTCCCCTGGAGCCAGGGTTAGGAAGCGCATCTGTTCTTTGATGTTCTGGGATGAAGGAGAAAGGAAAATGTGCTGCCAGAAGTGAGTGGGAAGGAGCCCATGAGATAAAGGAAGTAAATCCATTTGCTGATTGCAATAATAATGGTAATACACGAAGCTATACATACATACATACATACATACATACATGCAAATTTTCACATTTTTTTAAAAAAAGAACTTAAGGCTTCCACTCATGTAATCAGCCCTTATGAACTCTCCTGATTAGCTGCAAGGAAAATCTTCCTTTCTCCTCTTTCTTGCACCATCCTGGGCTCCCTTTTGACTTGTTTTTTTTTTTAACTTATAAACGAACAGCTCATATTCTGAAGTTTGTAGTCCCCTCCCGCCCCCCCTCTCTCTATACGGCTCATTTACATTGGCAGCTGTCGTGCTGCTGGGCATCCTCAAACCCACAAGTTTCCCTTTAATGTTTGAGCAGACAAACATCATCATGCACTAGGCACCACTGTGCCACTCAAAATGCTTTTTTGTTTTTTTTATTGCATCTGAGAGAAATCTCAAGGTTGCAAACCTGGAGTCAGAATTGTCTCCATGTGTCTCAGTGGGAAGAGTATCGTGTGAAGAAACAAGTTGATTCTACTAATCAAAAGGAATTTTTTTGATATCAGGTCATCCTCCGAATGAATTTATATTACCGAGTGGAGGGTCACATGAAGAAAATGGTCAAACAGCACCACCTAGAGCAAGAGCTGAGAAGTGCAGCGGAGCCGGGCTGTGTCAGGAAAGAAAAGCAAGCTGGGGCCTGGCTCAGCGCTCTCCCCTCTGCTCCTGTCTGCATGGAAAGATTAGGATGACAGTGGCAGGAAGCCTGTGCACCTAGTATGCATCACTTGAAGGGAACACACAGATTCCAGTAAACAATTGGAAGGAAATGTTAATACCAGGCTCTGCTAAACAATATCAAATGAGTCCTAGATGAGACAAGCGACTTTCATCAAAGTTTCCTGATACCTGAAAAGACAGCCCAGGGGATCCTGCACTACATGTGGTGTATGTAAATTAAGCGGGTTTTCTTCCCCTTTGTAATCAAGGCTCATACACAAACAAAATCACACTTTAGAAACGGCCTATTTCAACTTGTAACTAGCTAGCTTTCAGGGGCTCCCGGTCAAAAATAAATAGAGCACAAAGACGCTTTCTCCTTAGGGATCATACACAAATTCACTCTGTCCGTTTCTTTCCCACATGGAGCAACAAAGCCGTCAGACCTCTCCATCCACCCATCGGGTCCTTCCTGATTAAAGTGAGATAAATCACAGCCCTCTCTCTCCAGATGGCAGGCGACAAGAGGGGGATGCTTGCCTCAAGAAATCCTCCCCATCCCTCTGCATTCATGCAAGCCTGAGCGGAGAGATGCAAGAAATTACGGATGCATTTTAATTCCCCAGACCCTGCAATTAAAAATGGAAATTTTTTGGCCACGCGTGTTGGCTCATGCCTGTAATCCCAGCACTTTCAGAGGCCGAGGTCGGCAGATCACCTGGGGTCAGGAGTTCGAGACCAGCCTGGCCAACATGGTGAAACCCTGTCTCTACTAAAAATACAAAAATTAGCTAGGAATGGTTGTGGGCGCCTGTAGTCCCAGCTACTCGGGAGGATGAGGCAGGAGAATCACTTGAACCCGGGAGGCAAAGTTTGCAGTGAGCCAAGATCGCACCACTGCACTCCACTCTGGGTGACAAAGGAAGACTTCATCTCAAAAAATGTTTTTAAAAAATGGAAGTGTTGTTCTTTCATTTGTAAATGTGTTTTGGTAAAAGAGGGGCAGTTTAAGCAACCCTTTCTATTGTCTACATTGTTAAAATTCATCCGACATGGACTCTTGACTCCGTTTTGCCTGGGCAGACCCAATTCAAGCATTTACAACAGCTATAACCTCCTCAAATCAAAAAGAGGAATCAGCATTATTGCTAAGTTCAAATAAGGTCTTGTTTTATTTCATTTTTATTTTTGAATGCAGCCATTCCTCCAGGTGCTGCCATCAGGGAAGATTGTCAGTCCTGATTACATAAAGGTATTATTACAAAATGCAATTCTTAAACATTCAGTGTCTAACTACACTTTTAATAAGGCTTTCCCCCTCCCCTATGTATTCTCCCTTAGACACCCCTTCTCAAATTTAAAATCACAGAAACTAAAATATGATGCCTAAAGAGAGCCTAGCGACTGCCCAGTCCTCTAATTTGATGAGTGGGAGTACTGAAGCCCAGAGGAGGTTAAGTAATTTGTTCCCAATGTCTTAGATAAGAAGAAAATGACCAGCTGGGAAATCCCACTCATGTCAAGGCAGAGGAACAGGGCCACAGACTGTGGTTGAATTGTGCCACACACCTACATCCTTCTTTAGGAATCACAGAACATTCCTGTGTTGAGTCGGAGTCACTGACTTCCTTTTCAGGCTGATTGAGTTCTGTCCTTACAGGCTGCGACAAGAAGTTTTGGTATTATACTACACCAAGACCATTTATCTAGTTCAAGAAATGCACAGTCCTTAGAGCCCAGCAACTTTCCCCATGTCCAGTAAATGTAGCTTCTCCATTAGAAGCTGTCAGAATGGAGCCTTCTGGCTCATCTTGATTTTGATTTGTGCAAGAATGAATGGTTGTGCTAAGACAGCTTTCCTAGCTGATAGAGAGCGAAACTTTTTTCTCATAATCTATAAACAAATTAAATTAGAACTTTTTTCTCATAATCTGTGAAAAAATATTAAATTAAATCTGGCTCGTCTTGATTTTGATTTGTGCAAGAATGAATGGTTGTGCTAAGACAGCTTTCCTAGCTGATAGTGAGCAAAACTTTTTTCTCATAATCTATAAAAAATATTAAATTAGAAGCATAGAGTTTATTTCATGACTTTTATCTTCCTGCATTTTTCTTGTGGGCATAAATGATTTGTTTTTATCCTGCCTGACCCCAATCCCTTTTCCAAGAGACTAAAAGAGTATCTAGTGCAAAGTAGGGACTCAAATATTTTTTAATAAACAGTGATCCCAGCCACCCAGTGCATGTTGCCAAATGCCAACCCCATAAATAATCAAACACATCATCTCATTCAGCCAATCAAAATCAAGTGCTACCTATTTTTTTAAGTTTTCATAGCCCTTGGGCATCTGCTTTCTCAGCATTTCCCAAACTTGACTCATTCTCATCCTGCCTTCCTAATTTTGATCTGTCAATTACCTCTACTATTATTTATTTCATATATTTTTAAATAGACCCACTTTTGAAACTTAAATACACGCCTTTTAAAAGGAAGCTTTCTTACTACTATACATCAAAAGCCATTATTACTTGTTCTAAGTACTCATAACAAGATGGTCACAACTATTAAAATTTACTAATGTGCATCCACATACTCTCTAAATTCATGGAGCATCTGCACACACTTTAAGAAACAATTCTGCATTACTCACTCAATTTTCTTGACATCCTTCTGAGGCAGGACAAACCTTGGGCCCAAAGAATTGAGGTAGGAGTCCAAGCAAGTTGCCAGCCACATAAAGGCAAACCTTGGCTCGGAAGTCAGGACTACCAGCCCCTAGGTTATGGTTCATGCTCTTTCCTCTGCTCTCCAGAACCTCCTATCTCCAAGTGTAGTTAGCAGCCCAGATGCAGCAGCATCCTCTAGAGACTTGTTAAAAATGCAGAAGCTCAGGCTCCACCCCAGGCCTATGCAGACTGAAACTGCATTTTAACAAGGTCCAGGTAATTCACGTGCACATTAAGTTTGAAAAGGCCTGGTCTATATCAGCGGTTCTCTAACTTAGCAGCACATTAGAACCATCTGTAGAGATTTTAAAAATACCAGTGCCTGGGCTTCACCTCCCAGAGAATCTGACTTAAGTGTCTGGGGTTTGCCCTGAGTCTAGGTATTTTTAAAAACTCCTCAGCTTATACAAAGCTGGCAGGGCTGGGCACAGTGGCTCATGCCTATAATCCCAGCACTTCGTGAGGCCAAAGTGGGCAGATTGCTTGAGTCCAGGAGTTTGAGATTAGCCTGGGCTAAAATCCCATCCCTACAAAAAAAAAAATACAAAAAGTAGTTGGGCATGGTGGTGGCACATACCTGTAGTCCCGGCTACTCAGGAGGCTGAGTCCTCGCTTGAACCCAGGAGGTCACAGTCTGGTCAACAGAGCAAGACCCTGTATCAAAACAAACAAACAAGCAAACAAAAAATGCTAGCAGCTTACCAGCTAGGGAGGCCTGTAGAGCCAAGTTTTCCAAATGGGGCTACATTAGTTGTTCCAGAACTTTAGCTGCATCAAAACCACCTGGATGGCTTGTTCAGCTACAGAGGGTCTGGCCATACCCCTACAGTTTCCAGCTGAGGGTCTGGAATGAGGCACGATGATTTGCATTTCTAACAATCTCCAGGTGATGCTGATGCTGTGGGTCCAGGGACCACATTTTGAGAATCTATGCTAAATGAATCGGAGAAGACCAAAGCTCAAACTTATTCCAAGAACTTTTCAAGGCCCACCTGCAAGTTGTAGTGGAAGTAAGCATCTAAGGGTGCAAAAAGTTTCACTGTAGACTAAGGCCTTTTACCTGAGCTCTCAAATGTTCACATTTCTCTTATCAACCTAAATAACAAACAGAGAGAGGCTCTCCACAAGAAAAAGATATTCGTTTGGAAACAGAGCCTTGCAATAGAAACAGGCAAGCCAGAGTAAACTATATGCATATTCACGGAGGTAAAGGAAGACAAAAGAAAAAATGAGGAAGATTATATGATCATTTGGAAATGATTATCCTTGGCTACAAAGATCAATAACAAAGGTGATGCCAGGCCCAGGTTGGACAGGCAGTTGTTGGGCAAATATCCTTCAGAAGCATTGTTGTGTGCAAAGTTGCAATGGGCTTTGTGCAAGATTGTGTTTTTTGCAGTCTTCTGTGATAAGTTTTTGTTATCAGGCATACAAGCCCAAGAATCCTTTATTGCATGGCCTTCCCTGGCTCTATTTGTCAGGGTTTTGGTTAGGGGAGGGGTATTTTTAACACTCTCAATGTAAAAAATGCCATAAGGTAGGTACCCCAAATGCTTGTTTCGTCTTCATAAAATAACTTTTCCACCCGAACAAAGTCTACACATAAATTGTAAAACTACCCTGGCATGCAGTCCCTGGAAGAGTCTGGAGTTATTCTCGGGGTTCCCACCCAGGTGGGCAAGCGCAGCCACCACAGATAAGCACAAAGTAGGGGTCCCCGCTGGGGTTCAGCGGCAGGCAGTGGCCCTGGTTCTGATATTTGGCTGAAAACACAGCTCCCCTTTGTCACCCTCAGGACATTTCAGCTATTTCCTAGATAATAATCTCACTTCACCCTGCACAAAACAGGCACAGGATCATGTCACTCTGACCTGGTTTGAGTCCAAGGAGAATTTTGTTTTTAAAATAATTTAAGTTTGTAGTTAAAATATGAACTTTGGGCCAGGAGTGGTGGCCCATGCCTATAATCCCAGCACTTCGTGAGGCCAAAGTGGGCAAAGAGTCCAGGAGTTTGAGACTAGCCTGGGCTAAAACCCCATCCCTACAAAAAAAAAAAAATACAAAAAGTAGTTGGGCATGGTGGTGGCACATACCTGTAGTCCCGGCTACTCAGGAGGCTGAGTCCTCGCTTGAACCCAGGAGGACACGGTCTGGTCAGCAGAGCAAGACCCTGTATCAAAACAAAGAAACAAACAAAAAATGCTAGCAGCTTACCAGCTAGGGAGGCCTGTAGAGGCAAGTTTTCCAAATGGGGCTACATTAGTTGTTCCAAAACTTTAGATGCATCAAAACCACCTGGATGGCTTGTTCAGCTACAGAGGGTCTGGCCATGCCCCTAGAGTTTCCAGCTGAGGGTCTGGAATGAGGCCCGATGATTCGCATTTCTAACAATCTCCAGGTGATGCTGATGCTGTGGGTCCAGGGACCACATTTTGAGAATCTATGCTAAATGAATCGGAGAAGACCAAAGCTCAAACTTATTCCAAGAACTTTTCAAGGCCCACCTGCAAGTTGTAGTGGAAGTAAGCATCTAAGGGTGCAAAAAAGTATCACTGTAGACTAAGGCCTTTTACCTGAGCTCTCAAATGTTCACATTTCTCTTATCAACCTAAATAACAAACAGAGAGAGGCTCTCCACAAGAAAAAGATATTCGTTTGGAAACAGAGCCTTGCAATAGAAACAGGCAAGCCAGAGTAAACTACATGAATATTCACGAAGGTAAAGGAAGACAAAAGAAAAAATGAGGAAGATTATATGATCATTTGGAAATGACTATCCTTGGCTACAAAGATCAATAACAAAGGTGATGCCAGGCACAGGTTGGACAGGCAGTTGTTGGGCAAATATCCTTCAGAAGCATTGTTGTGTGCAAAGTTGCAATGGGCTTTGTGCAAGATTGTGTTTTTTGCAGTCTTCTGTGATAAGTTTTTGTTATCAGGCATACAAGCCCAAGAATCCTTTATTGCATGGCCTTTCCTGGCTCTATATGTCAGGGTTTTGGATAGGGTAGGGGTATTTTTAACACCATCAATGTAAAAAATGACATAAGGTAGGTACCCCAATGACTTGTTTGGCCTTCATAAAATAATTTTACATAAAATCTCTGTAAACGTGGAAATATCTACACCGCATTCTGTATAAACGTGGAAATATCTACACTGCTATCTCTGTAAATGTGTAAACATTTACAACGCTATCTGTATAAACATGGAAATATTTACACCGCCGTCTCTATAAACATGGAAATATCTACACCACTATCTCTATAAACATGGAATTATCTACACCGCTATCTCTATAAACATGGAAATATCTACACCGCTATCTGTATAAACATGTAAATATCTACACTGCTGTCTCTATAAACATGGAAATAACTACACCTCTATCTGTATAAACATGGAAATATCTACACCACTGTCTCTATAAACATAGAAATATCTACAATGATATATCTATAAACACACAAATATCTACACCACTGTCTCTATAAACATGGAAATATCTACACCGCTATCTCTATAAACATGGAAATATCTACACCGCTGTCTCTAGAAACATGGAAATATCTACACCACTATCTCTATAAACGTGGAAATATATACACCACTATCTCTAAAAAGATGGAAATATCTACACCGCTATCTCTATAAACGTGGGAGCATCTACACCGCTAACTCTATAAACCTGGAAATATCTACACCGCTATAAGTATAAATGTGGAAATATCTACACCACTATCTGTATAAACATGGAAATATCTACACCGCTATCTCCATAAACATGGAAATACGTACACCGCTATCTGTATAAACATGGAAATATTTACAAAGCTATCTCTATAAACATGGAAATATCTACACCGCTATCTCTATAAACATGGAAATATCTACACCACTGTCTGTAAAACATGGAAATATCTACACCGCTGTCTGTATAAACATGGAAATATATACACGGCTATCTGTTTAAACATGGAAATATCTACACCACTGACTGTATAAACATGGAAATATCTACACCGCTGTCTCTATAAACATGGAAATATCTACACCGCTATCTGTAGAAACATGGAAATATCTACACCGCTGTCTCTATAAACCTGGAAATATCTTCACCGTTATCTGTATTAACGTGGAAATATCTACAACGTTATCTGTATAGACGTGCAAATATCTACATCGCTATGTCTACAAACGTGGAATTATCTACACCGCTATCTGTATAAACATGGAAATATCTACACCGGTATGTGTATAAACGAGGAAATATTTCACCACTATGTGTATAAACTTGGAAATTTCTACACCGCAATCTGCATAAAAGTGGAAATATCTTCACCGCTATTGGTATAAACGTGGAAATGTCTACACCGCTATCTCTATAAACGTGGAAATATCTACACCGCTATCTCTATAAACATGGAAATGTCTACACCGCTATCTGGATAAACATGGATATATCTACATGGCAATCTCTATAAATATGGAAATAACTAAACCACCATCTGTATAAACATGGAAATAACTTCACAGTCATCAGTATAAACATGGAAATATCTACACAACCATGTGTGGAAACATGGAAATATCTGCACTGCCATCTGTATAAACATGGAAATATCTCCACTGCCATCTGTATAAACATGGAAATATCTCCACCGCTATCTGTATAAACATGGAAATATCTACACCGCAATCTGTATAAACATGGAAATGTCTACACCGCCATCTGTATAAAGATGGAAATATCAACACCGCCATCTGTATAAACATGGAAATACCTCAACCGCTATTTGTATAAACATGGAAATATCTACACTGCTATCTGTATAAACATGGAAATGTCTACATCGCCATCTGTATAAACATGGAAATATCAACACCACCATCTGCAAAAACATGGAAATATCTACAGCGCCATCTGTGTAAACATGGAAATATCTACACCTCCATCTGTATAAACATGGAAATATCTACACCGCTATCTGTATAAACATTCAAATATCTACACCGTGATCTGTATAAATATGGAAATATCTACACCGCTATCTCTATACATATGGAAATATCTAAACCGCCATCTGTATAAAAATGGAAATAACTATACAGTCATCTGTATAAACATGGAAATATCTACACCACCATCTGTGAAATCATGGAAATATCTACAATGATATCTGTATAAACATTAAAATATCCCCACCACCACCTGTATAAACATGGAAATATCTCCACCGCTATCTGTATAAACATGGAAATATCTGCACCGCTATCTATATAAACATGGAAATATCTCCACCGCTATCTGTATAAACATGCAAATATCTACAACGCTAAGTGTGTAAACATGGAAATATCTTCACCGCTATCTGTGTAAACATGGAAATATCTACCCAGCTATCTGTGTAAAGATGGAAATATCTACACCGCAGTCTGTGCAAACATGGAAATATCTAAACCGCTATCTGTGTTAAAATGGTAATATCTACACCACTAACACTATAAACATGGAAATATCTACACCGCTGTCTCTATAAACATGGAAATCTCTACACCGCTATCTGAATAAATATGGAAATATATCCACCGCTATCTGTATAAACATGGAAACATCTACACAGCTATCTCTATAAACATGGAAATTTCTACACCGCTATCTGAATAAAAATGGAAATATCTACAACGCTATCTGTGTAAACATGGAAATATCTACACATGTATCTGTGTAAACATGGAAATATCTACACTGCTATGTGTGCAAAGATGGAAATATATAAACTGTAATCTGTGCAAACATGGAAATATCTACACCGCTATCTCTATAATCATGGAAATATCTGCACCGCTATCTGTATAAACATGGATATATCTACACAGCTATCTCTATAAACGTGGAAATATCTACACCGCCATGAGTATACACATGGAAATATCTACACAGTCATCTGTATATACATGGAAATATCTACACCACCATCCCTATGAACATGGAAATATCTACACTGCGAGGTGTATACACATGGAAATATCTACACAGCCATCAGAATAAACATGGAAACATCTTCACCACTATCTCTATACACATTGAAGTACCTACACCGCTATGTCTACAATCATGGAAATAACTACACCGCTATCAGTAGAATCATGGAAATATCTACACTGCTATCTGAACAAACATGGAAATATCTACACTGCCATCTGCATAAACATCGAAATATCTACACCGCCATCTGTATAAACATGGAAATATCTACACCACCATCTGTATAAACATAGAAATATCTACACTGCCATCTGTATAAACATGGAAATAACCACACAGTCATCTGTATATACATGGAAATATCTACACCACTATTGGTATAGACATGGAAATATCTACACCGCTATCTGTATAAAGATGGAAATATCTACACCGCTATCTGAATAAACATGGAAATATCTACGATGCTATCTGTATAAACAAGGAAATATCTACAACGCTATCTCTATAAACATGGAAATATCTACACCGCTATCCGTATAAACATGGAAATATCTATACGGCTACCTCTACAAACGTGGAAATATCTACACCGCTATCTGTTTAAACATGGAAATATCTACACCGGTATCTGTATAAACAAGGAAATATCTACACCGATATGTATATAAACATGGAAAGATTTACACCGCTCTGTCTATAAACATGGAAATATTTACAGGGCTACCTCTATAAACATGGAAATATCTACACCACCATGTGTAGGAACATGTAAATATCTACAATGCTATTTCTATAAACATGGAAATATCTACACCACTATTTGTATAAACATGGAAATATCTACAACGCTATCTGTATAAACATGGAAATATGTACACCGCCATGTCTATAAAGAAGGAAATAACTACACCGCTATCCGTATAAACATGGAAATAGCTACACCACTATCTCTATAAACATGGAAATATCTACACCGCTATCTGTATAAACATGGAAGTATCTACACCACTATCTGCATAAACTTGGAAATATCTACACCACTCTCTGTTTAAACATGGAAATATCTACAACGCTATCTCTATAAACATGGATATATCAACAACGCTTTCTCTATAAACATGGAATTATATACACAGCTTTGTGTATAAACATGGAAATATCTACACCGCTATCTCTATAAACATGGAAATATCTACACCACTATCTGTATAAACTTGGGAATATCTACACCGCTATGTGTATAAACATGGAAATATCTACACTGCTATCTCTATAAACATGGAAATATCTACACCACTATGTGTATAAACATTGAAATATCTACACCGCTATCTCTATAAACATGCAAATGTCTACACCGCTATCTGTATAAACAAGGAAATATCTGCACTGCTATCTCTATAAATATGGAAATATCTACACCGCTATCTGTATAAACATGGAAATATCTAAACTGCTGTCTGTTAAGCAGGGAAATATCTACACCGCTATTTCTATAAACATGAAAGTATCTACACTGCTATCTGTATAAACATGGAAACATCTACACCACTATCTGTATAAACATGGAAATATATTCAATATTGTCTCTATAAACACGGAAATATCTACACCGCTTTCTGTATAAACTAGGGAATATCTTCAATGATACCTGTATAAACATGGAAATATCTACGCAGCTATCTGTATAAACATGGAAATATCTACACCACTATCTCTATGAACATGGAAATATCTACACCGCTATCTGTATAAACAAGGAAGTATCTACACCGCTATCTGTTTAAACATGGAAATACCAACACCGCTATCTGTAAAAACATGGAAATATCTACAAAGCTATCTGTATAAACATGGAAATAACTACACAGCCATCTGTATAAACATGGAATTATCTACACCGCCATCTGTGTAAACATGGAAATATCTACACCGCTATCTGTATAAACATGGAAATATCTACACCGCCTTCTCTATAAACACGGAAATATCTACACCGCTATGTCAATAAACATGGAAATATTTACACCACCATCTCTAAAAACATGGAAATATCTACACCGCCATCTGTATAAACATGGAAATGTTTACACCGCTACCTCAATAAACATGGAAATATCTACACCGCCATCTCCATAAACATGGAAATATCTATACCACCATCTCTGTAGAGATAGAAGTATCTACACCGCTCCCTCTCTAAAGATGGAAATATCTACACCGTTATCTGTAAAAACTTGGAAATATCTACCCCGCAATCTGTATAAACAAGGAAATATCTACACCGCTATCTCTATAAAAATGGAAATATCTACACATCCCTCTCTATAAACATGGAAATATCTACACCGCTAACTCCATAAACATGGAAGTATCTACCGCGCCATCTCTATAAACATGGAAATATCTACACCGCTATCTGTATAAACATGGAAATATCTACACTGCTATGTCTGTAAACTTGGAATTATCTTCAATGTTATCTGTGTAAAGTTGGAGGCATCTACACTGCTATTTCTATAGACATGGAAATATTTACACCCCTCTCTGCATAAACTTGGAAATATCCACACCGCTATCTCTATAAAGATGGAAATATCTACAACAGTATGTGTACAAACATGGAAATAACTACACCGCTATCTGAACAAACATGGAAATATCTACACTGTCATCTGCATAAACATGGAAATAACTACACCGCCATCTGTATAAACATGGAAATATCTACACCACCATCTGTATAAACATAGAAATATCTACACTGCCATCTGTATAAACATGGAAATACCCAAACAGTCATCTGTATATACATGGAAATATCTACACAACTATCTGTATAGACATGGAAATATCTACACCGCTATCTCTATACACATGGAAATACCTACACAGCTATTTGTATAAACATTGAAATATCTAAAATGCTATTTGAAAAAACTTGGAAATATCTACACCGCTATCAGCATAAACTTGGAAATATCTACACCGCCATCTGTATAAACATGGAAATATCTCCACCGCTATCTGTATAAACATGGAAATATCTACACCGCTATCTGTATAAATATGGAAATATCTACACCACTATCTGTATAAACATGGAAATATCTACACCGCTATCTGTATAAACTTGGAAATATCAACAGCGCTATCTGTATAAACATGGAAATATCTCCACCGCTATCTGTATAAACAGGGAAATATCTACAGCGCTATCTGTATAAAAATGGAAATATCTCTACTGCTATGTGTATAATCATGGAGATAACTACACCGCTATCTGTATAAACTTGGAAATATCAACAGCGCTATCTGTATAAACATGGAAATATCTCCACCGCTATCTGTATAAACATGGAAATATGTACACCACTATCTTTATAAACATGGAAATATCTACACCGCAATCTGTATAAACATGGAAATACCTACAACATTATCTGTGTAAACACGGAAATATATACACAGCCGTCTGTGTAAACATGCAAATATGTACACTGCTATAAGTGTGAAGATGGAAATATCTACACCGCAATCTGAGCAAATATGGAAATATCTACACCTCTATCTCTGTAAACATGGAAATACCTACACCGCTATCTCTATAAACATGGAAATATCTACACCGCTATCTGTATAAACATGGATATATCTACACCACGATCTGTATAAACATGGATATATCTACACCGCTATCAGTATAAACACGGAAATATCTACATGGCTGTCTCTATAAACATGGAAATATCTACACCGCCATCTGTATAAACATGGAAATATATACACCGTCATCTGTATAAACATGGAAATAACTACACCGCTATCTGTATAAACATGGAAATATCTACACCGTTATCTGTATAAACATAGAAATATTTACACCGCTATCTGTATAAACATGGAAATATATCCACCGCTATCTGTATAAACATGCAAATATGTACAACGCTATCTGAGTAAACATGGATTTTTCTACACCGCTATCTGTATAAACATGGAAATATCTACATGGCTATCTGTATGAAAATGGAAATATCTAAACCGCCATCTGTATAAACGTGGAAATATCTACACCACCATATGTGAAAACACGGAAATATGTACACTGCCATCTGTATAAACATTGAAATATCTCCACCGCCATCAGTATAAACATGGAAATATCTCCACTACTATCTGTATAAACATGGAAATATCTACACCGCTATCTGTATAAACATGGAAATATATCCACCGGTATCTGAATAAACATGCAAATATGTACAACGCTATCTGAGTAAACATGGATTTTTCTACACCGCTATCTGTATAAACATGGAAATATCTACCCCGCTTTCTGTGTAAAGATGGAAATATCTACACTGCAATCTGTGCAAAGATGGAATTATCTACACTGCTATCTGTGTAAAGTTGGAAATATCTACACCGCAATCTGTGCAAAGATGGAAATATCTACACAGCTATCTGTGTTAACATGGTAATATCTACAACACTATCTGTGTAAACATGGAAATATCTACACAGCTGTCTGTGTAAACATGCAAATATGTACACCGCTATCTGTGTGAAGATGGAAATATCTACACCGAAATCCATGAAATATGGAAATATCTACACCTCTAACTCTGTAAATATGGAAATATCTACACCGCTATCTGTATAAACATGGAAATATCTACACCGCTATCTGTATAAACATGGAATCATCTACACCGCTATCTTTATAAATATGGAAATATCTACACCATTATCTCTATAAACATGGAAATGTCTATAAAGCTATCTGTATAAACATCGAAATATCTACATGGCTATCTCTATAAACATGGAAATACCTACAATTCCATCTGTATAAACATGGAAATACCTACACAGTCATCTATATAAGCATGGAAATATCTACACCGCTATCTGTATAAAAATGGAAATACCTACATAGCCATCTGTATAAACACCGTAATATCTACACCGCCATCTGTATGAAATTGGAAATATCTCCACTGCTATCTGTATAAACATGGAAATATTTCCACCGCTATCTGTATAAACATGGAAATATCTACATCGCCATCTGTATAAAAATGGAAGTATTTACACCGCTTTCTGTATAAACCTGGAAAAATCTATACCGCTATCTGTATAAACATGGAAATATCTACATCGCTATCTGTGTAAAAATGGAAATACCTACACTGCCATCTGTTTAAACATCAAGTAGCCACAGCGCTATCTGTAGAAACATGGAAATACCTACACCGCCATTTGAAAGAACATGGAAATATCTACATGGTTATCTGTATAAATATGGAAATGTCTACACCGCTATATCTATAAACATGGAAATATCTACACATCTATCTGTATAAACATGGAAATATCTACGCCGCTATCTCTTTAAACACGGAAATATCTACACCGCCATCTGTATAAACATGGAAATCTATACACAGTCATCTGTATAAACATGGAAATAACTACACTGCTAACAGTGTAAACATGGAAATATCTACACCGCTATCTTTATAAACCTGGAAATATCCACACCGAAATCTGCATAAACATGGAAACATCTACAACACTATCTGTGTAAACTTGGAAATATCTACACAGATGTCTTTGTAAACATGCAAATGTGTACAACACTATCTGTGTGAAGATGGAAATAACTACACCGCAATCAGTGCAAATATGGAAATATCTACACCTCTATATCTGTAAACATGGAAATATCTACACCGCTATCTGTATAAACATGGAAATATATACACCGCTATCTGTATACATATGGAAATATCTACACCGCTATCTCTATAAACGTGGAACTATCTACACCGCTATATATATAAATGTGGAAATAACTAAACCACTTTCTGTATAAACGAGGAAATATCTACACCGCTATCTCTGTAAATGTGTAAACATTTAAACCGTTATCTGTATAAACATGGAAATATTTACACCGCTGTCTCTTTAAACATGTAAATATTTACAACGCTATTTGTATAATCATGGAAATATATACACCGCTTTCTCTATAAACATGGAAATATCTACAATGCCATCTGTATAAAGATGGAAATATCAACACCGCAAGCTGTATAAACCTGGAAATATCTACACTGCTACCTGTATAAACTTGGAAATACCAACACCGCTATCTGTATAAACACGGAAATATCTACAATGTTATCTATATAAACATGGAAATATCTACACCGCTATCTGTATAAACTTGGAAATATCTACACCACCATCTGTAAACACATGGAAATATCTACACCGCTATCTTAATAAATATGGCAATATCTACACCGCTATCTCCATAAACATGGAAATGTCTTCACCGCTATTTGTATAAACATGGAAATATCTACACTGCCATCTGTATAAACATGGAAATATCTACACAGACATCTGTATAAACATGGAAATGTCTACACCACTATCTGTATAAATTTGCAAATATCCACACCGCTATCTGCATAAACATGGAAATATCTATACTGCCATTTGAATAAACATGGAAATATCTACACCGCTATCTGTATAAATATGGAAATATATACACCTCTCTCTGTATAAACATGGAAATATCTTCACTGCTATTTGTTTAAACATGGATTTATCTACACCTCTATCTCAATAAACATAGAAATATCTACACCGCAATCTCTATAAACATGGAAATATCTACACCGCCATCAGCATTAACATGGAAATATCTACACCGCCATCTGTATAAACATGGAAATATCTACACTGCTATCTGTGTAAACATGGAAATATCTACCCCGCTATCTGTGTAAAGATGGAAATATCTACAGCGCAATCTGTGCAAATATGGAAATATCTACACCGCTATCTGTGTTAACATGGTAATATCTACACCCCTAACACTATAAACATCGAAATATCTACACTGCGATGTGTTCACAGATGGAAATATCTACACAGCCATCAGTATAAACCTGGAAACATCTGCACCACTATCTCTATACACATGGAAATACCTACACCGCTATGTCTACAATCATGGAAATAACTACACCGCTATCAGTAGAAACATGGAAATATCTACACCACTATCTGGACAAACATGGAAATATCTACAACACCATCTGTATAAACATAGAAATATCTACACTGCCATCAGTATATACATGGAAATACCAAACAGTCATCTGTATATACATGGAAATATCTACACCACTATCTGGATAGACATGGAAATATCTACACCGCTATCTCCATAAACTTGGAAATACCTACACAGCTATTTGTATAAACATTCAAATATCTTCACTGCTATCTGAAAAAACTTGGAAATATCTACACCGCTATCTGCATAAACTTGGAAATATCTACACCGCCATCTGTATAAACATGGAAATATCTCCACCGCTATCTGTATAAACATGGAAATATCTACACCGCTATCTGTATAAACGTGGAAATATCTCCACCGCTATCTGTACAATCATGCAAATATCTACACCGCTATCTGTATAAAAATGGAAATATCTACATCGCTATCTGTATAAACTTGGAAATATCTACACCGCTATCTGTATACATATGGAAATATCTACACCGCCATCTCTATAAACATGGAAATGTCTACAGCACTATCTTTATAAACAGAGAATTATCTACATGGCTATCTCGATATACATGGAAATATCTACACCGCCATCTGTATAAACATGGAAATACCTACACAGTCATCTGTATAAATATGGAAATATCTACACCACTATCTGTATAAACATGGAAATATCTACACTGACATCTGTGTATACATGGTAATATCTACACAGCCATCTCTATAAACCTGTAAATATCTACATCGCTATGTGTAAAAACATGGAAATAGCCACACCGCATTCTTTATAAATATGGAAATATCCACACCGCCATTTATAAAAACATGGAAATATCTACACAGTCATCTGTATAAACATGGAAGTATCAACACCTCCATCTCTATAAACATGGAAATATCTACACTGCCATCTGTATACACATGGAAATATCTACACAGCCATTTGTAAACCTGGAAATATCTACACCGCTATCTGTATAAACATGGAAATATCTACACTGCTATCTGTATAAACTTGGAAATATCTACACCGCCATCTCTAAAAACATAGAAATATATCCACCGCTATCTGTAGAAACATGGAAATATCTCCTCCGCTATCTGTATAAACATGGAAATATCTGCATCGCTATCTGTATAAACTTTTAAATATCTACACCGCTATCTGTATACATATGGAAATATCTACACCGCCATCTCTATAAACATGGAAATGCTTACAGCGCTATCTGTATAAACATGGAATTATCTACATGGCTATCTCGATATACATGGAAATATCTACACTGCCATCTGTATAAACATGGAAATACCTACACAGTAATCTGTATAAACATGGAAGTATCTACACCACTATCTGTAAACATAGAAATACCTACACCGCCATCTGTATAAATCTGGAGATATCTACAACGCTATCTCTATGAACATTGAAATACCTACACCGCTATCTGTAGAAACAGGAAAATAACTACACCGCTATCTGTATAAACATGGAAACATCTACAACGCTATATGTATAAACATGGAAATTTCTACACCGCCATCTCTATAAACTTGGAAATATATCCACCGCTATCTGTATAAACATTTTAATATCTCCACAGCTACTATATAAACATGGAAATAACTACACCGCTATCGGTATAAACATGGATATATCTACACCGCTATCTGTATCAACTTGCAAATATCTACACCGCTATCTGTATACATATGGAAATATTTACACCGCCATCTCTATAAACATGGAAATGTCTACACCGCTATCTGTATAAACTTGGAAATATCTACATGGCTATCTCTAGATACATGGAAATACCTACGCCGCCATCAGTTTAAACATGGAAATATCTACACAGTCGTCTGTATAAAAGTGGAAATATCTACACCACTATCTGTATAAACATGGAAATATCTACACTGCCATCTGTATAAACATGGAAATATCTACACAGCCATCTCTATAAACCTGGAAATATCTACATCGCTATCTGTATAAACATGGAAATAGCCACACCGCTATCTGTATAAACATCGAAATATCTACATCGAAATCTGTAAAAACATGGAAATATCTACACAGTCATCTGTATAAACATAGAAGTTTATACACCTCCATCTGTATAAACATGGAAATGTCTACACTATCATCTGTATACACATGGATATATCTACAAAGCCATCTGTATAAACCTGGAAATATCTACACTGCTATCTCTAAAAACATGGAAATAACGACACCGCTATCTGTATAAACATGGAAATATCTCCACCGCTTTCTTTATAAACATGGAAATATCTACACCGCTATCTGCATATACATGGAAATATCTACACCGCCATGTGTAAAAACATGGAAATACCTACACAGTCATCTGTATAAACATGGCAGTATCTACACCTCCATCTGTATAAACATGGAAATATCTACACTGCCATCTGTATACACGTGGAAATATCTACACAGCCATCTGTATAAACCTGGAAATATCTACAGCGTTATCTCTTTGAACATGGAAATAACTGCTCCGCTATCTGTGTAAACATGGAAATATCTACACCGCTATCTGTATAAACAGGAAATATCAACACCGCTATCTGTGTAAACGTTGAAATATCTTCACCGCTATCTGTATAAACATGGATATATCTACACCGCTATCTGTATAAACATGGAAATATCTGCATCGCTATCTGTATAAACTTTTAAATATCTACACCGCTATCTGTATACATATGGAAATATCTACACCGCCATCTCTATAAACATGGAAATGTCTACAGCGCTATCTGTATAAACATGGAATTATCTACATGGGTATCTCGATATACATGGAAATATCTACACCGCCATCTGTATAAACATGGAAATACCTACACAGTAATCTGTATAAACATGGAAGTATCTACACCACTATCTGCATAAACATGGAAATATCTACACTGCCATCTGTGTATACATGGAAATATCTACACAGCCATTTCTTTAAACCTGGAAATATCTACATCACTATCTGTAAAAACATGGAAATAGCCACACCGCTATCTTTATAAATATGGAAATATCTACACAGCCATTTATAAAAACATGGAAATATCTACACAGTCATCTGTATAAACATGGAAGTATCAACACCTCCATCTCTATAAACATGGAAATATCTGCACTGCCATCTGTATACACATGGAAATATCTACACAGCCATCTGTATAAAACTGGAAATATCTACACCGCTATCTCCATAAACATGGAAATAACTACACCGCTATCTGTATAAACATGGAAATATCTACACCGCTATCTGTATAAACATGGAAATATCTACACTGCTATCTGTATAAACTTGGAAATATCTACACCGCCATCTCTATAAACATAGAAATATATCCACCGCTATCTGTATAAATTTGGAAATATCTCCTCCGTTATCTGTGAAAACTTGGAAATATCTCCACCGCTATCTGTATAAACATGGAAATATCTACACCGCTATCTGTGTAAACATGGAAATATCTACACCGCCATCTGTGAAAACATGGAAATACCTACACAGTCATCTGTATAAACATGGAAGTATCCACACCTCCATCTGTATAAACATGGAAATATCTACACTGCCATCTATATACACATTGAAATATCTACACAGCCATCTGTAAAAACCTGGAAATATCTACAACGGTATCTCTATGAACATGGAAATAACTGCACCGCTATCTGTATAAAAATGGAAATATCTACACCGCTATCTGTATAAACGTGGAAATATCTCCACCGCTATCTGTGCAATCATGCAAATATCTACACCGCTATCTGTATAAAAATGGAAATATCTACATCGCTATCTGTATAAACTTGGAAATATCTACACCGCTATCTGTATACATATGGAAATATCTACACCGCCATCTCTATAAACATGGAAATGTCTACAGCACTATCTTTATAAACAGGGAATTATCTACATGGCTATCTCGATATACATGGAAATATCTACACCGCCATCTGTATAAACATGGAAATACCTACACAGTTATCTGTATAAATATGGAAATATCTACACCACTATCTGTATAAACATGGAAATATCTACACTGACATCTGTGTATACATGGAAATACCTACACAGCCATCTCTATAAACCTGTAAATATCTACATCGCTATCTGTAAAAACATGGAAATAGCCACACCGCAATCTTTATAAATATGGAAATATCCACACCGCCATTTATAAAAACATGGAGATATCTACACAGTCATCTGTATAAACATGGAAGTATCAACACCTCCATCTCTATAAACATGGAAATATCTACACTGCCATCTGTATACACATGGAAATATCTACACAGCCATCTGTAAACCTGGAAATATCTACACCGCTATCTGTATAAACATGGAAATATCTACACTGCTATCTGTATAAACTTGGAAATATCTACACCGCCATCTCTAAAAACATAGAAATATATCCACCGCTATCTGTAGAAACATGGAAATATCTCCTCCGCTATCTGTATAAACATGGAAATATCTGCATCGATATCTGTATAAACTTTTAAATATCTACACCGCTATCTGTATACATATGGAAATATCTACACCGCCATCTCTATAAACATGGAAATGTCTACAGCGCTATCTGTATAAACATGGAATTATCTGCATGGCTATCTCGATATACATGGAAATATCTACACTGCCATCTGTATAAACATGGAAATACCTACAAAGTAATCTATATAAACATGGAAGTATCTACACCACTATGTGTAAACATGGAAATATCTACACCGCCATCTGTATAAATCTGGAGATATCTACAACGCTATTTCTATGAACATGGAAATACCTACACCGCTATCTGTATAAACAGGAAAATAACTACACCGCTATCTGTATAAACTTGGAAATATCTACATGGCTATCTCTATATACATGGAAATACCTACGCCGCCATCAGTTTAAACATGGAAATATCTACATAGTCGTCTGTATAAAACTGGAAATATCTACACCACTATCTGTATAAACACGGAAATATTTACACCACCATCTCTATAAACATGGAAATATCTACACAGCCATCTGTATTAACATGGAAATACCAACACTGCCATCTGTATAAACATGGAAATATCTACACAGTCGTCTGTATAAACCTGGAAATATCTACCTCACCATCTGTATAAATATGGAAATATCTACACTGCCATCTGTATAAACATGGAAATACGTACAACACTATCCATATAAACATGGAAATATCTACACCATGACCTGTATAAACATGGAAATATCTACACCGCTATCTATATGAACTTGGAAATATCTACAAGGCTATCTGTGTAAAGCTGGAAATATCTACACCGCTAACTATGTAAAAATGGAAATATCTACACCACTATCTGGGTAAACATGGACATATCTACAACGCTATCTGAACATGGAAATCTCTACACCGCTATAATTATAAAGAGGGAAATATCTACACTGCTTTCACTATAAACATGGAAATATCTACAGAGCCATATTTATTAACAAGGAAATACCTTCAACGACATCTGTACAAACATGGAAATACCTACACCGCCATCTGTATAAACATGGAAATATCCACACCGGCAACTGTATAAACATGGAAATATCTACACCGCCATCTGTATAAACATGGAAATATCTACACCTCTATCTGTATAAACATGGAAATATCTACATAGCAATCTCTATAAAAATGGAAATATCTACAAAATCATCTGTATAAACACGGAAATATTTGCATCACTATCTGTATAAACATGGAAATATCTACATCGCCATCTGTATAAATATGGAAATAGCTACACCGTATTCTGTATAAACATGGAAATGTCTACACAGTCAACTGTATAAACATGGAAATATCTACAGAGCCACCTGCACAAACATGCAAATACCTACACCGCTATCTGTATAATCTTAGAATTAACTACACCACTCTCTGTATAAGCATGAAAGTATCTACACCGCTATCACCATAAACATGGAAATATCAACACCGCTATCTGTATAAACATGAAAATAACTACAGCGCTATCTGTATAAACATGGAAATATATATACCGCCATCTGTATAAACATGGAAATATCAACACTGCCATCTGTATACACATGGAAATACCTACACAGCCATCTGTATAAACATGGATATATCTGCACCGATATCTGTGTAATCATGGAAATATCTACACCACAATCTGTATAAATATGGAAATATCTACACCGTCAACTCTATAAACATGGAAATATCTACACCGCCATCAGTGTAAACATGGAAATATCTACAACGCCAACTATATAAACTTGGAAATATCTACAACGCAATCTGTATAAATATGAAAATATCTACACCGTCATCTGTATGAACGTGGAAATATCTACATCACTATCTGTATAAACATGGAAATACCTACACTACCGTCAGTATAAACATAGGAATAACTACACTGCCATCTCTATAAACATGGAAATATCTACACCACCATCTTTACAACATGGAAATATCTACACCGCCATATGTACAAACCTGGAATTATCTACACTGCTATCTGTATAAAGATGGAATTATCTACACCGCCATTTATATAAACATGCAAATTCCTATACCGCAATCTGAATAAACATGGAAATAGCTGCACCGCTATCTCTACAAACTTGGAAATAACTACACCGCCATCTGAATAAACATGGAAATATCCTCACTGCCATCTGTATATGAATGGAAATATCTACACCACCATCTGTATAAACATGGAAATATCTACACGGCAATCTGTATAAAGATGGAATTATCTACACCACCATCTCTATAAAAATGGAAATATCTACACTGCTACCTGTATAAACATGGAAATATCTGCACCGCTATCTCTATAAACATAGAAATATCTACATCGCCATCTCTATAAACATGGCAAAATCTAGGCCGCTATCTGTGTATACATGGGAACATCTACACCGCTATCTGTATAAACATGGATATACCTAAAACGCCATCTGTATAAAAATGGAAATATCTACACCACCATCTCTATTACATGGAAATATGTACACCGCCGTCTGTATTAACATGGAAATATCAACACTGCCATCAGTATAAAGAAGGAAATATCTACATAGTCGTCTCTATAAACATGGAAATATCTACATCACCATCTGTATAAATATGGAAATATGAACAATGCCATATGTATAAACATGGAAATACGTGCACCGTTATCCGAATAAACATGGAAATATCTACACCGTTACCTGAATAAATATGGAAATATCTACACCGCCATCTGTATAAACATGGAAATATCTACACCGCTATCTGTATAAACATGGAAATATCTACACCACGACATGTATAAACATGGAAATATCTACACCGCTATCAGTAAAAACATGGAAATATCGGCACCGCTATCTGTATAAATATGGAAATATCTACACCACTATCTCTATAAACATGGAAATATCTACACCGTTATCTGTATAAACAAAGAAATATCTCCACCGCTGTCTGCATGAACATGGAAACATCTACACCGCTAGCTGTATAAACATGGAATTATCTGCAGCGTTATCTGTATAAACATGGAAATATCTACACTGCAGTCGGTGCAAAGATGGAAATATCTACAATGCTATCTCAATAAACATGGAAATATCGACACCGCCATCTGTACACACATGGAAATACCTACACAGTCATCTGTATAAACATGGAAATATCTACACCACAATCTGTATAAACATGGAAATATCTAGACTGCCATCACTATAAACATGGAATTACCTACACAGACTTCTCTATAATCATTGAAATATCTACACCGCTATCTGTATAAACATGGAAGTAGCCACACCGCTATCAGTATAAACATGGAAATATCTACACCGCTATCTGTATAAACATGGAAATATCTACACCACAACGTGTATAAACATGGAAATATCTACAACGCTATGTGAATAAACATGGAAATATCTACACCGCTATCATTATAAACATGGAAATATTGACACCGCTATCTGTATAAATATGGAAATATCTACACCACTATCTGTATAAACATGGAAATATCTACACTGTTATCTGTATAAACAAAGAAATATCTCCACCGCTGTCTGTATGAACATGGAAACATCTAAACCGCTAGCTGTATAAACATGGAATTATCTGCAGCGTTATCTGTATAAACATGGAAATATCTACACCGCAGTCTGTGCAAAGATGGAAATATCTACAATGCTATCTCAATAAACATGGAAATATTGACACCGCCATCTGTAAACACATGGAAATACCTACACAGTCATCTGTATAAACATGGAAATATCTACACCACTATCTGTATAAACATGGAAATACCTACACTGCCATCTGTATAAACATGGAATTATTTACACAGACATCTCTATAACCATTGAATTATCTACACCGCTATCTGTATAAACATGGAAGTAGGCACACCGCTATCTGTAAAAACATGGAAATATCTACACCGCCATCTGTGAAAACATGGAAATATCTACACTGTCATCTTTATAAACATGGAAATATCTACACGTCCATCTGCATAAACATGGAAATATCTACACTGCCATCTGTATATACCTGGAAATATCTACACTGCCATCTGTATAAACATGGAAATATCTACACCGCTATCTCTATAAACATGGAAATGTCTAAACGGTTATCTGTATAAACATGGAAATATCTCCACCGCTATCTGTAGAAACATGGAAATATCTACATCGCTATCTGTATAAACATGGAAATATCTCCACCGCTATCTCCATAAAGATGGAAATATCTACACCGCTATCTGTATAAACATGGAAATATCTATAACACCATCTGTGTAAACATGGAAATATCTACACAGCTATCTGTGTAAACATGGAAATATGTAGACAGGTCTCTGAGTAAAGATGGAAATACCTACATCGCAATCTGTGCAAATATGCAAATATATACACCGCTAACTCAGTAAACATGGAAATATCTACACCGCTATTTGTATAAACATGGAAATGTCTACACCGCGATCTGTATAAACATGGAAATATCTACACCGCTATATGTATAAACATGGAAATATCTACACCGCTATCAGTATAAACATGGAAATATCTATACCGCTATCTTTATAAACATGGAAATATCTACACCACGACATGTATAAACATGGAAATATCTACACCGCCATGTGAATAAACATGGAAATATATACACCGCTATCTATAAAAACATGCAAATATCGACACCGCTATCTGTATAAATATGGAAATATCTACACCACTATCTCTATAAACATGGAAATATCTACACCGTTATCTGTATAAACAAAGAAATATCTCCACCGCTGTCTGTATGAACATGGAAACATCTACACCGCTAGCTGTATAAACATGGAATTATCTGCAGCGTTATATGTATAAACATGGAAATATCTACACTACAGTATGTGCAAAGATGGAAATATCTACAATGCTATCTCAATAAACATGGAAATATCGAGACCGCCATCTGTACAAAGATGGAAATACCTACACAGTCATCTGTATAAACATGGAAATATCTAAACCGCTATCTGTATAAACATGGAAATATCTATAACTCTATCTGTGTAAACATGGAAATATCTACACAGCTATCTGTGTAAACATGGAAATATGTACACAGGTCTCTGTGTAAAGATGGAAATACCTACACCGCAATCTGTGGAAATATGGAAATATCTACACCGCTATCTCAGTAAACATGGAAATATCTAAACCGCTATCTGTACAAACATGGAAATATCAACACCGCTATCTGTATAAACATGGAAATGTCTACACCACGATCTGTATAAACATGGAAATATCTTCACCGCTATATGTATAAACATGGAAATATCTACACCGCTATCAGGATAAACATGCAAATATCTACACCGCTATCTGTATAAATATGGAAATATTGACACCGCTATCTGTATAAATATGGAAATATGTACACCACTATCTCTATAAACATGGAAATATCTACACCGTTATCTGTATAAACAAAGAAATATCTCCACCGCTGTCTGTATGAACATGGAAACATCTACACCGCTAGCTGTATAAACATGGAATTATCTGCAGCGTTATCTGTATAAACATGGGAATATCTACACCGCAGTCTGTGCAAAGATGGAAATATCTACAATGCTATCTCAATAAACATGGAAATATTGACACCGCCATTTGTACACACATGGAAATACCTACACAGTCATCTGAATAAACATGGAAATATCTACACCACTATCTGCATAAACATGGAAATACCTACACAGCCATCTGTATAAACATGGAATTATCCACACAGACATCTCTATAACCATTGAAATATCTACACCGCTATCTGTATAAACATGGAAGTAGCCACACCGCTATCTGTATAAACATGGAAATATATACACCGCCATCTGTGAAAACATGGAAATATCTACACTGTCATCTTTATAAACATGGAAATATCTACACATCCATCTGCATAAACATGGAAATATCTACACTGCCATCTGTATATACCTAGAAATATCTACAGTGCCATCTGTATAAACATGGAAATATCTACACGGCTATCTCTATAAACATGGAAATGTCTACACGGCTATCTGTATAAACATGGAAATATCTCCACCGCTATCTGTAGAAATATGGAAATATCTACATCGCTATCTGTATAAACATGGAAATATCTCCACCGCTATCTCTATAAAGATGGAAATATCTACACCGCTATCTTTATAAACATGGAAATATCTGCACTGCTATCTGTATAAACATGGAAATATCTATAACATTAGCTGTGTAAACATGGAAATATCTACACAGCTATCTGTGTAAACATGGAAATATGTACACAGGTCTCTGTGTAAAGATGGAAATATCTACACCACAATCTGTGCAAATATGGAAATATCTACACCGCTATCTTAGTAAACATGGAAATATCTACACCGCTATCTGTATAAACATGGAAATATCAACACCGCTATCTGTATAAACATGGAAATGTCAACACCACGATCTGTATAAACATGGAAATATCTACACCGCAGTCTGTGCAAAGATGGAAATATCTACAATGCTATCTCAATAAACATGGAAATATAGACACCGCCATCTGTACACACATGGAAATACCTACACAGTCATCTGTATAAACATGGAAATATCTACACCACTATCTGTATAAACATGGAAATATCTACACTGCCATCTGTATAAACATGGAATTACCTACACAGACATCTCTATAACCATTGAAATTTCTACACCGCTATATGTATAAACATGGAAGTAGCCACACCGCTATCAGTATAAACATGGAAATATCTACACCGCTATCTGTATAAACATAAAAATATCTACACCGCTATGTGAATAAACATGGAAATACCTACACCGCTATCAGTATAAACATGGAAATATTGACACCGCTATCTTTATAAATATGGAAATATCTACACCACTATCTCTATAAACATGGAAATATCTACTCCGTTATCTGTATAAACAAAGAAATATCTCCACCGCTGTCTGTATGAACATGGAAACATCTACACCGCTAGCTGTATAAACATGGAATTATCTGCAGCGTTATCTGTATAAACATGGAAATATCTACACTGCAGTCTGTGCAAAGATGGAAATATCTACAATGCTATCTCAATAAACATGGAAATATCGACACCGCCATCTGTACACACATGGAAATACCTACACAGTCATCTGTATAAACATGGAAATATCTACACCACTATCTGCATAAACTTGGAAATACCTACACTGCCATCTGTATAAACATGGAATTATCTACACAGACATTTCTATAACCATTGAAATATCTACACCGCTATCTGTATAAACATGGAAGTAGCCACACCGCTATCTGTGTAAACATGGAAATATCTACACCGCCATCTGTGAAAACATGGAAATATCTACACTGTCACCTTTATAAACATGGAAATATCTACATGTCCATCTGTATAAACGTGGAAATATCTGCAATACCATCTATATATACCTGGAAATATCTACACTGCCATCTCTATAAACATGGAAATATCTACACCGCTATCTCTACAAACATGGAAATGTCTCCACCGCTATCTGAAGAAATATGGAAATATCTACATCGCTATCTGTAAAAACATGGAAATATCTCCACTGCTGTCTCTATAAAGATGGAAATATCTACACTGCCATCTGTATATACCTGGAAATATCTACACCGCTATCTGTATAAACATGGAAATATCTACACCACAACGTGTATAAACATGGAAATATCTACAACGCTATGTGAATAAACATGGAAATATCTACACCGCTATCATTATAAACATGGAAATATCTACACCGCCATCTGTGCAAATATGGAAATATCTACACCGCTATCTGTAAAAACATGGAAATGTCTACACCACGATCTGTATAAACATGGAAATATCTACACCGCTATGTCTACAAACATGGAAATGTCTACACGGCTATCTGTGTAAACATGGAAATATCTCCACCGCTATCTGAAGAAATATGGAAATATCTACATCGCTATCTGTAAAAACATGGAAATATCTCCACTGCTGTCTCTATAAAGATGGAAATATCTACACTGCCATCTGTATATACCTGGAAATATCTACACCGCTATCTGTATAAACATGGAAATATCTATAACACTATCTGTGTAAACATGGAAATATCTACACAGCTATCTGTGTAAACATGGAAATATGTACACAGGTCTCTGTGTAAAGATGAAAATATCGACAACGCAATCTGTGCAAATATGGAAATATCTACACCGCTATCTCAGTAAATATGGAAATATCTACACCGCTATCTGTATAAACATGGAAATATCAACACCGCTATCTGCATAAACATGGAAATGTCTACACCACGATCTGTATAAACATGGAAATATCTACACCGCTATATGTATAATCATGGAAATATCTACACCGCTATCAGTATAAACATGGAAATATCTACACCGCTATCTGTGTAAACATGGAAATATCTACAACACGACATGTATAAACATGGAAATATCTACACCGCCATGTGAATAAACATGGAAATGTCTACACCGCTATCAATAAAAACATGGAAATATCGACACCGCTATCTGTATAAATATGGAAATATGTACACCACTATCTCTATAAACATGGAAATATCTACACCGTTATCTGTATAAACAAAGAAATATCTCCACCGCTGTCTGTATGAACATGGAAACACCTACACCGCTAGCTGTATAAACATGGAATTATCTGCAGCGTTATCTGTATAAACATGGGAATATCTACACCGCAGTCTGTGCAAAGATGGAAATATCTACAATGCTATCTCAATAAACATGGAAATATTTACACCGCCATCTGTACACACATGGAAATACCTACACAGTCATCTGAATAAACATGGAAATATCTACACCACTATCTGTATAAACATGGAAATACCTACACTGCCATCTGTATAAACATGGAATTATCCACACAGACATCTCTATAACCATTGAAATATCTACACCGCTATCTGTATAAACATGGAAGTAGCCACACCGCTATCTGTATAAACATGGAAATATATACACCGCCATCTGTGAAAACATGGAAATATCTACACTGTCATCATTATAAACATGGAAATATCTACACGTCCATCTGCATAAACATGGAAATATCTACACTGCCATCTGTATATACCTAGAAATATCTACAATGCCATCTGTATAAACATGGAAATATCTACACGGCTATCTCTATAAACATGGGAATGTCTACACGGCTATCTGCATAAACATGGAAATATCTCCACCGCTATCTGTAGAAAGATGGAAATATCTACATCGCTATCTGTATAAACATGGAAATATCTCCACCGCTATGTCTATAAAGATGGAAGTATCTACACCGCTATCTTTATAAACATGGAAATATCTGCACCGCTATCTGTATAAACATGGAAATATCTATAACATTATCTGTGTAAACATGGAAATATCTACACAGCTATCTGTGTAAACATGGAAATATGTACACAGGTCTCTGTGTAAAGATGGAAATATCTACACCACAATCTGTGCAAATATGGAAATATCTACACCGCTATCTTAGTAAACATGGAAATATCTACACCGCTATCTATATAAACATGGAAATATCAACACCGCTAACTGTATAAACATGGAAATGTCTACACCACGATCTGTATAAACATGGAAATATCTACACCGCAGTCTGTGCAAAGGTGGAAATATCTACAATGCTATCTCAATAAACATGGAAATATCGACACCGCCATCTGTACACACATGGAAATACCTACACAGTCATCTGTATAAACATGGAAATATCTACACCACTATCTGTATAAACATGGAAATATCTACACTGCCATCTGTATAAACATGGAATTACCTACACAGACATCTCTATAATCATTGAAATATCTACACCGCTATCTGTATAAACATGGAAGTAGCCACACCGCTATCAGTATAAACATGGAAATATCTACACCGCTATCTGTATAAACATGGAAATATCTACAGCACGACATGTATAAACATGGAAATATCTACACCGCTATGTGAATAAACATGGAAATACCTACACCGCTATCAGTATAAACATGGAAATATTGACACCGCTATCTGTATAAATATGGAAATATCTACACCACTACCTCTATAAACATGGAAATATCTACACCGTTATCTGTATAAACAAAGAAATATCTCCACTGCTGTCTGTATGAACATGGAAACATCTACACCGCTATCTGTATAAACATGGAAATATCAACACCGCTATCTGCATAAACATGGAAATGTCTACACCACGATCTGTATAAACATGGAAATATCTACACCGCTATATGTATAATCATGGAAATATCTACACCGCTATCAGTATAAACATGGAAATATCTACACCGCTATCTGTGTAAACATGGAAATATCTACAACACGACATGTATAAACATGGAAATATCTACACCGCCATGTGAATAAACATGGAAATGTCTACACCGCTATCAATAAAAACATGGAAATATCGACACCGCTATCTGTATAAATATGGAAATATCAACACCACTATCTCTATAAACATGGAAATATCTACACCGTTATCTGTATAAACAAAGAAATATCTCCACCGCTGTCTGTATGAACATGGAAACATCTACAGAGCTAGCTGTATAAACATGGAATTATCTGCAGCGTTTTCTGTATAAACATGGAAATATCTACACCGCAGTCTGTGCAAAGATGGAAATATCTACAATGCTATCTCAATAAACATGGAAATATCGACACCGCCATCTGTACACACATGGAAATACCTACACAGTCATCTGTATAAACATGGAAATATCTACACCACTATCTGTATAAACATGGAAATACCTTCACTGCCATCTGTATAAACATGGAATTATCTACACAGACATCTCTATAACCATTGAAATATCTACACCGCTATCTGTATAAACATGGAAGTAGCCACACCGCTATCTGTATAAACATGGAAATATCTACACCGCCATCTGTGAAAACATGGAAATATCTACACTGTCATCTTTATAAACCTGGAAATATCTACACGTCCATCTGTATAAACATGGAAATATCTACACTGCCATCTGTATATACCTGGAAATATCTACACTGCCATCTCTATAAACATGGAAATATCTACACCGCTACCTCTATAAACATGGAAATGTCTACACGGCTGTCTGTATAAACATGGAAATATCTCCACCAATAACTGTAGAAACATGGAAATATCTATAACATTAGCTGTGTAAACATGGAAATATCTACACAGCTATCTGTGTAAACATGGAAATATGTACACAGGTCTCTGTGTTAAGATGGAAATATCTACACCACAATCTGTGCAAATATGGAAATATCTACACCGCTATCTTAGTAAACATGGAAATATCTACACCGCTATCTGTATAAACATGGAAATATCAACACCGCTATCTGTATAAACATGGAAATGTCTACACCACGATCTGTATAAACATGGAAATATCTACACCGCAGTCTGTGCAAAGATGGAAATATCTACAATTCTATCTCAATAAACATGGAAATATCGACACCGTCATCTGTACACACATGGAAATACCTATACAGTCATCTGTATAAACATGGAAATATCTACACCACTGTCTGTATAAACATGGAAATACCTTCATTGCCATCTGTATAAACACGGAATTATCTACACAGTCATCTCTACAACCATTGAAATATATACACCGCTATCTGTATATACATGGAAGTAGCCACACCGCTATCTGTATAAACATGGAAATACCTACACCACCATCTGTGAGAACATGGATATATCTACACTGTCATCTTTATAAACATGGAAATATCTACACGTCCATCTGTATAAACATGGAAATATCTACACTGCCATCTGTATATACCTGGAAATAACTACACTGCCATCTGTATAAACATGGAAATATCTACACCGCTATCTCTATAAACATGGAAATGTCTACACGGCTATCTGTATAAACACGGAAGTATCTCCACCGCTATCTGTAGAAACATGGAAATATCTACACCGCTATCTGTATAAACATGGAAATATCTCCACCGCTGTCTCTATAAAGATGGAAATATCTACACCGCTATGTTTATAAACATGGAAATATCTACACTGCTATCTGTATAAACATGGAAATATCTATAACACTATCTGTGTAAACATGGAAATATCTACAAAGCTATCTGTGTAAACATGGAAATATGTACACAGGTCTCTGTGTAAAGATGGAAATACCTACACCGCAATCTGTGCAAATATGGAAATATCTACACCGCTATCTGTAAAAACATGGAAATGTCTACACCACGATCTGTATAAACATGGAAATATCTACACCGCTATCAGTGTAAACATGGAAATATCTACACCGCTATCTGTATAAACATGGAAATATCAACACCGCTATCTGTATAAACATGGAAATATCTACACCACGACATGTATAAACATGGAAATATCTACACCGCCATGTGAATAAACATGGAAATATCTACACCGCTATCAGTAAAAACATGGAAATATCGACACCGCTATCTGTATAAATATGGAGATATCTACACCACTATCTCTATAAACATGGAAATATCTACACCGTTATCTGTATAAACAAAGAAATATCTCCACCGCTGTCTGTATGAACATGGAAACATCTACACCGCTAGCTGTATAAACATGGAATTTTCTGCAGCGTTATCTGTATAAACATGGAAATATCTACACCGCAGTCTGTGCAAAGATGGAAATATCTACAATGCTGTCTCAATAAACATGGAAATATCGACACCGCCATCTGTACACACATGGAAATACCTACACAGTCATCTGTATAAACATGGAAATATCTGCACCACTATCTGTATAAACATGGAAATACCTACACTGCCATGTGTATAAACATGGAATTATCTACACAGACATCTCTATAAACATTGAAATATCTACACCGCTATCTGTATAAACATGGAAGTAGCCACACCGGTATCTGTATAAACATGGAAATAACTACACCGCCATCTGTGAAAACGTGGAAATATCTACACTGTCATCTTTATAAACATGCAAATATCTACACGTCCATCTGTATAAACATGGAAATATCTACACTGCCATCTGTATATACCTGGGAATATCTACACTACCATCTGTATAAACATGGAAATATCTACAGCGCTATCTCTATAAACATGGAAATGTCTACACGGCTATCTGTATAAACATGGAAATATCTCCACCGCTATCTTTGGAAACATGGAAATATCTACACCGCTATATGTATAAACATGGAAATATCTACACCGCTATCAGAATAAACATGGAAATATCTACACCGCTATCTGTATAAACATGGAAATATCTACACTGCCATCTGCATAAACATGGAATTACCTACACAGACATTTCTATAATCATTGAAATATCTACACCGCTTTCTGTATAAACATGGAAGTAGACACACCGCTATCAGTATAAACATGGAAATATCTACACCGCTATCTGTATAAACATGGAAATATCTACACCACGACGTGTATAAACATGGAAATATCTACACCGCTATGTGAATAAACATGGAAATATCTACACCGATATCAGTATAAACATGGAAATATTGACACCGCTATCTGTATAAATATGGAAATATCAACACAACTATCTCTATAAACATGGAAATATCTACACCGTTATCTGTATAAACAAAGAAATATCTCCACCACTTTCTGTATGATCATGGAAACACCTACACCGCTAGGTGTATAAACATGGAATTGTCTGCAGCGTTATCTGTATAAACATGGAAATATCTACACCGCAGTCTGTGCAAAGATGGAAATATCTACAATGCTATCTCAATAAACATGGAATTATCGACACCGCCATCTGTACACACATGGAAATACCTACACAGTCATCTGTATAAACATGGAAATATCAACACCACTATCTGTATAAACATGGAAATAACTTCATTGCCATCTGTATAAACATGGAATTATCTACACAGACATCTCTATAACCATTGAAATATCTACACCGCTATCTCTATAAACATGGAAGTAGCCACACCGCTATCTGTATAAACATGGAAATATCTACACCGCAGTCTGTGCAAAGATGGAAATATCTACAATGCTATCTCAATAAACATGGAAATATCGACACCGCCATCTGTACACACATGGAAATACCTACACAGTCATCAGTATAAACATGGAAATATCTACACCACTATCTGTATAAACATGGAAATACCTTCATTGCCATATGTATAAACACGGTATTATCTACACAGACATCTCTATAACCATTGAAATATCTGCACCGCTATCTGTATAAACATGGAAGTAGCCACACCGCTATCTGTATAAACATGGAAATATCTACACCGCCATCTGTGAAAACATGGAAATATCTACACTGTCATCTTTATAAACCTGGAAATATCTACACGTCCATCTGTATAAACATGGAAATATCTACACCGCCATCTGTATATACCTGGAAATATCGACACTGCCATCTGTATAAACATGGAAATATCTACACCGATATCTCTATAAACATGGAAATGTCTACACGGCTATCTGTATAAACATGGAAATATCTCCACCGCTATCTGTAGAAACAAGGAAATATCTACACCGCTATCTGTATAAACATGGAAATATCTCCACCGCTATCTCTATAAAGATGGAAATATCTACACCGCTATCTTTATAAACATGGAAATATCTACACCGCTATCTGTATAAACATGGAAATATCTATAACACTATCTGTGTAAACATGGAAATATCTACACAGCTATCTGTGTAAACATGGAAATATGTACACAGGTCTCTGTGTAAAGATGGAAATACCTACACCGCAATCTGTGGAAATATGGAAATATCTACACCGCTATCTCAGTAAACATGGAAATATATAAACCGCTATCTGTACAAACATGGAAATATAAACACCGCTATCTGTATAAACATGGAAATGTCTACACCACGATCTGTATAAACATGGAAATATCTACACCACTATATGTATAAACATGGAAATATCTACACCGCTATCAGTATAAACATGGAAATATCTACACCGCTATCTGTATAAACATGGAAATATCTACACCACGACATGTATAAACATGGAAATATCTACACCGCCATGTGAATAAACATGGAAATATCTACACCGCTATCAGTAAAAACATGGAAATATCGACACCGCTATCTGTATAAATATGGACATATCTACACCACTATCTCTATAAACATGGAAATATCTACACCGTTATCTGTATAAACAAAGAAATATCTCCACTGCTGTCTGTGTGAACATTGAAACATCTACACCGCTAGCTGTATAAACATGGAATTATCTGCAGCGTTATCTGTATAAACATGGAAATATCTACACCGCAGTCTGTGCAAAGATGGAAATATCTACAATGCTATCTCAATAAACATGGAAATATCGACACCGCCATCTGTACACACATGGAAATACCTACACAGTCATCTGTATAAACATGGAAATATCTACACCACTATCTGTATAAACATGGAAATATCTACACGGCCGTCTGTATAAACATGGAATTACCTACACAGACATCTCTATAATCAATGAAATATCTACACCGCTATCTGTATAAACATGGAAGTAGCCACACCGCTATCAGTATAAACATGGAAATATCTACACCGCTATCTGTATAAACATGGAAATATCTACACCGCTATGTGAATAAACATGGAAATATCTACACCGCTATCAGTATAAACATGGAAATAGTGACACCGCTATCTGTGTAAATATGGAAATATCTACACCACTATCTCTATAAACATGGAAATATCTACACCGTTATCTGTATAAACAAAGAAATATCTCCACCGCTGTCTGTATGAACTTGGAAACATCTACACCACTAGCTGTATAAACATGGAATTATCTGCAGCGTTATCTGTATAAACATGGAAATATCTACACCGCAGTCTGTGCAAAGATGGAAATATTTACAATGCTATCTCAATAAACATGGAAATAACGACACCGCCATCTGTACACACATGGAAATACGTACACAGTCATCTGTATAAACATGGAAATATCTACACCACTATCTTTATAAACATGGAAATAACTACACTGCCATCTGTATAAACATGGAATTATCTACAGAGACATCTCTATAAACATTGAAATATCTACACCGCTATATGTATAAACATGGAAGTAGCCACAAAGGTATCTGTATAAACATGGAACTATCTACACCGCCATCTGTGAAAACATGGAAATATCTACACTGTTATCTTTATAAACATGGAAATATCTACACGTCCATCTGTATAAACATGGAAATATCTACACTGCCATCTGTATAAACATGGAAATATCTACAGCGCTATCTCTATAAACATGGAAATGTCTACACGGCTATCTGTATAAACATGGAAATATCTCCACCGCTATCTGTAGAAACATGGAAATATCTACACCGCTATATGTATAAACATGGAAATATCTACACCGCTATCAGAATAAGCATGGAAATATCTACACCACTATCTGTATAAACATGGAAATATCTACACTGCCATCTGTATAAACATGGAATTACCTACACAGACATCTCTATAATCATTGAAATATCTACACCGCTATCGGTACAAACATGGAAGTAGCCACACCGCTATCTGTATAAACATGGAAATATCTCCACCGCTATCTGTAGAAACATGGAAATATCTACATCGCTATCTGAATAAACATGGAAATATCTCCACCGCTATCTCAATAAAGATGGAAATATCTACACCGCTATCTTTATAAACATGGAAATATCTGCACCGCTATCTGTATAAACATGGAAATATCTATAACATTAGCTGTGTAAACATGGAAATATCTACACAGCTATCTGTGTAAACATGGAAATATGTACACAGGTCTCTGTGTGAAGATGGAAATATCTACACCACAATCTGTGCAAATATGGAAATATCTACACCGCTATCTTAGTAAACATGGAAATATCTACACCGCTATCTGTATAAACATGGAAATATCAACACCGCTATCTGTATAAACATGGAAATGTCAACACCACGATCTGTATAAACATGGAAATATCTACACCGCAGTCTGTGCAAAGATGGAAATATCTACAATGCTATCTCAATAAACATGGAAATATAGACACCGCCATCTGTACACACATGGAAATACCTACACAGTCATCTGTATAAACATGGAAATATCTACACCACTATCTGTATAAACATGGAAATATCTACACTGCCATCTGTATAAACATGGAATTACCTACACAGACATCTCTATAACCATTGAAATATCTACACCGCTATCTGTATAAACATGGAAGTAGCCACACCGCTATCAGTATAAACATGGAAATATCTACACCGCTATCTGTATAAACATGGAAATATCTACACCACGACATGTATAAACATGGAAATATCTACACCGCTATGTGAATAAACATGGAAATACCTACACCGCTATCAGTATAAACATGGAAATATTGACACCGCTATCTGTATAAATATGGAAATATCTACACCACTATCTCTATAAACATGGAAATGTCTACACGGCTATCTGTATAAACATGGAAATATCTTCACCGCTATCTGTAGAAACATGGAAATATCTACACCGCTATCTGTATAAACATGGAAATATCTCCACCGCTATCTCTATAAAGATGGAAATATCTACACCGCTATCTTTATAAACATGGAAATATCTATACCGCTATCTGTATAAACATGGAAATATCTATAACACTATCTGTGTAAACATGGAAATATCTACACAGCTATCTGTGTAAACATGGAAATATGTACACAGGTCTCTGTGTAAAGATGGAAATACCTACACCGCAATCTGTGGAAATATGGAAATATCTACACCGCTATCTCAGTAAACATGGAAATATATAAACCGCTATCTGTACAAACATGGAAATATAAACACCGCTATCTGTATAAACATGGAAATGTCTACACCACGATCTGTATAAACATGGAAATATCTACACCACTATATGTATAAACATGGAAATATCTACACCGCTATCAGTATAAACATGGAAATATCTACACCGCTATCTCTATAAACATGGAAATATCTACACCACGACATGTATAAACATGGAAATATCTACACCGCCATGTGAATAAACATGGAAATATCTACACCGCTATCAGTAAAAACATGGAAATATCGACACCCCTATCTGTATAAATATGGACATATCTACACCACTATCTCTATAAACATGGAAATATCTACACCGTTATCTGTATAAACAAAGAAATATCTCCACTGCTGTCTGTATGAACATTGAAACATCTACACCGCTAGCTGTATAAACATGGAATTATCTGCAGCGTTATCTGTATAAACATGGAAATATCTACACCGCAGTCTGTGCAAAGATGGAAATATCTACAATGCTGTCTCAATAAACATGGAAATATCGACACCGCCATCTGTACACACATGGAAATACCTACACAGTCATCTGTATAAACATGGAAATATCTACACCACTATCTGTATAAACATGGAAATATCTACACTGCCGTCTGTATAAACATGGAATTACCTACACAGACATCTCTATAATCAATGAAATATCTACACCGCTATCTGTATAAACATGGAAGTAGCCACACCGCTATCAGTATAAACATGGAAATATCTACACCGCTATCTGTATAAACATGGAAATATCTACACCGCTATGTGAATAAACATGGAAATATCTACACCGCTATCAGTATAAACATGGAAATAGTGACACCGCTATCTGTATAAATATGGAAATATCTACACCACTATCTCTATAAACATGGAAATATCTACACCGTTATCTGTATAAACAAAGAAATATCTCCACCGCTGTCTGTATGAACTTGGAAACATCTACACCACTAGCTGTATAAACATGGAATTATCTGCAGCGTTATCTGTATAAACATGGAAATATCTACACCGCAGTCTGTGCAAAGATGGAAATATCTACAATGCTATCTCAATAAACATGGAAATAACGACACCGCCATCTGTACACACATGGAAATACGTACACAGTCATCTGTATAAACATGGAAATATCTACACCACTATCTGTATTAACATGGAAATAACTACACTGCCATCTGTATAAACATGGAATTATCTACAGAGACATCTCTATAAACATTGAAATATCTACACCGCTATATGTATAAACATGGAAGTAGCCACACCGGTATCTGTATAAACATGGAACTATCTACACCGCCATCTGTGAAAACATGGAAATATCTACACTGTCATCTTTATAAACATGGAAATATCTACACGTCCATCTGTATAAACATGGAAATATCTACACAGTCATCTGTATAAACATGGAAATATCTACACCACTATCTTTATAAACATGGAAATAACTACACTGCCATCTGTATAAACATGGAATTATCTACAGAGACATCTCTATAAACATTGAAATATCTACACCGCTATATGTATAAACATGGAAGTAGCCACAAAGGTATCTGTATAAACATGGAACTATCTACACCGCCATCTGTGAAAACATGGAAATATCTACACTGTTATCTTTATAAACATGGAAATATCTACACGTCCATCTGTATAAACATGGAAATATCTACACTGCCATCTGTATAAACATGGAAATATCTACAGCGCTATCTCTATAAACATGGAAATGTCTACACGGCTATCTGTATAAACATGGAAATATCTCCACCGCTATCTGTAGAAACATGGAAATATCTACACCGCTATATGTATAAACATGGAAATATCTACACCGCTATCAGAATAAGCATGGAAATATCTACACCACTATCTGTATAAACATGGAAATATCTACACTGCCATCTGTATAAACATGGAATTACCTACACAGACATCTCTATAATCATTGAAATATCTACACCGCTATCGGTACAAACATGGAAGTAGCCACACCGCTATCTGTATAAACATGGAAATATCTCCACCGCTATCTGTAGAAACATGGAAATATCTACATCGCTATCTGAATAAACATGGAAATATCTCCACCGCTATCTCAATAAAGATGGAAATATCTACACCGCTATCTTTATAAACATGGAAATATCTGCACCGCTATCTGTATAAACATGGAAATATCTATAACATTAGCTGTGTAAACATGGAAATATCTACACAGCTATCTGTGTAAACATGGAAATATGTACACAGGTCTCTGTGTGAAGATGGAAATATCTACACCACAATCTGTGCAAATATGGAAATATCTACACCGCTATCTTAGTAAACATGGAAATATCTACACCGCTATCTGTATAAACATGGAAATATCAACACCGCTATCTGTATAAACATGGAAATGTCAACACCACGATCTGTATAAACATGGAAATATCTACACCGCAGTCTGTGCAAAGATGGAAATATCTACAATGCTATCTCAATAAACATGGAAATATAGACACCGCCATCTGTACACACATGGAAATACCTACACAGTCATCTGTATAAACATGGAAATATCTACACCACTATCTGTATAAACATGGAAATATCTACACTGCCATCTGTATAAACATGGAATTACCTACACAGACATCTCTATAACCATTGAAATATCTACACCGCTATCTGTATAAACATGGAAGTAGCCACACCGCTATCAGTATAAACATGGAAATATCTACACCGCTATCTGTATAAACATGGAAATATCTACACCACGACATGTATAAACATGGAAATATCTACACCGCTATGTGAATAAACATGGAAATACCTACACCGCTATCAGTATAAACATGGAAATATTGACACCGCTATCTGTATAAATATGGAAATATCTACACCACTATCTCTATAAACATGGAAATGTCTACACGGCTATCTGTATAAACATGGAAATATCTTCACCGCTATCTGTAGAAACATGGAAATATCTACACCGCTATCTGTATAAACATGGAAATATCTCCACCGCTATCTCTATAAAGATGGAAATATCTACACCGCTATCTTTATAAACATGGAAATATCTATACCGCTATCTGTATAAACATGGAAATATCTATAACACTATCTGTGTAAACATGGAAATATCTACACAGCTATCTGTGTAAACATGGAAATATGTACACAGGTCTCTGTGTAAAGATGGAAATACCTACACCGCAATCTGTGGAAATATGGAAATATCTACACCGCTATCTCAGTAAACATGGAAATATATAAACCGCTATCTGTACAAACATGGAAATATAAACACCGCTATCTGTATAAACATGGAAATGTCTACACCACGATCTGTATAAACATGGAAATATCTACACCACTATATGTATAAACATGGAAATATCTACACCGCTATCAGTATAAACATGGAAATATCTACACCGCTATCTCTATAAACATGGAAATATCTACACCACGACATGTATAAACATGGAAATATCTACACCGCCATGTGAATAAACATGGAAATATCTACACCGCTATCAGTAAAAACATGGAAATATCGACACCCCTATCTGTATAAATATGGACATATCTACACCACTATCTCTATAAACATGGAAATATCTACACCGTTATCTGTATAAACAAAGAAATATCTCCACTGCTGTCTGTATGAACATTGAAACATCTACACCGCTAGCTGTATAAACATGGAATTATCTGCAGCGTTATCTGTATAAACATGGAAATATCTACACCGCAGTCTGTGCAAAGATGGAAATATCTACAATGCTGTCTCAATAAACATGGAAATATCGACACCGCCATCTGTACACACATGGAAATACCTACACAGTCATCTGTATAAACATGGAAATATCTACACCACTATCTGTATAAACATGGAAATATCTACACTGCCGTCTGTATAAACATGGAATTACCTACACAGACATCTCTATAATCAATGAAATATCTACACCGCTATCTGTATAAACATGGAAGTAGCCACACCGCTATCAGTATAAACATGGAAATATCTACACCGCTATCTGTATAAACATGGAAATATCTACACCGCTATGTGAATAAACATGGAAATATCTACACCGCTATCAGTATAAACATGGAAATAGTGACACCGCTATCTGTATAAATATGGAAATATCTACACCACTATCTCTATAAACATGGAAATATCTACACCGTTATCTGTATAAACAAAGAAATATCTCCACCGCTGTCTGTATGAACTTGGAAACATCTACACCACTAGCTGTATAAACATGGAATTATCTGCAGCGTTATCTGTATAAACATGGAAATATCTACACCGCAGTCTGTGCAAAGATGGAAATATCTACAATGCTATCTCAATAAACATGGAAATAACGACACCGCCATCTGTACACACATGGAAATACGTACACAGTCATCTGTATAAACATGGAAATATCTACACCACTATCTGTATTAACATGGAAATAACTACACTGCCATCTGTATAAACATGGAATTATCTACAGAGACATCTCTATAAACATTGAAATATCTACACCGCTATATGTATAAACATGGAAGTAGCCACACCGGTATCTGTATAAACATGGAACTATCTACACCGCCATCTGTGAAAACATGGAAATATCTACACTGTCATCTTTATAAACATGGAAATATCTACACGTCCATCTGTATAAACATGGAAATATCTACACTGCCATCTGTATAAACATGGAAATATCTACAGCGCTATCTCTATAAACATGGAAATGTCTACACGGCTATCTGTATAAACATTGAAATATCTCCACCGCTATCTGTAGAAACATGGAAATATCTACACCGCTATATGTATAAACATGGAAATATCTACACCGCTATCAGAATAAGCATGGAAATATCTACACCACTATCTGTATAAACATGGAAATATCTACACTGCCATCTGTATAAACATGGAATTACCTACACAGACATCTCTATAATCATTGAAATATCTACACCGCTATCGGTACAAACATGGAAGTAGCCACACCGCTATCTGTATAAACATGGAAATATCTCCACCGCTATCTGTAGAAACATGGAAATATCTACATCGCTATCTGAATAAACATGGAAATATCTCCACCGCTATCTCAATAAAGATGGAAATATCTACACCGCTATCTTTATAAACATGGAAATATCTGCACCGCTATCTGTATAAACATGGAAATATCTATAACATTAGCTGTGTAAACATGGAAATATCTACACAGCTATCTGTGTAAACATGGAAATATGTACACAGGTCTCTGTGTGAAGATGGAAACATCTACACCACAATCTGTGCAAATATGGAAATATCTACACCGCTATCTTAGTAAACATGGAAATATCTACACCGCTATCTGTATAAACATGGAAATATCAACACCGCTATCTGTATAAACATGGAAATGTCAACACCACGATCTGTATAAACATGGAAATATCTACACCGCAGTCTGTGCAAAGATGGAAATATCTACAATGCTATCTCAATAAACATGGAAATATCGACACCGCCATCTGTACACACATGGAAATACCTACACAGTCATCTGTATAAACATGGAAATATCTACACAACTATCTGTATAAACATGGAAATATCTACACTGCCATCTGTATAAACATGGAATTACCTACACAGACATCTCTATAACCGTTGAAATATCTACACCGCTATCTGTATAAACATGGAAGTAGCCACACCGCTATCAGTATAAACATGGAAATATCTACACCGCTATCTGTATAAACATGGAAATATCTACACCACGACATGTATAAACATGGAAATATGTACACCGCTATGTGAATAAACATGGAAATACCTACACCGCTATCAGTATAAACATGGAAATATTGACACCGCTATCTGTATAAATATGGAAATATCTACACCACTATCTCTATAAACATGGAAATATCTACTCCGTTATCTGTATAAACAAAGAAATATCTCCACTGCTGTCTGTATGAACATGGAAACATCTACACCGCTAGCTGTATAAACATGGAATTATCTGCATCGTTATCTGTATAAACATGGAAATATCTACACTGCAGTCTGTGCAAAGATGGAAATATCTACAATGCTATCTCAATAAACATGGAAATATCGACACCGACATCTGTACACACATGGAAATACCTACACAGTCATCTGTATAAACATGGAAATATCTACATGTCCATCTGTATAAACATGGAAATATCTACAATGGCATCTGTATATACCTGGAAATATCTACACTGCCATCTCTATAAACATGGAAATATCTACACCGCTATCTCTACAAACATGGAAATGTCTACACGGCTATCTGTGTAAACATGGAAATATCTCCACCGCTATCTGAAGAAACATGGAAATATCTACATCGCTATCTGTAAAAACATGGAAATATCTCCACTGCTGTCTCTATAAAGATGGAAATATCTACACTGCCATCTGTATATACCTGGAAATATCTACACCGCTATCTGTATAAACATGGAAATATCTATAACACTATCTGTGTAAACATGGAAATATCTACACCGCTATCAGTATAAACATGGAAATATCTACACCGCTATCTGTGTAAACATGGAAATATCTACAACACGACATGTATAAACATGGAAATATCTACACCGCCATGTGAATAAACATGGAAATATCTACAACGCTATCAATAAAAACATGGAAATATCGACACCGCTATCTGTATAAATATGGAAATATCAACACCACTATCTCTATAAACATGGAAATATCTACACCGTTATCTGTATAAACAAAGAAATATCTCCACCGCTGTCTGTATGAACATGGAAACATCTACAGAGCTAGCTGTATAAACATGGAATTATCTGCAGCGTTTTCTGTATAAACATGGAAATATCTACACCGCAGTCTGTGCAAAGATGGAAATATCTACAATGCTATCTCAATAAACATGGAAATATCGACACCGCCATCTGTACACACATGGAAATACCTACACAGTCATCTGTATAAACATGGAAATATCTACACCACTATCTGTATAAACATGGAAATACCTTCACTGCCATCTGTATAAACATGGAATTATCTACACAGACATCTCTATAACCATTGAAATATCTACACCGCTATCTGTATAAACATGGAAGTAGCCACACCGCTATCTGTATAAACATGGAAATATCTACACCGCCATCTGTGAAAACATGGAAATATCTACACTGTCATCTTTATAAACCTGGAAATATCTACACGTCCATCTGTATAAACATGGAAATATCTACACTGCCATCTGTATATACCTGGAAATATCTACACTGCCATCTCTATAAACATGGAAATATCTACACCGCTACCTCTATAAACATGGAAATGTCTACACGGCTGTCTGTATAAACATGGAAATATCTCCACCAATAACTGTAGAAACATGGAAATATCTATAACATTAGCTGTGTAAACATGGAAATATCTACACAGCTATCTGTGTAAACATGGAAATATGTACACAGGTCTCTGTGTTAAGATGGAAATATCTACACCACAATCTGTGCAAATATGGAAATATCTACACCGCTATCTTAGTAAACATGGAAATATCTACACCGCTATCTGTATAAACATGGAAATATCAACACCGCTATCTGTATAAACATGGAAATGTCTACACCACGATCTGTATAAACATGGAAATATCTACACCGCAGTCTGTGCAAAGATGGAAATATCTACAATTCTATCTCAATAAACATGGAAATATCGACACCGTCATCTGTACACACATGGAAATACCTATACAGTCATCTGTATAAACATGGAAATATCTACACCACTGTCTGTATAAACATGGAAATACCTTCATTGCCATCTGTATAAACACGGAATTATCTACACAGTCATCTCTACAACCATTGAAATATATACACCGCTATCTGTATATACATGGAAGTAGCCACACCGCTATCTGTATAAACATGGAAATACCTACACCACCATCTGTGAGAACATGGATATATCTACACTGTCATCTTTATAAACATGGAAATATCTACACGTCCATCTGTATAAACATGGAAATATCTACACTGCCATCTGTATATACCTGGAAATAACTACACTGCCATCTGTATAAACATGGAAATATCTACACCGCTATCTCTATAAACATGGAAATGTCTACACGGCTATCTGTATAAACACGGAAGTATCTCCACCGCTATCTGTAGAAACATGGAAATATCTACACCGCTATCTGTATAAACATGGAAATATCTCCACCGCTGTCTCTATAAAGATGGAAATATCTACACCGCTATGTTTATAAACATGGAAATATCTACACTGCTATCTGTATAAACATGGAAATATCTATAACACTATCTGTGTAAACATGGAAATATCTACAAAGCTATCTGTGTAAACATGGAAATATGTACACAGGTCTCTGTGTAAAGATGGAAATACCTACACCGCAATCTGTGCAAATATGGAAATATCTACACCGCTATCTGTAAAAACATGGAAATGTCTACACCACGATCTGTATAAACATGGAAATATCTACACCGCTATCAGTGTAAACATGGAAATATCTACACCGCTATCTGTATAAACATGGAAATATCAACACCGCTATCTGTATAAACATGGAAATATCTACACCACGACATGTATAAACATGGAAATATCTACACCGCCATGTGAATAAACATGGAAATATCTACACCGCTATCAGTAAAAACATGGAAATATCGACACCGCTATCTGTATAAATATGGAGATATCTACACCACTATCTCTATAAACATGGAAATATCTACACCGTTATCTGTATAAACAAAGAAATATCTCCACCGCTGTCTGTATGAACATGGAAACATCTACACCGCTAGCTGTATAAACATGGAATTTTCTGCAGCGTTATCTGTATAAACATGGAAATATCTACACCGCAGTCTGTGCAAAGATGGAAATATCTACAATGCTGTCTCAATAAACATGGAAATATCGACACCGCCATCTGTACACACATGGAAATACCTACACAGTCATCTGTATAAACATGGAAATATCTGCACCACTATCTGTATAAACATGGAAATACCTACACTGCCATGTGTATAAACATGGAATTATCTACACAGACATCTCTATAAACATTGAAATATCTACACCGCTATCTGTATAAACATGGAAGTAGCCACACCGGTATCTGTATAAACATGGAAATAACTACACCGCCATCTGTGAAAACGTGGAAATATCTACACTGTCATCTTTATAAACATGCAAATATCTACACGTCCATCTGTATAAACATGGAAATATCTACACTGCCATCTGTATATACCTGGGAATATCTACACTACCATCTGTATAAACATGGAAATATCTACAGCGCTATCTCTATAAACATGGAAATGTCTACACGGCTATCTGTATAAACATGGAAATATCTCCACCGCTATCTTTGGAAACATGGAAATATCTACACCGCTATATGTATAAACATGGAAATATCTACACCGCTATCAGAATAAACATGGAAATATCTACACCGCTATCTGTATAAACATGGAAATATCTACACTGCCATCTGCATAAACATGGAATTACCTACACAGACATTTCTATAATCATTGAAATATCTACACCGCTTTCTGTATAAACATGGAAGTAGACACACCGCTATCAGTATAAACATGGAAATATCTACACCGCTATCTGTATAAACATGGAAATATCTACACCACGACGTGTATAAACATGGAAATATCTACACCGCTATGTGAATAAACATGGAAATATCTACACCGATATCAGTATAAACATGGAAATATTGACACCGCTATCTGTATAAATATGGAAATATCAACACAACTATCTCTATAAACATGGAAATATCTACACCGTTATCTGTATAAACAAAGAAATATCTCCACCACTTTCTGTATGATCATGGAAACACCTACACCGCTAGGTGTATAAACATGGAATTGTCTGCAGCGTTATCTGTATAAACATGGAAATATCTACACCGCAGTCTGTGCAAAGATGGAAATATCTACAATGCTATCTCAATAAACATGGAATTATCGACACCGCCATCTGTACACACATGGAAATACCTACACAGTCATCTGTATAAACATGGAAATATCAACACCACTATCTGTATAAACATGGAAATAACTTCATTGCCATCTGTATAAACATGGAATTATCTACACAGACATCTCTATAACCATTGAAATATCTACACCGCTATCTCTATAAACATGGAAGTAGCCACACCGCTATCTGTATAAACATGGAAATATCTACACCGCAGTCTGTGCAAAGATGGAAATATCTACAATGCTATCTCAATAAACATGGAAATATCGACACCGCCATCTGTACACACATGGAAATACCTACACAGTCATCAGTATAAACATGGAAATATCTACACCACTATCTGTATAAACATGGAAATACCTTCATTGCCATATGTATAAACACGGTATTATCTACACAGACATCTCTATAACCATTGAAATATCTGCACCGCTATCTGTATAAACATGGAAGTAGCCACACCGCTATCTGTATAAACATGGAAATATCTACACCGCCATCTGTGAAAACATGGAAATATCTACACTGTCATCTTTATAAACCTGGAAATATCTACACGTCCATCTGTATAAACATGGAAATATCTACACCGCCATCTGTATATACCTGGAAATATCGACACTGCCATCTGTATAAACATGGAAATATCTACACCGATATCTCTATAAACATGGAAATGTCTACACGGCTATCTGTATAAACATGGAAATATCTCCACCGCTATCTGTAGAAACAAGGAAATATCTACACCGCTATCTGTATAAACATGGAAATATCTCCACCGCTATCTCTATAAAGATGGAAATATCTACACCGCTATCTTTATAAACATGGAAATATCTACACCGCTATCTGTATAAACATGGAAATATCTATAACACTATCTGTGTAAACATGGAAATATCTACACAGCTATCTGTGTAAACATGGAAATATGTACACAGGTCTCTGTGTAAAGATGGAAATACCTACACCGCAATCTGTGGAAATATGGAAATATCTACACCGCTATCTCAGTAAACATGGAAATATATAAACCGCTATCTGTACAAACATGGAAATATAAACACCGCTATCTGTATAAACATGGAAATGTCTACACCACGATCTGTATAAACATGGAAATATCTACACCACTATATGTATAAACATGGAAATATCTACACCGCTATCAGTATAAACATGGAAATATCTACACCGCTATCTGTATAAACATGGAAATATCTACACCACGACATGTATAAACATGGAAATATCTACACCGCCATGTGAATAAACATGGAAATATCTACACCGCTATCAGTAAAAACATGGAAATATCGACACCGCTATCTGTATAAATATGGACATATCTACACCACTATCTCTATAAACATGGAAATATCTACACCGTTATCTGTATAAACAAAGAAATATCTCCACTGCTGTCTGTGTGAACATTGAAACATCTACACCGCTAGCTGTATAAACATGGAATTATCTGCAGCGTTATCTGTATAAACATGGAAATATCTACACCGCAGTCTGTGCAAAGATGGAAATATCTACAATGCTATCTCAATAAACATGGAAATATCGACACCGCCATCTGTACACACATGGAAATACCTACACAGTCATCTGTATAAACATGGAAATATCTACACCACTATCTGTATAAACATGGAAATATCTACACGGCCGTCTGTATAAACATGGAATTACCTACACAGACATCTCTATAATCAATGAAATATCTACACCGCTATCTGTATAAACATGGAAGTAGCCACACCGCTATCAGTATAAACATGGAAATATCTACACCGCTATCTGTATAAACATGGAAATATCTACACCGCTATGTGAATAAACATGGAAATATCTACACCGCTATCAGTATAAACATGGAAATAGTGACACCGCTATCTGTGTAAATATGGAAATATCTACACCACTATCTCTATAAACATGGAAATATCTACACCGTTATCTGTATAAACAAAGAAATATCTCCACCGCTGTCTGTATGAACTTGGAAACATCTACACCACTAGCTGTATAAACATGGAATTATCTGCAGCGTTATCTGTATAAACATGGAAATATCTACACCGCAGTCTGTGCAAAGATGGAAATATTTACAATGCTATCTCAATAAACATGGAAATAACGACACCGCCATCTGTACACACATGGAAATACGTACACAGTCATCTGTATAAACATGGAAATATCTACACCACTATCTTTATAAACATGGAAATAACTACACTGCCATCTGTATAAACATGGAATTATCTACAGAGACATCTCTATAAACATTGAAATATCTACACCGCTATATGTATAAACATGGAAGTAGCCACAAAGGTATCTGTATAAACATGGAACTATCTACACCGCCATCTGTGAAAACATGGAAATATCTACACTGTTATCTTTATAAACATGGAAATATCTACACGTCCATCTGTATAAACATGGAAATATCTACACTGCCATCTGTATAAACATGGAAATATCTACAGCGCTATCTCTATAAACATGGAAATGTCTACACGGCTATCTGTATAAACATGGAAATATCTCCACCGCTATCTGTAGAAACATGGAAATATCTACACCGCTATATGTATAAACATGGAAATATCTACACCGCTATCAGAATAAGCATGGAAATATCTACACCACTATCTGTATAAACATGGAAATATCTACACTGCCATCTGTATAAACATGGAATTACCTACACAGACATCTCTATAATCATTGAAATATCTACACCGCTATCGGTACAAACATGGAAGTAGCCACACCGCTATCTGTATAAACATGGAAATATCTCCACCGCTATCTGTAGAAACATGGAAATATCTACATCGTTATCTGAATAAACATGGAAATATCTCCACCGCTATCTCAATAAAGATGGAAATATCTACACCGCTATCTTTATAAACATGGAAATATCTGCACCGCTATCTGTATAAACATGGAAATATCTATAACATTAGCTGTGTAAACATGGAAATATCTACACAGCTATCTGTGTAAACATGGAAATATGTACACAGGTCTCTGTGTGAAGATGGAAATATCTACACCACAATCTGTGCAAATATGGAAATATCTACACCGCTATCTTAGTAAACATGGAAATATCTACACCGCTATCTGTATAAACATGGAAATATCAACACCGCTATCTGTATAAACATGGAAATGTCAACACCACGATCTGTATAAACATGGAAATATCTACACCGCAGTCTGTGCAAAGATGGAAATATCTACAATGCTATCTCAATAAACATGGAAATATAGACACCGCCATCTGTACACACATGGAAATACCTACACAGTCATCTGTATAAACATGGAAATATCTACACCACTATCTGTATAAACATGGAAATATCTACACTGCCATCTGTATAAACATGGAATTACCTACACAGACATCTCTATAACCATTGAAATATCTACACCGCTATCTGTATAAACATGGAAGTAGCCACACCGCTATCAGTATAAACATGGAAATATCTACACCGCTATCTGTATAAACATGGAAATATCTACACCACGACATGTATAAACATGGAAATATCTACACCGCTATGTGAATAAACATGGAAATACCTACACCGCTATCAGTATAAACATGGAAATATTGACACCGCTATCTGTATAAATATGGAAATATCTACACCACTATCTCTATAAACATGGAAATGTCTACACGGCTATCTGTATAAACATGGAAATATCTTCACCGCTATCTGTAGAAACATGGAAATATCTACACCGCTATCTGTATAAACATGGAAATATCTCCACCGCTATCTCTATAAAGATGGAAATATCTACACCGCTATCTTTATAAACATGGAAATATCTATACCGCTATCTGTATAAACATGGAAATATCTATAACACTATCTGTGTAAACATGGAAATATCTACACAGCTATCTGTGTAAACATGGAAATATGTACACAGGTCTCTGTGTAAAGATGGAAATACCTACACCGCAATCTGTGGAAATATGGAAATATCCACACCGCTATCTCAGTAAACATGGAAATATATAAACCGCTATCTGTACAAACATGGAAATATAAACACCGCTATCTGTATAAACATGGAAATGTCTACACCACGATCTGTATAAACATGGAAATATCTACACCACTATATGTATAAACATGGAAATATCTACACCGCTATCAGTATAAACATGGAAATATCTACACCGCTATCTCTATAAACATGGAAATATCTACACCACGACATGTATAAACATGGAAATATCTACACCGCCATGTGAATAAACATGGAAATATCTACACCGCTATCAGTAAAAACATGGAAATATCGACACCCCTATCTGTATAAATATGGACATATCTACACCACTATCTCTATAAACATGGAAATATCTACACCGTTATCTGTATAAACAAAGAAATATCTCCACTGCTGTCTGTATGAACATTGAAACATCTACACCGCTAGCTGTATAAACATGGAATTATCTGCAGCGTTATCTGTATAAACATGGAAATATCTACACCGCAGTCTGTGCAAAGATGGAAATATCTACAATGCTGTCTCAATAAACATGGAAATATCGACACCGCCATCTGTACACACATGGAAATACCTACACAGTCATCTGTATAAACATGGAAATATCTACACCACTATCTGTATAAACATGGAAATATCTACACTGCCGTCTGTATAAACATGGAATTACCTACACAGACATCTCTATAATCAATGAAATATCTACACCGCTATCTGTATAAACATGGAAGTAGCCACACCGCTATCAGTATAAACATGGAAATATCTACACCGCTATCTGTATAAACATGGAAATATCTACACCGCTATGTGAATAAACATGGAAATATCTACACCGCTATCAGTATAAACATGGAAATAGTGACACCGCTATCTGTATAAATATGGAAATATCTACACCACTATCTCTATAAACATGGAAATATCTACACCGTTATCTGTATAAACAAAGAAATATCTCCACCGCTGTCTGTATGAACTTGGAAACATCTACACCACTAGCTGTATAAACATGGAATTATCTGCAGCGTTATCTGTATAAACATGGAAATATCTACACCGCAGTCTGTGCAAAGATGGAAATATCTACAATGCTATCTCAATAAACATGGAAATAACGACACCGCCATCTGTACACACATGGAAATACGTACACAGTCATCTGTATAAACATGGAAATATCTACACCACTATCTGTATTAACATGGAAATAACTACACTGCCATCTGTATAAACATGGAATTATCTACAGAGACATCTCTATAAACATTGAAATATCTACACCGCTATATGTATAAACATGGAAGTAGCCACACCGGTATCTGTATAAACATGGAACTATCTACACCGCCATCTGTGAAAACATGGAAATATCTACACTGTCATCTTTATAAACATGGAAATATCTACACGTCCATCTGTATAAACATGGAAATATCTACACTGCCATCTGTATAAACATGGAAATATCTACAGCGCTATCTCTATAAACATGGAAATGTCTACACGGCTATCTGTATAAACATTGAAATATCTCCACCGCTATCTGTAGAAACATGGAAATATCTACACCGCTATATGTATAAACATGGAAATATCTACACCGCTATCAGAATAAGCATGGAAATATCTACACCACTATCTGTATAAACATGGAAATATCTACACTGCCATCTGTATAAACATGGAATTACCTACACAGACATCTCTATAATCATTGAAATATCTACACCGCTATCGGTACAAACATGGAAGTAGCCACACCGCTATCTGTATAAACATGGAAATATCTCCACCGCTATCTGTAGAAACATGGAAATATCTACATCGCTATCTGAATAAACATGGAAATATCTCCACCGCTATCTCAATAAAGATGGAAATATCTACAACGCTATCTTTATAAACATGGAAATATCTGCACCGCTATCTGTATAAACATGGAAATATCTATAACATTAGCTGTGTAAACATGGAAATATCTACACAGCTATCTGTGTAAACATGGAAATATGTACACAGGTCTCTGTGTGAAGATGGAAACATCTACACCACAATCTGTGCAAATATGGAAATATCTACACCGCTATCTTAGTAAACATGGAAATATCTACACCGCTATCTGTATAAACATGGAAATATCAACACCGCTATCTGTATAAACATGGAAATGTCAACACCACGATCTGTATAAACATGGAAATATCTACACCGCAGTCTGTGCAAAGATGGAAATATCTACAATGCTATCTCAATAAACATGGAAATATCGACACCGCCATCTGTACACACATGGAAATACCTACACAGTCATCTGTATAAACATGGAAATATCTACACCACTATCTGTATAAACATGGAAATATCTACACTGCCATCTGTATAAACATGGAATTACCTACACAGACATCTCTATAACCGTTGAAATATCTACACCGCTATCTGTATAAACATGGAAGTAGCCACACCGCTATCAGTATAAACATGGAAATATCTACACCGCTATCTGTATAAACATGGAAATATCTACACCACGACATGTATAAACATGGAAATATGTACACCGCTATGTGAATAAACATGGAAATACCTACACCGCTATCAGTATAAACATGGAAATATTGACACCGCTATCTGTATAAATATGGAAATATCTACACCACTATCTCTATAAACATGGAAATATCTACTCCGTTATCTGTATAAACAAAGAAATATCTCCACTGCTGTCTGTATGAACATGGAAACATCTACACCGCTAGCTGTATAAACATGGAATTATCTGCATCGTTATCTGTATAAACATGGAAATATCTACACTGCAGTCTGTGCAAAGATGGAAATATCTACAATGCTATCTCAATAAACATGGAAATATCGACACCGACATCTGTACACACATGGAAATACCTACACAGTCATCTGTATAAACATGGAAATATCTACATGTCCATCTGTATAAACATGGAAATATCTACAATGGCATCTGTATATACCTGGAAATATCTACACTGCCATCTCTATAAACATGGAAATATCTACACCGCTATCTCTACAAACATGGAAATGTCTACACGGCTATCTGTGTAAACATGGAAATATCTCCACCGCTATCTGAAGAAACATGGAAATATCTACATCGCTATCTGTAAAAACATAGAAATATCTCCACTGCTGTCTCTATAAAGATGGAAATATCTACACTGCCATCTGTATATACCTGGAAATATCTACACCGCTATCTGTATAAACATGGAAATATCTATAACACTATCTGTGTAAACATGGAAATATCTACACAGCTATCTGTGTAAACATGGAAATATGTACACAGGTCTCTGTGTAAAGATGAAAATATCGACAACGCAATCTGTGCAAATATGGAAATATCTACACCGCTATCTCAGTAAATATGGAAATATCTACACCGCTATCTGTATAAACATGGAAATATCAACACCGCTATCTGCATAAACATGGAAATGTCTACACCACGATCTGTATAAACATGGAAATATCTACACCGCTATATGTATAATCATGGAAATATCTACACCGCTATCAGTATAAACATGGAAATATCTACACCGCTATCTGTGTAAACATGGAAATATCTACAACACGACATGTATAAACATGGAAATATCTACACCGCCATGTGAATAAACATGGAAATGTCTACACCGCTATCAATAAAAACATGGAAATATCGACACCGCTATCTGTATAAATATGGAAATATCTACACCACTATCTCTATAAACATGGAAATATCTACACCGTTATCTGTATAAACAAAGAAATATCTCCACCGCTGTCTGTATGAACATGGAAACTTCTACACAGCTAGCTGTATAAACATGGAATTATCTGCAGCGTTTTCTGTATAAACATGGAAATATCTTCACCGCAGTCTGTGCAAAGATGGAAATATCTACAATGCTATCTCAATAAACATGGAAATATCGACACCGCCATCTGTACACACATGGAAATACCTACACAGTCATCTGTATAAACATGGAAATATCTACACCACTATCTGTATAAGCATGGAAATACCTACACTGCCATCTGTATAAACATGGAATTATCTACACAGACATCTCTATAACCATTGAAATATCTACACCGCTATCTTTATAAACATGGAAGTAGCCACACCGCTATCTGTATAAACATGGAAATATCTACACCGCCATCTGTGAAAACATGGAAATATCTACACTGTCATCTTTATAAACCTGGAAATATCTACACGTCCATCTGTATAAACATGGAAATATCTACACTGCCATATGTATATACCTGGAAATATCTACACTGCCATCTGTAAAAACATGGAAATATCTACACCACTTTCTCTAAAAACATGGAAATGTCTACATGGCTATCTGTATAAACATGGAAATATCTCCACCGCTATCTGTAGAAACATGGAAATATCTACATCGCTATCTGTATAAACATGGAAATATTTCCACCGCTATCTCTATAAAGAAGGAAATATCTACACCGCTATCTGTATAAACATGGAAATACCTATAACACTATCTGTGTAAACATGGAAATATCTACACAGCTATCTGTGTAAACATGGAAATATGTACACAGGTCTCTGTGTAAAGATGGAAATACCTACACCGCAATCTGTGGAAATATGGAAATATCTACACCGCGATCTCAGTAAACATGGAAATATCTAAACCGCTATCTGTACAAACATGGAAATATCAACACCGCTATCTGTATAAACATGGAAATGTCTACACCACGATCTGTATAAACATGGAAATATCTACACCGCTATATGTATAAACATAGAAATATCTACACCGATATCAGTATAAACATGGAAATATCTACACCGCTATCTGTATAAACATGGAAATATTGACACCGCTATCTGTATAAATATGGAAATATGTACACCACTATCTCTATAAACATGGAAATATCTACACCGTTATCTGTATAAACAAAGAAATATCTCCACCGCTGTCTGTATGAACATGGAAACATCTACACCGCTAGCTGTATAAACATGGAATTATCTGCAGCGTTATCTGTATAAACATGGGAATATCTACACCGCAGTCTGTGCAAAGATGGAAATATCTACAATGCTATCTCAATAAACATGGAAATATTTACACCGCCATCTGTACACACATGGAAATACCTACACAGTCATCTGAATAAACATGGAAATATCTACACCACTATCTGTATAAACGTGGAAATACCTACACTGCCATCTGTATAAACATGGAATTATCCACACAGACATCTCTATAACCATTGAAATATCTACACCGCTATCTGTATAAACATGGAAGTAGCCACACCGCTATCTGTATAAACATGGAAATATATACACCGCCATCTGTGAAAACATGGAAATATCTACACTGTCATCTTTATAAACATGGAAATATCTACACGTCCATCTGCATAAACATGGAAATATCTACACTGCCATCTGTATATACCTAGAAATATCTACACTGCCATCTGTATAAACATGGAAATATCTACACGGCTATCTCTATAAACATGGAAATGTCTACACGGCTATCTTAGTAAACATGGAAATATCTACACCGCTATCTATATAAACATGGAAATATCAACACCGCTAACTGTATAAACATGGAAATGTCTACACCACGATCTGTATAAACATGGAAATATCTACACCGCAGTCTGTGCAAAGATGGAAATATCTACAATGCTATCTCAATAAACATGGAAATATCGACACCGCCATCTGTACACACATGGAAATACCTACACAGTCATCTGTATAAACATGGAAATATCTACACCACTATCTGTATAAACATGGAAATATCTACACTGCCATCTGTATAAACATGGAATTACCTACACAGACATCTCTATAACCGTTGAAATATCTACACCGCTATCTGTATAAACATGGAAGTAGCCACACCGCTATCAGTATAAACATGGAAATATCTACACCGCTATCTGTATAAACATGGAAATATCTACACCACGACATGTATAAACATGGAAATATGTACACCGCTATGTGAATAAACATGGAAATACCTACACCGCTATCAGTATAAACATGGAAATATTGACACCGCTATCTGTATAAATATGGAAATATCTACACCACTATCTCTATAAACATGGAAATATCTACTCCGTTATCTATATAAACAAAGAAATATCTCCACTGCTGTCTGTATGAACATGGAAACATCTACACCGCTAGCTGTATAAACATGGAATTATCTGCATCGTTATCTGTATAAACATGGAAATATCTACACTGCAGTCTGTGCAAAGATGGAAATATCTACAATGCTATCTCAATAAACATGGAAATATCGACACCGACATCTGTACACACATGGAAATACCTACACAGTCATCTGTATAAACATGGAAATATCTACATGTCCATCTGTATAAACATGGAAATATCTACAATGGCATCTGTATATACCTGGAAATATCTACACTGCCATCTCTATAAACATGGAAATATCTACACCGCTATCTCTACAAACATGGAAATGTCTACACGGCTATCTGTGTAAACATGGAAATATCTCCACCGCTATCTGAAGAAACATGGAAATATCTACATCGCTATCTGTAAAAACATGGAAATATCTCCACTGCTGTCTCTATAAAGATGGAAATATCTACACTGCCATCTGTATATACCTGGAAATATCTACACCGCTATCTGTATAAACATGGAAATATCTATAACACTATCTGTGTAAACATGGAAATATCTACACAGCTATCTGTGTAAACATGGAAATATGTACACAGGTCTCTGTGTAAAGATGAAAATATCGACAACGCAATCTGTGCAAATATGGAAATATCTACACCGCTATCTCAGTAAATATGGAAATATCTACACCGCTATCTGTATAAACATGGAAATATCAACACCGCTATCTGCATAAACATGGAAATGTCTACACCACGATCTGTATAAACATGGAAATATCTACACCGCTATATGTATAATCATGGAAATATCTACACCGCTATCAGTATAAACATGGAAATATCTACACCGCTATCTGTGTAAACATGGAAATATCTACAACACGACATGTATAAACATGGAAATATCTACACCGCCATGTGAATAAACATGGAAATGTCTACACCGCTATCAATAAAAACATGGAAATATCGACACCGCTATCTGTATAAATATGGAAATATCTACACCACTATCTCTATAAACATGGAAATATCTACACCGTTATCTGTATAAACAAAGAAATATCTCCACCGCTGTCTGTATGAACATGGAAACTTCTACACAGCTAGCTGTATAAACATGGAATTATCTGCAGCGTTTTCTGTATAAACATGGAAATATCTTCACCGCAGTCTGTGCAAAGATGGAAATATCTACAATGCTATCTCAATAAACATGGAAATATCGACACCGCCATCTGTACACACATGGAAATACCTACACAGTCATCTGTATAAACATGGAAATATCTACACCACTATCTGTATAAGCATGGAAATACCTACACTGCCATCTGTATAAACATGGAATTATCTACACAGACATCTCTATAACCATTGAAATATCTACACCGCTATCTTTATAAACATGGAAGTAGCCACACCGCTATCTGTATAAACATGGAAATATCTACACCGCCATCTGTGAAAACATGGAAATATCTACACTGTCATCTTTATAAACCTGGAAATATCTACACGTCCATCTGTATAAACATGGAAATATCTACACTGCCATATGTATATACCTGGAAATATCTACACTGCCATCTGTAAAAACATGGAAATATCTACACCACTTTCTCTAAAAACATGGAAATGTCTACATGGCTATCTGTATAAACATGGAAATATCTCCACCGCTATCTGTAGAAACATGGAAATATCTACATCGCTATCTGTATAAACATGGAAATATTTCCACCGCTATCTCTATAAAGAAGGAAATATCTACACCGCTATCTGTATAAACATGGAAATACCTATAACACTATCTGTGTAAACATGGAAATATCTACACAGCTATCTGTGTAAACATGGAAATATGTACACAGGTCTCTGTGTAAAGATGGAAATACCTACACCGCAATCTGTGGAAATATGGAAATATCTACACCGCGATCTCAGTAAACATGGAAATATCTAAACCGCTATCTGTACAAACATGGAAATATCAACACCGCTATCTGTATAAACATGGAAATGTCTACACCACGATCTGTATAAACATGGAAATATCTACACCGCTATATGTATAAACATAGAAATATCTACACCGATATCAGTATAAACATGGAAATATCTACACCGCTATCTGTATAAACATGGAAATATTGACACCGCTATCTGTATAAATATGGAAATATGTACACCACTATCTCTATAAACATGGAAATATCTACACCGTTATCTGTATAAACAAAGAAATATCTCCACCGCTGTCTGTATGAACATGGAAACATCTACACCGCTAGCTGTATAAACATGGAATTATCTGCAGCGTTATCTGTATAAACATGGGAATATCTACACCGCAGTCTGTGCAAAGATGGAAATATCTACAATGCTATCTCAATAAACATGGAAATATTTACACCGCCATCTGTACACACATGGAAATACCTACACAGTCATCTGAATAAACATGGAAATATCTACACCACTATCTGTATAAACGTGGAAATACCTACACTGCCATCTGTATAAACATGGAATTATCCACACAGACATCTCTATAACCATTGAAATATCTACACCGCTATCTGTATAAACATGGAAGTAGCCACACCGCTATCTGTATAAACATGGAAATATATACACCGCCATCTGTGAAAACATGGAAATATCTACACTGTCATCTTTATAAACATGGAAATATCTACACGTCCATCTGCATAAACATGGAAATATCTACACTGCCATCTGTATATACCTAGAAATATCTACACTGCCATCTGTATAAACATGGAAATATCTACACGGCTATCTCTATAAACATGGAAATGTCTACACGGCTATCTTAGTAAACATGGAAATATCTACACCGCTATCTATATAAACATGGAAATATCAACACCGCTAACTGTATAAACATGGAAATGTCTACACCACGATCTGTATAAACATGGAAATATCTACACCGCAGTCTGTGCAAAGATGGAAATATCTACAATGCTATCTCAATAAACATGGAAATATCGACACCGCCATCTGTACACACATGGAAATACCTACACAGTCATCTGTATAAACATGGATATATCTACACCACTATCTGTATAAACATGGAAATATCTACACAGCCATCTGTATAAACATGGAATTACCTACACAGACATCTCTATAATCATTGAAATATCTACACCGCTATCTGTATAAACATGGAAGTAGCCACACCGCTATCAGTATAAACATGGAAATATCTACACCGCTATCTGTATAAACATGGAAATATCTACAGCACGAGATGTATAAACATGGAAATATCTACACCGCTATGTGAATAAACATGGAAATACCTACACCGCTATCAGTATAAACATGGAAATATTGACACCGCTATCTGTATAAATATGGAAATATCTACACCACTACCTCTATAAACATGGAAATATCTACACCGTTATCTGTATAAACAAAGAAATATCTCCACTGCTGTCTGTATGAACATGGAAACATATACACCGCTAGCTGTATAAACATGGAATTATCTGCAGCGTTATCTGTATAAATATGGGAATATCTACACTGCAGTCTGTGCAAAGATGGAAATATCTACAATGCTATCTCAATAAACATGGAAATATCGACACCACCATCTGTACACACATGGAAATACCTACACAGTCATCTGTATAAACATGGAAATATCTACACCACTATCTGCATAAACATGGAAATACCTACACTGCCATCTGTATAAACATGGAATTATCTACACAGACATATGTATAACCATTGAAATATCTACACCGCTATCTGTATAAACATGGAAGTAGCCACACCGCTATCTGTATAAACATGGAAATATCTACACCGCCATCTGTGAAAACATGGAAATATCTACACTGTCACCTTTATAAACATGGAAATATCTACACGTCCATCTGTATAACCATGGAAATATCTACAATGCCATCTGTATATACCTGGAAATATCTACACTGCCATCTCTATAAACATGGAAATATCTACACCGCTATCTCTACAAACATGGAAATGTCTACACGGCTATCTGTGTAAACATGGAAATATCTCCACCGCTATCTGAAGAAACATGGAAATATCTACATCGCTATCTGTAAAAACATGGAAATAGCTCCACTGCTATCTCTGTAAAGATGGAAATATCTACACTGCCATCTGTATATACCTGGAAATATCTACACCGCTATCTGTATAAACATGGAAATATCTACACCGCTTTCTCCATAAACATGGAAATGTCTACATGGCTTTCTGTATAAACATGGAAATACCTATAACACTATCTGTGTAAACATGGAAATATCTACACAGCTATCTGTGTAAAGATGGAAATATGTACACAGGTCTCTGTGTAAAGATGGAAATATCTACACCGCAATCTGTGCAAATATGGAAATATCTACACCGCTATCTCAGTAAACATGGAAATACCTACACCGCTATCTGTATAAACATGGAAATATCAACACAGCTATCTGTATAAACATGGAAATGTCTACACCACGATCTGTATAAACAAGGAAATATCTTCACCGCTATATGTATAAACATGGAAATATCTACACCGCTATCAGTATAAACATGGAAATATCTACACCGCTATCTGTATAAACATGGAAATATCTACACTGCCATCTGTATAAACATGGAATTACCTACACAGACATCTCTATAATCATTGAAATATCTACACCGCTATCTGTATAAACATGGAATTAGCCACACCGCTATTAGTATGAACATGGAAATATCTACACCGCTATCTGTATAAACATGGAAATGTCTACACCACGACGTGTATAAACATGGAAATATCTACACCGCTATGTGAATAAACATGGAAATATCTACACCGATATCAGTATAAACATGGAAATGTTGACACCAATATCTGTATAAATATGGAAATATCAACACCACTATCTCTATAAACATGGAAATATCTTCACCGTTATCTGTATAAACAAAGAAATATCTCCACCGCTTTCAGTATGATCATGGAAACATCTACACCGCTAGGTGTATAAACATGGAATTATCTGCAGCGTTATCTGTATAAACATGGAAATATCTACACCGCAGTCTGTGCAAAGATGGAAATATCTACAATGCTATCTCAATAAACATGGAAATATCGACAATGCCGTCTGTACACACATGGAAATACCTACACAGTCATCTGTATAAACATGGAAATATCTACACAACTATCTGTATAAACATGGAAATACCTTCATTGCCATCTGTATAAACACGGAATTATCTACACAGACATCTCTATGAATATTGAAATATCTACACCGCTATCTGTATAAACGTGGAAGTAGCCACACCGCTATCTGTATAAACATGGAAATATCTACAACGCCATCTGTGAAAACATGGAAATATCTACACTGTCATCTTTAAAAACATGGAAATATCTACACGTCCATCTGTATAAACATGGAAATATCTACACTGCCATCTGTATATACCTGGAAATATCTACACTGCCATCTGTATAAACATGGAAATATCTACGCCGCTATCTCTATAAACATGGAAATGTCTACACGGCTATCTGTATAAACACGGAAGTATCTCCACCGCTATCTGTAGAAACATGGAAATATCTACACCGCTATCTGTATAAACATGGAAATATCTCCACCGCTATCTCTATAAAGATGGAAATATCTACACCGCTATGTTTATAAACATGGAAATATCTACACCGCTATCTGTATAAACATGTAAATATCTATAACCCTATCTGTGTAAACATGGAAATATCTACACAGCTATCTGTGTAAACATGGAAATATGTACACAGGTCTCTGTGTAAAGATGGAAATACCTACACCGCAATCTGTGGAAATATGGAAATATCTACACCGCTATCTCAGTAAACATGGAAATATCTAAACCGCTATCTGTACAAACATGGAAATATCAACACCGCTATCTGTAAAAACATGGAAATGTCTACACCACGATCTGTATAAACATGGAAATATCTACACCTCTATCAGTGTAAACATGGAAATATCTACACCGCTATCTGTATAAACATGGAAATATCTACACCACGACATGTATAAACATGGAAATATCTACACCGCCATGTGAATAAACATGGAAATATCTACACCGCTATCAGTAAAAACATGGAAATATCGACACCGCTATCTGTATAAATATGGAGATATCTACACCACTATCTCCATAAACATGGAAATATCTGCACCATTATCTGTATAAACAAAGAAATATCTCCACCGCTGTCTGTATGAACATGGAAACATCTACACCGCTAGCTGTATAAACATGGAATTTTCTGCAGCGTTATCTCTATAAACATGGAAATATCTACACCGCAGTCTGTGCAAAGATGGAAATATCTACAATGCTGTCTCAATAAACATGGAAATATCGACACAGCCATCTGTACACACATGGAAATACCTACACAGTCATCTGTATAAACATGGAAATATCTACACCACTATCTGTATAACCATGGAAATATCTACACAGCCATCTGTATAAACATGGAATTACCTACACAGACATCTCTATAATCAATGAAATATCTACACCGCTATCTGTATAAACATGGAAGTAGCCACACCGCTATCAGTATAAACATGGAAATATCTACACCGCTATCTGTATAAACATGGAAATATCTACACCGCTATGTGAATAAACTTGGAAATATCTACACCGCTATCAGTATAAACATGGAAATATTGACACCGCTATCTGTATAAATATGGAAATATCTACACCACCATCTCTATAAACATGGAAATATCTACACCGTTATATGTATAAACGAAGAAATATCTCCACCGCTGTCTGTATGAACTTGGAAACATCTACAACGCTAGCTGTATAAACATGGAATTATCTGCAGCGTTATATGTATAAACATGGAAATATCTACACCGCAGTCTGTGCAAAGATGGAAATATCTACAATGCTATCTCAATAAACATGGAAATATCAACACCGCCATCTGTACACACATGGAAATACCTACACAGTCATCTGTATAAACATGGAAATATCTACACCACTATCTGTATAAACATGGAAATACCTACACTGCCATGTGTATAAACATGGAATTATCTACACAGACATCTCTATAAACATTGAAATATCTACACCGCTATCTGTATAAACATGGAAGTAGCCACACCGGTATCTGTATAAACATGGAAATAACTACACCGCCATCTGTAAAAACATGGAAATATCTACACTGTCATCTTTATAAACATGGAAATATCTACACGTCCATCTGTATAAACATGGAAATATCTACACTGCCATCTGTATATACCTGGGAATATCTACACTGCCATCTGTATAAACATGGAAATATCTACAGCGCTATCTCTATAAACATGGAAATGTCTACACGGCTATCTGTATAAACATGGAAACATCTCCACCGCTATCTTTAGAAACATGGAAATATCTTCACCGCTATATGTATAAACATGGAAATATCTACACCGCTATCAGGATAAACATGGAAATATCTACACCGCTATCTGTATAAACATGGAAATATCTACACTGCCATCTGCATAAACATGGAATTACCTACACAGACATCTCTATAATCATTGAAATATCTACACCGCTATCTGTATAAACATGGAAGTTGCCACACCGCTATCAGTATAAACATGGAAGTTGCCACACCGCTATCAGTATAAACATGGAAATATCTACACCGCTATCTGTATAAACATGGAAATATCTACACCACGACGTGTATAAACATGGAAATATCTACACCGCTATGTGAATAAACATGGAAATATCTACACCGATATCAGTATAAACATGGAAATATTGACAACGCTATCTGTATAAATATGGAAATATCAACACAACTATCTCTATAAACATGGAAATATCTACACCGTTATCTGTATAAACAAAGAAATATCTCCACCACTTTCTGTATGATCATGGAAACACCTACACCGCTAGGTGTATAAATATGGAATTGTCTGCAGCGTTATCTGTATAAACATGGAAATATCTACACCGCAGTCCGTGCAAAGATGGAAATATCTACAATGCTATCTCAATAAACATGGAAATATCGACACCGCCATCTGTACACACATGGAAATACCTACACAGTCATCTGTATAAACATGGAAATATCAACACCACTATCTGTATAAACATGGAAATACCTTCATTGCCATCTGTATAAACATGGAATTATCTACACAGACATCTCTATAACCATTGAAATATCTACACCGCTATCTGTATAAACATGGAAGTAGCCACACCGCTATCTGTATAAACATGGAAATATCTACACCGCAGTCTGTGCAAAGATGGAAATATCTACAATGCTATCTCAATAAACATGGAAATATCGACACCGCCATCTGTACACACATGGAAATACCTACACAGTCATCAGTATAAACATGGAAATATCTACACCACTATCTGTATAAACATGGAAATACCTTCATTGCCATCTGTATAAACACGGAATTATCTACACAGACATCTCTATAACCATTGAAAGATCTGCACCGCTATCTGTATAAACATGGAAGTAGCCACACCGCTATCTGTATAAACATGGAAAGATCTACACCGCCATCTGTGAAAACATGGAAATATCTACACTGTCATCTTTATAAACCTGGAAATATCTACACGTCCATCTGTATAAACATGGAAATATCTACACTGCCATCTGTATATACCTGGAAATATCTACACTGCCATCTGTATAAACATGGAAATATCTACACCGATATCTCTATAAACATGGAAATGTCTACACGGCTATCTGTATAAACATGGAAATATCTCCACCGCTATCTGTAGAAACATGGAAATATCTACACCGCTATCTGTATAAACATGGAAATATCTCCACCGCTATCTCTATAAAGATGGAAATATCTACACCGCTATCTTTATAAACATGGAAATATCTACACCGCTATCTGCATAAACATGGAAATATCTATAACACTATCTGTGTAAACATGGAAATATCTACACAGCTATCTGTGTAAACATGGAAATATGTACACAGGTCTCTGTGTAAAGATGGAAATACCTACACCGCAATCTGTGGAAATATGGAAATATCTACACCGCTATCTCAGTAAACATGGAAATATATAAACCGCTATCTGTACAAACATGGAAATATAAACACCGCTATCTGTATAAACATGGAAATGTCTACACCACGATCTGTATAAACATGGAAATATCTACACCACTATATGTATAAACATGGAAATATCTACACCACGACATGTATAACATGGAAATATCTACACCGCCATGTGAATAAACATGGAAATATGTACACCGCTATCAGTAAAAACATGGAAATATCGACACCGCTATCTGTATAAATATGGACATATCTACACCACTATCTCTATAAACATGGAAATATCTACACCGTTATCTGTATAAACAAAGAAATATCTCCACCGCTGTCTGTATGAACATTGAAACATCTACACCGCTACCTGTATAAACATGGAATTATCTGCAGCGTTATCTGTACAAACATGGAAATATCTACACCGCAGTCTGTGCAAAGATGGAAATATCTACAATGCTGTCTCAATAAACATGGAAATATCGACACCGCCATCTGTACACACATGGAAATACCTACACAGTCATCTGTATAAACATGGAAATATCTACACCACTATCTGTATAAACATGGAAATATCTACACTGCCGTCTGCATAAACATGGAATTACCTACACAGACGTCTCTATAATCAATGAAATATCTACAAAGCTATCTGTATAAACATGGAAGTAGCCACACCGCTATCAGTATAAACATGGAAATATCTACACCGCTATCTGTATAAACATGGAAATATCTACACCGCTATGTGAATAAACATGGAAATATCTACACCGCTATCAGTATAAACATGGAAATAGTGACACCGCTATCTGTCTAAATATGGAAATATCTACACCACTATCTCTATAAACATGGAAATATCTACACCGTTATCTGTATAAACAAAGAAATATCTCCACCGCTGTCTGTATGAACTTGGAAACATCTACACCACTAGCTGTATAAACATGTAATTATCTGCAGCGTTATCTGTATAAACATGGAAATATCTACACCGCAGTCTGTGCAAAGATGGAAATATCTACAATGCTATCTCAATAAACATGGAAATAACGACACCGCCATCTGTACACACATGGAAATACCTACACAGTCATCTGTATAAACATGGAAATATCTACACCACTATCTGTATAAACATGGAAATAACTACACTGCCATCTGTATAAACATGGAATTATCTACAGAGACATCTCTATAAACATTGAAATATCTACACCGCTATATGTATAAACATGGAAGTAGCCACACCGGTATCTGTAGAAACATGGAAATATCTACACCGCCATCTGTGAAAACATGGAAATATCTACACTGTCATCTTTATAAACATGGAAATATCTACACATCCATCTGTATAAACATGGAAATATCTACACTGCCATCTGTATATACCTGGAAATATCTACACTGCCATCTGTATAAACATGGAAATATCTACAGCGCTATCTCTATAAACATGGAAATGTCTACACGGCTATCTGTATAAACATGGAAATATCTCCACCGCTATCTGTAGAAACATGGAAATATCTACACCGCTATATGTATAAACATGGAAATATCTACACCGCTATCAGAATAAACATGGAAATATCTACACCGCTATCTGTATAAACATGGAAATATCTACACTGCCATCTGTATAAACATGGAAATATCTACAGCGCTATCTCTATAAACATGGAAATGTCTACACGGCTATCTGTATAAACATGGAAATATCTCCACCGCTATCTGTTGAAACATGGAAATATCTACACCGCTATATGTATAAACATGGAAATATCTACACCGCTATCAGAATAAACATGGAAATTTCTCCACCGCTATCTGTATAAACATGGAAGTAGCCACACCGCTATCAGTATAAACATGGAAATATCTACACCGCTATCTGTATAAACATGGAAATATCTTCACCACGACGTGTATAAACATGGAAATATCTACACCGCTATGTGAATAAACATGGAAATATCTACACCGATATCAGTATAAACATGGAAATATTGACACCGCTATCTGTATAAATATGGAAATATCAACACCACTATCTCTATAAACATGGAAATATCTACACCGTCATCTGTATAAACAAAGAAATATCTCCACCGCTTTCTGTATGATCATGGAAACTCCTACACCGCTAGGTGTATAAACATGGAATTATCTGCAGCGTTATCTGTATAAACATGGAAATATCTACACCGCAGTCTGTGCAAAGATGGAAATATCTACAATGCTATCACAATAAACATGGAAATATCGACACCGCCATCTGTACAAACATGGAAATACCTACAGAGTCATCTCTGTAAACATGGAAATATCTACACCACTATCTGTATAAAGATGGAAATACCTACACTGCCATCTGTATAAACATGGAATTATCTACACAGACATCTCTATAAACATTGAAATATCTACACCGCTATCTGTATAAACATGGAAGTATCCACACCGGTATCTGTATAAACATGGAAATATCTACACCACCATCAGTGAAAACATGGAAATATCTACACTGTCATATTTATAAACATGGAAATATCTACACGTCCATCTGTATAAACATGGAAATATCTACACTGCCATCTGTATATACCTGGAAATATCTACACTGCCATCTCTATAAACATGGAAATATCTACAGCGCTATCTCTATAAACATGGAAATGTCTACACGGCTATCTGTATAAACATGGAAATATCTCCACCGCTATCTGTAGAAACATGGAAATATCTACACCGCTATCAGTATAAACATGGAAATATCTACACCGCTATCTGTATAAACATGGAAATACCTTCACTGCCATCTGTATAAACATGGAATTACCTTCACAGACATCTCTATAATCATTGAAATATCTACACCGCTATCTGTATAAACATGGAAGTAGCCACACCGCTATCAGTATAAACATGGAAATATCTACACCGCTATCTGTATAAACATGGAAATATCTTCACCGCTATGTGAATAAACATGGAAAAATCTACACCGCTATCAGTATAGACATGGAAATATTGACTCCGCTATCTGTATAAATATGGAAATATCTACACCGTTATCTGTATAAACGAAGAAATATCTCCAACGCTTTCTGTATGAACTTGGAAACATGTACACCGCTAGCTGTATAAACATGGAATTATCTGCAGCGTTATCTGCATAAACATGGAAATATCTACACCGCAGTCTGTGCAAAGATGGAAATATCTACAATGCTATCTCAATAAACATGGAAATATCGACACCACCATCTGTACACATATGGAAATAGCTACACAGTCATCTGTATAAACATGGAAATATCTACACCACTATCTGTATAAACATGGAAATAACTACACTGCCATCTGTATAAACATGGAATTATCTACACAGACATCTCTATAAACATTGAAATATCTACACCGCTATCTGTATAAACATGGAAGTAGCCACAACGGTATCTCTATAAACATGGAAATAACTACACCGCCATCTGTGAAAACATGGAAATATCTACACTGTCATCTTTATAAACATGGAAATATCTACACGTCCATCTGTATAAACATGGAAATATCTACACTGCCATCTGTATATACCTGGGAATATCTACACTGCCATCTGTATAAACATGGAAATATCTACAGCGCTATCAATATAAACATGGAAATGTTTACACGGCTATCTGTATAAACATGGAAATATCTCCACCGCTATCTGTAGAAACATGGAAATATCTACACCGCTATATGTATAAACATGGAAATATCTACACCGCTATGAGTATAAACATGGAAATACCTACAGAGTCATCTCTGTAAACATGGAAATATCTACACCGCTATCTGTATAAACATGGAAATATCTACACTGCCATCTGCATAAAGATGGAATTACCTACACAGACATCTCTATAATCATTGAAATATCTACACCGCTATCTGTATAAACATGGAAGTAGCCACACCGCTATCAGTATAAACATGGAAATATCTACACCGCTATCTGTATAAACATGGAAATATCTACACCACGACGTGTATAAACATGGAAATATCTACACCGCTATGTGAATAAACATGGAAATATCTACACCGATATCAGTATAAACATGGAAATATTGACACCGCTATCTGTATAAATATGGAAATATCAACACAACTATCTCTATAAACATGGAAATATCTACACCGTTATCTGTATAAACAAAGAAATATCTCCACCACTTTCTGTATGATCATGGAAACACCTACACCGCTAGGTGTATAAACATGGAATTATCTGCAGCGTTATCTGTATAAACATGGAAATATCTACACCGCAGTCTGTGCAAAGATGGAAATATCTACAATGCTATCTCAATAAACATGGAAATATCGACACCGCCATCTGTACACACATGGAAATACCTACACAGTCATCTGTATAAACATGGAAATATCAACACCACTATCTGTATAAACATGGAAATACCTTCATTGCCATCTGTATAAACACGGAATTATCTACACAGACATCTGTATAACCATTGAAATATCTACACCGCTATCTGTATAAACATGGAAGTAGCCACACCGCTATCTGTATAAACATGGAAATATCTACACCGCAGTCTGTGCAAAGATGGAAATATCTACAATGCTATCTCAATAAACATGGAAATATCGACACCGCCATCTGTACACACATGGAAATACCTACACAGTCATCAGTATAAACATGGAAATATCTACACCACTATCTGTATAAACACGGAAATACCTTCATTGCCATCTGTATAAACACGGAATTATCTACACAGACATCTCTATAACCATTGAAATACCTACACCGCTATCTGTATAAACATGGAGGTAGCCACACCGCTATCTGTTTAAACATGGAAAGATCTACACCGCCATCTGTGAAAACATAGAAATATCTACACTGTCATCTTTATAAACATGGAAATATCTACACTGCCATCTGTATATACCTGGAAATATCTACACTGCCATCTGTATAAACATGGAAATATCTACACTGCCATCTGTATATACCTGGAAATATCTACACTGCCATCTGTATAAACATGGAAATATCTACACCGCTATCAGAATAAACATGGAAATATCTACACCGCTATCTGTATAAACATGGAAATATCTACACTGCTATCTGTATAAACATGGAAATATCTCCACCGCTATCTCTATAAAGATGGAAATATCTACACCGCTATCTTTATAAACATGGAAATATCTACACCGCTATCTGCATAAACATGGAAATATCTATAACACTATCTGTGTAAACATGGAAATATCTACACAGCTATCTGTGTAAACATGGAAATATGTACACAGGTCTCTGTGTAAAGATGGAAATACCTACACCGCAATCTGTGGAAATATGGAAATATCTACACCGCTATCTCAGTAAACATGGAAATATATAAACCGCTATCTGTACAAACATGGAAATATAAACACCGCTATCTGTATAAACATGGAAATGTCTACACCACGATCTGTATAAACATGGAAATATCTACACCACTATATGTAAAAACATGGAAATATCTACACCACGACATGTATAAACATGGAAATATCTACACCGCCATGTGAATAAACATGGAAATATGTACACCGCTATCAGTAAAAACATGGAAATATCGACACCGCTATCTGTATAAATATGGACATATCTACACCACTATCTCTATAAACATGGAAATATCTACACCGTTATCTGTATAAACAAAGAAATATCTCCACCGCTGTCTGTATGAACATTGAAACATCTACACCGCTACCTGTATAAACATGGAATTATCTGCAGCGTTATCTGTACAAACATGGAAATATCTACACCGCAGTCTGTGCAAAGATGGAAATATCTACAATGCTGTCTCAATAAACATGGAAATATCGACACCGCCATCTGTACACACATGGAAATACCTACACAGTCATCTGTATAAACATGGAAATATCTACACCACTATCTGTATAAACATGGAAATATCTACACTGCCGTCTGTATAAACATGGAATTACCTACACAGACGTCTCTATAATCAATGAAATATCTACAAAGCTATCTGTAGAAACATGGAAGTAGCCACACCGCTATCAGTATAAACATGGAAATATCTACACCGCTATCTGTATAAACATGGAAATATCTACACCGCTATGTGAATAAACATGGAAATATCTACACCGCTATCAGTATAAACATGGAAATAGTGACACCGCTATCTGTCTAAATATGGAAATATCTACACCACTATCTCTATAAACATGGAAATATCTACACCGTTATCTGTATAAACAAAGAAATATCTCCACCGCTGTCTGTATGAACTTGGAAACATCTACACCACTAGCTGTATAAACATGTAATTATCTGCAGCGTTATCTGTATAAACATGGAAATATCTACACCGCAGTCTGTGCAAAGATGGAAATATCTACAATGCTATCTCAATAAACATGGAAATAACGACACCGCCATCTGTACACACATGGAAATACCTACACAGTCATCTGTATAAACATGGAAATATCTACACCACTATCTGTATAAACATGGAAATAACTACACTGCCATCTGTATAAACATGGAATTATCTACAGAGACATCTCTATAAACATTGAAATATCTACACCGCTATATGTATAAACATGGAAGTAGCCACACCGGTATCTGTAGAAACATGGAAATATCTACACCGCCATCTGTGAAAACATGGAAATATCTACACTGTCATCTTTATAAACATGGAAATATCTACACATCCATCTGTATAAACATGGAAATATCTACACTGCCATCTGTATATACCTGGAAATATCTACACTGCCATCTGTATAAACATGGAAATATCTACAGCGCTATCTCTATAAACATGGAAATGTCTACACGGCTATCTGTATAAACATGGAAATATCTCCACCGCTATCTGTAGAAACATGGAAATATCTACACCGCTATATGTATAAACATGGAAATATCTACACCGCTATCAGAATAAACATGGAAATATCTACACCGCTATCTGTATAAACATGGAAATATCTACACTGCCATCTGTATAAACATGGAAATATCTACAGCGCTATCTCTATAAACATGGAAATGTCTACACGGCTATCTGTATAAACATGGAAATATCTCCACCGCTACCTGTTGAAACATGGAAATATCTACACCGCTATATGTATAAACATGGAAATATCTACACCGCTATCAGAATAAACATGGAAATTTCTCCACCGCTATCTGTATAAACATGGAAGTAGCCACACCGCTATCAGTATAAACATGGAAATATCTACACCGCTATCTGTATAAACATGGAAATATCTTCACCACGACGTGTATAAACATGGAAATATCTACACCGCTATGTGAATAAACATGGAAATATCTACACCGATATCAGTATAAACATGGAAATATTGACACCGCTATCTGTATAAATATGGAAATATCAACACCACTATCTCTATAAACATGGAAATATCTACACCGTCATCTGTATAAACAAAGAAATATCTCCACCGCTTTCTGTATGATCATGGAAACTCCTACACCGCTAGGTGTATAAACATGGAATTATCTGCAGCGTTATCTGTATAAACATGGAAATATCTACATCGCAGTCTGTGCAAAGATGGAAATATCTACAATGCTATCACAATAAACATGGAAATATCGACACCGCCATCTGTACAAACATGGAAATAGCTACAGAGTCATCTCTGTAAACATGGAAATATCTACACCACTATCTGTATAAACATGGAAATACCTACACTGCCATCTGTATAAACATGGAATTATCTACACAGACATCTCTATAAACATTGAAATATCTACACCGCTATCTGTATAAACATGGAAGTATCCACACCGGTATCTGTATAAACATGGAAATATCTACACCACCATCAGTGAAAACATGGAAATATCTACACTGTCATATTTATAAACATGGAAATATCTACACGTCCATCTGTATAAACATGGAAATATCTACACTGCCATCTGTATATACCTGGAAATATCTACACTGCCATCTCTATAAACATGGAAATATCTACAGCGCTATCTCTATAAACATGGAAATGTCTACACGGCTATCTGTATAAACATGGAAATATCTCCACCGCTATCTGTAGAAACATGGAAATATCTACACCGCTATATGTATAAACATGGAAATATCTACACCGCTATCAGTATAAACATGGAAATATCTACACCGCTATCTGTATAAACATGGAAATATCTTCACTGCCATCTGTATAAACATGGAATTACCTTCACAGACATCTCTATAATCATTGAAATATCTACACCGCTATCTGTATAAACATGGAAGTAGCCACACCGCTATCAGTATAAACATGGAAATATCTACACCGCTATCTGTATAAACATGGAAATATCTACACCGCTATGTGAATAAACATGGAAAAATCTACACCGCTATCAGTATAAACATGGAAATAGTGACACCGCTATCTGTCTAAATATGGAAATATCTACACCACTATCTCTATAAACATGGAAATATCTACACCGTTATCTGTATAAACAAAGAAATATCTCCACCGCTGTCTGTATGAACTTGGAAACATCTACACCACTAGCTGTATAAACATGTAATTATCTGCAGCGTTATCTGTATAAACATGGAAATATCTACACCGCAGTCTGTGCAAAGATGGAAATATCTACAATGCTATCTCAATAAACATGGAAATAACGACACCGCCATCTGTACACACATGGAAATACCTACACAGTCATCTGTATAAACATGGAAATATCTACACCACTATCTGTATAAACATGGAAATAACTACACTGCCATCTGTATAAACATGGAATTATCTACAGAGACATCTCTATAAACATTGAAATATCTACACCGCTATATGTATAAACATGGAAGTAGCCACGCCGGTATCTGTAGAAACATGGAAATATCTACACCGCCATCTGTGAAAACATGGAAATATCTACACTGTCATCTTTATAAACATGGAAATATCTACACATCCATCTGTATAAACATGGAAATATCTACACTGCCATCTGTATATACCTGGAAATATCTACACTGCCATCTGTATAAACATGGAAATATCTACAGCGCTATCTCTATAAACATGGAAATGTCTACACGGCTATCTGTATAAACATGGAAGTAGCCACACCGCTATCTGTATAAACATGGAAATATCTACACCGCCATCTGTGAAAACATGGAAATATCTACACTGTCATCTTTATAAACATGGAAATATCTACACGTCCATCTGTATAAACATGGAAATATCTACACTGCCATCTGTATATACCTGGAAATATCTACACTGCCATCTGTATAAACATGGAAATATCTACACCGTTATCTCTTTAAACATGGAAATGTCTACACGGCTATCTGTATAAACATGGAAATATCTCCACCGCTATCTGTAGAAACATGGAAATATCTACATCGCTATCTGTATAAACATGGAAATATCTCCACCGCTATCTCTATAAAGATGGAAATATCTACACCGCTATCTTTATAAACATGGAAATATCTACACCGCTATCTGTATAAACATGGAAATATCTACACCGCTATCTGTATAAACATGGAAATATCTACACCGCTATATGTATAAACATGGAAATATGTACACCGCTATCAGTATAAACATGGAAATATCTACACCGCTATCTGTATAAACATGGAAATATCTACACCACGACGTGTATAAACATGGAAATATCTACACCGCTATGTGAATAAACATGGAAATATCTACACCGCTATCAGTATAAACATGGAAATATTGACACCGCTATCTGTATAAATATGGAAATATCAACACCACTATCTCTACAAACATGGAAATATCTACACCGTTATCTGTATAAACAAAGAAATATCTCCACCGCTGTCTGTATGAACATGGAAACATCTACACCGCTATCTGTATAAACATGGAATTATCTGCAGCGTTATCTGTATAAACATGGAAATATCTACACCGCAGTCTGTGCAAAGATGGAAATATCTACAATACTGTCTCAATAAACATGGAAATATCGACACCGCCATCTGTACACACATGGAAATAGCTACACAGTCATCTGTATAAACATGGAAATATCTACACCACTATCTGTATAAACATGGAAATATCTACACTGCCATCTGTAAACATGAAATTACCTACACAGACATCTCTATAATCATTGAAATATCTACACCGCTATCTGTATAAACATGGAAGTAGCCACACCGCTATCAGTATAAACATGGAAATATCTACTCCCCTATCTGTATAAACATGGAAATATCTACACCACGACGTGTATAAACATGGAAATATCTACACCGCTATCAGTATAAACATGGAAATATTGACACCGCTATCTGTATAAATATGGAAATATCTACACCACTATCTCTATAAACATGGAAATATCTACACCGTTATCTGTATAAACAAAGAAATATCTCCACCGCTGTCTGTATGAACTTGGAAACATCTACACCGCTAGCTTTATAAACATGGAATTATCTGCAGCATTATCTGTATAAACATGGAAATATCTACACCGCAGTCTGTGCAAAGATGGAAATATCTACAATGCTATCTCAATAAACATGGAAATATCGACACCGCCATCTGTACACAAATGGAAATACCTACACAGTCATCTGTATAAACATGGAAATATCTACACCACCATCTGTATAAACATGGAAATAACTACACTGCCATCTGTATAAACATGGAATTATCTACACAGACATCTCTATAACCATTGAAATATCTACACCGCTATCTGTATAAACATGGAAGTAGCCACACCGCTATCTGTATAAACATGGAAATATCTACACTGCCATCTGTGAAAACATGGAAATATCTTCACTGTCATCTTTATAAACATGGAAATATCTACACGTCCGTCTGTATAAACATGGAAATATCTGCACTGCCATCTGTATATACCTGGAAATATCTACACTGCCATCTGTATAAACATGGAAATATCTACACCGCTATCTCTATAAACATGGAAATGTCTACACGGCTATCTGTATAAACATGGAAATATCTCCACCGCTATCTGTAGAAACATGGAAATATCTACATCGCTATCTGTATAAACATGGAAATATCTCCACCGCTATCTCTATAAAGATGGAAATATCTACACCGCTATCTTTATAAACATGGAAATATCTACACCGCTATCTGTATAAACATGGAAATATCTATAACACTATCTGTGTAAACATGGAAATACCTACACAGCTATCTGTGTAAACATGGAAATATGTACACAGGTCTCTGTGTAAAGATGGAAATATCTACACCGCAATCTGTGCAAATATGGAAATATCTACACCGCTATCTCAGTAAACATGGAAATATCTACACCGCTATCTGTATAAACATGGAAATACCAACACCGCTATCTGTATAAACATGGAAATGTCTACCCCACGATCTGTATAAACATGGAAATATCTACACCGCTATATGTATAAACATGGAAATATCTACACCGCTATCAGTATAAACATGGAAATATCTACACCGCTATCTGTATAAACATGGAAATATCTACACCACGACATGTATAAACATGGAAATATCTACACCGCCATGTGAATATACATGGAAATATCCACACCGCTATCTGTATAAATATGGAAATATCTACACCACTATCTCTATAAACATGGAAATATCTACACCGTTATCTGTATAAACAAAGAAATATCTCCACCGCTGTCTGTATGAACATGGAAACATCTACACCGCTAGCTGTATAAACATGGAATTATCTGCAGCGTTATCTGTATAAACATGGAAATATCTACACCACTATCTGTATATACATGGAAATATCTACACTGCCATCTGTATAAACATGGAATTACCTACACAGACATCTCTATAATCATTGAAATATCTACACCGCTATCTGTACAAACATGGAAGTAGCCACACCGCTATCAGTATAAACATGGAAATATCTATAACACTATCTGTGTAAACATGGAAATATGTACACAGGTCTCTGTGTAAAGATGGAAATACCTACACCGCAATCTGTGCAAATATGGAAATATCTACACCACTATCTCAGTAAACATGGTAATATCTACACCGCTATCTGTAAATCATGGAAATATCAACACCGCTATCTGTATAAACATGGAAATGTCTACACGGCTATCTGTATAAACATGGAAATATCTCCACCGCTATCTGTAAAAACAAGGAAATATCAACACCGCTATCTGTATAAAAATGGAAATGTCTACACCACGATCTGTATAAACATGGAAATATCTACACCGCTATATGTATAAACATGGAAATATCTACACCGCTATCAGTATAAACATGGAAATATCTACACCGCTATCTGTATAAACATTGAAATATCTACACCACGACATGTATAAACATGGAAATATCTACACCGCCATGTGAATAAACATGGAAATATCTACACAGCTATCAGTAAAAACATGGAAATATCGACACCGCTATCAGTGTAAATATGGAAATATCTACACCACTATTTCTATAAACATGGAAATATCTACACCGTTATCTGTATAAACAAAGAAATATGTCCACCGCTGTCTGTATGAACATGGAAACATCTACACCGCTAGCTGTATAAACATGGAATTATATGCAGCGTTATCTGTATAAACATGGAAATATCTACACCACTATCTGTATAAACATGGAAATATCTACACTGCCATCTGTATAAACATGGAATTACCTACACAGACATCTCTATAATCATTGAAATATCTACACCGCTATCTGTATAAACATGGAAGCAGCCACACCGCTATCAGTATATACATGGAAATATCTACACCGCTATCTGTATAAACTTGGAAATATCTACACCACGAATTGTATAAACAAGGAAATATCTACACCGCTATGTGAATAAACATGGAAATATCTACACAGCTATCAGTATAAACATGGAAATATTGACATCGCTATCTGTATAAATATGGAAATATCAACACCACTGTCTCTACAAACATGGAAATATCTACACCGTTATCTGTATAAACAAAGAAATATCTCCACCGCTGTCTGTATGAACATGGAAACATCTACACCGCTATCTGTATAAACATGGAATTATCTGCAGCGTTATCTGTATAAACATGGAAATATCTACACCGCAGTCTGTGCATAGATGGAAATATCTACAATGCTATCTCAATAAACATGGAAATATCAACACCGCCATCTGTACACACATGGAAATAACTACACAGTCATCTGTATAAACATGGAAATATCTACACCACTATCTGTATAAACATGGAAATACCTACACTGCCATCTGTAGAAACATGGAATTATCTACACAGACATCTCTATAACCATTGAAATATCTACACCGCTATCTGTATAAACATGGAAGTAGCCACACCGCTATCTGTATAAACATGGAAATATCCACACCGCCATCTGTGAAAACATGGAAATATCTACACTGTCATCTTTATAAACATGGAAATATCTACACGTCCATCTGTATAAACATGGAAATATCTACACTGCCATCTGTATATACCTGGAAATATCTACACTGCCATCTGTATAAACATGGAAATATCTACAGCGCTGTCTCTATAAACATGGAAATGTCTACACGGCTATCTGTATAAACATGGAAATATCTCCACCGCTATCTGTAGAAACATGGAAATATCTACATCGCTATCTGTATAAACATGGAAATATCTCCACCGTTATCTCTATAAAGATGGAAATATCTACACCGCTATCTTTATAAACATGGAAATATCTACACCGCTATCTGTATAAACATGGAAATATCTATAACCCTATCTGTGTAAACACGGAAATATCTACACAGCTATCTGTGTAAACATGGAAATATGTACACAGGTCTCTGTGTAAAGATGGAAATACCTACACCGCAATCTGTGGAAATATGGAAATATCTACACCGCTATCTCAGTAAACATGGAAATATCTAAACCGCTATCTGTACAAACATGGAAATATCAACACCGCTATCTGTAAAAACATGGAAATGTCTACACCACGATCTGTATAAACATGGAAATATCTACACCTCTATCAGTGTAAACATGGAAATATCTACACCGCTATCTGTATAAACATGGAAATATCTACACCACGACATGTATAAACATGGAAATATCTACACCGCCATGTGAATAAACATGGAAATATCTACACCGCTATCAGTAAAAACATGGAATTATCGACACCGCTATCTGTATAAATATGGAGATATCTACACCACTATCTCCATAAACATGGAAATATCTGCACCGTTATCTGTATAAACAAAGAAATATCTCCACCGCTGTCTGTATGAACATGGAAACATCTACACCGCTAGCTGTATAAACATGGAATTTTCTGCAGCGTTATCTCTATAAACATGGAAATATCTACACCGCAGTCTGTGCAAAGATGGAAATATCTACAATGCTGTCTCAATAAACATGGAAATATCGACACAGCCATCTGTACACACATGGAAATACCTACACAGTCATCTGTATAAACATGGAAATATCTACACCACTATCTGTATAACCATGGAAATATCTACACAGCCATCTGTATAAACATGGAATTACCTACACAGACATCTCTATAATCAATGAAATATCTACACCGCTATCTGTATAAACATGGAAGTAGCCACACCGCTATCAGTATAAACATGGAAATATCTACACCGCTATCTGTATAAACATGGAAATATCTACACCGCTATGTGAATAAACATGGAAATATCTACACCGCTATCAGTATAAACATGGAAATATTGACACCGCTATCTGTATAAATATGGAAATATCTACACCACCATCTCTATAAACATGGAAATATCTACACCGTTATATGTATAAACGAAGAAATATCTCCACCGCTGTCTGTATGAACTTGGAAACATCTACAACGCTAGCTGTATAAACATGGAATTATCTGCAGCGTTATATGTATAAACATGGAAATATCTACACCGCAGTCTGTGCAAAGATGGAAATATCTACAATGCTATCTCAATAAACATGGAAATATCAACACCGCCATCTGTACACACATGAAAATACCTACACAGTCATCTGTATAAACATGGAAATATCTACACCACTATCTGTATAAACATGGAAATACCTACACTGCCATGTGTATAAACATGGAATTATCTACACAGACATCTCTATAAACATTGAAATATCTACACCGCTATCTGTATAAACATGGAAGTAGCCACACCGGTATCTGTATAAACATGGAAATAACTACACCGCCATCTGTAAAAACATGGAAATATCTACACTGTCATCTTTATAAACATGGAAATATCTACACGTCCATCTGTATAAACATGGAAATATCTACACTGCCATCTGTATATACCTGGGAATATCTACACTGCCATCTGTATAAACATGGAAATATCTACAGCGCTATCTCTATAAACATGGAAATGTCTACACGGCTATCTGTATAAACATGGAAACATCTCCACCGCTATCTTTAGAAACATGGAAATATCTTCACCGCTATATGTATAAACATGGAAATATCTACACCGCTATCAGGATAAACATGGAAATATCTACACCGCTATCTGTATAAACATGGAAATATCTACACTGCCATCTGCATAAACATGGAATTACCTACACAGACATCTCTATAATCATTGAAATATCTACACCGCTATCTGTATAAACATGGAAGTTGCCACACCGCTATCAGTATAAACATGGAAGTTGCCACACCGCTATCAGTATAAACATGGAAATATCTACACCGCTATCTGTATAAACATGGAAATATCTACACCACGACGTGTATAAACATGGAAATATCTACACCGCTATGTGAATAAACATGGAAATATCTACACCGATATCAGTATAAACATGGAAATATTGACACCGCTATCTGTATAAATATGGAAATATCAACACAACTATCTCTATAAACATGGAAATATCTACACCGTTATCTGTATAAACAAAGAAATATCTCCACCACTTTCTGTATGATCATGGAAACACCTACACCGCTAGGTGTATAAACATGGAATTGTCTGCAGCGTTATCTGTATAAACATGGAAATATCTACACCGCAGTCTGTGCAAAGATGGAAATATCTACAATGCTATCTCAATAAACATGGAAATATCGACACCGCCATCTGTACACACATGGAAATACCTACACAGTCATCTGTATAAACATGGAAATATCAACACCACTATCTGTATAAACATGGAAATACCTTCATTGCCATCTGTTTAAACATGGAATTATCTACACAGACATCTCTATAACCATTGAAATATCTACACCGCTATCTGTATAAACATGGAAGTAGCCACACCGCTATCTGTATAAACATGGAAATATCTACACCGCAGTCTGTGCAAAGATGGAAATATCTACAATGCTATCTCAATAAACATGGAAATATCGACACCGCCATCTGTACACACATGGAAATACCTACACAGTCATCAGTATAAACATGGAAATATCTACACCACTATCTGTATAAACATGGAAATACCTTCATTGCCATCTGTATAAACACGGAATTATCTACACAGACATCTCTATAACCATTGAAAGATCTGCACCACTATCTGTATAAACATGGAAGTAGCCACACCGCTATCTGTATAAACATGGAAAGATCTACACCGCCATCTGTGAAAACATGGAAATATCTACACTGTCATCTTTATAAACCTGGAAATATCTACACGTCCATCTGTATAAACATGGAAATATCTACACTGCCATCTGTATATACCTGGAAATATCTACACTGCCATCTGTATAAACATGGAAATATCTACACCGATATCTCTATAAACATGGAAATGTCTACACGGCTATCTGTATAAACATGGAAATATCTCCACCGCTATCTGTAGAAACATGGAAATATCTACACCGCTATCTGTATAAACATGGAAATATCTCCACCGCTATCTCTATAAAGATGGAAATATCTACACCGCTATCTTTATAAACATGGAAATATCTACACCGCTATCTGCATAAACATGGAAATATCTATAACACTATCTGTGTAAACATGGAAATATCTACACAGCTATCTGTGTAAACATGGAAATATGTACACAGGTCTCTGTGTAAAGATGGAAATACCTACACCGCAATCTGTGGAAATATGGAAATATCTACACCGCTATCTCAGTAAACATGGAAATATATAAACCGCTATCTGTACAAACATGGAAATATAAACACCGCTATCTGTATAAACATGGAAATGTCTACACCACGATCTGTATAAACATGGAAATATCTAAACCGCTATATGTATAAACATGGAAATATCTACACTGCCATCTGTATAAACATGGAATTACCTACACAGACATCTCTATAATCATTGAAATATCTACACCGCTATCTGTATAAACATGGAAGCAGCCACACCGCTATCAGTATATACATGGAAATTTCTACACCGCTATCTTTAAAAACATGGAAATAACAACACCGCTACCTGTATAAACATGGAAATGTCTACACCACGATCTGTATAAACATGGAAATATCTAAACCGCTATATGTATAAACATGGAAATATCTACACCGCTATCAGTATAAACAAGTTAGTATCTACACCACTATCTGTATAAACATGGAAATATCTACACCACGACATGTATAAACATGGAAATATCTACACCGCCATGGGAATAAACATGGAAATATCTACACAGCTATCAGTAAAAACATGGAAATATCGACACCGCTATCAGTATAAATATGGAAATATCTACACCACTATCTCTATAAACATGGAAATATCTACACCGTTATCTGTATAAACAAAGAAATATCCCCACCGCTGTCTGTATGAACATGGGAACATCTACACCGCTAGCTGTATAAACATGGAATTATCTGCAGCGTTATCTGTATAAACATGGAAATATCTACACCGCAGTCTGTGCAAAGATGGAAATATATACAATGATATCTCAATAAACATGGAAATATCGACACCGCCATCTGTACACACATGGAAATACCTACACAGTCATCTGTATAAACATGGAAATATCTACACCGCTATCTTTATAAACATGGAAATATCTTCACCGCCATCTGTGAAAACATGGAAATATCTACACTGTCATCTTTATAAACATGGAAATATCTACACCTCCATGTGCATAAACATGGAAATATCTACACTGCCATCTGTATATACCTGGAAATATCTACACTGCCATCTGTATAAACATGGAAATATCTACAGCGCTATCTCTATAAACATGGAAATATCTACACGGCTATCTGTATAAACATGGAAAGAACTCCACTGCTATCTGTAGAAACCTGGAAATATCTACATCGCTATCTGTATAAACATGGAAATATCTCCACCGTTATCTCTATAAAGATGGAAATATCTACACCGCTATCTTTATAAACATGGAAATATCTACACCGCTATCTGTATAAACATGGAAATATCTATAACACTATCTGTGTAAACATGGAAATATCTACACAGCTATCTGAGTAAACATGGAAATATGTACACAGGTCTCTGTGTAAAGATGGAAATATCTACACCGTAATCTGTAAAAACATGGAAATATCAACACCGCTATCTTAGTAAACATCGAAATATCTACACCGCTATCTGTAAAAACATGGAAATATCAACACCGCTATCTGTATAAACATGGAAATGTCTACACCACGATCTGTATAAACATGGAAATATCTACACCGCTATATGTAGAAACATGGAAATATCTACACCGCTATCAGTATAAACATGGAAATATCTACACCGCTATCTGTATAAACATGGAAATATCTACACCACGACATGTATAAACATGGAAATATCTACACCGCCATGTGAATAAACATGGAAATATTTACACCGCTATCAGTAAAAACATGGAAATATCTACACCGCTATCTGTATAAATATGGAAATATCTACACCACTATCTCTAAAAACATGGAAATATCTACACCGTTATCTGTATAAACAAAGAAATATCTCCACCGCTGTCTGTATGAACATGGAAACATCTACACCGCTAGCTGTATAAACATGGAATTATCTGCAGCATTATCTGTATAAACATGGAAATATCTACACCGCAGTCTGTGCAAAGATGGAAATATCTACAATGCTATCTCAATAAACATGGAAATATCGACACCGCCATCTGTACACACATGGAAATACCTACACAGTCATCTGTATAAACATGGAAATATCTACACCAATATCTGTATAAACATGGAAATACCTACACTGCCATCTGTATAAACATGGAATTATCTACACAGACATCTCTATAACCATTGAAATATCTACACCGCTATCTGTATAAACATGGAAGTAGCCACACCGCTATCTGTATAAACATGGAAATATCTACACCGCCATCTGTGAAAATATGGAAATATCTACACTGTCATCTTTATAAACATGGAAATATCTACACGTCCATCTGTGTAAACATGGAATTACCTACACAGACATCTCTATAATCATTGAAATATCTACACTGCTATCTGTATAAACATGGAAGTAGCCACAACGCTATCAGTATAAACTTGGAAATATCTACACCGCTATCTGTATAAACATGGAAATATCTACACCACGACGTGTATAAACATGGAAATATCTACACCGCTATGTGAATAAACATGGAAATATCTACACCGCTATCAGTATAAACATGGAAATATTGACACCGCTATCTGTATAAATATGGAAATATCTACACCACTATCTCTACAAACATGGAAATATCTACACCGCTATCTGTATAAACAAAGAAATATCTCCACCGCTCTCTGTATGAACATGGAAACACCTACACCACTATCTGTATAAACATGGAATTATCTGCAGCGTTATCTGTATAAACATGGAAATATCTACACCGCAGTCTGTGTAAAGATGGAAATATCTACAATGCTATCTCAATAAACATGGAAATATCATCACCGCCATCTGTACACACACGGAAATACCTACACAGTCATCTGTATAAACATGGAAATATCTACACCACTATCTGTATAAACATGGAAATACCTACACTGCCATCTGTATAAACATGGAATTACCTACACAGACATCTCTATAACCATTGAAATATCTACACCGCTATCTGTATAAACATGGAAGTAGCCACACCGCTATCTGTATAAACATGGAAATATCTACACCGCCATCTGTGAAAACATGGAAATATCTACACTGTCATCTTTATAAACATGGAAATATCTACACGTCCATCTGTATAAACATGGAAATTTCTACACTGCCATCTGTATATACCTGGAAATACCTACACTGTCATCTGTATAAACATGGAAATATGTACAGCACTCTCTCTATAAACATGGAAATATCTACACGGCTATCTGTATAAACATGGAAATATCTCCACCGCTGTCTGTAGAAACATGGAAATATCTACATCGCTATCTGTATAAACATGGAAATATCTCCACCGTTATCTCTATAAAGATGGAAATATCTACACCGCTATCTTTATAAACATGGAAATATCTACACCGCTATCTGTATAAACATGGAAATATCTATAACACTATCTGTGTAAGCATGTAAATATCTACACAGCTATCTGTGTAAACATGGAAATATGTACACAGGTCTCTGTGTAAAGATGGAAATAACTACACCGCAATCTGTGCAAATATGGAAATATCTACACCGCTATCTCAGTAAACATGGAAATATCTACACCGCTATCTGTATAAACATGGAAATATCAACACCGCTATCTGTATAAACATGGAAATGTCTACACCACGATCTGTATAAACATGGAAGTAACTACACTGCTATATGTATAAACATGGAAATATCTACACCGCTATCATTATAAACATGGAAATATCTACACCGCTATCTGTATAAACATGGAAATATCTACACCACGACATGTATAAACATGGAAATATCTACACCGCCATGTGAATAAACATGGAAATATCTACACAGCTATCAGTAAAAACATGGAAATATCGACACCGCTATCAGTATAAATATGGAAATATCTACACCACTATTTCTATAAACATGGAAATATCTACACCGTTATCTGTATAAACAAAGAAATATCTCCACCGCTGTCTGTATGAACATGGAAACATCTACACCGCTAGCTGTATAAACATGGAATTATCTGCAGCGTTATCTGTATAAACATGGAAATATCTACACCGCAGTCTGTGCAAAGATGGAAATATCTACAATGCTATCTCAATAAACATGGTAATATCGACACCGCCATCTGTACACACATGGAAATACCTACACAGTCATCTGTATAAACATGGAAATATCTACACCACTATCTGTATAAACATGGAAATATCTACACTGCCATCTGTATAAACATGGAATTACCTACACAGACATCTCTATAATCATTGAAATATCTACACCGCTATCTGTATAAACATGGAAGTAGCCACACAGCAATCAGTATATACATGGAAAGATCTACACCGCTATCTGTATATACTTGGAAATATCTACACCACGACATGTATAAACAGGGAAATATCTACACCGCTATGTGAATAAACATGGAAATATCTACACAGCTATCAGTATAAACATGGAAATATTGACACCGCTATCTGTAAATATGGAAATAACTACAACACTATCTCTATAAACATGGAAATATCTACACCGTTATCTGTATAAACAAAGAAATATCTCCACCGCTGTCTGTATGAACATGGAAACATCTACACCGCTATCTGTATAAACATGGAATTATCTGCAGCGTTATCTGTATAAACATGGAAATATCTACACCGCAGTCTGTGCAAAGATGGAAATATCTACAATGCTATCTCAATAAACATGGAAATATCGACACCGCCATCTGTACACACATGGAAATACCTACACAGTCATCTGTATAAACATCGAAATATCTACACCACTATCTGTATAAACATGGAAATACCTACACTGCCATCTGTATAAACATGGAATTATCTACACAGACATCTCTATAACCATTGAAATATCTACACCGCTATCTGTATAAACATGGAAGTAGCCACACCGCTATCTGTATAAACATGGAAATATCTTCACCGCCATCTGTGAAAACATGGAAATATCTACACTGTCATCTTTATAAACATGGAAATATCCACACCTCCATCTGCATAAACATGGAAATATCTACACTGCCATCTGTATATACCTGGAAATATCTACACTGCCATCTGTATAAACATGGAAATATCTACAGCGATATCTCTATAAACATGGAAATATCTACACGGCTATCTGTATAAACATGGAAATAACTCCACTGCTATCTGTAGAAACATGGAAATATCTACATCGCTATCTGTATAAACATGGAAATATCTCCACCGTTATCTCTATAAAGATGGAAATATCTACACCGCTATCTTTATAAACATGGAAATATCTACACCGATATCTGTATAAACATGGAAATATCTATAACAATATCTGTGTAAACATGGAAATATCTACACAGCTATCTGTGTAAACATGGAAATATGTACACAGGTCTCTGTGTAAAGATGGAAATACCTACACCGCAATCTGTGCAAATATGGAAATATCTACACCGCTATCTCAGTAAACATGGAAATTTCTACACCGCTATCTTTAAAAACATGGAAATAACAACACCGCTACCTGTATAAACATGGAAATGTCTACACCACGATCTGTATAAACATGGAAATATCTACACCGCTATATGTATAAACATGGAAATATCTACACCGCTATCAGTATAAACAAGTTAGTATCTACACCGCTATCTGTATAAACATGGAAATATCTACACCACGACATGTATAAACATGGAAATATCTACACCACCATGGGAATAAACATGGAAATATCTACACAGCTATCAGTAAAAACATGGAAATATCGACACCGCTATCAGTATAAATATGGAAATATCTACACCACTATCTCTATAAACATGGAAATATCTACACCGTTATCTGTATAAACAAAGAAATATCCCCACCGCTGTCTGTATGAACATGGGAACATCTACACCGCTAGCTGTATAAACATGGAATTATCTGCAGCGTTATCTGTATAAACATGGAAATATCTACACCGCAGTCTGTGCAAAGATGGAAATATGTACAATGATATCTCAATAAACATGGAAATATCGACACCGCCATCTGTACACACATGGAAATACCTACACAGTCATCTGTATAAACATGGAAATATCTACACCGCTATCTTTATATACATGGAAATATCTTCACCGCCATCTGTGAAAACATGGAAATATCTACACTGTCATCTTTATAAACATGGAAATATCTACACCTCCATGTGCATAAACATGGAAATATCTACACTGCCATCTGTATATACCTGGAAATATCTACACTGCCATCTGTATAAACATGGAAATATCTACAGCGCTATCTCTATAAACATGGAAATATCTACACGGCTATCTGTATAAACATGGAAAGAACTCCACTGCTATCTGTAGAAACATGGAAATATCTACATCGCTATCTGTATAAACATGGAAATATCTCCACCGTTATCTCTATAAAGATGGAAATATCTACACCGCTATCTTTATAAACATTTAAATATCTACACCGCTATCTGTATAAACATGGAAATATCTATAACACTATCTGTGTAAACATGGAAATATCTACACAGCTATCTGAGTAAACATGGAAATATGTACACAGGTCTCTGTGTAAAGATGGAAATATCTACACCGCAATCTGTAAAAACATGGAAATATCAACACCGCTATCTTAGTAAACATCGAAATATCTACACCGCTATCTGTAAAAACATGGAAATATCAACACCGCTATCTGTATAAACATGGAAATGTCTACACCACGATCTGTATAAACATGGAAATATCTACACCGCTATATGTATAAACATGGAAATATCTACACCGCTATCAGTATAAACATGGAAATATCTACACCGCTATCTGTATAAACATGGAAATATCTACACCACGACATGTATAAACATGGAAATATCTACACCGCCATGTGAATAAACATGGAAATATTAACACCGCTATCAGTAAAAACATGGAAATATCGACACCGCTATCTGTATAAATATGGAAATATCTACACCACTATCTCTAAAAACATGGAAATATCTACACCGTTATCTGTATAAACAAAGAAATATCTCCACCGCTGTCTGTATGAACATGGAAACATCTACACCGCTAGCTGTATAAACATGGAATTATCTGCAGCGTTATCTGTATAAACATGGAAACATCTACACCGCAGTCTGTGCAAAGATGGAAATATCTACAATGCTATCTCAATAAACATGGAAATATCGACACCGCCATCTGTACACACATGGAAATACCTACACTGCCATCTGTATGACCATGGAATTACCTACACAGATATCTCTATAATCATTGAAATATCTACACCGCTATCTGTATAAACATGGAAGTAGACACACCACTATCTGTATAAACATGGAAATATCTACACCGCTATCTGTATAAACATGGAAATATCTACACCACGACGTGTATAAACATGGAAATATCTACACCGCCATGTGAATAAACATGGAAATATCTACACAGCTATCAGTATAAACATGGAAATATTGACACCGCTATCTGTATAAATATGGAAATATCTACACCACTATCTCTATAAACATGGAAATATCTACACCGTTATCTGTATAAACAAAGAAATATCTCCACCGCTGTCTGTATGAACATGGAAACATCTACACCGCTAGCTGTATAAACATGGAATTATCTGCAGCGTTATCTGTATAAACATGGAAATATCTACACCGCAGTCTGTGCAAAGATGGAAATATCTACAATGCTATCTCTATAAACATGGAAATATCGACACCGCCATCTGTACACACATGGAAATACCTACACACTCATCTGTATAAACATGGAAATATCTACACCACTATCTGTATAAACATGGAAATATCTACACTGCCATCTGTATAAACATGGAATTACCTACACAGACATCTCAATAATCATTGAAATATCTACACCGCTATCTGTATAAACATGGAAGTAGCCACACCGCTATCAGTATATACATGGAAATATCTACACCGCTATCTGTATAAACATGGAAATATCTACACCACGGCGTGTATAAACAAGGAAATAACTACACCGCTATGTGAATAAACATGGAAATATCTACAGAGCTATCAGTGTAAACATGGAAATATTGACACCGCTATCTGTATAAATATGGAAATATCTACACCACTATCTCTATAAACATGGAAATATCTACACCGTTATCTGTATAAACAAAGAAATATCTCCACCGCTGTCTGTATGAACATGGAAACATCTACACCGCTATCTGTATAAACATGGAATTATCTGCAGCGTTACCTGTCTAAACATGGAAATATCTACAGCGCAGTCTGTGAAAGATGGAAATATCTACAATGCTATCTCAATAAACATGGAAATATCGACACCGCCATCTGTACACACATGGAAATACCTACACAGTCATCTGCATAAAGATGGAAATATCTACACCACTATCTGTATAAACATGGAAATACCTACACTGCCATCTGTATAAACATGGAATTATCTACACAGACATCTCTATAACCATTGAAATATCTACACCGCTATCTGTATAAACATGGAAGTAGCCACACCGCTATCTGTATAAACATGGAAATATCTACACCGCCATCTGTGAAAATATGGAAATATCTACAATGTCATCTTTATAAACATGGAAATATCTACACGTCCATCTGTGTAAACATGGAATTACCTACACAGACATCTCTATAATCATTGAAATATCTACACTGCTATCTGTATAAACATGGAAGTAGCCACACCGCTATCAGTATAAACTTGGAAATATCTACACCGCTATCTGTATAAACATGGAAATATCTACACCACGACGTGTATAAACATGGAAATATCTACACCGCTATGTGAATAAACATGGAAATATCTACACCGCTTTCAGTATAAACATGGAAATATTGACACCGCTATCTGTATAAATATGGAAATATCTACACCACTATCTCTACAAACATGGAAATATCTACACCGTTATCTGTATAAACAAAGAAATATCTCCACCGCTCTCTGTATGAACATGGAAACACCTACACCGCTATCTGTATAAACATGGAATTATCTGCAGCGTTATCTGTATAAACATGGAAATATCTACACCGCAGTCTGTGCAAAGATGGAAATATCTACAATGCTATCTCAATAAACATGGAAATATCAACACCGCCATCTGTACACACATGGAAATACCTACACAGTCATCTGTATAAACATGGAAATATCTACACCACTATCTGTATAAACATGGAAATACCTACACTGCCATCTGTATAAACATGGAATTATCTACACAGACATCTCTATAACCATTGAAATATCTACACCGCTATCTGTATAAACATGGAAGTAGCCACACCGCTATCTGTATAAACATGGAAATATCTACACCGCCATCTGTGAAAACATGGAAATATCTACACTGTCATCTTTATAAACATGAAAATATCTACACGTCCATCTGTATAAACATGGAAATTTCTACACTGCCATCTGTATATACCTGGAAATAACTACACTGTCATCTGTATAAACATGGAAATATGTTCAGCACTATCTCTATAAACATGGAAATATCTACACGGCTATCTGTATAAACATGGAAATATCTCCACCGCTGTCTGTAGAAACATGGAAATATCTACATCGCTATCTGTATAAACATGGAAATATCTCCACCGTTATCTCTATAAAGATGGAAATATCTACACCGCTATCTTTATAAACATGGAAATATCTACACCGCTATCTGTATAAACATGGAAATATCTATAACACTATCTGTGTAAGCATGTAAATATCTACACAGCTATCTGTGTAAACATGGAAATATGTACACAGGTCTCTGTGTAAAGATGGAAATAACTACACCGCAATCTGTGCAAATATGGAAATATCTACACCGCTATCTCAGTAAACATGGAAATATCTACACCGCTATCTGTATAAACATGGAAATATCAACACCGCTATCTGTATAAACATGGAAATGTCTACACCACGATCTGTATAAACATGGAAGTAACTACACTGCTATATGTATAAACATGGAAATATCTACACCACTATCTGTATAAACATGGAAATACCTACACTGCCATCTGTATAAACATGGAATTACCTACACAGATATCTCTATAATCATTGAAATATCTACACTGCTATCTGTATACACATGGAAGTAGCCACACCTCTATCAGTATAAACATGGAAATATCTACACCGCTATCTGTATAAACATGGAAATATCTACACCACGACGTGTATAATCATGGAAATATCTACACCGCTATATGAATAAACATGGAAATATCTACACCGCTATCAGTATAAACATGGAAAAATTGACACCGCTATCTGTATAAATATGGAAATATCTACACCACTATCTCTAAAAAGATGGAAATATCTACACCGTTATCTGTATAAACAAAGAAATATCTCCACCACTGTCTGTATGAACATGGAAACATCTACACCGCTAGCTGTATAAACGTGGAATTATCTGCAGCGTTATCTGTATAAACATGGAAATATCTACACCACAGTCTGTGCAAAGATGGAAATATCTACAATGCTATCTCAAAAAACATGGAAATATTGACACCGCCATTTGTACACACATGGAAATACCTACACAGTCAACTGTATAAACATGGAAATATCTACACCACTATCTGTATAAACATGGAAATACCAACAATGCCAACTGTATAAACATGGAATTATCTACACAGACATCTCTATAACCATTGAAATATCTACACTGCTATCTGTATAAACATGGGAGTAGCCACACCGCTATCTGTATAAACATGGAAATATCTACACCGCCATCTGTGAAAACATGGAAATATCTACACTGTCATCTTTATAAACATGGAAATATCTACACGTCCATCTGTATAAACATGGAAATATCTACACTGCCATCTGTATATACCTGGAAATATCTACACTGCCATCTGTATAAACATGGAAATATCTACACCGTTATCTCTTTAAACATGGAAATGTCTACACGGCTATCTGTATAAACATGGAAATATCTCCACCGCTGTCTGTAGAAACATGGAAATATCTACATCGCTATCTGTATAAACATGGAAATATCTCCACCGCTATCTCTATAAAGATGGAAATATCTACACCGCTATCTTTATAAACCTGGAAATATCTACACCGCTATCTGTATAAACATGGAAATATCTATAACACTATCTGTGTAAACATGGAAATATCTACACAGCTATCTGAGTAAACATGGAAATATGTACACAGGTCTCTGTGTAAAGATGGAAATATCTACACCGCAATCTGTAAAAACATGGAAATATCAACACCGCTATCTTAGTAAACATCGAAATATCTATACCGCTATCTGTAAAAACATGGAAATATCAACACCGCTATCTGTATAAACATGGAAATGTCTACACCACGATCTGTATAAACATGGAAATATCTACACCGCTATATGTATAAACATGGAAATATCTACACCGCTATCAGTATAAACATGGAAATATCTACACCGCTATCTGTATAAACATGGAAATATCTACACCACGACATGTATAAACATGGAAATATCTACACCGCCATGTGAATAAACATGGAAATATCTACACCGCTATCAGTAAAAACATGGAAATATCGACACCGCTATCTGTATAAATATGGAAATATCTACACCACTATCTCTAAAAACATGGAAATATCTACACCGTTATCTGTATAAACAAAGAAATATCTCCACCGCTGTCTGTATGAACATGGAAACATCTACACCGCTAGCTGTATAAACATGGAATTATCTGCAGAGTTATCTGTATAAACATGGAAATATCTACACCGCAGTCTGTGCAAAGATGGAAATATTTACAATGCTATCTCAATAAAAATGGAAATATCGACACCGCCATCTGTACACACATGGAAATACCTACACAGTCATCTGTATAAACATGGAAATATCTACACCACTATCTGTATAAACATGGAAATATCTACACTGCCATCTGTATAAACATGGAATTACCTACACAGACATCTCTATAATCATTGAAATATCTACACCGCTATCTGTAGAAACATGGAAGTAGCCACACCACTATCAGTATAAACATGGAAATATCTACACCGCTATCTGTATAAACATGGAAATATCTACTCCACGACGTCTATAAACATGGAAATATCTACACCGCTATGTGAATAAACATGGAAATATCTACACCGCTATCTGTATAAACATGGAAATATCTATAACACTATCTGTGTAAACATGGAAATATCTACACAGATATCTGAGTAAACATGGAAATATGTACACAGGTATCTGTGTAAAGATGGAAATATCTACACCGCAATCTGTAAAAACATGGAAATATCAACACCGCTATCTTAGTAAACATCGAAATATCTACACCGCTATCTGTAAAAACATGGAAATATCAACACCGCTATCTGTATACACATGGAAATGTCTACACCATGATCTGTATAAACATGGAAATATCTACACCGCTATATGTATAAACATGGAAATATCTACACCGCTATCAGTATAAACATGGAAATATCTACACCGCTATCTGTATAAACATGGAAATATCCACACCACGACATGTATAAACATGGAAATATCTACACCGCCATGTGAATAAACATGGAAATATCTACACCGCTATCAGTAAAAACATGGAAATATCGACACCGCTATCTGTATAAATATGGAAATATCTACACCACTATCTCTGAAAACATGGAAATATCTACACCGTTATCTGTATAAACAAAGAAATATCTCCACCGCTGTCTGTATGAACATGGAAACATCTACACTGCTAGCTGTATAAACATGGAATTATCTGCAGCGTTATCTGTATAAACATGGAAATATTTACACCGCAGTCTGTGCAAAGATGGAAATATTTACAATGCTATCTCAATAAACATGGAAATATCGACACCGCCATCTGTACACACATGGAAATACCTACACAGTCATCTGTATAAACATGGAAATATCTACACCACTATCTATATAAACATGGAAATATCTACACTGCCATCTGTATAAACATGGAATTACCTACACAGACATCTCTATAATCATTGAAATATCTACACCGCTATCTGTAGAAACATGGAAGTAGCCACACCACTATCAGTATAAACATGGAAATATCTACACCGTTATCTGTATAAACATGGAAATATCTACTCCACGACGTCTATAAACATGGAAATATCTACACCGCTATGTGAATAAACATGGAAATATCTACACCGCTATCAGTATAAACATGGAAATATTGACACCGCTATCTGTATAAATATGGAAATATCTACACCACTATCTCTATAAACATGGAAATATCTACACCGTTATCTGTATAAACAAAGAAATATCTCCACCGCTGTCTGTATGAACATGGAAACATCTACACCGCTAGCTGTATAAACATGGAATTATCTGCAGCGTTATCTGTATAAACATGGAAATGTCTACACCGCAGTCTGTGCAAAGATGGAAATATCTACAATGCTATCTCAATAAACATGGAAATATCGACACCGCCATCTGTACACACATGGAAATACCTACACAGTCATCTGTATAAACATGGAAATATCTACACCACTATCTGTATATACATGGAAATACCTACACTGCCATCTGTATAAACATGGAATTATCTACACAGACATCTCTATAACCATTGAAATATCTACACTGCTATCTGTATAAACATGGAAGTAGCCACACCGCTATCTGTATAAACATGGAAATATCTACACCGCCATCTGTGAAAACATGGAAATATCTACAATGTCATCTTTATAAACATGGAAATATCTACACGTCCATCTGTATAAACATGGAAATATCTACACTGCCATCTGTATATACCTGGAAATATCTACACTGCCATCTGTATAAACATGGAAATATCTACACCGTTATCTCTTTAAACATGGAAATGTCTACACGGCTATCTGTATAAACATGGAAATATCTCCACCGCTATCTGTACAAACATGGAAATATCTACATCGCTATCTGTATAAACATGGAAATATCTCCACCGCTATCTCTATAAAGATGGAAATATCTACACCGCTATCTTTATAAACGTGGAAATATCTACACCGCTATCTGTATAAACATGGAAATATCTATAACACTATCTGTGTAAACATGGAAATATCTACACAGCTATCTGAGTAAACATGGAAATATGTACACAGGTCTCTGTGTAAAGATGGAAATATCTACACCGCAATCTGTAAAAACATGGAAATATCAACACCGCTCTCTTAGTAAACATCGAAATATCTACACCGCTATCTGTGAAAACATGGAAATATCAACACCGCTATCTGTATAAACATGGAAATGTCTACACCACGATCTGTATAAACATGGAAATATCTACACCGCTATATGTAGAAACATGGAAATATCTACACCGCTATCAGTATAAACATGGAAATATCTACACCGCTATCTGTATAAACATGGAAATATCTACACCACGACATGTATAAACATGGAAATATCTACACCGCCATGTGAATAAACATGGAAATATCTACACCGCTATCAGTAAAAACATGGAAATATCGACACCGCTATCTGTATAAATATGAAAATATCTACACCACTATCTCTAAAAACATGGAAATATCTACACCGTTATCTGTATAAACAAAGAAATATCTCCACCGCTGTCTGTATGAACATGGAAACATCTACACCGCTAGCTGTATAAACATGGAATTATCTGCAGCGTTATCTGTATAAACGTGGAAATATCTACACCGCAGTCTGTGCAAAGATGGAAATATTTACAATGCTATCTCAATAAACATGGAAATATCAACACCGCCATCTGTACACACATGGAAATACCTACACAGTCATCTGTATAAACATGGAAATATCTACACCACTATCTGTATAAACATGGAAATATCTACACTGCCATCTGTATAAACATGGAATTACCTACACAGACATCTCTATAATCATTGAAATATCTACACCGCTATCTGTAGAAACATGGAAGTAGCCACACCACTATCAGTATAAACATGGAAATATCTACACCGCTATCTGTATAAACATGGAAATATCTACTCCACGACGTCTATAAACATGGAAATATCTACACCGCTATGTGAATAAACATGGAAATATCTACACCGCTATCAGTATAAACATGGAAATATTGACACCGCTATCTGTATAAATATGGAAATATCTACACCACTATCTCTATAAACATGGAAATATCTACACCGTTATCTGTATAAACAAAGAAATATCTCCACCGCTGTCTGTATGAACATGGAAACATCTACACCGCTAGCTGTATAAACATGGAATTATCTGCAGCGTTATCTGTATAAACATGGAAATGTCTACACCGCAGTCTGTGCAAAGATGGAAATATCTACAATGCTATCTCAATAAACATGGAAATATCGACACCGCCATCTGTACACACATGGAAATACCTACACAGTCATCTGTATAAACATGGAAATATCTACACCACTATCTGTATAAAGATGGAAATACCTACACTGCCTTCTGTATAAACATGGAATTATCTACACAGACATCTCTATAACCATTGAAATATCTACACCGTTATCTGTATAAACATGGAAGTAGCCACACCGCTATCTGTATAAACATGGAAATATCTACACCGCCATCTGTGAAAACATGGAAATATCTACACTGTCATCTTTATGAACATGGAAATATCTACACGTCCATCTGCATAAACATGGAAATATCTACACTGCCATCTGTATATACCTAGAATTATCTACACTGCCATCTTTATAAACATGGAAATATCTACACCATTATCTCTATAAACATCGAAATGTCTACACGGCTATCTGTATAAACATGGAAATATCTCCACCGCTATCGGTAGAAACATGGAAATATCTACATCGCTATCTGTATAAACATGGAAATATCTCCACCGCTATCTCAATAAAGATGGAAATATCTACACCGCTATCTTTATAAACATGGAAATATCTGCACCGCTATCTGCATAAACATGGAAATATCTATAACATTATCTGTGTAAACATGTAAATATCAACACAGCTATCTGTGTAAACATGGAAATATGTACACAGGTCTCTGTGTAAAGATGGAAATACCTACACCACAATCTGTGCAACTATGGAAATATCTACACAGCTATCTTAGTAAACATGGAAATATCTACACCGCTATCTGTAAAAACATGGAAATATCAACACCGCTATCTGTATAAACATGGAAATGTCTACACCACGATCTGTATAAACATGGAAATATCTACACCGCTATATGTATAAACATGGAAATATCTTCACCGCTATGAGTATAAACATGGAAATATCTACACCGCTATCTGTATAAACATGGAAATATCTACACCACGACATGTATAAACATGGAAATATCTACACCGCCATGTGAATAAACATGGAAATATCTACACCGCTATCAGTAAAAACATGGAAATAGCGACACCGCTATCTGTATAAATATGGAAATATCTACACCACTATCTCTATAAACATGGAAATATCTACACTGCCATCTGTATAAACATGGAATTACCTACACAGACATCTCTATAATCATTGAAATATCTACACCGCTATCTGTATAAACATGGAAGTAGCCACACCGCCATCAGTATAAACATGGAAATATCAACACCGCTATCTGTATAAACATGGAAATGTCTACACCACGATCTGTATAAACATGGAAGTATCTACACTGCTATATGTATAAACATGGAAATATCTACACCACTATCTGTATAAACATGGAAATATCTACACTGCCATCTGTATAAACATGGAATTACCTACACAGATACCTCTATAATCATTGAAATATCTACACCGCTATCTGTATAAACATGGAAGTAGCCACACCTCTATCAGTATAAACATGGAAATATCTACACCGCTATCTGTACAAACATGGAAATATCTACACCACGACGTGTGTAATCATGGAAATATCTACACCGCTATGTGAAGAAACATGGAAATACCTACACCGCTATCAGTATAAACATGGAAATATTGACACCGCTGTCTGTATAAATATGGAAAAATCTACACCACTATCTCTATAAACATGGAAATATCTACACCGTTATCTGTATAAACAAAGAAATATCTCCACCGCTGTCTGTATGAACATGGAAACATCTACACCCCTATCTGTATAAACATGGAATTATCTGCAGCGTTATCTGTAGAAACATGGAAATATCTACACCGCAGTCTGTGCAAAGATGGAAATATCTACAATGCTATCTCAATAAACATGGAAATATCGACACCGACATCTGTACACACATGGAAATACCTACACAGTCATCTGTATAAACATGGAAATATCTACACCACTATCTGTATAAACATGGAAATATCTACACTGCCATCTGTATAAACATGGAATTATCTACACAGCCATCTCTATAACCATTGAAATATCTACACCGCTATCTGTATAAACATGGAAGTAGCCACACCGCTATCTGTATAAACATGGAAATATCTTCACCGCCCTCTGTGAAAACATGGAAATATCTACACTGTCATCTTTATAAACATGGAAATATCTACACGTCCATCTGCATAAACACGGAAATATCTACACTGCCATCTGTATATACCTGGAAATATCTACACTGCCATCTGTATAAACATGGAAATATCTACAGCGCTATCTCTATAAACATGGAAATATCTACACGGCTATCTGTATAAACATGGAAATAACTCCACTGCTATCTGTAGAAACATGGAAATATCTACATCGCTATCTGTATAAACATGGAAATATGTCCACCGTTATCTCTATAAAGATGGAAATATCTACGCCGCTATCTTTATAAACATGGAAATATCTACACCGCTATCTGTATAAACATGGAAATATCTATAACAATATCTGTGTAAACATGGAAATATCTACACAGCTATCTGTGTAAACATGGAAATATGTACACAGGTCTCTGTGTAAAGATGGAAATACCTACACCGCTATCTGTGCAAATATGGAAATATCTACACCGATATCAAAGTAAACATGGAAATATCTACACCGCTATCTGTAAAAACATGGAAATATCAACACCGCTATCTGTATAAACATGGAAATGTCTTCACCACGATCTGTATAAACATGGAAATATCTACACCGCTATATGTATAAACATGGAAATATCTACACCGCTATCAGTATAAACATGGAAATATCTACCCCGCTATCTGTATAAACATGGAAATATCTACACCACGACATCTATAAACATGGAAATATCTACACCGCCATGTGAATAAACATGGAAAGATGTACACAGCTATCAGTAAAAACATGGAAATATCGACACCGCTATCAGTATAAATATGGAAATATCTACACCACTATCTCTATAAACATGGAAATATCTACACCGTTATCTGTATAAACAAAGAAATATCTCCACCGCTGTCTGTATGAACATGGAAACATCTACAATGCTAGCTGTATAAACATGGAATTATCTGCAGCGTTATCTGTATAAACATGGAAATATCTACACCGCAGTCTGTGCAAAGATGGAAATATCTACAATGCTATCTCAATAAACATGGAAATATCGACACCGCCATCTGTACACACATGGAAATACCTACACAGTCATCTGTAGAAACATGGAAATATCTACACCACTATCTGTATAAACATGGAAATATCTACACAGCCATCTGTATAAACATGGAATTACCTACACAGACATCTCTATAATCATTGAAATATCTACACCGCTATCTGTATAAACATGGAAGTAGCCACACCAATATCAGTATATACATGGAAATATCTACACCGCTATCTGTATAAACATGGAAATATCTACACCACGACGTGTATAAACAAGGAAATATCTAAACCGTTATGTGAATAAACATGGAAATATCTACACAGCTATCAGTATAAACATGGAAATATTGACACCGCTATCTGTATAAATACGGAAATATCTACACCACTATCTCTATAAACATGGAAATATCTACACCGTTATCTGTATAAACAAAGAAATACCTCCACCGCTGTCTGTATGAACATGGAAACATCTACACCGCTAGCTGTATAAACATGGAAATATCTGCAGCGTTATCTGTATAAACATGGAAATATCTACACCGCAGTCTGTGCAAAGATGGAAATATCTACAATGCTATCTCAATAAACATGGAAATATCGACACCGCCATCTGTACACACATGGAAATACCTACACAGTCATCTGTATAAACATGGAAATATCTACACCACTATCTGTATAAACATGGAAATATCTACACAGCCATCTGTATAAACATGGAATTACCTACACAGACATCTCTATAATCATTGAAATATCTACACCGCTATCTGTAAAAAGATGGAAGTAGCCACACCGCTATCAGTATATACATGGAAATATCTACACCGCTATCTGTATAAACATGGAAATATCTACACCACGACGTGTATAAACAAGGAAATATCTACACCGCTATGTGAATAAACATGGAAATACCTACACAGCTATAAATATAAACATGGAAATATTGACACCGCTATCTGTATAAATATGGAAATATCTACACCACTATCTCAATAAACATGGAAATATCTACACCGTTATCTGTATAAACAAAGAAATATCTCCACCGCTGTCTGTATGAACATGGAAACATCTACACCGCTTATCTGTATAAACATGGAATTATCTGCAGCGTTATCTGCATAAACATGGAAATATCTACACCGCAGTCTGTGCAAAGATGGAAATATCTACAATGCTATCTCAATAAACATGGAAATATCGACACCGCCATCTGTACACACATGGAAATACCTACAAAGTCATCTGTATAAACATGGAAATATCTACACCACTATCTGTATAAACATGGAAATACCTACACTGCCATCTGTATAAACATGGAATTATCTACACAGACATCTCTATAACCATTGAAATATCTACACCGCTATCTGTATAAACATGGAAGTAGCCACACCGCTATCTGTATAAACATGGAAATATCTACACCGCCATCTGTGAAAACATGGAAATATCTACACTGTCATCTTTATAAACATGGAAATATCTACACGTCCATCTGTATAAACATGGAAATTTCTACACTGCCATCTGTATATACCTGGAAATATCTACACTGTCATCTTTATAAACATGGAAATATGTACAGCACTATCTCTATAAACATGGAAATATCTACACGGCTATCTGTATAAACATGTAAATATCTCCACCGTTGTCTGTAGAAACATGGAAATATCTACATCGCTATCTGTATAAACATGGAAATATCTCCACCGTTATCTCTATAATGATGGAAATATCTAAACCGCTATCTTTATAAACATGGAAATATCTACACCGCTATCTGAATAAACATGGAAATATCTATAACACTATCTGTGTAAGCATGGAAATATCTACACAGCTATCTGTGTAAACATGGAAATACGTACACAGGTCTCTGTGTAAAGATGGAAATACCTACACCGCAATCTGTGCAAATATGGAAATATCTACACCGCTATCTCAGTAAACATGGAAATATCTACACCGCTATCTGTAAAAACATGGAAATATCAACATCGCTATCTGTATAAACATGGAAATGTCTACACCACGATCTGTATAAACATATAAATATCTACACCGCTATATGAATAAACATGGAAGTATCTACACTGCTATATGTATAAACATGGAAATATCTACACCACTATCTGTATAAACATGGAAATATCTACACTGCCATCTGTATAAACATGGAATTACCTACACAGATATCTCTATAATCATTGGAATATCTACACCGCTATCTGTATAAACATGGAAGTAGCCACACCTCTATCAGTATAAACATGGAAATATCTACACCGCTATCTGTATAAACATGGAAATATCTACACCACGACGTGTATAATCATGGAAATATCTACACCGCTATGTGAATAAACATGGAAATACCTACACAGCTATCAGTATAAACATGGAAATATTGACACCGCTATCTGTATAAATACGGAAATATCTACACCACTATCTCTATAAACATGGAAATATCTACACCGTTATCTGTATAAACAAAGAAATATCTCCACCGCTGTCTGTATGAACATGGAAACATCTACACCCCTATCTGTATAAACATGGAATTATCTGCAGCGTTATCTGTATAAACATGGAAATATCTACACCACAGTCTGTGCAAAGATGGAAATATCTACAATGCTATCTCAAAAAACATGGAAATATTGACACCGCCATTTGTACACACATGGAAATACCTACACAGTCAACTGTATAAACATGGAAATATCTACACCACTATCTGTATAAACATGGAAATACCAACAATGCCAACTGTATAAACATGGAATTATCTACACAGACATCTCTATAACCATTGAAATATCTACACTGCTATCTGTATAAACATGGAAGTAGCCACACCGCTATCTGTATAAACATGGAAATATCTACACCGCCATCTGTGAAAACATGGAAATATCTACACTGTCATCTTTATAAACATGGAAATATCTACACGTCCATATGTATAAACATGGAAATATCTACACTGCCATCTGTATATACCTGGAAATATCTACACTGCCATCTGTATAAACATGGAAATATCTACACCGTTATCTCTTTAAACATGGAAATGTCTACACGGCTATCTGTATAAACATGGAAATATCTCCACCGCTATCTGTAGAAACATGGAAATATCTACATCGCTATCTGTATAAACATGGAAATATCTCCACCGCTATCTCTATAAAGATGGAAATATCTACACCGCTATCTTTATAAACATGGAAATATCTACACCGCTATCTGTATAAACATGGAAATATCTATAACACTATCTGTGTAAACATGGAAATATCTACACAGCTATCTGAGTAAACATGGAAATATGTACACAGGTCTCTGTGTAAAGATGGAAATATCTACACCGCAATCTGTGCAAATATGGAAATATCTACACCGCTATCTCAGTAAACATGGAAATATCTACACCGCTATCTGTAAAAACATGGAAATATCAACACCGCTATCTGTATAAACATGGAAATGTCTACACCACGATCTGTATAAACATGGAAATATCTACACCGCTATATGTATAAACATGGAAATATCTACACCGCTATCAGTATAAACATGGAAATATCTACAACGCTATCTGCATAAACAAGGAAATATCTACACCACGACATGTATAAACATGGAAATATCTACACCGCCATGGGAATAAACATGGAAATATCTACACCGCTATCAGTAAAAACATGGAAATATCGACACCGCTATCTGTATAAATATGGAAATATCTTCACCACTATCTCTAAAAACATGGAAATATCTACACCGTTATCTGTATAAACAAAGAAATATCTCCACCGCTGTCTGTATGAACATGGAAACATCTACACCGCTAGCTGTATAAACATGGAATTATCTGCAGCGTTATCTGTATAAACATGGAAATATCTACACCGCAGTCTGTGCAAAGATGGAAATATCTACAATGCTATCTCAATAAACATGGAAATATCGACACCGCCATCTGTACACACATGGAAATACCTACAAAGTCATCTGTATAAACATGGAAATATCTACACCACTATCTGTACAAACATGGAAATACCTACACTGCCATCTGTATAAACATGGAATTATCTACACAGACATCTCTATAACCATTGAAATATCTACACCGCTATCTGTATAAACATGGAAGTAGCCACACCGCTATCTGTATAAACATGGAAATATCTACACCGCCATCTGTGAAAACATGGAAATATCTACACTGTCATCTTTATAAACATGGAAATATCTACACGTCCATCTGTATAAACATGGAAATTTCTACACTGCCATCTGTATATACCTGGAAATATCTACACTGTCATCTTTATAAACATGGAAATATGTACAGCACTATCTCTATAAACATGGAAATATCTACACGGCTATCTGTATAAACATGTAAATATCTCCACCGCTGTCTGTAGAAACATGGAAATATCTACATCGCTATCTGTATAAACATGGAAATATCTCCACCGTTATCTCTATAATGATGGCAATATCTACACCGCTATCTGTATAAACATGGAAGTAACCACACCGGTATCTGTATAAACGTGGAAATATCTACACCGTCATCTGTGAAAACATGGAAATATGTACACTGTCATCTTCATAAACATGGAAATATCTACACGTCCATCTGTATAAACATGGAAATATCTACACTGCCATCTGTATATACCTAGAAATATCTACACTGCCATCTGTATAAACATGGAAATATCTACACCGCTATCTTTATAAACATGGAAATATCTACACCGCTATCTGTATAAACATGGAAATATCTATAACACTATCTGTGTAAACATGGAAATATCTACACAGCTATCTGTGTAAACATGGAAACATGTACACAGGTCTCTGTGTAAAGATGGAAATATCTACACCGCAATATGTGCAAATATGGAAATATCTACACCGCTATCTCAGTAAACATGGAAATATCTACACCGCTATCTGTATAAACATGGAAGTGTCTACACCACGATCTATATAAACATGGAAATATCTACACCGCTATATGTATAAACATGGAAATATCTACACCGCTATCAGTATAAACATGGAAATATCTACACCGCTATCTGTAGAAACATGGAAATATCTACACCACGACATGTATAAACATGGAAATATCTACACCGCCATGTGAATAAACATGGAAATATCTACACCGCTATCAGTAAAAACATGGAAATAACAACACCGCTATCTGTATAAACATGGAAGTGTCTACACCACGATCTATATAAACATGGAAATATCTACACCGCTATATGTATAAACATGGAAATATCTACACCGCTATCAGTATAAACATGGAAATATCTACACCGCTATCTGTAGAAACATGGAAATATCTACACCACGACATGTATAAACATGGAAATATCTACACCGCCATGTGAATAAACATGGAAATATCTACACCGCTATCAGTAAAAACATGGAAATATCGACACCGCTATCTGTATAAATATGGAAATATCTACACCACTATCTCTATAAACATGGAAATATCTACACCGTTATCTGTATAAACAAAGAAATATCTCCACCGCTGTCTGTATGAACATGGAAACATCTTCACCGCTAGCTTTATAAACATGGAATTATCTGCAGCGTTATCTGTATAAACATGGAAATATCTACACCGCAGTCTGTGCAAAGATGGAAATATCTACAATGCTATCTCAATAAACATGGAAATATTGACACCGCCATCTGTACACACATGGAAATCCCTACACAGTCATCTGTATAAACATGGAAATATCTACACCACTATCTGTATAAACATGGAAATACCCACACTGCCATCTGTATAAACATGGAATTATCTACACAGACATCTCTATAACCATTGAAATATATACACCGCTATCTGTATAAACATGGAAGTAACCACACCGGTATCTGTATAAACGTGGAAATATCTACACCGTCATCTGTGAAAACATGGAAATATGTACACTGTCATCTTCATAAACATGGAAATATCTACACGTCCATCTGTATAAACATGGAAATATCTACACTGCCATCTGTATATACCTAGAAATATCTACACTGCCATCTGTATAAACATGGAAATATCTACACCGCTATCTTTATAAACATGGAAATATCTACACCGCTATCTGTATAAACATGGAAATATCTATAACACTATCTATGTAAACATGGAAATATCTACACAGCTATCTGTGTAAACATGGAAACATGTACACAGGTCTCTGTGTAAAGATGGAAATATCTACACCGCAATATGTGCAAATATGGAAATATCTACACCGCTATCTCAGTAAACATGGAAATATCTACACCGCTATCTGTATAAACATGGAAATAACAACACCGCTATCTGTATAAACATGGAAGTGTCTACACCACGATCTATATAAACATGGAAATATCTACACCGCTATATGTATAAACATGGAAATATCTACACCGCTATCAGTATAAACATGGAAATATCTACACCGCTATCTGTAGAAACATGGAAATATCTACACCACGACGTGTATAAACGTGGAAATATCTACACCGCCATGTGAATAAACATGGAAATATCTACACCGCTATCAGTAAAAACATGGAAATATCGACACCGCTATCTGTATAAATATGGAAATATCTACACCACTATCTCTATAAACATGGAAATATCTACACCGTTATCTGTATAAACAAAGAAATATCTCCACCGCTGTCTGTATGAAGATGGAAACATCTACACCGCTAGCTGTATAAACATGGAATTATCTGCAGCGTTATCTGTAAACATGGAAATATCTACACCGCAGTCTGTGCCAAGATGGAAATATCTACAATGCTATCTCAATAAACATGGAAATATCGACACCGCCATCTGTACACACGTGGAAATACCTACACAGTCATCTGTATAAACATGGAAATATCTACACCACTATCTGTATAAACATGGAAATATCTACACTGCCATCTGTATAAACATGGAATTACCTACACAGACATCTGTATAATCATTGAAATATCTACACCGCTATCTGTATAAACATGGAAGTAGCCACACCGCTATCAGTATAAACATGGAAATATCTACACCGCTATGTGTATAAACATGGAAATATCTACACCACGACGTGTATAAACATGGACATATCTACACCGCTATGTGAATAAACATGGAAATATCTACACCGCTATCAGTATAAACATGGAAATATTGACACCGCTATCTGTATAAATATGGAAATATCTACACCACTATCTCTATAAACATGGAAATATCTACACCGTTATCTGTATAAACAAAGAAATATCTCCACCGCTGTCTGTATGAACATGGAAACATCTTCACCGCTAGCTTTATAAACATGGAATTATCTGCAGCGTTATCTGTATAAACATGGAAATATCTACACCGCAGTCTGTGCAAAGATGGAAATATCTACAATGCTATCTCAATAAACATGGAAATATTGACACCGCCATCTGTACACACATGGAAATACCTACACAGTCATCTGTATAAACATGGAAATATCTACACCACTATCTGTATAAACATGGAAATACCCACACTGCCATCTGTATAAACATGGAATTATCTACACAGACATCTCTATAACCATTGAAATATATACACCGCTATCTGTATAAACATGGAAGTAGCCACACCGGTATCTGTATAAACGTGGAAATATCTACACCGTCATCTGTGAAAACATGGAAATATGTACACTGTCATCTTCATAAACATGGAAATATCTACACGTCCATCTGTATAAACATGGAAATATCTACACTGCCATCTGTATATACCTAGAAATATCTACACTGCCATCTGTATAAACATGGAAATATCTACACCGCTATCTCTATAAACATGGAAATGTCTACACGGCTATCTGTATAAACATGGAAATAACTCCACCGCTATCTGTAGAAACATGGAAATATCTACATCGCTATCTGTATAAACATGGAAATATCTCCACCGCTATCTCAATAAAAATGGAAATATCTACACCGCTATCTTTATAAACATGGAAATATCTGCACCGCTATCTGTATAAACATGGAAATATCTATAACATTATCTGTGTAAACATGTAAATATCTACACAGCTATCTGTGTAAACATAGAAATATGTACACAGGTCTCTGTGTAAAGATGGAAATATCTACACCACAATCTGTGCAAATATGGAAATACCTACACCGCTATCTTAGTAAACATGGAAATATCTACACCGCTATCTGTAAAAACATGGAAATATCAACACCGCTATCTGTATAAACATGGAAATGTCTACACCACGATCTGTATAAACATGGAAATATCTACACCGCTATATGTATAAACATGGAAATATCTACACCGCTATCATTATAAACATGGAAATATCTACACCACGACATGTATAAACATGGAAATATCTACACCGCCATGTGAATAAACCTGGAAATATCTACACAGCTATCAGTAAAAACATGGAAATAGCGACACCGCTGTCTGTTTAAATATGGAAATATCTACACCACTATCTCTATAAACATGGAAATATCTACACCGTTATCTGTATAAACAAAGAAATATCTCCACCGCTGTCTGTATGAACATGGAAACATCTACACCGCTAGCTGTATGAATATGGAATTATCTGCAGCGTTATCTGTATAAACATGGAAATATCTACACCGCAGTCTGTGCAAAGATGGAAATATCTACAATGCTATCTCAATAAACATGGAAATATTTACACCGCCATCTGTACACACATGGAAATACCTACACAGTCATCTGTATAAACATGGAAATATCTACACCACTATCTGTATAAACATGGAAATACCTACACTGCCATCTGTATAAACATGGAATTATCTACACAGACATCTCTATAACCATTGAAATATCTACACCGCTATCTGTATAAACATGGAAGTAACCACACCCGTATCTGTATAAACGAGGAAATATCTACACTGCCATCTGTGAAAACATGGAAATATGTACACTGTCATCTTCATAAACATGGAAATATCTACACGTCCATCTGTATAAACATGGAAATATCTACACTGCCATCTGTATATACCTGGAAATATCTACACTGCCATCTGTATAAACATGGAAATATCTACACCGCTATCTCTATAAACATGGAAATGTCTACACGGCTATCTGTATAAACATGGAAATATCTCCACCGCTATCTGTAGAAACATGGAAATATCTACATCGCTATCTGTATAAACATGGAAATATCTCCACCGTTATCTCTATAAAGATGGAAATATCTACACCGCTATCTTTATAAACATGGAAATATCTACACCGCTATCTGTATAAACATGGAAATATCTATAACACTCTCTGTGTAAACATGGAAATATCTACACAGCTATCTGTGTAAACATGGAAACATGTACACAGGTCTCTGTGTAAAGATGGAAATATCTACACTGCAATATGTGCAAATATGGAAATATCTACACCGCTATCTCAGTAAACATGGAAATATCTACACCGCTATCTGTATAAACATGGAAGTGTCTACACCACGATCTATATAAACATGGAAATATCTACACCGCTATATGTATAAACATGGAAATATCTACACCGCTATCAGTATAAACATGGAAATATCTACACCGCTATCTGTAGAAACATGGAAATATCTACACCACGACATGTATAAACATGGAAATATCTACACCGCCATGTGAATAAACATGGAAATATCTACACCGCTATCAGTAAAAACATGGAAATATCGACACCGCTATCTGTATAAATATGGAAATATCTACACCACTATCTCTATAAACATGGAAATATCTACACCGTTATCTGTATAAACAAAGAAATATCTCCACCGCTGTCTGTATGAACATGGAAACATCTACACCGCTAGCTGTATAAACATGGAATTATCTGCAGCGTTATCTGTATAAACATGGAAATATCTACACCGCAGTCTGTGCAAAGATGGAAATATCTACAATGCTATCTCAATAAACATGGAAATATCGACACCGCCATCTGTACACACGTGGAAATACCTACACAGTCATCTGTAGAAACATGGAAATATCTACACCACTATCTGTATAAACATGGAAATATCTACACTGCCATCTGTATAAACAAGGAATTACCTACACAGACATCTGTATAATCATTGAAATATCTACACCGCTATCTGTATAAACATGGAAGTAGCCACACCGCTATCAGTATAAACATGGAAATATCTACACCGCTATGTGTATAAACATGGAAATATCTACACCACGACGTGTATAAACATGGACATATCTACACCGCTATGTGAATAAACATGGAAATATCTACACCGCTATCAGTATAAACTTGGAAATATTGACACCGCTATCTGTATAAATATGGAAATATCTACACCACTATCTCTATAAACATGGAAATATCTACACCGTTATCTGTATAAACAAAGAAATACCTCCACCGCTGTCTGTATGAACATGGAAACATCTGCACCGCTAGCTTTATAAACATGGAATTATCTGCAGCGTTATCTGTATAAACATGGAAATATCTACACCGCAGTCTGTGCAAAGATGGAAATATCTACAATGCTATCTCAATAAACATGGAAATATTGACACCGCCATCTGTACACACATGGAAATACCTACACAGTCATCTGTATATACATGGAAATATCTACACCACTATCTGTATAAACATGGAAATACCCACACTGCCATCTGTATAAACATGGAATTATCTACACAGACATCTCTATAACCATTGAAATATCTACACCGCTATCTGTATAAACATGGAAGTAACCACACCGGTATCTGTATAAACGTGGAAATATCTACACCGTCATCTGTGAAACCATGGAAATATGTACACTGTCAACTTCATAAACATGGAAATATCTACACGTCCATCTGTATAAACATGGAAATATCTACACTGCCATCTGTATATACCTAGAAATATCTACACTGCCATCTGTATAAACATGGAAATATCTACACCGCTATCTCTATAAACATGGAAATGTCTACACGGCTATCTGTATAAACATGGAAATAACTACACCGCTATCTGTAGAAACATGGAAATATCTACATCGCTATCTGTATAAACATGGAAATATCTCCACCGCTATCTCAATAAAGATGGAAATATCTACACCGCTATCTTTATAAACATGGAAATATCTGCACCGCTATCTGTATAAACATGGAAATATCTATAACATTATCTGTGTAAACATGTAAATATCTACACAGCTATGTGTGTAAACATAGAAATATGTACACAGGTCTCTGTGTAAAGATGGAAATATCTACACCACAATCTGTGCAAATATGGAAATACCTACACCGCTATCTTAGTAAACATGGAAATATCTACACCGCTATCTGTAAAAACATGGAAATATCAACACCGCTATCTGAATAAACATGGAAATGTCTACACCACGATCTGTATAAACATGGAAATATCTACACCGCTATATGTATAAACATGGAAATATCTACACCGCTATCATTATAAACATGGAAACATCTACACCACGACATGTATAAACATGGAAATATCTACACCGCCATGTGAATAAACCTGGAAATATCTTCACCGCTATCAGTAAAAACATGGAAATAGCGACACCGCTGTCTGTATAAATATGGAAATATCTACACCACTATCTCTATAAACATGGAAATATCTACACCGTTATCTGTATAAACAAAGAAATATCTCCACCACTGTCTGTATAAACATGGAAACATCTACACCGCTAGCTGTATAAACATGGAATTATCTGCAGCGTTATCTGTATAAACATGGAAATATTTACACCGCAGTCTGTGCAAAGATGGAAATATCTACAATGCTATCTCAATAAACATGGAAATATCGACACCGCCATCTGTACACACATGGAAATAACTACACAGTCATCTGTATAAACATGGAAATATCTACACCACTATCTGTATAAACATGGAAATATCTACACTGCCATCTGTATAAACATGGAATTACCTACACAGACATCTCTATAATCATTGAAATATCTACACCGCTATCTGTATAAACATGGAAGTCGCCACACCGCTATCAGTATAAACATGGAAATATCTACACCGCTATCTGTATAAACATGGAAATATCTACACCACGACATGTATAAACATGGAAATATCTACACCGCTATGTGAATAAACATGGAAATATCTACACCGCTATCTGTATGAATATGGAAATATTGACACCGCTATCTGTATAAATATGGAAATATCTACACCACTATCTCTATAAACATGGAAATATCTACACCGTTATCTGTATAAACAGAGAAATATCTCCACCGCTGTCTGTATGAACATGGAAACATCTACACCGCTAGCTGTATAATCATGGAATTATCTGCAGCGTTATCTGTATAAACATGGAAATATCTACACTGCAGTCTGTGCAAAGATGGAAATATCTACAATGCTGTCTCAATAAACATGGAAATATCGACACCGCCATCTGTACACACATGGAAATACCTACACAGTCATCTGTATAAACATGGAAATATCTACACCACCATCTGTATAAACATGGAAATACCTACACTGCCATCTGTATAAACATGGAATTATCTACACAGACATCTCTATAACCATTGAAATATCTACACCGCTATCTGTATAAACATGGAAGTAGCCACACCGCTATCTGTATAAACATGGAAATATCTACACCGCCATCTGTGAAAACATGGAAATATCTACACTGTCATCTTTATAAACATGGAAATTTCTACACTTCCATCTGTATAAACATGGAAATCTCTACACTGCCATCTGTATATACCTGGAAATATCTACACTGCCATCTGTATAAACATGGAAATATGTACAGAGCTATCTCTATATACATGGAAATGTCTACACGGCTATCTGTATAAACATGGGAATATCTCCACCGCTATCGGTAGAAACATGGAAATATCTCCATCGCTGTCTGTATAAACATGGAAATATCTCCACCGCTATCTCTATAAAGATGGAAATATCTACACCGCTATCTTTATAAACATGGAAATATCTACACCGCTATCTGTATAAACATGGAAATATCTATAACACTATCTGTGTAAACATGGAAATATCTACACCGCTATCTGTGTAAGCATGGAAATATATACACAGGTCTATGTGTAAAGATGGAAATACCTACACCGCAATCTGCGCAAATATGGAAATATCTACACCGCTATCTCAGTAAACATGGAAATATCTACACCGCAGTCTGTGCAAAGATGGAAATATCTACAATGCTATCTCAATAAACATGGAAATATCAACACCCCCATCTGTACACACATGGAAATACCTACACAGTCATCTGTAGAAACATGGAAATATCTACACCACTATCAGTATAAACATGGAAATATCTACACTGCCATCTGTATAAACATTGAATTACCTACGCAGACATCTCTATAATCATTGAAATATCTACACCGCTATCTGTATAAACATGGAAGTAGCCACTCCGCTATCAGTATAAACATGGAAATATCTACACCGCTATATGTATAAACATGGAAATATCTACACCACGACGTGTATAAACATGGACATATCTACACCGCTATGTGAATAAACATGGAAATATCTACACCGCTATCAGTATAAACATGGAAATATTGACACCGCTATCTGTATAAATATGGAAATTTCAACACCACTATCTCTATAAACATGGAAATATCTACACCGTTATCTGTATAAACAAAGAAATATCTCCACCGCTGTCTGTATGAACATGGAAACATCTACACCGTTAGCTGTATGAATATGGAATTATCTGCAGCGTTATCTGTATAAACATGGAAGTATCTACACCGCAGTCTGTGCAAAGATGGAAATATCTACAATGCTATCTCAATAAACATGGAAATATTGACACCGCCATCTGTACACACATGGAAATACCTACACAGTCATCTGTATAAACATGGAAATATCTACACCACTATCTGTATAAACATGGAAATACCTACACTGCCATCTGTATAAACATGGAATTATCTACACAGACATCTCTATAACCATTGAAATATCTACACCGCTATCTGTATAAACATGGAAGTAACCACACCCGTATCTGTATAAACGTGGAAATATCTACACCGCCATCTGTGAAAACATGGAAATATGTACACTGTCATCTTCATAAACATGGAAATATCTACAAGTCCATCTGTGTAAACATGGAAATATCTACACTGCCATCTGTATATACCTGGAAATATCTACACTGCCATCTGTATAAACATGGAAATATCTACACCGCTATCTCTATAAACATGGAAATGTCTACACGGCTATCTGTATAAACATGGAAATATCTCCACCGCTATCTGTAGAAACATGGAAATATCTACATCGCTATCTGTATAAACATGGAAATATCTCCACCGTTATCTCTATAAAGATGGAAATATCTACACCGCTATCTTTATAAACATGGAAATATCTACACCGCTATCTGTATAAACATGGAAATATCTATAACACTATCTGTGTAAACATGGAAATATCTACAGAGCTATCTGTGTAAACATGGAAACATGTACACAGGTCTCTGTGTAAAGATGGAAATATCTACACCGCAATATGTGCAAATATGGAAATATCTACACCGCTATCTCAGTAAACATGGAAATATCTACACCGCTATCTGTATAAACTTGGAAATAACAACACCGCTATCTGTATAAACATGGAAGTGTCTACACCACGATCTATATAAACATGGAAATATCTACACCGCTATATGTATAAACATGGAAATATCTACACCGCTATCAGTATAAACATGGAAATATCTACACCGCTATCTGTAGAAACATGGAAATATCTACACCACGACATGTATAAACATGGAAATATCTACACCGCCATGTGAATAAACATGGAAATATCTACACCGCTATCAGTAAAAACATGGAAATATCGACACCGCTATCTGTATAAATATGGAAATATCTACACCACTATCTCTATAAACATGGAAATATCTACACCGTTATCTGTATAAACAAAGAAATATCTCCACCGCTGTCTGTATGAACATGGAAACATCTACACCGCTAGCTTTATAAACATGGAATTATCTGCAGCGTTATCTGTATAAACATGGAAATATCTACACCGCAGTCTGTGCAAAGATGGAAATATCTACAATGCTATCTCAATAAACATGGAAATATTGACACCGCCATCTGTACACACATGGAAATACCTACACAGTCATCTGTATAAACATGGAAATATCTACACCACTATCTGTATAAACATGGAAATACCCACACTGCCATCTGTATAAACATGGAATTATCTACACAGACATCTCTATAACCATTGAAATATATACACCGCTATCTGTATAAACATGGAAGTAACCACACCGGTATCTGTATAAACGTGGAAATATCTACACCGTCATCTGTGAAAACATGGAAATATGTACACTGTCATCTTCATAAACATGGAAATATCTACACGTCCATCTGTATAAACATGGAAATATCTACACTGCCATCTGTATATACCTAGAAATATCTACACTGCCATCTGTATAAACATGGAAATATCTACACCGCTATCTTTATAAACATGGAAATATGTACACCGCTATCTGTATAAACATGGAAATATCTATAACACTATCTATGTAAACATGGAAATATCTACACAGCTATCTGTGTAAACATGGAAACATGTACACAGGTCTCTGTGTAAAGATGGAAATATCTACACTGCAATATGTGCAAATATGGAAATATCTACACTGCTATCTCAGTAAACATGGAAATATCTACACCGCTATCTGTATAAACATGGAAATAACAACACCGCTATCTGTATAAACATGGAAGTGTCTACACCACGATCTATATAAACATGGAAATATCTACACCGCTATATGTATAAACATGGAAATATCTACACCGCTATCAGTATAAACATGGAAATATCTACACCGCTATCTGTAGAAACATGGAAATATCTACACCACGACATGTATAAACATGGAAATATCTACACCGCCATGTGAATAAACATGGAAATATCTACACCGCTATCAGTAAAAACATGGAAATATCGAAACCGCTATCTGTATAAATATGGAAATATCTACACCACTATCTCTATAAACATGGAAATATCTACACCGTTATCTGTATAAACAAAGAAATATCTCCACCGCTGTCTGTATGAACATGGAAACATCTACACCGCTAGCTGTATAAACATGGAATTATCTGCAGCGTTATCTGTAAACATGGAAATATCTACACCGCAGTCTGTGCCAAGATGGAAATATCTACAATGCTATCTCAATAAACATGGAAATATCGACACCGCCATCTGTACACACGTGGAAATACCTACACAGTCATCTGTAGAAACATGGAAATATCTACACCACTATCTGTATAAACATGGAAATACCCACACTGCCATCTGTATAAACATGGAATTATCTACACAGACATCTCTATAACCATTGAAATATATACACCGCTATCTGTATAAACATGGAAGTAACCACACCGGTATCTGTATAAACGAGGAAATATCTACACTGCCATCTGTGAAAACATGGAAATATGTACACTGTCATCTTCATAAACATGGAAATATCTACACGTCCATCTGTATAAACATGGAAATATCTACACTGCCATCTGTATATACCTGGAAATATCTACACTGCCATCTGTATAAACATGGAAATATCTACACCGCTATCTCTATAAACATGGAAATGTCTACACAGCTATCTGTATAAACATGGAAATATCTCCACCGCTATCTGTAGAAACATGGAAATATCTACATCGCTATCTGTATAAACATGGAAATATCTCCACCGTTATCTCTATAAAGATGGAAATATCTACACCGCTATCTTTATAAACATGGAAATATCTACACCGCTATCTGTATAAACATGGAAATATCTATAACACTCTCTGTGTAAACATGGAAATATCTACACAGCTATCTGTGTAAACATGGAAACATGTACACAGGTCTCTGTGTAAAGATGGAAATATCTACACCGCAATATGTGCAAATATGGAAATATCTACACCGCTATCTCAGTAAACATGGAAATATCTACACCGCTATCTGTATAAACATGGAAGTGTCTACACCACGATCTATATAAACATGGAAATATCTACACCGCTATATGTATAAACATGGAAATATCTACACCGCTATCAGTATAAACATGGAAATATCTACACCGCTATCTGTAGAAACATGGAAATATCTACACCACGACATGTATAAACATGGAAATATCTACACCGCCATGTGAATAAACATGGAAGTAGCCACACCGCTATCTGTATAAACATGGAAATATCTACACCGCCATCTGTGAAAACATGGAAATATCTACACTGTCATCTTTATAAACATGGAAATATCTACACGTCCATCTGTATAAACATGGAAATATCTACACTGCCATCTGTATATACCTGGATTTACCTACACTGCCATCTGTATAAACATGGAAATATCTACACCGCTATCTCTATAAAGATGGAAACGTCTACACGGCTATCTATATAAACATGGAAATATATCCACCGCTATCTGTAGAAACATGCAAATATCTACATCGCTATCTGTATAAACATGGAAATATCTCCACCGCTATCTGTAGAAACATGGAAATATCTACATTGCTATCTGTATAAACATGGAAATATCTCCACCGCTATCTCTACAAAGATGGAAATATCTACACCGCTATCTTTATAAACATGGAAATATCTACACCGCTATCTGTATAAACATTGAAATATCTATAACACTATCGGTGTAAACATGGAAATATCTACACAGCTATCTGTGTAAACATGGAAATATGCACACAGGTCTCTGTGTAAAGATGGAAATATCTACACTGCAGTCTGTGCAAATATGGAAATGTCTACACCGCTATCTCAGTAAACATGGAAATATCTACACCTCTATCTGTGTAAACATGGAAATATCATCACTGCTATCTGTATAAACATGGAAATATCTACACGGCTATCAGTATAAACATGGAAATACCTACACCGCTATCTGTATAAACATGGAAATAGCTACACCACGACATGTATAAACATGGAAATATCTACACAACCATGTGAATAAACATGGAAATATCCACACCGCTATCAGTAAAAACATGGAAATATCGACACCGCTATCTGTATAAATATGGAAATATCTACACCACTATCTCTATAAACATGGAAATATCTACACTGTTATCTGTATAAACAAAGAAATATCTCCACCACTGTCTGTATGAACATGGAAACATCTACACCGCTAGCTGTATAAACATGGAATTATCTGCTGCGTTATCTATATATACATGGAAATATCTACACCGCAGTCTGTGCAAAGATGGAAATATCTACAATGCTATCTCAATAAACATGGAAATACCTACACAGTCATCTGTATAAACATGGAAATATCTACACCACTATCTGTATAAACATGGAAATATCTACACTGCCATCTGTATAAACATGGAATTACCTACACAGACATCTCTATAAACATTGAAATATCTACACCGCTATCTGTATAAACATGGAAGTAGCCACACCGCTATCAGTATAAACATGGAAATATCGACACCGCTATCTGTATAAACCTGGAAATATCTACACCACGACGTGTATAAACATGGAAATATCTACACCGCTATGTGAATAAACATGGAAATATCTACACCGCTATCAGTATAAACATGGAAATATTGACACCGCTATCTGTATAAATATGGAAATATCTACACCACTATCTCTATAAACATGGAAATTACTACATCGTTATCTGTATAAACAAAGAAATATCTCCACCGCTGTCTGTATGAACATGGAAACATCTACACCGCTAGCTGTATAAACATGGAATTATCTGCAGCGTTATCTATATAAACATGGAAATATCTACACCGCAGTCTGTGCAAAGATGGAAATATCTACAATGCTATCTCAATAAACGTTGAGATATCGATACCGCCATCTGTACACACATGGAAATACCTACACAGTCATCTGTATAAACTTGGAAATATCTACACCACTATCTGTATAAACATGGAAATACCTACACTGCCATCTGTATAAACATGGAATTATCTACACAGACATCTCTATAACCATTGAAATATCTACACCGCTATCTGTATAAACATGGAAGTCGCCACACCGCTATCAGTATAAACATGGAAATATCTACACCGCTATCTGTATAAACATGGAAATATCTACACCACGACATGTATAAACATGGAAGTAGCCACACCGCTATCTGTATAAACATGGAAATATCTACACCGCCATCTGTGAAAACATGGAAATATCTACACTGTCATCTTTATAAACATGGAATTATCTACACGTCCATCTGTATAAACATGGAAATAACTACACTGCCGTCTGTATATACTTGGAAATATCTACACTGCCATCTGTATAAACATGGAAATATCTACACCCCTATCTCTATAAATATGGAAATGTCTACACGGCTATCTGTATAAACATGGAAATATCTCCACCGCTATCTGTAAAAACATGGAAATATCTACATCGCTATCTGTATAAACATGGAAATATCTCCAACGCTATCTCTATAAAGATGGAAATATCTACACCGCTATCTTTATAAACATGGAAATATCTACACCACTATCTCTATAAACATGGAAATATCTACACCGTTATCTGTATAAACAAAGAAATAACTCCACCGCTGTCTGTATGAACATGGAAACATCTACACCGCTAGCTGTATAAACATGGAATTATCTGCAGCGTTATCTGTATAAACATGGAAATATCTACACCGCAGTCTGTGCAAAGATGGAAATATCTACAATGCTGTCTCAATAAACATGGAAATATCGACACCGCCATCTGTACACACGGAAATACCTACACAGTCATCTGTATAAACATGGAAATATCTACCCCACTATCTGTATAAACATGGAAATATCTACACTGCCATCTGTATAAACAAGGAATTACCGACAGAGACATCTCTATAATCATTGAAATATCTACACCGCTATCTGTATAAACATGGAAGTAGCCACTCCGCTATCTGTATAAACATGGAAGTATCTACACCGCTATCTGTATAAACATGGAAATATCTACACCACGACGTGTATAAACATGGAAATATCTACACTGTCATCTTTATAAACATGGAAATATCTACACTGCCATCTGTATAAACATGTAAATATCTACACCGCTATCTCTATAAACATGGAAATGTCTACACGGCTATCTGTATAAACATGGAAATATCTCCACCGCTATCTGTAGAAACATGGAAATATCTACATCTCTATCTGTATAAACATGGAAATATCTCCTACGCTATCTCTATAAAGATGGAAATATCTACACTGCTATCTTTATAAACATGGAAATATCTACACCGATATCTGTATAAACATGGAAATATCTATAACACTATCTGTGTAAACATGGAAATACCTACACAGCTATCTGTGTAAACATGGAAATATGTACACAGGTCTCTGTGTAAAGATGGAAATATCTACAGAGCAATCTGTGCAAATATGTTAATATCTACACCGCTATCTCAGTAAACATGGAAATATCTACACCGCTATCTGTATAAACATGGAAATATCAACACCGCTATCTGTATAAACATGGAAATGTCTACACCACGATCTGTATAAACATGGAAATATCTACACCGCTATATGTATAAACATGGAAATATCTACACCGCTATCTGTATAAACATGGAAATATCTTCACCGCCATGTGAATAAACATGGAAATATCTACACCGCTATCAGTAAAAACATGGAAATATCGACACCGCTATCTGTATAAATATGGAAATATCTACACCACTATCTCTATAAACATGGAAATATCTACACCGTTATCTGTATAAACAAAGAAATATCTCCACCACTGTCTGTATGAACATGGAAACATCTACACCGCTAGCTGTATAAACATGGAATTATCTGCAGCGTTATCTGTATAAACATGGAAATATCTACACCGCAGTCTGTGCAAAGATGGAAATATCTACAATGCTATCTCAATAAACATGGAAATATCGACACCGCCATCTGTACACACATGGAAATACCTACACAGTCATCTGTATAAACATGGAAATATCTACACCACTATCTGTATTAACATGGAAATACCTACAGTGCCATCTGTATAAACATGGAATTATCTACACAGACATCTCTATAACCATTCAAATATCTACACCGCTATCTGTATAAACATGGAAGTAGCCACACCGCTATCTGTATAAACATGGATATATCTACACCGCCATCTGTGAAAACATGGAAATATCTACACAATCATGTTTATAAACATGGAAATATCTACACGTCCATCTGTATAAACATGGAAATATCTACACTGCCATCTGTATATACCTGGAAATACCTACACTGCCATCTGTATAAACATGGAAATATCTACACCGCTATCTCTATAAACATGGAAATGTCTACACGGCTATCTCTATAAACATGGAAATATATCCACCGCTATCTGTAGAAACATGCAAATATCTACATCGCTATCTCTATAAACATGGAAATATCTCCACCGCTATCTCTATAAAGATGGAAATATCTACACCGCTATATTTATAAACATGGAAATATCTCCACCGCTATCTGTAGAAACATGGAAATATCTATAACACTATCTGTGTAAACATGGAAATATCTACACAGCTATCTGTGTAAACATGCAAATATGTACACAGGTATCTGTGTAAAAATGGAAATATCTACACCGCAATCTGTGCAAATATGGAAATATCTACACCGCTATCTCAGTAAACATGGAAATATCTACACCGCTATCTGTATAAACATGGAAATATCAACACCGCTATCTGTAGAAACATGGAAATGTCTACACCACGATCTGTATAAACATGGAAATATCTACACCGCTATATGTATAAACATGGAAATATCTACACCGCTATCAGTATAAACATGGAAATATCTACACCGCTATCTGTATAAACATGGAAATATCTATACCACGACATGTATAAACATGGAAATATCTACACCACCATGTGAATAAACATGGAAATATCCACACCGCTATCAGTAAAAACATGGAAATATCGACACCGCTATCTGTATAAATATGGAAATATCTACACCACTATCTCTATAAACATGGAAATATCTACACCGTTATCTGTATAAACAAAGAAATATCTCCACCGCTGTCTGTATGAACATGGAAACATCTACACCGCTAGCTGTATAAACATGGAATTATCTGCAGCGTTATCTGTATAAACATGGAAATATCTGCACCGCAGTCTGTGCAAAGATGGAAATATCTACAATGCTATCTCAATAAACATGGAAATATTGACACCGCCATCTGTACACACATGGAAATACCTACACAGTCATCTGTATAAACATGGAAATATCTACACCACTATCTGTATAAACGGAAATATCTACACTGCCATCTGTGTAAACATGGAATTACCTACACAGATATCTCTATAAACATTGAAATATCTACACCGCTATCTGTATAAACACGGAAGTAGCCACACCGCTGTCTGTATAAACATGGAAATATCTACACCGCCATCTGTGAAAACATGGAAATATCTACACTGTCATCTTTATAAACATGGAAATATCTACACGTCCATCTGTATAAACATGGAAATATCTACACTGCCATCTGTATAAACATGTAAATATCTACACCGCTATCTCTATAAACATGGAAATGTCTACACGGCTATCTGTATAAACATGGAAATATCTCCACCGCTATCTGTAGAAACATGGAAATATCTACATCTCTATCTGTACAAACATGGAAATATCTCCTACGCTATCTCTATAAAGATGGAAATATCTACACCGCTATCTTTATAAACATGGAAACATCTACACCGTTATCTGTATAAACAAAGAAATATCTGCACCACTGTCTGTATGAACATGGAAACATCTACACCGCTAGCTGTATAAACATGGAATTATCTGCATCGTTATCTGTATAAACATGGAAATATCTACACCGCAGTCTGTGCAAAGATGGAAATATCTACAATGCTATCTCAATAAACATGGAAATATCGACACCGCCATCTGTACACACATGGAAATAAATACACAGTCATCTGTATAAACATGGAAATATCAACACCACTATTTGTATAAACATGGAAATATCTAAACTGCCATCTGTATAAACATGGAATTACCTACACAGTCATCTCTATAACCAATGAAATATCTATGCCGCTATCTGTATAAACATAGAAGTAGCCACACCGCTATCAGTATAAACATGGAAATATCTACACCGCTATCTGTATGAACATGGAAATATCTACACCACGACGTGTATAAACATGGAAATATCTACACCGCTATGTGAATAAACATGGAAATATCTACACCGCTATCAGTATAAACATGGAAATATTGACACCGCTATCTGTATAAATATGGAAATACCTACACCACTATCTCTATAAACATGGAAATATCTACACCGTTATCTGTACAAACAAAGAAATATCTCCACCGCTGTCTGTATGAACATGGAAACATCTACACCGCTAGCTGTATAAACATAGAATTATCTGCAGCGTTATCTGTATAAACATGGAAATATCAACACGGCAGTCTGTGCAAAGATGGAAATATCTACAATGCTATCTCAATAAACATGGAAATATCGACACCGCCATCTGTACACACATGGAAATACCTACACAGTCATCTGTATAAACATGGAAATATCTACACCACTATCTGTATAAACATGGAAATACCTTCACTGCCATCTGTATAAACATGGAATTATCTACACAGACATCTCTATAACCATTGAAATATCTAAACGGCTATCTGTATAAACATGGAAGTAGCCACACCGCTATCTGTATAAACATGGAAATATCTACACCGCCATCTGTGAAAACATGGAAATATCTACACTGTCATCTTTATAAACATGGAAATATCTACACGTCCATCTGTATAAACATGGAAATATCTACACTGCCATATGTATATACCTGGAAATGCCTACACTGCCATCTGTATAAACATGGAAATATCTACACCGCTATCTCTATAAATATGGAAATGTCTACACGGCTATCTGTATAAACATGGAAATATATCCACCGCTATCTGTAGAAACATGCAAATATCTACATCGCTATCTGTATAAACATGGAAATATCTCCACCGCTATCTGTAGAAACATGGAATTCTCTACATTGCTATCTGTATAAATATGGAAATATCTCCACCGCTATCTCTATAAAGATGGAAATATCTACACCGCTATCTTTATAAACATGGAAATATCTACACCGCTATCTGTAAAAACATGGAAATATCTATAACACTATCGGTGTAAACATGGAAATATCTACACAGCTATCTGTGTAAACATGGAAATATGCACACAGGTCTCTGTGTAAAGATGGAAATATCTACACTGCAATCTGTGCAAATATGGAAATGTCTACACCGCTATCTCAGTAAACATGGAAATATCTACACCGCTATCTGTATAAACATGGAAATATCAACACCGCTATCTGTATAAACATGGAAATGTCTACCCAACGATCTGTATAAACATGGAAATAACTACACCGCTATATGTATAAACATGGAAATATCTACACGGATATCAGTATAAACATGGAAATATCTACACCGCTATCTGTATAAACATGGAAGTAGCTACACGACGACATGTATATACATGGAAATATCTACACCACCATGTGAATAAACATGGAAATATCCACACCGCTATCAGTAAAAACATGGAAATATCGACACCGCTATCTGTATAAATATGGAAATATCTACACCACTATCTCTATAAACATGGAAATATCTACACCGTTATCTGTATAAACAAAGAAATATCTCCACCGCTGTCTGTATGAACATGGAAACATCTACACCGCTAGCTGTATAAACATGGAATTATCTGAAGCGTTATCTGTATAAACATGGAAATATCTACACCGCAGTCTGTGCAAAGATGGAAATATCTACAATGCTATCTCAATAAACATGGAAATATCGACACCGCCATCTGTACACACATGGGAATACCTACACAGTCATCTGTATAAACGTGGAAATATCTACACCACTATCTGTATAAACATGGAAATATCTACACTGCCATCTGTATAAACATGGAATTACCTACACAGACATCTCAATAATCATTGAAATATCTACACCGCTATCTGTATAAACATGGAAGTAGCCACACCGCTATCAGTATAAACATGGAAATATCTTCACCGCTATCTGTATAAACATGAAAGTAACCACACCGGAATCTGTATAAACGTGGAAATATCTACACGTCCATCTGTATAAACATGGAAATATCTACACTGCCATCTGTATATACCTGGAAATATCTACACTGCCATCTGTATAAACATGGAAATATGTACAGCGCTATCTCTATAAACATGGAAATATCTACACGGCTATCTGTATAAACATGGAAATAACTCCACCGCTATCTGTAGAAACATGGAAATATCTACATCGCTATCTGTATAAACATGGAAATATCTCCACCGTTATCTCTATAAAGATGGAAATATCTACACCACTATCTTTATAAACATGGAAATGTCTACACCGCTATCTGTATAAACATGGAAATATCTATAACACTATCTGTGTAAACATGGAAATATCTTCACAGCTATCTGTGTAAACATGGAAATATGTACACAGGTCTCTGTGTAAAGATGGAAATAACTACACCGCAATCTGTGCAAATATGGAAATATATACACCGCTATCTCAGTAAACATGGAAATATCTACACTGCTATCTGTAAAAACATGGAAATATCAACACAGCTATCTGTATAAACATGGAAATGTCTACACCACGATCTGTATAAACATGCAAATATCTACACCGCTATATGTATAAACATGGAAATATCTACACCGCTATATGTATAACACGGAAATATCTACACCGCTATCAGTATAAACATGGAAATATCTACACCGCTATCTGTATAAACATGGAAATATCTACACCACGACATGTATAAACATGGAAATATCTACACCGCCATGTGAATAAACATGGAAATATCTACACAGCTATCAGTAAAAACATGGAAATATCGACACCGCTATCAGTATAAATATGGAAATATCTACACCACTATCTCTATAAACATGGAAATATCTACACCGTTATCTGTATAAACAAAGAAATATCTCCACCGCTGTCTGTATGAACATGGAAACATCTACACCGCTAGCTGTATAAACATGGAATTATCTGCGGCGTTATCTGTATAAACATGGAAATATCTACACCGCCGTCTGTGCAAAAATGGAAATATCTACAATGCTATCTCAATAAACATGGAAATATCGACACCGCCATCTGTACACACATGAAAATACCTAGACAGTCATCTGTATAAACATGGAAATATCTACACCACTATCTGTATAAACATGGAAATACCTACACTGCCATCTGTATAAACATGGAATTATCTACACAGACATCTCTATAAACATTGAAATACCTACACCGCTATCTGTATAAACATGGAAGTAGCCACACCGCTATCTGTATAAACATGGACATATCTACACAGCCCTCTGTGAAAACATGGAAATATCTACACTGTCATCTTTATAAACATGGAAATATCTACACGTCCATCTGTATAAACATGGAAATATCTACACTGCCATCTGTATATACCTGGAAATATCTACACTGCCATCTGTATAAACATGGAAATATGTACAGCGCTATCTCTATAAACATGGAAATATCTACACGGCTATCTGTATAAACATGGAAATAACTCCACCGCTATCTGTAGAAACATGGAAATATCTACATCGCTATCTGTATAAACATGGAAATATCTACACCGCTATCTGTATAAACATGGAAGTTTCTACACCACGATCTGTATAAACATGGAAGTATCTACACTGCTATATGTATAAACATGGATATATCTACACCACTATCTGTATAAACATGGAAATATCTACACTGCCATCTGTATAAACATGGAATTACCTACACAGATATCTCTATAATCATTGAAATATCTACACCGCTATGTGTATAAACATGGAAGTAGTCACACCGCTATCAGTATAAACATGGAAATATCGACACCGCTATCTGTATAAACCTGGAAATATCTACACCACGACGTGTATAAACATGGAAATATCTACACCGCTATGTGAATAAACATGGAAATATCTACACCGCTATCAGTATAAACATGGAAATATTGACACCGCTATCTGTATAAATATGGAAATATCTACACCACTATCTCTATAAACATGGAAATTACTACATCGTTATCTGTATAAACAAAGAAATATCTCCACCGCTGTCTGTATGAACATGGAAACATCTACACCGCTAGCTGTATAAACATGGAATTATCTGCAGCGTTATCTATATAAACATGGAAATATCTACACCGCAGTCTGTGCAAAGATGGAAATATCTACAATGCTATCTCAATAAACGTGGAGATATCGATACCGCCATCTGTACACACATGGAAATACCTACACAGTCATCTGTATAAACTTGGAAATATCTACACCACTATCTGTATAAACATGGAAATACCTACACTGCCATCTGTATAAACATGGAATTATCTACACAGACATCTCTATAACCATTGAAATATCTACACCGCTATCTGTATAAACATGGAAGTCGCCACACCGCTATCAGTATAAACCTGGAAATATCTACACCGCTATCTGTATAAACATGGAAATATCTACACCACGACATGTATAAACATGGAAGTAGCCACACCGCTATCTGTATAAACATGGAAATATCTACACCGCCATCTGTGAAAACATGGAAATATCTACACTGTCATCTTTATAAACATGGAATTATCTACACGTCCATCTGTATAAACATGGAAATAACTACACTGCCGTCTGTATATACTTGGAAATATCTACACTGCCATCTGTATAAACATGGAAATATCTACACCCCTATCTCTATAAATATGGAAATGTCTACACGGCTATCTGTATAAACATGGAAATATCTCCACCGCTATCTGTAAAAACATGGAAATATCTACATCGCTATCTGTATAAACATGGAAATATCTCCAACGCTATCTCTATAAAGATGGAAATATCTACACCGCTATCTTTATAAACATGGAAATATCTACACCACTATCTCTATAAACATGGAAATATCTACACCGTTATCTGTATAAACAAAGAAATAACTCCACCGCTGTCTGTATGAACATGGAAACATCTACACCGCTAGCTGTATAAACATGGAATTATCTGCAGCGTTATCTGTATAAACATGGAAATATCTACACCGCAGTCTGTGCAAAGATGGAAATATCTACAATGCTGTCTCAATAAACATGGAAATATCGACACCGCCATCTGTACACACGGAAATACCTACACAGTCATCTGTATAAACATGGAAATATCTACACCACTATCTGTATAAACATGGAAATATCTACACTGCCATCTGTATAAACAAGGAATTACCGACACAGACATCTCTATAATCATTGAAATATCTACACCGCTATCTGTATAAACATGGAAGTAGCCACACCGCTATCTGTATAAACATGGAAGTATCTACACCGCTCTCTGTATAAACATGGAAATATCTACACCACGACGTGTATAAACATGGAAATATCTACACTGTCATCTTTATAAACATGGAAATATCTACACTGCCATCTGTATAAACATGTAAATATCTACACCGCTATCTCTATAAACATGGAAATGTCTACACGGCTATCTGTATAAACATGGAAATATCTCCACCGCTATCTGTAGAAACATGGAAATATCTACATCTCTATCTGTATAAACATGGAAATATCTCCTACGCTATCCCTATAAAGATGGAAATATCTACACTGCTATCTTTATAAACATGGAAATATCTACACCGATATCTGTATAAACATGGAAATATCTATAACACTATCTGTGTAAACATGGAAATACCTACACAGCTATCTGTGTAAACATGGAAATATGTACACAGGTCTCTGTGTAAAGATGGAAATATCTACAGAGCAATCTGTGCAAATATGTTAATATCTACACCGCTATCTCAGTAAACATGGAAATATCTACACCGCTATCTGTATAAACATGGAAATATCAACACCGCTATCTGTATAAACATGGAAATGTCTACACCACGATCTGTATAAACATGGAAATATCTACACCGCTATATGTATAAACATGGAAATATCTATACCGCTATCTGTATAAACATGGAAATATCTACACCGCTATCTGTATAAACATGGAAATATCTACACCACGACATGTATAAACATGGAAATATCTTCACCGCCATGTGAATAAACATGGAAATATCTACACCGCTATCAGTAAAAACATGGAAATATCGACACCGCTATCTGTATAAATATGGAAATATCTACACCACTATCTCTATAAACATGGAAATATCTACACCGTTATCTGTATAAACAAAGAAATATCTCCACCACTGTCTGTATGAACATGGAAACATCTACACCGCTAGCTGTATAAACATGGAATTATCTGCAGCGTTATCTGTATAAACATGGAAATATCTACACCGCAGTCTGTGCAAAGATGGAAATATCTACAATGCTATCTCAATAAACATGGAAATATCGACACCGCCATCTGTACACACATGGAAATACCTACACAGTCATCTGTATAAACATGGAAATATCTACACCACTATCTGTATTAACATGGAAATACCTACAGTGCCATCTGTATAAACATGGAATTATCTACACAGACATCTCTATAACCATTCCAATATCTACACCGCTATCTGTATAAACATGGAAGTAGCCACACCGCTATCTGTATAAACATGGATATATCTACACCGCCATCTGTGAAAACATGGAAATATCTACACAATCATGTTTATAAACATGGAAATATCTACACGTCCATCTGTATAAACATGGAAATATCTACACTGCCATCTGTATATACCTGGAAATACCTACACTGCCATCTGTATAAACATGGAAATATCTACACCGCTATCTCTATAAACATGGAAATGTCTACATGGCTATCTCTATAAACATGGAAATATATCCACCGCTATCTGTAGAAACATGCAAATATCTACATCGCTATCTGTATAAACATGGAAATATCTCCACCGCTATCTCTATAAAGATGGAAATATCTACACCGCTATATTTATAAACATGGAAATATCTCCACCGCTATCTGTAGAAACATGGAAATATCTATAACACTATCTGTGTAAACATGGAAATATCTACACAGCTATCTGTGTAAACATGCAAATATGTACACAGGTATCTGTGTAAAAATGGAAATATCTACACCGCAATCTGTGCAAATATGGAAATATCTACACCGCTATCTCAGTAAACATGGAAATATCTACACCGCTATCTGTATAAACATGGAAATATCAACACCGCTATCTGTAGAAACATGGAAATGTCTACACCACGATCTGTATAAACATGGAAATATCTACACCGCTATATGTATAAACATGGAAATATCTACACCGCTATCAGTATAAACATGGAAATATCTACACCGCTATCTGTATAAACATGGAAATATCTATACCACGACATGTATAAACATGGAAATATCTACACCACCATGTGAATAAACATGGAAATATCCACACCGCTATCAGTAAAACCATGGAAATATCGACACCGCTATCTGTATAAATATGGAAATATCTACACCACTATCTCTATAAACATGGAAATATCTACACCGTTATCTGTATAAACAAAGAAATATCTCCACCGCTGTCTGTATGAACATGGAAACATCTACACCGCTAGCTGTATAAACATGGAATTATCTGCAGCGTTATCTGTATAAACATGGAAATATCTGCACCGCAGTCTGTGCAAAGATGGAAATATCTACAATGCTATCTCAATAAACATGGAAATATTGACACCGCCATCTGTACACACATGGAAATACCTACACAGTCATCTGTATAAACATGGAAATATCTACACCACTATCTGTATAAACGGAAATATCTACACTGCCATCTGTGTAAACATGGAATTACCTACACAGATATCTCTATAAACATTGAAATATCTACACCGCTATCTGTATAAACACGGAAGTAGCCACACCGCTGTCTGTATAAACATGGAAATATCTACACCGCCATCTGTGAAAACATGGAAATATCTACACTGTCATCTTTATAAACATGGAAATATCTACACGTCCATCTGTAAAAACATGGAAATATCTACACTGCCATCTGTATAAACATGTAAATATCTACACCGCTATCTCTATAAACATGGAAATGTCTACACGGCTATCTGTATAAACATGGAAATATCTCCACCGCTATCTGTAGAAACATGGAAATATCTACATCTCTATCTGTACAAACATGGAAATATCTCCTACGCTATCTCTATAAAGATGGAAATATCTACACCGCTATCTTTATAAACATGGAAACATCTACACCGTTATCTGTATAAACAAAGAAATATCTGCACCACTGTCTGTATGAACATGGAAACATCTACACCGCTAGCTGTATAAACATGGAATTATCTGCATCGTTATCTGTATAAACATGGAAATATCTACACCGCAGTCTGTGCAAAGATGGAAATATCTACAATGCTATCTCAATAAACATGGAAATATCGACACCGCCATCTGTACACACATGGAAATAAATACACAGTCATCTGTATAAACATGGAAATATCAACACCACTATTTGTATAAACATGGAAATATCTAAACTGCCATCTGTATAAACATGGAATTACCTACACAGTCATCTCTATAACCAATGAAATATCTATGCCGCTATCTGTATAAACATAGAAGTAGCCACACCGCTATCAGTATAAACATGGAAATATCTACACCGCTATCTGTATAAACATGGAAATATCTACACCACAACGTGTATAAACATGGAAATATCTACACCGCTATGTGAATAAACATGGAAATATCTACACCGCTATCAGTATAAACATGGAAATATTGACACCGCTATCTGTATAAATATGGAAATACCTACACCACTATCTCTATAAACATGGAAATATCTACACCGTTATCTGTACAAACAAAGAAATATCTCCACCGCTGTCTGTATGAACATGGAAACATCTACACCGCTAGCTGTATAAACATAGAATTATCTGCAGCGTTATCTGTATAAACATGGAAATATCAACACGGCAGTCTGTGCAAAGATGGAAATATCTACAATGCTATCTCAATAAACATGGAAATATCGACACCGCCATCTGTACACACATGGAAATACCTACACAGTCATCTGTATAAACATGGAAATATCTACACCACTATCTGTATAAACATGGAAATACCTTCACTGCCATCTGTATAAACATGGAATTATCTACACAGACATCTCTATAACCATTGAAATATCTAAACGGCTATCTGCATAAACATGGAAGTAGCCACACCGCTATCTGTATAAACATGGAAATATCTACACCGCCATCTGTGAAAACATGGAAATATCTACACTGTCATCTTTATAAACATGGAAATATCTACACGTCCATCTGTATAAACATGGAAATATCTACACTGCCATATGTATATACCTGGAAATGCCTACACTGCCATCTGTATAAACATGGAAATATCTACACCGCTATCTCTATAAATATGGAAATGTCTACACGGCTATCTGTATAAACATGGAAATATATCCACCGCTATCTGTAGAAACATGCAAATATCTACATCGCTATCTGTATAAACATGGAAATATCTCCACCGCTATCTGTAGAAACATGGAATTCTCTACATTGATATCTGTATAAATATGGAAATATCTCCACCGCTATCTCTATAAAGATGGAAATATCTACACCGCTATCTTTATAAACATGGAAATATCTACACCGCTATCTGTAAAAACATGGAAATATCTATAACACTATCGGTGTAAACATGGAAATATCTACACAGCTATCTGTGTAAACATGGAAATATGCACACAGGTCTCTGTGTAAAGATGGAAATATCTACACTGCAATCTGTGCAAATATGGAAATGTCTACACCGCTATCTCAGTAAACATGGAAATATCTACACCGCTATCTGTATAAACATGGAAATATCAACACCGCTATCTGTATAAACATGGAAATGTCTACCCAACGATCTGTATAAACATGGAAATAACTACACCGCTATATGTATAAACATGGAAATATCTACACGGCTATCAGTATAAACATGGAAATATCTACACCGCTATCTGTATAAACATGGAAGTAGCTACACGACGACATGTATAAACATGGAAATATCTACACCACCATGTGAATAAACATGGAAATATCCACACCGCTATCAGTAAAAACATGGAAATATCGACACCGCTATCTGTATAAATATGGAAATATCTACACCACTATCTCTATAAACATGGAAATATCTACACCGTTATCTGTATAAACAAAGAAATATCTCCACCGCTGTCTGTATGAACATGGAAACATCTACACCGCTAGCTGTATAAACATGGAATTATCTGAAGCGTTATCTGTATAAACATGGAAATATCTACACCGCAGTCTGTGCAAAGATGGAAATATCTACAATGCTATCTCAATAAACATGGAAATATCGACACCGCCATCTGTACACACATGGGAATACCTACACAGTCATCTGTATAAACGTGGAAATATCTACACCACTATCTGTATAAACATGGAAATATCTACACTGCCATCTGTATAAACATGGAATTACCTACACAGACATCTCAATAATCATTGAAATATCAACACCGCTATCTGTATAAACATGGAAGTAGCCACACCGCTATCAGTATAAACATGGAAATATCTTCACCGCTATCTGTATAAACATGAAAGTAACCACACCGGAATCTGTATAAACGTGGAAATATCTACACGTCCATCTGTATAAACATGGAAATATCTACACTGCCATCTGTATATACCTGGAAATATCTACACTGCCATCTGTATAAACATGGAAATATGTACAGCGCTATCTCTATAAACATGGAAATATCTACACGGCTATCTGTATAAACATGGAAATAACTCCACCGCTATCTGTAGAAACATGGAAATATCTACATCGCTATCTGTATAAACATGGAAATATCTCCACCGTTATCTCTATAAAGATGGAAATATCTACACCACTATCTTTATAAACATGGAAATGTCTACACCGCTATCTGTATAAACATGGAAATATCTATAACACTATCTGTGTAAACATGGAAATATCTACACAGCTATCTGTGTAAACATGGAAATATGTACACAGGTCTCTGTGTAAAGATGGAAATCACTACACCGCAATCTGTGCAAATATGGAAATATATACACCGCTATCTCAGTAAACATGGAAATATCTACACTGCTATCTGTAAAAACATGGAAATATCAACACAGCTATCTGTATAAACATGGAAATGTCTACACCACGATCTGTATAAACATGCAAATATCTACACCGCTATATGTATAAACATGGAAATATCTACACCGCTATATGTATAACACGGAAATATCTACACCGCTATCAGTATAAACATGGAAATATCTACACCGCTATCTGTATAAACATGGAAATATCTACACCACGACATGTATAAACATGGAAATATCTACACCTCCATGTGAATAAACATGGAAATATCTACACAGCTATCAGTAAAAACATGGAAATATCGACACCGCTATCAGTATAAATATGGAAATATCTACACCACTATCTCTATAAACATGGAAATATCTACACCGTTATCTGTATAAACAAAGAAATATCTCCACCGCTGTCTGTATGAACATGGAAACATCTACACCGCTAGCTGTATAAACATGGAATTATCTGCGGCGTTATCTGTATAAACATGGAAATATCTACACCGCCGTCTGTGCAAAAATGGAAATATCTACACCACTATCTGTATAAACATGGAAATACCTACACTGCCATCTGTATAAACATGGAATTATCTACACAGACATCTCTATAAACATTGAAATACCTACACCGCTATCTGTATAAACATGGAAGTAGCCACACCGCTATCTGTATAAACATGGACATATCTACACAGCCCTCTGTGAAAACATGGAAATATCTACACTGTCATCTTTATAAACATGGAAATATCTACACGTCCATCTGTATAAACATGGAAATATCTACACTGCCATCTGTATATACCTGGAAATATCTACACTGCCATCTGTATAAACATGGAAATATGTACAGCGCTATCTCTATAAACATGGAAATATCTACACGGCTATCTGTATAAACATGGAAATAACTCCACCGCTATCTGTAGAAACATGGAAATATCTACATCGCTATCTGTATAAACATGGAAATATCTACACCGCTATCTGTATAAACATGGAAGTTTCTACACCACGATCTGTATAAACATGGAAGTATCTACACTGCTATATGTATAAACATGGATATATCTACACCACTATCTGTATAAACATGGAAATATCTACACTGCCATCTGTATAAACATGGAATTACCTACACAGATATCTCTATAATCATTGAAATATCTACACCGCTATCTGTATAAACATGGAAGTAGCCCCACCGCTATCAGTATATACATGGAAATATCTACACCGCTATCTGTATAAACATGGAAATATCTACACCACGACGTGTATAAACAAGGAAATATCTACACCGCTATGTGAATAAACATGGAAATATCTACACAGCTATCAGTATAAACATGGAAATATTGACACCGCTATCTGTATAAGTATGGAAATATCTACACCACTATCTCTATAAACATGGAAATATCTACACCGTTATCTGTATAAACAAAGAAATATCTCCACCGCTGTCTGTATGAACATGGAAACATCTACACCGCAAGCTGTATAAACATGGAATTATCTGCAGCGTTATCTGTATAAACATGGAAATATCTACACCGCAGTCTGTGCAAAGATGGAAATATCTACAATGCTACCTCAATAAACATGGAAATATCGACACCGCCATCTGTACACACATGGAAATACCTACACAGTCATCTGTATAAACATGGAAATATCAACATCACTATCTGTATAAACATGGAAACACATACACTGCCAACTGTAAAAACCTGGAATTATCTACACAGACATCTCTATAAACATTGAAATATCTACACCGCTATCTGTGTAAACATGGAAGTAGCCACACCGCTATCTGTATAAACATGGAAATATCTACACCGCCATCTGTGAAAACATGGAAATATCTACACTGTCATCTTTATAAACATGGAAATATCAACACGTCCATCTGTATAAACATGGAAATATCTACACTGCCATTTGTATATACCTGGAAATATCTACACTGCCATCTGTATAAACATGGAAATATGTACAGCGCTATCTCTATAAACATGGAAATATCTACACGGCTATCTGTATAAACATAGAAATATCTCCACCGCTATCTGTAGAAACATGGAAATATCTATAACACTATTGGTGTAAACATGGAAATATCTCCACCGATATCTGTAGAAACATGGAAATATCTACATCGCTATCTGTATAAACATGGAAATATCTCCACCGCTATCTCTATAAAGATGGTAATATCTACACCGCTATCTTTATAAACATGGAAATATCTACACCGCTATCTGTATAAACATGGAAATATCTATAACACTATCTGTGTAAACATGGAAATATCTACAGAGCTATCTGTGTAAACATGGAAATATGTACACAGGTCTCTGTGTAAAGATGGAAATATCTACACCGCAATCTGTGCAAATATGGAAATATCTACACCGCTATCTCAGTAAACATGGAAATATCTACACCGCTATCTGTATAAACATGGAAATATCAACACCGCTATCTGTATAAACATGGAAATGTCTACACCACGATCTGTATAAACATGGAAATATCTACACCGGTATATGTATAAACATGGAAATATCTACACCGCTATCAGTATAAACATGGAAATATCTACACCGCTATCTGTATAAACATGGAAATATCTACACCACGACATGTATAAACATGGAAATATCTACACCGCCATGTGAATAAACATGGAAATATCTCCACCGCTATCAGTAAAAACATGGAAATATTGACACCGCTATCTGTATAAATATGGAAATATCTACACCACTATCTCTATAAACATGGAAATATCTACACCATTATCTGCATAAACAAAGAAATATCTCCACCGCTGTCTGCATGAACATGGAAACATCTACACCGCTAGCTGTATATACATGGAATTATCTGCAGCGTTATCTGTATAAACATGGAAATATCTACACTGCAGTCTGTGCAAAGATGGAAATATCTACAATGCTGTCTCAATAAACATGGAAATATCGACACCGCCATCTGTACACTCGGAAATACCTACAGAGTCATCTGTATAAACATGGAAATATCTACACTGCCATCTGTAAAAACATGGAATTACCTACACAGACATCTCTATAATCATTGAAATATCTACACCGCTATCTGTATAAACATGGAAGTAGCCACACCGCTATCAGTATAAACATGGAAATATCTACACCGCTATCTGTATAAACATGGAAATATTGACACCGCTATCTGTGTAAATATGGAAATATCTACACCACTATCTCTATAAACATGGAAATATCTACACCGTTATCTGTATAAACCAAGAAATCTCTCCACCGCTGTCTGTATGAAAATGGAAACATCTACACCGCTAGATGTATAAACAAGGAATTATCTGCAGCGATATCTGTATAAACATGGAAATATCTACACCGCAGTCTGTGCAAAGATGGAAATATCTACAATGCTATCTCAATAAACATGGAAATATCGACACCGCCATCTGTACACACAAGGAAATACCTACACAGTCATCTGTATAAACATGGAAATATCTACACCACTATCTGTATAAACATGGAAATACCTACACTGCCATCTGTATAAACATGGAATTATCTACACAGACATCTCTATAACCATGGAAATATCTACACCGCTATCTGTATAAACATGGAAGTAGCCACACCGGCATCTGTATAAACATGGAAATATCTACACGTCCATCTGTATAAACATGGAAATATCTACACTGCCATCTGTATATAACTGGAAATACCTACACTGCCATCTGTATAAACATGGAAATATCAACACCGCTATCTGTATAAACATGGAAATGTCTACACCACGATCTGTATAAACATGGAAATATCTACACCGCTATATGTATAAACATGGAAATATCTACACGGCTATCAGCATAAACATGGAAATATCTACACCGCTATCTGTATAAACATGGAAATATCTACACCACGACATGTATAAACATGGAAATATCTACACCGCTATCAGTAAAAAATGGAAATATCGACACCGCTATCTGTATAAATATGGAAATATCTACACCACTATCTCTATAAACATGGAAATATCTACGCCGTTATCTGTATAAACAAAGAAATATCTCCACCGCTGTCTGTATGAACATGGAAACATCTACACCGCTAGCTGTATAAACATGGAATTATCTGCAGCGTTATCTGTATAAACATGGAAATATCTACACCGCAGTCTGTGCAAAGATGGAAATATCTACAATGCTGTCTCAATAAACATGGAAATATCGACACCGCCATCTGTACACACATGGAAATACCTACACAGTCATCTGTATGAACATGGAAATATCTCCACCACTGTCTGTATAAACATGGAAATATCTACACTGCCATCTGTATAAACATGGAATTACCTACACAGACATCTCTATAAACATTGAAATATCTACACCGCTATCTGTATAAACATGGAAGTAGCCACACCGCTATCAGTATAAACATGGAAATATCTACTCCGCTATCTGTATAAACATGGAAATACCTACACCACGACGTGTATAAACATGGAAATATCTACACCGCTATGTGAATAAACATGGAAATATCTACACCGCTATCAGTATAAACATGGAAATATCTACACCGCTATCTGTATAAACATGGAAATATCTACACCACGACATGTATAAACATGGAAATATCTACACCGCCATGTGAATAAACATGGAAATATCTCCACCGCTATCAGTAAAAACATGGAAATATTGACACCGCTATCTGTATAAATATGGAAATATCTACACCACTATCTCTATAAACATGGAAATATCTACACCATTATCTGCATAAACAAAGAAATATCTCCACCGCTGTCTGCATGAACATGGAAACATCTACACCGCTAGCTGTATATACATGGAATTATCTGCAGCGTTATCTGTATAAACATGGAAATATCTACACCGCAGTCTGTGCAAAGATGGAAATATCTACAATGCTATCTCAATAAACATGGAAATTTCGACACCGCCATCTGTACACACATGGAAATACCTACACAGTCATCGGTATAAACATGGAAATATCTACACCACTATCTGTATAAACATGGAAATACCTACAGTGCTTCTGTATAAACATGGAATTATCTACACAGACATCTCTATAACCATTGAAATATCTACACCGTTATCTGTATAAACATGGAAGTTGCCACACCGCTATCTGTATAAACATGGATATATCTACACCGCCATCTGTGAAAACATGGAAATATCTACACTATCATCTTTATAAACATGGAAATATCTACACGTCCGTCTGTATAAACATGGAAATAACTACACTGCCATCTGTATATACCTGGAAATACCTACACTGCCATCTGTATAAACATGGACTTATCTACACCGCTATCTCTATAAACATGGAAATGTCTACACGGCTATCTCTATAAACATAGAAATATATCCACCGCTATCTGTAGAAACATGCAAATATCTACATCGCTATCTGTATAAACATGGAAATATCTCCACCGCTATCTCTATAAAGATGGAAATATCTACACCGCTATCTTTATAAACATGGAAATATATACACCGTTATTTGTATAAACATGGAAATATCTATAACACTATCTGTGTAAACATGGAAATATCTACACAGCTATCTGTGTGAACATGGAAATATGTACACAGGTCTCTGTGTAAAGATGGAAATATCTAAACCGCAATCTGTGCAAATATGGAAATATCTACACTGCTATCTCAGTAAACATGGAAATATCAACACCGCTATCTGTATAAACATGGAAATATCTACACCGCTATCTGTATAAACATGGAAATATCTACACTGCCATCTGTATAAACATGGAATTACCTACAGAGACATCTCTATAATCATTGAAATATCTACACTGCTATCTGTATAAACATGGAAGTAGCCACACCGCTATCAGTATAAACATGGAAATATCTACTCCGCTATCTGTATAAACATGGAAATATCTACACCACGACGTGTATAAACATGGAAATATCTACACCGCTATGTGAATAAACATGGAAATATCTACACCGCTATCAGTATAAACATGGAAATATTGACACCGCTATCTGTATAAATATGGAAAAATCTACACCACTATCTCTATTAACATGGAAATATCTACACCGTTATCTGTAAAAACAAAGAAATATCTCCACCGCTGTCTAAATGTACATGGAGACATCTACACCGCTAGATGTATAAACAAGGAATTATCTGCAGCGTTATCTGTATAAACATGGAAATATCTACACCGCAGTCTGTGCAAAGATGGAAATATCTACAATGCTATCTCAATAAACATGGAAATATCGACACCGCCATCTGTACACTCGGAAATACCTACAGAGTCATCTGTATAAACATGGAAATATCTACACTGCCATCTGTAAAAACATGGAATTACCTACACAGACATCTCTATAATCATTGAAATATCTACACCGCTATCTGTATAAACATGGAAGTAGCCACACCGCTATCAGTATAAACATGGAAATATCTACACCGCTATCTGTATAAACATGGAAATATTGACACCGCTATCTGTGTAAATATGGAAATATCTACACCACTATCTCTATAAACATGGAAATATCTACACCGTTATCTGTATAAACCAAGAAATATCTCCACCGCTGTCTGTATGAACATGGAAACATCTACACCGCTAGATGTATAAACAAGGAATTATCTGCAGCGATATCTGTATAAACATGGAAATATCTACATCGCAGTCTGTGCAAAGATGGAAATATCTACAATGCTATCTCAATAAACATGGAAATATCGACACCGCCATCTGTACACACAAGGAAATACCTACACAGTCATCTGTATAAACATGGAAATATCTACACCACTATCTGTATAAACATGGAAATACCTACACTGCCATCTGTATAAACATGGAATTATCTACACAGACATCTCTATAACCATGGAAATATCTACACCGCTATCTGTATAAACATGGAAGTAGCCACACCGGCATCTGTATAAACATGGAAATATCTACACGTCCATCTGTATAAACATGGAAATACCTACACCGCTATATGTATAAACATGGAAATATCTACACCGCTATCAGTATAAACATGGAAATATCTACACCGCTATCTGTATAAACATGGAAATATCTACACCACGACATGTATAAACATGGAAATATCTACACCACCATGTGAATAAACATGGAAATATCCACACCGCTATCAGTAAAAACATGGAAATATCGACACCGCTATCTGTATAAATATGGAAATATCTACACCACTATCTCTATAAACATGGAAATATCTTCACCGTTATCTGTATTAACAAAGAAATATCTCCACCGCTGTCTGTATGAACATGGAAACATCTACACCGCTAGCTGTATAAACATGGAATTATCTGCAGCGTTATCTGTATAAACATGGAAATATCTACACCGCAGTCTGTGCAAAGATGGAAATATCTACAATGCTATCTCAATAAACATGGAAATATCGACACCGCCATCTGTACACACATGGAAATACCTACACAGTCATCGGTATAAACATGGAAATATCTACACCACTATCTGTATAAACATGGAAATACCTACAGTGCTTCTGTATAAACATGGAATTATCTACACAGACATCTCTATAACCATTGAAATATCTACACCGTTATCTGTATAAACATGGAAGTTGCCACACCGCTATCTGTATAAACATGGATATATCTACACCGCCATCTGTGAAAACATGGAAATATCTACACTATCATCTTTATAAACATGGAAATATCTACACGTCCGTCTGTATAAACATGGAAATAACTACACTGCCATCTGTATATACCTGGAAATACCTACACTGCCATCTGTATAAACATGGACTTATCTACACCGCTATCTCTATAAACATGGAAATGTCTACACGGCTATCTCTATAAACATAGAAATATATCCACCGCTATCTGTAGAAACATGCAAATATCTACATCGCTATCTGTATAAACATGGAAATATCTCCACCGCTATCTCTATAAAGATGGAAATATCTACACCGCTATCTTTATAAACATGGAAATATATACACCGTTATTTGTATAAACATGGAAATATCTATAACACTATCTGTGTAAACATGGAAATATCTACACAGCTATCTGTGTGAACATGGAAATATGTACACAGGTCTCTGTGTAAAGATGGAAATATCTAAACCGCAATCTGTGCAAATATGGAAATATCTACACTGCTATCTCAGTAAACATGGAAATATCAACACCGCTATCTGTATAAACATGGAAATATCTACACCGCTATCTGTATAAACATGGAAATATCTACACTGCCATCTGTATAAACATGGAATTACCTACAGAGACATCTCTATAATCATTGAAATATCTACACTGCTATCTGTATAAACATGGAAGTAGCCACACCGCTATCAGTATAAACATGGAAATATCTACTCCGCTATCTGTATAAACATGGAAATATCTACACCACGACGTGTATAAACATGGAAATATCTACACCGCTATGTGAATAAACATGGAAATATCTACACCGCTATCAGTATAAACATGGAAATATTGACACCGCTATCTGTATAAATATGGAAAAATCTACACCACTATCTCTATTAACATGGAAATATCTACACCGTTATCTGTAAAAACAAAGAAATATCTCCACCGCTGTCTAAATGTACATGGAGACATCTACACCGCTAGATGTATAAACAAGGAATTATCTGCAGCGTTATCTGTATAAACATGGAAATATCTACACCGCAGTCTGTGCAAAGATGGAAATATCTACAATGCTATCTCAATAAACATGGAAATATCGACACCGCCATCTGTACACACATGGAAATACCTACACAGTCATCTGTATAAACATGGAAATATCTACACCGCTATCTCTATAAACATGGAAATGTCTACACCGCTATCAGTATAAATATGGAAATATCTATAACACTATCTGTGTAAACATGGAAATATCTACACAGCTATCTGTGTAAACATGGAAATATGTACACAGGTCTCTGTGTAAAGATGGAAATATCTACACCGCAATCTGTGCAAATATGGAAATATCTACACTGCTATGTCAGTAAACATGGAAATGTCTACACCGCTATCTGTATAAACATGGAAATATCAACACCGCTATCTGTATAAACATGGAAATGTCTACACCACGATCTGTATAAACATGGAAATATCTACACCGCTATATGTATAAACATGGAAATATCCAAACGGCTATCAGCATAAACATGGAAATATCTACACCGCTATCTGTATAAACATGGAAATATCTACACCACGACATGTATAAACATGAAATATCTACACCGCCATGTGAATAAACATGGAAATATCTACACCGCTATCAGTAAAAACATGGAAATATCGACACCGCTATCTGAATAAATATGGAAATATCTACACCACTATCTCTATAAACATGGAAATATCTACACCGTTATCTGTATAAACAAAGAAATATCTCCACCGCTGTCTGTATGAACATGGAAACATCTACACCGCTAGCTGTATAAACATGGAATTATCTGCAGCGTTATCTGTATAAACATGGAAATATCTACACCGCAGTCTGTGCAAAGATGGAAATATCTACAATGCTGTCTCAATAAACATGGAAGTATCGACACCGATATCTGTACACACATGGAAATACCTACACAGTCATCTGTATGAACATGGAAATATCTCCACCACTGTCTGTATAAACATGGAAATATCTACACTGCCATCTGTATAAACATGGAATTACCTACACAGACATCTCTATAAACATTGAAATATCTACACCGCTATCTGTATAAACATGGAAGTAGCCACACCGCTATCAGTATAAACATGGAAATATCTACTCCGCTATCTGTATAAACATGGAAATACCTACACCACGACGTGTATAAACATGGAAATATCTACACCGCTATGTGAATAAACATGGAAATATCTACACCGCTATCAGTATAAACATGGAAATATTGACACCGCTATCTGTATAAATATGGAAATATCTACACCACTATCTCTATAAACATGGAAATATCTACACCGTTATCTGTAAAAACAAAGAAATATCTCCACCGCTGTCTGTATGAACATGGAAACATCTACACCGCTAGCTGTATAAACAAGGAATTATCTTCAGCGTTATCTGTATAAACATGGAAATATCTACACCGCAGTCTGTGCAAAGATGGAAATATCTACAATGCTATCTCAATAAACATGGAAATATCGACACCGCCATCTGTACACACATGGAAATACCTACACAGTCATCTGTATAAACATGGAAATATCTACACCACTATCTGTATAAACATGGAAATACCTACACTGCCATCTGTATAAACATGGAATTATCTACACAGACATCTCTATAACCACGGAAATATCTACACCGCTATCTGTATAAACATGGAAGTAGCCACACCGGCATCTGTATAAACATGGAAATATCTACACCGCCATCTGTGAAAACATGGAAATATCTACAATGTCATCTTTATAAACATGGAAATATCTACACGTCCATCTGTATAAACATGGAAATATCTACACTGCCATCTGTATATACCTGGAAATACCTACACTGCCATCTGTATAAACATGGAAATATCTACACCGCTATCTCTATAAACAAGGAAATGTCTACACGGCTATCTGTACAAACATGGAAATATATCCACCGCTATCTGTAGAAACATGCAAGTATCTACATCGCTATCTGTATAAACTTGGAAATATCTACGCCGCTATCTGTAGAAACATGGAAATATCTACATCGCTATCTGTATAAACATGGAAATATCTCCACCGCTATCTCTATAAAGATGGAAATATCTACACCGCTATCTTTATAAACAGGGAAATATCTACACCGCTATCTGTATAAACATGGAAATATCTATAACACTATCGGTGTAAACAAGGAAATATCTCCACCGATATCTGTAGAAACATGGAAATATCTACATCGCTATCTGTATAAACATGGAAATATCTCCACCGCTATCTCTATAAAGATGGTAATATCTACACCGCTATCTTTATAAACATGAAAATATCTACACCGCTATGTGTATAAACATGGAAATATCTATAACACTATCTGTGTAAACATGGAAATATCTACACAGCTATCTGTGTAAACATGGAAATATGTACACAGGTCTCTGTGTAAAGATGGAAATATCTACACCGCAATCTGTGAAAATATGGAAATATCTACACCGCTATCTCAGTAAACATGTAAATATCTACACCGCTATCTGTATAAACATGGAAATATCAACACCGCTATCTGTATAAACATGTAAATGTCTACACCACGATCTATATAAACATGGAAATATCTACACCACTATCTGTATAAACATGGAAATATCTACACTGCCATCTGTATAAACATGGAATTACCTACACAGACATCTCCATAATCATTGAAATATCCACACCGCTATGTGTATAAACATGGAAGTAGCCACACCGCTATCTGTATAAACATGGAAATATCAACACCGCTATGTGTATAAACATGGAAATATCTACACCACGACGTATATAAACATGGAAATATCTACACCGCTATGTGAATAAACATGGAAATATCTACACCGTTATCAGTATAAACATGGAAATATTGACACCGCTATCTGTATAAATATGGAAATACCTACACCACTATCTCTATAAACATGGAAATATCTACACCGTTATCTGTATAAACAAAGAAATATCTCCACCGCTGTCTGTATGAACATGGAAACATCTACACCGCTAGCTGTATAAACAAGGAATTATCTGCAGCGTTATCTGTATAAACATGGAAATATCTACACCGCAGTCTGTGCAAAGATGGAAGTATCTACAATGCTATCTCAATAAACATGGATATATCGACACCGCCATCTGTACACACATGGAAATACCTACACAGTCATCTGTATAAACATGGAAATATCTACACCACTATCTGTATAAACATGGAAATACCTACACTGCCATCTGTATAAACATGGAATTATCTACACAGACATCTCTATAACCATTGAAATACCTACACCGCTATCTGTATAAACATGGAAGTAGCCACACCGCTATCTGTATAAACATGGATACATCTACACCGCCATCTGTGAAAACATGGAAATATCTACACTATCATCTTTATAAACATGCAAATATCTACACGTCCATCTGTATAAACATGGAAATATCTACACTGCCATCTGTATATACCTGGAAATACCTACACTGCCATCTGTATAAACATGGGAATATCTACACCGCTATCTCTATAAACATGGAAATGTCTACACGGCTATCTGTATAAACATGGAAATATATCCACCGCTATCTGTAGAAACATGCAAATATCTACATCGCTATCTGTATAAACATGGAAATATCTTCCCCGCTATCTCTATAAAGATGGAAATATCTACACCACGACATGTATAAACATGGAAATATCTACACCGCCATGTGAATAAACATGGAAATATCTACAACGCTATCAGTAAAAACATGGAAATATCGGCACCGCTATCTGTATAAATATGGAAATATCTACACCACTATCTCTATAAACATGGAAATATCTACACCGTTATCTGTATAAACAAAGAAATATCTCCACCGCTGTCTGTATGAACATGGAATCATCTACACCGCTAGCTGTATAAACATGGAATTATCTGCAGCGTTATCTGTATAAACATGGAAATATCTACACCGCAGTCTGTGCAAAGATGGAAATATCTACAATGCTATCTCAATAAACATGGAAATATCGACACCGTCATCTGTACACACATGGAAATACATACACAGTCATCTGTGTAAACATGGAAATATCAACACCACTATTTGTATAAAAATGGAAATATCTAAACTGCCATCTGTATAAACATGGAATTACCTACACAGTCATCTCTATAACCATTGAAATATCTATGCCGCTATCTGTATAAACATAGAAGTAGCCACAACGCTATCAGTATAAACATGGAAATATCTACACCGCTATCTGTATAAACATGGAAATATCTACACCACGACGTGTATAAACATGGAAATATCTACACCGCTATGTGAATAAACATGGAAATATCTACACCGCTATCAGTATAAACATGGAAATATTGACACCGCTATCTGTATAAATATGGAAATACCTACACCACTATCTCTATAAACATGGAAATATCTACACCGTTATCTGTATAAACAAAGAAATATCTCCACCGCTGTCTGTATGAACATGGAAACATCTACACCGCTAGCTGTGTAAACATGGAATTATCTGCAGCGTTATCTGTATAAACATGGAAATATCTACACCGCAGTCTGTGCAAAGATGGAAATATCTACAATGCTATCTCAATAAACATGGAACTATCGACACCGCCATCTGTACACACATGGAAATACCTACACAGTCATCTGTATAAACATGGAAATATCTACACCACTATCTGTATAAACATGGAAATATCTACACCGCCATCTGTGAAAACATGGAAATATCTACACTGTCATCTTTATAAACATGGAAATATCTACACGTCCATCTGTATAAACATGGAAATATCTACACTGCCATATGTATATACCTTGAAATACCTACACTGCCATCTGTATAAACATGGAAATATCTACACCGCTATCTCTATAAAGATGGAAATGTCTACATGGCTATCTGTATAAACATGGAAATATATCCACCGCTATCTGTAGAAACATGCAAATATCTACATCGCTATCTGTAAAACATGGAAGTATCTCCACCGCTATCTGTAGAAACATGGAAATATCTACATTGCTATCTGTATAAACATGGAAATATCTCCACCGCTATCTCTATAAAGATGGAAATATCTACACCGCTATCTTTATAAACATGGAAATATCTACACCGCTATCTGTAAAAACATGGAAATATCTATAACACTATCGGTGTAAACATGGAAATATCTACACAGATATATGTGTAAACATGGAAATATGCACACAGGTCTCTGTGTAAAGATGGAAATATCTACACTGCAATCTGTGCAAATATGGAAATGTCTACACCGCTATCTCAGTAAACATGGAAATATCTACACCGCTATCTGTATAAACATGGAAATATCAACACCGCTATCTGTATAAACATGGAAATGTCTACCCAACGATCTGTATAAACATGGAAATATCTACACCGCTATATGTATAAACATGGAAATATCTACACGTCTATCAGTATAAACATGGAAATATCTACACCGCTATCTGTATAAACATGGAAATAGCTACACCACGACATGTATAAACATGGAAATATCTACACCACCATGTGAATAAACATGGAAATATCCACACCGCTATCAGTAAAAACATGGAAATATCGACATCGCTATCTGTATAAAAATGGAAATATCTACACCGCTATCTCTATAAACATTGAAATATCTGTAACACTATCTGTGTAAGCATGGAAATATCTACACAGCTATCTGTGTAAACATGGAAATATGTACACAGTTCTCTGTGTAAAGATGGAAATATCTACACCGCAATCTGTGCAAATATGAAAATATCTACTCCGCTATCTCAGTAAACATGGAAATATCTACACCGCTATCTGTATAAACATGCAAATATCAACACCGCTATCTGTATAAACATGGAAATGTCTACACCACGATCTGTATAAACATGGAAATATCTACACCGCTATATGTATAAACATGGAAATATCTACACCGCTATCAGTATAAACTTGGAAATATCTACACCGCTATCTGTATAAACATGGAAATATCTACACCACGACATGTATAAACATGGAAATATCTACACCGCCATGTGAATAAACATGGAAATATCCACACCGCTATCAGTAAAAACATGGAAATATCGACACCGCTATCTGTATAAATATGGAAATATCTACACCACTATCTCTATAAACATGGAAATATCTACACCGTTATCTGTATAAACAAAGAAATATCTCCACCGCTGTCTGTATGAACATGGAATCATCTACACCGCTAGCTGTATAAACATGGAATTATCTGCAGCGATATCTGTATAAACATGGAAATATCTACACCGCAGTCTGTGCAAAGATGGAAATATCTACACCACTATCTCTATAAACATGGAAATATCGACACCGCCATCTGTACACACATGGAAATATCTACACCGCTATGTGAATAAACATGGAAATATCTACACCACTATCTGTATAAACATGGAAATATCTACACTGCCATCTGTATAAACATGGAATTACCTACACAGACATCTCTATAACCATTGAAATATCTACACCGCTATCTGTATAAACATGGAAGTAGCCACACCGCTATCTGTATAAACATGGATACATCTACACCGCCATCTGTGAAAACATGAAAATATCTACACTATCATCTTTATAAACATGCAAATATCTACACGTCCATCTGTATAAACATGGAAATATCTACACTGCCATCTGTATATACCTGGAAATACCTACACTGCCATCTGTATAAACATGGGAATATCTACACCGCTATCTCTATAAACATGGAAATGTCTACACGGCTATCTGTATAAACATGGAAATACCTACACCGCTATCTGTAGAAACATGCAAATATCTACATCGCTATCTGTATAAACATGGAAATATCTTCCCCGCTATCTCTATAAAGATGGAAATATCTACACCACGACATGTATAAACATGGAAATATCTACACCGCCATGTGAATAAACATGGAAATATCTACAACGCTATCAGTAAAAACATGGAAATATCGGCACCGCTATCTGTATAAATATGGAAACATCTACACCACTATCTCTATAAACATGGAAATATCTACACCGTTATCTGTATAAACAAAGAAATATCTGCACCACTGTCTGTATGAACATGGAAACATCTACACCGCTAGCTGTATAAACATGGAATTATCTGCATCGTTATCTGTATAAACATGGAAATATCTACACCGCAGTCTGTGCAAAGATGGAAATATCTACAATGCTATCTCAATAAACATGGAAATATCGACACCGTCATCTGTACACACATGGAAATACATACACAGTCATCTGTGTAAACATGGAAATATCAACACCACTATTTGTATAAAAATGGAAATATCTAAACTGCCATCTGTATAAACATGGAATTACCTACACAGTCATCTCTATAACCATTGAAATATCTATGCCGCTATCTGTATAAACATAGAAGTAGCCACAACGCTATCAGTATAAACATGGAAATATCTACACCGCTATCTGTATAAACATGGAAATATCTACACCACGACGTGTATAAACATGGAAATATCTACACCGCTATGTGAATAAACATGGAAATATCTACACCGCTATCAGTATAAACATGGAAATATTGACACCGCTATCTGTATAAATATGGAAATACCTACACCACTATCTCTATAAACATGGAAATATCTACACCGTTATCTGTATAAACAAAGAAATATCTCCACCGCTGTCTGTATGAACATGGAAACATCTACACCGCTAGCTGTGTAAACATGGAATTATCTGCAGCGTTATCTGTATAAACATGGAAATATCTACACCGCAGTCTGTGCAAAGATGGAAATATCTACAATGCTATCTCAATAAACATGGAACTATCGACACCGCCATCTGTACACACATGGAAATACCTACACAGTCATCTGTATAAACATGGAAATATCTACACCACTATCTGTATAAACATGGAAATATCTACACCGCCATCTGTGAAAACATGGAAATATCTACACTGTCATCTTTATAAACATGGAAATATCTACACGTCCATCTGTATAAACATGGAAATATCTACACTGCCATATGTATATACCTTGAAATACCTACACTGCCATCTGTATAAACATGGAAATATCTACACCGCTATCTCTATAAAGATGGAAATGTCTACATGGCTATCTGTATAAACATGGAAATATATCCACCGCTATCTGTAGAAACATGCAAATATCTACATCGCTATCTGTAAAACATGGAAGTATCTCCACCGCTATCTGTAGAAACATGGAAATATCTACATTGCTATCTGTATAAACATGGAAATATCTCCACCGCTATCTCTATAAAGATGGAAATATCTACACCGCTATCTTTATAAACATGGAAATATCTACACCGCTATCTGTAAAAACATGGAAATATCTATAACACTATCGGTGTAAACATGGAAATATCTACACAGATATATGTGTAAACATGGAAATATGCACACAGGTCTCTGTGTAAAGATAGAAATATCTACACTGCAATCTGTGCAAATATGGAAATGTCTACACCGCTATCTCAGTAAACATGGAAATATCTACACCGCTATCTGTATAAACATGGAAATATCAACACCGCTATCTGTATAAACATGGAAATGTCTACCCAACGATCTGTATAAACATGGAAATATCTACACCGCTATATGTATAAACATGGAAATATCTACACGGCTATCAGTATAAACATGGAAATATCTACACCGCTATCTGTATAAACATGGAAATAGCTACACCACGACATGTATAAACATGGAAATATCTACACCACCATGTGAATAAACATGGAAATATCCACACCGCTATCAGTAAAAACATGGAAATATCGACATCGCTATCTGTATAAAAATGGAAATATCTACACCGCTATCTCTATAAACATGGAAATATCTATAACACTATCTGTGTAAACATGGAAATATCTACACAGCTATCTGTGTAAACATGGAAATATGTACACAGTTCTCTGTGTAAAGATGGAAATATCTACACCGCAATCTGTGCAAATATGAAAATATCTACTCCGCTATCTCAGTAAACATGGAAATATCTACACCGCTATCTGTATAAACTTGCAAATATCAACACCGCTATCTGTATAAACATGGAAATGTCTACACCACGATCTGTATAAACATGGAAATATCTACACCGCTATATGTATAAACATGGAAATATCTACACCGCTATCAGTATAAACTTGGAAATATCTACACCGCTATCTGTATAAACATGGAAATATCTACACCACGACATGTATAAACATGGAAATATCTACACCGCCATGTGAATAAACATGGAAATATCCACACCGCTATCAGTAAAAACATGGAAATATCGACACAGCTATCTGTATAAATATGGAAATATCTACACCACTATCTCTATAAACATGAAAATATCTACACCGTTATCTGTATAAACAAAGAAATATCTCCACCGCTGTCTGTATGAACATGGAAACATCTACACCGCTAGCTGTATAAACATGGAATTATCTGCAGCGATATCTGTATAAACATGGAAATATCTACACCGCAGTCTGTGCAAAGATGGAAATATCTACACCACTATCTCTATAAACATGGAAATATCGACACCGCCATCTGTACACACATGGAAATATCTACACCGCTATGTGAATAAACATGGAAATATCTACACCACTATCTGTATAAACATGGAAATATCTACACTGCCATCTGTATAAACATGGAATTACCTACACAGACATCTCTATAACCATTGAAATATCTACACCGCTATCTGTATAAACATGGAAGTAGCCACACCGCTATCTGTATAAACATGGATACATCTACACCGCCATCTGTGAAAACATGGAAATATCTACACTATCATCTTTATAAACATGCAAATATCTACACGTCCATCTGTATAAACATGGAAATATCTACACTGCCATCTGTATATACCTGGAAATACCTACACTGCCATCTGTATAAACATGGGAATATCTACACCGCTATCTCTATAAACATGGAAATGTCTACACGGCTATCTGTATAAACATGGAAATACCTACACCGCTATCTGTAGAAAAATGCAAATATCTACATCGCTATCTGTATAAACATGGAAATATCTTCCCCGCTATCTCTATAAAGATGGAAATATCTACACCACGACATGTATAAACATGGAAATATCTACACCGCCATGTGAATAAACATGGAAATATCTACAACGCTATCAGTAAAAACATGGAAATATCGGCACCGCTATCTGTATAAATATGGAAATATCTACAACACTATCTCTATAAACATGGAAATATCTACACCGTTATCTGTATAAACAAAGAAATATCTGCACCACTGTCTGTGTGAACATGGAAACATCTACACCGCTAGCTGTATAAACATGGAATTATCTGCATCGTTATCTGTATAAACATGGAAATATCTACACCGCAGTCTGTGCAAAGATGGAAATATCTACAATGCTATCTCAATAAAGATGGAAATATCGACACCGTCATCTGTACACACATGGAAATACATACACAGTCATCTGTGTAAACATGGAAATATCAACACCACTATTTGTATAAACATGGAAATAACTAAACTGCCATCTGTATAAACATGGAATTACCTACACAGTCATCTCTATAACCATTGAAATATCTATGCCGCTATCTGTATAAACATAGAAGTAGCCACAACGCTATCAGTATAAACATGGAAATATCTACACCGCTATCTGTATAAACATGGAAATATCTACACCACGACGTGTATAAACATGGAAATATCTACACCGCTATGTGAATAAACATGGAAATATCTACACCGCTATCAGTATAAACATGGAAATATTGACACCGCTATCTGTATAAATATGGAAATACCTACACCACTATCTCTATAAACATGGAAATATCTACACCGTTATCTGTATAAACAAAGAAATATCTCCACCGCTGTCTGTATGAACATGGAAACATCTACACCGCTAGCTGTGTAAACATGGAATTATCTGCAGCGTTATCTGTATAAACATGGAAATATCTACACCGCAGTCTGTGCAAAGATGGAAATATCTACAATGCTATCTCAATAAACATGGAACTATCGACACCGCCATCTGTACACACATGGAAATACCTACACAGTCATCTGTATAAACATGGAAATATCTACACCACTATCTGTATAAACATGGAAATATCTACACCGCCATCTGTGAAAACATGGAAATATCCACACCGCTATCAGTAAAAACATGGAAATATCGACACCGCTATCTGTATAAAAATGGAAATATCTACACCGCTATCTCTATAAACATGGAAATATCTATAACACTATCTGTGTAAACATGGAAATATCTACACAGCTTTCTGTGTAAACATGGAAATATGTACACAGTTCTCTGTGTAAAGATGGAAATATCTACACCGCAATCTGTGCAAATATGAAAATATCTACTCCGCTATCTCAGTAAACATGGAAATATCTACACCGCTATCTGTATAAACATGCAAATATCAACACCGCTATCTGTATAAACATGGAAATATCTACACCGCTATATGTATAAACATGGAAATATCTACACCGCTATCAGTATAAACTTGGAAATATCTACACCGCTATCTGTATAAACATGGAAATATCTACACCACGACATGTATAAACATGGAAATATCTACACCGCCATGTGAATAAACATGGAAATATCCACACCGCTATCAGTAAAAACATGGAAATATCGACACCGCTATCTGTATAAATATGGAAATATCTACACCACTATCTCTATAAACATGGAAATATCTACACCGTTATCTGTATAAACAAAGAAATATCTCCACCGCTGTCTGTATGAACATGGAAACATCTACACCGCTAGCTGTATAAACATGGAATTATCTGCAGCGTTATCTGTATAAACATGGAAATATCTACACCGCAGTCTGTGCAAAGATGGAAATATCTACAATGCTATCTCAATAAACATGGAAATATCGACACCGCCATCTGTACACACATGGAAATACCTACACTCTCATCTTTATAAACATGGAAATATCTACACGTCCATCTGTATAAACATGGAAATATCTACACTGCCATCTGAATACACTTGGAAATATCTACACTGCCATCTGTATAAACATGGAAATATCTACACCGCTATCTCTATAAACATGGAAATATCTACACGGCTATCTGTATAAACATGGAAATATCTCCACTGCTATCTGTATAAACATGGAAATATCTACACCGCTATCTATATAAACATGGAAATATCTACACTGCTATCTGTAAAAATATGGAAATATCTACACCGCTATTTCCATAAACATGGAACTATCTACAACGCTACCTGTATAAACATGGAAATATCTACACCGCTATCTCTATACACATGGAAATATCTACTCCGCTATCTCTATAAACATCGAAGTATCTTCGCCGCCATCTCTATGAATATGGAAATATCTACACCACCATCTGCATAATCATGGAAATATCTACTCCGCCATCTGTATAAACGTGGAAATATCTACACGGACATCTGTATAAACATGGAAATATCAACACCACCATCTGTATCAACATGGAAATACCTACACCGCTATCTGTATGAACATGGAAATATATACACCGCGATCTGTATAAACATGGAAATATCTACACCGCTGTCTGTGTAAACATGGAAATATCTACACGGTGATCTGTATAAACATGGAAATAATTACACCGCTATCTCTATAAACATGGAAATATCTACACTGCTATCTGTGCAAACATGGATATATCTACACCGCCAATTGTATAAACATGGAAATATCTACACCGCCATCTGTACAAACATGGAAATATCTACAATGCCATCTGTAAAAAAATGAAAACATCTACAATGCCATCTGTAAAAACATGGAAATTTCTACACCGCTATCTGTATAAACATGGAAATAGCTACACCGCGATCTGTATAAACATGGAAATATCTACACCGCTATCTGTTTAAACATGGAAATATCTACACAGTGTTCTGTATAAACATGGAAATAATTGCACCGCTATCTGTATAAACATGGAAATATCTACACCGCCATCTGTAAATAAATGTAAACATCTACAACGCCATCTGTAAAAACATGGAAATTTCTACACAGTCAACTGTAGAAGCATGGATATATCTACACCACCATCTCTATAAACAAGAAAATATCTACACGGCCATCTATATAAGCATGGAAATATGTACACCGCTATCTCTATAAACATGGAAATATATAGACCACCATCTCTATAAACATGGAAATATCTACACCGCCATCTTCATAAACAAGGAAATATCTACACCTCCATCTATATAAACATGGAAATATCTACATCTCTATCTGTATAAATATGGAAATATCTATACTGCCATCTGTAAATAGATGGAAACATCTTCACCGCGATCTGTATTAACATGGAAATATCAACACTACTATCTGTATAGACATGGAAATATCTACAACGCTATCTGTATAAACATGGAAATATCTACACCGCTATCTGTATAAACATGGAAATATCTACACTGCTATCAGTATAAATATGGAAATATCTACACTGCTATCTGTATAAATATGGTAATATCTACAGAGCTATCACCATAAAGATGGAAATATCTACACCACTCTCTGTATAAACATGGAAATATCTAAACCGATATCTCTATAAACATGGAAATATCTACACCGCTATCTCTATAAACATGGAAATATCTACACCGCTATCTCTATAAACATGGAAATATCTTCACCGCCATCCATATAAACATTGAAATATCTACACTGCCATCTGTATAAAGATGTAAATATCGACACCGCGAGCTGTATAAATATCCAAATATCTACATCGCTATCTTTATAAACATGGAAATACCAACACCGCTTTCTGTATAAACATGGAAATATCTACACCGCTATCTGTATATACATGGAAATATCAACACCGCTATCTTTATAAACATGGAAATACCTACACCGCTATCTCTATAAACATGGAAATATCTACACCAACATCTCTATAAACATCAAATATATACAACGCCATCTCCATAATCATGGAAATATCTACACCATCATCTACATAAACAAGGAAATATCTACACCGCCACCTATATAAACATGGAAATATCTACACCGCTATCTCTATAAACATGGAAATATATAAACCGCCGTCTCTATAAACATGGAAATAACTACACCGCCATCTACATGAACAAGGAAATATCTACAGCTCCATCTATATAAACATGGAAATATCTACACCGCCATCTGCATAAACATGGAAATATCTACAATGCCATCTGTAAATAGATGGAAATATCTACAACGCGATCTGTATTAACACGGAAATATCAACACTACTATCGGTATAAACATGGAAATACTTACAACAATATCTGTATAAACATGGAAATGTCTACACCATGAACTTTATAAACATGGAAATATCTACACCGCTATGTGTATAAACATGGAAATATCTACACCACTATCTGTATAAACATGGAAATATCTACACTGCTATCTGTATAAATATGGAAATATCTACACCGCTATTTCCATAAACATGGAAATATCAACAACACTATCTGTATAAACATGGAAATATCTACACCGCTATCTCTATACACATGGAAATATCTACACCACTATCTCTATAAACATGGACGTATCTAAGCCGCCAACTCTATGAATATGGAAATATCTACACCACCATCTGCATAATCATGGAAATATCTACTCCGCCATCTGTATAAACGTGGAAATATCTACACGGACAACTGTATAAACATGGAATTATCAACACCACCATCTGTATCAACATGGAAATATCTACACCGCTATCTGTATAAACATGGAAATATCTACACCACGATCTGTATAAACATGGAAATATCTACACTGCTGTCAGTGTAATCATGGAAATATCTACACGGTGATCTGTATAAACTTGGAAATATCAACACCGCTATCTCTATAAACATGGAAATATCTTCACCGCCATCCGTATAAACCTGGAAATATCTACACTGCCATCTGTATAAAGATGTAAATATCGACACCGCGAGCTGTATAAAGATCGAAATATCTACACCGCTATCTGTATAAACATGGAAATAACAACACCGCTTTCTGTATAAACATAGAAATATCTACACCGCTCTCTGTATAAACATGGAAATATCACCACCGCTATCTCTATAAACATGGAAATACCTACACCGCTATCTCTATAAACATGGAAATATCTACACCACTATCTCTATAAACATCAAATGTATACAACGCCATCTCCATAATCATGGAAATATCTACACCATCATCTACATAAACAAGGAAATATCTACACCGCCATCTATATAAACATGGAAGTATCTACACCGCTATCTCTATAAACATGGAAATATATAGACCGCCATCTCTATAAACATGGAAATAACTACACCGCCATCTTCATAAACAAGGAAATATCTACAGCGCCATCTATATAAACATGGAAATATCTACACCGCCATCTGCATAAACGTGGAAATATCTACAATGCCATCTGTAAATAGATGGAAATATCTGAAACGCGATCTGTATTAACACGGAAATATCTACACTACTATCTGTATAAACATGGAAATATTTACAACGATATCTGTATAAAAATGGAAATGTCTACACCATGAACTTTATAAACATGGAAATATCTACACCCCTATGTGTATAAACATGGAAATATCTACACCGCTATCTGTATAAACATGGAAATATCTACACTGCTATCTGTATAAATATGGAAATATCTACACCGCTATTTCCATAAACATGGAAATATCTACAACACTATGTGTATAAACATGGAAATATATACACCGCTATCTCTATACACATGGAAATATCTACACCGCTATCTCTATAAACACGGAAGTATCTACGCCGCCATCTCTATGAATATGGAAATATCTACACCACCATCAGCATAATCATGTAAATATCTACTCCACCATCTGTATAAACGTGGAAATATCTACACGGACATCTGTATAAACATGGAAATATTAACACCACCATCTGTATCAACATGGAAATATCTACACCACGATCTGTATAAACCTGGAAATATCTACACCGCTGTCTGTGTAAACATGGAAATATCTACATGGTGATCTGTATAAACATGGAAATAATTATACCGCTATCTGTATAAACATGGAAATATCTACACCGCTATCTGTATTAACATGGAAATATCAACACAACTATCTGTATCAACATGGAAATATCTACATCTTTATCTGTATGAACATGGAAAAATCTCCACCGCTATCTCTATAAACATGAAAATATCTCCACCGCTATCTCCATAAACATGGAAACATCTACACCGCTATCTTTATTAACATGGAAATATCTACACCGCTATCTGTATAAATATGGAAATATCTACACCACTGTCTCTATAAACATGGAAATAACTAGACCGCTATCTGTATAAACATGGAAATATCTACACCGCTATCTCCGTAAACATGGAAATATCTACACGGCTATCTGCATAAACTTGGAAATATCTACACCGCCATATGTATAAACATGTAAATATCTCCACCGCTATCTGTATAAACATGGAAATATCTTCATCGCTATCTGTATAAACATGGAAATAGCCACACCGCTATCTGTATAAACATGGAAATATCTTCACCGCCATCTGTAAAAACATGGAAATATCTACACAGTCATCTGTAGAAACATGGACATATCTACACCTCCATCTGTATTAACTTGGAAATATCTACCCTGCCATCTGTATACACATGGAAATATCAGCACGGCCATCTGTATTAACATGGAAATATCTACACCGCTATCTCTATAAACATGGAAATACCTACACCGCTATCTCTATAAACATGGAAATATCTACACCGCTATCTGTATAAACATGGTAATATCTACAGCGCTTTCTGTATTAACATGGAAATAACTACACTGCCGTCTGTATAAACATGGAAATAGCCACAGCGCTATCCGCATAAACATGGAAATATCTACACCGCCATCTGAATAAACATGGAAATATCTACACGGCTATCTGTATAAACATGGAAATATCTACACCACTATCTCTATAAACATGGAAATATCTACAGCGCTGTCAGTATAAACTTGGAAATATCTACACCGCCATCTCTATAAACTTGGAAATATCTCCAACGCTATCTGTATTAACATGGAAATATCTCCACCGCTATCTGTATAAACATGGAAATATCTCAACCGCTATCTGTATAAACATGGAAATATATACACCGCTATCTGTAAACATGGAAATATCTACAACGTTATCTGTATTAACATGGAAATATCTACCCTGCCGTCTGTATAAACATGGGAATACCCACAGCGCTTTCTCTATAAACATGGAAATATCTACACCGCTATCAGTATAAACATGGAAATACCTACACCGCAACCTGTATAAACATGTAAATATCTTCACCGCTGTCTGTGTAAACATGGAAATATCTACACCGCTATCTGCATTTACATGGAAATATATACATCGTTATCTGTATAAACATGGAAATATCTCGACCGTTATCTCTATAAACATGGAAATATCTCCAACGCTGTCTCTATAAACATGGAAATATCTACACCGCTATCTTTATAAACCTGGAAATATCTACACCACTATCTGTATAAACATGGAAATACGTACACTGCCATCTGTATAAACATGGAAACAGCCACACAGCTATGTGTATAAACATGGGAATATCTACACTGACATCTAAATGAACATGGAAATATCTACATGGCTATCTGTATAAATTTGGAAATATCTACACCGCTACCTCTATAAACATGGAAATATCTACACTGCTATCTGTATAAACATGGAAATATCTACACAGCCATTTGTATAAACATGGAAGTATCTACACCACTATCTCTGTAAACACAGAAACACCTACATCGCTATCTGTATAAACATGGAAATATCTACACCGCTATCTGTATAAACTTGAAAATATCTACACCGCTATCTGTATAAACTTGGAAATATCTACACCGATATCTGTATAAATATGGAAATTTCTACACAGCTCTCTGTATATAAATGGAAATATCTACATGGCTGTCTCTATAAAATTGGAAATTTCTAAACCGCCATCTGTATAAACATGGAAATATCTACACTGCGATGTGTATAAACAGGGAAATATCTACACAGCCATATCTATAAACATGGAAATATCTGCATCGCTATCTGTATAAACATGGAAATAGCCACACCGCTATCTGTATAAACGTGGAAATATCTACACCGACATCTGTAAAAACATGGAAATATCTACACAGTCATCTGTGTAAACATGGAAGATATCTACACCTCCATCTGTATAAACATGAAAATATCTACACCACCGTCTAAATGAACACCGAAATGTCTACACGATTATTTGTATAAATATGGAAATATCTACACCGCTATCTCCATAAACATGGAAAATCTACAAAGCTATTTGTATAAACATGGAAATATCTACACCGCTATCTCTATAAACATGGAAATATCTACACCGCGATCTCTATGAACATGGAAATATCTACACTGCTATCTGTATAAATATGGAAATATCTACACCGCTATTTCCATAAACATGGAAATATCAACAACACTATCTGTATAAACATGGAAATATCTACACCGCTATCTCTATACACATGGAAATATCTACACCACTATCTCTATAAACATGGACGTATCTAAGCCGCCAACTCTATGAATATGGAAATATCTACACCACCATCTGCATAATCATGGAAATATCTACTCCGCCATCTGTATAAACGTGGAAATATCTACACGGACAACTGTATAAACATGGAATTATCAACACCACCATCTGTATCAACATGGAAATATCTACACCGCGATCTCTATGAACATGGAAATATCTACATCGCTATCTGTACAAACATGGAAATACCTCCACCACTATCTCTGTTAACATGGAATTATCTACACTTCTATCTCTATAAACATGGAAATATCTCCAACGCAATCTGTATAAACATGGAAATACCTACACTGCTATCTGTATAAACATGGAAATATCTACACCGCTATCTGTATTAACATGGAAATATCAACACCACTGTCTGTATTAACATGGAAATATCTACATCTTCATCTGTATAAACATGGAAATATCTCCACCGCTATCTATATAAACATGAAAATATCTCCACCGCTATCTGCATAAACTTGGAAATATCTACACTGCCATCTGTGTAAACATGGAAATATCTTCACCGCTATCTGTATAAACATGGAAATATCTTCATCGCTATCTGTGTAAACATGGAAATTGCCACACCGCTATCTGTATAAACATGGAAATATCTTCACCGCCATCTGTAAAAACATGGAAATATCTACACAGCCATCTGTAGAAACATGGACATATCTACATCTCCATCTGTATTAACATGGAAATATCTACACTGCCATCTGTATACACATGGAAGTATCAACACAGCCATGTGTATTAACATGGAAATATCTACACTGCTATCTCTATAAACATGGAAATACCTACACCGCTATCTCTATAAACATGGAAATATCTACACTGCCATCTGTATACACATGGAAATATCCACACAGCCATTTGTTTAAACATGGAAATATCTACACCGCTATCTCGAAATACATGGAAATATCTACATCGCTATCTGCATAAACATGGAAATATTTACAATGCCATCTGTATAAACATGGAAGTAGCCACACCGCTATCTGTATAAACATGGAAATATCTACACCACCATCGGAATAAACATCGAAATATCTACACGGCTATCTGTATAAATATGGAAATACCTACACCGCCATCTCTATAAACATGGAAATACCTCCAACGCTATCTGTATTAACATGGAAATTTCTCCACCGCTATCTGTATAAACTTGGAAATATCTCCACCGCTATCTGTATAAACATGGAAATATCTACAACGCTATCTGTATAAACATGGAATTATCTACAAAGCTATCTGTATTAACATGGAAATATCTGCACTGCCATGTGTATAAACATGGAAATAACCACACCGCTATCTGTATAAACATGGAAATATCTACACCGCCATCGGTAAAAACATGGAAATATCTACAGAGTCATCTGTATAATCATGGAAATACCTACACCTCCTTCTGTGTAAACCTGGAAATATCTACACTGCCATCTGTATACACATGGAAATATCCACACAGCCATCTGTATAAACATGGAAATATCTACACCGCTATCTCGATATACATGGAAATATCTACATCGCTATCTGTATAAACATGGAAATATCTACAATGCCATCTGTATAACATGGATGTAGCCAAACCGCTCTCTGCATAAACATGGAAATATCTACACCACCAGCTGAATAAACATCGAAATATCTACATGGCTATCTGTATAAATATGGAAATATCTACACCGCCATCTCTGTAAACATCGAAATATCTCCAACGCTATCTGTATAAACATGGAAATATCTCCACCGCTATCGGTATAAACATGGAAATATCTCCACCACTATCTGTATAAACATGGAAATATCTACACGGCTTTATGTATAAATATGGTAATATCTACACCGCTATCTCTATAAACATGGAAATATCTACACAGCTATCTGTATAAACATGGAAGTATCTACACTGCTATCACTATAAACATGGAAATATCTACACAGCCATCTGTATAAACATGGAAATATCTACACCGCTATCTCTATAAACATGGAAACACCTACACCGCCATCTGTAAAAACATGGAATTATCTACACAGTCATCTGTATAAACATGGAAGTATCTACTCCTCCAAGTCTATAAACATGGAAGTATCTGCACTGCCATCTGTATAATCCTGGAAATATCTACAACGCTATCTCTATATATTTGGAAATACCTACACCGCTATCTGTATAAACATGGAAATATCTACACCGCTAACTCTATAAACATGGAAACACCTACACCGCCATCAGTAAAAACATGGAAATATCTACACAGTCATCTGTATAAACATGGAAGTATCTGCACCTCCAAGTCTATAAACATGGAAGTATCTGCACTGCCATCTGTATAATCCTGGAAATATCTACACCGCTATCTCTATATATTTGGAAATACCTACACTGCTATCTGTATAAACATGGAAATATCTACACCGCTATCTCTATAAACATGGAAATATCTACACCGATATCTGTAAAAACATGGAAATATCTACATCGCCATCTGAATAAACATGGAAATATCTACACGGCTCTCTGTATAAATATGGAAATATCTGCACCACTATCTCTATAAACATGGAAATATCTACACAGCCTTCTGTTTAAAAATGGAAATATCTACACTGCTATCTCTATAAAAATGGAAATATCTACACCGCCATCTGTATAAACATGGAAATATATACACAGTCATCTGAATAAACATGTAAATAACTACACCGCTATCTGTGTAAACATGGAATTATCTACACCGGTATCTGTATAAACATGGAAATATCAACACAGATATCAGTGCAAATATGGAAATACTTACACCGCTATCTCTATAAACCAGGAAATATCTACACTGCCGTCAGTATAAACATGGAAATATCAACATGGCTATCTCTATAAACATGGAAGTATCTACACCGCCATCTGTATAAACATGGAAATACCTACAAACTCATCGGTAAATACATGGAAATATCCACACCACTATCTGTATAAACATGGAAATATCTACACTGCCGTCTGGATTAACATGGAAATATCTACACAGCCATCTCTATATACATGGAAATATATACATCGCTATCTCTATACACATGGAAATGACTACACCGCTATCTGTATAATCATGGAAATGTCTACATGGCTATCTCTATACACATGGAAATATCTACCCCGCCATCTGTATAAACATGGAAATACCTACACAGTCATCTGTATAAACATGGAAATCTCTACACCACTATCTATATAAACATGGAAATAACTACACTGCCATCTGTATAAACATGGAAATATCTACACAGCCATCTCTATAAACATGGAAATTTCTACACTGCCATCTGCATGAACATGGAAATATCTACACAGCCATCTCTATAACCATAGAAATATCTACATCGCTATCTGTAAAAACATGGAAATAGCCACACCGATATCTGTATAAACATGGAAATATCTACACCGTCATCTGTAAAAACTTGGAAATATCTAAACAGTTATCTGTATAAACGTGGAAGTATCTACACCTCCATCTGTATAAACATGGAAATATCTACACTGTCATCTGTATACACATGGAAATACTTACACAGCCATCTGTGTAAACCTGGAAATATCTACATCACTATCTCTATAAACATGGAAATATCTACACAGCCATCTGTATAAACCTAGAAATCACTACATCGCTATCTGTATAAACATGTAAATAGCCACACCGCTATCAGTATAAACATGGAAATACCTACACTGTCATCTGTGAAAACATGGAAATACCTACATAGTCATCTGTATAAACCTGGAAATATCTACACCGCTATCTCTCTATATATGGAAATACCTACACCGCTATCTCTCTATATATGGAAATACCTTCACCGCTATATGCATAAACATGGAAATACCTACACCGCCATCTGTATAAACATAGAAATATCTACACCGACATCTGTATGAACTTGGAAATCCCTACACTGCCATCTGTATAAACATGGTAATATCTGGACCGCTATCTGTATAAACATGGAAATATCACCACCGCTATCTTTATAAACATGGAAATATCTACACCGCTATCTCTATAAACATGGAAATATCTACACCGCTGTCTGTATAAACATGGAAATACCTACACTGCTATCTGTATAAACATGGAAATATCTACATTGTTATCTGTATAAACATGGAAATATCTACACTGCCATCTGTATAAACATGGAAATAGCCTCACCGCTATCTGTATAAACATGGAAATATCTACACCGCCATCTGAATAAACACGGAAATATCTACACGGCTATCTGTATAAATATGGAAATATCTACACTGCTTTCTCTATAAACATGGAAATATCTAAACCGCTTTCTCTATAAACATGGAAATATCTACACTGCTTTCTCTATAAACATGGAAATATCTACAACGCTTTCTGTATAAACATGGAAATATCTACACCACTATCTGTATAAACATGGAAATAGCCACACCGTTATCTGTATAAATATGGAAATAACTTCATTGCTATCTGTATAAACAAGGAAAAGTCTACACAGCCATCTGTATAAACATGGAAATATCTACACAGCCATCTCTATAAACATAGAAATATCTACATGACTATCTGTATAAACATGGAAATATCCACAACGCTATCTGTATAAACATGGAAATACCTACACCGCCATCTGTTAAAACATGGAAATATCTACACAGTCATCTGTATAAACATGGAAGTATCTACACCTCCATCTGTATAAACATGGAAATATCTACACTGCCATCTGTATACACATGGAAATAACTACGCAGCCATCTGTATATACCTGGAAATACCTACACTGCTATCTCTATAAACATGGAACTACCTACACCGCTATCTGTATAAAGATGAAAATATCTACACCACCATCTGTATAAACATGGAAATATCTACAATGCTATCTGTATAAACTTGGAAATATCTACACCGCCATCTGTATAAACGTGGAAATATATCCACCGCTATCTGCATAAACATGGAAGTATCTCCACCGCTATCTGTATAAACATGGAAATATCTCCACCGCTATCTGTATAAACATGGAAATATCTACACCGCTATCTCTATAAACATGGAAATATCTACACCGCCATCTGTATAAACATGGAAATAACTATAAAGTCATCTGAATAAACATGGAAATATCTACACCACTATCGGTATGAACATGGAAATATCTACACTGCCATCTGTATAAACATGGAATTATCTACACAGCCATCTCTATAAACATGGAAATATATACATCACTATCTGTATAAACATGGAAATAGCCACACCGCTATCTGTATACACATGGAAATATCTACACCGCCATCTGTAAAATCATGGAAATGTCTACACAGTCATCTGTATAAACATGGAAATATCTACACCTCCATGTGTATAAACATGGAAATATCTACACTGCTATCTGTATACACGTGGAAATATCTAGGCAGCCATCTGTATAAACCTGGAAATATCTACAACGATATCTCTATGAACATGGAAATAACTACACCGCTATCTGTATAAACATGGAAATACTTACACCGCTATCTGCATAAACATGGAAACAACTACACTGCTATCTGTATAAACACGGAAATATCTACACCACTTTCTGTATAAAGTTGGAAATATCAACACTGCCATCTGTATAAACATGGAAATATCTCCACCGCAATCTGTATAAATATGGAAATAGCTCCACCGCTATCTGTGTAAACATGGAAATAACTACACCGCTATCTGTATAAACATGGTAATATCTACACCGCTATCTGTATAAACATGGGTATATCTACACCACTATGTTTATAAACATGGAAATATCTACACCGATATCTATCTGTATAAACATGGAAATATCTACACCGCCATCTGTATAAACATGGAAATGTCTACACGGCCATCTCAATAAACATGGAAATATCTATACAGCCATCTGTAAAAACATAGAAATATCTACACCGCCATCTTTATAAACATGGAAATATCTACACCGCCATCAGTATAAAGCTGGAAATATCTACACCGCCGTCTGTATAAACATGGAAATATATACACCGTCATCTGTATAAACATGGAAATATCTAAACCGCCATCTCTATAAACTTGGAAATATCTACACCGCCATCTGTATAAACATGGAAATTTCTACACCGCTATCCGTATAAATGTGGAAAAATATCCACAAATATCTGTATAAACATGGACATATCTACACTGCCGTCTGCATAAACATGGAAATATCTACACAGCCATCTCTATAAACATGGAAATATCTACATCGCTATCTGTATAAACATGGAAATAGTCTCACCGCAATCTGTATAAACATGGAAATATCTACACCGCCATCTGTAAAAACAAGGAAATATATACACAGTCATCTGTTTAAACATGGAAATATCTACACCTCCATCTGCATAAACATGGAAATATCTACACTGCCATCTGCATACACATGGAAATATCTACACAGCCATCTGTATAAACATGGAAGTATCTACACCGCTATCTCTATAAACATGGAAATACTTACACCGCTATCTGTATAAACATGGAAATATCTACACTGCTATCAGTATAAACACGGAAGTATCTACACCACTTTCTGTATAAAGTTGGAAATATCAACACTGCCATCTGTATAAACATGGAAATATCTCCACTGCAATCTGTATAAATATGGAAATATCTCCACCGCTATCAGTGTGAACATGGAAATAACTACACAGCTATCTGTATAAACACGGTAATATCTACACCGCTCTCTGTATAAACATGGAAATATCTACACCACTATTTTTATCAGCATGGAAATATCTACACCGATATCTATCTGTATAAACATGGAAATATCTACACCGCCATCAGTATAAACATGGAAATGTCTACACGGCCATCTCAATAAACATGGAAATATCTATACAGCCATCTGTATAAACATAGAAATATCTACACCGCCGTCTTTATAAACATGGAAATATCTACACCGCCATCAGTATAAAGCTGGAAATATCTACACCGCCATCTGTATATACATGGAAATATCTACACCGTCATCTGTATAAACATGGAAATATCTACAGCGCCATCTCTATAAACATGGAAATATCTACACCGCCATCTGTATAAACATGGAAATACCTACAAAGTCGTCTGTATAAACATCGAAATATCTACTCCTCAATCTGTATAAACATGTAAATATCTACGCGGCCATCTGTATAAACATAGATATATCTACAGAGCCATCTGTAGAAACATGGAAATATCTACAACGCTATCTGTGTAAACATAGAAATATCTACACCGCCATCTGTATAAACAAGGAAATATGTTCACCACCATATGTATAAATATGGAAATATCTCCACCGCAATCTGTATAAACATGGAAATAACGACACTGCCATCTGTATAAACATGGAAATATCTACACCGCTATCTGTATAAACATGGAATATCTACACCGCTGTCTGTATAAACATGGAAATATCTACACTGCTATCTGTGTAAAGATGGAAATATCTACACCGCAATCTGCGCAAAGATGGAAATATCTACACCTCTATCTGTGTAAAGATGGAAATATCTGCACCGCAATCTGTACAAAGATGGAAATATCTACACCGCTCTCTGTATAAACAAGGAAATATCTGCACTGCTATCTATATAAACATGGAAATATCTACATCGCTATCTCTATAAACATAGAAATATCTCCACCGCTATCTCTATAAACCTGGAAATATCTGCACCGCTATATGTATAAACATGGAAATAGCCACACCGCTATCTGTATAAACATGGAAATAACTACACCGCCATCTGTAAAAATATGGAAATATCTACAGAGTCATCACTATAAAGATGGAAATATCTACACCTCCATCTGTATAAACATGGAAATTCCTAAACTGCCATCTGTATACACATGGAAATAACTGCACAGCCATCTGTATAAACATGGAAATACCTACACGGCAAATTCTATAATCATGGAAATACATACACCGCTCTCTGTATATACATTGAAATAACTACACCGCCATCTGTATAAACATGGAAATATCTACATGGCAATCTCTATAAACATGGAAATATCTACACCGCCATCTGTATAAACATGGAAATCCCTACAAAGTCGACTGTATAAACATGGAAATATCTACTCCTCAATCTGTATATACATGTAAATATCTACACGGCCATCTGTATAAACATGGATATATCTACACAGACATCTGTAGAAACATGAAAATATCTACACCGCTATCTGTATAAACATGGAAATACCTACAACCCTATCTGTATAAACATGGAAAAATCTGCACTGCCATCACTATACACATGGAAATATCATCTCCGCTATCTGCATAAACATGGAAATAACTACACCGCTATCTGTATAAACAAGGAAATATCTACAACGCTATCTGTGTAAACATGGTAATATCTATACTGCCATCTGTATAAACAAGGAAATATGTTCACCACCTTATGTATAAATATGGAAATATCTCCACCGCTATCTGTATAAAAATGGAAATAACCACACTGCCATCTGAATAAACATGGAAATATCTACACCGCTATCTGTATAAACATGGAATATCTTCACCGCTGTCTGTATAAACATGGAAATATCTACACCGCTATCTGTGTAAAGATGGAAATATCTATACCGCAATCTGCGCAAAGATGGAAATATCTACACCTCTATCTGTGTAAAGATGGAAATATCTGCACCACAATCTGTACAAAGATGGAAATATCTACACCGCTCTCTGTATAAACATGGTAATATCTGCACTGCTATCTGTATAAACATGGAAATATCTACATCGCTATCTCTATAAACATAGAAATATCTCCACCGCTATCTCTATAAACCTGGAAATAACTGCACCGCTATATGTATAAACATGGAAATAGCCACACCGCTATCTGTATAAACATGGAATTAACTACACTGCCATCTGTAAAAATATGGAAATATCTACAGAGTCATCACTATAAAGGTGGAAATATCTACACCTCCATCTGTATAAACATGGAAATACCTAAACTGCCATCTGTATACACATGGAAATAACTGCACAGCCATCTGTATAAACATGGAAATATCTACACGGCAAACTCTATAAACATGGAAATACATACACCGCTATCTGTATATACATGGAAATAACGACACCGCCATCTGAATAAACATGGAAATATCTACACGGCAATCTCTATAAACATGGAAATATCTACACCGCCATCTGTATAAACATGGAAATACCTACAAAGTCGCCTGTTTAAACATGGAAATATCTACTCCTCAATCTGTATATACATGTAAATATCTACACGGCCATCTGTATAAACATGGATATATCTACACAGCCATCTGTAGAAACATGAAAATATCTACACCGCTATCTGTATAAACATGGAAATACCTACAACCCTATCTGTATAAACATGGAAAAATCTGCACTGCCATCCCTATACACATGGAAATATCATCTCCGCTATCTGTATACACATGGAAATAACTACACTGCTATCTGTATAAACATGGAAATATCTACAACGCTATCTGTGTAAACATGGTAATATCTACACCGCCATCTGTATAAACAAGGAAATATGTTCACCACCATATGTATAAATATGGAAATATCTCAAACGCTATCTGTAAAAAAATGGAAATAACCACACTGTCATCTGAATAAACATGGAAATATCTACACCGCTATCTGTATAAACATGGAATATCTACACCGCTGTCTGTATAAACATGGAAATATCTACACTGCCATCTGCATACACATGGAAATATCTACACAGCCATCCGTATAAACATGTAAGTATCTACACGGCTATCTCTATAAACATGGAAATACTTACACCGCTATCTGTATAAACATGGAAACATCTACAATGCTATCTGTATAAACACGGAAGTATCTACACCACTTTCTGTATAAAGATGGAAATATCAACACTGCCATCTGTATAAACATGGAAATATCTCCCCTGCAATCTGTATAAATATGGAAATATCTCCACCGCTATCTGTGTAAACATGGAAATAACTACACCGCTATCTGTATAAACATGGAAATAGCTACACCGCTATCTCTATAAACATGGAAATATCTACATCGTCATCTGTAAAAATATGGAAAAATCTACGGAGTCATCTTTATAAACTTGGAAATATCTTCACATCCATCTCTATAAACATGGAAATATCTACACCGCTTTCTCTATAAACATGGAAATACCTACACTGCTATCTGTATAAACATGGAAATATCTACACCGCTATCTGTATAAATAAGGCAATATCTACACCGCAATCTCCACAAACATGGAAATGCCTACACCGCTATCTGTATAAACATGGAAATACCTACACTATCATTTGTATAAACATGGAAATATCTTCACCACCATCTGCATAAACATGGAAATATCTATACTGCCATCTCTATAAACATGGAAATATCTACAGATCCATCTCTTCAAACATGGAAATAGCTACACCGCTATCTGTATAAACATGGAAATACCAACACTGCTATCTGTATAAACATGGAAATATGTACACCGCCGTCTGTAAAAACATGGAAATATCTCCACAATCATCTTTATAAACATGGAAATATCTACACCTACATCTGTATAAACATGGAAATATCTACACTGCCATCTGTATGCACATGGAAATATCTCTGCAGCCATCTGTATAAACATGGAAATATCTACACCGCCATCCCTAAAAACATGGAAATATCTACAGTGTCATCTGTATAAACTTGGAAATATCTACAACTCCATGAGCATCAACATGGAAATATATACACAGCCATCTCTATAAACATGGAAACATCTACACCGCTATCTCTATAAACATGGAAATATCTACACCGGTATCTGTATATACTTGGAAATATCTGCACCGCTATCTGTATAAACATGCAAATATCTACACCGATATCGGTATAATCATGGAAATATCTACATCGCTATCTGTATAAATATGGAACCATCCCCACCGCTATCTGTATAAACATGGAAACATCTACACCGCTATGTGTATAAACATGGATATATCTACACCGCTATCTCTATAAACATGGAAATATCTACAGCGCTATCTCTATAATCATGGAAATATCTACACCGCCATCTGTAAAAACGTGGAAATCTCTACACCGCTATCTGAATAAACATGGAAATAACTACACCGCTATCTGTATAAACATGGATATATCTACACAGCTATCTGTATAAACCTGGAATTGTCTACACCGCTATCTCTATAAACATAGAAATATCTACACCGCCATCTGTAAACACATGGTAATATCTACACAGCCATCTGTATAAAGATGGAAATATCTACACCGCTATCTCTAAAAACGTGGAAATAACTACATCGCTATCTGTAGAAACATGCAAATACCTACACCACTATCTCTATAAACATGGAAATAACTACACCGCCATCTCTATAAACATGAAAATATCCACACAGCCATCTCCATAAACATGGATCTATCTACACCGCAATCTGTATAAACATGGAAATATCTACACTCCCATCTGTATAAACATGGAAATATCTACACCGCCATCTGTATAAACATGGAAATATCTACACTGCAAGCTGTATAAACATGGCAATATCTACACCAATATCTGCATAAACATGGAAATATCAACACTGCAATCTGTATAAACATGGAAATATCTACGCCGCTATCTGTATAAACACGGAAATATCTACATTGCGATCTGTACAAACATGGAAATACCTAAACCACTATCTGTATAAACATGGAAATATCTAAACCGCTATCAGTATAAACATGGAAATATCTACAACAATGTCTGTATAAACATGGAAATATCTACACCGCTATCTGTATAAACATGGAAATACCTACACCGCTATCTGTATAAACATTTAAATATCTACACCGCTCTTTCTATACACATGGAAATATCTACACCGCTATCTCTATAAACATGGAAATATCTTCACCGCTTTCTGTATAAACATGGAAATAACTACACCGCTATCACTATAAAGATCGAAATATCAACACCGCCACCTGTAAAAACGTGGAAATATCTTCACAGTTATCTGTATAAACATGGAAATATCTACATTGCCAACTGTATACAGATGGGAATATCTACAAAGCCATCTGTATAACCATGGAAATGTCTACACCGCTATCTCTATAAACATGGAAATACTTAAACCGCTATCTCTAAAAACATGGAAATATCTACACAACTAACTCTACAAACATGGAAATATCTACACCGCCATCTCTATAAACATCAAAATATCTACACTGCCATCTCCATAAACATGGAAATATCATCACCGCCATCTGTATAAACATGGCAGTATCTACAACGCCATGTGTATAAACATGGAAGTATCTTCACCACAATCTGTATAAACATGGAAATACCAACACCACGATCTGTATAAACATGGAAATATCTACACTGCCAACTGTATAAACATGGAAATATCTATACCGCAGTCTCTATAAATATGGAAATATCTCCACCGCTATCTGTATAAACATGAAAATATCTACATCGCTATCTGTATAATCATGGAAATATTTACACCACTATCTCTATAAACATAGAAATAACGACACCGCCATCCCTATAAACATGGAAATATCTACACCGCCATCTGCATATACATGGAAATATCTGCACACACATCTGTATAAACATGGAACCATCTACACTGCCATCTGTATAAACTTGGAAATATCTACACTGACATCTGTAGAAAGATGGAAATGTCTACAAAGCGATCTGTATAAACATGGGAATTTCTACACCGCTACCTGTATAAACATGGAAATATCTACACCACTATCTGTATCAACATGGAAATAACTACACCGCAATCTGTATAAACATGGAAATATATACAATGCTATCTCTGTAAACATGGAAATATCTACACAGCTATCTGTGTAAACTTGGAAATATCTACACCGCAATCTGTGTAAATTTGGCAATACCTACACCGCAATCTGTGCAAAGATCGAAATATCCACACAGCTATCTCTGTAACAATGGAAATATCTACACAGCTATCTGTGTAAACTTGGAAATATCTACACAGCTATCTGTGTAAACTTGGAAATATCTACACAGCTATCTGTGTAAAAATGGAAATAACTACAGAGCAATCTGTGCAAAGATGGAAATATCTACACTGCTATCTCTGTAAACATGGAAATATCTACACCGCTATCTGTATAAACATGGAAATATCTATACCGCAGTCTCTATAAACATGGAAATATCTACCACGGTAAGTGTGTAAACATGGAAATATCTACACAGCTATCTGTGTAAACTTGGAAATATCTACACAGCTATCTGCGTAAACATGGAAATATCTACACGGCAATCTGTGCAAAGATGGAAATAAATACACCGCTATCTCTGTAAACATGGAAATATCTACACCGCTACCTGTATAAACATGGAAATATCTACACCTCTGTCTGTATAAAGAAGGAAATATCTACACTGCCATCTGTAGAAACATGGAAATATCTACACCGCAATCTGTATAAACATGGAAATACCTACACCGCTATCTGTATAAATATGGAGGAAATATCTACACCGCTATCTCTATAAACATGGAAATATCTACACTGCAATCTCTATATACATGGAAATTTCAACACCGCCATCTCTATAAACATGAAAATATCTACACCGTCATCTTCAGAAACATGGATGTATCTACACCGCCATCTGTATATACTTGGAAATATCTACACCACTATCTGTATAAACAAGGAAATATCTTCACTTCTATCTGTATAAACATGGAAATATCTACACCGCCATCTGTATAAAGAAGATGGAAATATCGACACCGCAATCTGTATAAATATGGAAATACCTACACCGCTACCTCTATAGACATGGAAATATCTACACCGCTATCTGTATAAACATGGAAATATCTACACTGCCATCTGTATAAAGATGGAAATATCTACACCGCTATCTGTATAAACAGGGAAATATCTACACCACAATCAGTATAAACATTGATATATCTACACCGCTATCTCTATAAACATGAAAATACTTACACCACCATCTCTATAAACATGGAAGTATTTACACCGCTATCTCTATAAACATAGAAATGACTACACCGCCATCTCTATAAACATGGAAATATCTACACCGCCATCTGCATAAACATGGAAATATATACACAGACATCTGTATAAACTTGGAAATATCTACACTGACATGTGTAGAAAGATGGAAATATCTACAAAGCGATCTGTATAAACATGGGAATTTAAACACCGCTACCTGTATAAACATGGAAATATCTACACCGCTATCTGTATCAACATGCAAAAACTACACCGCTATCTGTATAAACATGGAAATATCCACACAGCAATTTGTGCAAAGATGGAAATATCTACACCGCAGTATCTATAAACATGGAAATATCTACAACGCTATCTGTATAAACATGGAAATAAATACACCACTAACTGTATAAACATGGAAATTTTTACACCGCTATCTGTATAAACATGGAAATATTTCCACCGCTGTCTTTATAAACACGGAAATACCTGCACCGGTGTCTTTAAAAACATGGAAATACCTACACCGCTATCTCTGTAAACAATGAAATATCTACAACGCTATCTGTGTAAACATGCAAATATCTATACAGCTATCTTTGTAAACTTGGAAATATCTACACCGCAATCTGTGTAAGCATGGAAATATCTACAACGCTATCTGTGTAAACATGGAAATATTTACAACGCTATCTGTGTAAACAGGGAAATATCTACACAGCAATCTGTAAAACGTGGAAATATCTACACCATTATCTGTATAACCCTGAAAATATCTACACCGCTATCTGTATCAACATGTAAATAACTACACCGCTATCTGTATAAACATGGAAATATCTGCAATGATATCTCTGTAAACATGGAAATATTGACACAGTTATCTGTGTAAACTTGGAAATATCTACACCGCTATCTGTGTAAAGTTTGCAATGTCTACACCGCAATCTGTGAAAGATGGAAATATCTTTACCGCTATATCTGTAAACATGGAAATATCTACACCGCTATATGTGTAAACATGGAAATATCTACACCGCCATCTGTATACACATGGAAATATCTACACAGCCATCTGTACAAACATGGAAATATATACACCGCTATCTCTATAAACATGGAAATATCTACACCGCTATCTGTATAAACAGGGAAATATCTACATTGCAATGTGTATAAACAGGGAAATATCTCCACCGCTATCTGTGTAAACATGGAAATATCTACACCGCCATCTGTATAAACATGGAAATATCTACACCGTTATCTCTATAAACATGGAAATATCTACACCGCCATCTGTATAAACATGGAAATATCTACACTGCTATCTCTATAAACATGGAAATATCTACAATGCCATCTGTAAAAACATGGAAATACCTATACAGTCATCTGTATAAACATGGAAATATCTACACCACCATCTGTATAAACATGAAAATATCTACTATGCCATCTATATACACTTGGAAAAACTACACGGCAATCTGTGTATAGATGGAAACATCAACACCGCCATCTGTACAAACAGGGAAATATCTACACCGCTACCTCCATAAACATGGAAATATCTACACTGCGGTCTGTATAAACATGGAAATATCTACACCGGTATCTGAATAAACATAGAAATACCAACAACACGATCTGTATAAACATGAAAATATTTACACCGCTATCTCTACAAACATGGAAATATCTGCACCGCTATCTCAATAAACATGGAAATATCTACACCGCCATCTGTATAAACATGGAAATACCTACAAAGTCATCTGTATAAACATGGAAATATCTACACAGCCATCGGTATAAACACGGAAATACCTACACAGCCATCTGGATATACATGGAAATATCTACACCGCTATCTGTATAAACATGGAAATAACTACACCGCTATTTGTATAAAGAAGGAAATATCTACACCGTGATCTGTATAAACATGGAAATATCTACACCGCCATCTCTATAAACATGGAAATATCTACACTCCTATCTGAATAAACATGGAAATATCTCCACTGCTATCTCTATAAACATCGAAATATCTACACCACCATCTGTAGAAACATGGAAATACTTACAAAGTTCTCTGTATAAACATGGAAATAACTTCACGGCTATTTGTATAAACATGGAAATATCTCCACTGCTATCTCTATAAACATCGAAGTATCTACACTGCCATCTGTATAAACATGGAAATGCTTACAAAGTTATCTGTATAAACATGGAAATATCTACACCACCATCTATATTAACATGGAAATATCTACACAGCCATGTGTACATACATGGGAATATCTACACCGCTCTCTATAAAAACATTGAAATAACTACACCGCTATCTCTATATACATGGAAATATCTACACCGCCATCTTCATATCCATAGAAATATCTGCGCCGCCATCTGTATAAACATGGAAATATCTACATAGTCATCTGTGTATAGATGGAAATATCAACACCGCCATCTCTACAAACATGGAAATATCTACACCGCGGTCTGTATAAACATGGAAATATCTTCACCGCTATCTGTATAAACATGGAAATATCTACACCGCTATCTGTATAAACATGGAAATATCTACACCGTGATCTGAATAACCATGGAAGTATTTACACCGCTATCTGTATAAACATGGAAATTTCTACACCGTTATCTGCATAAATATGGAAATATCTACACCGCTATCTCTATAAACATGGAAATATCTTCACCGCCATCTCTATAAACATGGAAATACCTATAGAGTCATCTGTGTAAACATGGAAATATCTACACCACCATCTGTATAAACATGGAAATATCTACAATGCCATCTATATACACATGGAAATACCTACACGGCAATCTGTGTATAGATGGAAACATTAACACCACCATCTGTACAAACATGGAAATATCTACACTGCTATCTCTATAAACATGGAAATATCTACACTGCGGTCTGTATGAACATGGAAATATCTTCAACGGTATCTGTATAAACATGGAAATATCTACACCACGATCTGTATAAACATGAAAATATCTGCACCGCTATCTCTATAAACATGGAAATATCTACAAAGCCATCTGTATAAACATGGAAATACCTACACAGTCATGTGTAGGAACATGGAAACATCTACACTGCCATCTGTATAAACGTCGAAATATCTACACAGTCCTCTGTATAAATATGGAAATATCTGCATAGGCATCTGTGTAAACATGGAAATATCTGCACCGCTATCTGTATAAACATGGAAATACCTACACCACTGTCTCTATAAACATGGAAATATGTACACCGCTATGTGTATAAACATGGAAACATCTCCAATGCTGTCTGTATAAACATGGAAATATCTCCACCGTTATCTGTTTAAACATGGAAATATCTACAGGGCCATCTCTATAAATATTGAAATATCTACACAGCCATCTCTAAAAACATGGAAATATCTACACAGTCATCTGAATAAACATGGAAATATGTACACCACCATCTTTATAAACATGGAAATGTCTACAATACCATCTGTATACACATGGAAATATCTACACATACATCTGTATAAATATGGAAATATCTACACGACCATCTGTATAAACATGGAAATATCTACACTGCCATCTGTAGAAAGATGGAAATATGTACACCGCTATCTCTGAAAATATGGAAATATCTACACCACCATCTCTATAAACATGAAAATATCTACACTGCCATCTCCATAAAGATGGAAGTATCAACCCCGTCATGTGTATAAACACGAAAATATCTACACCACCATCTGTGTGAACATGGAAATAACTACACCGCTATCTGTATAAACATGGAAATATCTATACCGCCATCTGCATGTCCATGGAAATATCTACCCTGCCATCTGTATAAACATGGAAATATCTACACGGCCATCTGTGTATAGATGGAAATATCAACACCGCCATCTGTGCAAACATGGAAATATCTACATCGCTATCTCTATAAACATGGAAATATCTGCACTGCCATCTGTAAAAACATGGAAATACGTATACAGTCATCTGTATAAACATGGAAATGTCTACAATGCCATCTGTATACATATGGAAATATCTACACAGCCATCTGTATAAACATGTAAATATCTACACTGCTATCTCTATAAACCTGTAAATATCTACACCGCCATCTCTATAAACATGAAAATATCTACACTGCCATCTCCATAAACATGGAACTAACTACTCCGCCATCTGTATAAACATGGAAACATCTACACCGCCATCTGTGTGAATAAGGAAATATCTACAATGCCATCTGTATAAAGATATAAGTATCTGCACCGCGAGCTGTATAAACATGGAAAATCTACATAGCTATCTGTATAAACGTGGAAATACCAACACCGCTATCGGCATAAACATGGAAATATCTACAACGCCATCTATATACACATGGAAATATCTACACCGCTATGTCTATAAACATGGAAATACCTACACCGCTATCTGTATAAACATGGAAATATCTACACCGCCATCTGTATAAACATGGAAATACCTACACCGCGATCTGTATAAACATGGAAATATCTACACCGCGATCTATATAAACATGGAAATATCTTCACCACAATCTGCATAAACATGGAAATATCTACACCGCTACCTGTATAAACATGGTAATATCTACACCACCATCTATATACATGGAAATATCTACACCCCCATCTTTATAAACATGGAAATATCAACAATGCCATCTGTAGAAAGATGGAAATATCTACACCGCAATCTGTGTAAACATGGAAATATCTGCACCGCTATCTGTAAAAACATGGAAATATCTACACCGCTATCTGTGTAAACATGGAAATATCTACACCACGATCTGAATAAACATGGAAATATCTACACCGCGATCTGTATAAACATGGAAATATCTACACAGATATCTGTATAAACATGGAAATATCTACACAGCTCTCTGTATAAACATGGAAATATCTACACCGCCATCTGTATAAACATGGAAATACCTACAAACTCATCTGTATAAACATGGAAATATCTACACAGCCATCTGTATAAACACGGAAATATCTACACAGCCATCTCTACATACATGGAAATATCTACACCGCTATCTGTTTAAACATGGAAATAACTACACCGCTATTTGTATAAACAAGGAAATATCTACACCGTGATCTGTATAAACATGGACATATCTACACCGCCATCACTATGAACATGGAAACATCTACACTCCTATCTGAATAAACATGGAAATATCTCCACTGCTATCTCTATAAACATCGAAATATCTACACCGCCATCTGTAGAAACATGGAAATACTTACAAAGTTCTCTGTATAAACATGGAAATAACTACACGGCTATTTGTATAAACGTGGAAATATCTCCACTGCTATCTCTATAAACATCGAAGTATCTACACTGCCATCTGTATAAACATGGAAATACTTACAAAGTTATCTGTATAAACATGGAAATATCTACACCACCATCTGTATTAACATGGAAATATCTACACAGCCATGTGTACATACATGGGAATATCTACACCATTCTCTATAAAAACATTGAAATAACTACACCGCTATCTCTATATACATGGAAATATCTACACCGCCATCTGTATAAACATGGAAATATCTACAATGCCATCTCTATAAACATGGAAATATATACACTCTTATCTGAATAAACATGGAAATATCTCCACTGCTATCTCCATAAACCTGGAAATATCTACACAGCCATCTGTATAAACATGGAAATATCTACATTGACATGTGTATATACATGGATATATCTACACCGCTATCCATATAAACATGGAAATAACTACACCGCTATCTGTATAAACATGGAAATATCTACACCGCCATCTACATATCCATGGAAATATCTGCGGCGCCATCTGTATAAACATGGAAATATCTACACGGTCATCTGTGTATAGATGGAAATATCAACACCGCCATCTGTACAAACATGGAAATATCTGCACCGCTATCTGTATAAACATGGGAATATCTACACCTCGGTCTGTATAAACATGGAAATATCTACACCGCTATCTGTATAAACATGGAAATATCTACACCGCTATCTCTATACACATGGAAATATCTGCACCGCTATATCTATAAACATGGAAATAACTACAAGGACATCTGTATAAACATGGAAATAACTACACAGTCATGTGTAGGAACATTTAAATATCTACACTGCCATCTGTATAAACATGGAAATACCTACACAGCCCTCTGTATAAATATAGAAATACCTGCATAGGCATCTGTGTAAACATGGAAATACCTACACCGCTGTCTCTATAAACATGGAAATATGTACACCGCTATGTGTATAAACATGGAAATATCTCCACTGCTCTCTGTATACACATGGAAATATCTCCACCGTTATCTGTATAAACATGGAAATATTTACACTGCTATCTCTATAAACATGGAAATATCTACACCACCATCTCTATAAACATGAAAATATCTACACTGCCATCTCCATAAACATGGAACTAACTACTCTGCCATCTGTATAAACATGGAAAAATCTACACCGCCATTTGTGTGAATAAGGAAATACCTAAAATGCCATCTGTATAAAGATATACATATCTGCACCGCGAGCTGTAGAAACATGGAAATATCTGCACCGCCATCTGTATAAACATGGAAATATCTACACAGTCATGTGTATATACATGGAAATAACTACACCACTATCTATATAAACATGGAAATAACTACACAGCTATCTGTATAAACATGGAAATATCTACACCGCTATCTGTATAAACATGGAAATATCTACACCGCGATCTGTATAAACACGGAAATATCTACACTGCGATCTGTATAAACATGGAAATATCTTCACCACAATCTGTATAAACATGGAAATATCTACACTGCTACCTGTATAAACATGGTAATATCTACACCACCATCTATATAAACATGGAAATATCTACACCGCCATCTGTATAAACATGGAAATATCTACAATGCCATCTGTAGAAAGATGGAAATATCTACACCGCAATCTGTGTAAACATGGAATTATGTACACCGCTATCTGTAAACATATGGAAATATCTACACCGCTACCTGTATAAACATGGAAATATCTACACCGCGATCAGTATAAACATGGAAATATCTACACCGCGATGTGTATAAACATGGAAATATCTACACCGCTACCTGTATAAACATGGAAATATCTACACCACGATCTGTATAAACATGGAAATACCTACACCGCTATATGTATAAACATGGAAATATCTACACCGCTATCAGTATAAACATGGAAATATCTACACCGCTATCTGTATAAACATGGAAATATCTACACCACGACATGTATAAACATGGAAATATCTACACCACCATGTGAATAAACATGGAAATATCCACACCGCTATCAGTTAAAACATGGAAATATCGACACCGCTATCTGTATAAATATGGAAATATCTACACCACTATCTCTATAAACATGGAAATATCTACACCATGATCTGTGTAAACATGGAAATATCTACACCACTATCTGTGTAAACATGGAAATATCTACACCGCTATCTGTTTAAACATGGAAATATCTACACCGCCATCTGCATGTCCATGGAAATATCTAAGCCGCCATCTGTATAAACATGGAAATATCTGCACGGCCATCTGTGTATAAATGGAAATATCAACACCGCCATAGGTAGAATCATGGAAATATCTATACCGCTATCTCTATAAACATGGAAATATCGACACTGCCATCTGTAAAAACATGGAAATACGTATACAGTCATCTGTATAAACATGGAAATATCTACAATGCCATCTGTATACACATGGAAATATCTACACAGCCATCTGTATAAACATGTAAATATCTACACGGCTACCTCTATAAACTTGGAAATATCTACACCGCGATCTGTATAAACACGGAAATATCTACACCGCGATCTGTATAAACATGGAAATATCTTCACCACAATCTGTATAAACAAGGAAATATCTACAGCGCTACCTGTATAAACATGGTAATATTCACACCACCATCTATATAAACATGGAAATATCTACACCGCCATCTGTATAAACATGGAAATATCTACAATGCCATCTGTAGAAAGATGGAAATATCTACACCGCAATCTGTGTAAACATGGAACTATCTACACCGCTATCTGTAAACACATGGAAATACCTACACCGCTACCTGTATAAACATGGAAATATCTATACCGCGATCTGTATAAACATGGAAATATCTACACCGCGATCTGTATAAACATGGAAATATCTACACTGCCATCTGTAGTAAGATGGAAATATCTACACCACTATCTGTGTAAACATGGAAATATCTACACCGCTATCTGTTTAGACATGGATATATCTACACCGCCATCTGCATGTCCATGGAAATATCTACGCCACCATCTGTATAAACATGGAAATATCTACCCGGCCATCTGTGTATAGATGGAAATATCAACACCGCCATCTGTAGAAACATGGAAATATCTACACCGCTATCTCTATAAACATGGATATAACTGCACTGCCATCTGTAAAAACATGGAAATACGTATACAGTCATCTGTATAAACATGGAAATATCTACAATGCGTTCTGTATTCACATGGAAATATCTACACAGCCATTTGAATAAACATGTAAATATCTACACTGCTATCTCTATAAACATGGAAATATCTACACCGCTATCTGTATAAACATGGAAATATCTACACCGTGATCTGTATAAACACAGAAATATCTACACCGCGTTCTGTATAAACATGGAAATATCTTCACCACAATCTGTATAAACATGGAAATATCTACACTGCTACCTGTATAAACATGGTAATATCTACACCACCATCTATATAAACATGGAAATATCTACACCACCATCTGTATAAACATGGAAATATCTACAATGCCATCTGTAGAAAGATGGAAATATCTACACCGCAATCTGTGTAAACATGGAATTATGTACACCGCTATCTGTAAACATATGGAAATATCTACACCGCTACCTGTATAAACATGGAAATATATACACCGCGATCTGTATAAACATGGAAATATCTACACCGCGATGTGTATAAACATGGAAATATCTACACCGCTATCTATATAAACATGGAAATATCTACAAAGCTATCCCTATAAACATGGAAATATCTACACCGCCATCTGTATAAACATGGAAATACCTATACAGTCATCTGTGTAAACATGGAAATATCTACACAACCATCTGTATAAACATGGAAATATCTTCAATGCCATCTGAATACACGTGGAAATACGTACACGCCAATCTGTGTATAGATGGAAACATCAACACCGCCATGTGTACAAACATGGAAATATCCGCACTGCTATCTCTATAAACATGGAAATATCTACACTGCGGTCTGTATAAACATGGAAATTTCTACACCGGTATCTGTATAAACATGGAAATATCTACACCATGGTCTGTGTAAACATGGAAATATATACACCGCTATCTGTATAAACATGGAAATATCTTCACCGCTTTCTCTATAAACATGGCAATATCTACAAAGACATCTGTATAAACATGGAAATTCCTACACAGTCGTGTGTAGTAATATTTAAATATCTACACTGCCATCTGTATAAACATAGAAATATCTACAAAGCCCTCTGTATAAATATGGGAATATCTGCATAGGCATCTGTGTAAACATGGAAATATCTGCACCGCTATCTGTATAAACATGGAAATACCTACACCGCTGTCTCTATAATCATGGAAATATGTACACCGCTATGTGTATAAACATGGAAATATCTCCACTGCTCTCTGTATAAACATGGAAATATCTCCACCGTAATCTGTATAAACATGGAAATATCTACAGCGCCATCTCTATAAACATTGAAATATCTACACTGCCATCTGTAAAAACATGGAAATATCTACACAGTCATCTGAATAAACATGGAAATATCTTCACCACCATCTGTATAAACATGGAAATACCTACAATACCATCTGTATACACATGGAAATATCCTCACAGACATCTGTATAAATATGGAAATATCAACACCGCCATCTGTATAAACATGGAAATATCTACACTGCCATCTGTAGAAAGATGGAAATATCTACACCGCTATCTCTATAAATATGGAAATATCTACACCGCCATCTCTATAAACATGAAAATATCTACACTGCCATCTCCATAAATATGGAAGTATCTACTCTACCATGTGTATAAACACGGAAATATCTACACCACTATCAGTGTAAACATGGAAATATCTACACCGCTATCTGCTTAAACATGGAAATATCTACACCGCCATCTGCATGTCCATGGAAATATCTAAGCCGCCATCTGTATAAACATGGAAATATCTGCACGGCCATCTGTGTATAAATGGAAATATCAACACCGCCATCTGTAGAAACATGGAAATATTTATACCGCTATCTCTATATACATGGAAATATCGACACTGCCATCTGTAAAAACATGGATATACGTATACAGTCATCTGTATAAACATGGAAATATCTACAATGCCATCTGTATACACATGGAAATATCTACAGAGCCATCTGTATAAACATGTAAATATCTACACGGCTACCTCTGTAAACTTGGAAATATCTACACCGCGATCTGTATAAACACGGAAATATCTACACCGCGATCTGTATAAACATGGAAATATCTTCACCACAATCTGCATAAACAAGGAAATATCTACAGCGCTACCTGTATAAACATGGTAATATCCACACCACCATCTATATAAACATGGAAATATCTTCACCGCCATCTGTATAAACTTCGAAATATCTACAATGCCATTTGTAGAAAGATGGAAATATCTACACCGCAATCTGTGTAAACATGGAACTATCTACACCGCTATCTGTAAACACATGGAAATACCTACACCGCTATCTGTATAAACATGGAAATATCTACACCGCGATCTGTATAAACATGGAAATATCTACACCGCGATCTGTATAAACATGGAAATATCTACACCGCTATCTCTATAAACATGGAAATATCTACACAGCTATCTCTATAAACATGTAAATATCTACACCGCCATCTGTATAAACATGGAAATACCTATACAGTCATATGTGTAAACATGGAAATATCAACACCACCATCTGTATAAACATGGAAATATCTTCAATGCCATCTGAATACACATGGAAATACATACACGGCAATCTGTGTATAGATGGAAACATCAACACCACCATCTGTACAAACATGGAAATATCTACACTGCTATCTCTATAAACATGGAAATATCTACACTGCGCTCTGTATAAACATGGAAATTTCTACACCCGTATCTGTATAAACATGGAAATATCTACACCATGATCTGTGTAAACATGGAAATATATACACCGCTATCTGTATAAACATGGAAATATCTGCACCGCTTTCTCTATAAACATGGAAATATCTACAAAGACATCTGTATAAACATGGAAATACCTACACAGTCATGTGTAGGAATATTTAAATATCTACACTGCCATCTGTATAAACATAGAAATATCTACAAAGCCCTCTGTATAAATATGGAAATATCTACATAGGCATCTGTGTAAACATGGAAATATCTGCACCGCTATCTGTATAAACATGGAAATACCTACACCGCTGTCTCTATAATCATGGAAATATGTACACCGCAATGTGTATAAACATGGAAATATCTCCACTGCTCTCTGTATAAACATGGAAATATCTCCACCGTTATCTGTATAAACAAGGAAATATCTACAGTGCCATCTCTATAAACATTGAAATATCTACACTGCCATCTGTAAAAACATGGAAATATCTACACAGTCATCTGAATAAACATGGAAATATCTTCACCACCATCTGTATAAACATGGAAATACCTATAATACCATCTGTATACACATGGAAATATCTACACAGCCATCTGTATAAACATGGAAATACCTACAATACCATCTGTATACACATGGAAATATTTACACAGACATCTCTATAAATATGTAAAGATCTACACCGCCATCTGTATAAACGTGGAAATATCTACACTGCCATGTGTAGAAAGATGGAATTATCTTCACCGCTATCTCTATAAATATGGAAATATCTACACCGCCATCTCTGAACATGAAAATATCTACACTGCCATCTCCATAAAGATGGAAGTATCTACTGTGCCATGTGTATAAACACGGAAATATCTACACCACTATCTGTGTAAACATGGAAATATCTACACCGCTATCTGTTTAGACATGGAAATATCTACACCGCCATCTGCATGTCCATGGAAATATCTACGCCACCATCTGTATAAACATGGAAATATCTACACGGCCATCTGTGTATAGATGGAAATATCAACACCGCCATCTGTAGAAACATGGAAATATCTACAACCCTATCTCTATAAACATGGAAATAACTGCACTGCCATCTGTAAAAGCATGGAAATACGTATACAGTCATCTGTATAAACATGGAAATATCTACAATGCCTTCTGTATACACATGGAAATATCTACACAGCCATTTGAATAAACATGTAAATATCTACACTGCTATCTCTATAAACATGGAAATATCTACACCGCTATCTGTATAAACATGGAAATATCTACACCGCGATCTGTATAAACACGGAAATATCTACACCGCGATCTGTATGAACATGGAAATATCTTCACCACAATCTGTATAAACATGGAAATATCTACACTGCTACCTGTATAAACATGGTAATATCTACACCACCATCTATATAAACATGGAAATATCTACACCGCCATCTGTATAAACATGGAAATATCTACAATGCCATCTGTAGAAAGATGGAAATATCTACACCGCAATCTGTGTAAACATGGAATTAAGTACACCGCTATCTGTAAACATATGGAAATATCTACACCGCTATCTGTATAAACATGGAAATATCTACACCGCTATCTGTATAAACATGGAAATATCTACACCGCGATATGTATAAACATGGAAATATCTACACCGCTATCCATATAAACATGGAAATATCTACACAGCTATCCCTATAAACATGGAAATATCTACACCGCCATCTGTATAAACATGGAAATACCTATACAGTCATCTGTGTAAACATGAAAATACCTACACAGTCGTGTGTAGGAATATTTAAATATCTACACTGCCATCTGTATAAACATAGAAATATCTACAAAGCCCTCTGTATAAATATGGAAATATCTGCAAAGGCATCTGCGTAAACATGGAAATATCTGCACCGCTATCTGTATAAACATGGAAATACCTACACCGCTGTCTCTATAAACATGGAAATATGTACACCACTATCTGTATAAACCTGGAAATATCTCCACTGCTCTCTGTATAAACATGGAAATATCTCCACCGTTATCTGTATCAACATGGAAATATCTACAGCGCCATCGCTATAAACATTGAAATATCTACACTGCCATCTGTAAAAACATGGAAATATCTACACCACCAACAGTATAAGCATGGAAATATCTACACCACCATCTGTATAGACATGGAAATACCTACAATACCATCTGTATACATATGGAAATATCTAAACAGACATCTGTATAAATATGGAAATAACTACACGGCCATCTGTATAAACATGGAAATATCTACACTGCCATCTGTAGAAAGATGGAAATATCTACACCGATATCTCTATAAATATGGAAATATCCACACCGCCATCTCTATAAACATGAAAATATCTACACTGCCATCTCCATAAAGATGGAAGTATCAACTCCGCCATGTGTATAAACACCGAAATATCTACACCACCATCTGTGTAAACATGGAAATATCTACACCGCTATCTGTATAAACATGGAAATATCTACACCGCCATCTGCATGTCGATGGAAATATCTACGCCGCTATCTGTATAAACATGGAAATATCTACATGGCCATCTGTGTATAGAAGGAAATATCAACACCGCCATCTATACAAACATGGAAATATCTACACCGCCAACTGTATAAGCATGGAAATATCTACACCACCATCTGTATAAACATGGAAATACCTACAATACCATCTGTATACACATGGAAATATCTACACAGACATCTGTATAAATATGGAAATAACTAAACGGCCATCTGTATAAACATGGAAATATCTACACTGCCATCTGTAGAAAGATGGAAATATCTACACCGCCATCTCTATAAACATGAAAATATCTACACTGGCATCTCCATAAAGATGGAAGTATCTACTCCGCCCTGTGTACAAACACGGAAATATCAACACCACCATCTGTGTAAACATGGAAATATCTACACCGCTATCTGTATAAACATGGAAATATCTACACCGCCATCTGCATGTCCATGGAAATATCTACGCCGCCATCTGTATAAACATGGAAATATCTACACAGCTATCTCTATAAACATGGAAATATCTACACCACCATCTGTATAAACATGGAAATACCTACAAAGTCATCTGTATAAACATGGAAATATCTACACAGCCATCTGTATAAACATGGAAATATCTACACAGCCATCTGTATATACATGGAAATATCTACACCGCTATCTGTATAAATATGGAAATATCTACACCGCTATTTGTATAAACAAGGAAATATCTACACCGTGATCTGTATAAACATGGAAATATCTACACCGCCATCTCTATAAACATGGAAATATCTACACCCCTATCTGTATAAACATGGAAATATCCACACCGCTATCTCTACAAACATGGGAAAATCAACACCGCTATCTCTATGAACATGGAAATATCTACACCGCCATCTCTATAAACATGGAAATATCTACACCACGATCAGTATAAACATGGAAATATCTACAGCACTATCTGTATAAACATGGAAATATCTCCACGGCTATCTCTATAAACATCGAAATATCTACACCGCCATCTGTATAAACATGGAAATACTTACAAAGTTATCTGTATAAACATGGAAATATCTACACCGCCATCTGTATAAACATGGAAATATCTACACAGCCATGTGTATATACATGGAAATATCTACACCGCTGTCTATGTAAACATGGAAGTAACTACACCGCTATCTGTATAAACATGGAAATACCTACTCCGCCATCTACATATCCATGGAAATATCTGTGCCGCCATCTGTATAAACATGGAAATATCTACACGGTCATCTGTGTATAGATGGAAATATCAACACCGCCATCTGTACAAACATGGAAATATCTGCACCGCTATCTGTATAAACATGGAAATATCTACACTGCGGTCTGTATAAACATAGAAATATCTACACCGCTATCTGTATAAACATGGAGATATCTACACCGCTATCTCTATAAACATGGAAATATCTACACCGTGATCTGTATAAACATGGAAGTATTTCCACCGCTATCTGTATAAACATGGAAATTTCTACACCGTTATCTGTAGAAATATGGAAATATCTATACCGCTATCTCTATAAACATGGAAATATCTACACCGCCATCTGTATAAACATGGAAATACCTATACAGTCATCTGTGTAAACATGGAAATATCTACACCACCATCTGTATAAACGTGGAAATATCTTCAATGCTATCTGAATACACATGGAAACACCCACAAGGCAATCTGTGTATAGATGGAAACATCAACACCGCCATCTGTAGAAACATGGAAATATCTACACAGCCATGTGTATATACTTGGAAATATCTACACCGCTATCTATATAAACATGGAAATCACTACAACGCTATCTGTATAAACATGGAAATATCTACACCACCATCTACATATCCATGGAAATATCTGCGCCGCCATCTGTATAAACATGGAAATATCTACACGGTGTTCTGTGTATAGATGGAAATAACAATACCGCCATCTGTACAAACATGGAAATATCTGCACCGCTATCTGTATAACCCTGGAAATATCTACACCGCGGTCTGTATAAACATGGAAATATCTACACCGCCATCTCTATAAACATGGAAATATCTGCACCCCTATCTGTATAAACATGGAAATATCCACACGGCCATCTGTGTATAGATGGAAATATCAACACCACCATCTGTACAAACATGGAAATATCTACACCGCTATCTCTATAAACATGGAAATATCTGCACTGCCATCTGTAAAAACATGGAAATACCTATACAGTCATCTGTATAAACATGGATATATCTACATTGCCATCTGTATACACATGGAAATATCTACACAGCCATCTGTATAAGCATGTAAATATCTACACTGCTATCTCCATAAACATGGAAATATCTACACCGCCATCTCTATAAACATGAAAATATCTACACTGCCATCTCCATAAATATGGAACTAACTACTACGCCATCTGTATAAACATGGAAACATCTTCACCGCCATCTGTGTGAACAAGAAAATATCCACAATGCCATCTATATAAAGATATAAATATCTGCACCGCGAGCTGTATAAACATGGAAATATCTACATCGCTATCTGTATAAACGTGGAAATACCAACACCGCTATCGGTATAAACATGGAAATATCTACAACGCCATCTATATAAACATGGAAATATCTACACCGCTATGTCTATAAACATGGAAATACCTACACCACTATCTCTATATACATGGAAATATCTACACCGCTATCTGTATAAACATGGAAATATCTACACCGCTATCTGTATAAACATGGAAATATCTACAAATATATCTGTATAAACATGGAAATACCTACACAGTCATGCGTAGGAACATGGAAACATCTACACTGCCATCTGTATAAACATAGAAATGTCTACACAGACCTCTGTATAAATATGGAAATATCTGCATAGGCATCCTTGTAAACATGGAAATATCTGCACCGCTATCTGTATAAACATGGAAATACCTGCACCACTGTCTCTATAAACATGGAAATATGTACACCGCTATGTGTATAAACATGGAAATGTCTCCACTGCTGTCTGTATAAACATGGAAATATCTCCACCGTTATCTGTTTAAACATGGAAATATCTACAACGCCATCTCTAAAAACATTGAAATATCTACACTGCCATCTCTAAAAACATGGAAATATCTACACAGTCATCTGAATAAACATGGAAATATCTTCACCACCATCTGTATAAACATGGAAATACCTATAATACCATCTGTATACACATGGAAATATCTACACAGCCATCTGTATAAACATGGAAATACCTACAATACCATCTGTATACACATGGAAATATTTACACAGACATCTCTATAAATATGTAAAGATCTACACCGCCATCTGTATAAACGTGGAAATATCTACACTGCCATGTGTAGAAAGATGGAATTATCTTCACCGCTATCTCTATAAATATGGAAATATCTACACCGCCATCTCTATAAACATGAAAATATCTACACTGCCATCTCCATAAAGATGGAAGTATCTACTGTGCCATGTGTATAAACACGGAAATATCTACACCACTATCTGTGTAAACATGGAAATATCTACACCGCTATCTGTTTAGACATGGAAATATCTACACCGCCATCTGCATGTCCATGGAAATATCTACGCCACCATCTGTATAAACATGGAAATATCTACACCACCATCTGTGTAAACATGGAAATACCTACAATACCATCTGTATACACATGGAAATATCTACACAGACATCTGTATAAATATGGAAATATCTACACGACCATCTGTATAAACATGGAAATATCTACACTGCCATCTGTAGAAAGATGGAAATAGGTACAACGCTATCTCTATAAATATGGAAATATCTACACCGCCATCTCTATAAACATGAAAATATCTACACTGACATCTCCATAAAGATGGAAGTATATACCCCTCATGTGTATAAATACGAAAATATCTACACCACCATCTGTGTAAACATGGAAATAACTACACCGCTATCTGTATAAACATGGAAATATCTACACCGCCATTTTTATAAACATGGAAATATCAACAATTCCATCTGTAGGAAGATGGAAATATCTACACCGCAATCTGTGTAAACATGGAAATATCTGCAGCGCTATCTGTAAAAACATGGAAATATCTACACCGCTATCTGTATAAACATGGAAATATCTACACCACGATCTGAATAAACATGGAAATATCTACACCGCGATCTGTATAAACATGGAAATATCTACACCGCTATCTGTATAAACATGGAAATATCTACACAGCCATCTGTATAAACATGGAAATATCTACACAGCCATCTGTATATACATGGAAATATCTTCACCGCTATCAGTATAAACATGGAAATAACTACACCGCTATTTGTATAAACAAGGAAATATCTACACCGTGATCTGTATAAACACGGAAATATCTACACCGCCAACTCAATAAACATGGAAATATCTACACCCCTATCTGTATAAACATGGAAATATCTCCACTGCTATCTCTATAAACATCATAATATCTACACCGCCATCTGTAGAAACATGGAAATACTTACAAAGTTCTCTGTATAAACATGGAAATATCTACACAGCTATCTCTATAAACATGGAAATATCTACACCGCCATCTGTATAAACATGGAAATATCTACACAGCCATGTGTATATACATGGAAATATCTACACCGCTGTCTATGTAAACATGGAAGTAACTACACCGCTATCTGTATAAACATGGAAATACCTACACCGCCATCTACATATCCATGGAAATATCTGTGCCGCCATCTGTATAAACATGGAAATATCTACACGGTCATCTGTGTATAGATGGAAATATCAACACCGCCATCTGTACAAACATGGAAATATCTGCACTGCTATCTGTATAAACATGGAAATATCTACACTGCGGTCTGTATAAACATAGAAATATCTACACCGCTATCTGTATAAACATGGAGATATCTACACCGCTATCTCTATAAACATGGAAATATCTACACCGTGATCTGTATAAACATGGAAGTATTTACACCGCTATCTGTATAAACATGGAAATTTGTACACCGTTATCTGTAGAAATATGGAAATATCTATACCGCTATCTCTATAAACATGGAAATATCTACACCGCCATCTGTATAAACATGGAAATACCTATACAGTCATCTGTGTAAACATGGAAATATCTACACCACCATCTGTATAAACGTGGAAATATCTTCAATGCCATCTGTATACACATGGAAACACCCACAAGGCAATCTGTGTACAGATGGAAACATCAACACCGCCATCTGTAGAAACATGGAAATATCTACACAGCCATGTGCATATACATGGAAATATCTACACCGCTATCTATATAAACATGGAAATGACTACACCGCAATCTGTGTAAACATGGAAATATCTGCAGCGCTATCTGTAAAAACATGGAAATATCTACACCGCTATCTGTATAAACATGGAAATATCTACACCACTATCTGAAGAAACATGGAAATATCTATACCGCGATCTGTATAAACATGGAAATATCTACACCACGATCTGAAGAAACATGGAAATATCTACACCGCTATCTCTATAAACATGGAAATACCTACAACGTGATCTGTATAAACATGGAAATATCTGCACCGCTATCTCTATAAACATGGAAATATCTACAAAGACATCTGTATAAACATGGAAATACCTACACAGTCATGTGTAGGAACATTTAAATATCTACACTGCCATCTGTATAAACATAGAAATACCTACACAGCCATCTGTATAAATATGGAAATATCTGCATAGGCATCTGTGTAAACATGGAAATATCTGCACCGCTATCTGTATAAATATGGAAATACCTACACCGCTGTATCTATAAACATGGAAATATGTACACCGCTATGTGTATAAACATGGAAATATCTCCACTGCTCTCTGTATATACATGGAAATATCTCCCCCGCCATCTGTATAAACATGGAAATATCTACACCACCATCTGTATAAACATGGAAACATCTACACCGCGATCTGTACAAACATGGAATTATCTACAACGCTATCTGTATAAACATGGAAATATCTACAAAGCTATCTGTATAAACATGGAAATACCTACATCGTCATCTGTATAAAGATGGAAATACCTACAAAGTCATCTGTATAAATATAGAAATATCTACACAGCCATCTGTATAAACATGGAAATATCTACACAGCCATCTGTACATACATGGAAATATCTACACCGCTATCTGTATAAACATGGAAATAACTACACCGCTATTAGTATAAAGAAGGAAATATCTACACCGTGATCTGTATCAACATGGAAATATCTTCACCGCTATCTGTATAAACATGGAAATAACTACACCGCTATAAGTATAAACAATGAAATATCTACACCCCTATCAGTATAAACATGGAAATATCCATACCGCTATCTCTATAGACATGGAAAAATCAACACCGCTATCTCTATGAACATGGAAATATCTACACCGCCATCTGTATAAACATGGAAATATCTACACCGCTATCTGTATAAACATGGAAATATCTCCAATGCTATCTCTATAAACATCGAAATATCTACACCGCCATCTGAATAAACATGGAAATAATTACAAAGTTATCTGTAAACATGGAAATATCTACACCGCCATCTGTATAAACATGGAAATATCTACACAGCCATGTGTATATACATGGAAATAACTACACCGCTATCTATATAAACATGGAAATACCTACACCGCTATCTGTATAAACATGGAAATATCTACACCGCTATCTACATATCCATGGAAATATCTGTGTCGCCATCTGTATAAACATGGAAATATCTACACGTTCATCTGTGTATAGATGGAAATATCAACACCGCCATCTGTGCAAACATGGAAATATCTGCACCGCTATCTGTATAAACATGGAAATATCTACACCGCGGTCTGTATAAACATGGAAATATCTACACCGCTATCTGAATAAACATGGAAATATCTACACCGTTATCTCTATAAACATGGAAATATCTACACCCCTATCTGTATAAGCATGGAAATATCCACACCGCTATCTCTATAAACATGGAAAAATCAACCCCGCTATCTCTGGGAACATGGAAATATCTACACCGCCATCTCTATAAACATGGAAATATCTACACCACGATCAGAATAAACAGGGAAATATCTACACCGCTATCTGTATAAACATGCAAATATCTACACCGCGATCTGTATAAACATGGAAATATCTTAACCACAATCTGTATAAACATGGAAATATCTACACCGCTACCTGTGTAAACATGGTACTATCTACACCGCTATCTGTAAACACATGGAAATATCTACACCGCTATCTGTATAAACATGGAAATATCTACACCGCGATCTGTATAAACATGGAAATATCTACACCGCGATCTGTATAAACATGAAAATATCTACACCGCTATCTGTATAAACATGGAAATATCTACACAGCTATCTCTATAAACATGGAAATATCTACACTGCCATCTGTATAAACATGGAAATACCTATACAGACATCTGTGTAAACATGGAAATATCTACACCACCATCTGTATAAACATGGAAATACCTTCAATGCCATCTGAATACACATGGAAATACCTACACGGCAATCTGTGTATAGATGGAAACATCAACACCGCCATCTGTACAAACCTGGAAATATCTACACTGCTATCTCTATAAACATGGAAATATCTACACTGCGGTCTGTATAAACATGGAAATACCTACACCGCTATCTCTATAAACATGGAAATATCTACACTGCGGTCTGTATAAACATGGAAATACCTACACCGGTATCTGTATAAACATGGAAATATCTACACCATGATCTGTATAAACATGGAATTATATACACCGCTATCTGTATAAACATGGAAATATCTGCACCGTTATCTCTATAAACATGGAAGTATCTACAAAGACATCTGTATAAACTTGGAAATACCTACACAGTCATGTGTAGGAATATTTAAATATCTACAATGTCTTCTGTATAAACATAGAAATATCTACAACGCCCTCTGTATAAATATGGAAATATCTGCATAGGCATCTGTGTAAACATGGAAATATCTGCCCCTCTATCTGTATAAACATGGAAATACCTACACCGCTGTCTCTATAAACATGGAAATATGTACACCGCTATGTGTATAAACATGGAAATATCTCCACTGCTCTCTGTATAAACATGGAAATATCTCCACCGTTATCTGTATAAACATGGAAATATCTACAGCGCCATCTCCATAAACATTGAAATATCAACACTGCCATCTGTAAAAACATGGAAATATCTACACCGCCAACTGTATAAGCATGGAAATATCTACACCACCATCTGTATAAACATGGAAATACCTTCAATACCATCTGTATACACATGGAAATATTTACACAGACATCTGTATAAATATGGAAATAACTACACGGCCATCTCTATAAACATGGAAATATCTACACCACCATCTCTATAAACACGGAAATATCTACACCCGTATCTGTATAAACATGGAAATATCCACAACGCTATCACTATAAACATGGAAAAATCAACACCGCTATCTCTATGAACATGGAAATATCTACACCGCCATCTCTATAAACATGGAAATACCTACACCGCTGTCTCTATAATCATGGAAATATGTACACCGCTATGTGTATAAACATGGAAATATCTCCACTGCTCTCTGTATAAACATGGAAATATCTCCACCGTTATCTGTATAAACATGGAAATATCAACAGCGCCATCTCTATAAACATTGAAGTATCTACACTGCCATCTGTAAAAACATGGAAATATCTACACAGTCATCTGAATAAACATGGAAATATCTTCACCGCCATCTGTATCAACATGGAAATACCTACAATACCATCTGTATACACATGGAATTATCTATACAGACAATTGTATAAATATGGAAATATCTACAGCGCCATCTGTATAAACATGGAAATATCTACACTGCCATCTGTAGAAAGATGGAAATATCTACACCGCTATCTGTATAAATATGGAAATATCTACACCGCCATCTCTATAAACATGAAAATATCCACACTGCCATCTCGATAAAGATGGAAGTATCTACTCTGCCATGTGTATAAACACGGAAATATCTACACCACTATCTGTGTAAAAATGGAAATATATACACCGCTATCTGTATAAACATGGAAATATCTACACTGCGATCTGTATAAACATGGAAATATCTTCACCACGATCTGTATATACATGGAAATATCTACACCGCTATCAGTATAAACATGGTAATATCTACACCACCATCTCTATAAACATGGAAATATCTGCACCACCATCTATATATACATGGAAATATCTACAATGCCATCTGTAGAAAGATGGAAATATCTACACCGCAATCTGTGTAAACATGGAAATATCTACACCGATATCTGTAAAAACATGGAAATATCTACACCACTATCTGTATAAACATGGAAATATCTACACCGCGATCTGTATCAACATGGAAATACCTACACTGCGATCTGAATAAACATGGAAATATCTACTCCGCTATCTGTATAAACATGGAAATATCTACACAGCTATCTCTATAAACATGGAAATATCTACACTGCCATCTGCATAAACATGGAAATACCTACAAAGTCATCTGTATAAACATGGAAATATCTACACAGCCATCTGTATATACATGGAATATCTACACTGCTATCTGTATAAACATGGAAATAACTACACCGCTATTTGTATAAAGAAGCAAATATCTACACCGCGGTCTGTATAAACATGGAAATATCTCCACCGCCATCTCTATAAACATGGAAATATCTACACCACGATCAGTATAAACATGGAAATATCTACACCGCCATCTCTATAAACATGGAAATATCTACACAGCCATGTGTATATACATGGAAATATCTACACCGCTATCTATATAAACATGGAAATAGCTACACCGCTTTCTGTATAAACATGGAAATATCTACACCAATATCTACATATCCATGGAAATATCTGCGCCGCCATCTGTATAAACATGGAAATATCTACATGGTCATCTGTGTATAGATGGAAATATCAACACCGCTATCTATATAAACATGGAAATAGCTACACCGCTTTCTGTATAAACATGGAAATATCTGCACCAATATCTACATATCCATGGAAATATCTACACCGCTATCTGTATAAACATGGAAATATCTACACCGCTATTTCTATAAACATGGAAATATCTACACCGTGATCTGTATAAACATGGAAATATCTACACCGCTATCTGTATAAACATGGAAATTGCTACACCGTTACCTGTATAAACATGGAAATACCTACTCCGCTATCTGTATAAACATGGAAATATCTACACCGCTATCTGTATAAACATGGAAATATCTACACCGCGATCTGTATAAACATGGAAATATCTACACCGTGATCAGTATAAACATGGAAATATCTTCACCACAATCTGTATAAACATGGAAATATCTACACCGCTACCTCTATAAACATGGTAATATCTACACCACCATCTATATGTGTAGGAACATTTAAATATCTACAGTCCCGTCTGTATCAACATAGAAATATCTACACAGCCCTCTGTATAAATATGGAGATATCTGCATAGGCATCTGTATAAACATGGAAATATCTGTACCACTATCTGTATAAACAAGGAAATACCTACACCGCTGTCTCTATAAACATGTAAATATGTACACCACTATGTGTATAAACATGGAAATATCTCCACTGCTCTCTGTATAAACATGGAAATATCTCCTGTTATCTGCATAAACATGGAAATATCTACAGTGCCATCTCTATAAACATTGAAATATCCACACTGCCATCTGTAAAAACATGGAAATATCTACACAGTCATCTGAATAAACATGGAAATAACTACACCACCATCTGTATAAACATGGAAATACCTACAATACCATCTGTATACACATGGAAATATATACACAGACATCTGTATAAATATGGAAATATCTACACCGCCATCTGTATAAACATGGAAATATCTACACTGCCATCTGTACAAAGATGGAAATATCTACACCGCTATCTCTATAAATATGGAAATATCTACACCGCCATCTCAATAAACATGAAAATATCTACACTGCCATTTCCATAAAGATGGAAGTATCTACTCCGCCATGTGTATAAACACGGAAATATCTACAACACCATCTGTGTAAACATGGAAATATCTACACCGCTGTCTGTATAAACATGGAAATATCTACACCGGTATCTGTATAAACATGGAAATATCTACACCACGATCTGTATAAACATGGAAATATATACACCGCTATCTGTATAAACATGGAAATATTTACACCGCTATCTGTATAAACCTGGAAATATCTACACAGCTATGGCTACAAATATGGAAATATCTACACCACCATCTGTATAAACATGGAAATAACTGCACAGTCATGTGTAGGAACATGGAAATATCTACACCACCGTTTGTGTAAAGATGGAAATATCTACAACGTTATCTATATAAACATGGAAATATCTACACAGTGATCTTTATACACATGGAAATATGTACAGCACTGTCTGAATAAAGATGGAAATATCTACACCGCTATCTGTAAAAACGTGGAAATATCTACACCACTATCTGTATGAATATGGAAATATTTACACCGCTATCTCAAAAAACATGGAAATATCTACACCGCTATCTCTATAATCATGGAAATATCTACACCGCTATGTGTATTAACGTGGAAATATCTCCATTGCTCTCTGTATAAACATGGACATATCTCCACCGCAATCTGTATAAACATGAAAATATCTACACCGCTATCTCTTTAAACATGGAAATACCTACAATGCCATCTGAATAAACATGGAAATATCTACACAGTCATCTGTGGAAATATGGAAATATCTACACCGCTATCTCTAAAAACATGAAAATATTTACACCACCATCACTATAAACATGGAGATATTTACTCCGCTATCTCTATAAACATAGAAATAACTACACCCCCATCTCTATAAACATGGAAATATCTACACAGACATCTGTATAACCATGGAAATATCTACACTGCCATCTGTATAAACTTGGAAATATCTACACTGACATCTGTAGAAAAATGGAAATGTCTACAAAGCGATCTGTAAAAACATGGGAATTTCTACACCGCTACCTGTATAAACATGGAAATATCTACACCGCTATCTGTATCAACATGGAAATAACTACACCGCAATCTGTATAAACACGGAAATATCTAAAATGCTATCTCTGTCAACATGGAAGTATCTACACAGCTATCTGTGAAAACTTGGAAATATCTACACCGCTATCTGTGTAAATTTGGCAATACCTACACTGCAATCTGTGCAAAGATGGAAATACCTACAACGCTATCTCTGTAAACATGGAAATATCTACACCGATATTTGTATAAACATGGAAATATCAAGACTGCCATCTGTATAAACATGGAAATATCTACAGCGCCATCTGTATAAACATGGAAATATCTACACCGCCATTTGTACACACATGGAAATATCTACACAGCCATCTGTATAAACTTGGAAATATCTACACTGCTATCTCTATAAACATGGAAATATCTACACCGCTATCTGTATAAACATGGAAATACTTACATCGCTATCTGTGGAAACAGGAAATATCTCCACCGCTATCTGTATAAACATGTAAATATCTACACAGCTATCTGTGTAAACTTGGAAATATCTACACAGATATCTGTGTAAAAATGGAAATATCTACACAGCAATCTGTGCAAAGATGGAAATATCTACAATGCTATCTCTGTAAACATGGAAATATCTACACCGCTATCTGTATAAAAATGGAAATATCTATACTGCAGTCTCTATAAACATGGAAATATCTCCACCGCTATCTGTATAAACATGAAAATATCTACACCGCTTTCTGTATAAACATGGACATATCTACACCGCAATCTCTATAAACATGGAAATATCTACAACGCTATGTGTGTAAACATGGAAATATCTACACAGCTATCTGTGTAAACTTGGAAATATCTACACAGCTATCTGCGTAAACATGGAAACATCTACACAGCAGTCTGTTCAAAGATGGAAATAACTACACCACTATCTCTGTAAACATGGAAATATCTACACAGCTACCTGTATAAACATGGAAATATCTACACCGCTGTCTGTATAAACAAGGAAATATCTACACTGCCATCTGTAGAAACATGGAAATATCTACACCGCAATCTGTATAAACATGGAAATACCAACACCGCTATCTGTATAAATATGGTAATGTCTACACCGCTATCTCTATAAACATGGAAATACCTACACCGCCAGATTCAGAAACATGGATGTATCTACACCGGCATCTGTATAAACTTGGAAATATCTACACCACTATCTGTATAAACATGGAAATATCTTCAATTCTATCTGTATAAACATGGAAATATATACACTGCCATCTGTATAAAGATGGAAGTATCTACACCGCAATCTGAATAAAAATGTAAATATCTACACCGCTATCTCTATAGACATGGAAATATCTATACCGCTATCTGTATAAACATGGAAATATCTCCACTCACGTCTGTATAAAGATGGAAATATCTACACTGTGAGCTGTATAAACATGGAAATATCTACACCGCTATCTCTATAAACATGAAAATACTTACACCACCATCTCTACAAACGTTGAAATATTTACACCGCTATCTCTATAAACATAGAAATAGCTACACCGCCATCACAATAAACATGGAAATATCTACACCGCCATCTGCATAAACATGCAAATATATACACAGACATCTGTATAAACTTGGAAATATCTACACTGACATCTGTAGAAAGATGGAAATATCTACAAAGCGATCTGTATAAACATGGGAATTTCTACACCGCTACTTGCATAAACATGGAAATATCTACAACACTATCTGTATAAATATGGAAATAACTCCACCGCTATCGTTATAAGCATGGAAATTTTTACACCGCTATCTGTATAAACATGGAAATATCTCCACCGCTATCTTTATAAACACGGAAATACCTACACCGTTGTCTTTAAAAACATGGAAATACCTACACCGCTATCTCTTTAAACAATGGAATATCTACAACGCAATCTGTGTAAACATGGAAATATCTACACAGCTATCTAGTTAAACTTGGAAATATCTACACCGCTATCTGTGTAAGCATGGAATTATCTACAATGCTATCTGTGTAAACATGGAAATATTTACAATGCTATCTTTGTAAACAGGGAAATATCTACACAGCTATCTGTAAAACGTGGAAATATCTACACCACTATCTGTACTACCCTGAAAATATCTACACCACTATCTGTATCAACATGTAAATAACTACACCGCTATCTGTATAAACATGGAAATACCTACAATGATATCTCTGTAAACATGGAAATATCGACACAGTTATCTGTGTAAACTTGGAAATATCTACACCACTATCTGTGTAAAGTTTGCAATGTCTACACCGCAATCTGTTCAAAGGTGGAAATAACTTTACCGCTATATCTGTAAACATGGAAATATCTACACCGCTATATGTATAAACATGGAAATATCTACACTGCCATCTGTATCAACATGGAAATATCTACACAGCCATCTGTATAAACATGGAAATATCTACACTGCTATCTTTAGAAACATGGAAATATCTACAACGCCATCTGTATAAACCTGGAAATACCTACAAAGCTACCTGTAAAAATATGGAAATGTCTACACTGCTATCTCTATAAACATGGAAATACCTACACTACTTGCACTATAAACATGGAAATATCTACACCGCAATCTCTGTAAACATGGAAATATCTACACCGCCATCTATGTAAACATGAAAATATCTACACTGCCATACTGAGAAACATGGCTGTATCTACACCGGCATCTGTATAAACATGGAAATATCTACACCACTCTCTGTATAAAGATGGAAATATTTAAACTGCTATCTCTATAAACATGGAAATATCTACACCGCTATCTCTATAAACATGGAAATAACTACACCGCCATCTGTATTAACATGGAAATATCTACAGAGTCATCTGTATAAACCTGGAAATATCTACATTGTCATCTATATAAACATGGAAATATCTACAGAGAACTCTGTATAAACATGGAAATATTGGCACAGCCATCTGTATAAACATGGAAATATCTTCACCGCTATCTGTATAAACATGGAAATATCTACACCGCTATGTGTATTAACGTGGAAATATCTCCATTGCTATCTGTATAAACATGGACAAATCTCCACCGCAATCTGTATAAACATGAAATTATCTACACCGCTATCTCTATAAACATGGAAATATCTACAATGCCATCTGTACAAACATGGAAATATCTACACAGTCATCTGTGGAAACATGGAAATATCTACACCGCTATCTCTATAACATGGAAATAACTACAATGCTATCTCTATAAACATGGAAATATCTACACCGCTATCTCCATGAACATTACAATATACACAACGCCATCGCTTTAAACATGGAGGTATCTGCAACGCCACCTACATAAACAAGAAAATATCTACACTGCCATCTATATAAGCATGGAAATATCTACACTGCCATTTGTAGAAAGATGGAAATATCTACACCGCCATCTGTATTAACGTGGAAATATCTCCACCGCTATTTGTATATACATGGAAATATCTACACCGCAATCTGTATAAACATGGAAATATCTACAGCGCTATCTGAATAAATATGAAATATCTAAACCGCTATCTCTATAAAACTGGAAATATCTACACTGCTATCTGTATAAACATGGATATATCCTCACTGCTATCTCTATGAACATGGATATATCTACACTGCTATCTCTATAAACATGGAAATATCTACACCGCCATCTCTATAAACTAGGAAATATCTACACCGCCATCTCTATAAACATGGAAATATCTACACCGCCATCTGTATAAACATGGAAATATCCACACCGCTATCCGTATAAACATGGAAATATCTACACCGCGATCTGTATAAACATGGAAATATCTACAACGCGATCTGTATAAACATGGAAATATCTAGACCGCTATCTGTGTAAACATGTAAATATCTACACAGCTATCTCTATAAACATGGAAATATCTACACCGCTATCTGTATAAATATGGAAATATCTACATCGCTCTCTGTATAAACAGGGAAATATCTCCACCGATATCTGTGTAAACATGGAAATATCTACACCGCTATCTGTATATTCATGGAAATATATACACCGCTATCTGTATAAACAAGGAAATATCTACACCGCCATCTTTAGAAACATGGAAATATCTACACCGCCATTTGTATAAACATGGAAATACCTACACTGCTACCTGTATAAATATAGAAATGTCTACACTGCCATCTCTATAAACATGGAAATACCTACACCACTTGCACTATAAAGATGGAAATATCTACACCGCAATCTCTGTAAACATGGAAATATCTACACCGCCATCTATGTAAACATGAAAATATCTACACTGCCATACTCAGAAACATGGCTGTATCTACACCGCCATCTGTATAAACATGGAAATATCTACACCACTCTCTGTATAAAGATGGAAATATTTAAACCGCTATCTCTATAAACATGGAAATATCTACACCGCTATCTCTATAAACATGGAAATATCTACACCGCCATCTGTATTAACATGGAAATATCTAAACAGTCATCTGTATAAACCTGGAAATATCTACACTGTCATCTATATAAACATGGAAATATCTACAGAGAACTCTGTATAAACATGGAATTATCGGCACAGCCATCTGTATAAACATGGAAATATCTTCACCGCAACCTTTATTAACATGGAAATACCTACACAATCATCTGCATAAACATGGAGACATGTAAACAGCTATCTGTATAGTCATGGAAATATCTACACCGCTATCAGTATAAACACGGAAATATCTACAACGCTATCTGTGTAAACATGGAAATGTCTACACAGCTATCTGTGTAAACATGGAAATATCTACACCGCTATTTTTGCAAAGATGGAAATATCTGCAATGCAATCTTTGCAAACATAGAAATATTTACACCGCTATCTCTGTAAACATGGAAATATCTGCACCGCTAACTGTATAAACATGGAAATATCTACACCGCTATCTCTATACACATGGAAATATCTACACCGCCATCTGTATAAACATGGATATATCTACACAGTCATCTGTATATACATGGAAATATCTACGCCACCATCTCTATAAACATGGAAATATCTACACTGCCATGTGCATACAGATGGAAATATCTACACAGCCATCAGTATAAACTTGGAAACATCTGCACCGCTATCTGAATACACATGGAAATAACTACACCGCTAACTCTATAAAAATTGAAAGATCTAAACTGCTATCTGTATAAACATGGAAATAACTACGCCGCTATCTGCATAAACATGGAAATACCTACACTGCCATCTGTATAAACATGGAAATACCTGCACCGTGAGCTGAATAAACATGGAAATACCTACACCGTCATGTGTAGGAACATTTATATATCAACACTGCCATCTGTATAAACATAGCAATATCTACAGAGCCCTCTGTATAAATATGGATATATCTGCATAGGCATCTGTGTAAACATGGAAATATCTGCACCGCTATCGGTATAAACATGGAAATACCTACACCGCTGTCTCTATAAACATGGAAATACGTACACCGCTATGTGTATAAACATGGAAATATCTCCACTGCACTCTGTATAAACATGGAAATATCTCCACCGTTATCTGTATAAACACGGAAATATCTACAGCGCCATCTCTATAAAAATTGAAATATGTACACTGCCATCTGTAAAAACATGGAAATATCTACACAGTCATCTGAAAAAACATGGAAATACCTACACCACCATCTGTATAAACATGGAAATACCTACAATACCATCTGTATACACATGGAAATATCTACACAGACATCTGTATAAATATGGAAATACCTACAAGGCCATCAGTATAAACATGGAAATATCTACACTGCCATCTGTAGAAAGATGGAAATATCTACACCGCTATCTCTATAAATATGGAAATATCTACACCGCCAGCTATATAAACATGAAAATATCAACACTGCCATCTCCATAAAGATGGAAGTATCTACACCGCCATGTGTATAAACACGGAAATATCTACACCACCATCTGTGTAAACGTGGAAATATCTACACCGCTATCTGTATAAACATGGAAATATCTACACCACCATCTGCATGTCCTTGGAAATATCTATACCGCCATCTGTATAAACATGGAAATATCTACACGGCCATCTGTGTATAGATGGAAATATCAACACCGCCATCTGTACAAACATGGAAATATCTACACCGCTATCTCTATAAACATGGAAATATCTGCACTGCCATCTGTAAAAACATGGAAATACCTATACAGTCATCTGTATAAACATGGAAATATCTACAATGTCATCGGTATACACATGGAAATATCTACACAGTCATCTGTATAAACATGTAAATATCTACACTGCCGTCTCCATAAACATAGAACTAGCTACTCTGTCATCTGTATAAACATGGTAACATCTACACCGCCATCTGTGTGAATAAGGAAATATCTACAATGCCATCTGTAGAAAGATGGAAATACCTACACCGCAATCTGTGTAAACATGGAAATATCTACACCGCAATCTATATATACATGGAAATAACAACACCGCTATCTGTATAAACATGGAAATATCTACACCGCCATCTACATATCCATGGAAATATCTGCGCCACCATCTGTATAAACATGGAAATATCTACACGGTCATCTGTGTATAGATGGAAATATCAACACCGCCGTCTGTACAAACATGGAAATATCTGCACCGCTATCTGTATAAACATGGAAATATCTACACCGCGGTCTGTATAAACATGGAAATATCCACACCGCTTTCTGTATAAACATGGAAATATCTACACCGCTGTCTCTATAAACATAGAAATATCTACACCGTGATCTGTATAAACATGGAAATATTTACACCGCTATCTGTATAAACATGGAAACTTCTACACCGTTATCTGTATAAATATGGAAATATCTGCACCGTTATCTCTATAAACTTGGAAATATCTACACCGCCATCTGTATAAACATGGAAATATCTACAATGCCATCTGTATACACATGGAAATACCTACACGGCAATCTGTGTATAGATGGAAACATCAACACCGCCATCTTTTCAAACATGGAAATATCTACACTGCTATCTCAATAAACATGGAAATATCTACACTGCGGTCTGTATAAACATGGAAATATCTACACCGGTATCTGTATAAACATGGAAATATTTACACCACGATGTGTATAAACATGGAAATATATACACCGCTATCTGTATAAACATGGAAATTTCTGCACCGCTATCTCTATAAACATGGAAATATCTACAAAGCCATCTGTATAAACATGGAAATACCTACACAGTCATGTGTAGGAACATGGAAATATCTACACTGCCATCGGTATAAACATAGAAATATCTACACAGCTCTCTGTATAAATATGGAAATATATGCATAGGCATCTGTGTAAACATGGAAATATCTGCACCGCTATCTGTATAAACATGGAAATATCTCCACTGCTCTCTGTATAAACATGGAAATATCTCCACCGTTATCTGTATAAACATGGAAATATCTACAGCGCCATCTCTATAAGCATAGAAATATCTACCCTGCCATCTGTAAAAACATGGAAATATCTACACAGTCATCTGAATAAACATGGAAATATCTACACCACCATCTCTATAAACATGGAAATTCCTACAATACCATCTGTATACACATGGAAATATCTACACAGACATCTGTATAAATATGGAAATATCTACACGGCCATCTGTATAAACATGGAAATATCTACACTGCCATCTGTAGAAAGATGGAAATATCTACACCGCTATCTCTATAAATATGGAAATATCTACACCACCATCTGTGTAAACCTGGAAATATCTACACCGCTATCTGTATACACATGGAAATATCTACAATGCCATCTGTACACACATGGAAATATCTACACCGTGATCTGTTTAAACATGGAAATATTTACACCGCTTTCTGTATAAACATGGAAATTTCTACACCGTTGTCAGTATAAATATGGAAATATCTACACCGCTATCTCTATAAACATGGAAATATCTACACTGCCCTCTGTATAAACATGGAAATACCTATACAGTCATCTATGTAAACATGGAAATATCTACACCACCATCTGTATAAACATGGAAATACCTACAATACCATCTGTATACACATGGAAATACCTACACAGACATCTGTATAAGTATGGAAATATCTACACCGCCATCTGTATAAACATGGAAGTATCTACACGGCCATCTGTAGAAAGATGGAAATATCTACACCGATATCTCTATAAATATGGAAATATCTACACCGCCATCTCTACAAACATGAAAATATCTACACTGCCATCTCCGTAAACATGGAGCTAACTACTTCGCCATCTGTATAAACATGGAAATATCTACACCGCCATCTGTGTGAATAAGGAAATATCTACAATGCCATCTGTATAAAGATATAAATATCTGCACCGCGAGCTCTATAAACATGGAAATATCTACATCGCTATCTGTATAAACTTGGAAATATCTACATCGCCATCTGTATAAACATGGAAATACCAATAAAGCTATCGGTATAATCATGGAAATATCTACAACGCCATCTATATAAATATGGAAATATCTACACCGCTATCTCTATAAACATGGAAATATCTACACCACTATCTGTATAAACATGGAGATACCTACACCGCTATCTGTATAAACATGGAAATATCTACACCGCGATCTGTATAAACATGTAAATATCTACACCGCGATCTGTATAAACATGGAAATATCTTCAAAACGATTTGTATATACATGGAAATATCTACACCGCCTTCTGTGTAAACATAAAAATATCTACAATGCCATCTGTAGAGAGATGGAAATATCTACACCGAAATCTGTGTAAACATGGAAATATCTACACCGATATCTGTAAAAACACGGAAATATCTACACCGCTATCTCTATAAACATGGAAATTTCTACACCCCTATCTGCATAAACATGGAAATATGCACACCGCTATCTCTATAAACATGGAAAAATCAACACCGCTATCTCTATGAACATGGAAATATCTACACCACCATCTCTATAAACATGGAAATATCTACAACACGATCAGTATAAACATGGAAATATCTCCACTGCTATCTCTATAAACATCGAAATATCTTCACCGCCATCTGTATAAACATGGAAATATTTACAAAGTTATTTGTATAAACATGGAAATATCTACACCGCCATCTGTATAAACACGGATATATGTACACAGTCATGCGTACATACATGGAAATACCTACACCGCTATCTATATAAACATGGAAATAACTACACCGCTATCTGTATAAAGATGGAAATATCTACACCGCAATCTACATATCCATGGAAATACCTGCACCGCCATCTGTATAAACATGGAAATATCTACACGGTCATCTGTGTATAGATGGAAATATCAACACCGACATCTGTACAAACATGGAAATATCTGCACCGCTATCTGTATAAACATGGAAATATCTACACCGCGGTCTATATAAACATGGAAATATATACACCGCTATCTCTATAAACATGGAAATATCTACACCGTGATCTGTATAAACATGGAAATATTTACACCGCCATCTGTATAAACATGGAAACTTCTACACCGTTATCTGTATAAATATGGAAATATCTACAGCGCTATCTCTATAAACATGGAAATATCTACACCGTGATCTGTATAAACATGGAAATATCTTCAAAACGATCTGTATAAACATGGAAATATCTACACCGCTATCTGTATAAACATGGTAATATCTACACCACCATCTATATAAACATGGAAATATCTACACCGCCATCTGTATAAACATGGAAATAACAACACAGTCATCTGTATAAACATGGAAATATCTACAGTGCCATCTGTGAAAACATGGAAATACCTACACTGCCATCAGTATAAACATGGTAATATTTCCACCGCTATCTGTATAAACATGGAATTATCTCCACTGCTATCTGCATAAAGATGGAAATATCTACACCACGATCTGCATAAACATGGAAATATCTACACCGCTATCTCTATAATCATGGAAATATCTACACCGCCATCTGTATAAAGATGGAAACATCTACACCGCTATCTTTATAAACATAGAAATACCTACATCGCTATCTGTAAAAAGATGGAAACATCTGCACCGCTATCTTTATAAACATAGAAATATCTACACGGCTATTTGTATAAACATGGAAATATCTGCAACACTATCTGTGTAAACATGGAAATATCTACACCACACTCTGTGCAAAGATGGAAAGATCTACACCGCTATCTCTATAAATATGGAAATACCTACACCGCCATCTGTATAAACATGGAAATATCTACACCGCTATCTGTATAAAGATGGAAACATCTACACCGCTATCTTTATAAACATAGAAATACCTACATCGCTATCTGTATAAAGATGGAAACATCTGCACCGCTATCTTTATAAACATAGAAATATCTAACCTGCTATTTGTATAAACATGGAAATATCTAAAACACTATCTGTGTAAACATAGAAATATCTACACCACACTCTGTGCAAAGATGGAAAGATCTACACCGCTATCTCTATAAACATGGAAATATCTACACTGCTATCTGTATAAACTTGGAAATAACCACACGGCTATCTGTATAAACATTGAAATATCTACACCGCCAACTGTAAAAACATGAGAATACCTACACAGTCATCTGTATAAACCTGGAAATATCTACAACTCCATCTGTATAAACCTGGAAATATCTACACTGCCATCTCTATACACATGGAAATATCTACACTGACATCGGTATAAACATGGAAATATCTACACCGCTATCTCTATAAACATGGAAATAATTACACAGCTATCTGTATTAACATGGAAATATCTACAACACTATCTGTGTTAACACGGAAATAAATACACCTCTATCTGTGTAAACATGGAAATATGTACACAGCTATCTGTGTAAAGACGGAAATATCTACAGCGCAATCTGTGCAAATATGGAAATATCTACACAACTCTCTCTGTAAACATGGAAATATCTAAACCGCTGTCTGAATAAACATGGAAATATCTACACCGCAATCTCTGTAAACATGGAAATGTCTACACCTCAATCTGTATAAACATGGAAATATCTACATGGCTATCTCTATAAACATGGAAATACCTACAACGCCATCTGTATGAACATGGAAATACCTACACCGCTATCTGTATAAACATGGAAATATCTACACCACGATCTGTATAAACATGGAAATATCTACACCGCTATCTGTATAAACATGGAAATATCTACAACGCTATCTGTATAAACATGGAAATATCTACAACACCATCTGTAAAAATATGGAAATATCTACACAGTCATCTGTAGAAACATGGAAATATATACACCGCCATCTGTATACACATGGAAATATCTACACCGCTATCTCGGTAAACATGGAAATACCTACACCGCTATCTGTATAAACATGGAAATATCCACACTTCCATCTGTATAAACATGGAAATGTCTACACCACGATCTGTATAAACATGGAAATACCTCCACCGCTATCTGTACAGGCATGGAAACATCTACACCGCTATCTGTATAAACATGGAAATATCTAAACCGCTATCTGTATAAACCTGGAAATATCTACAAAGCTATTTGTGTAAACATGGAAATATCTAAACAGCTATCTGTGTAAACATGGAAATACCTACACCGCTCTCTGTGGAAAGATGGAAATATCTAAACTGCAATCTGTGCAAAGATGGAAATATCTACAACGCTATCTCTATAAAAATGGATTTACCTGCACCGCTATCTGTATAAACATGGAAATATCTACACCCCTGTCTGTATAAACATGGAAATATCTACAATGCTATCTGTGTAAACATGGAAATATCTAAAGAGCTATCTGTGTAAACATGGAAATATCTACACCGCTTTCTGTGGAAAGATGAAAATATCTACACTGAAATCTGTGCAAAATGGAAATATCTACAACGCTATCTCTACAAACATGGAATTATCTGCACCGCTATCTGTATAAACATGGAAATATCTACAACGCTTTCAGTATAAACATGGAAATATTTACAAGGCTATCTCTATAAATATGGAAATACCTACACCGCCATCTTTATAAACATGGAAGTACCTACACCGCTATCTGTATAAACATGGAAATATCTACACCACGATCTGTATAAACATGGAAATATCTACACTGCCATCTGTAAAAACATGGAAATATCTACACCGCTATCTGTATAAACATGGAAATACCTACAACACTATCTGTGTAAATATGGAAATATCTACACCGCTATCACTATAAACATCGAAATGGCAACTCCGCTATCTTTATAAACATGGAAATATCTACATGGCTATCTCTATATACATGGAAATATCTTCACCGCTATCTGTGTAAACATGGAAATATGTACACAGCTATCTGTGTAAAGATGGAAATATTTACACCGCAATCTTGGCAAATATGGAAATATCTTTTCCGCTATCTCGGTAAACATGGAAATACCTACAACGCTATCTGTATAAACATGGAAATATCCACACTTCCATCTGTATAAACATGGAAATGTCTACACCACGATCTGTATAAACATGGAAATACCTCCACCGCTATCTGTATAGGCATGGAAACATCTACACTGATATCTGTATAAACATGGAAATATCTACACCACTATCTGTATAAACCTGGAAATATCTACAAAGCTATTTGTGTAAACATGGAAATATCTAAAGAGCTATCTGTATAAACATGGAAATATCTACACCGCTTTCTGTATAAACCTGGAAATATCTGCATCACTATCTGTATAAACATGGAAATGTCTATACCGCTATCTCTATAAACATGGAAATATCTACACCGCTATTTTTATAAACATGGAAATATCTACACCACAATCTGTATAAACATGGAAAATCTACAGCGCTATCTGTATAAACATGGAAATATCTACATGGCTATCTCTATAAACATGGATATATCTACACCACCATCTGTATAAACATGGAAATATATCCACCGCTGTCTGTATAAACATGGAAATATCTACAAAACTATCTGTGTTAACATGGAAATATCTACACCGCTATCTGTGGAAACATGGAACTATGTACACCGCTATCTGTGTAAAGATGGAAATACCAACTCCGCTATCTGTGCAAATATGGAAATATCTACACCGCTATCTCTATAAACATGGAAATATCTACACCGTTATCTGTATAAATATGGAAATATCTACACCACGATCTCTATGAACATGGAAATAGCCAAACCGCTATCTGCGTAAACATGGAAATATCTACACCGCCTTCTGTAAAAACATGGAAATACCTACACCGCTATCTGTATAAACACGGAAATTACACCTCTACCAGTATAAAAATGGAAGTATCTACACAGCCATCTGAATAAACATGGAAATATTTTACACCGCTCTCTGTATAAACATGGAAATATCTACAACATTATCTGCACAAAGATGCAAATATCAACCCTGCCATCTGTATAAACATGGAAATATCTACACCGCCATCTGTAAAAACATGGAAATATCTACACTGTCATCTGTAAAAACATGGAAATATCAACACCGCCATCTGTACAAACATGGAAATATCTACACAGATATCTGAAAACATGGAACTATCTACACAGCTATCTGTATAAACATGGAAATACCAACACTGCTGTCTGTATAAAGATGGAAATATCTACAACGCTATCTGTATAAACATGGAAATATCTACACCACCATGTATATAAACATGAAAATATCAACACTGTCATCTGTATAAACATGGAAATATATACACAGCCATCTCTAAATACATGGAAATAAGTACACCGCTATCTGTATAAACATGGAAATATCTGCACCGCTATCTGTATAAACATGTAAAGATCTACACCGCTATCTGTATAAAAAAGGAAATATCTACACCGCTATCTGTATGAAGGTGGAAATATTTACACCGCGAGCTGTATAAACATGGAAATATCTACATTGCTATCTGTATAAACATGGAAATATCTACACCGCTATCTCTATAAACATGGAAATATATACAATGCCATCTCTATAAACATAGAAATATCTACACCGACATCTACATAAACAAGGATATATCAACACCGCCATCTGTACAAACATGGAAATATCTACACAGATATCTGAAAACATGGAACTATCTACACCGCTATCTGTATAAACATGGAAATACCTACCCAGCTAACTCTATAAATATGGAAATATCTACACTGCTATCTGTATAAACACGGAAATATCTACACCGTTATCTGTATAAACATGGAGATATCTACATGGCTATCTTTATAAAGATGGAAAAACCTACACCGCCATCTGTATAAACCTGGAAATACGTACACAGTCATCTCTATAGTCATGGAAATACCTACACCAGCATCTGTATAATAATGGAAATATCTACACTGCCATAGGTATAAACATGGAAATATCTACACAGCCATCTCTACAAACATGGAAATAACTACACCACTATCTGTATAAAAATGGAAATAGCCACACCACTATCTGTATAAACATGGAAATGTCTACACCGCTGTCTGTATAATAATGGAAATATTTACACCGCTATATGTATAAATATGGAAATAACTACACCACTATCTCTATAACCTTGGAAATATCTGCACCGCTATCTGTATAAACATAGAAAGAACTACATTGCTATCTCTATAAACATGGAAATATCTACTCCGCCATCTGTATAAACATGGAAATGTCTCCACCTCTATGTGCATAAAAATGGAAATATCTACTCCGCTATCTGTATAAACATGATAATATCAACACCGCTATCTGTATAAACCTGGAAATATCTACACCGCTATCTCTATAAACATGGAAATATCTACACCGCCATCTGTATAAACCTGGAAATATCTACACAGTCATCGGTATAAACATGGAAATATCTACACCACCATCTCTATAAACATGGAAATGCCTACACTGCCAACGGTATACAAATGGAAATACCTACACAGCCATCAGTATAAACATGGAAATATCTACACGGCTATCTCTATACACATGGAAATACCCACACCGCTATCTCTATAAACATGGAAATATCTACAGCGCAATCTCTATAAACAGGGAAATATCTACACCGCCATCTCTATAAACATGAAAATATCTACACCACCATCTCCATAAAGATGGAAATAACTACACCACCATTTGTGTAAACATGGAAATAACGATACCGATATCTGTATAAACATGGAAATATCTACACTGGCATCTGTATAACGATGGAAATATCAGCAATGTGAGCTGAATAAACATGGAAATATCTACACCGCTATCTGTATAAACATGGAAATACCAACACCGGTATCTGTATAAACATGGAAATACCTACACCACTATCTCTATACACTTGGAAATATATACACCGCTATCTGTATAAACATGGAAATATCTACACCGCCTTCTGTATAAACATGGAAATATCTCCACCACGATCTGTATGAACATGGAAATATCTACAATGCTATCTGTATAACCATGGAAATACATACACCATTATCTGTATAAACATGAAAATACCTAAACTGCTATCTGTATAAACATGGAAATACCTACACCACTACCTGTAAAAACTTGGAACTATCTACACCATTATCTGTATAAACATGCAAACATATACAATGCTATCTGTGTAAACATGGAAATATCTACACCGCTGTCTGTGTAAACATGGAAATATTTACACCACTATCAGTGTAAAGATTGAAATATCTACAGCATAATCTGTGCAACGATGGAAATACCTACACCTCTATCTGTGTAAAGGTGCAAATAACTACACCGCAATCTGTGCAAATATGGAAATATCTACACTGCAATCTGTGTAGACTTGGTAATATCTACAACGTTAACTGTATAAACTTGGAAGTATCTACACCACTATCTGTATAAACTTGGAAATATCTACACCGCCATCTGTATAAACATGGAAATATCTACACCGACATCTGAATAAACATGGAAATATCTACAACGCCATCTGTATAAATATGGAAATATCTACACCGTTATCTCTATGAACATGGAAATATCTACACCGCTATCTGTATAATCATGGAAATATCTACACCGCTATCTGTATAAACATGCAAATATATACAACGCTATCTGTGTAAACATGGAAATATCTACACCGCTGTCTGTGTAAACATGGAAATATCTACACCACTATCTGTGTAAAGATTGAAATATCTACAGCACAATCTGTGCAACGATGGAAATTTCTTCACCACTATCTGTTTAAAAATGGAAATATCTACACCGCAATCTGAGCAAAGATGGAAATATCTACACCGCTATCTGCATAAACATCTAAATATCTACACCACCATCTGTATAAACATGGAAATACCTACACCGCCATCTGTATAAACTTGGAAATATCAACACCGCCATCTGTATAATAATGGAAATACCCACACCGCCAACAGTATAAACATGGAAATATCTACACCGCCATCTGTGAAAACATGGAAATATCTACACAGTCATTTGCATAAACATGGAAATATCTACACCTCCGAGAGTATAAGCATGGAAATATCTACACTGCCTTCTGTATACACATGGAAATACCTTCACAGCAATCTGTATAAACATGGAAATATATACACCGCTATCTCTAAAAACACGGAAATTCCTACACCGCTATCTGTATAAAAATGGAAATATCTACACCGCTATCTGCATGTACATGGAAATACCTTCACCACTATCTTTATAAACTTGGAAAAACCTACAACACTATCTGTATAAACATGGAAATATCTACATCGCCATCTGAATAAACATGGAAATATCTTCACCGCGATCTGTATGAACATGAAATTACCTTCACTGCTATCTGTATAAACATGGAAATATCTAGACCGTTATCTGTATAAACATGCAAATATCTACACCGCTATGTGTATAAACATGGAAATGTCTACACAACCATGTGTAGAAACATGGAAATATCTACACCGCTATCTCTATAAACACGGAAATACCTACAGCGCTATCTCTATAAACATGGAAATATCTACACCGCTATCTCTATAAATATGGAAATAACTACACCGCTGTCTTTATACACATGGAAATATCTACACCGCTATGTGTATGAACATGGAGATATCTACAATGCTATCTCTATATACATGGAAATATCTACACCGCCAGCTGCAAAAACATGGAAATACCTTCACATTCATCTGTATAAACATGGAAATATCTACACCACCGTCTGTATAAACATGGAATATCTACACTGCCATCTGTATACACATGGAAATACCTTCACAGCCATCTGCATAAACATGGAAATATGTACAGCGCTATCTCTAAAAACATGGAAATACCTACACTGCTATCTCTATAAATATGGAAATACTTACACCGCTATCTCTATAAACATGGAAATATCTCCACTGCCATCTCAATACACATGAAAATATCTACACCGCCATCTCCATAAACATGGAACTATCTACACCGCCATCTCAATAAACATGGAAATATTTACGCTGCCATCTGTATAAACACGGAACTAACTACACCGCCATCTGTATAAACATGGAAATATCTACACCGCAATCTTTGTAAACATGGAAATATCTACAATGCCATCTGTATAAACATGGAAATAACAACACCGCTATCTGTATAAACATGGAAATAGGTACACCGTGATCTATTTAAACATGGAAATATCTACACCGCTATCTGTATAAACATGGATATATCTACACCGCTATCTGTATAAACATGGAAATATCTACACCGCCATCTGTAAAAACATGGAAATATCTACAGAGTCATCTGTATAAAAATGGAAATATCTACACCTCCGTGAGTATAAACTTGGAAATATCTACACTGCCATCTGTATACACATGGAAATATCTACACAGCCATGAGTATAAACACGGAAATATCTACACCGTTATCCCTATAAACATGAAAATTCCTACACCTCTATATGTATAAACATGGAAATATCTACACCGCTATCTGTATAAACATGGAAATACCTACACCAATATATCCTTAAATATGGAAATATCTACACCGCTATCTCTATAAACATGGAAATGTCTACACCGCTATCTGTATAAACTTGGAAATATCTAAACCGCCATCCCTATAAACGTTGGTATATCTACAAATCTATCTCTGTAAACATGGAAATATATAAACTGCTATCTCTATAAGCATGGAAATATCAACAATGCTATCTGTGTAAACATGGAAATATCTACAACGCTATCTGTAGAAACATTGAAATATCTACACCGCTATCTGTATAAACATGGAAATATCTACACAACCATCTGTATAAACATGGAAATATCTACCCCGCTATCTCTATAAACATGGAAATACCTACACCGCTATCTCTATAAACATGGAAATATCTACACCACTATCTCTATAAACATGAATATAACTACACCGCCATCTCCATAAACATGAAAATATCTACACTGTCATCTCCATAAACATGGAACTATCTACACCGCCATCTGTATAAACATGGAAATATCTACACTGCCATCTGTGTACACATGGAAATATCTACACAGCCATCTGTATAAACAAGGAAATATCTACACCGTTATCTCTGTTAACATGGAAATAAATTCACCACTATCTCTATAAACATGGAAATATCTACACCACTATCTGTATAAACATGTAAATATCTACACCTCCATCTCTATAAATATGAAAATATCTACACTGCCGTCTCCATAATCATTGAACTATCTACACCGCCATCTGTATAAATATGGAAATATCTACACCGCCATCTGAATAAACATGGAAATATCTACAATGCCATCTATATAAAGATGTAAGTATCTACTCCGCGAGGTAAATAAACATGGAAATATCTACACCGATATCTGTATAAACATGGAAATATCAACACTGCCATCTGCATAATCATGAAAAAATCCACACCGCAATCTGCCTAAACATGGAAATATCTACACTGCAATTTGGAAAAACATGGAAATATCTACACAGTCATCTGTATAAACTTGGAAATATCTACACCTCCGTGAGTATAAACATCGAAATATCTACACTGCCATCTGTATACACATGGAAATATCTCCACAGCTATCAGTATAAACATGGAAACATCTACATCGCTATCTCTATAAACATGGAAATACCTACACCGCTTTCTGTATAAACATGGAAATGTCTACACCAATATCTGTATAAACATGGAAATACCGACACCACTACCTGTATAAACTTGGAAATATCTACACTGCTATCTGCATAAACATGGAAATATCTACACCGCCATCTGTATAAACATGGAAATATCTCCACCGCTATGTGCATAAACATGGAAATATCTACTCCGCTATCTGTATAAACATGAAAATATCAACACCGCTCTCTGTATAAACACGCTAACATCCTCACCGCTATCTGTATAGACATGGAAATATCTACACCGATATCTCTATAAACATGGAAATATCTACACCGCCATCTGTATAAACGTGGAAATCTCTACACAGTCATCCGTATAAACATGGAAATACCTACACCACCATCTCTATAAACATGGAAATATCTACACTGCCTTCGGTATACAAATGGAAATATCTACACAGCCATTAGTATAAACATGGAAACATCTAAACCTCTATCTCTATACACATGGAAATACCTACACCGCTATCTCTATAAACATGGAAATATCTACACCGCAATCTCTATAAACATGGAAATATCTACACCGCCATCTCTATAAACATGAAAATATCTACACCACCATCTCCATAAAGATGGAACTATCTACACCACCATTTGCGTAAACATGGAAATAACGACACCGATATCTGTATTAACATGGAAATATCTACACTGCCATCTGTATAACGATGGAAATATCTTCATCGTGAGCTGAATAAACGTGGAAATGTCTACAACGCTATCTGTATAAACATGGAAATACCAACACCGCTATCTGTATAAACATGGAAATATCTACTCCGCTATCTGTATAAACATGGAAATACCAACACAGCTACCTGTATAAACATGGAAATATCGACACCGCTATCAGTATAAACATGGAAATATCTACACCACTATACCCATAAACATGGAAGTACCTACAACGCCATCTCTATAAACATGGAAATATCTACAATGCTATCTGTATAAACGTGGATATATCTTCACCGCTATCTGTATAAATTTGGAAATCTCTACACCAAGATCTGTATAAACATGGAAATATCTACACCACTATCTGTATAAACATGGAAATATCCACACCGATATCTCTATAAACATGGAAATGTCTACACCGCTATCTGGATAAACTTGGAAATACCAAAACCGCTCTCTCCATAAACGTGGAGATATCTACAATGCTATCTGTGTAAACATGGAAATATATAAACCACTATCTCTATAAACATGGAAACATATACAATGCTATCTGTGTAAACATGGAAATATCTACAACTCTATCTGCATAAACATGGAAATACCTACACCGCAATCTGTATAAACATGGAAATATCTACAAAACCATCTGTATATCTTGGAAATATCTACATCGCTATCTCTATAAACATGGAAATATCTATACCGCTATCTATATAAACATGGAAATACCTACACCACTATCTCTATAAACATGGAAATATCTACACCGCCATCTCTATAAACATGAAAATATCTACACTGCCATCTCCATAATCATGGAACTATCTACACCGCCATCTGTATATACATGGAAATATCTACACCACCATCAGTATAAACAAGGAAATATCTACACCGTGAGCTGTAGAAACATGGAAATATCTACACCGCTATCTGTGTAAACATGGAAATATCTATACCGCGATCTGTATAATCATGGAAATATCAACACCGCCATCTGTATAATCATGGAAATATCCACACCGCCATCAGTATAATCATGGAAATATCTAAACCGCCATCTGTAAAAATCTGGAAATATCTACACAGTCATCTGTAAAAACATGGAAATATCTACACTGCCATCTGTACACACATGGAAATATCTACACGGACATCAGTATAAACATGGAAATATCTACACCGCTATCTCTATAAACATGGATATTACTACACCGCTATCTGTATAAACATGGAAATGTCTACACCGCTATCTGTATAAACATGGAAATACCTACACCACTATATCTTTAAATATGGAAATATCCACACTGCTATCTCTATAAACATGGAAATGTTTACACCGCTATCTGTATAAACTTGGAAATATCTAAACTGCTGTCTGTATAAATTTAGAAATAACTACAACGCTATCTGTGAAACATGGAAAGACATAAACCGCTATCTCTATAAACATGGAAATATCTACAACGCTATCTGTGTAAACATGGAAATATCTACACCGCTATCTGTATAAACATGGAAATACCTACTCCACTATCTGTCTAAACATGGACATAACTACACCGCTAACTCTATAAACATGGATATATCTACACCGACATCTATAAAAACATGGAAATTCCTACACAGTCATCTGTATAATCATGGAAATATGTACACCTCCGTGAGTATAAACATGGAAATATCTACACTGCCATCTGTATACACATGGAAATATCTACACGGGCATCAGTATAAACATGGAAGTATCTACACCACTATCACTATAAACATGGAAATCCCTACACCGCTATCTGTATAAACATGGAAATATCTATACCGCTATCTGTATAAACATGGAAATATATTCCTCACTATCTGTGTAAAGGTTTAAGTAACTACACAGCTATCTGTGTAAACTTGGAAATATCTACACCGCTATCTGTGTATAGATGGAAATATCTACACCGCAATCTGTGCAAAGATGGAAATCTCTACACCGCTATCTCTGTAAACATGGAAATATCTACACCGCTATCTGTATAAACATGGAAATATCTACATCGCGATCTGTATAAACATGGAAATATCTACACCGCTGTCTCTTTAACATGGAAATATCTGCACCGCTCTCTGTATACACATGGAAATATCTACACCACTATGTCTATAAACATGGAAATATCTACACCGCAGTCGGTATACACATGGAAATATCTACACACCCATCTGTATAAACATGGAAATATCTACACCACTATCTCTATAAACATGGATATATCTCCACCACTACCTGTAGAAACCTGGAAATATCTACACCGCCGTCTGTATCAACATGGAAATATCTACACCGCTATCTGCATAAACATCTAAATATCTACACCACCATCTGTATAAACATGGAAATACCTACACCGCCATCTGTATAAACTTGGAAATATCAACACCGCCATCTGTATAATAATGGAAATACCCACACCGCCAACAGTATAAACATGGAAATATCTACACCGCCATCTGTGAAAACATGGAAATATCTACACAGTCATTTGCATAAACATGGAAATATCTACACCTCCGAGAGTATAAGCATGGAAATATCTACACTGCCTTCTGTATACACATGGAAATACCTTCACAGCAATCTGTATAAACATGGAAATATATACACCGCTATCTCTAAAAACACGGAAATTCCTACACCGCTATCTGTATAAAAATGGAAATATCTACACCGCTATCTGCATGTACATGGAAATACCTTCACCACTATCTTTATAAACTTGGAAAAACCTACAACACTATCTGTATAAACATGGAAATATCTACATCGCCATCTGAATAAACATGGAAATATCTTCACCGCGATCTGTATGAACATGAAATTACCTTCACTGCTATCTGTATAAACATGGAAATATCTAGACCGTTATCTGTATAAACATGCAAATATCTACACCGCTATGTGTATAAACATGGAAATGTCTACACAACCATGTGTAGAAACATGGAAATATCTACACCGCTATCTCTATAAACACGGAAATACCTACAGCGCTATCTCTATAAACATGGAAATATCTACACCGCTATCTCTATAAATATGGAAATAACTACACCGCTGTCTTTATACACATGGAAATATCTACACCGCTATGTGTATGAACATGGAGATATCTACAATGCTATCTCTATATACATGGAAATATCTACACCGCCATCTGCAAAAACATGGAAATACCTTCACATTCATCTGTACAAACATGGAAATATCTACACCACCGTCTGTATAAACATGGAAATATCTACACTGCCATCTGTATACACATGGAAATACCTTCACAGCCATCTGCATAAACATGGAAATATGTACAGCGCTATCTCTAAAAACATGGAAATACCAACACTGCTATCTCTATAAATATGGAAATACTTACACCGCTATCTCTATAAACATGGAAATATCTCCACTGCCATCTCAATACACATGAAAATATCTACACCGCCATCTCCATAAACATGGAACTATCTACACCGCCATCTCAATAAACATGGAAATATTTACGCTGCCATCTGTATAAACACGGAACTAACTACACCGCCATCTGTATAAACATGGAAATATCTACACCGCAATCTTTGTAAACATGGAAATATCTACAATGCCATCTGTATAAACATGGAAATAACAACACCGCTATCTGTATAAACATGGAAATAGGTACACCGTGATCTATTTAAACATGGAAATATCTACACCGCTATCTGTATAAACATGGATATATCTACACCGCTATCTGTATAAACATGGAAATATCTACACCGCCATCTGTAAAAACATGGAAATATCTACAGAGTCATCTGTATAAAAATGGAAATATCTACACCTCCGTGAGTATAAACTTGGAAATATCTACACTGCCATCTGTATACACATGGAAATATCTACACAGCCATGAGTATAAACACGGAAATATCTACACCGTTATCCCTATAAACATGAAAATTCCTACACCTCTATATGTATAAACATGGAAATATCTACACCGCTATCTGTATAAACATGGAAATACCTACACCAATATATCCTTAAATATGGAAATATCTACACCGCTATCTCTATAAACATGGAAATGTCTACACCGCTATCTGTATAAACTTGGAAATATCTAAACCGCCATCCCTATAAACGTTGGTATATCTACAAATCTATCTCTGTAAACATGGAAATATATAAACTGCTATCTCTATAAGCATGGAAATATCAACAATGCTATCTGTGTAAACATGGAAATATCTACAACGCTATCTGTAGAAACATTGAAATATCTACACCGCTATCTGTATAAACATGGAAATATCTACACAACCATCTGTATAAACATGGAAATATCTACCCCGTTATCTCTATAAACATGGAAATACCTACACCGCTATCTCTATAAACATGGAAATATCTACACCACTATCTCTATAAACATGAATATAACTACACCGCCATCTCCATAAACATGAAAATATCTACACTGTCATCTCCATAAACATGGAACTATCTACACCGCCATCTGTATAAACATGGAAATATCTACACTGCCATCTGTGTACACATGGAAATATCTACACAGCCATCTGTATAAACAAGGAAATATCTACACCGTTATCTCTGTTAACATGGAAATAAATTCACCACTATCTCTATAAACATGGAAATATCTACACCACTATCTGTATAAACATGTAAATATCTACACCTCCATCTCTATAAATATGAAAATATCTACACTGCCGTCTCCATAATCATTGAACTATCTACACCGCCATCTGTATAAATATGGAAATATCTACACCGCCATCTGAATAAACATGGAAATATCTACAATGCCATCTATATAAAGATGTAAGTATCTACTCCGCGAGGTAAATAAACATGGAAATATCTACACCGATATCTGTATAAACATGGAAATATCAACACTGCCATCTGCATAATCATGAAAAAATCCACACCGCAATCTGCCTAAACATGGAAATATCTACACTGCAATTTGGAAAAACATGGAAATATCTACACAGTCATCTGTATAAACTTGGAAATATCTACACCTCCGTGAGTATAAACATCGAAATATCTACACTGCCATCTGTATACACATGGAAATATCTCCACAGCTATCAGTATAAACATGGAAACATCTACACCGCTATCTCTATAAACATGGAAATACCTACACCGCTTTCTGTATAAACATGGAAATGTCTACACCAATATCTGTATAAACATGGAAATACCGACACCACTACCTGTATAAACTTGGAAATATCTACACTGCTATCTGCATAAACATGGAAATATCTACACCGCCATCTGTATAAACATGGAAATATCTCCACCGCTATGTGCATAAACATGGAAATATCTACTCCGCTATCTGTATAAACATGAAAATATCAACACCGCTCTCTGTATAAACACGCTAACATCCTCACCGCTATCTGTATAGACATGGAAATATCTACACCGATATCTCTATAAACATGGAAATATCTACACCGCCATCTGTATAAACGTGGAAATCTCTACACAGTCATCCGTATAAACATGGAAATACCTACACCACCATCTCTATAAACATGGAAATATCTACACTGCCTTCGGTATACAAATGGAAATATCTACACAGCCATTAGTATAAACATGGAAACATCTAAACCTCTATCTCTATACACATGGAAATACCTACACCGCTATCTCTATAAACATGGAAATATCTACACCGCAATCTCTATAAACATGGAAATATCTACACCGCCATCTCTATAAACATGAAAATATCTACACCACCATCTCCATAAAGATGGAACTATCTACACCACCATTTGCGTAAACATGGAAATAACGACACCGATATCTGTATTAACATGGAAATATCTACACTGCCATCTGTATAACGATGGAAATATCTTCATCGTGAGCTGAATAAACGTGGAAATGTCTACAACGCTATCTGTATAAACATGGAAATACCAACACCGCTATCTGTATAAACATGGAAATATCTACTCCGCTATCTGTATAAACATGGAAATACCAACACAGCTACCTGTATAAACATGGAAATATCGACACCGCTATCAGTATAAACATGGAAATATCTACACCACTATACCCATAAACATGGAAGTACCTACAACGCCATCTCTATAAACATGGAAATATCTACAATGCTATCTGTATAAACGTGGATATATCTTCACCGCTATCTGTATAAATTTGGAAATCTCTACACCAAGATCTGTATAAACATGGAAATATCTACACCACTATCTGTATAAACATGGAAATATCCACACCGATATCTCTATAAACATGGAAATGTCTACACCGCTATCTGGATAAACTTGGAAATACCAAAACCGCTCTCTCCATAAACGTGGAGATATCTACAATGCTATCTGTGTAAACATGGAAATATATAAACCACTATCTCTATAAACATGGAAACATATAAAATGCTATCTGTGTAAACATGGAAATATCTACAACTCTATCTGCATAAACATGGAAATACCTACACCGCAATCTGTATAAACATGGAAATATCTACAAAACCATCTGTATATCTTGGAAATATCTACATCGCTATCTCTATAAACATGGAAATATCTATACCGCTATCTATATAAACATGGAAATACCTACACCACTATCTCTATAAACATGGAAATATCTACACCGCCATCTCTATAAACATGAAAATATCTACACTGCCATCTCCATAATCATGGAACTATCTACACCGCCATCTGTATATACATGGAAATATCTACACCACCATCAGTATAAACAAGGAAATATCTACACCGTGAGCTGTAGAAACATGGAAATATCTACACCGCTATCTGTGTAAACATGGAAATATCTATACCGCGATCTGTATAATCATGGAAATATCAACACCGCCATCTGTATAATCATGGAAATATCCACACCGCCATCAGTATAATCATGGAAATATCTAAACCGCCATCTGTAAAAATCTGGAAATATCTACACAGTCATCTGTAAAAACATGGAAATATCTACACTGCCATCTGTACACACATGGAAATATCTACACGGACATCAGTATAAACATGGAAATATCTACACCGCTATCTCTATAAACATGGATATTACTACACCGCTATCTGTATAAACATGGAAATGTCTACACCGCTATCTGTATAAACATGGAAATACCTACACCACTATATCTTTAAATATGGAAATATCCACACTGCTATCTCTATAAACATGGAAATGTTTACACCGCTATCTGTATAAACTTGGAAATATCTAAACTGCTGTCTGTATAAATTTAGAAATAACTACAACGCTATCTGTGAAACATGGAAAGACATAAACCGCTATCTCTATAAACATGGAAATATCTACAACGCTATCTGTGTAAACATGGAAATATCTACACCGCTATCTGTATAAACATGGAAATACCTACTCCACTATCTGTCTAAACATGGAAATAACTACACCGCTAACTCTATAAACATGGATATATCTACACCGACATCTATAAAAACATGGAAATTCCTACACAGTCATCTGTATAATCATGGAAATATGTACACCTCCGTGAGTATAAACATGGAAATATCTACACTGCCATCTGTATACACATGGAAATATCTACACGGGCATCAGTATAAACATGGAAGTATCTACACCACTATCACTATAAACATGGAAATCCCTACACCGCTATCTGTATAAACATGGAAATATCTATACCGCTATCTGTATAAACATGGAAATATATTCCTCACTATCTGTGTAAAGGTTTAAGTAACTACACAGCTATCTGTGTAAACTTGGAAATATCTACACCGCTATCTGTGTATAGATGGAAATATCTACACCGCAATCTGTGCAAAGATGGAAATCTCTACACCGCTATCTCTGTAAACATGGAAATATCTACACCGCTATCTGTATAAACATGGAAATATCTACATCGCGATCTGTATAAACATGGAAATATCTACACCGCTGTCTCTTTAACATGGAAATATCTGCACCGCTCTCTGTATACACATGGAAATATCTACACCACTATGTCTATAAACATGGAAATATCTACACCGCAGTCGGTATACACATGGAAATATCTACACACCCATCTGTATAAACATGGAAATATCTACACCACTATCTCTATAAACATGGATATATCTCCACCACTACCTGTAGAAACATGGAAATATCTACACCGCCGTCTGTATCAACATGGAAATATCTACACTGATATCTGTATAAATATGTAAATATCTACACTGCTATCTCTATAAACCTGGAAATAACTGCACTGCCATGTGTTTAAACATGCGAATATCCTCACAGCCATCTGTATAAACATGGAAATATCTACACCACCATCTCTATAAACATGGAAATATCTACACCGCTATCTGTAAAAACATGGAAATGTCAACATCGCTATCTGCATAAAGATGGAAACATCTCCACCGCTATCTGTATAAACATTGAAATATCTACACCGCTATCTGTATAAACATGGAAATATCTACACCACTATCTGTATAAACATGGAAAATCTACACCACCATCTCTATAAACATGGAAGTATCTACACTGCCGTTTGCATACAAATGGAAATATCTACAAAGCCATCTGTATAAACATGGAAATATCTACTCTGCTATCTCTATTAACATGGAAATACCTACACAGCTATCTCTAGAATCATGGAAATATCTACACCGCAATCTGTATAAACAAGGAAATATCTACACCGCCATCTCTATAAACATGAAAATATCTACACCGCCATCTACATAATCATGGAACTAACTACACCACCATCTGTATAAACTTGGAAATATCTACACCGCTTTCTGTATAAACATGGAAACTTCTACACTTCCATCTGTATATACATGGAAATATCTATACCGCGAGCTGTATAAACATGGAAATATATAAACTGCTATCCGTATAAACATGGAAATACCAACACCGCTATCTCTATAAACGTGGAAATATTTACACCGCTCTCTGTATAAACATGGAAATATCTACACCACTATCTCTATAAACATGGAAATACCTACACCGACATCTCTATAAACATGGAAATACATTAACTGCTATCTGTATAAACATGGAAATATCTACAACACTAATTGGGTAAACATGGAAATATCAACACTGCCATCTGTATACACATGGAACTATCTACAGAGCCATCAGTATAAATATGGAAACATCCACACCGCTATCTCTATACACATGGAAATACCAATACCACTATCTCTATAAACATGGAAATATCTACACCGTCATCACTATAAACATGAAAATATCTACACCGCCATCTCCATAAACATGGAACTATCTTCACCACCATCTGTGTAAACATGGAAATATCTACAACACTGTCTGTATAAACATAGAAATAACTACAATGATATCTGTATAAAGATGGTAATATCTACACCGTGAGCTGTATTAACTTGGAAATATCTACACCGCTATCTGTATAAACATGGAAATACCAACACTGCTGTCTGTATAAAGATGGAAATATCTACAACGCTATCTGTATAAACATGTAAATATCTACACCACCATGTATATAAACATGAAAATATCAACACTGTCATCTGTATAAACATGGAAATATATACACAGCCATCTCTAAATACATGGAAATAAGTACACCGCTATCTGTATAAACATGGAAATATCTGCACCGCTATCTGTATAAACATGTAAAGATCTACACCTCTATCTGTATAAACATGGAAATATCTACACCGCTATCTGTATGAAGGTGGAAATATTTACACCGCGAGCTGTATAAACATGGAAATATCTACATCGCTATCTGTATAAACATGGAAATATCTACACCGCTATCTCTATAAACATGGAAATATATACAATGCCATCTCTATAAACATAGAAATATCTACACCGACATCTACATAAACAAGGATATATCAACACCGCCATCTGTACAAACATGGAAATATCTACACAGATATCTGAAAACATGGAACTATCTACACCGCTATCTGTATAAACATGGAAATACCTACCCAGCTAACTCTATAAATATGGAAATATCTACACTGCTATCTGTATAAACATGGAAATATCTACACCGTTATCTGTATAAACATGGAGATATCTACACGGCTATCTTTATAAAGATGGAAAAACCTACACAGCCATCTGTATAAACCTGGAAATACGTACACCGTCATCTCTATAATCATGGAAATACCTACACCAGCATCTGTATAATAATGGAAATATCTACACTGCCATAGGTATAAACATGGAAATATCTACACAGCCATCTCTACAAACATGGAAATAACTACACCACTATCTGTATAAAAATGGAAATAGCCACACCGCTATCTGTATAAACATGGAAATGTCTACACCGCTGTCTGTATAATCATGGAAATATCTACACCGCTATATGTATAAATATGGAAATAACTACACCACTATCTCTATAACCTTGGAAATATCTGCACCGCTATCTGTATAAACATAGAAAGAACTACACTGCTATCTCTATAAACATGGAAATATCTACTCCGCCATCTGTATAAACATGGAAATATCTCCACCGCTATGTGCATAAAAATGGAAATATCTACTCCGCTATCTGTATAAACATGATAATATCAACACCGCTATCTGTATAAACCTGGAAATATCTACACCGCTATCTCTATAAACATGGAAATATCTACACCGCCATCTGTATAAACCTGGAAATATCTACACAGTCATCGGTATAAACATGGAAATATCTACACCACCATCTCTATAAACATGGAAATACCTACACTGCCAACGGTATACAAATGGAAATACCTACACAGCCATCAGTATAAACATGGAAATATCTACACCGCTATCTCTATACACATGGAAATACCCACACCGCTACCTCTATAAACATGGAAATATCTACAGCGCAATCTCTATAAACAGGGAAATATCTACACCGCCATCTCTATAAACATGAAAATATCTACACCACCATCTCCATAAAGATGGAAATAACTACACCACCATTTGTGTAAACATGGAAATAACGATACCGATATCTGTATAAACATGGAAATATCTACACTGGCATCTGTATAACGATGGAAATATCAACAATGTGAGCTGAATAAACATGGAAATATCTACACCGCTATCTGTATAAACATGGAAATACCAACACCGGTATCTGTATAAACATGGAAATACCTACACCACTATCTCTATACACTTGGAAATATCTACACCGCTATCTGTATAAACATGGAAATATCTACACCGCCTTCTGTATAAACATGGAAATATCTCCACCACGATCTGTATGAACATGGAAATATCTACAATGCTATCTGTATAACCATGGAAATACATACACCATTATCTGTATAAACATGAAAATACCTAAACTGCTATCTGTATAAACATGGAAATACCTACACCACTACCTGTAAAAACTTGGAACTATCTACACCATTATCTGTATAAACATGCAAACATATACAATGCTATCTGTGTAAACATGGAAATATCTACACCGCTGTCTGTGTAAACATGGAAATATTTACACCACTATCAGTGTAAAGATTGAAATATCTACAGCATAATCTGTGCAATGATGGAAATACTTACACCTCTATCTGTGTAAAGGTGCAAATAACTACACCGCAATCTGTGCAAATATGGAAATATCTACACTGCAATCTGTGTAGACTTGGTAATATCTACAACGTTAACTGTATAAACTTGGAAGTATCTACACCACTATCTGTATAAACTTGGAAATATCTACACCGCCATCTGTATAAACATGGAAATATCTACACCGACATCTGAATAAACATGGAAATATCTACAACGCCATCTGTATAAATATGGAAATATCTACACCGTTATCTCTATGAACATGGAAATATCTACACCGCTATCTGTATAATCATGGAAATATCTACACCGCTATCTGTATAAACATGCAAATATATACAACGCTATCTGTGTAAACATGGAAATATCTACACCGCTGTCTGTGTAAACATGGAAATATCTACACCACTATCTGTGTAAAGATTGAAATATCTACAGCACAATCTGTGCAACGATGGAAATTTCTTCACCACTATCTGTTTAAAAATGGAAATATCTACACCGCAATCTGAGCAAAGATGGAAATATCTACACCGCTATCTGCATAAACATCTAAATATCTACACCACCATCTGTATAAACATGGAAATACCTACACCGCCATCTGTATAAACTTGGAAATATCAACACCGCCATCTGTATAATAATGGAAATACCCACACCGCCAACAGTATAAACATGGAAATATCTACACCGCCATCTGTGAAAACATGGAAATATCTACACAGTCATTTGCATAAACATGGAAATATCTACACCTCCGAGAGTATAAGCATGGAAATATCTACACTGCCTTCTGTATACACATGGAAATACCTTCACAGCAATCTGTATAAACATGGAAATATATACACCGCTATCTCTAAAAACACGGAAATTCCTACACCGCTATCTGTATAGAAATGGAAATATCTACACCGCTATCTGCATGTACATGGAAATACCTTCACCACTATCTTTATAAACTTGGAAAAACCTACAACACTATCTGTATAAACATGGAAATATCTACATCGCCATCTGAATAAACATGGAAATATCTTCACCGCGATCTGTATGAACATGAAATTACCTTCACTGCTATCTGTATAAACATGGAAATATCTAGACCGTTATCTGTATAAACATGCAAATATCTACACCGCTATGTGTATAAACATGGAAATGTCTACACAACCATGTGTAGAAACATGGAAATATCTACACCGCTATCTCTATAAACACGGAAATACCTACAGCGCTATCTCTATAAACATGGAAATATCTACACCGCTATCTCTATAAATATGGAAATAACTACACCGCTGTCTTTATACACATGGAAATATCTACACCGCTATGTGTATGAACATGGAGATATCTACAATGCTATCTCTATATACATGGAAATATCTACACCGCCATCTGCAAAAACATGGAAATACCTTCACATTCATCTGTATAAACATGGAAATATCTACACCACCGTCTGTATAAACATGGAAATATCTACACTGCCATCTGTATACACATGGAAATACCTTCACAGCCATCTGCATAAACATGGAAATATGTACAGCGCTATCTCTAAAAACATGGAAATACCAACACTGCTATCTCTATAAATATGGAAATACTTACACCGCTATCTCTATAAACATGGAAATATCTCCACTGCCATCTAAATACACATGAAAATATCTACACCGCCATCTCCATAAACATGGAACTATCTACACCGCCATCTCAATAAACATGGAAATATTTACGCTGCCATCTGTATAAACACGGAACTAACTACACCGCCATCTGTATAAACATGGAAATATCTACACCGCAATCTTTGTAAACATGGAAATATCTACAATGCCATCTGTATAAACATGGAAATAACAACACCGCTATCTGTATAAACATGGAAATAGGTACACCGTGATCTATTTAAACATGGAAATATCTACACCGCTATCTGTATAAACATGGATATATCTACACCGCTATCTGTATAAACATGGAAATATCTACACCGCCATCTGTAAAAACATGGAAATATCTACAGAGTCATCTGTATAAAAATGGAAATATCTACACCTCCGTGAGTATAAACTTGGAAATATCTACACTGCCATCTGTATACACATGGAAATATCTACACAGCCATGAGTATAAACACGGAAATATCTACACCGTTATCCCTATAAACATGAAAATTCCTACACCTCTATATGTATAAACATGGAAATATCTACACCGCTATCTGTATAAACATGGAAATACCTACACCAATATATCCTTAAATATGGAAATATCTACACCGCTATCTCTATAAACATGGAAATGTCTACACCGCTATCTGTATAAACTTGGAAATATCTAAACCGCCATCCCTATAAACGTTGGTATATCTACAAATCTATCTCTGTAAACATGGAAATATATAAACTGCTATCTCTATAAGCATGGAAATATCAACAATGCTATCTGTGTAAACATGGAAATATCTACAACGCTATCTGTAGAAACATTGAAATATCTACACCGCTATCTGTATAAACATGGAAATATCTACACAACCATCTGTATAAACATGGAAATATCTACCCCGCTATCTCTATAAACATGGAAATACCTACACCGCTATCTCTATAAACATGGAAATATCTACACCACTATCTCTATAAACATGAATATAACTACACCGCCATCTCCATAAACATGAAAATATCTACACTGTCATCTCCATAAACATGGAACTATCTACACCGCCATCTGTATAAACATGGAAATATCTACACTGCCATCTGTGTACACATGGAAATATCTACACAGCCATCTGTATAAACAAGGAAATATCTACACCATTATCTCTGTTAACATGGAAATAAATTCACCACTATCTCTATAAACATGGAAATATCTACACCACTATCTGTATAAACATGTAAATATCTACACCTCCATCTCTATAAATATGAAAATATCTACACTGCCGTCTCCATAATCATTGAACTATCTACACCGCCATCTGTATAAATATGGAAATATCTACACCGCCATCTGAATAAACATGGAAATATCTACAATGCCATCTATATAAAGATGTAAGTATCTACTCCGCGAGGTAAATAAACATGGAAATATCTACACCGATATCTGTATAAACATGGAAATATCAACACTGCCATCTGCATAATCATGAAAAAATCCACACCGCAATCTGCCTAAACATGGAAATATCTACACTGCAATTTGGAAAAACATGGAAATATCTACACAGTCATCTGTATAAACTTGGAAATATCTACACCTCCGTGAGTATAAACATCGAAATATCTACACTGCCATCTGTATACACATGGAAATATCTCCACAGCTATCAGTATAAACATGGAAACATCTACACCGCTATCTCTATAAACATGGAAATACCTACACCGCTTTCTGTATAAACATGGAAATGTCTACACCAATATCTGTATAAACATGGAAATACCGACACCACTACCTGTATAAACTTGGAAATATCTACACTGCTATCTGCATAAACATGGAAATATCTACACCGCCATCTGTATAAACATGGAAATATCTCCACCGCTATGTGCATAAACATGGAAATATCTACTCCGCTATCTGTATAAACATGAAAATATCAACACCGCTCTCTGTATAAACACGCTAACATCCTCACCGCTATCTGTATAGACATGGAAATATCTACACCGATATCTCTATAAACATGGAAATATCTACACCGCCATCTGTATAAACGTGGAAATCTCTACACAGTCATCTGTATAAACATGGAAATACCTACACCACCATCTCTATAAACATGGAAATATCTACACTGCCTTCGGTATACAAATGGAAATATCTACACAGCCATGAGTATAAACATGGAAACATCTAAACCTCTATCTCTATACACATGGAAATACCTACACCGCTATCTCTATAAACATGGAAATATCTACACCGCAATCTCTATAAACATGGAAATATCTACACCGCCATCTCTATAAACATGAAAATATCTACACCACCATCTCCATAAAGATGGAACTATCTACACCACCATTTGCGTAAACATGGAAATAACGACACCGATATCTGTATTAACTTGGAAATATCTACACTGCCATCTGTATAACGATGGAAATATCTTCATCGTGAGCTGAATAAACGTGGAAATGTCTACAACGCTATCTGTATAAACATGGAAATACCAACACCGCTATCTGTATAAACATGGAAATATCTACTCCGCTATCTGTATAAACATGGAAATACCAACACAGCTACCTGTATAAACATGGAAATATCGACACCGCTATCAGTATAAACATGGAAATATCTACACCACTATACCCATAAACATGGAAGTACCTACAACGCCATCTCTATAAACATGGAAATATCTACAATGCTATCTGTATAAACGTGGATATATCTTCACCGCTATCTGTATAAATTTGGAAATCTCTACACCAAGATCTGTATAAACATGGAAATATCCACACCACTATCTGTATAAACATGGAAATATCCACACCGATATCTCTATAAACATGGAAATGTCTACACCGCTATCTGGATAAACTTGGAAATACCAAAACCGCTCTCTCCATAAACGTGGAGATATCTACAATGCTATCTGTGTAAACATGGAAATATATAAACCACTATCTCTATAAACATGGAAACATATACAATGCTATCTGTGTAAACATGGAAATATCTACAACTCTATCTGCATAAACATGGAAATACCTACACCGCAATCTGTATAAACATGGAAATATCTACAAAACCAACTGTATATCTTGGAAATATCTACATCGCTATCTCTATAAACATGGAAATATCTATACCGCTATCTATATAAACATGGAAATACCTACACCACTATCTCTATAAACATGGAAATATCTACACCGCCATCTCTATAAACATGAAAATATCTACACTGCCATCTCCATAATCATGGAACTATCTACACCGCCATCTGTATATACATGGAAATATCTACACCACCATTAGTATAAACAAGGAAATATCTACACCGTGAGCTGTAGAAACATGGAAATATCTACACCGCTATCTGTGTAAACATGGAAATATCTATACCGCGATCTGTATAATCATGGAAATATCAACACCGCCATCTGTATAATCATGGAAATATCCACACCGCCATCAGTATAATCATGGAAATATCTAAACCGCCATCTGTAAAAATCTGGAAATATCTACACAGTCATCTGTAAAAACATGGAAATATCTACACTGCCATCTGTACACACATGGAAATATCTACACGGACATCAGTATAAACATGGAAATATCTACACCGCTATCTCTATAAACATGGATATTACTACACCGCTATCTGTATAAACATGGAAATGTCTACACCGCTATCTGTATAAACATGGAAATACCTACACCACTATATCTTTAAATATGGAAATATCCACACTGCTATCTCTATAAACATGGAAATGTTTACACCGCTATCTGTATAAACTTGGAAATATCTAAACTGCTGTCTGTATAAATTTAGAAATAACTACAACGCTATCTGTGAAACATGGAAATACATAAACCGCTATCTCTATAAACATGGAAATATCTACAACGCTATCTGTGTAAACATGGAAATATCTACACCGCTATCTGTATAAACAAGGAAATACCTACTCCACTATCTGTCTAAACATGGACATAACTACACCGCTAACTCTATAAACATGGATATATCTACACCGACATCTATAAAAACATGGAAATTCCTACACAGTCATCTGTATAATCATGGAAATATGTACACCTCCGTGAGTATAAACATGGAAATATCTACACTGCCATCTGTATACACATGGAAATATCTACACGGGCATCAGTATAAACATGGAAGTATCTACACCACTATCACTATAAACATGGAAATCCCTACACCGCTATCTGTATAAACATGGAAATATCTATACCGCTATCTGTATAAACATGGAAATATATTCCTCACTATCTGTGTAAAGGTTTAAGTAACTACACAGCTATCTGTGTAAACTTGGAAATATCTACACCGCTATCTGTGTATAGATGGAAATATCTACACCGCAATCTGTGCAAAGATGGAAATCTCTACACCGCTATCTCTGTAAACATGGAAATATCTACACCGCTATCTGTATAAACATGGAAATATCTACATCGCGATCTGTATAAACATGGAAATATCTACACCGCTGTCTCTTTAACATGGAAATATCTGCACCGCTCTCTGTATACACATGGAAATATCTACACCACTATGTCTATAAACATGGAAATATCTACACCGCAGTTGGTATACACATGGAAATATCTACACACCCATCTGTATAAACATGGAAATATCTACACCACTATCTCTATAAACATGGATATATCTCCACCACTACCTGTAGAAACATGGAAATATCTACACCGCCGTCTGTATCAACATGGAAATATCTACACTGCTATCTGTATAAATATGTAAATATCTACACTGCTATCTCTATAAACCTGGAAATAACTGCACTGCCATGTGTTTAAAATGCGAATATCCTCACAGCCATCTGTATAAACATGGAAATATCTACACCACCATCTCTATAAACATGGAAATATCTACACCGCTATCTGTAAAAACATGGAAATGTCAACATCGCTATCTGCATAAAGATGGAAACATCTCCACCGCTATCTGTATAAACATTGAAATATCTACACCGCTATCTGTATAAACATGGAAATATCTACACCAGTATCTGTATAAACATGGAAAATCTACACCACCATCTCTATAAACATGGAAATATCTACACTGCCGTTTGCATACAAATGGAAATATCTACAAAGCCATCTGTATAAACATGGAAATATCTACTCTGCTATCTCTATTAACATGGAAATACCTACACAGCTATCTCTAGAATCATGGAAATATCTACACCGCAATCTGTATAAACAAGGAAATATCTACACCGCCATCTCTATAAACATGAAAATATCTACACCGCCATCTACATAATCATGGAACTAACTTCACCACCATCTGTATAAACTTGGAAATATCTACACCGCTTTCTGTATAAACATGGAAACTTCTACACTTCCATCTGTATATACATGGAAATATCTATACCGCGAGCTGTATAAACATGGAAATATATAAACTGCTATCCGTATAAACATGGAAATACCAACACCGCTATCTCTATAAACGTGGAAATATCTACACCGCTCTCTGTATAAACATGGAAATATCTACACCACTATCTCTATAAACATGGAAATACCTACACCGACATCTCTATAAACATGGAAATACATTAACTGCTATCCGTATAAACATGGAAATATCTACAACACTAATTGGGTAAACATGGAAATATCAACACTGCCATCTGTATACACATGGAACTATCTACAGAGCCATCAGTATAAATATGGAAACATCCACACCGCTATCTCTATACACATGGAAATACCAATACCACTATCTCTATAAACATGGAAATATCTACACCGTCATCACTATAAACATGAAAATATCTACACCGCCATCTCCATAAACATGGAACTATCTTCACCACCATCTGTGTAAACATGGAAATATCTACAACACTGTCTGTATAAACATAGAAATAACTACAATGATATCTGTATAAAGATGGTAATATCTACACCGTGAGCTGTATTAACTTGGAAATATCTACACCGCTATCTGTATAAACATGGAAATACCAACACTGCTGTCTGTATAAAGATGGAAATATCTACAACGCTATCTGTATAAACATGTAAATATCTACACCACCATGTATATAAACATGAAAATATCAACACTGTCATCTGTATAAACATGGAAATATATACACAGCCATCTCTAAATACATGGAAATAAGTACACCGCTATCTGTATAAACATGGAAATATCTGCACCGCTATCTGTATAAACATGTAAAGATCTACACCTCTATCTGTATAAACATGGAAATATCTACACCGCTATCTGTATGAAGGTGGAAATATTTACACCGCGAGCTGTATAAACATGGAAATATCTACATCGCTATCTGTATAAACATGGAAATATCTACACCGCTATCTCTATAAACATGGAAATATATACAATGCCATCTCTATAAACATAGAAATATCTACACCGACATCTACATAAACAAGGATATATCAACACCGCCATCTGTACAAACATGGAAATATCTACACAGATATCTGAAAACATGGAACTATCTACACCGCTATCTGTATAAACATGGAAATACCTACCCAGCTAACTCTATAAATATGGAAATATCTACACTGCTATCTGTATAAACATGGAAATATCTACACCGTTATCTGTATAAACATGGAGATATCTACATGGCTATCTTTATAAAGATGGAAAAACCTACACCGCCATCTGTATAAACCTGGAAATACGTACACAGTCATCTCTATAATCATGGAAATACCTACACCAGCATCTGTATAATAATGGAAATATCTACACTGCCATAGGTATAAACATGGAAATATCTACACAGCCATCTCTACAAACATGGAAATAACTACACCACTATCTGTATAAAAATGGAAATAGCCACACCGCTATCTGTATAAACATGGAAATGTCTACACCGCTGTCTGTATAATCATGGAAATATCTACACCGCTATATGTATAAATATGGAAATAACTACACCACTATCTCTATAACCATGGAAATATCTGCACCGCTATCTGTATAAACATAGAAAGAACTACACTGCTATCTCTATAAACATGGAAATATCTACTCCGCCATCTGTATAAACATGGAAATATCTCCACCGCTATGTGCATAAAAATGGAAATATCTACTCCGCTATCTGTATAAACATGATAATATCAACACCGCTATCTGTATAAACCTGGAAATATCTACACCGCTATCTCTATAAACATGGAAATATCTACACCGCCATCTGTATAAACCTGGAAATATCTACACAGTCATCGGTATAAACATGGAAATATCTACACCACCATCTCTATAAACATGGAAATACCTACACTGCCAACGGTATACAAATGGAAATACCTACACAGCCATCAGTATAAACATGGAAATATCTACACCGCTATCTCTATACACATGGAAATACCCACACCGCTACCTCTATAAACATGGAAATATCTACAGCGCAATCTCTATAAACAGGGAAATATCTACACCGCCATCTCTATAAACAAGAAAATATCTACACCACCATCTCCATAAAGATGGAAATAACTACACCACCATTTGTGTAAACATGGAAATAACGATACCGATATCTGTATAAACATGGAAATATCTACACTGGCATCTGTATAACGATGGAAATATCAACAATGTGAGCTGAATAAACATGGAAATATCTACACCGCTATCTGTATAAACATGGAAATACCAACACCGGTATCTGTATAAACATGGAAATACCTACACCACTATCTCTATACACTTGGAAATATCTACACCGCTATCTGTATAAACATGGAAATATCTACACCGCCTTCTGTATAAACATGGAAATATCTCCACCACGATCTGTATGAACATGGAAATATCTACAATGCTATCTGTATAACCATGGAAATACATACACCATTATCTGTATAAACATGAAAATACCTAAACTGCTATCTGTATAAACATGGAAATACCTACACCACTACCTGTAAAAACTTGGAACTATCTACACCATTATCTGTATAAACATGCAAACATATACAATGCTATCTGTGTAAACATGGAAATATCTACACCGCTGTCTGTGTAAACATGGAAATATTTACACCACTATCAGTGTAAAGATTGAAATATCTACAGCATAATCTGTGCAATGATGGAAATTCCTACACCTCTATCTGTGTAAAGGTGGAAATAACTACACCGCAATCTGTGCAAATATGGAAATATCTACACCGCAATCTGTGTAGACTTGGTAATATCTACAACGTTAACTGTATAAACATGGAAGTATCTACACCACTATCTGTATAAACTTGGAAATATCTACACCGCCATCTGTATAAACATGGAAATATCTACACCGACATCTGAATAAACATGGAAATATCTACAACGCCATCTGTATAAATATGGAAATATCTACACCGTTATCTCTATGAACATGGAAATATCTACACCGCTATCTGTATAATCATGGAAATATCTACACCGCTATCTGTATAAACATGCAAATATATACAACGCTATCTGTGTAAACATGGAAATATCTACACTGCTGTCTGTGTAAACATGGAAATATCTACACCACTATCTGTGTAAAGATTGAAATATCTACAGCACAATCTGTGCAACGATGGAAATTTCTTCACCACTATCTGTTTAAAAATGGAAATATCTACACCGCAATCTGAGCAAAGATGGAAATATCTACACCGCTATCTGCATAAACATCTAAATATCTACACCACCATCTGTATAAACATGGAAATACCTACACCGCCATCTGTATAAACTTGGAAATATCAACACCGCCATCTGTATAATAATGGAAATACCCACACCGCCAACAGTATAAACATGGAAATATCTACACCGCCATCTGTGAAAACATGGAAATATCTACACAGTCATTTGCATAAACATGGAAATATCTACACCTCCGAGAGTATAAGCATGGAAATATCTACACTGCCTTCTGTATACACATGGAAATACCTTCACAGCAATCTGTATAAACATGGAAATATATACACCGCTATCTCTAAAAACACGGAAATTCCTACACCGCTATCTGTATAAAAATGGAAATATCTACACCGCTATCTGCATGTACATGGAAATACCTTCACCACTATCTTTATAAACTTGGAAAAACCTACAACACTATCTGTATAAACATGGAAATATCCACATCGCCATCTGAATAAACATGGAAATATCTTCACCGCGATCTGTATGAACATGAAATTACGTTCACTGCTATCTGTATAAAAATGGAAATATCTAGACCGTTATCTGTATAAACATGCAAATATCTACACCGCTATGTGTATAAACATGGAAATGTCTACACAACCATGTGTAGAAACATGGAAATATCTACACCGCTATCTCTATAAACACGGAAATACCTACAGCGCTATCTCTATAAACATGGAAATATCTACACCGCTATCTCTATAAATATGGAAATAACTACACCGCTTTCTTTATACACATGGAAATATCTACACCGCTATGTGTATGAACATGGAGATATCTACAATACTATCTCTATATACATGGAAATATCTACACCGCCATCTGCAAAAACATGGAAATACCTTCACATTCATCTGTATAAACATGGAGATATCTACACCACCGTCTGTATAAACATGGAAATAACTACACTGCCATCTGTATACACATGGAAATACCTTCACAGCCATCTGCATAAACATGGAAATATGTACAGCGCTATCTCTAAAAACATGGAAATACCAACACTGCTATCTCTATAAATATGGAAATACTTACACCGCTATCTCTATAAACATGGAAATATCTCCACTACCATCTCAATACACATGAAAATATCTACACCGCCATCTCCATAAACATGGAACTATCTACACCGCCATCTCAATAAACATGGAAATATTTATGCTGCCATCTGTATAAACACGGAACTAACTACACCGCCATCTGTATAAACATGGAAATATCTACACCGCAATCTTTGTAAACATGGAAATATCTACAATGCCATCTGTATAAACATGGAAATACCAACACCGCTATCTGTATAAACATGGAAATAGGTACACCGCGATCTATTTAAACATGGAAATATCTACACCGCTATCTGTATAAACATGGATATATCTACACCGCTATCTGTATAAACATGGAAATATCTACACCGCCATCTGTAAAAACATGGAAATATCTACAGAGTCATCTGTATAAAAATGGAAATATCTACACCTCCGTGAGTATAAACTTGGAAATATCTACACTGCCATCTGTATACACATGGAAATATCTACACAGCCATGAGTATAAACACGGAAATATCTACACCGTTATCTCTATAAACATGAAAATTCCTACACCTCTATATGTATAAACATGGAAATATCTACACCGCTATCTGTATAAACATGGAAATACCTACACCAATATATCCTTAAATATGGAAATATCTACACCGCTATCTCTATAAATATGGAAATGTCTACACCACTATCTGTATAAACTTGGAAATATCTAAACCGCCATCCCTATAAACGTTGGTATATCTACAAATCTATCTCTGTAAACATGGAAATATATAAACTGCTATCTCTATAAGCATGGAAATAACAACAATGCTATCTGTGTAAACATGGAAATATCTACACCGCTATCTGTATAAACATTGAAATATCTACACCGCTATCTGTATAAACATGGAAATATCTACACAACCATCTGTATAAACATGGAAATATCTACCCCGCTATCTCTATAAACATGGAAATACCTACACCGCTATCTCTATAAACATGGAAATATCTACACCACTATCTCTATAAACATGAATATAACTACACCGCCATCTCCATAAACATGAAAATATCTACACTGTCATCTCCATAAACATGGAACTATCTACACCACCATCTGTATAAACATGGAAATATCAACACTGCCATCTGTGTACACATGGAAATATCTACACAGCCATCTGTATAAACAAGGAAATATCTACACCGTTATCTCTGTTAACATGGAAATAAATACACCACTATCTCTATAAACATGGAAATATCTACACCACTATCTGTATAAACATGTAAATATCTACACCTCCATCTCTATAAATATGAAAATATCTACACTGCCATCTCCATAATCATTGAACTATCTACACCGCCATCTGTATAAATATGGAAATATCTACACCGCCATTTGAATAAACATGGAAATATCTACAATGCCATCTATATAAAGATGTAAGTATCTACTCCGCGAGGTAAATAAACATGGAAATATCTACACCGATATCTGTATAAACATGGAAATATCAACACTGCCATCTGCATAATCATGAAAAAATCCACACCGCAATCTGCCTAAACATGGAAATATCTACACTGCAATTTGGAAAAACATGGAAATATCTACACAGTCATCTGTATAAACTTGGAAATATCTACACCTCCGTGAGTATAAACATCGAAATATCTACACTGCCATCTGTATACACATGGAAATATCTCCACAGCTATCAGTATAAACATGGAAACATCTACACCGCTATCTCTATAAACATGGAAATACCTACACCGCTTTCTGTATAAACATGGAAATGTCTACACCAATATCTGTATAAACATGGAAATACCGACACCACTACCTGTATAAACTTGGAAATATCTACACTGCTATCTGCATAAACATGGAAATATCTACACCGCCATCTGTATAAACATGGAAATATCTCCACCGCTATGGGCATAAACATGGAAATATCTACTCCGCTATCTGTATAAACATGAAAATATCAACACCGCTCTCTGTATAAACACGCTAACATCCTCACCGCTATCTGTATAGACATGGAAATATCTACACCGATATCTCTATAAACATGGAAATATCTACACCGACATCTGTATAAACGTGGAAATCTCTACACAGTCATCTGTATAAACATGGAAATACCTACACCACCATCTCTATAAACATGGAAATATCTACACTGCCTTCGGTATACAAACGGAAATATCTACACAGCCATCAGTATAAACATGGAAACATCTAAACCTCTATCTCTATACACATGGAAATACCTACACCGCTATCTCTATAAACATGGAAATATCTACACCGCCATGTCTATAAACATGAAAATATCTACACCACCATCTCCATAAAGATGGAACTATCTACACCACCATTTGCGTAAACATGGAAATAACGACACCGATATCTGTATTAACATGGAAATATCTACACTGCCATCTGTATAACGATGGAAATATCTTCATCGTGAGCTGAATAAACATGGAAATGTCTACAACGCTATCTGTATAAACATGGAAATACCAACACCGCTATCTGTATAAACATGGAAATATCTACTCCGCTATCTGTATAAACATGGAAATACCAACACAGCTACCTGTATAAACATGGAAATATCGACACCGCTATCAGTATAAACATGGAAATATCTACACCACTATACCCATAAATATGGAAGTACTTACAACGCCATCTCTATAAACATGGAAATATCTACAATGCTATCTGTATAAACGTGGATATATCTTCACTGCTATCTGTATAAATTTGGAAATATCTACACCAAGATCTGTATAAACATGGAAATATCCACACCACTATCTGTATAAACATGGAAATATCCACACCGATATCTCTATAAACATGGAAATGTCTACACCGCTATCTGGATAAACTTGGAAATACCAAAACCGCTCTCTCCATAAACGTGGAGATATCTACAATGCTATCTGTGTAAACATGGAAATATATAAACCACTATCTCTATAAACATGGAAACATATACAATGCTATCTGTGTAAACATGGAAATATCTACAACTCTATCTGTATAAACATGGAAATACCTACACCGCAATCTGTATAAACATGGAAATATCTACAAAACCATCTGTATATCTTGGAAATATCTACATCGCTATCTCTATAAACATAGAAATATCTATACCGCTATCTATATAAACATGGAAATACCTACACCACTATTTCTATAAACTTGGAAATATCTACACCGCCATCTCTATAAACATGAAAATATCTACACTGCCATCTCCATAATCATGGAACTATCTACACCGCCATCAGTATATACATGGAAATATCTACACCACCATCAGTATAAACAAGGAAATATCTACACCGTGAGCTGTAGAAACATGGAAATATCTACACCGCTATCTGTGTAAACATGGAAATATCTATACCGCGATCTGTATAATCATGGAAATATCAACACCGCCATCTGTATAATCATGGAAATATCCACACCGCCATCAGTATAATCATGGAAATATCTAAACCGCCATCTGTAAAAATCTGGAAATATCTACACAGTCATCTGTAAAAACATGGAAATATCTACACTGCCATCTGTACACACATGGAAATATCTACATGGACATCAGTATAAACATGGAAATATCTACACCGCAATCTCTATAAACATGGATATTACTACACCGCTATCTGTATAAACATGGAAATGTCTACACCGCTATCTGTATAAACATGGAAATACCTACACCACTATATCTTTAAATATGGAAATATCCACACTGCTATCTCTATAAACATGGAAATGTTTACACCGCTATCTGTATAAACTTGGAAATATCTAAACTGCTGTCTGTATAAATTTAGAAATAACTACAACGCTATCTGTGAAACATGGAAATACATAAACCACTATCTCTATAAACATGGAAATATCTACAACGCTATCTGTGTAAACATGGAAATATCTACACCGCTATCTGTATAAACATGGAAATACCTACTCCACTATCTGTCTAAACATGGAAATAACTACACCGCTAACTCTATAAACATGGATATATCTACACCGACATCTATAAAAACATGGAAATACCTACACAGTCATCTGTATAAACATGGAAATATGTACACCTCCGTGAGTATAAACATGGATATATCTACACTGCCATCTGTATACACATGGAAATATCTACACGGGCATCAGTATAAACATGGAAGTATCTACACCGCTATCTCTATAAACATGGAAATTCCTACACCGCTATCTGTATAAACATGGAAATATCTATACCGCTATCTGTATAAACATGGAAATATATTCCTCACTATCTGTGTAAAGGTTTAAGTATCTACACAGCTATCTGTGTAAACTTGGAAATATCTACACCGCTATCTGTGTATAGATGGAAATATCTACACCGCAATCTGTGCAAAGATGGAAATCTCTACACCGCTATCTCTGTAAACATGGAAATATCTACACCGCTATCTGTATAAACATGGAAATATCTACATCGCGATCTGTATAAACATGGAAATATCTACACCGCTGTCTCTTTAACATGGAAATATCTGCACCGCTCTCTGTATACACATGGAAATATCTACACCACTATGTCTATAAACATGGAAATATCTACACCGCAGTCGGTATACACATGGAAATATCTACACACCCATCTGTATAAACATGGAAATATCTACACCACTATCTCTATAAACATGGATATATCTCCACCACTACCTGTAGAAACATGGAAATATCTACACCGCCGTCTGTATCAACATGGAAATATCTACACTGCTATCTGTATAAATATGTAAATATCTACACTGCTATCTCTATAAACCTGGAAATAACTGCACTGCCATGTGTTTAAGCATGCGAATATCCTCACAGCCATCTGTATAAACATGGAAATATCTACACCACCATCTCTATAAACATGGAAATATCTACACCGCTATCTGTAAAAACATGGAAATGTCAACATCGCTATCTGCATAAAGATGGAAACATCTCCACCGCTATCTGTATAAGCATTGAAATATCTACACCGCTATCTGTATAAACATGGAAATATCTACACCACTATCTGTATAAACATGGAAAATCTACACCACCATCTCTATAAACATGGAAATATCTACACTGCCGTTTGCATACAAATGGAAATATCTACAAAGCCATCTGTATAAACATGGAAATATCTACTCTGCTATCTCTATTAACATGGAAATACCTACACAGCTATCTCTAGAATCATGGAAATATCTACACCGCAATCTGTATAAACAAGGAAATATCTACACCGCCATCTCTATAAACATGAAAATATCTACACCGCCATCTACATAATCATGGAACTAACTACACCACCATCTGTATAAACTTGGAAATATCTACACCGCTTTCTGTATAAACATGGAAACTTCTACACTTCCATCTGTATATACATGGAAATATCTATACCGCGAGCTGTATAAACATGGAAATATATAAACTGCTATCCGTATAAACATGGAAATACCAACACCGCTATCTCTATAAACGTGGAAATATCTACACCGCTCTCTGTATAAACATGGAAATATCTACACCACTATCTCTATAAACATGGAAATACCTACACCGACATCTCTATAAACATGGAAATACATTAACTGCTATCCGTATAAACATGGAAATATCTACAACACTAATTGGGTAAACATGGAAATATCAACACTGCCATCTGTATACACATGGAACTATCTACAGAGCCATCAGTATAAATATGGAAACATCCACACCGCTATCTCTATACACATGGAAATACCAATACCACTATCTCTATAAACATGGAAATATCTACACCGTCATCACTATAAACATGAAAATATCTACACCGCCATCTCCATAAACATGGAACTATCTTCACCACCATCTGTGTAAACATGGAAATATCTACAACACTGTCTGTATAAACATAGAAATAACTACAATGATATCTGTATAAAGATGGTAATATCTACACCGTGAGCTGTATTAACTTGGAAATATCTACACCGCTATCTGTATAAACATGGAAATACCAACACTGCTGTCTGTATAAAGATGGAAATATCTACAACGCTATCTGTATAAACATGTAAATATCTACACCACCATGTATATAAACATGAAAATATCAACACTGTCATCTGTATAAACATGGAAATATATACACAGCCATCTCTAAATACATGGAAATAAGTACACCGCTATCTGTATAAACATGGAAATATCTGCACCGCTATCTGTATAAACATGTAAAGATCTACACCTCTATCTGTATAAACATGGAAATATCTACACCGCTATCTGTATGAAGGTGGAAATATTTACACCGCGAGCTGTATAAACATGGAAATATCTACATCGCTATCTGTATAAACATGGAAATATCTACACCGCTATCTCTATAAACATGGAAATATATACAATGCCATCTCTATAAACATAGAAATATCTACACCGACATCTACATAAACAAGGATATATCAACACCGCCATCTGTACAAACATGGAAATATCTACACAGATATCTGAAAACATGGAACTATCTACACCGCTATCTGTATAAACATGGAAATACCTACCCAGCTAACTCTATAAATATGGAAATATCTACACTGCTATCTGTATAAACATGGAAATATCTACACCGTTATCTGTATAAACATGGAGATATCTACATGGCTATCTTTATAAAGATGGAAAAACCTACACCGCCATCTGTATAAACCTGGAAATACGTACACAGTCATCTCTATAATCATGGAAATACCTACACCAGCATCTGTATAATAATGGAAATATCTACACTGCCATAGGTATAAACATGGAAATATCTACACAGCCATCTCTACAAACATGGAAATAACTACACCACTATCTGTATAAAAATGGAAATAGCCACACCGCTATCTGTATAAACATGGAAATGTCTACACCGCTGTCTGTATAATCATGGAAATATCTACACCGCTATATGTATAAATATGGAAATAACTACACCACTATCTCTATAACCATGGAAATATCTGCACCGCTATCTGTATAAACATAGAAAGAACTACACTGCTATCTCTATAAACATGGAAATATCTACTCCGCCATCTGTATAAACATGGAAATATCTCCACCGCTATGTGCATAAAAATGGAAATATCTACTCCGCTATCTGTATAAACATGATAATATCAACACCGCTATCTGTATAAACCTGGAAATATCTACACCGCTATCTCTATAAACATGGAAATATCTACACCGCCATCTGTATAAACCTGGAAATATCTACACAGTCATCGGTATAAACATGGAAATATCTACACCACCATCTCTATAAACATGGAAATACCTACACTGCCAACGGTATACAAATGGAAATACCTACACAGCCATCAGTATAAACATGGAAATATCTACACCGCTATCTCTATACACATGGAAATACCCACACCGCTACCTCTATAAACATGGAAATATCTACAGCGCAATCTCTATAAACAGGGAAATATCTACACCGCCATCTCTATAAACATGAAAATATCTACACCACCATCTCCATAAAGATGGAAATAACTACACCACCATTTGTGTAAACATGGAAATAACGATACCGATATCTGTATAAACATGGAAATATCTACACTGGCATCTGTATAACGATGGAAATATCAACAATGTGAGCTGAATAAACATGGAAATATCTACACCGCTATCTGTATAAACATGGAAATACCAACACCGGTATCTGTATAAACATGGAAATACCTACACCACTATCTCTATACACTTGGAAATATCTACACCGCTATCTGTATAAACATGGAAATATCTACACCGCCTTCTGTATAAACATGGAAATATCTCCACCACGATCTGTATGAACATGGAAATATCTACAATGCTATCTGTATAACCATGGAAATACATACACCATTATCTGTATAAACATGAAAATACCTAAACTGCTATCTGTATAAACATGGAAATACCTACACCACTACCTGTAAAAACTTGGAACTATCTACACCATTATCTGTATAAACATGCAAACATATACAATGCTATCTGTGTAAACATGGAAATATCTACACCGCTGTCTGTGTAAACATGGAAATATTTACACCACTATCAGTGTAAAGATTGAAATATCTACAGCATAATCTGTGCAACGATGGAAATACCTACACCTCTATCTGTGTAAAGGTGGAAATAACTACACCGCAATCTGTGCAAATATGGAAATATCTACACCGCAATCTGTGTAGACTTGGTAATATCTACAACGTTAACTGTATAAACATGGAAGTATCTACACCACTATCTGTATAAACTTGGAAATATCTACACCGCCATCTGTATAAACATGGAAATATCTACACCGACATCTGAATAAACATGGAAATATCTACAACGCCATCTGTATAAATATGGAAATATCTACACCGTTATCTCTATGAACATGGAAATATCTACACCGCTATCTGTATAATCATGGAAATATCTACACCGCTATCTGTATAAACATGCAAATATATACAACGCTATCTGTGTAAACATGGAAATATCTACACTGCTGTCTGTGTAAACATGGAAATATCTACACCACTATCTGTGTAAAGATTGAAATATCTACAGCACAATCTGTGCAACGATGGAAATTTCTTCACCACTATCTGTTTAAAAATGGAAATATCTACACCGCAATCTGAGCAAAGATGGAAATATCTACACCGCTATCTGCATAAACATCTAAATATCTACACCACCATCTGTATAAACATGGAAATACCTACACCGCCATCTGTATAAACTTGGAAATATCAACACCGCCATCTGTATAATAATGGAAATACCCACACCGCCAACAGTATAAACATGGAAATATCTACACCGCCATCTGTGAAAACATGGAAATATCTACACAGTCATTTGCATAAACATGGAAATATCTACACCTCCGAGAGTATAAGCATGGAAATATCTACACTGCCTTCTGTATACACATGGAAATACCTTCACAGCAATCTGTATAAACATGGAAATATATACACCGCTATCTCTAAAAACACGGAAATTCCTACACCGCTATCTGTATAAAAATGGAAATATCTACACCGCTATCTGCATGTACATGGAAATACCTTCACCACTATCTTTATAAACTTGGAAAAACCTACAACACTATCTGTATAAACATGGAAATATCCACATCGCCATCTGAATAAACATGGAAATATCTTCACCGCGATCTGTATGAACATGAAATTACGTTCACTGCTATCTGTATAAAAATGGAAATATCTAGACCGTTATCTGTATAAACATGCAAATATCTACACCGCTATGTGTATAAACATGGAAATGTCTACACAGACATGTGTAGAAACATGGAAATATCTACACCGCTATCTCTATAAACACGGAAATACCTACAGCGCTATCTCTATAAACATGGAAATATCTACACCGCTATCTCTATAAATATGGAAATAACTACACCGCTTTCTTTATACACATGGAAATATCTACACCGCTATGTGTATGAACATGGAGATATCTACAATACTATCTCTATATACATGGAAATATCTACACCGCCATCTGCAAAAACATGGAAATACCTTCACATTCATCTGTATAAACATGGAAATATCTACACCACCGTCTGTATAAACATGGAAATAACTACACTGCCATCTGTATACACATGGAAATACCTTCACAGCCATCTGCATAAACATGGAAATATGTACAGCGCTATCTCTAAAAACATGGAAATACCTACACTGCTATCTCTATAAATATGGAAATACTTACACCGCTATCTCTATAAACATGGAAATATCTCCACTGCCATCTCAATACACATGAAAATATCTACACCGCCATCTCCATAAACATGGAACTATCTACACCGCCATCTCAATAAACATGGAAATATTTACACTGCCATATGTATAAACACGGAACTAACTACACCGCCATCTGTATAAACATGGAAATATCTACACCGCAATCTTTGTAAACATGGAAATATCTACAATGCCATCTGTATAAACATGGAAATACCAACACCGCTATCTGTATAAACATGGAAATAGGTACACCGCGATCTATTTAAACATGGAAATATCTACACCGCTATCTGTATAAACATGGATATATCTACACCGCTATCTGTATAAACATGGAAATATCTACACCGCCATCTGTAAAAACATGGAAATATCTACAGAGTCATCTGTATAAAAATGGAAATATCTACACCTCCGTGAGTATAAACTTGGAAATATCTACACTGCCATCTGTATACACATGGAAATATCTACACAGCCATGAGTATAAACACGGAAATATCTACACCGTTATCTCTATAAACATGAAAATTCCTACACCTCTATATGTATAAACATGGAAATATCTACACCGCTATCTGTATAAACATGGAAATACCTACACCAATATATCCTTAAATATGGAAATATCTACACCGCTATCTCTATAAACATGGAAATGTCTACACCACTATCTGTATAAACTTGGAAATATCTAAACCGCCATCCCTATAAACGTTGGTATATCTACAAATCTATCTCTGTAAACATGGAAATATATAAACTGCTATCTCTATAAGCATGGAAATATCAACAATGCTATCTGTGTAAACATGGAAATATCTACACCGCTATCTGTATAAACATTGAAATATCTACACCGCTATCTGTATAAACATGGAAATATCTACACAACCATCTGTATAAACATGGAAATATCTACCCCGCTATCTCTATAAACATGGAAATACCTACACCGCTATCTCTATAAACATGGAAATATCTACACCACTATCTCTATAAACATGAATATAACTACACCGCCATCTCCATAAACATGAAAATATCTACACTGTCATCTCCATAAACATGGAACTATCTACACCGCCATCTGTATAAACATGGAAATATCAACACTGCCATCTGTGTACACATGGAAATATCTACACAGCCATCTGTATAAACAAGGAAATATCTACACCGTTATCTCTGTTAACATGGAAATAAATACACCACTATCTCTATAAACATGGAAATATCTACACCACTATCTGTATAAACATGTAAATATCTACACCTCCATCTCTATAAATATGAAAATATCTACACTGCCATCTCCATAATCATTGAACTATCTACACCGCCATCTGTATAAATATGGAAATATCTACACCGCCATTTGAATAAACATGGAAATATCTACAATGCCATCTATATAAAGATGTAAGTATCTACTCCACGAGGTAAATAAACATGGAAATATCTACACCGATATCTGTATAAACATGGAAATATCAACACTGCCATCTGCATAATCATGAAAAAATCCACACCGCAATCTGCCTAAACATGGAAATATCTACACTGCAATTTGGAAAAACATGGAAATATCTACACAGTCATCTGTATAAACTTGGAAATATCTACACCTCCGTGAGTATAAACATCGAAATATCTACACTGCCATCTGTATACACATGGAAATATCTCCACAGCTATCAGTATAAACATGGAAACATCTACACCGCTATCTCTATAAACATGGAAATACCTACACCGCTTTCTGTATAAACATGGAAATGTCTACACCAATATCTGTATAAACATGGAAATACCGACACCACTACCTGTATAAACTTGGAAATATCTACACTGCTATCTGCATAAACATGGAAATATCTACACCGCCATCTGTATAAACATGGAAATATCTCCACCGCTATGTGCATAAACATGGAAATATCTACTCCGCTATCTGTATAAACATGAAAATATCAACACCGCTCTCTGTATAAACACGCTAACATCCTCACCGCTATCTGTATAGACATGGAAATATCTACACCGATATCTCTATAAACATGGAAATATCTACACCGACATCTGTATAAACGTGGAAATCTCTACACAGTCATCTGTATAAACATGGAAATACCTACAACACCATCTCTATAAACATGGAAATATCTACACTGCCTTCGGTATACAAATGGAAATATCTACACAGCCATCAGTATAAACATGGAAACATCTAAACCTCTATCTCTATACACATGGAAATACCTACACCGCTATCTCTATAAACATGGAAATATCTACACCGCCATGTCTATAAACATGAAAATATCTACACCACCATCTCCATAAAGATGGAACTATCTACACCACCATTTGCGTAAACATGGAAATAACGACACCGATATCTGTATTAACATGGAAATATCTACACTGCCATCTGTATAACGATGGAAATATCTTCATCGTGAGCTGAATAAACATGGAAATGTCTACAACGCTATCTGTAAAAACATGGAAATACCAACACCGCTATCTGTATAAACATGGAAATATCTACTCCGCTATCTGTATAAACATGGAAATACCAACACAGCTACCTGTGTAAACATGGAAATATCGACACCGCTATCAGTATAAACATGGAAATATCTACACCACTATACCCATAAACATGGAAGTACCTACAACGCCATCTCTATAAACATGGAAATATCTACAATGCTATCTGTATAAACGTGGATATATCTTCACCGCTATCTGTATAAATTTGGAAATCTCTACACCAAGATCTGTATAAACATGGAAATATCTACACCACTATCTGTATAAACATGGAAATATCCACACCGATATCTCTATAAACATGGAAATGTCTACACCGCTATCTGGATAAACTTGGAAATACCAAAACCGCTCTCTCCATAAACGTGGAGATATCTACAATGCTATCTGTGTAAACATGGAAATATATAAACCACTATCTCTATAAACATGGAAACATATACAATGCTATCTGTGTAAACATGGAAATATCTACAACTCTATCTGTATAAACATGGAAATACCTACACCGCAATCTGTATAAACATGGAAATATCTACAAAACCATCTGTATATCTTGGAAATATCTACATCGCTATCTCTATAAACATAGAAATATCTATACCGCTATCTATATAAACATGGAAATACCTACACCACTATTTCTATAAACTTGGAAATATCTACACCGCCATCTCTATAAACATGAAAATATCTACACTGCCATCTCCATAATCATGGAACTATCTACACCGCCATCAGTATATACATGGAAATATCTACACCACCATCAGTATAAACAAGGAAATATCTACACCGTGAGCTGTAGAAACATGGAAATATCTACACCGCTATCTGTGTAAACATGGAAATATCTATACCGCGATCTGTATAATCATGGAAATATCAACACCGCCATCTGTATAATCATCGAAATATCCACACCGCCATCAGTATAATCATGGAAATATCTAAACCGCCATCTGTAAAAATCTGGAAATATCTACACAGTCATCTGTAAAAACATGGAAATATCTACACTGCCATCTGTACACACATGGAAATATCTACATGGACATCAGTATAAACATGGAAATATCTACACCGCAATCTCTATAAACATGGATATTACTACACCGCTATCTGTATAAACATGGAAATGTCTACACCGCTATCTGTATAAACATGGAAATACCTACACCACTATATCTTTAAATATGGAAATATCCACACTGCTATCTCTATAAACATGGAAATGTTTACACCGCTATCTGTATAAACTTGGAAATATCTAAACTGCTGTCTGTATAAATTTAGAAATAACTACAACGCTATCTGTGAAACATGGAAATACATAAACCACTATCTCTATAAACATGGAAATATCTACAACGCTATCTGTGTAAACATGGAAATATCTACACCGCTATCTGTATAAACATGGAAATACCTACTCCACTATCTGTCTAAACATGGAAATAACTACACCGCTAACTCTATAAACATGGATATATCTACACCGACATCTATAAAAACATGGAAATACCTACACAGTCATCTGTATAAACATGGAAATATGTACACCTCCGTGAGTATAAACATGGATATATCTACACTGCCATCTGTATACACATGGAAATATCTACACGGGCATCAGTATAAACATGGAAGTATCTACACCGCTATCTCTATAAACATGGAAATTCCTACACCGCTATCTGTATAAACATGGAAATATCTATACCGCTATCTGTATAAACATGGAAATATATTCCTCACTATCTGTGTAAAGTTTAAGTATCTACACAGCTATCTGTGTAAACTTGGAAATATCTACACCGCTATCTGTGTATAGATGGAAATATCTACACCGCAATCTGTGCAAAGATGGAAATCTCTACACCGCTATCTCTGTAAACATGGAAATATCTACACCGCTATCTGTATAAACATGGAAATATCTACATCGCGATCTGTATAAACATGGAAATATCTACACCGCTGTCTCTTTAACATGGAAATATCTGCACCGCTCTCTGTATACACATGGAAATATCTACACCACTATGTCTATAAACATGGAAATATCTACACCGCAGTCGGTATACACATGGAAATATCTACACACCCATCTGTATAAACATGGAAATATCTACACCACTATCTCTATAAACATGGATATATCTCCACCACTACCTGTAGAAACATGGAAATATCTACACCGCCGTCTGTATCAACATGGAAATATCTACACTGCTATCTGTATAAATATGTAAATATCTACACTGCTATCTCTATAAACCTGGAAATAACTGCACTGCCATGTGTTTAAGCATGCGAATATCCTCACAGCCATCTGTATAAACATGGAAATATCTACACCACCATCTCTATAAACATGGAAATATCTACACCGCTATCTGTAAAAACATGGAAATGTCAACATCGCTATCTGCATAAAGATGGAAACATCTCCACCGCTATCTGTATAAACATTGAAATATCTACACCGCTATCTGTATAAACATGGAAATATCTACACCACTATCTGTATAAACATGGAAAATCTACACCACCATCTCTATAAACATGGAAATATCTACACTGCCGTTTGCATACAAATGGAAATATCTACAAAGCCATCTGTATAAACATGGAAATATCTACTCTGCTATCTCTATTAACATGGAAATACCTACACAGCTATCTCTAGAATCATGGAAATATCTACACCGCAATCTGTATAAACAAGGAAATATCTACACCGCCATCTCTATAAACATGAAAATATCTACACCGCCATCTACATAATCATGGAACTAACTACACCACCATCTGTATAAACTTGGAAATATCTACACCGCTTTCTGTATAAACATGGAAACTTCTACACTTCCATCTGTATATACATGGAAATATCTATACCGCGAGCTGTATAAACATGGAAATATATAAACTGCTATCCGTATAAACATGGAAATACCAACACCGCTATCTCTATAAACGTGGAAATATCTACACCGCTCTCTGTATAAACATGGAAATATCTACACCACTATCTCTATAAACATGGAAATACCTACACCGACATCTCTATAAACATGGAAATACATTAACTGCTATCCGTATAAACATGGAAATATCTACAACACTAATTGGGTAAACATGGAAATATCAACACTGCCATCTGTATACACATGGAACTATCTACAGAGCCATCAGTATAAATATGGAAACATCCACACCGCTATCTCTATACACATGGAAATACCAATACCACTATCTCTATAAACATGGAAATATCTACACCGTCATCACTATAAACATGAAAATATCTACACCGCCATCTCCATAAACATGGAACTATCTTCACCACCATCTGTGTAAACATGGAAATATCTACAACACTGTCTGTATAAACATAGAAATAACTACAATGATATCTGTATAAAGATGGTAATATCTACACCGTGAGCTGTATTAACTTGGAAATATCTACACCGCTATCTGTATAAACATGGAAATACCAACACTGCTGTCTGTATAAAGATGGAAATATCTACAACGCTATCTGTATAAACATGGAAATATCTACACCACCATGTATATAAACATGAAAATATCAACACTGTCATCTGTATAAACATGGAAATATATACACAGCCATCTCTAAATACATGGAAATAAGTACACCGCTATCTGTATAAACATGGAAATATCTGCACTGCTATCTGTATAAACATGTAAAGATCTACACCTCTATCTGTATAAACATGGAAATATCTACACCGCTATCTGTATGAAGGTGGAAATATTTACACCGCGAGCTGTATAAACATGGAAATATCTACATCGCTATCTGTATAAACATGGAAATATCTACACCGCTATCTCTATAAACATGGAAATATATACAATGCCATCTCTATAAACATAGAAATATCTACACCGACATCTACATAAACAAGGATATATCAACACCGCCATCTGTACAAACATGGAAATATCTACACAGATATCTGAAAACATGGAACTATCTACACCGCTATCTGTATAAACATGGAAATACCTACCCAGCTAACTCTATAAATATGGAAATATCTACACTGCTATCTGTATAAACATGGAAATATCTACACCGTTATCTGTATAAACATGGAGATATCTACATGGCTATCTTTATAAAGATGGAAAAACCTACACCGCCATCTGTATAAACCTGGAAATACGTACACAGTCATCTCTATAATCATGGAAATACCTACACCAGCATCTGTATAATAATGGAAATATCTACACTGCCATAGGTATAAACATGGAAATATCTACACAGCCATCTCTACAAACATGGAAATAACTACACCACTATCTGTATAAAAATGGAAATAGCCACACCGCTATCTGTATAAACATGGAAATGTCTACACCGCTGTCTGTATAATCATGGAAATATCTACACCGCTATATGTATAAATATGGAAATAACTACACCACTATCTCTATAACCATGGAAATATCTGCACCGCTATCTGTATAAACATAGAAAGAACTACACTGCTATCTCTATAAACATGGAAATATCTACTCCGCCATCTGTATAAACATGGAAATATCTCCACCGCTATGTGCATAAAAATGGAAATATCTACTCCGCTATCTGTATAAACATGATAATATCAACACCGCTATCTGTATAAACCTGGAAATATCTACACCGCTATCTCTATAAACATGGAAATATCTACACCGCCATCTGTATAAACCTGGAAATATCTACACAGTCATCGGTATAAACATGGAAATATCTACACCACCATCTCTATAAACATGGAAATACCTACACTGCCAACGGTATACAAATGGAAATACCAACACAGCCATCAGTATAAACATGGAAATATCTACACCGCTATCTCTATACACATGGAAATACCCACACCGCTACCTCTATAAACATGGAAATATCTACAGCGCAATCTCTATAAACAGGGAAATATCTACACCGCCATCTCTATAAACATGAAAATATCTACACCACCATCTCCATAAAGATGGAAATAACTACACCACCATTTGTGTAAACATGGAAATAACGATACCGATATCTGTATAAACATGGAAATATCTACACTGGCATCTGTATAACGATGGAAATATCAACAATGTGAGCTGAATAAACATGAAAATATCTACACTGCTATCTGTATAAACATGGAAATACCAACACCGGTATCTGTATAAACATGGAAATACCTACACCACTATCTCTATACACTTGGAAATATCTACACCGCTATCTGTATAAACATGGAAATATCTACACCGCCTTCTGTATAAACATGGAAATATCTCCACTACGATCTGTATGAACATGGATATATCTGCAATGCTATCTGTATAACCATGGAAATACATACACCATTATCTGTATAAACATGAAAATACCTAAACTGCTATCTGTATAAACATGGAAATACCTACACCACTACCTGTAAAAACTTGGAACTATCTACACCATTATCTGTATAAACATGCAAACATATACAATGCTATCTGTGTAAACATGGAAATATCTACACCGCTGTCTGTGTAAACATGGAAATATTTACACCACTATCGGTGTAAAGATTGAAATATCTACAGCATAATCTGTGCAACGATGGAAATACCTACACCTCTATCTGTGTAAAGGTGGAAATAACTACACCGCAATCTGTGCAAATATGGAAATATCTACACCGCAATCTGTGTAGACTTGGTAATATCTACAACGTTAACTGTATAAACATGGAAGTATCTACACCACTATCTGTATAAACTTGGAAATATCTACACCGCCATCTGTATAAACATGGAAATATCTACACCGACATCTGAATAAACATGGAAATATCTACAACGCCATCTGTATAAATATGGAAGTATCTACACCGTTATCTCTATGAACATGGAAATATCTACACCGCTATCTGTATAATCATGGAAATATCTACACCGCTATCTGTATAAACATGCAAATATATACAACGCTATCTGTGTAAACATGGAAATATCTACACTGCTGTCTGTGTAAACATGGAAATATCTACACCACTATCTGTGTAAAGATTGAAATATCTACAGCACAATCTGTGCAACGATGGAAATTTCTTCACCACTATCTGTTTAAAAATGGAAATATCTACACCGCAATCTGAGCAAAGATGGAAATATCTACACCGCTATCTGCATAAACATCTAAATATCTACACCACCATCTGTATAAACATGGAAATACCTACACCGCCATCTGTATAAACTTGGAAATATCAACACCGCCATCTGTATAATAATGGAAATACCCACACCGCCAACAGTATAAACATGGAAATATCTACACCGCCATCTGTGAAAACATGGAAATATCTACACAGTCATTTGCATAAACATGGAAATATCTACACCTCCGAGAGTATAAGCATGGAAATATCTACACTGCCTTCTGTATACACATGGAAATAGCTTCACAGCAATCTGTATAAACATGGAAATATATACACCGCTATCTCTAAAAACACGGAAATTCCTACACCGCTATCTGTATAAAAATGGAAATATCTACACCGCTATCTGCATGTACATGGAAATACCTTCACCACTATCTTTATAAACTTGGAAAAACCTACAACACTATCTGTATAAACATGGAAATATCCACATCGCCATCTGAATAAACATGGAAATATCTTCACCGCGATCTGTATGAACATGAAATTACGTTCACTGCTATCTGTATAAACATGGAAATATCTAGACCGTTATCTGTATAAACATGCAAATATCTACACCGTTATGTGTATAAACATGGAAATGTCTACACAACCATGTGTAGAAACATGGAAATATCTACACCGCTATCTCTATAAACACGGAAATACCTACAGCGCTATCTCTATAAACATGGAAATATCTACACCGCTATCTCTATAAATATGGAAATAACTACACCGCTTTCTTTATACACATGGAAATATCTACACCGCTATGTGTATGAACATGGAGATATCTACAATACTATCTCTATATACATGGAAATATCTACACCGCCATCTGCAAAAACATGGAAATACCTTCACATTCGTCTGTATAAACATGGAAATAGCTACACCACCGTCTGTATAAACATGGAAATAACTACACTGCCATCTGTATACACATGGAAATACCTTCACAGCCATCTGCATAAACATGGAAATATGTACAGCGCTATCTCTAAAAACATGGAAATACCTACACTGCTATCTCTATAAATATGGAAATACTTACACCGCTATCTCTATAAACATGGAAATATCTCCACTGCCATCTCAATACACATGAAAATATCTACACCGCCATCTCCATAAACATGGAACTATCTACACCACCATCTCAATAAACATGGAAATATTTACGCTGCCATCTGTATAAACACGGAACTAACTACACCGCCATCTGTATAAACATGGAAATATCTACACCGCAATCTTTGTAAACATGGAAATATCTACAATGCCATCTGTATAAACATGGAAATACCAACACCGCTATCTGTATAAACATGGAAATAGGTACACCGCGATCTATTTAAACATGGAAATATCTACACCGCTATCTGTATAAACATGGATATATCTACACCGCTACCTGTATAAACATGGAAATATCTACACCGCCATCTGTAAAAACATGGAAATATCTACAGAGTCATCTGTATAAAAATGGAAATATCTACACCTCCGTGAGTATAAACTTGGAAATATCTACACTGCCATCTGTATACACATGGAAATATCTACACAGCCATGAGTATAAACACGGAAATATCTACACCGTTATCTCTATAAACATGAAAATTCCAACACCTCTATATGTATAAACATGGAAATATCTACACCGCTATCTGTATAAACATGGAAATACCTACACCAATATATCCTTAAATATGGAAATATCTACACCGCTATCTCTATAAACATGGAAATGTCTACACCGCTATCTGTATAAACTTGGAAATATCTAAACCGCCATCCCTATAAACGTTGGTATATCTACAAATCTATCTCTGTAAACATGGAAATATATAAACTGCTATCTCTATAAGCATGGAAATATCAACAATGCTGTCTGTGTAAACATGGAAATATCTACACCGCTATCTGTATAAACATTGAAATATCTACACCGCTATCTGTATAAACATGGAAATATCTACACAACCATCTGTATAAACATGGAAATATCTACCCCGCTATCTCTATAAACATGGAAATACCTACACCGCTATCTCTATAAACATGGAAATATCTACACCACTATCTCTATAAACATGAATATAACTACACCGCCATCTCCATAAACATGAAAATATCTACACTGTCATCTCCATAAACATGGAACTATCTACACCGCCATCTGTATAAACATGGAAATATCAACACTGCCATCTGTGTACACATGGAAATATCTACACAGCCATCTGTATAAACAAGGAAATATCTACACCGTTATCTCTGTTAACATGGAAATAAATACACCACTATCTCTATAAACATGGAAATATCTACACCACTATCTGTATAAACATGTAAATATCTACACCTCCATCTCTATAAATATGAAAATATCTACACTGCCATCTCCATAATCATTGAACTATCTACACCGCCATCTGTATAAATATGGAAATATCTACACCGCCATTTCAATAAACATGGAAATATCTACAATGCCATCTATATAAAGATGTAAGTATCTACTCCGCGAGGTAAATAAACATGGAAATATCTACACCGATATCTGTATAAACATGGAAATATCAACACTGCCATCTGGATAATCATGAAAAAATCCACACCGCAATCTGCCTAAACATGGAAATATCTACACTGCAATTTGGAAAAACATGGAAATATCTACACAGTCATCTGTATAAACTTGGAAATATCTACACCTCCGTGAGTATAAACATCGAAATATCTACACTGCCATCTGTATACACATGGAAATATCTCCACAGCTATCAGTATAAACATGGAAACATCTACACCGCTATCTCTATAAACATGGAAATACCTACACCGCTTTCTGTATAAACATGGAAATGTCTACACCAATATCTGTATAAACATGGAAATACCGACACCACTACCTGTATAAACTTGGAAATATCTACACTGCTATCTGCATAAACATGGAAATATCTACACCGCCATCTGTATAAACATGGAAATATCTCCACCGCTATGTGCATAAACATGGAAATATCTACTCCGCTATCTGTATAAACATGAAAATATCAACACCGCTCTCTGTATAAACACGCTAACATCCTGACCGCTATCTGTATAGACATGGAAATATCTACACCGATATCTCTATAAACATGGAAATATCTACACCGACATCTGTATAAACGTGGAAATCTCTACACAGTCATCTGTATAAACATGGAAATACCTACACCACCATCTCTATAAACATGGAAATATCTACACTGCCTTCGGTATACAAATGGAAATATCTACACAGCCATCAGTATAAACATGGAAACATCTAAACCTCTATCTCTATACACATGGAAATACCTACACCGCTATCTCTATAAACATGGAAATATCTACACCGCCATGTCTATAAACATGAAAATATCTACACCACCATCTCCATAAAGATGGAACTATCTACACCACCATTTGCGTAAACATGGAAATAACGACACCGATATCTGTATTAACATGGAAATATCTACACTGCCATCTGTATAACGATGGAAATATCTTCATCGTGAGCTGAATAAACATGGAAATGTCTACAACGCTATCTGTATAAACATGGAAATACCAACACCGCTATCTGTATAAACATGGAAATATCTACTCCGCTATCTGTATAAACATGGAAATACCAACACAGCTACCTGTATAAACATGGAAATATCGACACCGCTATCAGTATAAACATGGAAATATCTACACCACTATACCCATAAACATGGAAGTACCTACAACGCCATCTCTATAAACATGGAAATATCTACAATGCTATCTGTATAAACGTGGATATATCTTCACCGCTATCTGTATAAATTTGGAAATATCTACACCAAGATCTGTATAAACATGGAAATATCCACACCACTATCTGTATAAACATGGAAATATCCACACCGACATCTCTATAAACATGGAAATGTCTACACCGCTATCTGGATAAACTTGGAAATACCAAAACCGCTCTCTCCATAAACGTGGAGATATCTACAATGCTATCTGTGTAAACATGAAAATATATAAACCACTATCTCTATAAACATGGAAACATATACAATGCTATCTGTGTAAACATGGAAATATCTACAACTCTATCTGTATAAACATGGAAATACCTACACCGCAATCTGTATAAACATGGAAATATCTACAAAACCATCTGTATATCTTGGAAATATCTACATCGCTATCTCTATAAACATAGAAATATCTATACCGCTATCTATATAAACATGGAAATACCTACACCACTATTTCTATAAACATGGAAATATCTACACCGCCATCTCTATAAACATGAAAATATCTACACTGCCATCTCCATAATCATGGAACTATCTACACCACCATCTGTATATACATGGAAATATCTACACCACCATCAGTATAAACAAGGAAATATCTACACCGTGAGCTGTAGAAACATGGAAATATCTACACCGCTATCTGTGTAAACATGGAAATATCTATACCGCGATCTGTATAATCATGGAAATATCAACACCGCCATCTGTATAATCATGGAAATATCCACACCGCCATCAGTATAATCATGGAAATATCTAAACCGCCATCTGTAAAAATCTGGAAATATCTACACAGTCATCTGTAAAAACATGGAAATATCTACACTGCCATCTGTACACACATGGAAATATCTACATGGACATCAGTATAAACATGGAAATATCTACACCGCTATCTCTATAAACATGGATATTACTACACCGCTATCTGTATAAACATGGAAATGTCTACACCGCTATCTGTATAAACATGGAAATACCTACACCACTATATCTTTAAATATGGAAATATCCACACTGCTATCTCTATAAACATGGAAATGTTTACACCGCTATCTGTATAAACTTGGAAATATCTAAACTGCTGTCTGTATAAATTTAGAAATAACTACAACGCTATCTGTGAAACATGGAAATACATAAACCACTATCTCTATAAACATGGAAATATCTACAACGCTATCTGTGTAAACATGGAAATATCTACACCGCTATCTGTATAAACATGGAAATAACTAGTCCACTATCTGTCTAAACATGGAAATAACTACACCGCTAACTCTATAAACATGGATATATCTACACCGACATCTATAAAAACATGGAAATACCTACACAGTCATCTGTATAAACATGGAAATATGTACACCTCCGTGAGTATAAACATGGAAATATCTACACTGCCATCTGCATACACATGGAAATATCTACACGGGCATCAGTATAAACATGGAAGTATCTACACCGCTATCTCTATAAACATGGAAATTCCTACACCGCTATCTGTATAAACATGGAAATATCTATACCGCTATCTGTATAAACATGGAAATATATTCCTCACTATCTGTGTAAAGGTTTAAGTATCTACACAGCTATCTGTGTAAACTTGGAAATATCTACACCGCTATCTGTGTATAGATGGAAATATCTACACCGCAATCTGTGCAAAGATGGAAATCTCTACACCGCTATCTCTGTAAACATGGAAATATCTACACCGCTATCTGTATAAACATGGAAATATCTACATCGCGATCTGTATAAACATGGAAATATCTACACCGCTGTCTCTTTAACATGGAAATATCTGCACCGCTCTCTGTATACACATGGAAATATCTACACCACTATGTCTATAAACATGGAAATATCTACACCGCAGTCGGTATACACATGGAAATATCTACACACCCATCTGTATAAACATGGAAATATCTACACCACTATCTCTATAAACATGGATATATCTCCACCACTACCTGTAGAAACATGGAAATATCTACACCGCCGTCTGTATCAACATGGAAATATCTACACTGCTATCTGTATAAATATGTAAATATCTACACTGCTATCTCTATAAACCTGGAAATAACTGCACTGCCATGTGTTTAAGCATGCGAATATCCTCACAGCCATCTGTATAAACATGGAAATATCTACACCACCATCTCTATAAACATGGAAATATCTACACCGCTATCTGTAAAAACATGGAAATGTCAACATCGCTATCTGCATAAAGATGGAAACATCTCCACCGCTATCTGTATAAACATTGAAATATCTACACCGCTATCTGTATAAACATGGAAATATCTACACCACTATCTCTATAAACATGAATATAACTACACCGCCATCTCCATAAACATGAAAATATCTACACTGTCATCTCCATAAACATGGAACTATCTACACCGCCATCTGTATAAACATGGAAATATCTACACTGCCATCTGTGTACACATGGAAATATCTACACAGCCATCTGTATAAACAAGGAAATATCTACACCGTTATCTCTGTTAACATGGAAATAAATACACCACTATCTCTATAAACATGGAAATATCTACACCACTATCTGTATAAACATGTAAATATCTACACCTCCATCTCTATAAATATGAAAATATCTACACTGCCATCTCCATAATCATTGAACTATCTACACCGCCATCTGTATAAATATGGAAATATCTACACCGCCATCTGAATAAACATGGAAATATCTACAATGCCATCTTTATAAAGATGTAAGTATCTACTCCGCGAGGTAAATAAACATGGAAATATCTACACCGATATCTGTATAAACATGGAAATATCAACACTGCCATCTGCATAATCATGAAAAAATCCACACCGCAATCTGCCTAAACATGGAAATATCTACACTGCAATTTGGAAAAACATGGAAATATCTACACAGTCATCTGTATAAACTTGGAAATATCTACACCTCCGTGAGTATAAACATCGAAATATCTACACTGCCATGTGTATACACATGGAAATATCTCCACAGCTATCAGTATAAACATGGAAACATCTACACCGCTATCTCTATAAACATGGAAATACCTACACCGCTTTCTGTATAAACATGGAAATGCCTACACCAATATCTGTATAAACATGGAAATACCGACACCACTACCTGTATAAACTTGGAAATATCTACACTGCTATCTGCATAAACATGGAAATATCTACACCGCCATCTGTATAAACATGGAAATATCTCCACCGCTATGTGCATAAACATGGAAATATCTACTCCGCTATCTGTATAAACATGAAAATATCAACACCGCTCTCTGTATAAACACGCTAACATCCTCACCGCTATCTGTATAGACATGGAAATATCTACACCGATATCTCTATAAACATGGAAATATCTACACCGCCATCTGTATAAACGTGGAAATCTCTACACAGTCATCTGTATAAACATGGAAATACCTACACCACCATCTCTATAAACATGGAAATATCTACACTGCCTTCGGTATACAAATGGAAATATCTACACAGCCATCAGTATAAACATGGAAACATCTAAACCTCTATCTCTGTACACATGGAAATACCTACACCGCTATCTCTATAAACATGGAAATATCTACACCGCAATCTCTATAAACATGGAAATATCTACACCGCCATCTCTATAAACATGAAAATATCTACACCACCATCTCCATAAAGATGGAACTATCTACACCACCATTTGCGTAAACATGGAAATAACGACACCGATATCTGTATTAACATGGAAATATCTACACTGCCATCTGTATAACGATGGAAGTATCTTCATCGTGAGCTGAATAAACATGGAAATGTCTACAACGCTATCTGTATAAACATGGAAATACCAACACCGCTATCTGTATAAACATGGAAATATCTACTCCGCTATCTGTATAAACATGGAAATACCAACACAGCTACCTGTATAAACATGGAAATATCGACACCGCTATCAGTATAAACATGGAAATATCTACACCACTATACCCATAAACATGGAAGTACCTACAACGCCATCTCTATAAACATGGAAATATCTACAATGCTATCTGTATAAACGTGGATATATCTTCACCGCTATCTGTATAAATTTGGAAATCTCTACACCAAGATCTGTATAAACATGGAAATATCTACACCACTATCTGTATAAACATGGAAATATCCACACCGATATCTCTATAAACATGGAAATGTCTACACCGCTATCTGGATAAACTTGGAAATACCAAAACCGCTCTCTCCATAAACGTGGAGATATCTACAATGCTATCTGTGTAAACATGGAAATATATAAACCACTATCTCTATAAACATGGAAACATATACAATGCTATCTGTGTAAACATGGAAATATCTACAACTCTATCTGTATAAACATGGAAATACCTACACCGCAATCTGTATAAACATGGAAATATCTACAAAACCATCTGTATATCTTGGAAATATCTACATCGCTACCTGTATAAACATAGAAATATCTATACCGCTATCTATATAAACATGGAAATACCTACACCACTATCTCTATAAACATGGAAATATCTACACCGCCATCTCTATAAACATGAAAATATCTACACTGTCATCTCCATAATCGTGGAACTATCTACACCGCCATCTGTATATACATGGAAATATCTACACCACCATCAGTATAAACAAGGAAATATCTACACCGTGAGCTGTAGAAACATGGAAATATCTACACCGCTATCTGTGTAAACATGGAAATATCTATACCGCGATCTGTATAATCATGGAAATATCAACACCGCCATCTGTATAATCATGGAAATATCCACACCGCCATCAGTATAATCATGGAAATATCTAAACCGCCATCTGTAAAAATCTGGAAATATCTACACAGTCATCTGTAAAAACATGGAAATATCTACACTGCCATCTGTACACACATGGAAATATCTACATGGACATCAGTATAAACATGGAAATATCTACACCGCTATCTCTATAAACATGGATATTACTACACCGCTATCTGTATAAACATGGAAATGTCTACACCGCTATCTGTATAAACATGGAAATACCTACACCACTATATCTTTAAATATGGAAATATCCACACTGCTATCTCTATAAACATGGAAATGTTTACACCGCTATCTGTATAAACTTGGAAATATCTAAACTGCTGTCTGTATAAATTTAGAAATAACTACAACGCTATCTGTGAAACATGGAAATACATAAACCACTATCTCTATAAACATGGAAATATCTACAACGCTATCTGTGTAAACATGGAAATATCTACACCGCTATCTGTATAAACATGGAAATAACTAGTCCACTATCTGTCTAAACATGGAAATAACTACACCGCTAACTCTATAAACATGGATATATCTACACCGACATCTATAAAAACATGGAAATACCTACACAGTCATCTGTATAAACATGGAAATATGTACACCTCCGTGTGTATAAACATGGAAATATCTACACTGCCATCTGTATACACATGGAAATATCTACACGGGCATCAGTATAAACATGGAAGTATCTACACCGCTATCTCTATAAACATGGAAATTCCTACACCGCTATCTGTATAAACATGGAAATATCTATACCGCTATCTGTATAAACATGGAAATATATTCCTCACTATCTGTGTAAAGGTTTAAGTATCTACACAGCTATCTGTGTAAACTTGGAAATATCTACACCGCTATCTGTGTATAGATGGAAATATCTACACCGCAATCTGTGCAAAGATGGAAATCTCTACACCGCTATCTCTGTAAACATGGAAATATCTACACCGCTATCTGTATAAACATGGAAATATCTACATCGCGATCTGTATAAACATGGAAATATCTACACCGCTGTCTCTTTAACATGGAAATATCTGCACCGCTCTCTGTATACACATGGAAATATCTACACCACTATGTCTATAAACATGGAAATATCTACACCGCAGTCGGTATACACATGGAAATATCTACACACCCATTTGTATAAACATGGAAATATCTACACCACTATCTCTATAAACATGGATATATCTCCACCACTACCTGTAGAAACATGGAAATATCTACACCGCCGTCTGTATCAACATGGAAATATCTACACTGCTATCTGTATAAATATGTAAATATCTACACTGCTATCTCTATAAACCTGGAAATAACTGCACTGCCATGTGTTTAAGCATGCGAATATCCTCACAGCCATCTGTATAAACATGGAAATATCTACACCACCATCTCTATAAACATGGAAATATCTACACCGCTATCTGTAAAAACATGGAAATGTCAACATCGCTATCTGCATAAAGATGGAAACATCTCCACCGCTATCTGTATAAACATTGAAATATCTACACCGCTATCTGTATAAACATGGAAATATCTACACCACTATCACTATAAACATGAATATAACTACACCGCCATCTCCATAAACATGAAAATATCTACACTGTCATCTCCATAAACATGGAACTATCTACACCGCCATCTGTATAAACATGGAAATATCTACACTGCCATCTGTGTACACATGGAAATATCTACACAGCCATCTGTATAAACAAGGAAATATCTACACCGTTATCTCTGTTAACATGGAAATAAATACACCACTATCTCTATAAACATGGAAATATCTACACCACTATCTGTATAAACATGTAAATATCTACACCTCCATCTCTATAAATATGAAAATATCTACACTGCCATCTCCATAATCATTGAACTATCTACACCGCCATCTGTATAAATATGGAAATATCTACACCGCCATCTGAATAAACATGGAAATATATACAATGCCATCTATATAAAGATGTAAGTATCTACTCCGCGAGGTAAATAAACATGGAAATATCTACACCGATATCTGTATAAACATGGAAATATCAACACTGCCATCTGCATAATCATGAAAAAATCCACACCGCAATCTGCCTAAACATGGAAATATCTACACTGCAATTTGGAAAAACATGGAAATATCTACACAGTCATCTGTATAAACTTGGAAATATCTACACCTCCGTGAGTATAAACATCGAAATATCTACACTGCCATCTGTATACACATGGAAATATCTCCACAGCTATCAGTATAAACATGGAAACATCTACACCGCTATCTCTATAAACATGGAAATACCTACACCGCTTTCTGTATAAACATGGAAATGCCTACACCAATATCTGTATAAACATGGAAATACCGACACCACTACCTGTATAAACTTGGAAATATCTACACTGCTATCTGCATAAACATGGAAATATCTACACCGCCATCTGTATAAACATGGAAATATCTCCACCGCTATGTGCATAAACATGGAAATATCTACTCTGCTATCTGTATAAACATGAAAATATCAACACCGCTCTCTGTATAAACACGCTAACATCCTCACCGCTATCTGTATAGACATGGAAATATCTACACCGATATCTCTATAAACATGGAAATATCTACACCGCCATCTGTATAAACGTGGAAATCTCTACACAGTCATCTGTATAAACATGGAAATACCTACACCACCATCTCTATAAACATGGAAATATCTACACTGCCTTCGGTATACAAATGGAAATATCTACACAGCCATCAGTATAAACATGGAAACATCTAAACCTCTATCTCTGTACACATGGAAATACCTACACCGCTATCTCTATAAACATGGAAATATCTACACTGCAATCTCTATAAACATGGAAATATCTACACCGCCATCTCTATAAACATGAAAATATCTACACCACCATCTCCATAAAGATGGAACTATCTACACCACCATTTGCGTAAACATGGAAATAACGACACCGATATCTGTATTAACATGGAAATATCTACACTGCCATCTGTATAACGATGGAAGTATCTTCATCGTGAGCTGAATAAACATGGAAATGTCTACAACGCTATCTGTATAAACATGGAAATACCAACACCGCTATCTGTATAAACATGGAAATATCTACTCCGCTATCTGTATAAACATGGAAATACCAACACAGCTACCTGTATAAACATGGAAATATCGACACCGCTATCAGTATAAACATGGAAATATCTACACCACTATACCCATAAACATGGAAGTACCTACAATGCCATCTCTATAAACATGGAAATATCTACAATGCTATCTGTATAAACGTGGATATATCTTCACCGCTATCTGTATAAATTTGGAAATCTCTACACCAAGATCTGTATAAACATGGAAATATCTACACCACTATCTGTATAAACATGGAAATATCCACACCGATATCTCTATAAACATGGAAATGTCTACACCGCTATCTGGATAAACTTGGAAATACCAAAACCGCTCTCTCCATAAACGTGGAGATATCTACAATGCTATCTGTGTAAACATGGAAATATATAAACCACTATCTCTATAAACATGGAAACATATACAATGCTATCTGTGTAAACATGGAAATATCTACAACTCTATCTGTATAAACATGGAAATACCTACACCGCAATCTGTATAAACATGGAAATATCTACAAAACCATCTGTATATCTTGGAAATATCTACATCGCTATCTGTATAAACATAGAAATATCTATACCGCTATCTATATAAACATGGAAATACCTACACCACTATCTCTATAAACATGGAAATATCTACACCGCCATCTCTATAAACATGAAAATATCTACACTGTCATCTCCATAATCGTGGAACTATCTACACCGCCATCTGTATATACATGGAAATATCTACACCACCATCAGTATAAACAAGGAAATATCTACACCGTGAGCTGTAGAAACATGGAAATATCTACACCGCTATCTGTGTAAACATGGAAATATCTATACCGCGATCTGTATAATCATGGAAATATCAACACCGCCATCTGTATAATCATGGAAATATCCACACCGCCATCAGTATAATCATGGAAATATCTAAACCGCCATCTGTAAAAATCTGGAAATATCTACACAGTCATCTGTAAAAACATGGAAATATCTACACTGCCATCTGTACACACATGGAAATATCTACATGGACATCAGTATAAACATGGAAATATCTACACCGCTATCTCTATAAACATGGATATTACTACACCGCTATCTGTATAAACATGGAAATGTCTACACCGCTATCTGTATAAACATGGAAATACCTACACCACTATATCTTTAAATATGGAAATATCCACACTGCTATCTCTATAAACATGGAAATGTTTACACCGCTATCTGTATAAACTTGGAAATATCTAAACTGCTGTCTGTATAAATTTAGAAATAACTACAACGCTATCTGTGAAACATGGAAATACATAAACCACTATCTCTATAAACATGGAAATATCTACAACGCTATCTGTGTAAACATGGAAATATCTACACCGCTATCTGTATAAACATGGAAATACCTACTCCACTATCTGTATAAACATGGAAATAACTACACCGCTAACTCTATAAACATGGATATATCTACACCGACATCTATAAAAACATGGAAATACCTACACAGTCATCTGTATAAACATGGAAATATGTACACCTCCGTGAGTATAAACATGGAAATATCTACACTGCCATCTGTATACACATGGAAATATCTACACGGGCATCAGTATAAACATGGAAGTATCTACACCGCTATCTCTATAAACATGGAAATTCCTACACCGCTATCTGTATAAACATGGAAATATCTATACCGCTATCTGTATAAACATGGAAATATATTCCTCACTATCTGTGTAAAGGTTTAATATCTACACAGCTATCGGTGTAAACTTGGAAATATCTACACCGCTATCTGTGTATAGATGGAAATATCTACACCACAATCTGTGCAAAGATGGAAATATCTACACCGCTATCTCTGTAAACATGGAAATATCTACACCGCTATCTGTATAAACATGGAAATATCTACATCGCGATCTGTATAAACATGGAAATATCTACACCGCTGTCTCTTTAACATGGAAATATCTGCACCGCTCTCTGTATACACATGGAAATATCTACACCACTATGTCTATAAACATGGAAATATCTACACCGCAGTCGGTATACACATGGAAATATCTACACACCCATCTGTATAAACATGGAAATATCTACACCACTATCTCTATAAACATGGATATATCTCCACCACTACCTGTAGAAACATGGAAATATCTACACCGCCGTCTGTATCAACATGGAAATATCTACACTGATATCTGTATAAATATGTAAATATCTACACTGCTATCTCTATAAACCTGGAAATAACTGCACTGCCATGTGTTTAAGCATGCGAATATCCTCACAGCCATCTGTATAAACATGGAAATATCTACACCACCATCTCTATAAACATGGAAATATCTACACCGCTATCTGTAAAAACATGGAAATGTCAACATCGCTATCTGCATAAAGATGGAAACATCTCCACCGCTATCTGTATAAACATTGAAATATCTACACCGCTATCTGTATAAACATGGAAATATCTACACCACTATCTGTATAAACATGGAAAATCTACACCACCATCTCTATAAACATGGAAATATCTACACTGCCGTTTGCATACAAATGGAAATATCTACAAAGCCATCTGTATAAACATGGAAATATCTACTCTGCTATCTCTATTAACATGGAAATACCTACACAGCTATCTCTAGAATCATGGAAATATCTACACCGCAATCTGTATAAACAAGGAAATATCTACACCGCCATCTCTATAAACATGAAAATATCTACACCGCCATCTACATAATCATGGAACTAACTACACCACCATCTGTATAAACTTGGAAATATCTACACCGCTTTCTGTATAAACATGGAAACTTCTACACTTCCATCTGTATATACATGGAAATATCTATACCGCGAGCTGTATAAACATGGAAATATATAAACTGCTATCCGTATAAACATGGAAATACCAACACCGCTATCTCTATAAACGTGGAAATATCTACACCGCTCTCTGTATAAACATGGAAATATCTACACCACTATCTCTATAAACATGGAAATACCTACACCGACATCTCTATAAACATGGAAATACATTAACTGCTATCCGTATAAACATGGAAATATCTACAACACTAATTGGGTAAACATGGAAATATCAACACTGCCATCTGTATACACATGGAACTATCTACAGAGCCATCAGTATAAATATGGAAACATCCACACCGCTATCTCTATACACATGGAAATACCAATACCACTATCTCTATAAACATGGAAATATCTACACCGTCATCACTATAAACATGAAAATATCTACACCGCCATCTCCATAAACATGGAACTATCTTCACCACCATCTGTGTAAACATGGAAATATCTACAACACTGTCTGTATAAACATAGAAATAACTACAATGATATCTGTATAAAGATGGTAATATCTACACCGTGAGCTGTATTAACTTGGAAATATCTACATCGCTATCTGTATAAACATGGAAATACCAACACTGCTGTCTGTATAAAGATGGAAATATCTACAACGCTATCTGTATAAACATGGAAATATCTACACCACCATGTATATAAACATGAAAATATCAACACTGTCATCTGTATAAACATGGAAATATATACACAGCCATCTCTAAATACATGGAAATAAGTACACCGCTATCTGTATAAACATGGAAATATCTGCACCGCTATCTGTATAAACATGTAAAGATCTACACCTCTATCTGTATAAACATGGAAATATCTACACCGCTATCTGTATGAAGGTGGAAATATTTACACCGCGAGCTGTATAAACATGGAAATATCTACATCACTATCTGTATAAACATGGAAATATCTACACCGCTATCTCTATAAACATGGAAATATATACAATGCCATCTCTATAAACATAGAAATATCTACACCGACATCTACATAAACAAGGATATATCAACACCGCCATCTGTACAAACATGGAAATATCTACACAGATATCTGAAAACATGGAACTATCTACACCGCTATCTGTATAAACATGGAAATACCTACCCAGCTAACTCTATAAATATGGAAATATCTACACTGCTATCTGTATAAACATGGAAGTATCTACACCGTTATCTGTATAAACATGGAGATATCTACATGGCTATCTTTATAAAGATGGAAAAACCTACACCGCCATCTGTATAAACCTGGAAATACGTACACAGTCATCTCTATAATCATGGAAATACCTACACCAGCATCTGTATAATAATGGAAATATCTACACTGCCATAGGTATAAACATGGAAATATCTACACAGCCATCTCTACAAACATGGAAATAACTACACCACTATCTGTATAAAAATGGAAATAGCCACACCGCTATCTGTATAAACATGGAAATGTCTACACCGCTGTCTGTATAATCATGGAAATATCTACACCGCTATATGTATAAATATGGAAATAACTACACCACTATCTCTATAACCATGGAAATATCTGCACCGCTATCTGTATAAACATAGAAAGAACTACACTGCTATCTCTATAAACATGGAAATATCTACTCCGCCATCTGTATAAACATGGAAATATCTCCACCGCTATGTGCATAAAAATGGAAATATCTACTCCGCTATCTGTATAAACATGATAATATCAACACCGCTATCTGTATAAACCTGGAAATATCTACACCGCTATCTCTATAAACATGGAAATATCTACACCGCCATCTGTATAAACCTGGAAATATCTACACAGTCATCGGTATAAACATGGAAATATCTACACCACCATCTCTATAAACATGGAAATACCTACACTGCCAACGGTATACAAATGGAAATACCTACACAGCCATCAGTATAAACATGGAAATATCTACACCGCTATCTCTATACACATGGAAATACCCACACCGCTACCTCTATAAACATGGAAATATCTACAGCGCAATCTCTATAAACAGGGAAATATCTACACCGCCATCTCTATAAACATGAAAATATCTACACCACCATCTCCATAAAGATGGAAATAACTACACCACCATTTGTGTAAACATGGAAATAACGATACCGATATCTGTATAAACATGGAAATATCTACACTGGCATCTGTATAACGATGGAAATATCAACAATGTGAGCTGAATAAACATGAAAATATCTACACCGCTATCTGTATAAACATGGAAATACCAACACCGGTATCTGTATAAACATGGAAATACCTACACCACTATCTCTATACACTTGGAAATGTCTACACCGCTATCTGTATAAACATGGAAATATCTACACCGCCTTCTGTATAAACATGGAAATATCTCCACTACGATCTGTATGAACATGGAAATATCTACAATGCTATCTGTATAACCATGGAAATACATACACCATTATCTGTATAAACATGAAAATACCTAAACTGCTATCTGTATAAACATGGAAATACCTACACCACTACCTGTAAAAACTTGGAACTATCTACACCATTATCTGTATAAACATGCAAACATATACAATGCTATCTGTGTAAACATGGAAATATCTACACCGCTGTCTGTGTAAACATGGAAATATTTACACCACTATCGGTGTAAAGATTGAAATATCTACAGCATAATCTGTGCAACGATGGAAATACCTACACCTCTATCTGTGTAAAGGTGGAAATAACTACACCGCAATCTGTGCAAATATGGAAATATCAACACCGCAATCTGTGTAGACTTGGTAATATCTACAACGTTAACTGTATAAACATGGAAGTATCTACACCACTATCTGTATAAACTTGGAAATATCTACACCGCCATCTGTATAAACATGGAAATATCTACACCGACATCTGAATAAACATGGAAATATCTACAACGCCATCTGTATAAATATGGAAATATCTACACCGTTATCTCTATGAACATGGAAATATCTACACCGCTATCTGTATAATCATGGAAATATCTACACCGCTATCTGTATAAACATGCAAATATATACAACGCTATCTGTGTAAACATGGAAATATCTACACTGCTGTCTGTGTAAACATGGAAATATCTACACCACTATCTGTGTAAAGATTGAAATATCTACAGCACAATCTGTGCAACGATGGAAATTTCTTCACCACTATCTGTTTAAAAATGGAAATATCTACACCGCAATCTGAGCAAAGATGGAAATATCTACACCGCTATCTGCATAAACATCTAAATATCTACACCACCATCTGTATAAACATGGAAATACCTACACCGCCATCTGTATAAACTTGGAAATATCAACACCGCCATCTGTATAATAATGGAAATACCCACACCGCCAACAGTATAAACATGGAAATATCTACACCGCCATCTGTGAAAACATGGAAATATCTACACAGTCATTTGCATAAACATGGAAATATCTACACCTCCGAGAGTATAAGCATGGAAATATCTACACTGCCTTCTGTATACACATGGAAATAGCTTCACAGCAATCTGTATAAACATGGAAATATATACACCGCTATCTCTAAAAACACGGAAATTCCTACACCGCTATCTGTATAAAAATGGAAATATCTACACCGCTATCTGCATGTACATGGAAATACCTTCACCACTATCTTTATAAACTTGGAAAAACCTACAACACTATCTGTATAAACATGGAAATATCCACATCGCCATCTGAATAAACATGGAAATATCTTCACCGCGATCTGTATGAACATGAAATTACGTTCACTGCTATCTGTATAAACATGGAAATATCTAGACCGTTATCTGTATAAACATGCAAATATCTACACCGTTATGTGTATAAACATGGAAATGTCTACACAACCATGTGTAGAAACATGGAAATATCTACACCGCTATCTCTATAAACACGGAAATACCTACAGCGCTATCTCTATAAACATGGAAATATCTACACCGCTATCTCTATAAATATGGAAATAACTACACCGCTTTCTTTATACACATGGAAATATCTACACCGCTATGTGTATGAACATGGAGATATCTACAATACTATCTCTATATACATGGAAATATCTACACCGCCATCTGCAAAACATGGAAATACCTTCACATTCATCTGTATAAACATGGAAATATCTACACCACCGTCTGTATAAACATGGAAATAACTACACTGCCATCTGTATACACATGGAAATACCTTCACAGCCATCTGCATAAACATGGAAATATGTACAGCGCTATCTCTAAAAACATGGAAATACCTACACTGCTATCTCTATAAATATGGAAATACTTACACCGCTATCTCTATAAACATGGAAATATCTCCACTGCCATCTCAATACACATGAAAATATCTACACCGCCATCTCCATAAACATGGAACTATCTACACCACCATCTCAATAAACATGGAAATATTTACGCTGCCATCTGTATAAACACGGAACTAACTACACCGCCATCTGTATAAACATGGAAATATCTACACCGCAATCTTTGTAAACATGGAAATATCTACAATGCCATCTGTATAAACATGGAAATACCAACACCGCTATCTGTATAAACATGGAAATAGGTACACCGCGATCTATTTAAACATGGAAATATCTACACCGCTATCTGTATAAACATGGATATATCTACACCGCTACCTGTATAAACATGGAAATATCTACACCGCCATCTGTAAAAACATGGAAATATCTACAGAGTCATCTGTATAAAAATGGAAATATCTACACCTCCGTGAGTATAAACTTGGAAATATCTACACTGCCATCTGTATACACATGGAAATATCTACACAGCCATGAGTATAAACACGGAAATATCTACACCGTTATCTCTATAAACATGAAAATTCCAACACCTCTATATGTATAAACATGGAAATATCTACACCGCTATCTGTATAAACATGGAAATACCTACACCAATATATCCTTAAATATGGAAATATCTACACCGCTATCTCTATAAACATGGAAATGTCTACACCGCTATCTGTATAAACTTGGAAATATCTAAACCGCCATCCCTATAAACGTTGGTATATCTACAAATCTATCTCTGTAAACATGGAAATATATAAACTGCTATCTCTATAAGCATGGAAATATCAACAATGCTGTCTGTGTAAACATGGAAATATCTACACCGCTATCTGTATAAACATTGAAATATCTACACCGCTATCTGTATAAACATGGAAATATCTACACAACCATCTGTATAAACATGGAAATATCTACCCCGCTATCTCTATAAACATGGAAATACCTACACCGCTATCTCTATAAACATGGAAATATCTACACCACTATCTCTATAAACATGAATATAACTACATCGCCATCTCCATAAACATGAAAATATCTACACTGTCATCTCCATAAACATGGAACTATCTACACCGCCATCTGTATAAACATGGAAATATCAACACTGCCATCTGTGTACACATGGAAATATCTACACAGCCATCTGTATAAACAAGGAAATATCTACACCGTTATCTCTGTTAACATGGAAATAAATACACCACTATCTCTATAAACATGGAAATATCTACACCACTATCTGTATAAACATGTAAATATCTACACCTCCATCTCTATAAATATGAAAATATCTACACTGCCATCTCCATAATCATTGAACTATCTACACCGCCATCTGTATAAATATGGAAATATCTACACCGCCATTTCAATAAACATGGAAATATCTACAATGCCATCTATATAAAGATGTAAGTATCTACTCCGCGAGGTAAATAAACATGGAAATATCTACACCGATATCTGTATAAACATGGAAATATCAACACTGCCATCTGGATAATCATGAAAAAATCCACACCGCAATCTGCCTAAACATGGAAATATCTACACTGCAATTTGGAAAAACATGGAAATATCTACACAGTCATCTGTATAAACTTGGAAATATCTACACCTCCGTGAGTATAAACATCGAAATATCTACACTGCCATCTGTATACACATGGAAATATCTCCACAGCTATCAGTATAAACATGGAAACATCTACACCGCTATCTCTATAAACATGGAAATACCTACACCGCTTTCTGTATAAACATGGAAATGTCTACACCAATATCTGTATAAACATGGAAATACCGACACCACTACCTGTATAAACTTGGAAACATCTACACTGCTATCTGCATAAACATGGAAATATCTACACCGCCATCTGTATAAACATGGAAATATCTCCACCGCTATGTGCATAAACATGGAAATATCTACTCCGCTATCTGTATAAACATGAAAATATCAACACCGCTCTCTGTATAAACACGCTAACATCCTCACCGCTATCTGTATAGACATGGAAATATCTACACCGATATCTCTATAAACATGGAAATATCTACACCGACATCTGTATAAACGTGGAAATCTCTACACAGTCATCTGTATAAACATGGAAATACCTACACCACCATCTCTATAAACATGGAAATATCTACACTGCCTTCGGTATACAAATGGAAATATCTACACAGCCATCAGTATAAACATGGAAACATCTAAACCTCTATCTCTATACACATGGAAATACCTACACCGCTATCTCTATAAACATGGAAATATCTACACCGCCATGTCTATAAACATGAAAATATCTACACCACCATCTCCATAAAGATGGAACTATCTACACCACCATTTGCGTAAACATGGAAATAACGACACCGATATCTGTATTAACATGGAAATATCTACACTGCCATCTGTATAACGATGGAAATATCTTCATCGTGAGCTGAATAAACATGGAAATGTCTACAACGCTATCTGTATAAACATGGAAATACCAACACCGCTATCTGTATAAACATGGAAATATCTACTCCGCTATCTGTATAAACATGGAAATACCAACACAGCTACCTGTATAAACATGGAAATATCGACACCGCTATCAGTATAAACATGGAAATATCTACACCACTATACCCATAAACATGGAAGTACCTACAACGCCATCTCTATAAACATGGAAATATCTACAATGCTATCTGTATAAACGTGGATATATCTTCACCGCTATCTGTATAAATTTGGAAATATCTACACCAAGATCTGTATAAACATGGAAATATCCACACCACTATCTGTATAAACATGGAAATATCCACACCGACATCTCTATAAACATGGAAATGTCTACACCGCTATCTGGATAAACTTGGAAATACCAAAACCGCTCTCTCCATAAACGTGGAGATATCTACAATGCTATCTGTGTAAACATGGAAATATATAAACCACTATCTCTATAAACATGGAAACATATACAATGATATCTGTGTAAACATGGAAATATCTACAACTCTATCTGTATAAACATGGAAATACCTACACCGCAATCTGTATAAACATGGAAATATCTACAAAACCATCTGTATATCTTGGAAATATCTACATCGCTATCTCTATAAACATAGAAATATCTATACTGCTATCTATATAAACATGGAAATACCTACACCACTATTTCTATAAACATGGAAATATCTACACCGCCATCTCTATAAACATGAAAATATCTACACTGCCATCTCCATAATCATGGAACTATCTACACCGCCATCTGTATATACATGGAAATATCTACACCACCATCAGTATAAACAAGGAAATATCTACACCGTGAGCTGTAGAAACATGGAAATATCTACACCGCTATCTGTGTAAACATGGAAATATCTATACCGCGATCTGTATAATCATGGAAATATCAACACCGCCATCTGTATAATCATGGAAATATCCACACCGCCATCAGTATAATCATGGAAATATCTAAACCGCCATCTGTAAAAATCTGGAAATATCTACACAGTCATCTGTAAAAACATGGAAATATCTACACTGCCATCTGTACACACATGGAAATATCTACATGGACATCAGTATAAACATGGAAATATCTACACCGCTATCTCTATAAACATGGATATTACTACACCGCTATCTGTATAAACATGGAAATGTCTACACCGCTATCTGTATAAACATGGAAATACCTACACCACTATATCTTTAAATATGGAAATATCCACACTGCTATCTCTATAAACATGGAAATGTTTACACCGCTATCTGTATAAACTTGGAAATATCTAAACTGCTGTCTGTATAAATTTAGAAATAACTACAACGCTATCTGTGAAACATGGAAATACATAAACCACTATCTCTATAAACATGGAAATATCTACAACGCTATCTGTGTAAACATGGAAATATCTACACCGCTATCTGTATAAACATGGAAATAACTAGTCCACTATCTGTCTAAACATGGAAATAACTACACCGCTAACTCTATAAACATGGATATATCTACACCGACATCTATAAAAACATGGAAATACCTACACAGTCATCTGTATAAACATGGAAATATGTACACCTCCGTGAGTATAAACATGGAAATATCTACACTGCCATCTGCATACACATGGAAATATCTACACGGGCATCAGTATAAACATGGAAGTATCTACACCGCTATCTCTATAAACATGGAAATTCCTACACCGCTATCTGTATAAACATGGAAATATCTATACCGCTATCTGTATAAACATGGAAATATATTCCTCACTATCTGTGTAAAGGTTTAAGTATCTACACAGCTATCTGTGTAAACTTGGAAATATCTACACCGCTATCTGTGTATAGATGGAAATATCTACACCGCAATCTGTGCAAAGATGGAAATCTCTACACCGCTATCTCTGTAAACATGGAAATATCTACACCGCTATCTGTATAAACATGGAAATATCTACATCGCGATCTGTATAAACATGGAAATATCTACACCGCTGTCTCTTTAACATGGAAATATCTGCACCGCTCTCTGTATACACATGGAAATATCTACACCACTATGTCTATAAACATGGAAATATCTACACCGCAGTCGGTATACACATGGAAATATCTACACACCCATCTGTATAAACATGGAAATATCTACACCACTATCTCTATAAACATGGATATATCTCCACCACTACCTGTAGAAACATGGAAATATCTACACCGCCGTCTGTATCAACATGGAAATATCTACACTGCTATCTGTATAAATATGTAAATATCTACACTGCTATCTCTATAAACCTGGAAATAACTGCACTGCCATGTGTTTAAGCATGCGAATATCCTCACAGCCATCTGTATAAACATGGAAATATCTACACCACCATCTCTATAAACATGGAAATATCTACACCGCTATCTGTAAAAACATGGAAATGTCAACATCGCTATCTGCATAAAGATGGAAACATCTCCACCGCTATCTGTATAAACATTGAAATATCTACACCGCTATCTGTATAAACATGGAAATATCTACACCACTATCTCTATAAACATGAATATAACTACACCGCCATCTCCATAAACATGAAAATATCTACACTGTCATCTCCATAAACATGGAACTATCTACACCGCCATCTGTATAAACATGGAAATATCTACACTGCCATCTGTGTACACATGGAAATATCTACACAGCCATCTGTATAAACAAGGAAATATCTACACCGTTATCTCTGTTAACATGGAAATAAATACACCACTATCTCTATAAACATGGAAATATCTACACCACTATCTGTATAAACATGTAAATATCTACACCTCCATCTCTATAAATATGAAAATATCTACACTGCCATCTCCATAATCATTGAACTATCTACACCACCATCTGTATAAATATGGAAATATCTACACCGCCATCTGAATAAACATGGAAATATCTACAATGCCATCTATATAGAGATGTAAGTATCTACTCCGCGAGGTAAATAAACATGGAAATATCTACACCGATATCTGTATAAACATGGAAATATCAACACTGCCATCTGCATAATCATGAAAAAATCCACACCGCAATCTGCCTAAACATGGAAATATCTACACTGCAATTTGGAAAAACATGGAAATATCTACACAGTCATCTGTATAAACTTGGAAATATCTACACCTCCGTGAGTACAAACATCGAAATATCTACACTGCCATCTGTATACTCATGGAAATATCTCCACAGCTATCAGTATAAACATGGAAACATCTACACCGCTATCTCTATAAACATGGAAATACCTACACCGCTTTCTGTATAAACATGGAAATGCCTACACCAATATCTGTATAAACATGGAAATACCGACACCACTACCTGTATAAACTTGGAAATATCTACACTGCTATCTGCATAAACATGGAAATATCTACACCGCCATCTGTATAAACATGGAAATATCTCCACCGCTATGTGCATAAACATGGAAATATCTACTCTGCTATCTGTATAAACATGAAAATATCAACACCGCTCTCTGTATAAACACGCTAACATCCTCACCGCTATCTGTATAGACATGGAAATATCTACACCGATATCTCTATAAACATGGAAATATCTACACCGCCATCTGTATAAACGTGGAAATCTCTACACAGTCATCTGTATAAACATGGAAATACCTACACCACCATCTCTATAAACATGGAAATATCTACACTGCCTTCGGTATACAAATGGAAATATCTACACAGCCATCAGTATAAACATGGAAACATCTAAACCTCTATCTCTGTACACATGGAAATACCTACACCGCTATCTCTATAAAGATGGAAATATCTACACCGCAATCTCTATAAACATGGAAATATCTACACCGCCATCTCTATAAACATGAAAATATCTACACCACCATCTCCATAAAGATGGAACTATCTACACCACCATTTGCGTAAACATGGAAATAACGACACCGATATCTGTGTTAACATGGAAATATCTACACTGCCATCTGTATAACGATGGAAGTATCTTCATCGTGAGCTGAATAAACATGGAAATGTCTACAACGCTATCTGTATAAACATGGAAATACCAACACCGCTATCTGTATAAACATGGAAATATCTACTCCGCTATCTGTATAAACATGGAAATACCAACACAGCTACCTGTATAAACATGGAAATATCGACACCGCTATCAGTATAAACATGGAAATATCTACACCACTATACCCATAAACATGGAAGTACCTACAACGCCATCTCTATAAACATGGAAATATCTACAATGCTATCTGTATAAACGTGGATATATCTTCACCGCTATCTGTATAAATTTGGAAATCTCTACACCAAGATCTGTATAAACATGGAAATATCTACACCACTATCTGTATAAACATGGAAATATCCACACCGATATCTCTATAAACATGGAAATGTCTACACCGCTATCTGGATAAACTTGGAAATACCAAAACCGCTCTCTCCATAAACGTGGAGATATCTACAATGCTATCTGTGTAAACATGGAAATATATAAACCACTATCTCTATAAACATGGAAACATATACAATGCTATCTGTGTAAACATGGAAATATCTACAACTCTATCTGTATAAACATGGAAATACCTACACCGCAATCTGTATAAACATGGAAATATCTACAAAACCATCTGTATATCTTGGAAATATCTACATCGCTATCTCTATAAACATAGAAATATCTATACCGCTATCTATATAAACATGGAAATACCTACACCACTATCTCTATAAACATGGAAATATCTACACCGCCATCTCTATAAACATGAAAATATCTACACTGTCATCTCCATAATCGTGGAACTATCTACACCGCCATCTGTATATACATGGAAATATCTACACCACCATCAGTATAAACAAGGAAATATCTACACCGTGAGCTGTAGAAACATGGAAATATCTACACCGCTATCTGTGTAAACATGGAAATATCTATACCGCGATCTGTATAATCATGGAAATATCAACACCGCCATCTGTATAATCATGGAAATATCCACACCGCCATCAGTATAATCATGGAAATATCTAAACCGCCATCTGTAAAAATCTGGAAATATCTACACAGTCATCTGTAAAAACATGGAAATATCTACACTGCCATCTGTACACACATGGAAATATCTACATGGACATCAGTATAAACATGGAAATATCTACACCGCTATCTCTATAAACATGGATATTACTACACCGCTATCTGTATAAACATGGAAATGTCTACACCGCTATCTGTATAAACATGGAAATACCTACACCACTATATCTTTAAATATGGAAATATCCACACTGCTATCTCTATAAACATGGAAATGTTTACACCGCTATCTGTATAAACTTGGAAATATCTAAACTGCTGTCTGTATAAATTTAGAAATAACTACAACGCTATCTGTGAAACATGGAAATACATAAACCACTATCTCTATAAACATGGAAATATCTACAACGCTATCTGTGTAAACATGGAAATATCTACACCGCTATCTGTATAAACATGGAAATAACTAGTCCACTATCTGTCTAAACATGGAAATAACTACACCGCTAACTCTATAAACATGGATATATCTACACCGACATCTATAAAAACATGGAAATACCTACACAGTCATCTGTATAAACATGGAAATATGTACACCTCCGTGAGTATAAACATGGAAATATCTACACTGCCATCTGTATACACATGGAAATATCTACACGGGCATCAGTATAAACATGGAAGTATCTACACCGCTATCTCTATAAACATGGAAATTCCTACACCGCTATCTGTATAAACATGGAAATATCTATACCGCTATCTGTATAAACATGGAAATATATTCCTCACTATCTGTGTAAAGGTTTAAGTATCTACACAGCTATCTGTGTAAACTTGGAAATATCTACACCGCTATCTGTGTATAGATGGAAATATCTACACCGCAATCTGTGCAAAGATGGAAATCTCTACACCGCTATCTCTGTAAACATGGAAATATCTACACCGCTATCTGTATAAACATGGAAATATCTACATCGCGATCTGTATAAACATGGAAATATCTACACCGCTGTCTCTTTAACATGGAAATATCTGCACCGCTCTCTGTATACACATGGAAATATCTACACCACTATGTCTATAAACATGGAAATATCTACACCGCAGTCGGTATACACATGGAAATATCTACACACCCATCTGTATAAACATGGAAATATCTACACCACTATCTCTATAAACATGGATATATCTCCACCACTACCTGTAGAAACATGGAAATATCTACACCGCCGTCTGTATCAACATGGAAATATCTACACTGCTATCTGTATAAATATGTAAATATCTACACTGCTATCTGTATAAACCTGGAAATAACTGCACTGCCATGTGTTTAAGTATGCGAATATCCTCACAGCCATCTGTATAAACATGGAAATATCTACACCACCATCTCTATAAACATGGAAATATCTACACCGCTATCTGTAAAAACATGGAAATGTCAACATCGCTATCTGCATAAAAATGGAAACATCTCCACCGCTATCTGTATAAACATTGAAATATCTACACCGCTATCTGTATAAACATGGAAATATCTACACCACTATCTCTATAAACATGAATATAACTACACCGCCATCTCCATAAACATGAAAATATCTACACTGTCATCTCCATAAACATGGAACTATCTACACCGCCATCTGTATAAACATGGAAATATCTACACTGCCATCTGTGTACACATGGAAATATCTACACAGCCATCTGTATAAACAAGGAAATATCTACACCGTTATCTCTGTTAACATGGAAATAAATACACCACTATCTCTATAAACATGGAAATATCTACACCACTATCTGTATAAACATGTAAATATCTACACCTCCATCTCTATAAATATGAAAATATCTACACTGCCATCTCCATAATCATTGAACTATCTACACCGCCATCTGTATAAATATGGAAATATCTACACCGCCATCTGAATAAACATGGAAATATCTACAATGCCATCTTTATAAAGATGTAAGTATCTACTCCGCGAGGTAAATAAACATGGAAATATCTACACCGATATCTGTATAAACATGGAAATATCAACACTGCCATCTGCATAATCATGAAAAAATCCACACCGCAATCTGCCTAAACATGAAAATATCTACACTGCAATTTGGAAAAACATGGAAATATCTACACAGTCATCTGTATAAACTTGGAAATATCTACACCTCCGTGAGTATAAACATCGAAATATCTACACTGCCATCTGTATACACATGGAAATATCTCCACAGCTATCAGTATAAACATGGAAACATCTACACCGCTATCTCTATAAACATGGAAATACCTACACCGCTTTCTGTATAAACATGGAAATGCCTACACCAATATCTGTATAAACATGGAAATACCGACACCACTACCTGTATAAACTTGGAAATATCTACACTGCTATCTGCATAAACATGGAAATATCTACACCGCCATCTGTATAAACATGGAAATATCTCCACCGCTATGTGCATAAACATGGAAATATCTACTCTGCTATCTGTATAAACATGAAAATATCAACACCGCTCTCTGTATAAACACGCTAACATCCTCACCGCTATCTGTATAGACATGGAAATATCTACACCGATATCTCTATAAACATGGAAATATCTACACCGCCATCTGTATAAACGTGGAAATCTCTACACAGTCATCTGTATAAACATGGAAATACCTACACCACCATCTCTATAAACATGGAAATATCTACACTGCCTTCGGTATACAAATGGAAATATCTACACAGCCATCAGTATAAACATGGAAACATCTAAACCTCTATCTCTGTACACATGGAAATACCTACACCGCTATCTCTATAAACATGGAAATATCAACACCGCAATCTCTATAAACATGGAAATATCTACACCGCCATCTCTATAAACATGAAAATATCTACACCACCATCTCCATAAAGATGGAACTATCTACACCACCATTTGCGTAAACATGGAAATAACGACACCGATATCTGTATTAACATGGAAATATCTACACTGCCATCTGTATAACGATGGAAGTATCTTCATCGTGAGCTGAATAAACATGGAAATGTCTACAACGCTATCTGTATAAACATGGAAATACCAACACCGCTATCTGTATAAATATGGAAATATCTACTCCGCTATCTGTATAAACATGGAAATACCAACACAGCTACCTGTATAAACATGGAAATATCGACACCGCTATCAGTATAAACATGGAAATATCTACACCACTATACCCATAAACATGGAAGTACCTACAACGCCATCTCTATAAACATGGAAATATCTACAATGCTATCTGTATAAACGTGGATATATCTTCACCGCTATCTGTATAAATTTGGAAATCTCTACACCAAGATCTGTATAAACATGGAAATATCTACACCACTATCTGTATAAACATGGAAATATCCACACCGATATCTCTATAAACATGGAAATGTCTACACCGCTATCTGGATAAACTTGGAAATACCAAAACCGCTCTCTCCATAAACGTGGAGATATCTACAATGCTATCTGTGTAAACATGGAAATATATAAACCACTATCTCTATAAACATGGAAACATATACAATGCTATCTGTGTAAACATGGAAATATCTACAACTCTATCTGTATAAACATGGAAATACCTACACCGCAATCTGTATAAACATGGAAATATCTACAAAACCATCTGTATATCTTGGAAATATCTACATCGCTATCTCTATAAACATAGAAATATCTATACCGCTATCTATATAAACATGGAAATACCTACACCACTATCTCTATAAACATGGAAATATCTACACCGCCATCTCTATAAACATGAAAATATCTACACTGTCATCTCCATAATCGTGGAACTATCTACACCGCCATCTGTATATACATGGAAATATCTACACCACCATCAGTATAAACAAGGAAATATCTACACCGTGAGCTGTAGAAACATGGAAATATCTACACCGCTATCTGTGTAAACATGGAAATATCTATACCGCGATCTGTATAATCATGGAAATATCAACACCGCCATCTGTATAATCATGGAAATATCCACACCGCCATCAGTATAATCATGGAAATATCTAAACCGCCATCTGTAAAAATCTGGAAATATCTACACAGTCATCTGTAAAAACATGGAAATATCTACACTGCCATCTGTACACACATGGAAATATCTACATGGACATCAGTATAAACATGGAAATATCTACACCGCTATCTCTATAAACATGGAAATTCCTACACCGCTATCTGTATAAACATGGAAATATCTATACCGCTATCTGTATAAACATGGAAATATATTCCTCACTATCTGTGTAAATGTTTAAGTATCTACACAGCTATCTGTGTAAACTTGGAAATATCTACACCGCTATCTGTGTATAGATGGAAATATCTACACCGCAATCTGTGCAAAGATGGAAATCTCTACACCGCTATCTCTGTAAACATGGAAATATCTACACCGCTATCTGTATAAACATGGAAATATCTACATCGCGATCTGTATAAACATGGAAATATCTACACCGCTGTCTCTTTAACATGGAAATATCTGCACCGCTCTCTGTATACACATGGAAATATCTACACCACTATGTCTATAAACATGGAAATATCTACACCGCAGTCGGTATACACATGGAAATATCTACACACCCATCTGTATAAACATGGAAATATCTACACCACTATCTCTATAAACATGGATATATCTCCACCACTACCTGTAGAAACATGGAAATATCTACACCGCCGTCTGTATCAACATGGAAATATCTACACTGATATCTGTATAAATATGTAAATATCTACACTGCTATCTCTATAAACCTGGAAATAACTGCACTGCCATGTGTTTAAGCATGCGAATATCCTCACAGCCATCTGTATAAACATGGAAATATCTACACCACCATCTCTATAAACATGGAAATATCTACACCGCTATCTGTAAAAACATGGAAATGTCAACATCGCTATCTGCATAAAGATGGAAACATCTCCACCGCTATCTGTATAAACATTGAAATATCTACACCGCTATCTGTATAAACATGGAAATATATACACCACTATCTCTATAAACATGAATATAACTACACCGCCATCTCCATAAACATGAAAATATCTACACTGTCATCTCCATAAACATGGAACTATCTACACCGCCATCTGTATAAACATGGAAATATCTACACTGCCATCTGTGTACACATGGAAATATCTACACAGCCATCTGTATAAACAAGGAAATATCTACACCGTTATCTCTGTTAACATGGAAATAAATACACCACTATCTCTATAAACATGGAAATATCTACACCACTATCTGTATAAACATGTAAATATCTACACCTCCATCTCTATAAATATGAAAATATCTACACTGCCATCTCCATAATCATTGAACTATCTACACCGCCATCTGTATAAATATGGAAATATCTACACCGCCATCTGAATAAACATGGAAATATCTACAATGCCATCTATATAAAGATGTAAGTATCTACTCCGCGAGGTAAATAAACATGGAAATATCTACACCGATATCTGTATAAACATGGAAATATCAACACTGCCATCTGCATAATCATGAAAAAATCCACACCGCAATCTGCCTAAACATGGAAATATCTACACTGCAATTTGGAAAAACATGGAAATATCTACACAGTCATCTGTATAAACTTGGAAATATCTACACCTCCGTGAGTATAAACATCGAAATATCTACACTGCCATGTGTATACACATGGAAATATCTCCACAGCTATCAGTATAAACATGGAAACATCTACACCGCTATCTCTATAAACATGGAAATACCTACACCGCTTTCTGTATAAACATGGAAATGCCTACACCAATATCTGTATAAACATGGAAATACCGACACCACTACCTGTATAAACTTGGAAATATCTACACTGCTATCTGCATAAACATGGAAATATCTACACCGCCATCTGTATAAACATGGAAATATCTCCACCGCTATGTGCATAAACATGGAAATATCTACTCTGCTATCTGTATAAACATGAAAATATCAACACCGCTCTCTGTATAAACACGCTAACATCCTCACCGCTATCTGTATAGACATGGAAATATCTACACCGATATCTCTATAAACATGGAAATATCTACACCGCCATCTGTATAAACGTGGAAATCTCTACACAGTCATCTGTATAAACATGGAAATACCTACACCACCATCTCTATAAACATGGAAATATCTACACTGCCTTCGGTATACAAATGGAAATATCTACACAGCCATCAGTATAAACATGGAAACATCTAAACCTCTATCTCTGTACACATGGAAATACCTACACCGCTATCTCTATAAACATGGAAATATCTACACTGCAATCTCTATAAACATGGAAATATCTACACCGCCATCTCTATAAACATGAAAATATCTACACCACCATCTCCATAAAGATGGAACTATCTACACCACCATTTGCGTAAACATGGAAATAACGACACCGATATCTGTATTAACATGGAAATATCTACACTGCCATCTGTATAACGATGGAAGTATCTTCATCGTGAGCTGAATAAACATGGAAATGTCTACAACGCTATCTGTATAAACATGGAAATACCAACACCGCTATCTGTATAAACATGGAAATATCTACTCCGCTATCTGTATAAACATGGAAATACCAACACAGCTACCTGTATAAACATGGAAATATCGACACCGCTATCAGTATAAACATGGAAATATCTACACCACTATACCCATAAACATGGAAGTACCTACAATGCCATCTCTATAAACATGGAAATATCTACAATGCTATCTGTATAAACGTGGATATATCTTCACCGCTATCTGTATAAATTTGGAAATCTCTACACCAAGATCTGTATAAACATGGAAATATCTACACCACTATCTGTATAAACATGGAAATATCCACACCGATATCTCTATAAACATGGAAATGTCTACACCGCTATCTGGATAAACTTGGAAATACCAAAACCGCTCTCTCCATAAACGTGGAGATATCTACAATGCTATCTGTGTAAACATGGAAATATATAAACCACTATCTCTATAAACATGGAAACATATACAATGCTATCTGTGTAAACATGGAAATATCTACAACTCTATCTGTATAAACATGGAAATACCTACACCGCAATCTGTATAAACATGGAAATATCTACAAAACCATCTGTATATCTTGGAAATATCTACATCGCTATCTGTATAAACATAGAAATATCTATACCGCTATCTATATAAACATGGAAATACCTACACCACTATCTCTATAAACATGGAAATATCTACACCGCCATCTCTATAAACATGAAAATATCTACACTGTCATCTCCATAATCGTGGAACTATCTACACCGCCATCTGTATATACATGGAAATATCTACACCACCATCAGTATAAACAAGGAAATATCTACACCGTGAGCTGTAGAAACATGGAAATATCTACACCGCTATCTGTGTAAACATGGAAATATCTATACCGCGATCTGTATAATCATGGAAATATCAACACCGCCATCTGTATAATCATGGAAATATCCACACCGCCATCAGTATAATCATGGAAATATCTAAACCGCCATCTGTAAAAATCTGGAAATATCTACACAGTCATCTGTAAAAACATGGAAATATCTACACTGCCATCTGTACACACATGGAAATATCTACACGGACATCAGTATAAACATGGAAATATCTACACCGCTATCTCTATAAACATGGATATTACTACACCGCTATCTGTATAAACATGGAAATGTCTACACCGCTATCTGTATAAACATGGAAATACCTACACCAATATATCTTTAAATATGGAAATATCCACACTGCTATCTCTATAAACATGGAAATGTTTACACCGCTATCTGTATAAACTTGGAAATATCTAAACTGCTGTCTGTATAAATTTAGAAATAACTACAACGCTATCTGTGAAACATGGAAATACATAAACCACTATCTCTATAAACATGGAAATATCTACAACGCTATCTGTGTAAACATGGAAATATCTACACCGCTATCTGTATAAACATGGAAATACCTACTCCACTATCTGTATAAACATGGAAATAACTACACCGCTAACTCTATAAACATGGATATATCTACACCGACATCTATAAAAACATGGAAATACCTACACAGTCATCTGTATAAACATGGAAATATGTACACCTCCGTGAGTATAAACATGGAAACATCTACACTGCCATCTGTATACACATGGAAATATCTACACGGGCATCAGTATAAACATGGAAGTATCTACACCGCTATCTCTATAAACATGGAAATTCCTACACCGCTATCTGTATAAACATGGAAATATCTATACCGCTATCTGTATAAACATGGAAATATATTCCTCACTATCTGTGTAAAGGTTTAAGTATCTACACAGCTATCTGTGTAAACTTGGAAATATCTACACCGCTATCTGTGTATAGATGGAAATATCTACACCACAATCTGTGCAAAGATGGAAATCTCTACACCGCTATCTCTGTAAACATGGAAATATCTACACCGCTATCTGTATAAACATGGAAATATCTACATCGCGATCTGTATAAACATGGAAATATCTACACCGCTGTCTCTTTAACATGGAAATATCTGCACCGCTCTCTGTATACACATGGAAATATCTACACCACTATGTCTATAAACATGGAAATATCTACACCGCAGTCGGTATACACATGGAAATATCTACACACCCATCTGTATAAACATGGAAATATCTACACCACTATCTCTATAAACATGGATATATCTCCACCACTACCTGTAGAAACATGGAAATATCTACACCGCCGTCTGTATCAACATGGAAATATCTACACTGATATCTGTATAAATATGTAAATATCTACACTGCTATCTCTATAAACCTGGAAATAACTGCACTGCCATGTGTTTAAGCATGCGAATATCCTCACAGCCATCTGTATAAACATGGAAATATCTACACCACCATCTCTATAAACATGGAAATATCTACACCGCTATCTGTAAAAACATGGAAATGTCAACATCGCTATCTGCATAAAGATGGAAACATCTCCACCGCTATCTGTATAAACATTGAAATATCTACACCGCTATCTGTATAAACATGGAAATATCTACACCACTATCTCTATAAACATGAATATAACTACACCGCCATCTCCATAAACATGAAAATATCTACACTGTCATCTCCATAAACATGGAACTATCTACACCGCCATCTGTATAAACATGGAAATATCTACACTGCCATCTGTGTACACATGGAAATATCTACAGAGCCATGTGTATAAACAAGGAAATATCTACACCGTTATCTCTATTAACATGGAAATAAATACACCACAATCTCTATAAACATGGAAATATCTACACCACTATCTGTATAAACATGTAAATATCTACACCTCCATCTCTATAAATATGAAAATATCTACACTGCCATCTCCATAATCATTGAACTATCTACACCACCATCTGTATAAATATGGAAATATCTACACCGCCATCTGAATAAACATGGAAATATCTACAATGCCATCTATATAAAGATGTAAGTATCTACTCCGCGAGATAAGTAAACATGGAAATATCTACACCGATATCTGTATAAACATGGAAATATCAACACTGCCATCTGCATAATCATGAAAAAATCCACACCGCAATCTGCCTAAACATGGAAATATCTACACTGCAATTTGGAAAAACATGGAAATATCTACACAGTCATCTGTATAAACTTGGAAATATCTACACCTCCGTGAGTATAAACATCGAAATATCTACACTGCCATCTGTATACACATGGAAATATCTCCACAGCTATCAGTATAAACATGGAAACATCTACACCGCTATCTCTATAAACATGGAAATACCTACACCGCTTTCTGTATAAACATGGAAATGCCTACACCAATATCTGTATAAACATGGAAATACCGACACCACTACCTGTATAAACTTGGAAATATCTACACTGCTATCTGCATAAACATGGAAATATCTACACCGCCATCTGTATAAACATGGAAATATCTCCACCGCTATGTGCATAAACATGGAAATATCTACTCTGCTATCTGTATAAACATGAAAATATCAACACCGCTCTCTGTATAAACACGCTAACATCCTCACCGCTATCTGTATAGACATGGAAATATCTACACCGATATCTCTATAAACATGGAAATATCTACACCGCCATCTGTATAAACGTGGAAATCTCTACACAGTCATCTGTATAAACATGGAAATACCTACACCACCATCTCTATAAACATGGAAATATCTACACTGCCTTCGGTATACAAATGGAAATATCTACACAGCCATCAGTATAAACATGGAAACATCTAAACCTCTATCTCTGTACACATGGAAATACCTACACCGCTATCTCTATAAACATGGAAATATCTACACTGCAATCTCTATAAACATGGAAATATCTACACCGCCATCTCTATAAACATGAAAATATCTACACCACCATCTCCATAAAGATGGAACTATCTACACCACCATTTGCGTAAACATGGAAATAACGACACCGATATCTGTATTAACATGGAAATATCTACACTGCCATCTGTATAACGATGGAAGTATCTTCATCGTGAGCTGAATAAACATGGAAATGTCTACAACGCTATCTGTATAAACATGGAAATACCAACACCGCTATCTGTATAAACATGGAAATATCTACTCCGCTATCTGTATAAACATGGAAATACCAACACAGCTACCTGTATAAACATGGAAATATCGACACCGCTATCAGTATAAACATGGAAATATCTACACCACTATACCCATAAACATGGAAGTACCTACAATGCCATCTCTATAAACATGGAAATATCTACAATGCTATCTGTATAAACGTGGATATATCTTCACCGCTATCTGTATAAATTTGGAAATCTCTACACCAAGATCTGTATAAACATGGAAATATCTACACCACTATCTGTATAAACATGGAAATATCCACACCGATATCTCTATAAACATGGAAATGTCTACACCGCTATCTGGATAAACTTGGAAATACCAAAACCGCTCTCTCCATAAACGTGGAGATATCTACAATGCTATCTGTGTAAACATGGAAATATATAAACCACTATCTCTATAAACATGGAAACATATACAATGCTATCTGTGTAAACATGGAAATATCTACAACTCTATCTGTATAAACATGGAAATACCTACACCGCAATCTGTATAAACATGGAAATATCTACAAAACCATCTGTATATCTTGGAAATATCTACATCGCTATCTGTATAAACATAGAAATATCTATACCGCTATCTATATAAACATGGAAATACCTACACCACTATCTCTATAAACATGGAAATATCTACACCGCCATCTCTATAAACATGAAAATATCTACACTGTCATCTCCATAATCGTGGAACTATCTACACCGCCATCTGTATATACATGGAAATATCTACACCACCATCAGTATAAACAAGGAAATATCTACACCGTGAGCTGTAGAAACATGGAAATATCTACACCGCTATCTGTGTAAACATGGAAATATCTATACCGCGATCTGTATAATCATGGAAATATCAACACCGCCATCTGTATAATCATGGAAATATCCACACCGCCATCAGTATAATCATGGAAATATCTAAACCGCCATCTGTAAAAATCTGGAAATATCTACACAGTCATCTGTAAAAACATGGAAATATCTACACTGCCATCTGTACACACATGGAAATATCTACATGGACATCAGTATAAACATGGAAATATCTACACCGCTATCTCTATAAACATGGATATTACTACACCGCTATCTGTATAAACATGGAAATGTCTACACCGCTATCTGTATAAACATGGAAATACCTACACCACTATATCTTTAAATATGGAAATATCCACACTGCTATCTCTATAAACATGGAAATGTTTACACCTCTATCAGTATAAACTTGGAAATATCTAAACTGCTGTCTGTATAAATTTAGAAATAACTACAACGCTATCTGTGAAACATGGAAATACATAAACCACTATCTCTATAAACATGGAAATATCTACAACGCTATCTGTGTAAACATGGAAATATCTACACCGCTATCTGTATAAACATGGAAATACCTACTCCACTATCTGTATAAACATGGAAATAACTACACCGCTAACTCTATAAACATGGATATATCTACACCGACATCTATAACAACATGGAAATACCTACACAGTCATCTGTATAAACATGGAAATATGTACACCTCCGTGAGTATAAACATGGAAATATCTACACTGCCATCTGTATACACATGGAAATATCTACACGGGCATCAGTATAAACATGGAAGTATCTACACCGCTATCTCTATAAACATGGAAATTCCTACACCGCTATCTGTATAAACATGGAAATATCTATACCGCTATCTGTATAAACATGGAAATATATTCCTCACTATCTGTGTAAAGGTTTAAGTATCTACACAGCTATCGGTGTAAACTTGGAAATATCTACACCGCTATCTGTGTATAGATGGAAATATCTACACCACAATCTGTGCAAAGATGGAAATATCTACACCGCTATCTCTGTAAACATGGAAATATCTACACCGCTATCTGTATAAACATGGAAATATCTACATCGCGATCTGTATAAACATGGAAATATCTACACCGCTGTCTCTTTAACATGGAAATATCTGCACCGCTCTCTGTATACACATGGAAATATCTACACCACTATGTCTATAAACATGGAAATATCTACACCGCAGTCGGTATACACATGGAAATATCTACACACCCATCTGTATAAACATGGAAATATCTACACCACTATCTCTATAAACATGGATATATCTCCACCACTACCTGTAGAAACATGGAAATATCTACACCGCCGTCTGTATCAACATGGAAATATCTACACTGATATCTGTATAAATATGTAAATATCTACACTGCTATCTCTATAAACCTGGAAATAACTGCACTGCCATGTGTTTAAGCATGCGAATATCCTCACAGCCATCTGTATAAACATGGAAATATCTACACCACCATCTCTATAAACATGGAAATATCTACACCGCTATCTGTAAAAACATGGAAATGTCAACATCGCTATCTGCGTAAAGATGGAAACATCTCCACCGCTATCTGTATAAACATTGAAATATCTACACCGCTATCTGTATAAACATGGAAATATCTACACCACTATCTGTATAAACATGGAAAATCTACACCACCATCTCTATAAACATGGAAATATCTACACTGCCGTTTGCATACAAATGGAAATATCTACAAAGCCATCTGTATAAACATGGAAATATCTACTCTGCTATCTCTATTAACATGGAAATACCTACACAGCTATCTCTAGAATCATGGAAATATCTACACTGCCATCTGTACACACATGGAAATATCTACACGGACATCAGTATAAACATGGAAATATCTACACCGCTATCTCTATAAACATGGATATTACTACACCGCTATCTGTATAAACATGGAAATGTCTACACCGCTATCTGTATAAACATGGAAATACCTACACCACTATATCTTTAAATATGGAGATATCCACACTGCTATCTCTATAAACATGGAAATGTTTACACCGCTATCTGTATAAACTTGGAAATATCTAAACTGCTGTCTGTATAAATTTAGAAATAACTACAACGCTATCTGTGAAACATGGAAATACATAAACCACTATCTCTATAAACATGGAAATATCTACAATGCTATCTGTGTAAACATGGAAATATCTACACCGCTATCTGTATAAACATGGAAATACCTACTCCACTATCTGTATAAACATGGAAATAACTACACCGCTAACTCTATAAACATGGATATATCTACACCGACATCTATAAAAACATGGAAATACCTACACAGTCATCTGTATAAACATGGAAATATGTACACCTCCGTGAGTATAAACATGGAAACATCTACACTGCCATCTGTATACAAATGGAAATATCTACACGGGCATCAGTATAAACATGGAAGTATCTACACCGCTATCTCTATAAACATGGAAATTCCTACACCGCTATCTGTATAAACATGGAAATATCTATACCGCTATCTGTATAAACATGGAAATATATTCCTCACTATCTGTGTAAAGGTTTAAGTATCTACACAGCTATCTGTGTAAACTTGGAAATATCTACACCGCTATCTGTGTATAGATGGAAATATCTACACCACAATCTGTGCAAAGATGGAAATCTCTACACCGCTATCTCTGTAAACATGGAAATATCTACACCGCTATCTGTATAAACATGGAAATATCTACATCGCGATCTGTATAAACATGGAAATATCTACACCGCTGTCTCTTTAACATGGAAATATCTGCACCGCTCTCTGTATACACATGGAAATATCTACACCACTATGTCTATAAACATGGAAATATCTACACCGCAGTCGGTATACACATGGAAATATCTACACACCCATCTGTATAAACATGGAAATATCTACACCACTATCTCTATAAACATGGATATATCTCCACCACTACCTGTAGAAACATGGAAATATCTACACCGCCGTCTGTATCAACATGGAAATATCTACACTGATATCTGTATAAATATGTAAATATCTACACTGCTATCTCTATAAACCTGGAAATAACTGCACTGCCATGTGTTTAAGCATGCGAATATCCTCACAGCCATCTGTATAAACATGGAAATATCTACACCACCATCTCTATAAACATGGAAATATCTACACCGCTATCTGTAAAAACATGGAAATGTCAACATCGCTATCTGCATAAAGATGGAAACATCTCCACCGCTATCTGTATAAACATTGAAATATCTACACCGCTATCTGTATAAACATGGAAATATCTACACCACTATCTCTATAAACATGAATATAACTACACCGCCATCTCCATAAACATGAAAATATCTACACTGTCATCTCCATAAACATGGAACTATCTACACCGCCATCTGTATAAACATGGAAATATCTACACTGCCATCTGTGTACACATGGAAATATCTACAGAGCCATGTGTATAAACAAGGAAATATCTACACCGTTATCTCTATTAACATGGAAATAAATACACCACAATCTCTATAAACATGGAAATATCTACACCACTATCTGTATAAACATGTAAATATCTACACCTCCATCTCTATAAATATGAAAATATCTACACTGCCATCTCCATAATCATTGAACTATCTACACCACCATCTGTATAAATATGGAAATATCTACACCGCCATCTGAATAAACATGGAAATATCTACAATGCCATCTATATAAAGATGTAAGTATCTACTCCGCGAGATAAGTAAACATGGAAATATCTACACCGATATCTGTATAAACATGGAAATATCAACACTGCCATCTGCATAATCATGAAAAAATCCACACCGCAATCTGCCTAAACATGGAAATATCTACACTGCAATTTGGAAAAACATGGAAATATCTACACAGTCATCTGTATAAACTTGGAAATATCTACACCTCCGTGAGTATAAACATCGAAATATCTACACTGCCATCTGTATACACATGGAAATATCTCCACAGCTATCAGTATAAACATGGAAACATCTACACCGCTATCTCTATAAACATGGAAATACCTACACCGCTTTCTGTATAAACATGGAAATGCCTACACCAATATCTGTATAAACATGGAAATACCGACACCACTACCTGTATAAACTTGGAAATATCTACACTGCTATCTGCATAAACATGGAAATATCTACACCGCCATCTGTATAAACATGGAAATATCTCCACCGCTATGTGCATAAACATGGAAATATCTACTCTGCTATCTGTATAAACATGAAAATATCAACACCGCTCTCTGTATAAACACGCTAACATCCTCACCGCTATCTGTATAGACATGGAAATATCTACACCGATATCTCTATAAACATGGAAATATCTACACCGCCATCTGTATAAACGTGGAAATCTCTACACAGTCATCTGTATAAACATGGAAATACCTACACCACCATCTCTATAAACATGGAAATATCTACACTGCCTTCGGTATACAAATGGAAATATCTACACAGCCATCAGTATAAACATGGAAACATCTAAACCTCTATCTCTGTACACATGGAAATACCTACACCGCTATCTCTATAAACATGGAAATATCTACACTGCAATCTCTATAAACATGGAAATATCTACACCGCCATCTCTATAAACATGAAAATATCTACACCACCATCTCCATAAAGATGGAACTATCTACACCACCATTTGCGTAAACATGGAAATAACGACACCGATATCTGTATTAACATGGAAATATCTACACTGCCATCTGTATAACGATGGAAGTATCTTCATCGTGAGCTGAATAAACATGGAAATGTCTACAACGCTATCTGTATAAACATGGAAATACCAACACCGCTATCTGTATAAACATGGAAATATCTACTCCGCTATCTGTATAAACATGGAAATACCAACACAGCTACCTGTATAAACATGGAAATATCGACACCGCTATCAGTATAAACATGGAAATATCTACACCACTATACCCATAAACATGGAAGTACCTACAATGCCATCTCTATAAACATGGAAATATCTACAATGCTATCTGTATAAACGTGGATATATCTTCACCGCTATCTGTATAAATTTGGAAATCTCTACACCAAGATCTGTATAAACATGGAAATATCTACACCACTATCTGTATAAACATGGAAATATCCACACCGATATCTCTATAAACATGGAAATGTCTACACCGCTATCTGGATAAACTTGGAAATACCAAAACCGCTCTCTCCATAAACGTGGAGATATCTACAATGCTATCTGTGTAAACATGGAAATATATAAACCACTATCTCTATAAACATGGAAACATATACAATGCTATCTGTGTAAACATGGAAATATCTACAACTCTATCTGTATAAACATGGAAATACCTACACCGCAATCTGTATAAACATGGAAATATCTACAAAACCATCTGTATATCTTGGAAATATCTACATCGCTATCTGTATAAACATAGAAATATCTATACCGCTATCTATATAAACATGGAAATACCTACACCACTATCTCTATAAACATGGAAATATCTACACCGCCATCTCTATAAACATGAAAATATCTACACTGTCATCTCCATAATCGTGGAACTATCTACACCGCCATCTGTATATACATGGAAATATCTACACCACCATCAGTATAAACAAGGAAATATCTACACCGTGAGCTGTAGAAACATGGAAATATCTACACCGCTATCTGTGTAAACATGGAAATATCTATACCGCGATCTGTATAATCATGGAAATATCAACACCGCCATCTGTATAATCATGGAAATATCCACACCGCCATCAGTATAATCATGGAAATATCTAAACCGCCATCTGTAAAAATCTGGAAATATCTACACAGTCATCTGTAAAAACATGGAAATATCTACACTGCCATCTGTACACACATGGAAATATCTACACGGACATCAGTATAAACATGGAAATATCTACACCGCTATCTCTATAAACATGGATATTACTACACCGCTATCTGTATAAACATGGAAATGTCTACACCGCTATCTGTATAAACATGGAAATACCTACACCACTATATCTTTAAATATGGAAATATCCACACTGCTATCTCTATAAACATGGAAATGTTTACACCGCTATCTGTATAAACTTGGAAATATCTAAACTGCTGTCTGTATAAATTTAGAAATAACTACAACGCTATCTGTGAAACATGGAAATACATAAACCACTATCTCTATAAACATGGAAATATCTACAACGCTATCTGTGTAAACATGGAAATATCTACACCGCTATCTGTATAAACATGGAAATACCTACTCCACTATCTGTATAAACATGGAAATAACTACACCGCTAACTCTATAAACATGGATATATCTACACCGACATCTATAAAAACATGGAAATACCTACACAGTCATCTGTATAAACATGGAAATATGTACACCTCCGTGAGTATAAACATGGAAACATCTACACTGCCATCTGTATACACATGGAAATATCTACACGGGCATCAGTATAAACATGGAAATTTGTACACCTCCGTGAGTATAAACATGGAAACATCTACACTGCCATCTGTATAGACATGGAAATATCTACACGGGCATCAGTATAAACATGGAAGTATCTACACCGCTATCTCTATAAACATGGAAATTCCTACACCGCTATCTGTATAAACATGGAAATATCTATACCGCTATCTGTATAAACATGGAAATATATTCCTCACTATCTGTGTAAAGGTTTAAGTATCTACACAGCTATCTGTGTAAACTTGGAAATATCTACACCGCTATCTGTGTATAGATGGAAATATCTACACCACAATCTGTGCAAAGATGGAAATCTCTACACCGCTATCTCTGTAAACATGGAAATATCTACACCGCTATCTGTATAAACATGGAAATATCTACATCGCGATCTGTATAAACATGGAAATATCTACACCGCTGTCTCTTTAACATGGAAATATCTGCACCGCTCTCTGTATACACATGGAAATATCTACACCACTATGTCTATAAACATGGAAATATCTACACCGCAGTCGGTATACACATGGAAATATCTACACACCCATCTGTATAAACATGGAAATATCTACACCACTATCTCTATAAACATGGATATATCTCCACCACTACCTGTAGAAACATGGAAATATCTACACCGCCGTCTGTATCAACATGGAAATATCTACACTGATATCTGTATAAATATGTAAATATCTACACTGCTATCTCTATAAACCTGGAAATAACTGCACTGCCATGTGTTTAAGCATGCGAATATCCTCACAGCCATCTGTATAAACATGGAAATATCTACACCACCATCTCTATAAACATGGAAATATCTACACCGCTATCTGTAAAAACATGGAAATGTCAACATCGCTATCTGCATAAAGATGGAAACATCTCTACCGCTATCTGTATAAACATTGAAATATCTACACCGCTATCTGTATAAACATGGAAATATCTACACCACTATCTCTATAAACATGAATATAACTACACCGCCATCTCCATAAACATGAAAATATCTACACTGTCATCTCCATAAACATGGAACTATCTACACCGCCATCTGTATAAACATGGAAATATCTACACTGCCATCTGTGTACACATGGAAATATCTACAGAGCCATGTGTATAAACAAGGAAATATCTACACCGTTATCTCTATGAACATGGAAATAAATACACCACAATCTCTATAAACATGGAAATATCTACACCACTATCTGTATAAACATGTAAATATCTACACCTCCATCTCTATAAATATGAAAATATCTACACTGCCATCTCCATAATCATTGAACTATCTACACCACCATCTGTATAAATATGGAAATATCTACACCGCCATCTGAATAAACATGGAAATATCTACAATGCCATCTATATAAAGATGTAAGTATCTACTCCGCGAGATAAGTAAACATGGAAATATCTACACCGATATCTGTATAAACATGGAAATATCAACACTGCCATCTGCATAATCATGAAAAAATCCACACCGCAATCTGCCTAAACATGGAAATATCTACACTGCAATTTGGAAAAACATGGAAATATCTACACAGTCATCTGTATAAACTTGGAAATATCTACACCTCCGTGAGTATAAACATCGAAATATCTACACTGCCATCTGTATACACATGGAAATATCTCCACAGCTATCAGTATAAACATGGAAACATCTACACCGCTATCTCTATAAACATGGAAATACCTACACCGCTTTCTGTATAAACATGGAAATGCCTACACCAATATCTGTATAAACATGGAAATACCGACACCACTACCTGTATAAACTTGGAAATATCTACACTGCTATCTGCATAAACATGGAAATATCTACACCGCCATCTGTATAAACATGGAAATATCTCCACCGCTATGTGCATAAACATGGAAATATCTACTCCGCTATCTGTATAAACATGAAAATATCAACACCGCTCTCTGTATAAACACGCCAACATCCTCACCGCTATCTGTATAGACATGGAAATATCTACACCGATATCTCTATAAACATGGAAATATCTACACCGCCATCTGTATAAACGTGGAAATCTCTACACAGTCATCTGTATAAACATGGAAATACCTACACCACCATCTCTATAAACATGGAAATATCTACACTGCCTTCGGTATACAAATGGAAATATCTACACAGCCATCAGTATAAACATGGAAACATCTAAACCTCTATCTCTGTACACATGGAAATACCTACATCGCTATCTCTATAAACATGGAAATATCTACACCGCAATCTCTATAAACATGGAAATATCTACACCGCCATCTCTATAAACATGAAAATATCTACACCACCATCTCCATAAAGATGGAACTATCTACACCACCATTTGCGTAAACATGGAAATAACGACACCGATATCTGTATTAACATGGAAATATCTACACTGCCATCTGTATAACGATGGAAATATCTTCATCGTGAGCTGAATAAACATGGAAATGTCTACAACGCTATCTGTATAAACATGGAAATACCAACACCGCTAACTGTATAAACATGGAAATATCTACTCCGCTATCTGTATAAACATGGAAATACCAACACAGCTACCTGTGTAAACATGGAAATATCGACACCGCTATCAGTATAAACATGGAAATATCTACACCACTATACCCATAAACATGGAAGTACCTACAACGCCATCTCTATAAACATGGAAATATCTACAATGCTATCTGTATAAACGTGGATATATCTTCACCGCTATCTGTATAAATTTGGAAATATCTACACCAAGATCTGTATAAACATGGAAATATCTACACCACAATCTGTATAAACATGGAAATATCCACACCGATATCTCTATAAACATGGAAATGTCTACACCGCTATCTGGATAAACTTGGAAATACCAAAACCGCTCTCTCCATAAACGTGGAGATATCTACAATGCTATCTGTGTAAACATGGAAATATATAAACCACTATCTCTATAAACATGGAAACATATACAATGCTATCTGTGTAAACATGGAAATATCTACAACTCTATCTGTATAAACATGGAAATACCTACACCGCAATCTGTATAAACATGGAAATATCTACAAAACCATCTGTATATCTTGGAAATATCTACATCGCTATCTCTATAAACATAGAAATATCTATACCGCTATCTATATAAACATGGAAATACCTACACCACTATCTCTATAAACATGGAAATATCTACACCGCCATCTCTATAAACATGAAAATATCTACACTGTCATCTCCATAATCGTGGAACTATCTACACCGCCATCTGTATATACATGGAAATATCTACACCACCATCAGTATAAACAAGGAAATATCTACACCGTGAGCTGTAGAAACATGGAAATATCTACACCGCTATCTGTGTAAACATGGAAATATCTATACCGCGATCTGTATAATCATGGAAATATCAACACCGCCATCTGTATAATCATGGAAATATCCACACCGCCATCAGTATAATCATGGAAATATCTAAACCGCCATCTGTAAAAATCTGGAAATATCTACACAGTCATCTGTAAAAACATGGAAATATCTACACTGCCATCTGTACACACATGGAAATATCTACACGGACATCAGTATAAACATGGAAATATCTACACCGCTATCTCTATAAACATGGATATTACTACACCGCTATCTGTATAAACATGGAAATGTCTACACCGCTATCTGTATAAACATGGAAATACCTACACCAATATATCTTTAAATATGGAAATATCCACACTGCTATCTCTATAAACATGGAAATGTTTACACCGCTATCTGTATAAACTTGGAAATATCTAAACTGCTGTCTGTATAAATTTAGAAATAACTACAACACTATCTGTGAAACATGGAAATACATAAACCACTATCTCTATAAACATGGAAATATCTACAACGCTATCTGTGTAAACATGGAAATATCTACACCGCTATCTGTATAAACATGGAAATACCTACTCCACTATCTGTATAAACATGGAAATAACTACACCGCTAACTCTATAAACATGGATATATCTACACCGACATCTATAAAAACATGGAAATACCTACACAGTCATCTGTATAAACATGGAAATATGTACACCTCCGTGAGTATAAACATGGAAATATCTACACTGCCATCTGTATACACATGGAAATATCTACACGGGCATCAGTATAAACATGGAAGTATCTACACCGCTATCTCTATAAACATGGAAATTCCTACACCGCTATCTGTATAAACATGGAAATATCTATACCGCTATCTGTATAAACATGGAAATATATTCCTCACTATCTGTGTAAAGGTTTAAGTATCTACACAGCTATCGGTGTAAACTTCGAAATATCTACACCGCTATCTGTGTATAGATGGAAATATCTACACCACAATCTGTGCAAAGATGGAAATATCTACACCGCTATCTCTGTAAACATGGAAATATCTACACCGCTATCTGTATAAACATGGAAATATCTACATCGCGATCTGTATAAACATGGAAATATCTACACCGCTGTCTCTTTAACATGGAAATATCTGCACCGCTCTCTGTATACACATGGAAATATCTACACCACTATGTCTATAAACATGGAAATATCTACACCGCAGTCGGTATACACATGGAAATATCTACACACCCATCTGTATAAACATGGAAATATCTACACCACTATCTCTATAAACATGGATATATCTCCACCACTACCTGTAGCAACATGGAAATATCTACACCGCCGTCTGTATCAACATGGAAATATCTACACTGATATCTGTATAAATATGTAAATATCTACACTGCTATCTCTATAAACCTGGAAATAACTGCACTGCCATGTGTTTAAGCATGCGAATATCCTCACAGCCATCTGTATAAACATGGAAATATCTACACCACCATCTCTATAAACATGGAAATATCTACACCGCTATCTGTAAAAACATGGAAATGTCAACATCGCTATCTGCATAAAGATGGAAACATCTCCACCGCTATCTGTATAAACATTGAAATATCTACACCGCTATCTGTATAAACATGGAAATATCTACACCACTATCTGTATAAACATGGAAAATCTACACCACCATCTCTATAAACATGGAAGTATCTACACTGCCGTTTGCATACAAATGGAAATATCTACAAAGCCATCTGTATAAACATGGAAGTATCTACACTGCTATCTCTATTAACATGGAAATACCTACACAGCTATCTCTAGAATCATGGAAATATCTACACCGCAATCTGTATAAACAAGGAAATATCTACACCGCCATCTCTATAAACATGAAAATATCTACACCGCCATCTACATAATCATGAAACTAACTACACCACCATCTGTATAAACTTGGAAATATCTACACCGCTTTCTGTATAAACATGGAAACATCTACACTTCCATCTGTATAAAGATGGAAATATCTATACCACGAGCTGTATAAACATGGAAATATATAAACTGCTATCCGTATAAACATGGAAATACCAACACCGCTATCTCTATAAACGTGGAAATATCTACACCGCTCTCTGTATAAACATGGAAATATCTACACCACTATCTCTATAAACATGGAAATACCTACACCGACATCTCTATAAACATGGAAATACATTAACTGCTATCCGTATAAACATGGAAATATCTACAACACTAATTGGGTAAACATGGAAATATCAACACTGCCATCTGTATACACATGGAACTATCTACAGAGCCATCAGTATAAATATGGAAACATCCACACCGCTATCTCTATACACATGGAAATACCAATACCACTATCTCTATAAACATGGAAATATCTACACCGTCATCTCTATAAACATGAAAATATCTACACCGCCATCTCCATAAACATGGAACTATCTTCACCACCATCTGTGTAAACATGGAAATATCTACAACACTGTCTGTATAAACATAGAAATAACTACAATGATATCTGTATAAAGATGGTAATATCTACACCGTGAGCTGTATTAACTTGGAAATATCTACACCGCTATCTGTATAAACATGGAAATACCAACACTGCTGTCTGTATAAAGATGGAAATATCTACAATGCTATCTGTATAAACATGGAAATATCTACACCACCATGTATATAAACATGAAAATATCAACACTGTCATCTGTATAAACATGGAAATATATACATAGCCATCTCTAAATACATGGAAATAAGTACACCGCTATCTGTATAAACATGGAAATATCTGCACCGCTATCTGTATAAACATGTAAAGATCTACACCGCTATCTGTATAAACATGGAAATATCTACACCGCTATCTGTGTGAAGGTGGAAATATTTACACCGTGAGCTGTATAAACATGGAAATATCTACATCGCTATCTGTATAAACATGGAAATATCTACACTGCTATCTCTATAAACATGGAAATATATACAATGCCATCTCTATAAACATAGAAATATCTACACCGACATCTACATAAACAAGGATATATCAACACCGCCATGTGTACAAACATGGAAATATCTACACAGATATCTGAAAACATGGAACTATCTACACCGCTACCTGTATAAACATGGAAATACCTACCCAGCTAACTCTATAAATATGGAAATATCTACACTGCTATCTGTATAAACATGGAAATATCTACACCGTTATCTGTATAAACATGGAGATATCTACATGGCTATCTTTATAAAGATGGAAAAACCTACACCGCCATCTGTATAAACCTGGAAATACGTACACAGTCATCTCTATAATCATGGAAATACCTACACCAGCATCTGTATAATAATGGAAATATCTACACTGCCATAGGTATAAACATGGAAATATCTACACATCCATCTCTACAAACATGGAAATAACTACACCACTATCTGTATAAAATTGGAAATAGCCACACCGCTATCTGTATAAACATGGAAATGTCTACACCGCTGTCTGTATAATCATGGAAATATCTACACCGCTATATGTATAAATATGGAAATAACTACACCACTATCTCTATAACCATGGAAATATCTGCACCGCTATCTGTATAAACATAGAAAGAACTACACTGCTATCTCTATAAACATGGAAATATCTACTCCGCCATCTGTATAAACATGGAAATATCTACAAAGTCATTTGTATAAGCATGGAAATATCTACACCGTCATCTGTATAAAGATGGAAATACATACACCACTATCTGTATAAACCTGGAAATATCTACACCACTATCTGAATAAACTTGGAAATATCTACACCGCTATCTGTATAAACATGGAAATATCTACACCGCTATCTGAATAAGCATGGAAATACCTACACCGCTATCTGTATAAGCATGCAAATATCTAAACCGCTATCTGTATAAACATGGAAATATCTACATCGCTATCTGTGTAAACACGGAAACATCTCCACCGCTATCTGTATAAACACGGAACTATCTACAACGCTATCTTTATAAACATGGAAATATCTACATCGCCGTCTGTATAAACATGGAAATATCTACACCGCTATCTGTATAATCATGGAAATAACTGCACCGCCATCTACATAAACGAGGAAATTTCTACACCGCCATCTCTATAAACTTGAAAATATCTACAACTCCATCTCCATAAACATGGAACTATCTACACAGCCATTTGTGTAAACATGGAAATATGTACACCTCTATCTGTATAAACATGGAAATATCTACACTACCATCTTTATAAACATGGAAATATCTTCATCGCGACCTGTATAAACATGGAAATATCTACACCGCTGTCTCTATAAACATCGAAATAACTACACCGACATCTGTAAGAACATGGAAATATCTACAGAGTCATCTGTATAAACATGGAAATATCTACACCACCATCTGTATAAACTTGGAAATAACTACACTGCCATCTGTGTACACATGGAAATAACTACACTGCAATCTGTATACAAATGGAAATATCTACACAGCCATCTGTATCAACATGGAAATCACTACACCACTATCTCTATAAACATGGAATTACCTACACCGCTATCTCTATAAACATGGAAGTATCTACACCACTATCTGTATAAATATGGATATATCTACACCGTTATCTGCATAAACATGGAAATATCTACAACGCTATATGTATAAATATGGAAATAACTACTCCGCTATCTATATAAATATGGAAATATCTACATCGCTATCTGTAAAAACATAGAAATAGCTACATCGCTATCTCTATAAACATGGAAATATCTACACCGCCATCTGCATTAACCTGGAAATATCTACACCGTCATTTGTATAAACATGGAAATATCTACACCGTTTTCTGTATAAATATGGAAATATCTACACCGCTATCTCTCTAAATTTCGAAATATCTACACCTCCATCTGCATAAACATCTAAATATCTACAACATCTGTATAAACATGGAAATATCTACACCGCCATCACTATAAACATGGAAATATCAACACCGCCATTTGTATAATCATGGAAATATCCACACTGCCATCTCTATAAACATGGAAATTTCTACACCGCCATTTGTAAAAACATGGAAATATGTACACAGTCATCTGTATAAACATGGAAATATCTACAACTCCATCAGTATAAACATGGAAAAATCTACACTGCTATCTGTGTAAACATGGAAATCTCTACACGGCCATCTGTATAAATATGGAAATATCTACACCGGTATCTGTATAAACACGGAAATATCTACACCGCCATCTGTATAAACACGGAAATATCTACACCGTTGTCTCTATAAACATGGAAATATCTAAACCACCATCTGTAAAAACATGGATATATCTACACAGTGATCTGTATAAACATGGAAATATCTACACAGTCGTCTGTAAACATGGAAATATCTACACCACCATCTGTATAAACTTGGAAATATCTACACTGCCATCTGTGTACACATGTAAATACCTACACTGCCATCTGTATACACATGGAAATATCTACACAGCCATCTGTACCAACATGGAAATAACTACACCGCTATATTTATAAACATGGAATTACCTACACCGCTATCTCTATAAACATGGAATTATCTACACCACTATCTCTATAAACATGGAAACATCTACACCGCCATCTCTATAAACATGTAAATATCTACACTGACATCACCATAAACATGGAAGTATCTACAGCACCATCTGTATAAACATGGAAATATCTACACTGCCATCTCTATAAAGATGTAAATATCTACACCGCAAGCTGGATTAACATGGAAATATCTACACCGCTATCTGAATAAACATGGAAATACCGACACCGCTATCTGTATAAACATGGAAATATATACACCGCTACCTGTATAAAGATGGAAATATCTACACCGCTATCTGAATAAACATGGAAATATCTACACCGCGATCTGTATAAACATGGAAATAACTCCACTGCTATCTGTATAAACGTGGAAATACCTACACAGCAATCTGTATATACATGGAAGTATCTACCCAGCTATCTGTATAAATATGGAAATATCTACACCGCTATCTCTATAAACATGGAAATTTCTACACCGCTATCTGTATAAACATGGAAATATCTACATGGCTATCTCTATAAAGATGGAAATATCTACACCGCCATCTGTATAAGCCTGTAAATACCTACACAGTCATCTCTATAAACATGGAAATATATACACCAGCATCTGTATAAACATGGAAATATCTACACCGCCATCTGTATAAACGTGGAAATAACTGCACAGTCATTTGTATAAACATGGAAATATCTACATGGTCATCTCTATAAAGATGGAAATATCTACACTGCTATCTGTATAAACATGGAAATATCTACACCACTATCTGCACAAACTTGGAAATATCTACACCACTATCTGTATAAACTTGGAAATATCTACACGGCCATCTGTATAAAAATGGAAATACCTACACAGTCATCTGTCTAAACATGGAAATACCTACACAGTCATCTGTAGAAACATGGAAATATCTACCCCACCATCTGTATAAACATGAAAATATCTACACCGCCATCTGTATAAGTATGGAAATAGCTACACAGTTATCTGTATAAACATGGAAATAGCCACACCACTATCTGTATAAACATGGAATTATCTTAACCGCCATTTGTATAAACATGGAAATATCAACACCGCCATCTGTATAAACATGCAAATATCTAAACCGCCATTTGTGTAAACTTGGGAATATCTACACTGCTATCTGTATAAACATGGAAATATCTACAGGGCTATCTGTATAAACATGGAAATAACTACACCTCCATCTGTATAAACATGCAAATATCTACACAGTCATCTGTATAAACATGTAAATATCTACACCAACATCTCAATAAACATGGAAATATCTAGACAGCCATATCTATACCTATGGAAATATCTACACAGCCATCTGTATAAACATGGAAATATCTACACCGCTATCTTTGTAAACATGGAAATATCTACACCTCTATCTGTAGAATCTCGGAAATATCTACATCGCGATCTGTATAAACATGGAAATATCTACAACGCTATCTGTATAAACATGGAAATATGTACGCCGCTATCTGTATAAACATGGAAATACCTAAACCGCTGCCTGTATAAACATGGAAATATCTACAAGGCTAACTTTGTAAACATGGAAATATCTACAACGCTATCTTTGTAAACATCTACAACTCTATCTGTGTAAACATGGAAATATCTACACAGCTACCTTTGTAAACTTGGAAATATCTACACCGCTATCTGTGTAGAGATGGAAATATCTACACCGCAATCTGTGCAAAGATTGAAATATCTACAGCGCTATCTCTGGAAACATGGAAATATCTACACCGCAATCTGTGCAAAGATAGAAATATCTACACCGCCATCTGTATAAACATGGAAATACCAACACAGCTATCTGTATAAACATGGAAATACCTACGCCACTATCGGTATAAACATGAATATATCTACAAAACTATCTCCATAAACATGGAAATACCTACACCGCCATCTCTGTAGACATGGAAATATCTACACCGCTATCTGCATAAACATGGAAATGTCTACACTGCTACCTGTATAAACATGGAAATAACTCTACCGCTATCTGTATAAATATGGAAATATCTACACCGCTATCTCTATAAACATGGAAATGTCTACACCGCTATCTGTATAAAGATGGAAATATCTACACCTCTATCTCTATAAACATGGAAATATCTACACCGCTATCTCTATACACATGGAAATATCTACACAGTCATCTGTATAAACATGGTAATATCTACACCACCATCTGTATAAACTTGGAAATATCTATACTGCCATCTGTATAAACGTGGAAATACCTAAACTGCTATCTGTATAAATATGGAAACATCTACACCACTATCCCTATAACCATGGAAATATCAACAACGCTATCCAAATAAACATGGAAATATCTACACCGCTATCTGCTTCAACATGGAAATATCTACACCACTATCACTATAAACATGGAAATAACTACACCGACATCTCTATAAACATGGAAATACCTACACCGCCATCTCTATAAACATGGAAACACCTATAACACCATGTCTATAAACTTGGAAATATCTACAACGCCATCAGCACAACCATGGAAATATCTACCCCGCCGTCTGCATAAACATGGAAAAATCTACACCGACATCTGCATAAACATGGAAATATCTGCAACGCTATCTGTGTAAGCATGGAAATATCTGCACTGCTATATATGGAAACATGGAAATATCTACATCACTATATATATAAACATGGAAATATCTACACCGTTATCTCTATAAACATGGAATTATCTACACCGCTATCTCTATAAACATGGAAATATCTACACCGCTATCTGTATAAACATGGAAATATCTACACCGCTATCTCTATAAAGATGGAAATATCTACACCGCCATCTGTATAAACATGCAAATATCTACACAGTCATCTGTATAAACATGGAAATATCTACACCACCATCTCTATAAACATGGAAATATCAAGACTGCCATCTCTATACACATGGAAATATCTACACAGCCATCTGTATAAACATGGAAATATCTACACCGCTATCTCTATAAACATGGAAATATCTACATGGCTATCTGTATAAACATGGAAATATCTATATCACTATCTGTATAAAAATGGAAATATCTCCACCGCTATCTCTATAAATATGGAAATATCTACACCGCTATCTGTATAAACATGGAAATACCTACACCGCTATCTGCATAAACATGGAAATATCTACAACGCTATCTGTATAAACATGGAAATATCTACAATGCTATCTGTGTAAACATGGAAATATCTACACAGCTATCTGTGTAAACTGGGAAATATCTACACCACTATCTGTGTAAAGATGGAAATAACTACACCGCAATCTGTGAAAAGATGGAAATATCTACACCGCTATCTCTGTAAACACGGAAATATCAACACCACCATCTGCATATACATGGAAATATCTACACTGCCATCTGTATAAACATGGAAATATCTACACAGCCATCTCTATAAACATGGAAATATCTACATAGCCATCTGTATTAACATGGAAATATCTACACCGGTATGTGTATAAAGATGGAAATACCTACACCGCTATCTGTATAAACTTGAAAATATCTTCACTGCTATATGTATAAATATGGAAATATCTACACCGCTATCTCTATAAACATGGAAATATCTTCACCACTATCTGTATAAACATGGAAATGTCTACACCGCTATCTCAATAAACATGGAAATATCTACACCGCCATCTGAATAAACATGGAAATATCTACACCACTACCTGTATAAAAATGGAAACATCTGCACCGCTATCTTTAAAAACATGGAAATATCTACACCGCGATCTGTATAAACATGGGAATACCTACACCGCTATCTGTATAAACATGGAAATATCTACACCTCTGTCTCTATAAACATGGAAATATCTACACCGCTATCTCTATAAACATGCAAATATCTACACCGCCATCTTTAAAAACATGGAAATATCTACACACTCATCTGTATAAACATGGAAATATCTACACCATCATCTCTATAAACATGGAAATATCTACACTGCCAGGAGCTCAAGAGCAGCCTGGGCAATACAGCAAGGCCTCATCTTTACAAAAAAATAAGAAATATTAGCTGGCCTTGGTGGTGTGCACCTGTAGTCCCTGCTTCTTGGGAAGCTGAGTTGGGAGGATCCATGGAGCCCAGGAGTTTAAGGCTGCAGTGAGCTTGGATAACGACTGCACTCCAGCCTGGATGACAGAACAAGAACCTGTTTCAAAAAAGAAAAAAGAATAAAAAACCTAAAAACTAAAAACTGGATGTAGTTTGCTAGTAACTAAACAGCAAATTAATTGTAACATGCTTACATATCAACGATGTCTTTCTTCTTTGATCATAAACCTGCTCACTAAGAAGCTGCTGAAGTCCATGGTAGTGACAGGTACATGTCTGCAGCCTTGTCCTGACCTGCATCTTCTTTGATTGTCCCCATCTGTGTCTCCGACTGGCACTGCCGAACCGTCTTGCTACCTGATCAATGTTGTACTGAACCGGACTGCTAACTGATCAATGTTGTCGAACTCACTGCACAAAGCTGTTCTTACAAGGTAGATTTCTGCCTGGAATAGCCATACTTACACTGTTTATATTCCTTACTCCTGACCCATCCAACGCAGCACAAGTTCTATTTATTGCCATAGAAACATAGGTCATTTGGAAACACCTCCTTCATTTCTATGGAATGTTCAAACATTTCTGACATTTTGGACTCTGTTCTAGCCTCTTGTTAAATATATCCAGAAAAGAGACAAAGCTTTATGGGGGGGCTATATGCACACATATGCTATAGAATAAGCTATCTAAATGCTTAAAAATACTTTCCATCTGTCACCGCACCTTAATAGGTACACAGAAATTAAGTATGTGTATATCTGTCTGTATAGATACGTATAAATATATATCCCCAAAACAAAAACTCATTCTCTTACTTATACATAGGTAGAATATAGGTGAATATACATATACATTTATAGGTAGAACAAAAAAACCCTCAGCCTCTTTAGGGCCATGTGTTTTCTCTGAGTAATTGTCACAATTAATTAAAATACATGTGTATGCCTTTTTAGATAAATTTCATCAGACCAATTTCTGTCTGGTTGGAAAATAATAACTGCCTATTTGCTAAGTGCCCCTGCCCCCATACTATGTTCCAGTGAACTAAAGACCTCTGGCAATCATATATTTACAACTCAGCAAGATTAAACAATTTATTGTTATTTATGACATCCAAGCTGTATCTTCTGTATTATATTCCACATTAGCATCTATCACCTTACATTTGGGAGATCCTGTCCAAAAAATGATTATGCCTCCTAACCAAACATTCAGCAGGGCTGCAGGAACAGGCCCCCTGAACAAACATCCTGCCAAAGTACTTTAAAGCACCGTGAGCTGCCACAGCTGTGCATTTTCAGATGACTCGGCAGATTAGCGTGGAGTCTCTTAGCCTCTGCTTGGTCTGTTCCTTTCAGTGATCTCTCACGTGGCCCAGTCCATTCGGTTTGAAAATCCTCATGAAATGAGCAGATTATGATCTGGCTTCAGTAGAGGGCCATGGGGTGGGCATGGAGGGGAGAGGGTTTGCTCTTAACACAGCCTGAGCCTCAGAAAGGTTTCAGATGGAAAAGCATGGCACTGACTCAGCTCATGCTTAACAGGAAATAATGCACAGACCACACCAAAAAAGCCCTTTATGTTGTGTGAAAGTCTATGCCGGAGCAGCTGCTGCCACCTCATGTACTGTGATAGAGTGTGCATGTGTGTGTTTGTGTGTGCATGAGTGTGAGTATGCACACAAATGTGTGCTGGGATGGGGAGGAGATCACACCTTCCACAGTCGCCACCTCAGCCTTAGCTAGCAGCGTGGAGAATTGCCAAAAGTCAACAGGAAGCTGCACCAAAGCAACTGTGATCACCACATCAGCAGGCGCTTTCTGGTTAGTAAAGCTACTGGGACTGAAAAACACACACGATCTCGTCCTTCTTTTATTTTAATCAGAGCAAAATATTTTTATAATAATTGTGTTATATGAATAAATAATTCATAACGCTGTAACCCATTATCACATTCAATCCTCCCAACAACCCTAGAAGATATGTAGACAAGTATTATTACTTTCCCTATTTTTATAAATGAGGAAATAAACCCCAGGAGGCTAGGCGACTTACCCACGGTCCTAGAAGTTGCAAACAGTAGTATCATGATTCAAATCCAAAGCTTCTCCTTTTGTCTTTATCATTTTAATTTTGAAGGTAATGCATATGCATGTATGATCTTTTAAATCCAGAGATGTATATGGAATAGATAGGAAAAGGGACTCTCCTTCCCCATTATACACCCCCTCCACCCAAGCTATATACACTGTTGACTAGAGTATGTCCTTTCAATCCTATTTTCTATGCCTACATTATATACAGAAAAGCAGGATTACGTTACACACAATATTCCAGTCATTGCTGTTTTTCACCAACAAGCTATCATTCACATCTTTTTCATACTACATATAAATTTATATCCTTTATTTTAGTGGTGTATATTGTGCAGTTGTGTCATAAATTATGTACCTGTTCTCCGTTGAACATATAGATTTTTTCTGAGTTTTTCCTTAGCAAAATGCTGCAGTGAGTACCCTTGTACACAGATGTTTGTACATTTGTTCTAGAAAAATCTACAGTAAAGATTCTTAGATTAAGAGATTCCCAGGTTATTAGAAAACTACTCTATTAATTTAGATATATACTTCCAAATTGCCTGACCAAAAAGTTATGTCAATTTAACTTCTATGAACAGTATACAAACATGACAATTTTCCATCACCTACACCAACTCTGGGTAATTTCATCTTTTTTACAAGTTGATGGATTGTTTTAATTTATATTTCTCTGGTTATTAATAAGGTTGGCCACCTGTTCATGTGTTATTATTGATGATATTTGTATTGAATTGTTTGAATTTTCTTGATTTCAAAAAACGTTTTACATGTCATAGATATTAAATATTTGTTGTAAAACTCTCCTTCCAGTATTGTGTATGTGTTTGGTCAAGTAGAATAAACTCTCGTCCTCTGATTTCAGATTCCTTTCTCTTTCCATTAGAAATCCCTAAATGTAAAACTACATATTGATAGCTAAAAACCAGGATGTTTACTAGAGAAAAAGAATACAAAGGCAATAATTAAATATTATATTTATACAAAATACCTACTAGTACAAACTTAAAAAGAGAAAGTAAAAGTCAAATGCTTCTACGACTTCAGACTAAGAAAAAGAACTTTTGAGGTTGAATGTTCCTGAAATTTTTCTTTTCATACAACTACGGACATGACTTCAAAAGTTGATGTGACTAAAAAATGTAAGATATGAAAGATATTTGAAGACTCAGAGAAGGTGGATTTTCATTTTAACAAGTCACATATATATTCTAGATATCCTCTTATTCGTAACTAAGAGAGTCAAATCAGATGAAAGACTCTAAAAATTTCCCTTTGACTGTGTTAAGTAGAAGTAGTAGAGGCATATTGGCCAAATCTTGAGTGTTTGCAAATTGACTCTTAAGGCTATAGGCTGGCACAGGTCATTGAAGCCCTAGCTTTTTATCTTTAATTTTAAAATCCCCAAACAATTTATACTAATTATTCTTGTCCATTATTTCCAAATAATCTTGTTTAAAGGTTATTACAGTGCTTGCTCATGTTACTGTTGTCTAACAGAAGGGTATCCGGGGCCTTAAAACTGAGAGGGTTAGGATTAATGATTCCAATACCTATGCTTGGACATCTCCAAAAGTGGGTTCCAACTTCTTGTCCTCAAGTCTGTATAGAAACTAGCAAACTTCCAGAGTTCACAAAAGGCTCAAAGAGAACAGATGTTTTATAGAAAATTCTTAGAGCAAGTTTCACGCATAATGTTGCTGATGCCTGTCTGCCTTTTCAATAAACATCACTATGCTTTATCACAAGATTTAATAAAGCAGCTTAGTTAAAAATGCCATCTGGGTCTCTGGACACATTAAACAAAGCTTAAAATAACCACCCCAGCAACTGGGAAGACCCAGCTGTTCTCATAATCTGTCCCACTCCTTTTACTTCCCCATAAAAAGAGTGAATGAAGACCACAGACTAAAAGCATCCAGAAGGAACTGACACAAACAGGGAGATAGATGGAGCCAAGGGCTCCTGTAAGTTTGCTATTGCTCACATAATAGATTTGCTAATTCCACAACCTGCGGATGGTGATTAAGAACGGGAAGCAGAAAGAGGGAAGAGAGAATCATAGAAGGGCTCATTCAAGTTTTCTAATGTATCACAAACCTGTCCTCCCTAATGTCTGGATCATAGCAGCCCATTCCATTCACCTATTCTCTAGTGAACTCCAATAGAAAATACAAAGCCATCACCACCCAGTTCTTTCTCCCTTCTAGAGATGAGATATTAGCCACCCAATCCCAGATTCTCAGATCCATTCCAGGAAAGAAGCCCTAGGTATTGAAGCACAGCTTTCCCTCCCTCCCTTCTTTCTTCCACCCCAAGATTTGTTCCCCAGATAGTTCTAGTAAATGCAAAACCAAGTATATTCTCATTCTTTAGAGCAACCAGCTTTTCATGGCCAACTGGAATCAAACACAACCTGCACAAACATCTATCTGGAGGACACTCCCAAGGCTCCTACTGAGCCAGCCTTCTGCATACCACTGCATTTCAGCTTCCTAGTTCACAAGACACTGAGACATTCTTGAATTCTGCAAGGTGCACTGTGTGTTAATAGCTTGGCTGCTCATCATGTGGCCAATAAAGGGCATGACTAGTCAACAAATAAATTTTCTCTTGGCTAAAACTTGCAACAAAACTGTAAGCTGTTTACCAAGGGGCCCACTACAGGTTATATTCAATATATACAGTCAAATCCTAACTATCTGAGATATATTCAGTTGACCATACACCTTTATATTTCAGTAAAAGGTCTTTACATTTCCCAGTGCTATCGATGTTACAAAGTGCTTTCATATGCAGTGCTTCATCTGATTTCCAGTATAATTAAATGATCCTGTCATACCTGATTTTTAGATGAGGAAACAAGTGGTTTCTGGGTATTTCAAGAGGCTAACGCATCTGCCCTCCAACTTGTATGTGAAAACCAAAAACAAAATTCCAAGGCCCTTCAACCATCTGAATGGACTTTGACTCTTTTGGTCAATATATGGCAGAGCTAGGAAAAGAAGGTGAGTCTTCCAGCTGCTGATACAGGGTTTTCTCTGCCATACTCCATTACCTCCAAGGCTAAAGTCAAAAGAGGGTGTGGTTATCACATGAAAAAATCTGGTTTGGATTTCCCAAATGTGTATGTAGTATTTGGGGATTTACCTTAATTTAACCTACAGTTCTTTTGGGTTGTAACAGTCTGACTCCATTTTTGAAAACAAAACAAAATCGATTTTAAATGCTGAATTATAGATCTTTGCTGTCCAGTATGGTAGCTACTAACCACTTATGGTTATTTGCATTTCTATTTTAATTAATTAAAATTCAGTAAAATGCAAGATTCAGTTCTTCAGTTGCTCTAGCCACATTTCAAGTGTTACAGTAGTCACATATGGCTAGTGGCTGGGACAATGCAGATTATAGAACAGTTCCATCATCAAAGAAACTTCTATTGAACAGTGCTATTATATAATGTCATCTCCAGAGAAAGAAGACTTCAGAAAAAGTCAGAAACGGCCGGGTGCAGTGGCTCACACGTGTAATCCCAGCACTTTGGGAGGCCAAGGCAGGCAGATCCCTTGAGGTCAGGAGTTCAAGACCAGCCTGGCCGACATGGTGAAACCCCGTCTCTAGTAAAAATACAAAAAATTAGCTAGGCGTGGTGGTGCATGCCTGTAACCACAGCTACTCAGGAGGCTGAGTTGGGAGAATCACTGGAACCCAGGAGGCAGAAGTTGTAGTGAGCCAAGATTGTGCCACTGCACTCTAGTCTGGGTGACAGAGCAAGACTCCATCTCAAAAAAAAAAAGAAAAAGAAAAAGAAAAAGTCAGAAACATCTTGAGGCAGGCATAGTGCTGTCATCTGTCCAATATTGAAGATGATTTAAGAATAAGAAAGAAGAAGAGAACAAAGAAGAGAAAAAGAAGTTGCCTTAGGTGTACCTACCCAGAAAAGGACAAAGGCATTCTTGTAGTCATTGTGTTGTATTTTAGCTCTTAAACTTTTTAAGAGATTAGAATAATTTGACACATAGAAGATCTAAACCACTGAAGAGGCTCTGAAGCAGATAAAAGTAGAAAGAAAATAAAAAACTAATTAGGTACAAACTAAGCTTAACCACAATTCGTTTAAACGGTACTATTTACTCTTCACATGATTGGTTTTTCTTTTGCTTTATAGTATGACATAGTTTATATCTTTAAAGGGGAATTAAAATATTTCTGGGAATTTTTAAAAGTAAGTTCACACAGCCACATAAAAACTACAGAAACAGATAAAACCTATCTTCTCATTTATTCCCTAATCCATTCAAATTAAATATAAAAATCCAAGCAGCCACAGTGATATTCAAAAAAGCAAAAGTGAGACAAAACAAAATTCATTTGTCACCTGTGGAGGTAGTTAGCTCACCTAATCTTCACTCCAAACACCAGTAATTTTTAAAAGACAGAAATAAACATATGTTCTGCCTTCCCGGAAGGAACTATGTTTCAGGGTAGCCAAATAACCCAGTTGTGAAGAAAATGGTCTGCTTATAGAAAAATGCCAGCTAAAGCATGTAGATAGAATTAGAGAATTAGAAATTCACCATTTTGAAACCCCTAATGAAATAATCAACTCAAGCAAAGATCATTAATAAATGCTAAAACCATCAAGTAACAATTGATACAGAATATAACTGAATATACACATGGTACAAAGTTCACGTCACAGACTACTGGCTTGACCCAAGGGGGAATATAGCAGAGGAGATAGGCAGTGATCACCCTAACCTTGCGATCATCTCACCATCACTAATGATGGGATGTGAATACACATTTTTGCCTATGAAATAGTCTTTAAAAAAAGAAGTTGAACCTGAATCTAACTAAACCTTGCAATGGGCTGAACGTGTATGTCTTCCCCAAATTAATATGTTGACATCCTAACCCCAAAGGTGCTGGTATTAAAAGGTGGGGCCTTTAGGGGGTCATTAGATCATAAGGACAGAGGCTTCATGATTGGAATTAGTGCCCTTATAAAAGAGGCCCCAGAGAGCTAGCTAGTCTCTCCCACTATGTGAGGGCCCAGCAAGAAAGCCAATCTATGAACCAGAAAGTTGGTCCTAACCAGATATCAAAACCACATGCTCCTTGATTTTAAACTTGCTAGCCTCTAGGACTGTGAGAAATAAATTTCTGTTCTTTATAAGTCATCCAGTTTTTGGTATTTTGTTATAGCAGGCCTAAAAGCCTTTAGAACTAACTTCCAGTTAACCAGGAAAAAACAGAGTGAAAAGTTAAATGACACCATAAAAAGCAACCAGAAAATTCCAGAAGGGGAAATATTCTACAGGACAACTGACTAGTTTTTCAACAAGTCAATTTCACTAAATAAATACATAAACAAAGAGTATGTGTATTTTCCAGGTTAAAACAGTCTTGAGCTAAATAATCAAATGCAATGTGTGTCCCTTGATTAGAAGAAACTAATTTGAACAAACCAGCCACAAAAGATATTTCAGGGAGACCAAGCTGGAAGGATCACTTGAGGCCAGGAGTTTGAGACCAGCCTGGGCAACGTAGTAAGACCTCCATCTCTACAAAAACAATAAATTAGCTGGGCATGGTGGTGTGCACCTATAGTCCTAGCTACTCAGGAAGCTGAGGCAGGAAGATCACTTGAGCCCAGGAGTTTGAGGCTGCAATGAGCTATGATTGTTTCACTGCACTTCAGGCTGTGTGAAAGAGCAAGACTTTGTCTCAAAAAATAAAAGGACATTTCATAATAACTGAGGAAATCTGAATGTGGACTGGGTAATAAATGATATAAAAAAGCCATTTTTTATTTTGTTTGAAAAGATGATTTTGTAACTATACAGGAAAATGTTCTTCTTTTTTTAGAAATCTGTACTAAAGAATTTAGGGGTAAAATATCATTTTCTTTAATATACTTTCAAACACAAGCAAAAAATAGTCATGACACAAATATAGCAAAATGTTTACAATCTATGTTCTATGCTTGCCTGTGAGTGCCATTAATCTCATCTCTCTGCTTTTCTGAAAGTTTGAAAATTTCAAAGTTTTATAATAAATTTTTTTACATCCCATAATTTTATAATAATTTTTTAAAGTTTGAAGCAAATCAACAACTATAGCTTCAAAAATATCCTGACCCACAATAAACATTGAACAGGGTATATTTCTCCCATTTCCTAAAAAGTTGGCCCAGTAAGGAGTATGAGAGCTGCCATAGCTCTCCCAAGGCTCATTATTCTCCATCACTCCATGGGAAATCCCAAAATAAATTTTTAAAAAAGTTGTTTAAATTTATAATGTTTTTGATTCTATAATAATTTTATAATAAAATAATTGTAAAATGTTTTTGATTTTATAATTTATAAAAATTTTTATACATGTTTATGTTTGAAATGTCTATTTCAAACTTTATGAGATATTAAAATATAAGTAATATAGTTCATCATTTTAGAAATGCCATGCTTTTCTTCTCCAGCAATTACATAATCAAAGAGTAACTGTAGTTTTTCCTAGAACATTGCTTTGTAGGCTGGGCATGGTGGTTCATGACACTTTAGGAGGCCAAGGCAGGCAGATCTCTTGAGATCAGGAGTTTGAGACTAGACTGGGCAACACAGAGAAACCCTATGAGTAGTAAAAACACAAAAATCAGCTGTGCGTACTGGCCTGCACCTATAGCCCCAGCTACTCAGGAGGCTGAGGTGGGAAGATCACCTGAATCTGGGGAGGTCAAGGCTACAGTGAGCCAAGACTGTACCATTGCACTCCAGCCTGGGCAACAAAGTGAGACCCTGTGTCAAAAAAAAATGAAATTTAATTTAAAAAAAGAAAATTGCTTTGTAAAATTAACTTTTTCAATCAAAACCAAGATTTTTCAGATATACAGAATGCAGCCCACTGGTCAGATTTGTCAGTTCAAAGAGAAAAAATTCTAGTTTCCTATTTTTCTAGCCTGCTTATGATTATCCAATAAGATATCAAAAAAGACCAAAGCCTTTGGGATCCATATTCAGTATTCCTGAGTCTAACTCAGGATGCCAAATCAGGAGACAAGCACATTCTCATCAATTTTCAATCATTCGAGACCAATTTTGCTTATAATTATCCAGTTATTTTAGACCACCTTTCTCCTGAAGCCAGCCTTATGGCTATTCACTTCACTTTAGCATAAGCCCCCAAGAAGGTGAACTAAATGAGGAAACGATTGGTTAAAGTTGGCGTTTGAAATTCTGAAACATGTCCACCATTCCCTTCACCCATGCCCGCCCCTCTTAGAAGTAGTACTTTCAGATTATTTAAGAGTCGATGCTTCTATGTGGATTTTGTCAGCTGTCCTTTATAACAGCTAGTAGGTTTAATTTGACTCTATTTTCAGCATATATTGACCTATGCTAATTATCTGTTAAAATAAATTCCACTCTTAGAGTTAATAAAGTGTGTTTGTCATGGAAGACCCATTGAAGTAAGAAGCTGAGGAGCCCTTATGGTAAAGTGGGACAAGAAATAATAAGACATAATAATTTTCCCATGCAAATCAACAACCGTAGCTTCAAAAATATCCTGAACCACAACAAGTATTGGACAGGCCATGTTTCTCTCACTCCCTAAAAAATTGGCTCGGGAAGGAGTATGAGAGCTCCCATAGCTCTCCCAAGGCTCATTATTCTCCATCACTCCACAGGAACAGCCTGTCAGAGAAGAGTGAAAGACCATTTGTCAACCTCTCTTCAACTCCCTGATTCTAGCCAAACTTCATCAATCTCAAGTGAGGAGCCAGAGAGAAATCAAACCCCATATATCCAGCATCATTGTCTACTGGAGTCAAAAATCACAATTCCACTACCCACCCCAACACCACTGGCCCTGTTTCTCCCAATTGCTTTTTATTGTGTTTTTTAAAAAATCCTCTTTCCCTATCCCTGCAACACCGAGAAGGAGGAATTATAGTAGATAAATATGAAGCATGGAGATCCTTTAAAAATATTTTTAATAATAAATGAGAAAATGAAAAGGAAAGGGTTGGGAAGGAAGGAGGGAATACAAATGCCAGGGAAATGTTCAGTTTTGCTTTTAAAGATGTTAACACTCATTTATACATCTGCAAGACACTCCCCTTAAAGACAAGTTCTATGAGTGTGGGTCTGGTTGCATGAATAAGGATAAAATTACCTTTGTAGACGATGTTTCCCACATATCATTCAGAGACCCCTGAAGTTAGGTATCCCTCTTGTAGATGTCCTTGAGATGCTGCTGGACCTGGGAAAGAGGAAACTGGGATACGGGTCTATGCCAAAAGGTGCTTCTAGTTATAGGACAGAGAGGAAAGGGGCAGAGGGAGAAAAACCCGAAGTCTGAGAATCTGGATTGCAGAAGACTACCGAGGTCGTGGGAGAAGGGAGAGAAAACAAGGATGAAAAGCGAAAGGGGAAGAGGCATGAAATGTTGTCAAATGTCAAAAGGCATTTGGAGAGAAGTTGGGAATTGCATTAAGAAAACCACTGCAAATCTCATTTCAGACCATTTAGAGATATGCCCCCTGGGAACTGCGAGCTCAGGCTGTTTAGCATCAAACAAATGGATCCACTCCATCCCTACCCTAATTAAATAAATCATTCAGTAATTCCACTGGGTTAAAGAACCAAAATATTAAAAACCTTCAGGACCTACTCTTGCCAAATATGTCAGGGATCGTGTGTGTGTGTGTGTGTGTGTGTGTGTGTGTGTGTGTGTGTGTGTGTTCTGAGACACCACTACTGTTAAATAGGCAGAGCTAAGACTTAGGGGACTGGCAGATTATTGCAAAAAGGGCACGGGGCAGAGGGACTATGTTGTGAGCCTGGGAAAGAAGTTTGTGTGGGGACTGTGGGCAGTGAACACGTTGGGAACAATATGGAAAACTGGGAGCTGCCTTGGAATCTACAGGGCCGGGTAAGAGAATGTCCGAAAGAAAAATGAGCAGGTGCGGGATGTGTGCAGAGTCGGAGAAGAGTCCAGGGCACCCGGAGTGGCTCCAGGAACGACGGACACCCCTCAAGGCTTTTGGGGGCGGTGGGTACTAATAGAACCCAGTGTCCGGGGTGCGCCGGGGAGGCTGCGAGCGCGGCGGGAGTGGGGCGCTGGAGGGTGAGGACGCAGGAGTGAGGAAGCAAAGCCTGGGCCGGGCAGGGGCCACCCAGCTGGGCCCGGAGGCAGCAGGGGGACAAGGGCTAGGAGAGGGCATGGCGGCAGCGCGGCGGGAAGCGAGGGGCATCCGGACACTCACCCCGTTGGCCGCAGCCATGTGCCCCACGATCTCGATGGCCGTCCTGCTAAAGTACCTGCCGTCGCTGCCCACCACCGTGGTGCAGCACCGGCGGTCGCGCAGGTCCATGGACGATAGCACGCTCTGGATGAATTTGGGCAGGTTGTTGCGCTGGCCCTCGAAGAGGCCGGTAGGTCGCCGCAGACCCCCGCCGCCGGCCGGCCGCCGGTCCTCGTAGGGCGCGGTGGGCACTGTCAGCACCGGGATGGGGCTCCCCTCCGTGGCGCCTCCTGGCCGGTCCTGCTGAGGCTTCCGGGGCCGGAGGCAATCTGCAGCCTGCCGGGGGCCTCCGCCCACCTGGCCGCGCACCGGGACTCCGCCTCGCGCCCAGGCCCCCTCTCCGGCAGGTCGGCACCCTGCGCCCTGCACCCGCCCGCCTGGGGACTGCCCGCCCCTCCTCTCCGTGCAGCTGCTCGCTGACTCCCTCGGCGGAGATTGCTTCTGCCTTCCTGTAAAGTTTTCTCCCGCCCACCTCCGCTGCCAGACCGCCCGAGGTGTCCTCAGTTTCTCCCCAAGTTGGACTCACTTTCGGGGTGTCCCAAAAGCCTGATTCCAGGGCCTGCTAGCCGGACCCCGGTGACGCCTGCACCCGCGCCTGGCCCCAGCCTTCACGCGCGATCGCCGCCCTCCGGGGCACACCCTCCGCCAGAAAACAGCCGGCGGGCGGCGAGACTTTGGGCAGAGTCCGGGTTCCTCTCCGGCGCCAGGCCGGTCTCCCTGTCTCCCTGGGAGTGCGCAGCCTACACGCACCAGTTTCTCTTTAGAACAAGCACGGGGAGGGATTTGGGAGGGGGCTGAAACCTTTTGCCATCAGCGAACAGCCTCAGCCAAAAATAACCCTGGAAAGGCGAGCTAAGGATGGTTATCTCCTGCCAGCGCTGAAATCGGAGGCTGGGCGCTGCATGTGGGGTGTGTGTGTGTGTGTGTGTGTGTGTGTGTGTGTGTGTGTACCCTCCCACCCCGACCATTTGTTGAAGGGAATCACCACTGTCAGACTTCAATCCAACAGGACCCACTCGAGCCATCCACACTTTCCCCAGCCTCCTCCAAAACAGCACACTTTCCGGTATGGACAATTCTTTTTTTTTTTTTTCACTTGTTTGTATGTAGTGGTGGTTGCAACAGCAGCAACACAGACGACACATATTTCCCTATTCTTCTCGCCCTTCTCACCCTCCCTACCCAGCTCCTGCCTTAGAAACAGGCTTGGCCTACACTGTATCTGTCCACACTGCCTGAACTCTTCCCTGAATTAATCGTTTTCAATAGGAGGGGGCTAAATCCCTTATTAATGCCCTACCAGGAGTGAATGAATAAAGCCAAGTTAAAGGGGAACTGGGTACCACATACTGTGCTAGGTTCCTTTGCATGTATCCTTTCATTCTGCTGGAGCTAAAGATGTTCTGCCTCCTCTCCATAAAACGCACCCAAACTCCAAAACCAGGAAATTCTCCATAGAAAATAGGAGTGAAGAGAGACAAGACTAACAGGATAAACCGCAAAGCAGGAAGAAAGTTTTGTCTCCCATTTCGCTCAAGGAATTTTTGGACCCACCAAGGCTACTGTCCTGAAAGATCCTGCTGCTTCTCCTTCCCCAAATATTGTCCACTTCCTGAGAGTAAGGCTGACTTGCCACAGGCTTATAAAGTGTTTGGTCACAGTAAGACAACTGTGAGTAATAACACACATTGTATACTGTTTTGCAATTGATAAAAGGCTTTGCATCTGTTTTTTCTTTGGAGGCTGAAGAAAAGAAGAATGGTATTCACGCAGTTCCCATTTTACAGATGAAAACAAGAGGACTTTTTCTGTGAAGTCAGGAAAGTGGTTACAATGGTACTTTCTGCCTGTCCGAATTATGTATTGCCCCTCCCCTTTCTATTAATAACATTGAAGTGTGATGGGACAACCACTGAAGCTGTCAGTTGAAACCTGCTGGGACTTTTTAGCCATTCTCCTAAACATAAAGAATGGGTGTTTTTGGAGGGGATGAGAGGAATGGGGAAATGTTGTCAAAGAGTACAATGTTTTAGTTGAGACAGGAAGAATATATTTTGTTGAGATCTACAGCACAGCATGGTGACTGTAGTTTACAATGAAGTATTGTGTATTTCAAAATTGCTAAGACAATAAATTTCAAATGTTCTCACCGCAAAAAAGATAGGTTTTGAGGTGATGAATCTATTAATTCTCTGGATTTAATTATTCCACAATGTATACATATATCATAACATCACATTATACCTCCGTAAATACATACAATTTTAATTTGTCAATTAACATTTTTTTAAAAGAATAGTGTGGCCAGTTGGGGAGGTAGTTTTTTTTTTTTTTTTCCTCTAGTCTCTACTCAGTCTCCAAGATCCCATTCCCCATAAAATTCCTGTCACCCAGGTGGAGTGCAGTGGCACAATCATGGCTCACTGCACCCTCTCCCTCTTCGGCTCAAGCGATCCTCCCGCCTACAGGTACATGCCACCACGCCCAGCTAATTTTTGTAGCTTTTGTAGACATGGGGTTTCACCATGTTGCCTAGGCTGGTCTCGAACTCCTCAGCTCAATCAATCTGCCCACTTTAGCCTCCCACAGTGCTGGGATTACAGGTGGGAGCCACCAAGCCCAACCCATAAAGTTCCTAACTTTTTATCTCCCTGGGAGTGCACAGCCTACACACACCAGTTTCTCTTTAGAACATACTTAAGAGTCTTGGCTTAGCATCCAACAGACAGAACTTTAACACTTCTACGGATCTGTGCACCTGTCTATGGTGTGGGGTTTTTAAGATCTCTTTCTAATGACACTTTATTTTGCAAAGCAGGACAGTTTCATTCCCAGAAGAGCAGGTATGGTAAATCCTTTGTTCCAGTAATGAAGACAATGATCCAAACCCGAAGCCTCAGAGAAGCCCAGAAACCCTCCAGGCCTCCATCTCTCTGCTCCTAGCACCTGCCTCTCTCTTGACATCAACATCATTCTCCCCTCTCACAGCCCAGCTCCTTCCACAGACCCAGGGATTAGGCACCAGCACCTCAGATTAGATTTTAGAGAATTACCATTCAAGAGGCAATCCTCTTCCCTTGGTTCCAATTTCAAGGTTCTCAAAGACTGGAACAGGGCTAGTTTGAGGCAATGTGCCCCATCGCATAGCCAGAAAGAAACTTACAGTGAAAAGGAAAACAATTCTTCCAAAGTAAGGGGGTGCTGATCCCCAGAGGGAGGACAGATGGGCAACCAAACAGTAACCGGGCCACCACATGCTTCACACTCACTGATCAAGGACTTCTAAAACCACTTTTTTTTTCTCTGAATTTATATAGGATTTTGTATCACTCGTAAAGGAATGTCTTATAGGCTGATAACACCTTTCTATTCATGCTTACACTTAACATTTAGGCTAGGATAATTTCCTAACCTCAGTGTCCTCACTATAAGATGGGAATTATTATAATCCCTACCTCATAAATTGTTGGGAGGATTAAAATACTTAGTAAAGTGCCTGACTAATAGAAAGGCATTCAATAAATGTTAGCTATTCATGGTGTCATCATCATTATATTTACCATCATTACTAATCCCCTGTATTGCAAGAATTACAGTTTATATTTTTGTAGACCATCACTGTAGCTAAAGGGTCTTTGGGCTATAGGTGATATTCCATAAAGGTTGGTTAAATTGATCTGTGGTTTTTGACTATGGAAACTCAGAACTCCCTCAAAATGTACAAAACAGATTTACCTGCTAAATAAATCTCTTCAAAGCTGACCCCAGGTTTGATTGAATTAATTCCAATGAATTTGTCACAATGATGGAGAAAGGAAACTTAGAGGGCCCCACAGTGGTTTGCTGGTAAAATGAGAAGTTTGGATTAGATCAATGTTTCCCAAAATATTTTCCTCAGAATGTTAGTGCCCCTCGAATCCTGCACAAAGCAAGAGTTTCATGACCAAGTAGCTTTTAAAACTCCTGTACACTCTACTCCCATTCTTCACAATGCACACTTTCATATTAAAAGTTCTGAGAGGTCCTCAACAGAAGACATCACTTAACTTTTTTTTTTTTTTTTAAGACAGATTCTCACTCTGTCACCCAGGCTGGAGTACAGTGGCCACCACTCCTGGCCTAAAAATTTTTTAACCTGGTTCTTCCCAATCTAATCTCACAGGGACCAGTTTTCTTAATGAAAGAGAATCAGACTAGCTTGTAACCATACCTGGTGACACTCCCCTGCTCCATTCCTTGTATGTCCTCAGTGGACTAGGTCAGGAATAAATAAATTTTCCTGATTCTCAAGGGCTGGTCACTCCTTTGCACTGAGCTCAAAGCTTCTCTGTAGCATGGGTCACAATGAATGGTAGCCCTGATAGCCTAGAGTAGCCTTTCAGCCTTCTCTGAGCCTCTAAAGACTGAGGATCCTTGGCATGAAATGGAGCAACTGATATACCCTTGCTTCCCCTGGGGACTCTCTTGCTCTCCAAAAGGCATCAGCCATCATCTCCATCTAGAGAATATACTAGCTGACTCAGCTTGACCAGCCTGTCCCAAAATGAGAATCTGGGTAAAATAAGCATTGAAACACTTCATTCCTTGTAGATTCACAAAACATATTAGCATATTACAGACTATGAAGTTCTGCAGGAAAAAAAAACCTATTTAACTTTAATCCAACGTTGCCAAGTTTTATTTGACCATGGAAGATTTTTCCAAAACACTTACAAACAGATCAAGGACATTAATCTTTCATGAAACACTAGATCCCCAAGGTCCTCTCCAGCTACATCATTCTGTGATTTTCTTTTTTATTTATGATGCATTAAAAGATTAATCTCTATCAGACTTCCATTTAGAAATTCACCAGAATGTGCAAAGGCAGCAGGTAAAATTGCTGAAGGGTATTATAAAAATACCCTCCAGTGATTTTTGAAACTTAAACTGAAATATTTATATAACTATATATTTCAGTTTGTATATTATATATATATATGTATATACACACATATATATGTGTGTATATATATTGGTGTATGTATATCTATATCTATGAATATATGGCATTATATCCATTTTACAGATGCAGAAACTGAGCTTTACAGGGTTGAGCAATTGGTCCAAAGCCACACAGCACACAGGTAGTCATTGATAAAGGTAAAAACAAGAGTTGAAGCCTGAGGTGTAAGGACACAGAGACAAGTACACAAATGTTTACAAGTTACACATATGACACGTGCCTTTAACATGAATTTCTTGAACATTCATTTAGAGGCCTTACAATGAAGACATCAGAGTGGCAGCAAGTTCTGTTGGAATCAGGGGAGCGTGTTCTTCTATAATCCCCTGGCTAACAGGAAAGCACACTGATTTGGCCCATGGTAGTTATACACTCCCATTGAGTCAGGGGCCACTTCTATGCACACAGGAGGTGCTAAAAATATGCTGTTGACTCATTGCCTCTAAGAGCAGAAGAAATGCCAAAAGTATAGGACAAGAGGCAGAAAAGCACACGGAAAAATGTCGTAGGGCAGTCCTCTGAGGAAGTGTTAGATCCCTTTGAAATCTGTCCAAACACTTTCTTGTGCTGGGGAAAGTCAATTCCATATTTCAAGCAACCCCACATGTCATACGAGTATCTTGTACGTGTTTGTGTACTCGTGTCTGTGAACTTACATCTCAGACTTCAACTTCTCGCTCCCCACCCTTATCAATGACTGCCTGCATGGCCTTGGGCAAGTTGCTTTCCCTCTTCAAAGCTCAGTTTCTGCATCTATAAAATGGACATAATGCTACCTACCTCATGGGGTTAGTGATCACATTTAAGGAGCTAATATGTGGAAATTGCTTACACAGTACCTATCACATAATAAGGGTTTAATAAGTGTTTGATGTAATTCTTTTGATTATTACTACTATTACTAAAATAATAATTACTACAATAATAATGATTCTTATTCTCTATATTAGTATTATCTTTGAAAATGGGCATGGATTATTTCTATGTAACACTTTTGGCACAATATCTAGCATTATATCACACACAAATTAGAGAATTCATGTTATTAAGGATGAAAAAATATTTTTACTGACCCTTAAATTCTTCGTAAGTAACTGCAAAAGAAGCCATTATCCCAACACATGAAATAAAAAAAAAATTCAGTTCCTCTGGGGTTTGTTTTTGGAGGTAGCCACAGGATACCTAATTTTTTTTTCTTTTCAGAGAGACCGAGGGGCTCACTAGGTTGACCAGGCTGGTCTTGAACTCCTGGTCTCAAGCCATCCTCCCACCTCAGCCTCCCAAAGTGCTGGGATTACATGCATGAGCCACCACATCCAGCCTACCTCAAATATTGAATGCTGTTAATAAATCTCCTGAGGCCAGCATAAGAAGGTGATGGGCAAAACTAATGCCGGTATGTTTTTCTGGCTTTTTCATGTATTGGGCCAAACTTTGAAAAGCACTTACTATTAATGGCTAACTTGCAAAATTTGTGATTTATTAAAAGCAGATTTTAATTGTTTTACCTAAAAATAATAGGCCTCTGATCTGCCAAAGATGAAGATTTAATTTCTAGGTGTTCCCCACAATACCTAGAAACATCAGTGGAATCGATTATTAAACACTTTAGAACTATTCTCATCAAAGTTCTTTAATATATAATACAGCAAAAGAAAAGTTTCTTTTCTAAAGGCTTCTCTATACTTTTTTTAATAGTTGAATTTCATTTCTGAAGGCTCCTAAAAAGAATAGAATTTAGATCTTTATTAAAGAGGAAATATATTTTCCATGTTTAATTTAAATGACATTCCATCAGTCATTTGCAATCTTAGCCTACACAGAATTTTTTTTTTTGGTAGTTTTTATGTTTGGCTTTAGGAGGGGATTCCCAATAATCTCTATATAAATATTTCTAATCTCTATATAAATATTTTAACATTTCAATGTAAATTAGTTTTTTAAAACTATTTTATCCATAAAAATAATGAATTTGCATGGCTGAGGGAGAAATAATATGTTACCAGGACCCGTCAGTTTTGGGGGTTGTGAGTAGATCCCATCTTCATGTTCCTCCAGCCCAGCCCAAGCCTGGCTCAGGTCCTCCTCCCCCATTTGCCAGGAACCACCATCCCCAGGGATTCTATGTGCCCTGCCTGACCAGTGTTCTCCATCAGAGTTTACCAATCTTTTGTTCATTCCCTCAGAGCACAGCTAAGCAAGAGTACACTAATTTGAAAATTAACTCAAGCAAACAGAGGAACAATATCCCCAACACATTGCATTTTAACATAGGGTTTCCTGGACACACTGTTTCAACCCAAGAGTTGGGCTAATAGTAGGAGTTCCATCTGCTAAAATACGGCTGTCAGCTTCAGAGGGAAATTCATGAACGTCTTCGTAGTTTGTTTTTACATTTCACTTGACACTGTTTCTAAAATTTCCTCTGAAGCCAAAAAATAAGTTATTTCCCAGCACACTGGGCACTTTTCATTTATCATTGGATTGATTTTTGTAACTTGCAGTAGGAGCTGAAATCGACCAGGGGGTTCTTATCCAACAGACAGCAGCAAAACTCTTTGTGTATCTGCGTTCCTTTCAACAAGCGTTGACTTCCTCAATGGCATCATTCGTGAGCGTAACACAGAGCTCAGCAATAACGTTTCTTCACTAACCCTACCAGGTATCCAACATAGGATGTTACTTCCTTTCACTGTTTTCCGACTCCTGGCAGATATTAATCATTGGGATTTGGGAACAAGGAAATAGAATTTCTGAGAATGCTTGGGAATTCCCAAATTCATATGATTTTCATAACACTTCACTTACAAGTTTTTGAAAATAATAAGTGACTATAATAACAAGCAAATAGTCGTTTTTTTCTGTAACAGGATTATATGAAAAGTTTTAGTAGTCTTCTGTTTTAAAGAGATATGATAACAAATGATGATTTATTATTATTATGAGCCAACATATTGTAACAAGATTATAAAATCCAATAGCATTAATAGAGAAAACATTAAAAAGAAATGAATGTTATCACAAAATAAATGCTAAAGAAAAGTCCTTTAAAGATTGAAAGGTAACACCACAAATACTTAATGCTTTAATCGTTGTTTACATGACATTGTTGTACAAGGCATCAATCATCCCCTCCAATACCATTTAAATAACATATCATTCTGATCTCCTGGAAAGATGAATAGCACTAGAAAGAAGCAACTGTCAAAATTGCCGATTTAAGGGTATATTTTGTTTCTAAAACTTGGCATTTCTTAGAAAACCTCTCATAGGATTTGTAAAACATATACTATGCCTAGGAACACATTAATATTTATTTGCAGAAATGGTTCACTGTTAGCAGTGAACAAGGCCGTGAACACACACTTGTAACACAGCAACAGATACAAGAAAGTCTGACTGAGGCTCCTTTACTGCTCCTGTCCTGTTCACCTTAACTTTCATCTCCACATGTCAGTGCTTCCTCATCTTGCTTGACTTGAAGTCAGTGCATTTCTTCAAGCCAGTAAGTTCTCTATACTGACTATTAAGCTGTAATTTTCACAGGAAAATTAGAATGTTCCTTCCCATTTTCCTAATTTCTCAACTGATTTTTCTCAGAATTCAGAATCCATAAATATTGAAATGCCAGGAGAGAATTTCCAAATGGAAATGCTGTTCCCTTCGTCCATTTTCAGAAGAAACCGTAGGATAGTGTTATCCTTCTCTTCTCCAATTTTTTTTTTCCTGCAAACTTATGGTTATCACCTCTTTAAGTGAGTACCTCACAATTTTGCCTCCCCTGCAAATGGTCCCAAAACAGTGAAGTGGGTCCTCTTTAGCTGTGTCTTTAGTACATAATCCTGCATTTCTGACCATATGCAGGGAGTGTGACCCAGGGAAGGATCCCTGACTCAATGGGATTTCTCTTGCTGTCTCTAGAATTTGAACACCGGAACCCAGACGTACAGAGGCTGGGAGCCATCGTGGTGTGCTATATTGATGACGGCAGCAGTGGGTGGTGTGAGGGCAGTTAATTGACAGCTACCTGTTGCTGACATCCCAGGAACTGCCTGAACCTCCTCTTTCCCAGTCATAAGATATCTAAGATTCTGCAGTATTCTTCATTAAATCCTAGCATGGTTTAAGCTAGCCAGAATTAGGTTCTGTTGCTTTCAATCAACAGAACCTTAGCTAATACATTGTTATTTCCTGGTCTTTGTTCCTTTAATTTTCCAGGAAAAGAAGGGAAAATGGCTTACTGGTTTTAAAAAGAGACAAGGGACAACATACCATTTATGCAAAATTTAGAAGCACTCAAAGGAAACTCTGGAAAGTTCCTGAGACATATATATGTAGGATCAGCATAAAACTTGAACAGTGTATCTAGATCATGGTTGCCATGGTTGCCTTGACACAGTGAACATCTGTATCAAGATCATATTTTCTTGGTGGGACAGAGAGAAGCACAAGGCGGGACTCACATTTACAGTAATCCTTGTTTTCCAGGAACCATACAACCCAGTTTGTCCAGAGCTGTTCATCTTAAGTTGGTTATCCCACCATAATTATAAATAGAACCTCCTTTTTCTCTCAAGAATATCCCACTTTGGATGATAATTTCTGTGACTACCCATTAAGAATATTTAATAACTATAGAAAACTGCTTCTCTATATTTTTTGTATTTTTGAAACATTTTATAACAGAAATATCTTTAAAGTTATCACCTACACAGAATATAGCTGCCAAATGCTCCTACTCTGCTATTCTAACCATGAATCCCTCTGGGGCCCCTTCCTCCTACAGCGCTTGTAAGGATGAAATGAAATAAGCTCTATGAAGTGCCCAACAGTGACCGACACTGAATAAAATACAGCCACCATAGGAGGCCTTCCCTTATGTTCACCAAACTCCTGATAAGTTATTCGGTGATGTTTTAATCTTAATATTTTATGTAGATTATACATTCATCTGATTCAAAATGCAAAAGGTACAAAAGCGTATACAGTTAAAAGTTTCCCAACCCACTACCATTTATCTCCCTGGAGGCAACTGTTTCCAGATTTTTGAATATCCTTAAAGAATATCATATGTATGGAAAAGAAAGATTATATATTTATATGCATCTGTGTATGCATTTTCCTATGAGAGGCTCACAAAGTCTCTTTGAAGAGATATCATTATTACAAATACCCCTCAATTTACAATGGGGTTATATTCCAATAAACTTATGAAAATATTGTAAGCTGAAAATGCATTTAATACACTTAACCTACTAAACATCATAGCTTAGCTCGGCCTACCTTAAACACTCACATTAACCTACAGTTAGGCAAAATCATCTAACAGAAAGCCCATTTTATAATAAAGTGGGCTTTGAATATCTCATGTAATATAATGAATACTGTACTGAAAGTGGAAAACAGAATGGTTGTATGAGTACTCAAAGTACAGCTTCTGCTGAATGTGTATTGCTTTCAAACTATCTTAAAGTTGAAAAATCATAAGTCAAAATATTCTAAGTCAGGGATTGTTTGTACTTCTACTTTACATGATGAAATTGAGCCTTGAAAAGATTAAGTGACTCGCCCAAGGTCACACTGGCAGTTAAATAGTGAAACTTGGATCCAAATTGTTCAGTCACTACATGTATTGTCTTGAAATTTGAAAAAGAGGAAGAGGAATTAAACTACTAAATTGAAGGCCTATTTTAGGCATAGAAGAAGCAGATGCCTTCATGTCCAAGTGATTGTGAAAAGCCCACTTGCCCCAAAATATGTCTCCTGGTCATATGAAATTCCACCATTTCAGATTTTTACCTGGGGATTTAGAGTAATCTGCTGTTTTCCTAGAGCTCCCCTAAAATAGAAATAGAAAATTTTGGAAGGCTAAATATATGCTAACATTGGAAAACTCATATTCTCCCCTTCGTAAGGCAAGGTACTGAAGGAGGGGGCCCTACGGGCTGTGCAGGGACATCCTGGAGGCATGGGGAGAAGAAACTGAAAGGCAAGTTTGTATGGAACAAAGAATACCGATCTCAGGATTCTCCCTTGAACCTGCCCTAACTTTGTTCAAATAGACTTAGCCACTGACCTGCTGTCAAAAGACCACAGCCAATCTGACTTGTTTTCAATATAATGATGAATATTGATTTGGTCCCTTCATCCAACATTCTCAGCTGGATCTTTTTTGACCAAGGATATACATTACTAGGTGAGTACAGGCAGTTAATTCTTCCACACGGGACTTCAGAGTTTCTGAGTTAACCAGAATCACCCACCTTAACATCTGCCAGTTTATACCCCAAGTCCTGACCAGTGCCCCCTACCTGCTATGCCTCATGTTTTCAATAGAGCATAAAATCAGAAATGAAAGATGAAACATCATAGCCAATATCACAGAAATACAAAGGATCCTAAGAAACTGCTAGGTATAATTACACACTAACTAATTGGATCATCTAGAAGAAATGGATAAATTCCCAGACACATAAAACCTACCAAGATTGACTCATGAAGAAATTTAAAAATCTGAACAGACTAATAGCAAGCAAGGAGGTTGAATCCGTAAGAAAATGTCTCCTATCAATGAAAAACCCAAAACCAGATGGCTTCCCAGATTAATTCTACCAAATATTTTAAGAAGAACTAATACCAGTCCTTCTCAAACTCTTCCAAAAAGCTGAAGTGGAGGGAATACTTCCAAACTCATCTTACAGGGCCAGCATTACCCTGATTCCAAAGCCAGACAAGAACACTACAAGAAAGGAAAACGACAGGCCAATATCCTTGATCTACATAGATGCAAAAATCCTCAACAAAAATCCTAGCAAACCAAATTCAATAGCACATTGAAAGAATCATTCACCATGATCATGTCATGGTTCAACATAAGCAAATCAATACATATAATATACCATATTAGAAAAATAAAGGATAGAAACTATATGGCCATCACAATAGATATAGAAAAAGTTTTTGACAAAATTCGAAACCCTTTCATGGTGAAAAAAAAAAACACCCAACAGATCACGTATTGAGGGACTGTATCCCAACAAAATAAAGGCCATATATGACAAACCCATAGCTAACACCATGATCAATGGTGAAAAGTTGAAACTTTTCCTCTACCATCAGGAACAAGACAAGGATGCCCACAGACACCACTTCTCAGGGTAATTAGGCAAAAGAAAGAAATAAAAGGCATCCTAATAGGGAAGGAAGAAGTGAAACTGTCTCTACTGACGGCATGATCTTGTTATATATAGAAAACCCTACAAACTTCACTAAAAAAAGGTTAGAACTCAACACAAAGAAGGGAACAATAGACACTGGGGACTCCAAAGGTGGGAGGGAAGGATGGTGGGAGCAAGGGTTGAAAAACTACCTATCGATTACTATGCTCACTGCTTGGGTGGTGGGATCATTAGAAGCCCAAACCTCAGCACCATGCAATATACCTGTTTAAGAAACCTGTACATCTACCCTCCTGACTCTAAAATGAAACATACAATATTTAAAAAACAAAAACAAATAAATAAAATTTGAAAACTGTTAGAACTGAACTGATAGGTGAAATCAGTAAAGTTGTAGGATACAAAATCAACAGATAGAGCCTTGAACACAGCAACATCCAGCTGTCTGACACGAAAGTCTCAGGGGCAATAAAACCTCTATATGAACTCAGAAACAATGAGCTAAGTTGTGTTTATGTCTGAAAGGATGTTAAGAACTTCATTCATGTTACATCAGAGCCAACAGAAAGAACCAACAGGAAACCTGAATCCAACAAACAGAAATGACAAGATGAAGGGAAAGCAGAGGTAAGGGCTTACCTTAGAAAGGGCAAGTGATTAGCTCAATATGCAATACAATGTTTGCTCCTGAGCCAAAAATTTGTACAATAATTTGGACATTACTTGCACAACCAGAAAAATCAGCCACTCATTAGGAAAATGTGTTTCTGTATAAGTCTTAGGACTCAGCTATCTATAATAACATGAAAAGACAATATTTTCATCCAAAATGAGTATTTTTGTTTGTCTTGGCTTGTTATTCTAACGTCAACAGCCTCTAAATAAACTGTTGAAGTACATGATATAACCACCTCTTTCTCCATCTTTCCCATTGCTCCCATAGGGTTTCAGTTGTGCAATTTCACCATTAGCAAAGCTTTTTGCTGAAATCTGGCTTTTCAAAGGGAGAGTATCCAGAAACAGAAGATGCTGATCTGGGAGGCTCTTCCTAATAGAACTGCTGCTTCAGTTTAACTTGAAAAAGCCCACACCCAGTTCCTAATGACAAACATCTGAACACCGGGTCTTCCCCTGAGCAAGACCATGCTATGCCTCCTGCTCGCTCTGTTCTATAAGCAACCCACAGATTGCTCCCTGTGAAGAGGAGCCTGCAAGGGGAGCAGCATTCCACCAGACCCTGATTTAGCAAGATATTTCCATATCATTCCCCCAACCAGCTGGAAGTCCTCCACTGCTCTTGTGTAAAAATCTAACTCATCTCACTGAATTTCCTGATTTAAAAGTCTAATTCATTTCACCAAAAGTGTGACAGAAGGAAACCAAGTACACCATCTCTCTCTTACCAAACCAAAGCTATTGCATGTGCATTCTGGGGGGAAAACATGGTCCAAATATGTTATGGAGGGGGTGCCAGCCCAGTGTCATCCTCTTACTATTGCCATAGGATCTTGGCTGATGGCATCAGAGGAAAAACAAGTTTATCGATTACTTTCAACCATTAAGCTCACTCCTCCATGAAAAATATGTCACAAGTCCAATGTCTCTTATTAAAATAAGCACTGCAAAATATAAAGGAGTCACAGTTTTAAAATGGGACACACGTTCTCTAAGCGGTGAACCACGTTAGAGGTGCACTGTTTACAATGTATAAAGTCCCCTGGAGCCAGGGTTAGGAAGCGCATCTGTTCTTTGATGTTCTGGGATGAAGGACAAAGGAAAATGTGCTGCCAGAAGTGAGTGGGAAGGAGCCCATGAGATAAAGGAAGTAAATCCATTTGCTGATTGCAATAATAATGGTAATACACGAAGCTATACATACATACATACATACATACATACATGCATGCAAACTTTCACATTTTTTAAAAAAAAGAACTTAAGGCTTCCACTCATGTAATCAGCCCTTATGAACTCTCCTGATTAGCTGCAAGGAAAATCTTCCTTTCTCCTCTTTCTTGCACCATCCTGGGCTCCCTTTTGACTTTTTTTTTTTAACTTATAAACGAACAGCTCATATTCTGAAGTTTGTAGTCCCCTCCCGCCCCCTCTCTCTATATACGGCTCATTTACATTGGCAGCTGTCGTGCTGCTGGGCATCCTCAAACCCACAAGTTTCCCTTTAATGTTTGAGCAGACAAACATGATCATGCACTAGGCATCACTGTGCCACTCAAAATGCTTTTTTGTTTTTTTTTTATTTCATCTGAGAGAAATCTCAAGGTTGCAAACCTGGAGTCAGAATTGTCTCCATGTGTCTCAGTGGGAAGAGTATCGTGTGAAGGAACAAGTTGATTCTACTAATCAAAAGGAATTTTTTTGATATCAGGTCATCCTCCGAATGAATTTATATTACCGAGTGGAGGGTCACATGAAGAAAATGGTCAAACAGCACAACCTAGAGCAAGAGCTGAGAAGTGCAGCGGAGCCGGGCTGTGTCAGGAAAGAAAAGCAAGCTGGGGCCTGGCTCAGCGCTCTCCCCTCTGCTCCTGTCTGCATGGAAAGATTATGATGACAGTGGCAGGAAGCCTGTGCACCTAGTATGCATCACTTGAAGGGAACACACAGATTCCAGTAAACAGTTGGAAGGAAATGTTAATATCAGGCTCTGCTAAACAATATCAAATGAGTCCTAGATGAGGCAAGCGACTTTCATCAAAGTTTCCTGATACCTGAAAAGACAGCCCAGGGGATCCTGCGCTACATGTGGTGTATGTAAATTAAGCGGGTTTTTTCCCCTTTGTAATCAAGGCTCATACACAAACAAAATCACACTTTAGAAATGGCCTATTTCAACTTGTAACTAGCTTGCTTTCAGGGGCTCCAGGTCAAAATGAAATAGAGCACAAAGACGCTTTCTCCTTAGGGATCATACACAAATTCACTCTGTCCGTTTCTTTCCCACATGGAGCAACAAAGCCGTCAGACCTCTCCATCCACCCATCGGGTCCTTCCTGATTAAAGTGAGATAAATCACAGCCCTCTCTCTCTAGATGGCAGGCGACAAGAGGGGGATGCTTGCCTCAAGAAGTCCTCCCCATCCCTCTGCATTCATGCAAGCCCGAGCGGAGAGATGCAAGAAATTACGGATGCATTTTAATTCCCCAGACCCTGCAATTAAAAATGGAAATTTTTTGGCCACGCCTGTTGGCTCACGCCTGTAATCCCAGCACTTTCAGAGGCCGAGGTCGGCAGATCACCTGGGGTCAGGAGTTCGAGACCAGCCTGGCCAACATGGTGAAACCCTGTCTCTACTAAAAATACAAAAATTAGCTAGGAATGGTTGTGGGCGCCTGTAGTCCCAGCTACTCGGGAGGATGAGGCAGGAGAATCACTTGAACCCGGGAGGCAAAGTTTGCAGTGAGCCAAGATCGCACCACTGCACTCCACTCCGGGTGACAAAGCAAGACTTCATCTCAAAAAATGTTTTTAAAAAATGGAAGTGTTGTTCTTTCATTTGTAAATGTGTTTTGGTAAAAGAGGGGCAGTTTAAGCAACCCTTTCTATTGTCTACATTGTTAAAATTCATCCGACATGGACTCTTGACTCTGTTTTGCCTGGGCAGACCCAATTCAAGCATTTACAACAGCTATAGCCTCCTCAAATCAAAAAGAGGAATCAGCATTATTGCTAAGTTCAAATAAGGTCTTGTTTTATTTCATTTTTATTTTTGAATGCAGCCATTCCTCCAGGTGCTGTCATCAGGTAAGATTGTCAGTCCTGATTACGTAAAGGTATTATTACAAAATGCAATTCTCAAACATTCAGTGTCTAACTACACTTTTAATAAGCCTTTCCCCCTCCCCTATGTATTCACCCTGAGACACCCGTTCTCAAACTTAAAATCACAGAAACTAAAATATGATGCCTAAAGAGAGCCTAGCGACTGCCCAGTCCTCTAATTTGATGAGTGGGAGTACTGAAGCCCAGAGGAGGTCAAGTAATTTGTTCCCAATGTCTTAGATAAGAAGAAAATGACCAGCTGGGAAATCCCACTCATGTCAAGGCAGAGGCACAGGGCCACAGACTGTGGTTGAATTGTGCCACACTCCTACATCCTTCTTTAGGAATCACAGAACATTCCTGTGTTGAGTCGGAGTCACTGACTTCCTTTTCAGGCTGATTGAGTTCTGTCCTTACGGGCTGCGACAAGAAGTTTTGGTATTATGCTACACCAAGACCATTTATTTAGTTCAAGAAATGAGCACAGTCCTTAGAGCCCAGCAACTTTCCCCATGTCCAGTAAATGTAGCTTCTCCATTAGAAGCTGTCAGAATGGAGCCTTCTGGCTCATCTTGATTTTGATTTGTGCAAGAATGAATGGTTGTGCTAAGACAGCTTTCCTAGCTGATAGAGAGCGAAACTTTTTTCTCATAACCTATAAAAAAATTAAATTAGAACTTTTTTCTCATAATCTGTGAAAAAATATTAACTTAAATCTGGCTCATCTTGATTTTGATTTGTGCAAGAATGAATGGTTGTGCTAAGACAGCTTTCCTAGCTGATAGTGAGCAAAACTTTTTTCTCATAATCTATAAAAAAATATTAAATTAGAAGCATAGAGTTTATTTCATGACTTTTATCTTCCTGCAATTTTCTTGTGGGCATAAATGATTTGTTTTTATCCTGCCTGCCCCCCAATCCCTTTTCCAAGAGACTGAAAGAGTATCTAGTGCAAAGTAGAGACTCAAATATTTTTTAATAAACAGTGATCCCAGCCACCCAGTGCATGTTGCCAAATGCCAACCCCATAAATGATCAAACACATCATCTCATTCAGCCAATCAAAATCAAGTGCTACCTATTTTTTTAAGTTTTCATAGCCCTTGGGCATCTGCTTTCTCAGCATTTCCCAAACTTGAGTCATTCTCATCCTGCCTTCCTAATTTTGCTCTGTCAATTACCTCTACTATTATTTATTTCATATATTTTTAAATAGCCCCACTTTTGAAACTTAAATACATGCCTTTTAAAAGGAAGCTTTCTTACTACTATACATCAAAAGCCATTATTACTTGTTCTAAGTACTCATAATAACATGGTCACAACTATTAAAATTTACTAATGTGCATCCACATACTCTCTAAATTCATGGAGCATCTGCACACACTTTAAGAAACAATTCTGCATTACTCACTCAATTTTCTTGACATCCTTCTGAGGCAGGACAAACCTTGGGCCCAAAGAATTGAGGTAGGAGTCCAAGCAAGTTGCCAGCCACATAAAGGCAAACCTTGGCTCGGAAGTCAGGACTACCAGCCCCTAGGTTATGGTTCATGCTCTTTCCTCTGCTCTCCAGAACCTCCTATCTCCAAGTGTAGTTAGCAGCCCAGATGCAACAGCATCCTCTAGAGACTTGTTAAAAATGCAGAAGCTCAGGCTCCACCCCAGGCCTATGCAGACTGAATCTGCATTTTAACAAGGTCCAGGTAATTCACGTGCACATTAAGTTTGAAAAGGCCTGGTCTAGATCAGCGGTTCTCTAACTTAGCAGCACATTAGAACCATCTGTAGAGACTTTAAAAATAACAGTGCCTGGGCTTCACCTCCCAGAGAATCTGACTTTAGTGTGTGGGGTTTGCCCTGAGTCTAGGTATTTTTAAAAACTCCTCAGCTTATACAAAGCTGGCAGGGCCGGGCGCAGTGGCTCATTCCTATAATCCCAGCACTTTGTGAGGCCAAAGTGGGCAGATTGCTTGAGTTCAGGAGTTTGAGACTAGCCTGGGCTAAAACCCCATCCCTACAAAAAAAAATACAAAAAGTAGTTGGGCATGGTGGTGGCAGATACCTGTAGTCCCGGCTACTCAGGAGGCTGAGTCCTCGCTTGAACCCAGGAGGTCACGGTCTGGTCAACAGAGCAAGACCCTGTATCAAAACAAACAAACAAGCAAACAAAAAATGCTAGCAGCTTACGAGCTAGGGAGGCCTGTAGAGCCAAGTTTTCCAAATGGGGCTACATTAGTTGTTCCAGAACTTTAGCTGCATCAAAACCACCTGGATGGCTTGTTCAGCTACAGAGGGTCTGGCCATGCCCCTAGAGTTTCCAGCTGAGGGTCTGGAATGAGGCCCGATGATTTGCATTTCTAACAATCTCCAGGTGATGCTGATGCTGTGGGTCCAGGGACCACATTTTGAGAATCTATGCTAAATGAATCGGAGAAGACCAAAGCTCAAACTTATTCCAAGAACTTTTCAAGGCCCACCTGCAAGTTGTAGTGGAAGTAAGCATCTAAGGGTGCAAAAAAGTTTCACTGTAGACTAAGGCCTTTTACCTGAGCTCTCAAATGTTCCCATTTCTCTTATCAACCTAAATAACAAACAGAGAGAGGCTCTCCACAAGAAAAAGATATTCGTTTGGAAACAGAGCCTTGCAATAGAAACAGGCAAGCCAGAGTAAACTATATGCATATTCACGGAGGTAAAGGAAGACAAAAGAAAAAATGAGGAAGATTATATGATCATTTGGAAATGATTATCCTTGGCTACAAAGATCAATAACAAAGGTGATGCCAGGCCCAGGTTGGACAGGCAGTTGTTGGGCAAATATCCTTCAGAAGCATTGTTGTGTGCAAAGTTGCAATGGGCTTTGTGCAAGATTGTGTTTTTTGCAGTCTTCTGTGATAAGTTTTTGTTATCAGGCATACAAGCCCAAGAATCCTTTATTGCATGGCCTTCCCTGGCTCTATTTGTCAGGGTTTTGGTTAGGGAAGGGGTATTTTTAACACTCTCAATGTAAAAAATGCCATAAGGTAGGTACCCCAATTGCTTGTTTCATCTTCATAAAATAACTTTTCCACCCGAACAAAGTCTACACATAAATTGTAAAAATACCCTGGCATGCAGTCCCTGGAAAAGTCTGGAGTCATTCTCGGGGTTCCCACCCAGGTGGGCAAGCGTAGCCACCACAGATAAACACAAAGTAGCGGTCCCCGCTGGGGTTCGGCGGCAGGCAGTGGCCCTGGTTCTGATATTTGGCTGAAAACACAGCTCATCTTTGTCACCCTCAGGACATTTCAGCTATTTCCTAGATAATAATCTCACTTCACCCTGCACAAAACAGGCACAGGATCATGTCACTCTGACCTGGTTTGAGTCCAAGGAGACTTTTGTTTTTAAAATAATTTAGGTTAGAAGTTAAAATATGAACTTTGGGCCAGGAGTGGTGGCCCATGCCTATAATCCCAGCACTTTGTGAGGCCAAAGTGGGCAGATTGCTTGAGTCCAGGAGCTTGAGACTAGCCTGGGCTAAAACCCCATCCCTACAAAAAAAAAAATACAAAAAGTAGTTGGGCATGGTGGTGGCACATACCTGTAGTCCCGGCTACTCAGGAGGCTGAGTCCTCGCTTGAACCCAGGAGGTCACGGTCTGGTCAACAGAGCAAGACCCTGTATCAAAACAAAGAAACAAACAAACAAAAAATGCTAGCAGCTTACCAGCTAGGGAGGCCTGTAGAGCCAAGTTTTCCAAATGGGGCTACATTAGTTGTTCCAGAACTTTAGCTGCATCAAAACCACCTGGATGGCTTGTTCAGCTACAGAGGGTCTGGCCATGCCCCTAGAGTTTCCAGCTGAGGGTCTGGAATGAGGCCCGATGATTTGCATTTCTAACAATCTCCAGGTGATGCTGATGCTGTGGGTCCAGGGACCACATTTTGAGAATCTATGCTAAATGAATCGGAGAAGACCAAAGCTCAAACTTATTCCAAGAACTTTTCAAGGCCCACCTGCAAGTTGTAGTGGAAGTAAGCATCTAAGGGTGCAAAAAAGTTTCACTGTAGACTAAGGCCTTTTACCTGAGCTCTCAAATGTTCCCATTTCTCTTATGAACCTAAATAACAAACAGAGAGAGGCTCTCCACAAGAAAAAGATATTCGTTTGGAAACAGAGCCTTGCAATAGAAACAGGCAAGCCAGAGTAAACTATATGCATATTCACGGAGGTAAAGGAAGACAAAAGAAAAAATGAGGAAGATTATATGATCATTTGGAAATGATTATACTTGGCTACAAAGATCAATAACAAAGGTGATGCCAGGCCCAGGTTGGACAGGCAGTTGTTGGGCAAATATCCTTCAGAAGTATTGTTGTGTGCAAAGTTGCAATGGGCTTTGTGCAAGATTGTGTTTTTTGCAGTCTTCTGTGATAAGTATTTGTTATCAGGCAGACAAGCCCAAGAATCCTTTTTTGCATGGCCTTCCCTGGCTCTATATGTCAGGGTTTTGGTTAGGGTAGGGGTATTTTTAACACACACAATGTAAAAAATGCCATGAGGTAGGTACCCCAATGACTTGTTTCATCTTCATAAAATAATTTTTCATAAAATCTCTGGAAACGTGGAAATATCTACACCATTTTCTGTACAAATGTGGAAATATCTACACCGCTATTTCTGAAAATGTGTAAACATTTACAACGCTATCTATATAAACATGGAATTATTTACACCGCCGTATCTATAAACATGGAAATATCTACACCGCTATCTCTATAAACACGGAAATATTTACGCCGCTATCTGTATAAACATGGAAATATGTAAACAGCTATCTCTATAAACATGGAAATATCTACACCGCTATCTCTATAAACATGGAAATATCTACACCGCTATCAGTATAAACATGGAAATACCTACACCGCTGTCTCTATAAACATGGAAATATCTACACCTCTATCTGTATAAACATGGAAATATCTACACCACTGTCTCTATAAACATGGAAATATCTACAACGCTATGTCTATAAACATGCAAATATGTACATCACTGTCTCTATAAACATGGAAATATCTACACCGCTATCTCTATAAACATGGAAATATCTACACCGCTGTCTCTAGAAACATGGAAATATCTACACCGCTATATCTATAAACGTGGAAATATCTACACCGCTATGTCTATAAACATGGAAATATCTACACCGCTATCTCCATAAACGTGGGAACATCTACACCACTATCTCTATAAACCTGGAAATATCTACACCGCTATGAGTATAAATGTGGAAATATCTACACTGCTATCTGTATAAACCTGGAAATATCTACACCGCTATCTCTATAAACATGGAAATAATTACACCGCTATCTGTATAAACATGGAAATATTTACAAAGATATCTCTATAAACATGGAAATATCTACACCGCTATCTCTATAAACATGGAAATATCTACACCACTATCTGTAAAACATGGAAATATCTACACAGCTGTCTGTATAAACATGGAAATATATACACGGCTATCTGTTTAAACATGGAAAAATTTACACAACTGACAGTATAAACATGGAAATATCTACACCGCTATCTGTATAAACATGGAAATATCTACACCGCTATCTGTATAAACATGGAAATATCTACACTGCTGTCTCTATAAACATGGAAATATCTACACCTCTATCTGTATAAACATGGAAATATCTACATCGCTGTTCCTATAAACCTGGAAATATCTACACCGTTATCTCTATTAATGTGGAAATGTCTACATCGCTATCTGTATAGACGTGGAAATATGTACATCGCTATGTCTACAAACGTGGAAATACCTACACCGCTATCTCTGTAAATGTGTAAACATTTAAACCGCTATCTGTATAAACATGGAAATATTTACACCACGATGTGTATAAATATGGAAATATCTACACCGCTATCTCTATAAACATGGAAATGTCTGCACCGCTATCTGTATAAACATGGAAATAACTACACGGCTATTTCTATAAACATGGAAACATCTAAACGACCATCTGTATAAACATGGAAATATCCACACAGTCATCTGTATAAACATGGAAAGAGCTACACCATCATCTGTATAAACATGGAAATACCTCCACTGCTATCTGTACAAACATGGAAACATCTACACTGCTATCTGTCTAAACATGGAAATATCTACACCGCTATCTGTATAAATACGGAAATATCTACAACGCTATCTGTGTAAACATGGAAATATCTACACAGCCATCTGTGTAAACATGGAAATATCTACACCGCTATCTGTGTAAAAATGGAAATGTCTACACCGCAATCTGAGCAAAGATGGAAATAGCTACACCGCTATCTGTGTAAACATGCAAATATCAACACCGCTATCTGTATAAACACGGAAATATCTACACCGCTATCTGTATAAACAGGGAAATATCTACACCGCCATCTGTATAATCATGGAAATATCCACAACGCCATCTGAATAAACTTGGAAATATCTACACCGCTATCTGTATAAATATGGAAATATCTACAATGCTATGTCTATAAACATGGAATTATCTGCACCGCTATCTGTATACACATGGAAATATCTACACCACTATCTCTATAAACATGGAAATATCTACAACGCCATCTGTATAAATATGGAAATATCTTCACAGTCATCTGTATAAACATGGAAATATCTACACCACCATCTCTATAAACATGGAAATACCTACACTGCCATCTGTATACACATGGAAATATCTACACAGCCATCTGTATAAACATGGAAATATCTACACAGCTATCTCTATACACATGGAATTACCTACACCGCTATCTCTATAAACATAGAAATATCTACACCGCCATCTCTATAAACATGGAAATATCTACACCACAATCTCTATGAACATGAAAATATCTACACCGCCATCTCAATTAACATGGAACTATCAACAACACCATCTGTGTAAACATGGAAATATCTACACCGCTATCTCTATAAACAGAAATATTTACACCACCATCTCTATAAACAGGGAATTATGTACACCGCCATCTGTATAAACATAGAAATATCTCCACAGCCATCTCTAGAAAGATGGAAATGTCTACACCGCAATCTGTGTAAACATGGAAATATCTACACCTCTATCTGTATAAACATGGAAATACCTACACCATGATATGTATAAAGATGGAAATATCTACAATGCTATCTGTATAAACATGGAAATAGCCACACCGCAATCTGTATAAACATGGAAATACCTACACCGCCATCTGTAAAAACATGGAAATATCTACACTGCCATCTGTAAAAACATGGAAATATGTACACCTCCATCTGTATAAACATGGAAATATCTACACTGCCATCTGTATACACATGGAAATATCTACAGCACTATCTGTAAAAACATGGTAATATCTACATCGCTATCTGTATAAACATGGAAATATCTCCACCGATAACTGTATAAACATGGAAATATCTACACCGCTATCTCTATAAACATGGAAATGTCTACACCGCTATCTCTATAAACATGGAAATACCTACACTGCTATCTGAATAAACATGGAAATATCTACACCGCTATCTTTGTAAACATGGTAATATATACAACGCTATCTGTACAAACATGGAAATATCTACACCTCTATCTGCATAAACATGGAAATATCTACACCGCCATCTGTATAAACTTGGAAATATCTACACCGCCATCTGAATAAACATGGAAATATCAACATCGCTCTCTGTAGAAATATAGAAATATTTACATCGCTATCTCTATAAACATGGATATATCTACACCGCCAACTGTATAAACGTAGAAATATATACACTGCCATCTGTAGAAAGATAGAAATCTCTACACCGCGATCTCTATAAACATGGAAATATCTACACCGCTACCTGTATAAACATGGAATTATCTACACCGCTACCTGTGTAAAGATGGAAATATCTGCACCGCAATCTGTGCAAAGATGGAAATATCTACACCGCTATTCCTATAAACATGGAAATATCTGCACGCTCTCTGTATAAATATGGAAATATCTACACCGCTATCTCTATAAACATGGAAATATCTACACCGCTAACTGTATAAACATGGAAATAGCCACAACACTATCTGTATAATCATGGAAATATCTACACCACCATCTGAATAAACATGGAAACATCTCCACCGTCATCTGTATAAATATGGAAATAACTACACCGCTATCTGTATAAATATGGAAATATCTACACCGCTATCTCTATAAACATGGAAATGTCTACAACGCTTTCTGTATAAACATGGAGTTATCTACACGGTTATCTATATAAACATGGAAATATCTAAACGGCCTTCTGTATAAACATGGAAATATCTACAGAGTCATCTGTATAAACATGGAAGTATCTACACCACCATCTGTATAAACATGGAAATATCTAAACTGCCATCTATATAAAGATGGAAATATCTACAAAGCCATCTATACAAACATGGAAATATCTACACCTCTATCTGTATGAACATGGAAATAGCCACACCGCAGTATGTATAAACATGGAAACATATACACCTCTACCTGTATGAAGATGGAAATATCTTCAAGGCTATCTGTGTAAACATGGAAATATCTACACAGCTATCTGTGTAAACATGGAAATATCTACACCGCTATCTGTTTAAAGATGGAAATATATATACCGCAATCTGTGAAAACATGGAAATATATACATCGCTTTCTCTATAAACATGGAAATAGCTGCACCGCTATCTCCATAAACATGGAAATAGCTGCACCGCTATCTCTAGAAACATGGAAATATCTAAACCGCCATCTGCATAAACATGGAAATATCTACACAGTCATCTGCATAAACATAGAAATATCTACACCACCATCTCTATAAACATGGAAGTATCTACCCTGCCATCTGTATACACATGGAAATATCAACACAGCCATCAGTATAAATATGGAAATAACTGCACCGCTATCTCTATACACATGGAAATACCTACACCTTTACCTGTATAAACATTGAAATAACGACATCGCTATCTCTATAAATATGGAAATATCAACACCGCCATCTCTATAAACATGAAAATATCTACACCGCCATCTCCATAAACATGGAACTATCTACACCACCATCTGTGTAAAAATGGAAATATCTACACGGCTATCTGTGTAAACATGGAAATATCTACACCGCTATCTGTATAAACATGGAAATATCTACACCGATATCTGTATAAACATGGAAATATCTACACTGCCATCCCTATAAACATGGAAATATCTACACCTCCGTCTGTATAAACATTTAAATATCTACACCGCTATCAGTATAAATTTGGAAATACCTACACTGCTCTCTCTATAAACATGGAAATATCTACACTGCTATCTGTACAAACATGGAAATACCTACACCGCTATCTCTATAAACATGGAAGTATCTGCTCCACCAGCTGTATAAACATGGAAATATCTACACAGTCCTCTGTATAAACATGGAAATATCTTCACCACCATCTCTATAAACATGGAAATATCTACACTCCCATCTGTATACACATGGAAATATCTACACAGTCATCTGTATAAACATGGAAATATCTACACTGCTATCTCTATAAACATGAAATACATACACCGCCATCTGCATAAACATGGAAGTGTCTGCAATGCCGTCTCTATAAACATGGAAATACCTACACCGCTATCTGTATAAACATGGAAATATCTACACTGTCATCTGTATAAAGATGGAAATATCTACACCGCGAGCTGTATAAACATCGAAATACCTTCACCGCTACCTGTATAAACATGGAAATATCTACACCGCTATCTGTATAATCATGGAAATAACTACACCGCTATCTCTATGAACATGGAAATAACTACACCGCCATCTCTGTAAACATGGAAATATCTACAATGATATCTCTATAAATATAGAAATATCTTCACCGCCATCTCTATAAACATGGAAATATCTACACTGCCATCTGCATAAACATGGAAGTACCTACACCGCCACCTGTATAAACATGGAATTATCTACACCGTCATCTGTATCAACAGGGAAATATCTACAAAGCAATCTGCATAAACATGGAAATATCTACATCACCATCTCTATAAACATGGAAGTATGTACCGTGCCATCTGTATACACATGGAAATATCTACACGGTCATCAGTATAAATATGGAAACATCTGCACCGCTATCTCTCTACACATGGAAATAGCTACACCTCTACCTGTATAAACATTGAAATATCTACACCGCAATCTCTATAAATATGGACATATCTACACCGCCATCTCTATAAACATGAAAATATCTACACCACCATCTCCATAAACATGGAAATATCTACACCACCATCTGTGTAAAAACGGAAATATCTATACCGCTATCTGTGTAAACATGGAAATATCTGCACCGCTATCTGTATAAACATGGAAATATCTACACCGCCATCGGTATAAACATGGAAATATCTACACGGTCATCTCTATAAACATCAAAATATCTCCACCGTCATCTGTATAAACATGGAAATATCTACACCGCTATCCGTATAAATATGGAAATATCTACACTGCTATCTCTATAAACATGGAAATATCTACACCGCTATCAGTACAAACACGGAAATATCTACACCGCTATCTCTGTAAACATGGAAATATCTACACCACCATCTGTATAAACATGGAAATATCTACACAGTCCTCTGTATAAACATGGAAATATCTACACCACCATCTCTATAAACATGGAAATATCTACACTGCCATCTCTATACACATGGAAATATCTACACAGCCTTCTGTATAAACATGGAAATACCTACACCGCTATCTCTATAAAAATGAAATATCTACACCGCCATCTGCATAAACTTGGAACTGTCTGCAATGCCGTCTCTATAAACATGGAAATACCTACACCGCTATCTGTATAAACATGGAAATATCTACACTGTCATCTGTATAAAGGTGGAAATATCTACACCACGAACTGTATAAACATCGAAATATCTACACCGCTATCTGTATAAACATGGAAATATCTACACCACTATATGTATAATCATGGAAATATCTACACCGCTATCTCTATGAACATGGAAATAATTAAACCGCCATCTCTATAAACATGGAAATATCTACACCGCTATCTCTATAATCATAGAAATATCTACACCGCCATCTGTATAAACATGGAAATATCAACACCGCCATCTGCATAAACATGGAAGTAACTACACCGCCACCTGTATAAACATGGAAATATCTACACAGTCATCTGTATCAACAGGGAAATATCCACACTGCAATCTGTATAAACATGGAAATATCTACACTGCCACCAGTATAAACATGGAAATATCTACATCGTTATCTGCATAAACTTGGAAATATCTACACCGCCATCTGTATAAACATGGAAATATCTCCACAGCTATCTCTGTAAACATGGAAATATCTACACCGTTATCTTTTTACACATGGAAATATCTACACCGCCATCTGTATAAACATGGAAATATCTACGAAATTATCTGTGTAAACATGGAAATATCTACACAGCTATCTGTGTAAACATGGAAATATGTACACCGCTCCCTTTGAAAAGATGGAAATATCTACACCAATATCTCCACAAACATTTAAATATCTACACCGCCATATGTATAAACAGGGAAATATCTACACTGCCATCTGAATAAACATGGAAATATCTACACCGCTATCTGCATAAATATGGAAATCTCTACACCTTTAACTATATAAACATGGAAATATCTACACCGATATCCGTATAAACATGGAAATATCTCCACCGCTATCTGTATAAAGATGGAAATATCCACAACGCTATATGTGTAAACATGGAAATATCTACACGGCTATCTGTGTAAACATGGAAATATATACACCACTATATCTATAAACATGAAATATCTACACCGCCATCTGCATAATCATGGAACTGTCTGCAACGCCATCTCTATAAACACGGAACTATCTACTCCACCATCTGTGTAAAAATGGAAATATCTACACCGCTGTCTGTATAAACATGGAAATATCTACCTCGCTATCTGTATAAACATGGAAATATCTCCACCACTATCTCTATAAACATGGAAATATCTACACGGCTATTTTTTTAAACATGGAAATTTCTACACCGCTAACTGTATGAACATGGAATTATCTACACCGTTATCTGTATAAACTTGGAAATATCCACAACGCTATCTTTATAAACATAGAAATACCTACACCGCCATCTGTATACACATGGAAATATCTACACCACTATCTCAGTGAAGATGGAAATATCTACACCGTAATCTGTGCAAATATGGAAATATCTACACCGCTATCTGTGTAAAGATGGAAATGCCTACACTGAAATCTGTGCAAAGATGGAAATATCTACACTGCAATCTGGGCAAAAATGGAAGTATATACACCGCTATCTGTATAAACATGGAAATATCTACACTGCCATCTCTATAAAGAGGGAAATATCTACACTGCCATCTGAATAAACATGGAAATATCTACACTGCTATCTGTATAAATATGGAAATATCTACACCGCTGTCTCTATAAACTTGGAATTATCTACACCGCTATCTGTATAAACATGGAAATATCTACATCACCATCTGTATAAACATGGAAATATGTACACAGTCCTCTGTATAAACATGGAAACATCTATACCGCTGTCTGTATAAACATAGAAATGTCTACACCGCTATCTGTATAAACTTGGAAATATCTACACCGCTATCTATTTAAAGATGGAAATGTCTACACCGCAATCTGTGCAAAGATGGAAATATCTACATCGCTATCTCTATAAACATGGAAATATCTGCACTTCTATCTGTATAAACATGAAAATATCTACACCGCTATCTGTTTAAAGATGGAAATACCTACAACACACTCTGTGTAAACATGGAAATATCCACAGAGCTATCAGTGTTAACATGGAAATATCTACACTGCTATCTGTGTAAAGACGGAAATATCTACACCGCAATCAGTGCAAAGATGTAAATATCTACACCGCTATCTGTGTAAACATGGAAATGTCTACACCGCTATCTGTATAAACATGAAAATAACTTCACCGTTATCTGTATAAACATGGAAGTAGCTACACCGCCATCTCAAGAAACATCGAAATATCTACACCGCCATCTGTATAAACACGGAAATACCTACACCGCTGTCTGTATAAATATGGAAATATCTACACCGCCATCTCTACAAACATGGAAATATCTGTACCGCTCTCTGTATAAACATGGAAATATCTACACCGCTATCACTATAAACATGGAAATATCTACACCGCCATCTGTATAAACATGGAAATATCTACACATTCATCTGTATAAACATGGAAGTATCTACACATTCATCTGTATAAACATGGAAATATCTACACCACCACCTATATAAACATGGAAATATCAACACTGCCATCGTTATACACATGGAAATATCTACACAGCCATCTGTATAAACTTGGAAATATCTACACTGCTATCTCTATAAACATGGAAGTATCTACCACGCTATCTCTATAAACATGAAAATATCTACACCGCCATCTCCATAAACATGGAAATATATACACCGCATTCTTTATAAACATGGAAACATCTACACCGCTATCTGTATAAACATGGAAATATCTACACTGCCATCTGTATAAAGATGGAGATATCTACACCGCAGGGTGCATAAACATGGAAATACCAACACCGCTCTCTGTATAAAAATGGAAATATCTACACCGCAATCTGTATAAACATGGAAATATCTACACAGCCATCTGCATAAACATGGAAATATCTACACCGCCATCTGTATAAACATGGAAATATCTGCGCTGCCATCTCTATAAACAGGGAAATGCCTACATCGCAATCTGTATAAACATGGAAATATCTGCGCCGCCATCTCTATAAACAGGGAAATGCCTACATCGCAATCTGTATAAACATGGAAATATCTACACCGCTATCTTTATAAACATGGAAATATCTACACCTCTATCTGTATAAACATGGAAATGTCTACACCGCTATCTGTATAAACATGGAAATATCTACACCGCTATCTCTGTAAACATGGAAATGTTTACACCGCTATCTGTATAAACATGGAAATATCTACATGGCTATCTCTATAAACATGGAAATATCTTTACCGCCATCTGTATAAAAATGGAAATACCTACAGAGTCGTCAGTATAAAAATGGAAATATATACACCACTATCTCTATAAACATGGAAGTATCTACACTGACATCTGTATAAACATGGAAATATCTACACCGCTATCTGAATAAACATGGAAATATCTACAATGTCATCTGTATAAAGATGGAAATATCTACACCGCGAGCTGTATAAACATGGAAATGTCGACACCGCTATCTGTATAAACATGGAAATACCAACACCGCTATCTGTAAACATGGAAATATCTACACCGCTATGTGTATAAACATGGAAATATCTACACCGCTATCTGTATAAACATGGAAATACCTACACCGCCATCTCTATAAACATGGAAATATCAACACCGCCATCTGCATAAACATGGAAGTACCTACACCGCCACCTGTATAAACATGGAAATATCTACACAGTCATCTGTATCAACAGGGAAATATCTACACCGCAATCTGTATAAACATGGAAATATCCACACTGCCACCTGTATAAACATGGAAATATCTACATCGTTATCTGCATAAACTTGGAAATATCTACACCGCCATCTGTATAAACATGGAAATATCTCAAGCGCTATCTGTATAAAAATGCAAATATCTACACCGCTATCTCTATAAACATGGAAATATCTACATCGCTCTCTGTATAAACATGGAAATATCTCCACAGCTATCTCTGTAAACATGGAAATATCTACACCACTATCTTTTTACACATGGAAATATCTACTCCGCCGTCTGTATAAACATGGAAATATCTACGAAATTATCTGTGTAAACATGGAAATATCTACACAGCTATCTGTGTAAACATGGAAATATGTACACCGCTCCCTTTGAAAAGATGGAAATATCTACACCAATATCTCCACAAACATGGAAATATCTACAACGCCATTTGTATAAACTTGGAAATATCTACACTGCCATCTGAAAAAACATGGAAATATCTACACCGCTATCTGCATAAATATGGAAATCTCTACACCTTTAACTATATAAACATGGAAATATCTACTCCGATATCCGTATAAACATGGAAATATCTCCACCGCTATCTGTATAAAGATGGAAATATCCACAACGCTATATGTGTAAACATGGAAATATCTACAGAGCTATCTGTGTAAACATGGAAATATATACACCGCTATATCTAAAAACATGAAATATCTACACCGCCATCTGCATAATCATGGAACTGTCTGCAACGCCATCTCTATAAACACGGAACTATCTACTCCAACATCTCTGTAAAAATGGAAATATCTACACCGCTGTCTGTATAAACATGGAAATATCTACCTCGCTATCTGTATAAACATGGAAATATCTCCACCACTATCTCTATAAACATGGAAATATCTACACTGCTATTTTTTTAAACATGGAAATTTCTACACCGCTAACTGTATGAACATGGAATTATCTACACCGTTATCTGTATAAACTTGGAAATATCCACACCGCTATCTTTATAAACAAGAAATACCTACACCGCCATCTGTATACACATGGAAATATCTACACCACTATCTGAGTGAAGATGGAAATATCTACACCGTAATCTGTGCAAAGATGGAAATATCTACAACGCTATCTGTGTAAAGATGGAAATGCCTACACTGAAATCTGTGCAAGGATGGAAATATCTACACTGCAATCTGGGCAAAAATGGAAGTATGTACACCGCTATCTGTATAAACATGGAAATATCTACACTGCCATCTCTATAAAGAGGGAAATATCTACACTGCCATCTGAATAAACAGGGAAATATCTACACTGCTATCTGTATAAATATGGAAATATCTACACCGCTGTCTATATAAACTTGGAATTATCTACACCGCTATCTGTATAAACATGGAAATATCTACACCGCTATCCCTGTAAACATGGAAACGTCTACAACGCTATCTGCACATACATGGAAATATCTAAACCGCTATCTCTATAAACATGGAAATATCTACAACGCTACGTGTGTAATCATGGAAATATCTACAGAGCTATCTGTGTAATCATGGAAATATATACACCGCTATATGTATAAAGATGGAAATATCTACCCCGCAATCTGGGCAAAGATGGAAATATCTACACTGCTATCTGTGTAAACATGGAAATATCTTCACCGTGAGCTGTATAAACATGGAAATACCAACACCGCTATCTGTAAACATGGAAATATCTACACCACTATGTGTATAAACATGGAAATATCCACACCGCTATCTCTATAAACATGGAAATACTTACACTGCCATCTGTATAAACATGGAAATATCTACACCACTATCTCTATAAACATAGAATTATCTACATTGTCATCTCTTTAAACATGGAAATATCTACACCGCCATGTGCATAAACATGGAAATATCTACACCGCCATCTGTATAAACATGGAAATATCTACACCGCCATCTGTATAAATAGGGAAATGTCTACACCGCTGTCTTTATACACATGGAAATATCTACACCGCTATCTGTATAAACTTGGAGATATCTACACCGCTATCTCTATATACAAGAAATAGCTACACCGCCATCTGTAAAAACATGGAAATTTCTTCACAGTCATCTGTATAAACATGGAAATATCTATACCAACATCTGTATAAACATGGAAATATCTATAATGCCATCTGTATAAACGTGGAAATATCTACACAGACATCTCTATAAACATGGAAATATCTACACCGTTATCTGTATAAAAATGGAAATATCTACAGCGCTATCTGTATAAGCATGGAAATATCTACACCGCTATCTGTATAAACATGGAAATATCTACACCGCTATCTGTATAAACATGGAAATACCTCCATCGCTATCTCTATAAACATGGAAATATCTACACCGCTATCTTTATAAACATGGAAATGTTTACACCGCTGTCTGTATAAACATGGAAATATCTGCAACACTGTCTGTGTAAACATGGAAATATCTACACAGCTATCTGTGTAAACATGGAAATATGTACACCGCTCTCTGGGAAAAGACGGAAATATCTACACCACAATCTGTGCAAATATGGAAATATCTACACTACTATCTCTGTAAACATGGGAATACACCGCTATCTGCATAAATATCTAAATATCTACGCCGCTATCTGTATAAACATGGAAATATCTACACCGCTATCTGTATAAACATGGAAATATCTACACGGCCATCTGTAAAAGCTTGGAAATATCTACAGCGCAATCTGTATAAACATGTAAATAACTACACTGCCATCTGTAGAAACGTGCAAATATCTACAGCGCGATTTGTATAAACATGGAAATTTCCACACTGCTATCATTATAAACATGGAAATATCTACCCTGCTATCTGTATAAACAAGGAAATACCTACAATGCTATCTGTGTAAAGATGGAAATATCTACACTGCTGTCTGTGTAAACATGGAAATATCTACACCAATATCCGTGTAAAGATTGAAATATCTACAGCACAATACGTGCAACAATGGAAATATCTACACCGCTATCTGTGTAAAGATGGAAATATCTACACCGTAATCTGTGCAAAGATGGTAATATCTACACCGCCATCTGTGTAAACATGCAAATATCTACACCGTGAGCTGTATAGACATGGAAATATCTACACCGCTATCTGTATAAACATGGAAATACCAACACCGCTATCTGTAAACATGGAAATATCTACACCGCTATGTGTTTAAACATGGAAATATCTACACCGCTATCTCTATAAACATGGAAATACTTACAACGCCTTCTCTATAAACATGGAAATACTTACAACGCCATCTCTATAAACATGGAAATATCTACACTGCTATCTATGTTAACATAGAAATATCTACACCGCCATCACTATAAACATGGAAATATCTACACCGCCATCTGCATGAACATGGAAATAACTACACCGCCATCTGTATAAACATGGAAATATCTACACCGCCATCTCTATAAATAGGGAAATATCTCCACCGCAATCAGTATAAACATGGAAATATCTAAACTGCCATCTGTATAAACATGGAAATATCTCCACTGCTATCTGTATAAAAATGGAAATATCTACACCGCTATCTGTATAAACATGGAAATATCTAAACCACTATCTGTATAAACATGTAAATATCTACACCGCTATCTCTATAAACATGGAAATGCTTACACTGCTATCTCTATAAACATGGAAATATATACATGGCTATCTCTATAAACATAAAAATATCTATATCGCCTTCTGTATAAACATGGAAATACCTACACAGTCCTCTGTATAAACATGGAAATATCTACACCACTATCTATATAAACATGGAAATATCTACACTGCATCTGTATAAACATGGAAATATCTACACAGCCATCTCCATTAACATGGAAATATTTACACCGCTATCTGTATAAACATGGAAATAGCCACACCGCAATCTGTATAAACATGGAAATATCTACACCGCCATCTGAATAAACATGTAAGTACCTACACCGCTATCTCTATAAATAGGGAAATATCTACATCGCTATCTCTATAAACATGGAAATATCTACACTGCTATCTGTATAAACATGGAAATATCTACACCACCATCTCAATACACATGGAAATACCTCCACCGCTATCTCTATAAACATGGAAATATCTACTCGGCTATCTCTGTAAACATGGAAATATCTAAACCGACATCTGTATAAAAATGGAAATAACTACACAGTCATCTGTATAAACATGGAAATATCTACACCAACATCTGCATAAACATGGAAATATCTACCATGCTATCTGTATAAACGTGGAAATATCTACACAGCAATCTCTATAAACATGGAAATATCTACACCGCTATCTCTATAAACATGGAAATAGCCACACCGCTCTCTGTATAAACATGGAAATATTTACAATGCCATCTGTAAAAACATGGAAATATCTACACAGTCATCTCTACAAACATGGAAATATCTACACAGCCATCTCTTTAAACATGGGAATATCTACACCGCCATCTGTATAACAATGGAAATATCTACTCCGTTAATTGTAAAAATATGGAAATATCTACACCGCCATCTCTATAAACATGGAAATAGCTTCACCGCTATCTGTAAAAACATGGAAATGTCTACACCGCTCTCTCCATAAACATGGAAATATCTACACCGCCATCTGTATAAACATGGAAATATATACACAGTCATCTGTATAAGCCTGGAAATATCTACAACACCATCTCTATAAACATGGACATATCTACACTGCCATCTGTATACACATGGAAATATCTACACAGGTATCTGTATAAACATGGAAATATCTACATCGCTATCTCTATAAACATGGAAATATCTACACCGCTATCTGTATAAATATGGAAATATCTACACCGCTATTTCTATAAGTATGGAAATGTCTACACCGCTATCTCCATAAACATCGAAATACCTACACCGCTATCTGCATAAATATGGAAATAATTACACCGCTATCTGGAAAAACATTTAAATATCTACACCGCTATCTGCATAAACTTTGAAATATCTACATCGCTATCTGTATAAACATGGAAATATCTACACCGCCATCTCTATGAACATGGAAATATCTACACCGCTATCTGTATAAACATGGAAATATCTCCACCGCTATCTGTATAAACACGGAAATATCTACACAGCTATCTGTATAAACATGGAATTATCTACATCGCTATCTGTATAAACATGGAACTATCTACACCACTATCTGTATAAACATGCAAATATATACAACGCTATCTGTATAAACATGGAAATATCTACACCGCTGTCTGTTTAAGCATGGAAATATCTACACCACTATCAGTGTAGAGATTGAAATATCTACAGCACAATCTCTGCAACGATGGAAATATCTACACCGTTATTTGTGAATAGATGGAAGTATCTACAACGCAATCTGTACAAATATGTAAATATCTACCCCGCTATCTGTGTAAACTTGTTAATATCTACACCGCTATATGAATAAACTTGGAATTATCTACACCTCTATCTGTACAAACACGGAAATAACTACACCGCCATCTCTATAAACATGGAAATATCTACACTGACATCTGAATAAACATTGAAATATCTACAATGCCATCTGAATAAATATGGAAATATCTACATCGTTATCTCTATGAACATGGAAATATCTACACCGATATCTGTATAAACATGGAAATATCAACAACGCTATCTATATAAACATGGAAATATATACAACGCTATCTGTGTAAACATGGAAACATCTACACAGCTATCTGAGTAAACATGGAAATATGTACACAGGTCTCTGTGTAAAGATGGAAATACCTACACTGCAATCTGTGCAAATATGGAAATATCTACACCGCTATCTCAGTAAACATGGAAATTTCTACACCGCTATCTGTAAAAACATGGAAATATCAACACCGCTACCTGTATAAACATGGAAATGTCTACACCACGATCTGTATAAACATGGAAATATCTACACCGCTATATGTATAAACATGGAAATATCTACACCGCTATCAGTATAAACATGGAAATATCTACACCGCTATCAGTATAAACATGGAAATATCTACACCACGACATGTATAAACATGGAAATATCTACACCGCCATGTGAATAAACATGGAAATATCTACACAGCTATCAGTAAAAACATGGAAATATTGACACCGCTATCAGTATAAATATGGAAATATCTACACCACTATCTCTATAAACATGGAAATATCTACACCGTTATCTGTATAAACAAAGAAATATCTCCACCGCTGTCTGTATGAACATGGAAACATCTACACCGCTAGCTGTATAAACATGGAATTATCTGCAGCGTTATCTGTATAAACATGGAAATATCTACACCGCAGTCTGTGCAAAGTTGGAAATATCTACAAAGATATCTCAATAAACATGGAAATATCGACACCGCCATCTGTACACACATGGAAATACCTACACAGTCATCTGTATAAACATGGAAATATCTACACCACTATCTGTATAAACATGGAAATATCTACACTGCCATCTGTATAAACATGGAATTACCTACACAGACATCTCTATAATCATTGAAATATCTACACCGCTATCTGTATAAATAGGGAAATGTCTACACTGCTGTCTTTATACACATGGAAATATCTACACCGCTATCTGTATAAACTTGGAGATATCTACACCGCTATCTCTATATACAAGAAATAGCTACACCGACATCTGTAAAAACATGGAAATTTCTTCACAGTCATCTGTATAAACATGGAAATATCTATACCAACATCTGTATAAACATGGAAATATCTATAATGCCATCTGTATAAACGTGGAAATATCTACACAGACATCTCTATAAACATGGAAATATCTACACCGTTATCTGTATAAAAATGGAAATATCTACAGCGCTATCTGTATAAGCATGGAAATATCTACACCGCTATCTGTATAAACATGGAAATATCTACACCGCTATCTGTATAAACATGGAAATACCTCCATCGCTATCTCTATAAACATGGAAATATCTACACCGCTATCTTTATAAACATGGAAATGTTTACACCGCTGTCTGTATAAACATGGAAATATCTGCAACACTGTCTGTGTAAACATGGAAATATCTACACAGCTATCTGTGTAAACATGGAAATATGTACACCGCTCTCTGGGAAAAGACGGAAATATCTACACCACAATCTGTGCAAATATGGAAATATCTACACTACTATCTCTGTAAACATGGGAATACACCGCTATCTGCATATATATCTAAATATCTACGCCGCTATCTGTATAAACATGGAAATATCTACACCGCTATCTGTATAAACATGGAAATATCTACACGGCCATCTGTAAAAGCTTGGAAATATCTACAGCGCAATCTGTATAAACATGTAAATAACTACACTGCCATCTGTAGAAACGTGCAAATATCTACAGCGCGATTTGTATAAACATGGAAATTTCCACACTGCTATCATTATAAACATGGAAATATCTACCCTGCTATCTGTATAAACAAGGAAATACCTACAATGCTATCTGTGTAAAGATGGAAATATCTACACTGCTGTCTGTGTAAACATGGAAATATCTACACCAATATCCGTGTAAAGATTGAAATATCTACAGCACAATACGTGCAACAATGGAAATATCTACACCGCTATCTGTGTAAAGATGGAAATATCTACACCGTAATCTGTGCAAAGATGGTAATATCTACACCGCCATCTGTGTAAACATGCAAATATCTACACCGTGAGCTGTATAGACATGGAAATATCTACACCGCTATCTGTATAAACATGGAAATACCAACACCGCTATCTGTAAACATGGAAATATCTACACCGCTATGTGTTTAAACATGGAAATATCTACACCGCTATCTCTATAAACATGGAAATACTTACAACGCCTTCTCTATAAACATGGAAATACTTACAACGCCATCTCTATAAACATGGAAATATCTACACTGCTATCTATGTTAACATAGAAATATCTACACCGCCATCACTATAAACATGGAAATATCTACACCGCCATCTGCATGAACATGGAAATAACTACACCGCCATCTGTATAAACATGGAAATATCTACACTGCCATCTCTATAAATAGGGAAATATCTCCACCGCAATCAGTATAAACATGGAAATATCTAAACTGCCATCTGTATAAACATGGAAATATCTCCACTGCTATCTGTATAAAAATGGAAATATCTACACCGCTATCTGTATAAACATGGAAATATCTAAACCACTATCTGTATAAACATGTAAATATCTACACCGCTATCTCTATAAACATGGAAATGCTTACACTGCTATCTCTATAAACATGGAAATATATACATGGCTATCTCTATAAACATAAAAATATCTATATCGCCTTCTGTATAAACATGGAAATACCTACACAGTCCTCTGTATAAACATGGAAATATCTACACCACTATCTATATAAACATGGAAATATCTACACTGCATCTGTATAAACATGGAAATATCTACACAGCCATCTCCATTAACATGGAAATATTTACACCGCTATCTGTATAAACATGGAAATAGCCACACCGCAATCTGTATAAACATGGAAATATCTACACCGCCATCTGAATAAACATGTAAGTACCTACACCGCTATCTCTATAAATAGGGAAATATCTACATCGCTATCTCTATAAACATGGAAATATCTACACTGCTATCTGTATAAACATGGAAATATCTACACCACCATCTCAATACACATGGAAATACCTCCACCGCTATCTCTATAAACATGGAAATATCTACTCGGCTATCTCTGTAAACATGGAAATATCTAAACCGACATCTGTATAAAAATGGAAATAACTACACAGTCATCTGTATAAACATGGAAATATCTACACCAACATCTGCATAAACATGGAAATATCTACCATGCTATCTGTATAAACGTGGAAATATCTACACAGCAATCTCTATAAACATGGAAATATCTACACCGCTATCTCTATAAACATGGAAATAGCCACACCGCTCTCTGTATAAACATGGAAATATTTACAATGCCATCTGTAAAAACATGGAAATATCTACACAGTCATCTCTACAAACATGGAAATATCTACACAGCCATCTCTTTAAACATGGGAATATCTACACCGCCATCTGTATAACAATGGAAATATCTACTCCGTTAATTGTAAAAATATGGAAATATCTACACCGCCATCTCTATAAACATGGAAATAGCTTCACCGCTATCTGTAAAAACATGGAAATGTCTACACCGCTCTCTCCATAAACATGGAAATATCTACACCGCCATCTGTATAAACATGGAAATATATACACAGTCATCTGTATAAGCCTGGAAATATCTACACCACCATCTCTATAAACATGGACATATCTACACTGCCATCTGTATACACATGGAAATATCTACACAGGTATCTGTATAAACATGGAAATATCTACATCGCTATCTCTATAAACATGGAAATATCTACACCGCTATCTGTATAAATATGGAAATATCTACACCGCTATTTCTATAAGTATGGAAATGTCTACACCGCTATCTCCATAAACATCGAAATACCTACACCGCTATCTGCATAAATATGGAAATAATTACACCGCTATCTGGAAAAACATTTAAATATCTACACCGCTATCTGCATAAACTTTGAAATATCTACATCGCTATCTGTATAAACATGGAAATATCTACACCGCCATCTCTATGAACATGGAAATATCTACACCGCTATCTGTATAGACATGGAAATATCTCCACCGCTATCTGTATAAACACGGAAATATCTACACAGCTATCTGTATAAACATGGAATTATCTACATCGCTATCTGTATAAACATGGAACTATCTACACCACTATCTGTATAAACATGCAAATATATACAACGCTATCTGTATAAACATGGAAATATCTACACCGCTGTCTGTTTAAGCATGGAAATATCTACACCACTATCAGTGTAAAGATTGAAATATCTACAGCACAATCTCTGCAACGATGGAAATATCTACACTGTTATTTGTGAATAGATGGAAGTATCTACAACGCAATCTGTACAAATATGTAAATATCTACCCCGCTATCTGTGTAAACTTGTTAATATCTACACCGCTATATGAATAAACTTGGAATTATCTACACCTCTATCTGTACAAACACGGAAATAACTACACCGCCATCTCTATAAACATGGAAATATCTACACTGACATCTGAATAAACATTGAAATATCTACAATGCCATCTGAATAAATATGGAAATATCTACATCGTTATCTCTATGAACATGGAAATATCTACACCGATATCTGTATAAACATGGAAATATCAACAACGCTATCTATATAAACATGGAAATATATACAACGCTATCTGTGTAAACATGGAAACATCTACACAGCTATCTGGGTAAACATGGAAATATGTACACAGGTCTCTGTGTAAAGATGGAAATACCTACACTGCAATCTGTGCAAATATGGAAATATCTACACCGCTATCTCAGTAAACATGGAAATTTCTACACCGCTATCTGTAAAAACATGGAAATATCAACACCGCTACCTGTATAAACATGGAAATGTCTACACCACGATCTGTATAAACATGGAAATATCTACACCGCTATATGTATAAACATGGAAATATCTACACCGCTATCAGTATAAACATGGAAATATCTACACCGCTATCAGTATAAACATGGAAATATCTACACCACGACATGTATAAACATGGAAATATCTACACCGCCATGTGAATAAACATGGAAATATCTACACAGCTATCAGTAAAAACATGGAAATATTGACACCGCTATCAGTATAAATATGGAAATATCTACACCACTATCTCTATAAACATGGAAATATCTACACCGTTATCTGTATAAACAAAGAAATATCTCCACCGCTGTCTGTATGAACATGGAAACATCTACACCGCTAGCTGTATAAACATGGAATTATCTGCAGCGTTATCTGTATAAACATGGAAATATCTACACCGCAGTCTGTGCAAAGTTGGAAATATCTACAAAGATATCTCAATAAACATGGAAATATCGACACCGCCATCTGTACACACATGGAAATACCTACACAGTCATCTGTATAAACATGGAAATATCTACACCACTATCTGTATAAACATGGAAATATCTACACTGCCATCTGTATAAACATGGAATTACCTACACAGACATCTCTATAATCATTGAAATATCTACACCGCTATCTGTATAAACATGGAAGTAGCCACACCGCTATCTGTATAAACATGGAAATATCTACACCGCTATCTGTATAAACATGGAAATATCTACACCACGACGTGTATAAACATGGAAATATCTACACCTCCATGTGAATAAACATGGAAATATCTACACAGCTATCAGTATAAACATGGAAATATTGACACCGCTATCTGTATAAATATGGAAATATCTACACCACTATCTCTATAAACATGGAAATATCTACACCGTTATCTGTATAAACAAAGAAATATCTCCACCGCTGTCTGTATGAACATGGAAACATCTACACCGCTAGCTGTATAAACATGGAATTATCTGCAGCGTTATCTGTATAAACATGGAAATATCTACACCGCAGTCTGTGCAAAGATGGAAATATCTACAATGCTATCTCAATAAACATGGAAATATCGACACCGCCATCTGTACACACATGGAAATACCTACACAGTCATCTGTATAAACATGGAAATATCTACACCACTATCTGTATAAACATGGAAATATCTACACTGCCATCTGTATAAACATGGAATTACCTACACAGACATCTCTATAATCATTGAAATATCTACACCGCTATCTGTATAAACATGGAAGTAGCCACACCGCTATCAGTATATACATGGAAATATCTACACCGCTATCTGTATAAACATGGAAATATCTACACCACGACGTGTATAAACAAGGAAATATCTACACCGCTATGTGAATAAACATGGAAATATCTACACAGCTATCAGTATAAACATGGAAATATTGACACCGCTATCTGTATAAATATGGAAATATCTACACCACTATCTCTATAAACATGGAAATATCTACACCGCCATCTGTGAAAACATGGAAATATCTACACTGACATCTTTATAAACATGGAAATATCTACACGTCCATCTGTATAAACATGGAAATTTCTACACTGCCATCTGTATATACCTGGAAATATCTACACTGCCATCTGTATATACATGGAAATATCTACACCGCTATCTGTATAAACATGGAAATATCTAAACCACTATCTGTATAAACATGTAAATATCTACACCGCTATCTCTATAAACATGGAAATGCTTACACTGCTATCTCTATAAACATGGAAATATATACATGGCTATCTCTATAAACATAAAAATATCTATATCGCCTTCTGTATAAACATGGAAATACCTACACAGTCCTCTGTATAAACATGGAAATATCTACACCACTATCTATATAAACATGGAAATATCTACACTGCATCTGTATAAACATGGAAATATCTACACAGCCATCTCCATTAACATGGAAATATTTACACCGCTATCTGTATAAACATGGAAATAGCCACACCGCAATCTGTATAAACATGGAAATATCTACACCGCCATCTGAATAAACATGTAAGTACCTACACCGCTATCTCTATAAATAGGGAAATATCTACATCGCTATCTCTATAAACATGGAAATATCTACACTGCTATCTGTATAAACATGGAAATATCTACACCACCATCTCAATACACATGGAAATACCTCCACCGCTATCTCTATAAACATGGAAATATCTACTCGGCTATCTCTGTAAACATGGAAATATCTAAACCGACATCTGTATAAAAATGGAAATAACTACACAGTCATCTGTATAAACATGGAAATATCTACACCAACATCTGCATAAACATGGAAATATCTACCATGCTATCTGTATAAACGTGGAAATATCTACACAGCAATCTCTATAAACATGGAAATATCTACACCGCTATCTCTATAAACATGGAAATAGCCACACCGCTCTCTGTATAAACATGCAAATATTTACAATGCCATCTGTAAAAACATGGAAATATCTACACAGTCATCTCTACAAACATGGAAATATCTACACAGCCATCTCTTTAAACATGGGAATATCTACACCGCCATCTGTATAACAATGGAAATATCTACTCCGTTAATTGTAAAAATATGGAAATATCTACACCGCCATCTCTATAAACATGGAAATAGCTTCACCGCTATCTGTAAAAACATGGAAATGTCTACACCGCTCTCTCCATAAACATGGAAATATCTACACCGCCATCTGTATAAACATGGAAATATATACACAGTCATCTGTATAAGCCTGGAAATATCTACACCACCATCTCTATAAACATGGACATATCTACACTGCCATCTGTATACACATGGAAATATCTACACAGGTATCTGTATAAACATGGAAATATCTACATCGCTATCTCTATAAACATGGAAATATCTACACCGCTATCTGTATAAATATGGAAATATCTACACCGCTATTTCTATAAGTATGGAAATGTCTACACCGCTATCTCCATAAACATCGAAATACCTACACCGCTATCTGCATAAATATGGAAATAATTACACCGCTATCTGGAAAAACATTTAAATATCTACACCGCTATCTGCATAAACTTTGAAATATCTACATCGCTATCTGTATAAACATGGAAATATCTACACCGCCATCTCTATGAACATGGAAATATCTACACCGCTATCTGTATAAACATGGAAATATCTCCACCGCTATCTGTATAAACACGGAAATATCTACACAGCTATCTGTATAAACATGGAATTATCTACATCGCTATCTGTATAAACATGGAACTATCTACACCACTATCTGTATAAACATGCAAATATATACAACGCTATCTGTATAAACATGGAAATATCTACACCGCTGTCTGTGTAAGCATGGAAATATCTACACCACTATCAGTGTAAAGATTGAAATATCTACAGCACAATCTCTGCAACGATGGAAATATCTACACCGTTATTTGTGAATAGATGGAAGTATCTACAACGCTATCTGTACAAATATGTAAATATCTACCCCGCTATCTGTGTAAACTTGTTAATATCTACACCGCTATATGAATAAACTTGGAATTATCTACACCTCTATCTGTACAAACACGGAAATAACTACACCGCCATCTCTATAAACATGGAAATATCTACACTGACATCTGAATAAACATTGAAATATCTACAATGCCATCTGAATAAATATGGAAATATCTACATCGTTATCTCTATGAACATGGAAATATCTACACCGATATCTGTATAAACATGGAAATATCAACAACGCTATCTATATAAACATGGAAATATATACAACGCTATCTGTGTAAACATGGAAACATCTACACAGCTATCTGGGTAAACATGGAAATATGTACACAGGTCTCTGTGTAAAGATGGAAATACCTACACTGCAATCTGTGCAAATATGGAAATATCTACACCGCTATCTCAGTAAACATGGAAATTTCTACACCGCTATCTGTAAAAACATGGAAATATCAACACCGCTACCTGTATAAACATGGAAATGTCTACACCACGATCTGTATAAACATGGAAATATCTACACCGCTATATGTATAAACATGGAAATATCTACACCGCTATCAGTATAAACATGGAAATATCTACACCGCTATCAGTATAAACATGGAAATATCTACACCACGACATGTATAAACATGGAAATATCTACACCGCCATGTGAATAAACATGGAAATATCTACACAGCTATCAGTAAAAACATGGAAATATTGACACCGCTATCAGTATAAATATGGAAATATCTACACCACTATCTCTATAAACATGGAAATATCTACACCGTTATCTGTATAAACAAAGAAATATCTCCACCGCTGTCTGTATGAACATGGAAACATCTACACCGCTAGCTGTATAAACATGGAATTATCTGCAGCGTTATCTGTATAAACATGGAAATATCTACACCGCAGTCTGTGCAAAGTTGGAAATATCTACAAAGATATCTCAATAAACATGGAAATATCGACACCGCCATCTGTACACACATGGAAATACCTACACAGTCATCTGTATAAACATGGAAATATCTACACCACTATCTGTATAAACATGGAAATATCTACACTGCCATCTGTATAAACATGGAATTACCTACACAGACATCTCTATAATCATTGAAATATCTACACCGCTATCTGTATAAACATGGAAGTAGCCACACCGCTATCTGTATAAACATGGAAATAACTACACCGCTATTTGTATAAACATGGAAATATCTACACCACGACGTGTATAAACATGGAAATATCTACACCTCCATGTGAATAAACATGGAAATATCTACACAGCTATCAGTATAAACATGGAAATATTGACACCGCTATCTGTATAAATATGGAAATATCTACACCACTATCTCTATAAACATGGAAATATCTACACCGTTATCTGTATAAACAAAGAAATATCTCCACCGCTGTCTGTATGAACATGGAAACATCTACACAGCTAGCTGTATAAACATGGAATTATCTGCAGCGTTATCTGTATAAACATGGAAATATCTACACCGCAGTCTGTGCAAAGATGGAAATATCTACAATGCTATCTCAATAAACATGGAAATATCGACACCGCCATCTGTACACACATGGAAATACCTACACAGTCATCTGTATAAACATGGAAATATCTACACCACTATCTGTATAAACATGGAAATATCTACACTGCCATCTGTATAAACATGGAATTACCTACACAGACATCTCTATAATCATTGAAATATCTACACCGCTATCTGTGTAAACATGGAAGTAGCCACACCGCTATCAGTATATACATGGAAATATCTACACCTCTATCTGTATAAACATGGAAATATCTACACCACGGCGTGTATAAACAAGGAAATATCTACACCGCTATGTGAATAAACATGGAAATATCTACACAGCTATCAGTATAAACATGGAAATATTGACACCGCTATCTGTATAAATATGGAAATATCTACACCACTATCTCTATAAACATGGAAATATCTACACCGCCATCTGTGAAAACATGGAAATATCTACACTGTCATCTTTATAAACATGGAAATATCTACACGTCCATCTGTATAAACATGGAAATTTCTACACTGCCATCTGTATATACCTGGAAATATCTACACTGTCATCTGTATAAACATGGAAATATGTACAGCACTATCTCTATAAACATGGAAATATCTACACGGCTATCTGTATAAACATGGAAATACCTCCACCGCTGTCTGTAGAAACATGGAAATACCTACATCGCTATCTTTATAAACATGGAAATATCTCCACCGTTATCTCTATAAAGATGGAAATATCTACACTGCTATCTTTATAAACATGGAAATATCTACACGGCTATCTGTATAAACATGGAAATATCTATAACACTATCTGTGTAAGCATGTAAATATCTACACAGCTATCTGTGTAAACATGGAAATATGTACACAGGTCTCTGTGTAAAGATGGAAATAACTACACCGCAATCTGTGCAAATATGGAAATATCTACACCGCTATATGTATAAACATGGAAATATCTACACCGCTATCAGTATAAACATGGAAATATCTACACCGCTATCTGTATAAACATGGAAATATCTACACCACGACATGTATAAACATGGAAATATCTACCCCGCCATGTGAATAAACATGGTAATATCTACACCGCTATCAGTAAAAACATGGAAATAGCGACACCGCTATCTGTATAAATATGGAAATATCTACACCACTATCTCTATAAACATGGAAATATCTACACTGCCATCTGTATAAACATGGAATTACCTACACAGACATCTATATAATCATTGAAATATCTACACCGCTATCTGTATAAACATGGAAGTAGCCACACCGCCATCAGTATAAACATGGAAATATCTACACCGCTATCTGTATAAACATGGAAATATCTACACCACAACATGTATAAACATGGAAATATCTACACCGCTGTTTGAATAAACATGGAAATATCTAAACCGCTATCAGTATAAATATGGAAATATTGACACCGCTATCTGTATAAATATGGAAATATCTACACCACTATCTCTATAAACATGGAAATATCTACACCGTTATCTGTATAAACAAAGAAATATCTCCACCGCTGTCTGTATGAACATGGAAACATCTACACCGCTAGCTGTATAAACATGGAATTATCTGCAGCGTTATCTGTATAAACATGGAAATATCTACACTGCAGTCTGTGCAAAGATGGAAATATCTACAATGCTGTCTCAATAAACATGGAAATATCGACACCGCCATCTGTACACACGTGGAAATACCTACACAGTCATCTGTATAAACATGGAAATATCTACACCACTATCTGTATAAACATGGAAATACCTACACTGCCCTTTGTATAAACATGGAATTATCTACACAGACATCTATATAACCATTGAAATATCTATACCGCTATCTGTATAAACATGGAAGTAGCCACACCGCTATCTGTATAAACATGGAAATATCTACACCGCTATCTGTGAAAACATGGAAATATCTACACTGTCATCTTTATAAACATGGAAATATCTACACGTCCATCTGCATAAACATGGAAATATCTACACGGCCATCTGTATATACCTAGAAATATCTACACTGCCATCTGTATAAACATGGAAATATCTACACCGTTATCTCTATAAACATGGAAATGTCTACACGGCTATCTGTATAAACATGGAAATATCTCCACCGCTATCTGTAGAAACATGGAAATATCTACATCGCTATCTGTATAAACATGGAAATATCTCCACCGCTATCTCAATAAAGATGGAAATATCTACACCGCTATCTTTATAAACATGGAAATATCTGCACCGCTATCTGTATAAACATGGAAATATCTATAACATTATCTGTGTAAACATGTAAATATCTACACAGCTATCTGGGTAAACATGGAAATATGTACACAGGTCTCTGTGTAAAGATGGAAATACCTACACTGCAATCTGTGCAAATATGGAAATATCTACACCGCTATCTCAGTAAACATGGAAATATCTACACCGCTATCTGTAAAAACATGGAAATATCAACACCGCTATCTGTATAAACATGGAAATGTCTACACCACGATCTGTATAAACATGGAAATAACTACACCGCTATATGTATAAACATGGAAATATCTACACCGCTATCTGTATAAACATGGAAATATCTACACCGCAGTCTGTGCAAAGATGGAAATATCTACAATGCTGTCTCAATAAACATGGAGATATCGACACCGCCATCTGTACACACATGGAAATACCTACACAGTCATCTGTATAAACATGGAAATATCTACACCACTATCTGTATAAACATGGAAATACCTACACTGCCATCTGTATAATCATGGAATTATCTACACAGACATCTCTATAACCATTGAAATATCTACACCGCTATCTGTATAAACATGGAAGTAGCCACACCGCTATCTGTATAAACATGGAAATATCTACACCGCCATCTGTGAAAACATGGAAATATCTACACTGTCATCTTTATAAACATGGAAATATCTACACGTCCATCTGTATAAACATGGAAATATCTACACTGCCATGTGTATATACCTGGAAATATCTACACTGCCATCTGTATAAACATGGAAATATGTACAGCGCTATCTCTATATACATGGAAATGTCTACACGGCTATCTGTATAAACATGGGAATATCTCCACCGCTATCTGTAGAAACATGGAAATATCTACATCGCTATCTGTATAAACATGGAAATATCTACACCGCAGTCTGTGCAAAGATGGAAATATCTACAATGCTATCTCAATAAACATGGAAATATTGACACCGCCATCTGTACACACATGGAAATACCTACACAGTCATCTGTATAAACATGGAAATATCTACACCACTATCTGTATAAACATGGAAATACCTACACTGCCATCTGTATAAACATGGAATTATCTACACAGACATCTCTATAACCATTGAAATATCTACACCGCTATCTGTATAAACATGGAAGTAACCACACCGGTATCTGTATAAACGTGGAAATATCTACACCGCCATCTGTGAAAACATGGAAATATCTACACTGTCATCTTCATAAACATGGAAATATCTACACGTCCATCTGTATAAACATGGAAATATCTACACTGCCATCTGTATATACCTGGAAATATCTACACTGCCATCTGAATAAACATGGAAATAACTACACCGCTATCTCTATAAACATGGAAATGTCTACATGGCTATCTGTATAAACATGGAAATATCTCCACCGCTATCTGTAGAAACATGGAAATATCTACATCGCTATCTGCATAAACATGGAAATATCTCCACCGTTATCTCTATAAAGATGGAAATATCTACACCGCTATCTTTATAAACATGGAAATATCTACACCGCTATCTGTATAAACATGGAAATATCAATAACACTATGTGTGTAAACATGGAAATATCTACACAGCTATCTGTGTAAACATGGAAACATGTACACAGGTCTCTGTGTAAAGATGGAAATATCTACACCGCAATCTGTGCAAATATGGAAATATCTACACCGCTATCTCAGTAAACATGGAAATATCTACACCACTATCTGTATAAACATGGAAATATCAACACCGCTTTCTGTATAAACATGGAAATGTCTACACCACGATCTATGTAAACATGGAAATATCTACACCGCTATATGTATAAACATGGAAATATCTACACCGCTATCAGTATAAACATGGAAATATCTACACCGCTATCTGTATAAACATGGAAATATCTACACCACGACATGTATAAACATGGAAATATCTACACCGCCATGTGAATAAACATGGAAATATCTACACCGCTATCAGTAAAAACATGGAAATAGCGACACTGCTATCTGTATAAATATGGAAATATCTACACCACTATCTCTATAAACATGGAAATATCTACACCGTTATCTGTATAAACAAAGAAGTATCTCCACCGCTGTCTGTATGAACATGGAAACATCTACACCGCTAGCTGTATAAACATGGAATTATCTGCAGCGTTATCTGTATAAACATGGAAATATCTACACCGCAGTCTGTGCAAAGATGGAAATATCTACAATGCTATCTCAATAAACATGGAAATATCGACACCGCCATCTGTACACACGTGGAAATACCTACACAGTCATCTGTATAAACATGGAAATATCTACACCACCATCTGTATAAACATGGAAATATCTACACTGCCATCTGTATAAACATGGAATTACCTACACAGACATCTCTATAATCATTGAAATATCTACAGCGCTATCTGTATAAACGTGGAAGTAGCCACACCGCTATCAGTATAAACATGGAAATATCTACACCGCTAGCTGTATAAACATGGAATTATCTGCAGCGTTATCTGTATAAACATGGAAATATCTTCACCGCAGTCTGTGCAAAGATGGAAATATCTGCAATGCTATCTCAATAAACATGGAAATATCGACACCGCCATCTGTACACACGTGGAAATACCTACACAGTCATCAGTATAAACATGGAAATATCTAAACCACTATCTGTATAAACATGGAAATATCTACACTGCCATCTGTATAAACATGGAATTACCTACACAGACATCTCTATAATCATTGAAATATCTACAGCGCTATCTGTATAAACATGGAAGTAGCCACACCGCTATCAGTATAAACATGGAAATATCTACACCGCTATCTGCATAAACATGGAAATATCTATACCACGACGTGTATAAACATGGAAATATCTACACCGCTATGTGAATAAACATGGAAATATCTACACCGCTATCAGTATAAACATGGAAATATTGACACCGCTATCTGTATAAATATGGAAATATCTACACCACTATCTCTATAAACATGGAAATATCTACACCGTTATCTGTATAAACAAAGAAATATCTCCACCGCTGTCTGTATGAACATGGAAACATCTACACCGCTAGCTGTATAAACATGGAATTATCTGCAGCGTTATCTGTATAAACATGGAAATATCTACACCGCAGTCTGTGCAAAGATGGAAATATCTACAATGCTATCTCAATAAACATGGAAATATTGACAGCGCCATCTGTACACACATGGAAATACCTACACAGTCATCTGTATAAACATGGAAATATCTACACCACTATCTGTATAAACATGGAAATACCTACAATGCCATCTGTATAAACATGGAATTATCTACACAGACATCTCTATAACCATTGAAATATCTACACCGCTATCTGTATAAACATGGAAGTAGCCACACCGCTATCTGTATAAACATGGAAATATCTACACCGCCATCTGTGAAAACATGGAAATATCTACACTGTCATCTTTATAAACATGGTAATATCTACACGTCCATCTGCATAAACATGGAAATATCTACACTGCCATCTGTATATACCTAGAAATATCTACACTGCCATCTGTATAAACATGGAAATATCTACACCGCTATCTCTATAAACATGGAAATGTCTACACGGCTATCTTTATAAACATGGAAATATCTGCACCGCTATCTGTAGAAACATGGAAATATCTATAACATTATCTGTGTAAACATGGAAATATCTACACAGCTATCTGTGTAAACATGGAAATATGTACACAGGTCTCTGTGTAAAGATGGAAATATCTAAACGACAATCTGTGCAAATATGGAAATATCTACACCGCTATCTTAGTAAACATGCAAATATCTACACCGCTATCTGTATAAACATGGATATATCAACACCGCTATCTGTATAAACATGGAAATGTCTACACCACGATCTGTATAAACATGGAAATATCTACACCGCTATATGTATAAACATGGAAATATCAACACCGCTATCAGTATAAACATGGAAATATCTACACCGCTATCTGTATAAACAAGGGAATATCTACACCACGACGTGTATAAACATGGAAATATCTACACCGCCATGTGAATAAACATGGAAATATCTACACAGCTATCAGTAAAAACATGGAAATAGCGACACCGCTATCTGTATAAATATGGAAATATCTACACCACTATCTCTATAAACATGGAAATGTCTACACCGTTATCTGTATAAACAAAGAAATATCTCCACAGCTGTCTGTATAAACATGGAAATATCTACACTGCCATCTGTATAAACGTGGAATTACTTACACAGACATCTCTATAATCATTGAAATATCTACACCGCTATCTGTATAAACATGGAAGTAGCCACACCGCTATCAGTATAAACATGGAAATATCTACACCGCTATCTGTATAAACATGGAAATATCTACACCACTATCTGTATAATCATGGAAATACCTACACTGCCATCTGTCTAAACATGGAATTATCTACACAGACATCTCTATAAACATTGAAATATCTACACCGCTATCTGTATAAACATGGAAGTAGCCACACCGCTATCTGTATAAACATGGAAATATCTACACCGCCATCTGTGAAAACATGGAAATATCTACACTGTCATCTTTATAAACATGGAAATATCTACACGTCCATCTGTATAAACATGGAAATACCTACACCGCTATCTCTATAAACATGGAAATGTCTACACGGCTATCTGTATAAACATGGAAATATCTCCACCGCTATCTGTAGAAACATGGAAATATCTACATCGCTATCTGTATAAACATGGAAATATCTCCACCGTTATCTCTATAAAGATGGAAATATCTACACCGCTATCTTTATAAACATGGAAATATCTACACCGCTATCTGTATAAACATGGAAATATCTATAACACTATCTGTGTAAACATGGAAATATCTACACAGCTATCTGTGTAAACATGGAAACATGTACACTGGTCTCTGTGTAAAGATGGAAATATCTACACCGCAATCTGTGCAAATATGGAAATATCTACACCGCTATCTCAGTAAACATGGAAATATCTACACCGCTATCTGTATAAACATGGAAATATCAACACCGCTATCTATATAAACATTGAAATATCTACACCGCTATATGTATAAACATGGAAAAATCTACACCGCTATCAGTATAAACATGGAAAAATCTACACCGCTATCAGTATAAACATGGAAATATATACACCGCTATCTGTATAAACATGGAAATATCTACACCACGACGTGTATAAACATGGAAATATCTACACCGCTATGTGAATAAACATGGAAATATCTACACCGCTATCAGTATAAACATGGAAATATTGACACCGCTATCTGTATAAATATGGAAATATCTACACCACTATCTCTATAAACATGGAAATATCTACACCGTTATCTGTATAAACAAAGAAATATCTCCACCGCTGTCTGTATGAACATGGAGACATCTACACAACTAGCTGTATAAACATGGAATTATCTGCAGCGTTATCTGTATAAACATGGAAATATCTACACCGCAGTCTGTGCAAAGATGGGAATATCTACAATGCTATCTCAATAAACATGGAAATATTGACACCGCCATCTGTACACACATGGAAATACCTACACAGTCATCTGTATAAACATGGAAATATCTACACCACTATCTGTATAAACATGGAAATACCTACACTGCCATCTGTATAAACATGGAATTATCTACACAGACATCTCTATAATCATTGAAATATCTACACCGCTATCTGTATAAACATGGAAGTAGCCACACCGCTATCAGTATAAACATGGAAATATCTACACCGCTATATGTATAAACATGGAAATATCTACACCACGACGTGTATAAACATGGAAATATCTACACCGCTATGTGAATAAACATGGAAATATCTACACTGCTATCAGTATAAACATGGAAATATTGACACCGCTATCTGTATAAATATGGAAATATCTACACCACTATCTCTATAAACATGGAAATATCTACAACGTTATCTGTATAAACAAAGAAATATCTCCACCGCTGTCTGTATGAACATGGAAACATCTACACCGCTAGCTGTATAAACATGGAATTATCTGCAGCGTTGTCTGTATAAACATGGAAATATCTACACCGCAGTCTGTGCAAAGATGGAAATATCTACAATGCTATCTCAATAAACATGGAAGTATTGACACCGCCATCTGTACACACATGGAAATACCTACACAGTCATCTGTATAAACATGGAAATATCTACACCACTATCTGTATAAACATGGAAATACCTACACTGCCATCTGTATAAACATGGAATTATCTACACAGACATCTCTATAACCATTGAAATATCTACACCGCTATCTGTATAAACATGGAAGTAGCCACACCGCTATCTGTATAAACATGGAAATATCTACACCGCCATCTGTGAAAACATGGAAATATCTACACTGTCATCTTTATAAACATGGAAATATCTACACGTCCATCTGTATAAACATGGAAATACCTACACCGCTATCTCTATAAACATGGAAATGTCTACACGGCTATCTGTATAAACATGGAAATATCTCCACCGCTATCTGTAGAAACATGGAAATATCTACATCGCTATCTGTATAAACATGGAAATATCTCCACCGTTATCTCTATAAAGATGGAAATATCTACACCGCTATCTTTATAAACATGGAAATATCAACACCGCTATCTGTATAAACATGGAAATATCTATAACACTATCTGTGTAAACATGGAAATATCTACACAGCTATCTGTGTAAACATGGAAACATGTACACTGGTCTCTGTGTAAAGATGGAAATATCTACACCGCAATCTGTGCAAATATGGAAATATCTACACCGCTATCTCAGTAAACATGGAAATATCTACACCGCTATCTGTATAAACATGGAAATATCAACACCGCTATCTGTATAAACATGGAAATGTCTACACCACGATCTATATAAACATTGAAATATCTACACCGCTATATGTATAAACATGGAAAAATCTACACCGCTATCAGTATAAACATGGAAATATATACACCGCTATCTGTATAAACATGGAAATATCTACACCACGACGTGTATAAACATGGAAATATCTACACCGCTATGTGAATAAACATGGAAATATCTACACCGCTATCAGTATAAACATGGAAATATTGACACCGCTATCTGTATAAATATGGAAATATCTACACCACTATCTCTATAAACATGGAAATATCTACACCGTTATCTGTATAAACAAAGAAATATCTCCACCGCTGTCTGTATGAACATGGAGACATCTACACAACTAGCTGTATAAACATGGAATTATCTGCAGCGTTATCTGTATAAACATGGAAATATCTACACCGCAGTCTGTGCAAAGATGGGAATATCTACAATGCTATCTCAATAAACATGGAAATATTGACACCGCCATCTGTACACACATGGAAATACCTACACAGTCATCTGTATAAACATGGAAATATCTACACCACTATCTGTATAAACATGGAAATACCTACACTGCCATCTGTATAAACATGGAATTATCTACACAGACATCTCTATAATCATTGAAATATCTACACCGCTATCTGTATAAACATGGAAGTAGCCACACCGCTATCAGTATAAACATGGAAATATCTACACCGCTATATGTATAAACATGGAAATATCTACACCACGACGTGTATAAACATGGAAATATCTACACCGCTATGTGAATAAACATGGAAATATCTACACTGCTATCAGTATAAACATGGAAATATTGACACCGCTATCTGTATAAATATGGAAATATCTACACCACTATCTCTATAAACATGGAAATATCTACACCGTTATCTGTATAAACAAAGAAATATCTCCACCGCTGTCTGTATGAACATGGAAACATGTACACCGCTAGCTGTATAAACATGGAATTATCTGCAGCGTTGTCTGTATAAACATGGAAATATCTACACCGCATTCTGTGCAAAGATGGAAATATCTACAATGCTATCTCAATAAACATGGAAGTATTGACACCGCCATCTGTACACACATGGAAATACCTACACAGTCATCTGTATAAACATGGAAATATCTACACCACTATCTGTATAAACATGGAAATACCTACACTGCCATCTGTATAAACATGGAATTATCTACACCGACATCTCTATAACCATTGAAATATCTACACCGCTATCTGTATAAACATGGAAGTAGCCACACCGCTATCTGTATAAACATGGAAATATCTACACCGCCATCTGTGAAAACATGGAAATATCTACACTGTCATCTTTATAAACATGGAAATATCTACACGTCCATCTGCATAAACATGGAAATATCTACACTGCCATCTGTATATACCTATAAATATCTACACTGCCATCTGTATAAACATGGAAATATCTACACCGCTATCTCTATAAACATGGAAATGTCTACACGGCTATCTTTATAAACATGGAAATATCTGCACCGCTATCTGTAGAAACATGGAAATATCTATAACATTATCTGTGTAAACATGGAAATATCTACACAGCTATCTGTGTAAACATGGAAATATGTACACAGGTCTCTGTGTAAAGATGGAAATATCTAAACCACAATCTGTGCAAATATGGAAATATCTACACCGCTATCTTAGTAAACATGGAAATATCTACACCGCTATCTGTATAAACATGGATATATCAACACCGCTATCTGTATAAACATGGAAATGTCTACACCACGATCTGTATAAACATGGAAATATCTACACCGCTATATGTATAAACATGGAAATATCAACACCGCTATCAGTATAAACATGGAAATATCTACACCGCTATCTGTATAAACAAGGAAATATCTACACCACGACGTGTATAAACATGGAAATATCTACACCGCCATGTGAATAAACATGGAAATATCTACACCTCGACATGTATAAACATGGAAATATCTACTCCGCCATGTGAATAAACATGGAAATATCTATACCGCTATCAGTAAAAACATGGAAATAGCGACACCGCTATCTGTATAAATATGGAAATATCTACACCACTATCTCTATAAACATGGAAATATCTACACCGTTATCTGTATAAAGAAAGAAATATCTCCACCGCTGTCTGTATAAACATGGAAATATCTACACCGCTAGCTGTATAAACATGGAATTATCTGCAGCGTTATCTGTATAAACATGGAAATATCTACACCGCAGTCTGTGCAAAGATGGAAATATCTACAATGCTATCTCAATAAACATGGAAATATCGACACCGCCATCTGTACACACATGGAAATACCTACACAGTCATCTGTATAAACATGGAAATATCTACACCACTATCTGTATAAACATGGAAATATCTACACTGCCATCTGTATAAACATGGAATTACCTACACAGACATCTCTATAATCATTGAAATATCTACACCGCTATCTGTATAAACATGGAAGTAGCCACACCGCTATCAGTATAAACATGGAAATATCTACACCGCTATCTGTATAAACATGGAAGTAACCACACCGGTATCTGTATAAACGTGGAAATATCTACACCGCCATCTGTGAAAACATGGATATATCTACACTGTCATCTTCATAAACATGGAAATATCTACACGTCCATCTGTATAAACATGGAAATATCTACACTGCCATCTGTATATACCTGGAAATATCTACACTGCCATCTGTATAAATATGGAAATATCTACACCGCTATCTCTATAAACATGGAAATGTCTACACGGCTATCTGTATAAACATGGAAATATCTCCACCGCTATCTGTAGAAACATGGAAATATCTACATCGCTATCTGTATAAACATGGAAATATCTCCACCGTTATCTCTATAAAGATGGAAATATCTACACCGCTATCTTTATAAACATGGAAATATCTACACCGCTATCTGTATAAACATGGAAATATCTATAACACTATCTGTGTAAACATGGAAATATCTACACAGCTATCTGTGTAAACATGGAAACATGTACACTGGTCTCTGTGTAAAGATCTAAATATCTACACCGCAATCTGTGCAAATATGGAAATATCTACACCGCTATCTCAGTAAACATGGAAATATCTACACCGCTATCTGTATAAACATGGAAATATCAACACCGCTATATGTATAAACATGGAAATATCTACAGTGCTATCAGTATAAACATGGAAATATCTACACCGCTGTCTGTATAAACATGGAAATATCTACACCACGAAATCTATAAACATGGAAATATCTACACCGCCATGTGAATAAACATGGAAATATCTACACCGCTATCAGTAAAAACATGGAAGTATCGACACCGCTATCTGTATAAATATGGAAATATCTACACCACTATCTCTATAAACATGGAAATATCTACACCGTTATCTGTATAAACAAAGAAATATCTCCACCGCTGTCTGTATGAACATGGAAACATCTACACCGCTAGCTGTATAAACATGGAATTATCTGCAGCGTTGTCTTTATAAACATTGAAAAATCTACACCGCAGTCTGTGCAAAGATGGAAATATCTTCAATGCTATCTCAATAAACATGGAAATATTGACACCGCCATCTGTACACACATGGAAATACCTACACAGTCATCTGTATAAACATAGAAATATCTACACCACTATCTGTATAAACATGGAAATACCTACACTGCCATCTGTATAAACATGGAATTATCTACACAGACATCTCTATAACCATTGAAATATCTACACCGCTATCTGTATAAACATGGAAGTAGCCACACCGCTATCTGTATAAAGATGGAAATATCTACACTGCCATCTGTGAAAACATGGAAATATCTACACTGTCATCTTTATAAACATGGAAATATCTACACGTCCATCTGCATAAACATGGAAATATCTACACTGCCATCTGTATATACCTAGAAATATCTACACTGCCATCTGTATAAACATGGAAATATCTCCACCGCTATCTGTAGAAACATGGAAATATCTACATCGCTATCTGTATAAACATGGAAATATCTCCACCGTTATCTCTATAAAGATGGAAATATCTACACCGCTATCTTTATAAACATGGAAATATCTACACCGCTATCTGTATAAACATGGAAATATCTATAACACTATCTGTGTAAACATGGAAATATCTACACAGCTATCTGTGTAAACATGGAAACATCTACACAGGTCTCTGTGTAAAGATGGAAATAACTACACCGCAATCTGTGCAAACATGGAAATATCTACACCGCTATCTCAGTAAACAAGGAAATATCTACACCGCTATCTGTATAAACATGGAAATATCAACACCGCTATCTGTATAAACATGGAAATGTCTACAACACGATCTATATAAACATGGAAATATCTACAACGCTATATGTATAAACATGGAAATATCTACACCGCTATCAGTATAAACATGGAAATATCTACACCGCTATCTGTATAAACATGGAAATATCTACACCACGACGTGTATCAACATGGAAATATCTACACCGCCATGTGAATAAACATGGAAATATCTACACCGCTATCAGTAAAAACATGGAAATATCGACACCGCTATCTGTATAAATATGGAAATATCTACACCACTATCTCTATAAACATGGAAATATCTACACCGTTATCTGTATAAACAAAGAAATATCTCCACCGCTGTCTGTATGAACATGGAAACATCTACACCGCTAGCTGTATAAACATGGAATTATCTGCAGCGTTATCTGTATAAACATGGAAATATCTACACCGCAGTCTGTGCAAAGATGGAAATATCTACAATGCTATCTCAATAAACATGGAAATATCGACACCGCCATCTGTACACACGTGGAAATACCTACACAGTCATCAGTATAAACATGGAAATATCTACACCACTATCTGTATAAACATGGAAATATCTACACTGCCATCTGTATAAACATGGAATTACCTACACAGACATCTCTATAATCATTGAAATATCTACACCGCTGTCTGTATAAACATGGAAGTAGCCACACCGCTATCAGTATAAACATGGAAATATCTACACCGCTATCTGTATAAACATGGAAATATCTACACCACGACGTGTATAAACATGGAAATATCTACACCGCTATGTGAATAAACATGGAAATATCTACACCGCTGTCAGTATAAACATGGAAATTTTGACACCGCTATCTGTATAAATATGGAAATATCTACACCACTATCTCTATAAACATGGAAGTATCTACACCGCTATCTGTATAAACAAAGAAATATCTCCACCGCTGTCTGTATGAACATGGAAACATCTACACCGCTAGCTGTATAAACATGGAATTATCTGCAGCGTTATCTGTATAAACATGGAAATATCTACACTGCAGTCTGTGCAAAGATGGAAATATCTACAATGCTATCTCAATAAACATGGAAATATTGACACCGCCATCTGTACACACATGGAAATACCTACACAGTCATCTGTATAAACATGGAAATATCTACACCACTATCTGTATAAACATGGAAATAAATACACTGACATCTGTATAAACATGGAATTATCTACACAGACATCTCTATAACCAGTGAAATATCTCCACCGCTATCTGTATAAACATGGAAATATCTACATCGCTATCTGTATAAACATGGAAATCTCTCCACTGTTATCTCTATAAAGATGGAAATATCTACACCGCTATCTTTATAAACATGGAAATATCTACACCGATATCTGTATAAACATGGAAATATCTATAACACTATCTTTGTAAAAATGGAAATATCTACAAAGCTATCTGTGTAAACATGGAAACATGTACACAGGTCTCTGTGTAAAGATGGAAATATCTACACCGCAATCTGTGCAAATATGGAAATATCTACACCGCTATCTCAGTAAACATGGAAATATCTACACCGCTATCTGTATAAACATGGAAATATCAACACCGCTATCTGTATAAACATGGAAATGTCTACACCACGATCTATATAAACATGGAAATATCTACACCGCTATATGTATAAACATGGAAATACCTACACCGCTCTCAGTATAAACTTGGAAATATCTACACCGCTATCTTTATAAACATGGAAATATCTACACCATGACATGTATAAACATGGAAATATCTACACCGCTATCAGTAAAAACATGGAAATATCGACACCGCTATCTGTATAAATATGGAAATATCTACACCACTATCTCTTTAAACATGGAAATATCTACACCGTTATCTGTATAAACAAAGAAATGTCTCCACCACTGTCTGTATGAACATGGAAACATCTACACCGCTAGCTGTATAAACATGGAATTATCTGAAGTGTTATCTGTAGAAACATGGAAATACCTACACCACAGTCTGTGCAAAGATGGAAATATCTACAACGCTATCTCAATAAACATGGAAATATCGACACCGCCATCTGTACACACATGGAAATACCTACACAGTCATCTGTATAAACATGGAAATATCTACACCACTATCTGTATAAACATGGAAGTAACCACACTGGTATCTGTATAAACGTGGAAATATCTACACCGCCATCTGTGAAAACATGGAAATATCTACACTGTCATCTTCATAAACCAGGAAATATCTACACGTCCATCTGTATAAACATGGAAATATCTACACTGCCATCTGTATATACCTGGAAATATCTACACTGCCATCTGTATGAATATGGAAATATCTACACCGCTATCTCTATAAACATGGAAATGTCTACAAGGCTATCTGTATAAACATGGAAATATCTCCACCGCTATCTGTAGAAACATGGAAATATCTACATCGCTATCTGTATACACATGGAAATATCTCCACCGTTATCTCTATAAAGATGGAAATATCTACACCGCTATCTTTATAAACATGGAAATATCTACACCGCTATCTGTATAAACATGGAAATATCTATAACACTATCTGTGTAAACATGGAAATATCTACACAGCTATCTGTGTAAACATGTAAATATGTACACTGGTCATTGTGTAAAGATGGAAATATCTACACCGCAATCTGTGCAAATATGGAAACATCTACACCGCTATCTCAGTAAAGATGAAAATATCTACACCGCTATCTGTAGAAACATGGAAATATCAACACCGCTATCTGTATAAACATGGAAATGTCTACACCACGATCTATATAAACATGGAAATATATACACCGCTATATGTATAAACATGGAAAAATCTACACCGCTATCAGTATAAACATGGAAATATCTGCACCGCTATCTGTATAAACATGGAAATATCTACACCACGACGTGTATAAACATGGAAATATCTTCACCGCTATGTGAATAAACATGGAAATATCTACACCGCTATCAGTAAAAACATGGAAATATTGACACCGCTATCTGTATAAATATGGAAATATCTACACCACTATCTCTATAAACATGGAAATATCTACACCGTTATCTGTATAAACAAAGAAATATCTCCAACGCTGTCTGTATGAACATGGAAACATCTACACCGCTAGCTGTATAAACATGGAATTATCTGCAGCGTTATCTGTATAAACATGGAAATATCTACACCGCAGTCTGTGCAAAGATGGAAATATCTACAATGCTATCTCAATAAACATGGAAATATTGACACCGCCATCTGTACACACATGGAAATACATACACAGTCATCTGTATAAACATGGATATATCTACACCACTATCTGTATAAACATGGAAATACCTACACTGCCATCTGTATAAACATGGAATTATCTACACAGACATCTCTATAACCATTGAAATATCTACACCGCTATCTGTATAAACATGGAAGTATCCACACCGCTATCTGTATAAACATGGAAATATCTATACCGCCATCTGTGAAAACATGGAAATATCTACACTGTCATCTTTATAAACATGGAAATATCTACACGTCCATCTGCATAAACATGGAAATATCTACACTGCCATCTGTATATACCTAGAAATATCTACACTGCCATCTGTATAAACATGGAAATATCTACACCGCTATCTCTATAAACATGGAAATGTCTACACGGCTATCTGTATAAACATGGAAATATCTCCACCGCTATCTGTAGAAACATGGAAATATCTACATCGCTATCTGTATAAACATGGAAATATCTCCACCACTATCTCTATAAAGATGGAAATATCTACACCACTATCTTTATAAACATGGAAATATCTGCACCGCTATCTGTATAAACATGGAAATATCTATAACATTATCTGTGTAAACATGGAAATATCTACACAGCTATCTGTGTAAACATGGAGATATGTACACAGGTCTCTGTGTAAAGATGGAAATATCTACACCACAATCTGTGCAAATATGGAAATATCTACACCGCTATCTTAGTAAACATGGAAATATCTACACCGCTATCTGTATAAACATCGATATATCAACACCGCTATCTGTATAAACATGGAAATGTCTACACCACGATCTATATAAACATTGAAATATCTACACCGCTATATGTATAAACATGGAAAAATCTACACCGCTATCAGTATAAACATGGAAATATATACACCGCTATCTGTATAAACATGGAAATATCTACACCACGACGTGTATAAACATGGAAATATCTACACCGCTATGTGAATAAACATGGAAATATCTACACCGCTATCAGTATAAACATGGAAATATTGACACCGCTATCTGTATAAATATGGAAATATCTACACCACTATCTCTATAAACATGGAAATATCTACACCGTTATCTGTTTAAACAAAGAAATATCTCCACCGCTGTCTGTATGAACATGGAGACATCTACACAACTAGCTGTATAAACATGGAATTATCTGCAGCGTTATCTGTATAAACATGGAAATATCTACACCGCAGTCTGTGCAAAGATGGGAATATCTACAATGCTATCTCAATAAACATGGAAATATTGACACCGCCATCTGTACACACATGGAAATACCTACACAGTCATCTGTATAAACATGGAAATATCTACACCACTATCTGTATAAACATGGAAATACCTACACTGCCATCTGTATAAACATGGAATTATCTACACAGACATCTCTATAATCATTGAAATATCTACACCGCTATCTGTATAAACATGGAAGTAGCCACACCGCTATCAGTATAAACATGGAAATATCTACACCGCTATATGTATAAACATGGAAATATCTACACCACGACGTGTATAAACATGGAAATATCTACACCGCTCTGTGAATAAACATGGAAATATCTACACTGCTATCAGTATAAACATGGAAATATTGACACCGCTATCTGTATAAATATGGAAATATCTACACCACTATCTCTATAAACATGGAAATATCTACACCGTTATCTGTATAAACAAAGAAATATCTCCACCGCTGTCTGTATGAACATGGAAACATCTACACCGCTAGCTGTATAAACATGGAATTATCTGCAGCGTTGTCTGTATAAACATGGAAATATCTACACCGCAGTCTGTGCAAAGATGGAAATATCTACAATGCTATCTCAATAAACATGGAAGTATTGACACCGCCATCTGTACACACATGGAAATACCTACACAGTCATCTGTATAAACATGGAAATATCTACACCACTATCTGTATAAACATGGAAATACCTACACTGCCATCTGTATAAACATGGAATTATCTACACCGACATCTCTATAACCATTGAAATATCTACACCGCTATCTGTATAAACATGGAAGTAGCCACACCGCTATCTGTATAAACATGGAAATATCTACACCGCCATCTGTGAAAACATGGAAATATCTACACTGTCATCTTTATAAACATGGAAATATCTACACGTCCATCTGCATAAACATGGAAATATCTACACTGCCATCTGTATATACCTATAAATATCTACACTGCCATCTGTATAAACATGGAAATATCTACACCGCTATCTCTATAAACATGGAAATGTCTACACGGCTATCTTTATAAGCATGGAAATATCTGCACCGCTATCTGTAGAAACATGGAAATATCTATAACATTATCTGTGTAAACATGGAAATATCTACACAGCTATCTGTGTAAACATGGAAATATGTACACAGGTCTCTGTGTAAAGATGGAAATATCTAAACCACAATCTGTGCAAATATGGAAATATCTACACCGCTATCTTAGTAAACATGGAAATATCTACACCGCTATCTGTATAAACATGGATATATCAACACCGCTATCTGTATAAACATGGAAATGTCTACACCACGATCTGTATAAACATGGAAATATCTACACCGCTATATGTATAAACATGGAAATATCAACACCGCTATCAGTATAAACATGGAAATATCTACACCGCTATCTGTATAAACAAGGAAATATCTACACCACGACGTGTATAAACATGGAAATATCTACACCGCCATGTGAATAAACATGGAAATATCTACACCTCGACATGTATAAACATGGAAATATCTACTCCGCCATGTGAATAAACATGGAAATATCTATACCGCTATCAGTAAAACCATGGAAATAGCGACACCGCTATCTGTATAAATATGGAAATATCTACACCACTATCTCTATAAACATGGAAATATCTACACCGTTATCTGTATAAAGAAAGAAATATCTCCACCGCTGTCTGTATAAACATGGAAATATCTACACCGCTAGCTGTATAAACATGGAATTATCTGCAGCGTTATCTGTATAAACATGGAAATATCTACACCGCAGTCTGTGCAAAGATGGAAATATCTACAATGCTATCTCAATAAACATGGAAATATCGACACCGCCATCTGTACACACATGGAAATACCTACACAGTCATCTGTATAAACATGGAAATATCTACACCACTATCTGTATAAACATGGAAATATCTACACTGCCATCTGTATAAACATGGAATTACCTACACAGACATCTCTATAATCATTGAAATATCTACACCGCTATCTGTATAAACATGGAAGTAGCCACACCGCTATCAGTATAAACATGGAAATATCTACACCGCTATCTGTATAAACATGGAAGTAACCACACCGGTATCTGTATAAACGTGGAAATATCTACACCGCCATCTGTGAAAACATGGAAATATCTACACTGTCATCTTCATAAACATGGAAATATCTACACTGCCATCTGTATAAACATGGAATTACCTACACAGACATCTCTATGATCATTGAAATATCTACACCGCTATCTGTATAAACATGGAAGTAGCCACACCGCTATCAGTATATACATGGAAATATCTACACCGCTATCCGTATAAACATGGAAATATCAACACCACGACGTGTATAAACAAGGAAATATCTACACCGCTATGTGAATAAACATGGAAATATCTACAGAGCTATCAGTATAAACATGGAAATATTGACACCGCTATCTGTATAAATATGGAAATATCTACACCACTATCTCTATAAACATGGAAATATCTACACCGTTATCTGTATAAACAAAGAAATATCTCCACCGCAGTCTGTATGAACATGGAAACATCTACACCGCTGGCTGTATAAACATGGAATTATCTGCAGCGTTATCTGTATAAACATGGAAATATCTACACCGCAGTCTGTGCAAAGATGGAAATATCTACAATGCTATCTCAATAAACATGGAAATATCGACACCGCCATCTGTACACACATGGAAATACCTACACAGTCATCTGTATAAACATGGAAATATCTACACCACTATCTGTATAAACATGGAAATATCTACACTGCCATCTGTATGAACATGGAATTACCTACACAGACATCTCTATAATCATTGAAATATCTACACCGCTATCTGTATAAACATGGAAGTAGCCACACCGCTATCAGTATAAACATGGAATTATCTACACCGCTATCTGTATAAACATGGAAATATCTACACCACGACGTGTATAAACATGGAAATATCTACACCGCTATGTGAATAAACATGGAAATATCTACACTGCTATCAGTATAAACACGAAAATATTGACACCGCAATCTGTGCAAATATGGAAATATCTACACCGCTATCTCAGTAAACATCTAAATTACTACACCGCAATCTGTGCAAATATGGAAATATCTACACCGCTATCTCAGTAAACATGGAAATTTCTACACCGCTATCTGTAAAAACATGGAAATATCAACACCGCTATCTGTATAAACATGGAAATGTCTACACCACGATCTGTATAAACATGGAAATATCTACACCGCTATATGTATAAACATGGAAATATCTACACCGCTATCAGTATAAACATGGAAATATCTACACCGCTATCTGTATAAACATGGAAATATCTACACCGCCATGTGAATAAACATGGAAATATCTACACAGCTATCAGTAAAAACATGGAAATATCGACACCGCTATCAGTATAAATATGGAAATATCTACACCACTATCTCTATAAACATGGAAATATCTACACCGTTATCTGTATAAACAAAGAAATATCTCCGCCGCTGTCTGTATGAACATGGAAACATCTACACCGCTAGCTGTATAAACATGGAATTATCTGCAGCGTTATCTGTATAAACATGGAAATATCTACACCGCAGTCTGTGCAAAGATGGAAATATCTACAATGCTATCTCAATAAACATGGAAATATCGACACCGCCATCTGTACACACATGGAAATACCTACACAGTCATCTGTATAAACATGGAAATATCTACACCACTATCTGTATAAACATGGAAATATCTACACTGCCATCTGTATAAACATGGAATTACCTACACAGACATCTCTATGATCATTGAAATATCTACACCGCTATCTGTATAAACATGGAAGTAGCCACACCGCTATCAGTATATACATGGAAATATCTACACCGCTATCTGTATAAACATGGAAATATCAACACCACGACGTGTATAAACAAGGAAATATCTACACCGCTATGTGAATAAACATGGAAATATCTACAGAGCTATCAGTATAAACATGGAAATATTGACACCGCTATCTGTATAAATATGGAAATATCTACACCACTATCTCTATAAACATGGAAATATCTACACCGTTATCTGTATAAACAAAGAAATATCTCCACCGCAGTCTGTATGAACATGGAAACATCTACACCGCTAGCTGTATAAACATGGAATTATCTGCAGCGTTATCTGTATAAACATGGAAATATCTACACCGCAGTCTGTGCAAAGATGGAAATATCTACAATGCTATCTCAATAAACATGGAAATATCGACACCGCCATCTGTACACACATGGAAATACCTACACAGTCATCTGTATAAACATGGAAATATCTACACCACTATCTGTATAAACATGGAAATATCTACACTGCCATCTGTATGAACATGGAATTACCTACACAGACATCTCCATAATCATTGAAATATCTACACCGCTATCTGTATAAACATGGAAGTAGCCACACCGCTATCAGTATAAACATGGAATTATCTACACCGCTATCTGTATAAACATGGAAATATCTACACCACGACGTGTATAAACATGGAAATATCTACACCGCTATGTGAATAAACATGGAAATATCTACACTGCTATCAGTATAAACACGAAAATATTGACACCGCAATCTGTGCAAATATGGAAATATCTACACCGCTATCTCAGTAAACATGGAAATTACTACACCGCAATCTGTGCAAATATGGAAATATCTACACCGCTATCTCAGTAAACATGGAAATTTCTACACAGCTATCTGTAAAAACATGGAAATATCAACACCGCTATCTGTATAAACATGGAAATGTCTACACCACGATCTGTATAAACATGGAAATATCTACACCGCTATATGTATAAACATGGAAATATCTACACCGCTATCAGTATAAACATGGAAATATCTACACCGCTATCTGTATAAACATGGAAATATCTACACCACGACATGTATAAACATGGAAATATCTACACCGCCATGTGAATAAACATGGAAATATCTACACAGCTATCAGTAAAAACATGGAAATATCGACACCGCTATCAGTATAAATATGGAAATATCTACACCACTATCTCTATAAACATGGAAATATCTACACCGTTATCTGTATAAACAAAGAAATATCTCCGCCGCTGTCTGTATGAACATGGAAACATCTACACCGCTAACTGTATAAACATGGAATTATCTGCAGCGTTATCTGTATAAACATGGAAATATCTACACCGCAGTCTGTGCAAAGATGGAAATATCTACAATGCTATCTCAATAAACATGGAAATATCGACACCGCCATCTGTACACACATGGAAATAACTACCCAGTCGTATGTATAAACATGGAAATATCTACACCACTATCTGTATAAACATGGAAATACCTACACTGCCATCTGTATAAACATGGAATTATCTACACAGACATCTCTATAACCATTGAAATATCTACACCGCGATCTGTATAAACATGGAAGAAGCCACACCGCTATCTGTATAACCATGGAAATATCTACACCGCCATCTGTGAAAACATGGAAATATCTACACTGTCATCTTTATAAACATGGAAATATCTACACGTCCATCTGCATAAACATGGAAATATCTACACTGCCATCTGTATATACCTAGAAATATCTACACTGACATCTGTATAAACATGGAAATATCTACACCGCTATCTCTATAAACATGGAAATGTCTACTCGGCTACCTGTATAAACATGGAAATATCTCCACCGCTATCTGTAGTAACATGGAAATATCTACATCGCTATCTCTATAAAGATGGAAATATCTACACCACTATCTTTATAAACATGGAAATATCTGCACCGCTATCTGTATAAACATGGAAATATCTATAACATTATCTGTGTAAACATGTAAATATCTACACAGCTATCTGTGTAAACATGGAAATATTTACACAGGTCTCTGTGTAAAGATGGAAATATCTACACCACAATCTGTGCAAATATGGAAATATCTACACCGCTATCTTAGTAAACATGGAAATACCTACACCGCTATCTGTATAAACATGGAAGTAGCCACACCGCTATCTGTATAAACATGGAAATATCTTCACCGCCATCTGTGAAAACATGGAAATATCTACACTGCCATCTTTATAAACATGGGAATATCTACACGTCCATCTGCATAAACATGGAAATATCTACACTGCCATCTGTATATACCTGGAAATATCTACACTGCCATCTGTATAAACATGGAAATATCTACAGCGCTATCTCTATAAACATGGAAATATCTACACGGCTATCTGTATAAACATGGAAATAACTCCACTGCTATCTGTAGAAACATGGAAATATCTACATCGCTATCTGTATAAACATGGAAATACCTCCACCGTTATCTATATAAAGATGGAAATATCTACACCGCTATCTTTATAAACATGGAAATATCTACACCGATATCTGTATAAACATGGAAATATCTATAACAATATCTGTGTAAACATGGAAATATCTACACAGCTATCTGTGTAAACATGGAAATATGTACACAGGTCTCTGTGTAAAGATGGAAATACCTACACCGCAATCTGTGCAAATATGGAAATATCTACACCGCTATCAAAGTAAACATGGAAATATCTACAACGCTATCTGTAAAAACATGGAAATAACAACACCGCTATCTGTATAAACATGGAAATGTCTACACCACGATCTGTATAAACATGGAAATATCTACACCGCTATATGTATAAACATGGAAATATCTACACCGCTATCAGTATAAACATGGAAATATCTACACCGCTATCTGTATAAACATGGAAATATCTACACCACGACATGTATAAACATGGAAATATCTACACCGCCATGTGAATAAACATGGAAATATCTACACAGCTATCAGTAAAAACATGGAAATATCGACACCGCTATCAGCATAAATATGGAAATATCTACACCACTATCTCTATAAACATGGAAATATCTACACCGTTATCTATATAAACAAAGAAATAACTCCACCGCTGTCTGTATGAACATGGAAACATCTACACCGCTAGCTGTATAAACATGGAATTATCTGCAGCGTTATCTGTATAAACATGGAAATATCTACACCGCAGTCTGTGCAAATATGGAAATATCTACAATGCTATCTCAATAAACATGGAAATATCGACACCGCCATCTGTACACACATGGAAATACCCACACAGTCATCTGTAGAAACATGGAAATATCTACACCACTATCTGTATAAACATGGAAATATCTACACTGCCATCTGTATATACCTACAAATATCTACACTGCCTTCTGTATAAACATGGAAATATCTACACCATTATCTCTATAAACATGGAAATGTCTACAAGGCTATCTGCATAAACATGGAAATATCTCCACCGCTATCTGTAGAAACATGGAAATATCTACATCGCTATCCGTATAAACATGGAAATATCTCCACCGCTATCTCAGTAAAGATGGAAATATCTACACCGCTATCTTTATAAACATGGAAATATCTGCACCGCTATCTGTATAAACATGGAAATATCTATAACATTATCTGTGTAAACATGTAAATATCTACACAGCTATCTGTGTAAACATGGAAATATGTACACAGGTCTCTGTGTAAAGATGGAAATATCTACACCACAATCTGTGCAACTATGGAAATATCTACACCGCTATCTTAGTAAACATGGAAATATCTACACCGCTATCTGTAAAAACATGGAAATATCAACACTGCTATCTGTATAAACATGGAAATGTCTACACCACGATCTGTATAAACATGGAAATATCTACACCGCTATATGTATAAACATGGAAATATCTACACCGCTATCAGTATAAACATGGAAATATCTACACCGCTATCTGTATAAACATGGAAATATCTACACCACGACATGTATAAACATGGAAATATCTACACCGCCATGTGAACAAACATGGAAATATCTACACCGCTATCAGTAAAAACATGGAAATAGCGACACCGCTATCTGTATAAATATGGAAATATCAACACCACTATCTCTATAAACATGGAAATATCTACACTGCCATCTGTATAAACATGGAATTACCTACACAGACATCTCTATAATCATTGAAATATTTGCACCGCTATCTGTATAAACATGGAAGTAGCCACACCGCCATCAGTATAAACATGGAAATATCTACACCGCTATCTGTATAAACATGGAAATATCTACACCACGACATGTATAAACATGGAAATATCTACACCGCTGTGTGAATAAACATGGAAATATCTAAACCGCTATCAGTATAAATATGGAAATATTGACACCGCTATCTGTATAAATATGGAAATATCTACACCACTATCTCTATAAACATGGAAATATCTACATCGTAATCTGTATAAACAAAGAAATATCTCCACCGCTGTCTGTATGAACATGGAAACATCTACACCGCTACCTGTATAAACATGCAATTATCTGCAGCGTTATCTGTATAAACATGGAATTATCTACACTGCAGTCTGTGCAAAGATGGAAATATCTACAATGCTGTCTCAATACACATGGAAATATCGACACCGCCATCTGTACACACATGGAAATACCTACACAGTCATCTGTATAAACATGGAAATATCTACACCACTATCTTTATAAACAAGGAAATATCTACACTGCCATCTGTATAAACATGGAATTACCTACACAGACATCTCTATAATCATTGAAATATCTACACCGCTATCTGTATAAACATGGAAGTAGCCACACCGCTATCAGTATAAACATGGAAATATCTACACAGCTATCTGTATAAACATGGAAATATCTACACCACGACGTGTATAAACATGGAAATATCTACACCGCTATGTGAATAAACATGGAAATATCTACACTGCTATCAGTATAAACATGGAAATATTGACACCGCTATCTGTATAAATATGGAAATATCTACACCACTATCTCTATAAACATGGAAATATCTACACCGTTATCTGTATAAACAAAGAAATACCTCCACCGCTGTCTGTATGAACATGGAAACATCTACACCGCTAGCTGTATAAACATGGAATTATCTGCAGCGTTATCTGTATAAACATGGAAATATCTACACCGCCGTCTGTGCAAAGATGGAAATATCTACAATGCTATCTCAATAAACAAGGAAATATCGACACCGCCATCTGTACACACATGGAAATACCTACACAGTCATCTGTATATACATGGAAATATCTACACCACTATCTGTATAAACATGGAAATATCTACACTGCCATCTGTATAAACATGGAATTACCTACAAAGACATCTCTATATCCATTGAAATATCTACACCGCTATCTGTATAAACATGGAAGTAGCCACACCGCTATCTGTATAAACATGGAAATATCAACACCGCCATCTGTGAAAACATGGAAATATCTACACTGTCATCTTTATAAACATGGAAATATCTACACGTCCATCTGTATAAACATGGAATTATCTACATTGCCATCTGTATATACCTGGAAATATCTACACTGCCATCTCTATAAACATGGAAATATCTACACCGCTATCTCTATAAACATGGAAATGTCTACACGGCTATCGGTATAAACATGGAAATATCTCCACCGCTATCTGTAGAAACATGGAAATATCTACATCGCTATCTGTATAAACATGGAAATATCTCCACTGCTATCTCTATAAAGATGGAAATATCTACACTGCCATCTGTATATACCTGGAAATATCTACACCGCTATCTGTATAAAGATGGAAATATCTATAACACTATCTGTGTAAACATGGAAATATCTACACAGCTATCTGTGTAAACATGGAAATATGTAGACAGGTCTCTGTGTAAAGATGGAAATAACTACACCGCATTCTGTGCAAATATGGAAACACCTACACCGCTATCTCAGTAAACATGGAAATATCTACACCGCTATCTGTATAAAAATGGAAATATCAACACCGCTATCTGTATAAACATGGAAATATCTACACCGCTATCTGTATAAACATGGAAATATCTACACCGCTATCAGTATAAACATGGATATATCTACACCGCTATCTGTATAAACATGGAAATATCTACACCACGACATGTATAAACATGGAAATATCTACACCTCCATGTGAATAAACATGGAAATATCTGCACCGCTATCAGTAAAAACATGGAAATAGCGACACCGCTATCTGTATAAATATGGAAATATCTAGACCACTATCTCTATAAACATGGAAATATCTACACCGTTATCTGTATAAACAAAGAAATATCTCCACCGCTGTCTGTATGAACATGGAAACATCTACACCGCTAGCTGTATAAACATGGAATTAACTGCAGCGTTATCTGTATAAACATGGAAATACCTACACCGCAGTCTGTGCAAAGATGGAAATATTTACAATGCTATCTCAATAAACATGGAAATATCGACACCGCCATCTGAACACACATGGAAATACATACACAGTAATCTGTTTAAACATGGAAATATCTACACCACTATCTGTATAAACATGGAAATATCTACACTGCCATCTGTATAAACATGGAATTACCTACACAGACATCTCAATAATCATTGAAATATCTACACCGCTATCTGTATAAACATGGAAGTAGCCACAACGCTGTCAGTATAAACATGAAAATATCTACACCGCTATCTGTATAAACATGGAAATATCTACACCATGCCGTGTATAAACATGGAAATATCTACACCGCTATGTGAATAAACATGGAAATATCTACACTGCTATCAGTATAAACATGGAAATATTGACACCGCTATCTGTATAAATATGGAAATATCTACACCACTATCTCTATAAACATGGAAATATCTACACCGTTATCTGTATAAACAAAGAAATACCTCCACCGCTGTCTGTATGAACATGGAAACATCTACACCGCTAGCTGTATAAACATGGAATTATCTGCAGCGTTATCTGTATAAACATGGAAATATCTACACCGCCGTCTGTGCAAAGATGGAAATATCTACAATGCTATCTCAATAAACATGGAAATATCGACACCGCCATCTGTACACACATGGAAATGCCTACACAGTCATCTGTATAAACATGGAAATATCTACACCACTATCTGTATAAACATGGAAATATCTACACTGCCATCTGTATAAACATGGAATTACCTACAAAGACATCTCTATAACCATTGAAATATCTACACCGCTATCTGTATAAACATGGAAGTAGCCACACCGCTATCTGTATAAACATGGAAATATCAACACCGCCATCTGTGAAAACATGGAAATATCTACACTGTCATCTTTATAAACATGGAAATATCTACACGTCCATCTGTATAAACATGGAAATATCTACACTGCCATCTGTATATACCTGGAAATATCTACACCGCTATCTGTATAAACATGGAAATATCTATAACATTATCTGTGTAAACATGGAAATATCTACACAGCTATCTGTGTAAACATGGAAATATGTACACAGGTCTCTGTGTAAAGATGGAAATATCTACACCACAATCTGTGCAAATATGGAAATATCTACACCGCTATCTCAGTAAACATGGAAATATCTACACCGCTATCTGTAAACATGGAAAGATCAGCACCGCTATCTGTATAAACATGGAAATATCTACACCACGACATGTATAAACATGGAAATATCTACACCGCCATGTGAATAAACATGGAAATATCTACACCGCTATCAGTATAAACATGGAAATATCTACACCGCTATCTGTATAAACATGGAAATATCTACACCACGACATGTATAAACATGGAAATATCTACACCGCCATGTGAATAAACATGGGAATATATACACCGCTATCAGTAAAAACATGGAAATATCGACACCGCTATCTGTATAAATATGGAAATATCTACAATACTATCTCTATAAACATGGAAATATCTACACCGTTATCTGTATAAACAAAGAAATATCTCCACCGCTGTCTGTATGAACATGGAAACATCTACACCGCTAGCTGTATAAACATGGAATGATCTGCAGCGTTATCTGTATAAACATGGAAATATCTACACCGCAGTCTGTGCAAAGATGGAAATATCTACAATGCTATCTCAATAAACATGGAAATATCCACACCGCCATCTGTACACACATGGAAATACCTACACAGTCATCTGTATAAACATGGAAATATCTACACCACTATCTGTATAAACAAGGAAATATATACACTGCCATCTGTATAAACATGGAATTACCTTCACAGACATCTCTATAATCATTGAAATATCTACACCGCTATCTGTATAAACATGGAAGTAGCCACACCGCTATCAGTATAAACATGGAAATATCTACACCGCTATCTGTATAAACATGGAAATATCTACACCACGACGTGTATAAACATGGAAATATCTACACCGCTATGTGAATAAACATGGAAATATCTAAACCGCTATCAGTATAAACATGGAAATATTGACACCGCTATCTGTATAAATATGGAAATATCTACACCACTATCTCTATAAACATGGAAATATCTACACCGTTATCTGTATAAACAAAGAAATACCTCCACCGCTGTCTGTATGAACATGGAAACATCTACACCGCTAGCTGTATAAACATGGAATTATCTGCAGCGTTATCTGTATAAACATGGAAATATCTACACCGCCATCTGTGAAAACATGGAAATATCTACACTGTCATCTTTATAAACATGGAAATATCTACACGTCCATCTGTATAAACATGGAAATATCTACACTGCCATCTGTATATACCTAGAAATATCTACACTGCCATCTGTATAAACATGGAAATATCTACACCGCTATCTCTATAAACATGGAAATGTCTACACGGCTATCTGTATAAACATGGAAATATCTCCACCGCTATCTGTAGAAACATGGAAATATCTACATCGTTATCTGTATAAACATGGAAATATCTCCACCGCTATCTCTATAAAGATGGAAATATCTACACCGCTATCTTTATTAACATGGAAACATCTACACCGCTATCTTTATAAATATGGAAATATATATAACACTATCTGTGTAAACATGGAAATATCTACACAGCTATCTGTGTAAACATGGAAATATCTACACAGCTATCTGTGTAAACAGGGAAATATGTGCACAGGTCTCTGTGTAAAGATGGAAATATCTACACCGCAATCTGTGCAAATATGGAAATATCTACACCGCTATCTCAGTAAACATGGAAATACCTACACCGCTCTCAGTATAAACATGGAAATATCAGCACCGCTATCTGTATAAACATGGAAATGTCTACACCACGATCTGTATAAACATGGAAATATCTACACCGCTATATGTATAAACATGGAAATATCTACACCGCTATCAGTATAAACATGGAAATATCTACACCGCTATCTGTATAAACATGGAAATATCTACACCACGACATGTATAAACATGTAAATACCTACACCGCCATGTGAATAAACATCGAAATATCTACACCGCTATCAGTAACAATATGGAAATATCGACACCGCTATCTGTATAAATATGGAAATATCTACACCACTATCTCTATAAACATGGAAATATCTACACCGCTATCTGTATAAACATGGAAATATCTACACCACGACGTGGATAAACATGGAAATATCTACACGGCTATGTGAATAAACATGGAAATATCTACACCGCTATCAGTATAAACATGGAAATATTGACACCGCTATCTGTATAAATTTGGAAATATATACACCACTATCTCTATGAACATGGAAATATCTACACCGTTATCTGTATAAACAAAGAAATATCTCCACCGCTGTCTGTATGAACTTGGAAACATCTACACCGCTAGCGGTGTAAACATGGAATTATCTGCAGTGTTATCTGTATAAACATGGAAATATCTACACCGCAGTCTGTGCAAAGATGGAAATATCAACAATGCTATCTCAATAAACATGGAAATATCGAAACCGCCATCTGTACACACTTGGAAATACCTACACAGTAATCTGTATAAACATGGAAATATCTACACCACTATCTGTATAAACATGGAAATACCTACACTGCCATCTGTATAAACATGGAATTATCTACACAGACATCTCTATAACCATTGAAATATCTACACCGCTATCTGTATGAACATGGAAGTAGCCACACCGCTATCTGTATAAACATGGAAATATCTACACCGCCATCTGTGAAAACATGCAAATATCTACACTGTCATCTTTATAAACATGGAAATATCTACACGTCCATCTGTATAAACATGGAAATATCTACACTGCCATCTGTATATACCTAGAAATATCTACACTGCCATCTGTATAAACATGGAAATATCTACGCCGCTATCTCTATAAACATGGAAATGTCTACACGGCTATCTGTATAAACATGGAAATATCTACACCGCTATCTGTATAAACATGGAAATATCTATAACGCTATCTGTATAAACATGGAAATATCTACACTGCCATCTTTATAAACATGAAATTACCTACACAGACATCTCTATAATCATTGAAATATCTACACCGCTATCTGTATAAACATGGAAGTAGCCACACCGCTATCAGTATAAACATGGAAATATCTACAACTCTCTCTGTATAAACATGGAAATATCTACACCACAACGCGTATAAACATGGAAATATCTACAACGCTATGTGAATAAACATGGAAATATCTACACCGCTATCAGTATAAACATGGAATTATTGACACCGCTATCTCTATAAATATGGAAATATCTACACCACTATCTCTATAAACATGGAAATATCTACACCATTATCTGTATAAACAAAGAAATATCTCCACCGCTGTCTGTATGAACATGGAAACTTCTACACCGCTAGCTGTATAAACATGGAATTATCTGCAGCGTTATCTGTATAAACATGGAAATATCAACACCGCAGTCTGTGCAAAGATGGAAATATCTACAATGCTATCTCAATAAACATGGAAATATCGACACCGCCATCAGTACACACATGGAAATACCTAAACAGTCATCTGTAAAAACATGTAAATATCTACACCACTATCTGTATAAACATGGAAATAAATTCACTGCCATCTGTATAAACATGGAATTATCTACACAGACATCTCTATAACCATTGAAATATCTACACCGCTATCTGTATAAACATGGAAGTAGCCACAGCGCTATCTGTATAAACATGGAAATATGGACACCGCCATCTGTGAAAACATGGAAATATCTACACTGTCATCTTTATAAACATGTAAATATCTACACGTCCATCTGTATAAACATGGAAATATCTACACTGCCATCTGTATATACCTGGAAATATCTACACTGCCATCTGTATAAACATGGAAATATCTACAGCGCTATCTCTATAAACATGGAAATATCTACACGGCTATCTGTATAAACATGGAAATAACTCCACTGCTATCTGTAGAAACATGGAAATATCTACATCGCTATCTGTATAAACATGGAAATACCTCCACCGTTATCTCTATAAAGATGGAAATATCTACACCGCTATCTTTATAAACATGGAAATATCTACACCGATATCTGTATAAACATGGAAATATCTATAACAATATCTGTGTAAACATGGAAATATCTACACAGCTATCTGTGTAAACATGGAAATATGTACACAGGTCTCTGTGTAAAGATGGAAATACCTACACCGCAATCTGTGCAAATATGGAAATATCTACACCGCTATCAAAGTAAACATGGAAATATCTACAACGCTATCTGTAAAAACATGGAAATAACAACACCGCTATCTGTATAAACATGGAAATGTCTACACCAAGATCTGTATAAACATGGAAATATCTACACCGCTATATGTATAAACATGGAAATATCTACACCGCTATCAGTATAAACATGGAAATATCTACACCGCTATCTGTATAAACATGGAAATATCTACACCACGACATGTATAAACATGGAAATATCTACAGCGCCATGTGAATAAACATGGAAATATCTACACAGCTATCAGTAAAAACATGGAAATATCGACACCGCTATCAGCATAAATATGGAAATATCTACACCACTATCTCTATAAACATGGAAATATCTACACCGTTATCTATATAAACAAAGAAATAACTACACCGCTGTCTGTATGAACATGGAAACATCTACACCGCTAGCTGTATAAACATGGAATTATCTGCAGCTTTATCTGTATAAACATGGAAATATCTACACCGCAGTCTGTGCAAATATTGAAATATCTACAATGCTATCTCAATAAACATGGAAATATCAACACCGCCATCTGTACACACATGGAAATACCCACACAGTCATCTGTAGAAACATGGAAATATCTACACCACTATCTGTATAAACATGGAAATATCTACACTGCCATCTGTATATACCTACAAATATCTACACTGCCTTCTGTATAAACATGGAAATATCTACACCATTATCTCTATAAACATGGAAATGTCTACAAGGCTATCTGCATAAACATGGAAATATCTCCACCGCTATCTGTAGAAACATGGAAATATCTACATCGCTATCCGTATAAACATGGAAATATCTCCACCGCTATCTCAATAAAGATTGAAATATCTACACCGCTATTTTATAAACATGGAAATATCTGCACCGCTATCTGTATAAACATGGAAATATCTATAACATTATCTGTGTAAACATGTAAATATCTACACAGCTATCTGTGTAAACATGGAAATATGTACACAGGTCTCTGTGTAAAGATGGAAATATCTACACCACAATCTGTGCAACTATGGAAATATCTACACCGCTATCTTAGTAAACATGGAAATATCTACACCGCTATCTGTAAAAACATGGAAATATCAACACTGCTATCTGTATAAACATGGAAATGTCTACACCACGATCTGTATAAACATGGAAATATCTACACCGCTATATGTATAAACATGGAAATATGTACACCGCTATCAGTATAAACATGGAAATATCTACACAGCTATCTGTGTAAACATGGAAATATGTACACAGGTCTCTGTGTAAAGATGGAAATACCTACACCGCAATCTGTGCAAATATGGAAATATCTACACCGCTATCAAAGTAAACATGGAAATATCTACAACGCTATCTGTAAAAACATGGAAATAACAACACCGCTATCTGTATAAACATGGAAATGTCTACACCACGATCTGTATAAACATGGAAATATCTACACCGCTATATGTATAAACATGGAAATATCTACACCGCTATCAGTATAAACATGGAAATATCTACACCGCTATCTGTATAAACATGGAAATATCTACACCACGACATGTATAAACATGGAAATACCTACACCGCCATGTGAATAAACATGGAAATATCTACACAGCTATCAGTAAAAACATGGAAATATCGACACCGCTATCAGCATAAATATGGAAATATCTACACCACTATCTCTATAAACATGGAAATATCTACACCGTTATCTATATAAACAAAGAAATAACTCCACCGCTGTCTGTATGAACATGGAAACATCTACACCGCTAGCTGTATAAACATGGAATTATCTGCAGCGTTATCTGTATAAACATGGAAATATCTACACCGCAGTCTGTGCAAATATGGAAATATCTACAATGCTATCTCAATAAACATGGAAATATCGACACCGCCATCTGTACACACATGGAAATACCCACACAGTCATCTGTAGAAACATGGAAATATCTACACCACTATCTGTATAAACATGGAAATATCTACACTGCCATCTGTATATACCTACAAATATCTACACTGCCTTCTGTATAAACATGGAAATATCTACACCATTATCTCTATAAACATGGAAATGTCTACAAGGCTATCTGCATAAACATGGAAATATCTCCACCGCTATCTGTAGAAACATGGAAATATCTACATCGCTATCCGTATAAACATGGAAATATCTCCACCGCTATCTCAGTAAAGATGGAAATATCTACACCGCTATCTTTATAAACATGGAAATATCTGCACCGCTATCTGTATAAACATGGAAATATCTATAACATTATCTGTGTAAACATGTAAATATCTACACAGCTATCTGTGTAAACATGGAAATATGTACACAGGTCTCTGTGTAAAGATGGAAATATCTACACCACAATCTGTGCAACTATGGAAATATCTACACCGCTATCTTAGTAAACATGGAAATATCTACACCGCTATCTGTAAAAACATGGAAATATCAACACTGCTATCTGTATAAACATGGAAATGTCTACACCACGATCTGTATAAACATGGAAATATCTACACCGCTATATGTATAAACATGGAAATATCTACACCGCTATCAGTATAAACATGGAAATATCTACACCGCTATCTGTATAAACATGGAAATATCTACACCACGACATGTATAAACATGGAAATATCTACACCGCCATGTGAACAAACATGGAAATATCTACACCGCTATCAGTAAAAACATGGAAATAGCGACACCGCTATCTGTATAAATATGGAAATATCTACACCACTATCTCTATAAACATGGAAATATCTACACTGCCATCTGTATAAACATGGAATTACCTACACAGACATCTCTATAATCATTGAAATATTTACACCGCTATCTGTATAAACATGGAAGTAGCCACACCGCCATCAGTATAAACATGGAAATATCTACACCGCTATCTGTATAAACATGGAAATATCTACACCACGACATGTATAAACATGGAAATATCTACACCGCTGTGTGAATAAACATGGAAATATCTAAACCACTATCAGTATAAATATGGAAATATTGACACCGCTATCTGTATAAATATGGAAATATCTACACCACTATCTCTATAAACATGGAAATATCTACACCGTTATCTGTATAAACAAAGAAATATCTCCACCGCTGTCTTTATGAACATGGAAACATCTACACCGCTACCTGTATAAACATGCAATTATCTGCAGCGTTATCTGTATAAACATGGAATTATCTACACTGCAGTCTGTGCAAAGATGGAAATATCTACAATGCTGTCTCAATAAACATGGAAATATCGACACCGCCATCTGTACACACATGGAAATACCTACACAGTCATCTGTATAAACATGGAAATATCTACACCACTATCTGTATAAACAAGGAAATATCTACACTGCCATCTGTATAAACATGGAATTACCTACACAGACATCTCTATAATCATTGAAATATCTACACCGCTATCTGTATAAACATGGAAGTAGCCACACCGCTATCAGTATAAACATGGAAATATCTACACAGCTATCTGTATAAACATGGAAATATCTACACCACGACGTGTATAAACATGGAAATATCTACACCGCTATGTGAATAAACATGGAAATATCTACACTGCTATCAGTATAAACATGGAAATATTGACACCGCTATCTGTATAAATATGGAAATATCTACACCACTATCTCTATAAACATGGAAATATCTACACCGTTATCTGTATAAACAAAGAAATACCTCCACCGCTGTCTGTATGAACATGGAAACATCTACACCGCTAGCTGTATAAACATGGAATTATCTGCAGCGTTATCTGTATAAACATGGAAATATCTACACCGCCGTCTGTGCAAAGATGGAAATATCTACAATGCTATCTCAATAAACAAGGAAATATCGACACCGCCATCTGTACACACATGGAAATACCTACACAGTCATCTGTATATACATGGAAATATCTACACCACTATCTGTATAAACATGGAAATATCTACACTGCCATCTGTATAAACATGGAATTACCTACAAAGACATCTCTATAACCATTGAAATATCTACACCGCTATCTGTATAAACATGGAAGTAGCCACACCGCTATCTGTATAAACATGGAAATATCAACACCGCCATCTGTGAAAACATGGAAATATCTACACTGTCATCTTTATAAACATGGAAATATCTACACGTCCGTCTGTATAAACATGGAATTATCTACATTGCCATCTGTATATACCTGGAAATATCTACACTGCCATCTCTATAAACATGGAAATATCTACACCGCTATCTCTATAAACATGGAAATGTCTACACGGCTATCGGTATAAACATGGAAATATCTCCACCGCTATCTGTAGAAACATGGAAATATCTACATCGCTATCTGTATAAACATGGAAATATCTCCACTGCTATCTCTATAAAGATGGAAATATCTACACTGCCATCTGTATATACCTGGAAATATCTACACCGCTATCTGTATAAAGATGGAAATATTTATAACACTATCTGTGTAAACATGGAAATATCTACACAGCTATCTGTGTAAACATGGAAATATGTAGACAGGTCTCTGTGTAAAGATGGAAATAACTACACCGCATTCTGTGCAAATATGGAAACACCTACACCGCTATCTCAGTAAACATGGAAATATCTACACCGCTATCTGTATAAAAATGGAAATATCAACACCGCTATCTGTATAAACATGGAAATATCTACACCGCTATATGTATAAACATGGAAATATCTACACCGCTATCAGTATAAACATGGATATATCTACACCGCTATCTGTATAAACATGGAAATATCTACACCACGACATGTATAAACATGGAAATATCTACACCTCCATGTGAATAAACATGGAAATATCTGCACCGCTATCAGTAAAAACATGGAAATAGCGACACCGCTATCTGTATAAATATGGAAATATCTAGACCACTATCTCTATAAACATGGAAATATCTACACCGTTATCTGTATAAACAAAGAAATATCTCCACCGCTGTCTGTATGAACATGGAAACATCTACACCGCTAGCTGTATAAACATGGAATTATCTGCAGCGTTATCTGTATAAACATGGAAATACCTACACCGCAGTCTGTGCAAAGATGGAAATATTTACAATGCTATCTCAATAAACATGGAAATATCGACACCGCCATCTGAACACACATGGAAATACATACACAGTAATCTGTTTAAACATGGAAATATCTACACCACTATCTGTATAAACATGGAAATATCTACACTGCCATCTGTATAAACATGGAATTACCTACACAGACATCTCAATAATCATTGAAATATCTACACCGCTATCTGTATAAACATGGAAGTAGCCACAACGCTGTCAGTATAAACATGGAAATATCTACACCGCTATCTGTATAAACATGGAAATATCTACACCATGCCGTGTATAAACATGGAAATATCTACACCGCTATGTGAATAAACATGAAAATATCTACACCGCTATCAGTATAAACATGGAAATATTGACACCGCTATCTGTATAAATATGGAAATATCTACACCACTATCTCTATAAACATGGAAATATCTACACCGTTATCTGTATAAACAAAGAAATACCTCCACCGCTGTCTGTATGAACATGGAAACATCTACACCGCTAGCTGTATAAACATGGAATTATCTGCAGCGTTATCTGTATAAACATGGAAATATCTACACCGCCGTCTGTGCAAAGATGGAAATATCTACAATGCTATCTCAATAAACAAGGAAATATCGACACCGCCATCTGTACACACATGGAAATACCTACACAGTCATCTGTATATACATGGAAATATCTACACCACTATCTGTATAAACATGGAAATATCTACACTGCCATCTGTATAAACATGGAATTACCTACAAAGACATCTCTATAACCATTGAAATATCTACACCGCTATCTGTATAAACATGGAAGTAGCCACACCGCTATCTGTATAAACATGGAAATATCAACACCGCCATCTGTGAAAACATGGAAATATCTACACTGTCATCTTTATAAACATGGAAATATCTACACGTCCATCTGTATAAACATGGAATTATCTACATTGCCATCTGTATATACCTGGAAATATCTACACTGCCATCTCTATAAACATGGAAATATCTACACCGCTATCTCTATAAACATGGAAATGTCTACACGGCTATCGGTATAAACATGGAAATATCTCCACCGCTATCTGTAGAAACATGGAAATACCTACATCGCTATCTGTATAAACATGGAAATATCTCCACTGCTATCTCTATAAAGATGGAAATATCTACACTGCCATCTGTATATACCTGGAAATATCTACACCGCTATCTGTATAAAGATGGAAATATCTATAACACTATCTGTGTAAACATGGAAATATCTACACAGCTATCTGTGTAAACATGGAAATATGTAGACAGGTCTCTGTGTAAAGATGGAAATAACTACACCGCATTCTGTGCAAATATGGAAACACCTACACCGCTATCTCAGTAAACATGGAAATATCTACACCGCTATCTGTATAAAAATGGAAATATCAACACCGCTATCTGTATAAACATGGAAATATCTACACCGCTATATGTATAAACATGGAAATATCTACACCGCTATCAGTATAAACATGGATATATCTACACCGCTATCTATATAAACATGGAAATATCTACACCACGACATGTATAAACATGGAAATATCTACACCTCCATGTGAATAAACATGGAAATATCTGCACCGCTATCAGTAAAAACATGGAAATAGCGACACCGCTATCTGTATAAATATGGAAATATCTAGACCACTATCTCTATAAACATGGAAATATCTACACCGTTATCTGTATAAACAAAGAAATATCTCCACCGCTGTCTGTATGAACATGGAAACATCTACACCGCTAGCTGTATAAACATGGAATTATCTGCAGCGTTATCTGTATAAACATGGAAATACCTACACCGCAGTCTGTGCAAAGATGGAAATATTTACAATGCTATCTCAATAAACATGGAAATATCGACACCGCCATCTGAACACACATGGAAATACATACACAGTAATCTGTTTAAACATGGAAATATCTACACCACTATCTGTATAAACATGGAAATATCTACACTGCCATCTGTATAAACATGGAATTACCTACACAGACATCTCAATAATCATTGAAATATCTACACCGCTATCTGTATAAACATGGAAGTAGCCACAACGCTGTCAGTATAAACATGGAAATATCTACACCGCTATCTGTATAAACATGGAAATATCTACACCATGCCGTGTATAAACATGGAAATATCTACACCGCTATGTGAATAAACATGAAAATATCTACACCGCTATCAGTATAAACATGGAAGTATTGACACCGCTATCTGTATAAATATGGAAATATCTACACCACTATCTCTATAAACATGGAAATATCTACACCGTTATCTGTATAAACAAAGAAATATCTCCACCGCTGTCTGTATGAACAAGGAAACATCTACACCGCTAGCTGTATAAACATGGAATTATCTGCAGCGTTATCTGTATAAACATGGAAATATCTACACTGCAGTCTCTGCAAAGATGGAAATATCTACAATGCTATCTCCAAAAACATGGAAATATTGACACCGCCATCAGTACACACATGGAAATACCTACACAGTCATCTGTAAAAACATGGAAATATCTACACCACTATCTGTATAAACAAGGAAATATCTACACTGCCATCTGTATAAACATGGAATTACCTACACAGACATCTCTATAATCATTGAAATATCTACACCGCTATCTGTATAAACATGGAAGGAGCCACACCGCTATCAGTATAAACATGGAAATATCTACACCGCTATCTGTATAAACATGGAAATATCTACACCACGACGTGTATAAACATGGAAATATCTACACCGCTATGTGAATAAACATGGAAATATCTACACTGCTATCAGTATAAACATGGAAATATTGACACCGCTATCTGTATAAATATGGAAATATCTACACCACTATCTCTATAAACATGGAAATATCTACACCGTTATCTGTATAAACAAAGAAATACCTCCACCGCTGTCTGTATGAACATGGAAACATCTACACCGCTAGCTGTATAAACATGGAATTATCTGCAGCGTTATCTGTATAAACATGGAAATATCTACACCGCAGTCTGTGCAAAGATGGAAATATCTACAATGCTATCTCAATAAACATGGAAATATCGACACCGCCATCTGTACACACATGGAAATACCTACACAGTCATCTGTATAAACATGGAAATATCTACACCACTATCTGTATAAACATGGAAATATCTACACTGCCATCTGTATAAACATGGAATTACCTACAAAGACATCTCTATAAACATTGAAATATCTACACCGCTATCTGTATAAACATGGAAGTAGCCACACCGCTATCTGTATAAACATGGAAATATCAACACCGCCATCTGTGAAAACATGGAAATATCTACACTGTCATCTTTATAAACATGGAAATATCTACACGTCCATCTGTATAAACATGGAAATATCTACACTGCCATCTGTATATACCTGGAAATATCTACACCGCTATCTGTATAAACATGGAAATATCTATAACATTATCTGTGTAAACATGGAAATATCTACACAGCTATCTGTGTAAACATGGAAATATGTACACAGGTCTCTGTGTAAAGATGGAAATATCTACACCACAATCTGTGCAAATATGGAAATATCTACACCGCTATCTCAGTAAACATGGAAATATCTACACCGCTATCTGTAAACATGGAAAGATCAGCACCGCTATCTGTATAAACATGGAAATATCTACACCACGACATGTATAAACATGGAAATATCTACACCGCCATGTGAATAAACATGGAAATATCTACACCGCTATCAGTATAAACATGGAAATATCTACACCGCTATCTGTATAAACATGGAAATATCTACACCACGACATGTATAAACATGGAAATATCTACACCGCCATGTGAATAAACATGGAAATATATACACCGCTATCAGTAAAAACATGGAAATATCGACACCGCTATCTGTATAAATATGGAAATATCTACAATACTATCTCTATAAACATGGAAATATCTACACCGTTATCTGTATAAACAAAGAAATATCTCCACCGCTGTCTGTATGAACATGGAAACATCTACACCGCTAGCTGTATAAACATGGAATGATCTGCAGCGTTATCTGTATAAACATGGAAATATCTACACCGCAGTCTGTGCAAAGATGGAAATATCTACCATGCTATCTCAATAAACATGGAAATATCCACACCGCCATCTGTACACACATGGAAATACCTACACAGTCATCTGTATAAACATGGAAATATCTACACCACTATCTGTATAAACAAGGAAATATATACACTGCCATCTGTATAAACATGGAATTACCTTCACAGACATCTCTATAATCATTGAAATATCTACACCGCTATCTGTATAAACATGGAAGTAGCCACACCGCTATCAGTATAAACATGGAAATATCTACACCGCTATCTGTATAAACATGGAAATATCTACACCACGACGTGTATAAACATGGAAATATCTACACCGCTATGTGAATAAACATGGAAATATCTAAACCGCTATCAGTATAAACATGGAAATATTGACACCGCTATCTGTATAAATATGGAAATATCTACACCACTATCTCTATAAACATGGAAATATCTACACCGTTATCTGTATAAACAAAGAAATACCTCCACCGCTGTCTGTATGAACATGGAAACATCTACACCGCTAGCTGTATAAACATGGAATTATCTGCAGCGTTATCTGTATAAACATGGAAATATCTACACCGCAGTCTGTGCAAAGATGGAAATATCTAAAATGCTATCTCAATAAACATGGAAATATCGACACCGCCATCTGTACACACATGGAAATACCTACACAGTCATCTGTATAAACATGGAAATATCTACACCACTATCTGTATAAACATGGAAATATCTACACTGCCATCTGTATAAACATGGAATTACCTACAAAGACATCTCTATAACCATTGAAATATCTACACCGCTATCTGTATAAACATGGAAGTAGCCACACCGCTATCTGTATAAACATGGAAATACCTACACCGCCATCTGTGAAAACATGGAAATATCTACACTGTCATCTTTATAAACATGGAAATATCTACCCGTCCATCTGTATAAACATGGAAATATCTACACTGCCATCTGTATATACCTAGAAATATCTACACTGCCATCTGTATAAACATGGAAATATCTACACCGCTATCTCGATAAACATGGAAATGTCTACACGGCTATCTGTATAAACATGGAAATATCTCCACCGCTATCTGTAGAAACATGGAAATATCTACATCGTTATCTGTATAAACATGGAAATATCTCCACCGCTATCTCTATAAAGATGGAAATATCTACACCGCTATCTTTATTAACATGGAAACATCTACACCGCTATCTTTATAAATATGGAAATATATATAACACTATCTGTGTAAACATGGAAATATCTACACAGCTATCTATGTAAACATGGAAATATCTACACAGCTATCTGTGTAAACAGGGAAATATGTGCACAGGTCTCTGTGTAAAGATGGAAATATCTACACCGCAATCTGTGCAAATATGGAAATATCTACACCGCTATCTCAGTAAACATGGAAATACCTACACCGCTCTCAGTATAAACATGGAAATATCAGCACCGCTATCTGTATAAACATGGAAATGTCTACACCACGATCTGTATAAACATGGAAATATCTACACCGCTATATGTATAAACATGGAAATATCTACACCGCTATCAGTATAAACATGGAAATATCTACACCGCTATCTGTATAAACATGGAAATATCTACACCACGACGTGTATAAACATGGAAATATCTACACCGCTATGTGAATAAACATGGAAATATCTAAACCGCTATCAGCATAAACATGGAAATATTGACACCGCTATCTGTATAAATATGGAAATATCTACACCACTATCTCTATAAACATGGAAATATCTACACCGTTATCTGTATAAACAAAGAAATACCTCCACCGCTGTCTGTATGAACATGGAAACATCTACACCGCTAGCTGTATAAACATGGAATTATCTGCAGCGTTATCTGTATAAACATGGAAATATCTACACCGCAGTCTGTGCAAAGATGGAAATATCTAAAATGCTATCTCAATAAACATGGAAATATCGACACCGCCATCTGTACACACATGGAAATACCTACACAGTCATCTGTATAAACATGGAAATATCTACACCACTATCTGTATAAACATGGAAATATCTACACTGCCATCTGTATAAACATGGAATTACCTACAAAGACATCTCTATAACCATTGAAATATCTACACCGCTATCTGTATAAACATGGAAGTAGCCACACCGCTATCTGTATTAACATGGAAATACCTACACCGCCATCTGTGAAAACATGGAAATATCTACACTGTCATCTTTATAAACATGGAAATATCTACCCGTCCATCTGTATAAACATGGAAATATCTACACTGCCATCTGTATATACCTAGAAATATCTACACTGCCATCTGTATAAACATGGAAATATCTACACCGCTATCTCTATAAACATGGAAATGTCTACACGGCTATCTGTATAAACATGGAAATATCTCCACCGCTATCTGTAGAAACATGGAAATATCTACATCGTTATCTGTATAAACATGGAAATATCTCTACCGCTATCTCTATAAAGATGGAAATATCTACACCGCTATCTTTATTAACATGGAAACATCTACACCGCTATCTTTATAAATATGGAAATATATATAACACTATCTGTGTAAACATGGAAATATCTACACAGCTATCTATGTAAACATGGAAATATCTACACAGCTATCTGTGTAAACAGGGAAATATGTGCACAGGTCTCTGTGTAAAGATGGAAATATCTACACCGCAATCTGTGCAAATATGGAAATATCTACACCGCTATCTCAGTAAACATAGAAATACCTACACCGCTCTCAGTATAAACATGGAAATATCAGCACCGCTATCTGTATAAACATGGAAATGTCTACACCACGATCTGTATAAACATGGAAATATCTACACCGCTATATGTATAAACATGGAAATATCTACACCGCTATCAGTATAAACATGGAAATATCTACACCGCTATCTGTATAAACATGGAAATATCTACACCACGACATGTATAAACATGTAAATACCTACACCGCCATGTGAATAAACATCGAAATATCTGCACCGCTATCAGTAACAATATGGAAATATCGACACCGCTATCCGTATAAATATGGAAATATCTACACCACTATCTCTATAAACATGGAAATATCTACACCGCTATCTGTATAAACATGGAAATATCTACACCACGACGTGGATAAACATGGAAATATCTACACGGCTATGTGAATAAACATGGAAATATCTACACCGCTATCAGTATAAACATGGAAATATTGACACCGCTATCTGTATAAATTTGGAAATATATACACCACTATCTCTATGAACATGGAAATATCTACACCATTATCTGTATAAACAAAGAAATATCTCCACCGCTGTCTGTATGAACTTGGAAACATCTACACCGCTAGCGGTGTAAACATGGAATTTTCTGCAGTGTTATCTGTATAAACATGGAAATATCTACACCGCAGTCTGTGCAAAGATGGAAATATCAACAATGCTATCTCAATAAACATGGAAATATCGAAACCGCCATCTGTACACACTTGGAAATACCTACACAGTAATCTGTATAAACATGGAAATATCTACACCACTATCTGTATAAACATGGAAATACCTACACTGCCATCTGTATAAACATGGAATTATCTACACAGACATCTCTATAACCATTGAAATATCTACACCGCTATCTGTATGAACATGGAAGTAGCCACACCGCTATCTGTATAAACATGGAAATATCTACACCGCCATCTGTGAAAACATGCAAATATCTACACTGTCATCTTTATAAACATGGAAATATCTACACGTCCATCTGTATAAACATGGAAATATCTACACTGCCATCTGTATATACCTAGAAATATCTACACTGCCATCTGTATAAACATGGAAATATCTACGCCGCTATCTCTATAAACATGGAAATGTCTACACGGCTATCTGTATAAACATGGAAATATCTCCACCGCTATCTGTAGAAACATGGAAATATCTATAACGCTATCTGTATAAACATGGAAATATCTACACTGCCATCTTTATAAACATGAAATTACCTACACAGACATCTCTATAATCATTGAAATATCTACACCGCTATCTGTATAAACATGGAAGTAGCCACACCGCTATCAGTATAAACATGGAAATATCTACAACTCTCTCTGTATAAACATGGAAATATCTACACCACAACGTGTATAAACATGGAAATATCTACAACGCTATGTGAATAAACATGGAAATATCTACACCGCTATCAGTATAAACATGGAATTATCGACACCGCTATCTCTATAAATATGGAAATATCTACACCACTATCTCTATAAACATGGAAATATCTACACCATTATCTGTATAAACAAAGAAATATCTCCACCGCTGTCTGTATGAACATGGAAACTTCTACACCGCTAGCTGTATAAACATGGAATTATCTGCAGCGTTATCTGTATAAACATGGAAATATCAACACCGCAGTCTGTGCAAAGATGGAAATATCTACAATGCTATCTCAATAAACATGGAAATATCGACACCGCCATCAGTACACACATGGAAATACCTAAACAGTCATCTGTAAAAACATGTAAATATCTACACCACTATCTGTATAAACATGGAAATAAATTCACTGCCATCTGTATAAACATGGAATTATCTACACAGACATCTCTATAACCATTGAAATATCTACACCGCTATCTGTATAAACATGGAAGTAGCCACAGCGCTATCTGTATAAACATGGAAATATGGACACCGCCATCTGTGAAAACATGGAAATATCTACACTGTCATCTTTATAAACATGTAAATATCTACACGTCCATCTGTATAAACATGGAAATATCTACACTGCCATCTGTATATACCTGGAAATATCTACACTGCCATCTGTATAAACATGGAAATATCTACAGCGCTATCTCTATAAACATGGAAATATCTACACGGCTATCTGTATAAACATGGAAATAACTCCACTGCTATCTGTAGAAACATGGAAATATCTACATCGCTATCTGTATAAACATGGAAATACCTCCACCGTTATCTCTATAAAGATGGAAATATCTACACTGCTATCTTTATAAACATGGAAATATCTACACCGATATCTGTATAAACATGGAAATATCTATAACAATATCTGTGTAAACATGGAAATATCTACACAGCTATCTGTGTAAACATGGAAATATGTACACAGGTCTCTGTGTAAAGATGGAAATACCTACACCGCAATCTGTGCAAATATGGAAATATCTACACCGCTATCAAAGTAAACATGGAAATATCTACAACGCTATCTGTAAAAACATGGAAATAACAACACCGCTATCTGTATAAACATGGAAATGTCTACACCACGATCTGTATAAACATGGAAATATCTACACCGCTATACGTATAAACATGGAAATATCTACACCGCTATCAGTATAAACATGGAAATATCTACACCGCTATCTGTATAAACATGGAAATATCTACACCACGACATGTATAAACATGGAAATATCTACACCGCCATGTGAATAAACATGGAAATATCTACACAGCTATCAGTAAAAACATGGAAATATAGACACCGCTATCAGCATAAATATGGAAATATCTACACCACTATCTCTATAAACATGGAAATATCTACACCGTTATCTATATAAACAAAGAAATAACTCCACCGCTGTCTGTATGAACATGGAAACATCTACACCGCTAGCTGTATAAACATGGAATTATCTGCAGCGTTATCTGTATAAACATGGAAATATCTACACCGAAGTCTGTGCAAATATGGAAATATCTACAATGCTATCTCAATAAACATGGAAATATCGACACCGCCATCTGTACACACATGGAAATACCCACACAGTCATCTGTAGAAACATGGAAATATCTACACCACTATCTGTATAAACATGGAAATATCTACACTGCCATCTGTATATACCTACAAATATCTACACTGCCTTCTGTATAAACATGGAAATATCTACACCATTATCTCTATAAACATGGAAATGTCTACAAGGCTATCTGCATAAACATGGAAATATCTCCACCGCTATCTGTAGAAACATGGAAATATCTACATCGCTATCCGTATAAACATGGAAATATCTCCACCGCTATCTCAATAAAGATGGAAATATCTACACCGCTATCTTTATAAACATGGAAATATCTGCACCGCTATCTGTATAAACATGGAAATATCTATAACATTATCTGTGTAAACATGTAAATATCTACACAGCTATCTGTGTAAACATGGAAATATGTACACAGGTCTCTGTGTAAAGATGGAAATATCTACACCACAATCTGTGCAACTATGGAAATATCTACACCGCTATCTTAGTAAACATGGAAATATCTACACCGCTATCTGTAAAAACATGGAAATATCAACACTGCTATCTGTATAAACATGGAAATGTCTACACCACGATCTGTATAAACATGGAAATATCTACACCGCTATATGTATAAACATGGAAATATCTACACCGCTATCAGTATAAACATGGAAATATCTACACAGCTATCTGTGTAAACATGGAAATATGTACACAGGTCTCTGTGTAAAGATGGAAATACCTACACCGCAATCTGTGCAAATATGGAAATATCTACACCGCTATCAAAGTAAACATGGAAATATCTACAACGCTATCTGTAAAAACATGGAAATAACAACACCGCTATCTGCATAAACATGGAAATGTCTACACCACGATCTGTATAAACATGGAAATATCTACACCGCTATATGTATAAACATGGAAATATCTACACCGCTATCAGTATAAACATGGAAATATCTACACCGCTATCTGTATAAACATGGAAATATCTACACCACGACATGTATAAACATGGAAATATCTACACCGCCATGTGAATAAACATGGAAATATCTACACAGCTCTCAGTAAAAACATGGAAATATCGACACCGCTATCAGCATAAATATGGAAATATCTACACCACTATCTCTATAAACATGGAAATATCTACACCGTTATCTATATAAACAAAGAAATAACTCCACCGCTGTCTGTATGAACATGGAAACATCTACACCGCTAGCTGTATAAACATGGAATTATCTGCAGCGTTATCTGTATAAACATGGAAATATCTACACCGCAGTCTGTGCAAATATGGAAATATCTACAATGCTATCTCAATAAACATGGAAATATCGACACCGCTATCTGTATAAATATGGAAATATCTACAATACTATCTCTATAAACATGGAAATATCTACACCGTTATCTGTATAAACAAAGAAATATCTCCACCGCTGTCTGTATGAACATGGAAACATCTACACCGCTAGCTGTATAAACATGGAATGATCTGCAGCGTTATCTGTATAAACATGGAAATATCTACACCGCAGTCTGTGCAAAGATGGAAATATCTACCATGCTATCTCAATAAACATGGAAATATCCACACCGCCATCTGTACACACATGGAAATACCTACACAGTCATCTGTATAAACATGGAAATATCTACACCACTATCTGTATAAACAAGGAAATATATACACTGCCATCTGTATAAACATGGAATTACCTTCACAGACATCTCTATAATCATTGAAATATCTACACCGCTATCTGTATAAACATGGAAGTAGCCACACCGCTATCAGTATAAACATGGAAATATCTACACCGCTATCTGTATAAACATGGAAATATCTACACCACGACGTGTATAAACATGGAAATATCTACACCGCTATGTGAATAAACATGGAAATATCTAAACCGCTATCAGTATAAACATGGAAATATTGACACCGCTATCTGTATAAATATGGAAATATCTACACCACTATCTCTATAAACATGGAAATATCTACACCGTTATCTGTATAAACAAAGAAATACCTCCACCGCTGTCTGTATGAACATGGAAACATCTACACCGCTAGCTGTATAAACATGGAATTATCTGCAGCGTTATCTGTATAAACATGGAAATATCTACACCGCAGTCTGTGCAAAGATGGAAATATCTAAAATGCTATCTCAATAAACATGGAAATATCGACACCGCCATCTGTACACACATGGAAATACCTACACAGTCATCTGTATAAACATGGAAATATCTACACCACTATCTGTATAAACATGGAAATATCTACACTGCCATCTGTATAAACATGGAATTACCTACAAAGACATCTCTATAACCATTGAAATATCTACACCGCTATCTGTATAAACATGGAAGTAGCCACACCGCTATCTGTATAAACATGGAAATACCTACACCGCCATCTGTGAAAACATGGAAATATCTACACTGTCATCTTTATAAACATGGAAATATCTACCCGTCCATCTGTATAAACATGGAAATATCTACACTGCCATCTGTATATACCTAGAAATATCTACACTGCCATCTGTATAAACATGGAAATATCTACACCGCTATCTCGATAAACATGGAAATGTCTACACGGCTATCTGTATAAACATGGAAATATCTCCACCGCTATCTGTAGAAACATGGAAATATCTACATCGTTATCTGTATAAACATGGAAATATCTCCACCGCTATCTCTATAAAGATGGAAATATCTACACCGCTATCTTTATTAACATGGAAACATCTACACCGCTATCTTTATAAATATGGAAATATATATAACACTATCTGTGTAAACATGGAAATATCTACACAGCTATCTATGTAAACATGGAAATATCTACACAGCTATCTGTGTAAACAGGGAAATATGTGCACAGGTCTCTGTGTAAAGATGGAAATATCTACACCGCAATCTGTGCAAATATGGAAATATCTACACCGCTATCTCAGTAAACATGGAAATACCTACACCGCTCTCAGTATAAACATGGAAATATCAGCACCGCTATCTGTATAAACATGGAAATGTCTACACCACGATCTGTATAAACATGGAAATATCTACACCGCTATATGTATAAACATGGAAATATCTACACCGCTATCAGTATAAACATGGAAATATCTACACCGCTATCTGTATAAACATGGAAATATCTACACCACGACGTGTATAAACATGGAAATATCTACACCGCTATGTGAATAAACATGGAAATATCTAAACCGCTATCAGTATAAACATGGAAATATTGACACCGCTATCTGTATAAATATGGAAATATCTACACCACTATCTCTATAAACATGGAAATATCTACACCGTTATCTGTATAAACAAAGAAATACCTCCACCGCTGTCTGTATGAACATGGAAACATCTACACCGCTAGCTGTATAAACATGGAATTATCTGCAGCGTTATCTGTATAAACATGGAAATATCTACACCGCAGTCTGTGCAAAGATGGAAATATCTAAAATGCTATCTCAATAAACATGGAAATATCGACACCGCCATCTGTACACACATGGAAATACCTACACAGTCATCTGTATAAACATGGAAATATCTACACCACTATCTGTATAAACATGGAAATATCTACACTGCCATCTGTATAAACATGGAATTACCTACAAAGACATCTCTATAACCATTGAAATATCTACACCGCTATCTGTATAAACATGGAAGTAGCCACACCGCTATCTGTATTAACATGGAAATACCTACACCGCCATCTGTGAAAACATGGAAATATCTACACTGTCATCTTTATAAACATGGAAATATCTACCCGTCCATCTGTATAAACATGGAAATATCTACACTGCCATCTGTATATACCTAGAAATATCTACACTGCCATCTGTATAAACATGGAAATATCTACACCGCTATCTCGATAAACATGGAAATGTCTACACGGCTATCTGTATAAACATGGAAATATCTCCACCGCTATCTGTAGAAACATGGAAATATCTACATCGTTATCTGTATAAACATGGAAATATCTCTACCGCTATCTCTATAAAGATGGAAATATCTACACCGCTATCTTTATTAACATGGAAACATCTACACCGCTATCTTTATAAATATGGAAATATATATAACACTATCTGTGTAAACATGGAAATATCTACACAGCTATCTATGTAAACATGGAAATATCTACACAGCTATCTGTGTAAACAGGGAAATATGTGCACAGGTCTCTGTGTAAAGATGGAAATATCTACACCGCAATCTGTGCAAATATGGAAATATCTACACCGCTATCTCAGTAAACATAGAAATACCTACACCGCTCTCAGTATAAACATGGAAATATCAGCACCGCTATCTGTATAAACATGGAAATGTCTACACCACGATCTGTATAAACATGGAAATATCTACACCGCTATATGTATAAACATGGAAATATCTACACCGCTATCAGTATAAACATGGAAATATCTACACCGCTATCTGTATAAACATGGAAATATCTACACCACGACATGTATAAACATGTAAATACCTACACCGCCATGTGAATAAACATCGAAATATCTGCACCGCTATCAGTAACAATATGGAAATATCGACACCGCTATCCGTATAAATATGGAAATATCTACACCACTATCTCTATAAACATGGAAATATCTACACCGCTATCTGTATAAACATGGAAATATCTACACCACGACGTGGATAAACATGGAAATATCTACACGGCTATGTGAATAAACATGGAAATATCTACACCGCTATCAGTATAAACATGGAAATATTGACACCGCTATCTGTATAAATTTGGAAATATATACACCACTATCTCTATGAACATGGAAATATCTACACCATTATCTGTATAAACAAAGAAATATCTCCACCGCTGTCTGTATGAACTTGGAAACATCTACACCGCTAGCGGTGTAAACATGGAATTTTCTGCAGTGTTATCTGTATAAACATGGAAATATCTACACCGCAGTCTGTGCAAAGATGGAAATATCAACAATGCTATCTCAATAAACATGGAAATATCGAAACCGCCATCTGTACACACTTGGAAATACCTACACAGTAATCTGTATAAACATGGAAATATCTACACCACTATCTGTATAAACATGGAAATACCTACACTGCCATCTGTATAAACATGGAATTATCTACACAGACATCTCTATAACCATTGAAATATCTACACCGCTATCTGTATGAACATGGAAGTAGCCACACCGCTATCTGTATAAACATGGAAATATCTACACCGCCATCTGTGAAAACATGCAAATATCTACACTGTCATCTTTATAAACATGGAAATATCTACACGTCCATCTGTATAAACATGGAAATATCTACACTGCCATCTGTATATACCTAGAAATATCTACACTGCCATCTGTATAAACATGGAAATATCTACGCCGCTATCTCTATAAACATGGAAATGTCTACACGGCTATCTGTATAAACATGGAAATATCTCCACCGCTATCTGTAGAAACATGGAAATATCTATAACGCTATCTGTATAAACATGGAAATATCTACACTGCCATCTTTATAAACATGAAATTACCTACACAGACATCTCTATAATCATTGAAATATCTACACCGCTATCTGTATAAACATGGAAGTAGCCACACCGCTATCAGTATAAACATGGAAATATCTACAACTCTCTCTGTATAAACATGGAAATATCTACACCACAACGTGTATAAACATGGAAATATCTACAACGCTATGTGAATAAACATGGAAATATCTACACCGCTATCAGTATAAACATGGAATTATCGACACCGCTATCTCTATAAATATGGAAATATCTACACCACTATCTCTATAAACATGGAAATATCTACACCATTATCTGTATAAACAAAGAAATATCTCCACCGCTGTCTGTATGAACATGGAAACTTCTACACCGCTAGCTGTATAAACATGGAATTATCTGCAGCGTTATCTGTATAAACATGGAAATATCAACACCGCAGTCTGTGCAAAGATGGAAATATCTACAATGCTATCTCAATAAACATGGAAATATCGACACCGCCATCAGTACACACATGGAAATACCTAAACAGTCATCTGTAAAAACATGTAAATATCTACACCACTATCTGTATAAACATGGAAATAAATTCACTGCCATCTGTATAAACATGGAATTATCTACACAGACATCTCTATAACCATTGAAATATCTACACCGCTATCTGTATAAACATGGAAGTAGCCACAGCGCTATCTGTATAAACATGGAAATATGGACACCGCCATCTGTGAAAACATGGAAATATCTACACTGTCATCTTTATAAACATGTAAATATCTACACGTCCATCTGTATAAACATGGAAATATCTACACTGCCATCTGTATATACCTGGAAATATCTACACTGCCATCTGTATAAACATGGAAATATCTACAGCGCTATCTCTATAAACATGGAAATATCTACACGGCTATCTGTATAAACATGGAAATAACTCCACTGCTATCTGTAGAAACATGGAAATATCTACATCGCTATCTGTATAAACATGGAAATACCTCCACCGTTATCTCTATAAAGATGGAAATATCTACACTGCTATCTTTATAAACATGGAAATATCTACACCGATATCTGTATAAACATGGAAATATCTATAACAATATCTGTGTAAACATGGAAATATCTACACAGCTATCTGTGTAAACATGGAAATATGTACACAGGTCTCTGTGTAAAGATGGAAATACCTACACCGCAATCTGTGCAAATATGGAAATATCTACACCGCTATCAAAGTAAACATGGAAATATCTACAACGCTATCTGTAAAAACATGGAAATAACAACACCGCTATCTGTATAAACATGGAAATGTCTACACCACGATCTGTATAAACATGGAAATATCTACACCGCTATACGTATAAACATGGAAATATCTACACCGCTATCAGTATAAACATGGAAATATCTACACCGCTATCTGTATAAACATGGAAATATCTACACCACGACATGTATAAACATGGAAATATCTACACCGCCATGTGAATAAACATGGAAATATCTACACAGCTATCAGTAAAAACATGGAAATATAGACACCGCTATCAGCATAAATATGGAAATATCTACACCACTATCTCTATAAACATGGAAATATCTACACCGTTATCTATATAAACAAAGAAATAACTCCACCGCTGTCTGTATGAACATGGAAACATCTACACCGCTAGCTGTATAAACATGGAATTATCTGCAGCGTTATCTGTATAAACATGGAAATATCTACACCGAAGTCTGTGCAAATATGGAAATATCTACAATGCTATCTCAATAAACATGGAAATATCGACACCGCCATCTGTACACACATGGAAATACCCACACAGTCATCTGTAGAAACATGGAAATATCTACACCACTATCTGTATAAACATGGAAATATCTACACTGCCATCTGTATATACCTACAAATATCTACACTGCCTTCTGTATAAACATGGAAATATCTACACCATTATCTCTATAAACATGGAAATGTCTACAAGGCTATCTGCATAAACATGGAAATATCTCCACCGCTATCTGTAGAAACATGGAAATATCTACATCGCTATCCGTATAAACATGGAAATATCTCCACCGCTATCTCAATAAAGATGGAAATATCTACACCGCTATCTTTATAAACATGGAAATATCTGCACCGCTATCTGTATAAACATGGAAATATCTATAACATTATCTGTGTAAACATGTAAATATCTACACAGCTATCTGTGTAAACATGGAAATATGTACACAGGTCTCTGTGTAAAGATGGAAATATCTACACCACAATCTGTGCAACTATGGAAATATCTACACCGCTATCTTAGTAAACATGGAAATATCTACACCGCTATCTGTAAAAACATGGAAATATCAACACTGCTATCTGTATAAACATGGAAATGTCTACACCACGATCTGTATAAACATGGAAATATCTACACCGCTATATGTATAAACATGGAAATATCTACACCGCTATCAGTATAAACATGGAAATATCTACACAGCTATCTGTGTAAACATGGAAATATGTACACAGGTCTCTGTGTAAAGATGGAAATACCTACACCGCAATCTGTGCAAATATGGAAATATCTACACCGCTATCAAAGTAAACATGGAAATATCTACAACGCTATCTGTAAAAACATGGAAATAACAACACCGCTATCTGCATAAACATGGAAATGTCTACACCACGATCTGTATAAACATGGAAATATCTACACCGCTATATGTATAAACATGGAAATATCTACACCGCTATCAGTATAAACATGGAAATATCTACACCGCTATCTGTATAAACATGGAAATATCTACACCACGACATGTATAAACATGGAAATATCTACACCGCCATGTGAATAAACATGGAAATATCTACACAGCTCTCAGTAAAAACATGGAAATATCGACACCGCTATCAGCATAAATATGGAAATATCTACACCACTATCTCTATAAACATGGAAATATCTACACCGTTATCTATATAAACAAAGAAATAACTCCACCGCTGTCTGTATGAACATGGAAACATCTACACCGCTAGCTGTATAAACATGGAATTATCTGCAGCGTTATCTGTATAAACATGGAAATATCTACACCGCAGTCTGTGCAAATATGGAAATATCTACAATGCTATCTCAATAAACATGGAAATATCGACACCGCCATCTGTACACACATGGAAATACCCACACAGTCATCTGTAGAAACATGGAAATATCTACACCACTATCTGTATAAACATGGAAATATCTACACTGCCATCTGTATATACCTACAAATATCTACACTGCCTTCTGTATAAACATGGAAATATCTACACCATTATCTCTATAAACATGGAAATGTCTACAAGGCTATCTGCATAAACATGGAAATATCTCCACCGCTATCTGTAGAAACATGGAAATATCTACATCGCTATCCGTATAAACATGGAAATATCTCCACCGCTATCTCAGTAAAGATGGAAATATCTACACCGCTATCTTTATAAACATGGAAATATCTGCACCGCTATCTGTATAAACATGGAAATATCTATAACATTATCTGTGTAAACATGTAAATATCTACACAGCTATCTGTGTAAACATGGAAATATGTACACAGGTCTCTGTGTAAAGATGGAAATATCTACACCACAATCTGTGCAACTATGGAAATATCTACACCGCTATCTTAGTAAACATGGAAATATCTACACCGCTATCTGTAAAAACATGGAAATATCAACACTGCTATCTGTATAAACATGGAAATGTCTACACCACGATCTGTATAAACATGGAAATATCTACACCGCTATATGTATAAACATGGAAATATCTACACCGCTATCAGTATAAACATGGAAATATCTACACCGCTATCTGTATAAACATGGAAATATCTACACCACGACATGTATAAACATGGAAATATCTACACCGCCATGTGAACAAACATGGAAATATCTACACCGCTATCAGTAAAAACATGGAAATAGCGACACCGCTATCTGTATAAATATGGAAATATCTACACCACTATCTCTATAAACATGGAAATATCTACACTGCCAACTGTATAAACATGGAATTACCTACACAGACATCTCTATAATCATTGAAATATTTACACCGCTATCTGTATAAACATGGAAGTAGCCACACCGCCATCAGTATAAACATGGAAATATCTACACCGCTATCTGTATAAACATGGAAATATCTACACCACGACATGTATAAACATGGAAATATCTACACCGCTGTGTGAATAAACATGGAAATATCTAAACCGCTATCAGTATAAATATGGAAATATTGACACCGCTATCTGTATAAATATGGAAATATCTACACCACTATCTCTATAAACATGGAAATATCTACACCGTTATCTGTATAAACAAAGAAATATCTCCACCGCTGTCTGTATGAACATGGAAACATCTACACCGCTACCTGTATAAACATGCAATTATCTGCAGCGTTATCTGTATAAACATGGAATTATCTACACTGCAGTCTGTGCAAAGATGGAAATATCTACAATGCTGTCTCAATAAACATGGAAATATCGACACCGCCATCTGTACACACATGGAAATACCTACACAGTCATCTGTATAAACATGGAAATATCTACACCACTATCTGTATAAACAAGGAAATATCTACACTGCCATCTGTATAAACATGGAATTACCTACACAGACATCTCTATAATCATTGAAATATCTACACCGCTATCTGTATAAACATGGAAGTAGCCACACCGCTATCAGTATAAACATGGAAATATCTACACAGCTATCTGTATAAACATGGAAATATCTACACCACGACGTGTATAAACATGGAAATATCTACACCGCTATGTGAATAAACATGGAAATATCTACACTGCTATCAGTATAAACATGGAAATATTGACACCGCTATCTGTATAAATATGGAAATATCTACACCACTATCTCTATAAACATGGAAATATCTACACCGTTATCTATATAAACAAAGAAATACCTCCACCGCTGTCTGTATGAACATGGAAACATCTACACCGCTAGCTGTATAAACATGGAATTATCTGCAGCGTTATCTGTATAAACATGGAAATATCTACACCGCCGTCTGTGCAAAGATGGAAATATCTACAATGCTATCTCAATAAACAAGGAAATATCGACACCGCCATCTGTACACACATGGAAATACCTACACAGTCATCTGTATATACATGGAAATATCTACACCACTATCTGTATAAACATGGAAATATCTACACTGCCATCTGTATAAACATGGAATTACCTACAAAGACATCTCTATAACCATTGAAATATCTACACCGCTATCTGTATAAACATGGAAGTAGCCACACCGCTATCTGTATAAACATGGAAATATCAACACCGCCATCTGTGAAAACATGGAAATATCTACACTGTCATCTTTATAAACATGGAAATATCTACACGTCCATCTGTATAAACATGGAATTATCTACATTGCCATCTGTATATACCTGGAAATAGCTACACTGCCATCTCTATAAACATGGAAATATCTACACCGCTATCTCTATAAACATGGAAATGTCTACACGGCTATCGGTATAAACATGGAAATATCTCCACCGCTATCTGTAGAAACATGGAAATATCTACATCGCTATCTGTATAAACATGGAAATATCTCCACTGCTATCTCTATAAAGATGGAAATATCTACACTGCCATCTGTATATACCTGGAAATATCTACACCGCTATCTGTATAAAGATGGAAATATCTATAACACTATCTGTGTAAACATGGAAATATCTACACAGCTATCTGTGTAAACATGGAAATATGTAGACAGGTCTCTGTGTAAAGATGGAAATAACTACACCGCATTCTGTGCAAATATGGAAACACCTACACCGCTATCTCAGTAAACATGGAAATATCTACACCGCTATCTGTATAAAAATGGAAATATCAACACCGCTATCTGTATAAACATGGAAATATCTACACCGCTATCTGTATAAACATGGAAATATCTACACCGCTATCAGTATAAACATGGATATATCTACACCGCTATCTGTATAAACATGGAAATATCTACACCACGACATGTATAAACATGGAAATATCTACACCTCCATGTGAATAAACATGGAAATATCTGCACCGCTATCAGTAAAAACATGGAAATAGCGACACCGCTATCTGTATAAATATGGAAATATCTATACCACTATCTCTATAAACATGGAAATATCTACACCGTTATCTGTATAAACAAAGAAATATCTCCACCGCTGTCTGTATGAACATGGAAACATCTACACCGCTAGCTGTATAAACATGGAATTATCTGCAGCGTTATCTGTATAAACATGGAAATACCTACACCGCAGTCTGTGCAAAGATGGAAATATTTACAATGCTATCTCAATAAACATGGAAATATCGACACCGCCATCTGAACACACATGGAAATACATACACAGTAATCTGTTTAAACATGGAAATATCTACACCACTATCTGTATAAACATGGAAATATCTACACTGCCATCTGTATAAACATGGAATTACCTACACAGACATCTCTATAATCATTGAAATATCTACACCGCTATCTGTATAAACATGGAAGTAGCCACACCGCTATCAGTATAAACATGGAAATATCTACACCGCTATCTGTATAAACATGGATATATCTACACCAAGACGTGTATAAACATGGAAATATCTACACCGCTATGTGAATAAACATGGAAATATCTACACTGCTATCAGTATAAACATGGAAATATTGACACCGCTATCTGTATAAATATGGAAATATCTACACCACTATCTCTATAAACATGGAAATATCTACACCGTTATCTGTATAAACAAAGTAATACCTCCACCGCTGTCTGTATGAACATGGAAACATCTACACCGCTAGCTGTATAAACATGGAATTATCTGCAGCGTTATCTGTATAAACATGGAAATATCTACACCGCAGTCTGTGCAAAGATGGAAATATCTACAATGCTATCTCAATAAACATGGAAATATCGACACCGCCATCTGTACACACATGGGAATACCTACACAGTCATCTGTATAAACATGGAAATATCTACACCACTATCTGTATAAACAAGGAAATATCTACACTGCCATCTGTATAAACATGGAATTACCTACACAGACATCTCTATAATCATTGAAATATCTACACTGCTATCTGTATAAACATGGAAGTAGCCACACCGCTATCAGTATAAACATGGAAATATCTACACCGCTATCTGTATAAACATGGAAATATCTACACCACGACGTGTATAAACATGGAAATATCTACACCGCTATGTGAATAAACATGGAAATATCTACACTGCTATCAGTATAAACATGGAAATATTGACACCGCTATCTGTATAAATATGGAAATATCTACACCACTATCTCTATAAACATGGAAATATCTACACCGTTATCTGTATAAACAAAGAAATACCTCCACCGCTGTCTGTATGAACATGGAAACATCTACACCGCTAGCTGTATAAACATGGAATTATCTGCAGCGTTATCTGTATAAACATGGAAATATCTACACCGCCGTCTGTGCAAAGATGGAAATATCTACAATGCTATCTCAATAAACATGGAAATATCGACACCGCCATCTGTACACACATGGAAATACCTACACAGTCATCTGTATAAACATGGAAATATCTACACCACTATCTGTATAAACATGGAAATATCTACACTGCCATCTGTATAAACATGGAATTACCTACAAAGACATCTCTATAACCATTGAAATATCTACACCGCTATCTGTATAAACATGGAAGTAGCCACACCGCTATCTGTATAAACATGGAAATATCAACACCGCCATCTGTGAAAACATGGAAATATCTACACTGTCATCTTTATAAACATGGAAATATCTTCACGTCCATCTGTATAAACATGGAAATATCTACACTGCCATCTGTATATACCTGGAAATATCTACACCGCTATCTGTATAAACATGGAAATATCTATAAGATTATCTGTGTAAACATGGAAATATCTACACAGCTATCTGTGTAAACATGGAAATATGTACACAGGTCTCTGTGTAAAGATGGAAATATCTACACCACAATCTGTGCAAATATGGAAATATCTACACCGCTATCTCAGTAAACATGGAAATATCTACACCGCTATCTGTAAACATGGAAAGATCAGCACCGCTATCTGTATAAACATGGAAATATCTACACCACGACATGTATAAACATGGAAATATCTACACCGCCATGTGAATAAACATGGAAATATCTACACCGCTATCAGTATAAACATGGAAATATCTACACCGCTATCTGTATAAACATGGAAATATCTACACCACGACATGTATAAACATGGAAATATCTACACCGCCATGTGAATAAACATGGAAATATATACACCGCTATCAGTAAAAACATGGAAATATCGACACCGCTATCTATATAAATATGGAAATATCTACAATACTATCTCTATAAACATGGAAATATCTACACCGTTATCTGTATAAACAAAGAAATATCTCCACCGCTGTCTGTATGAACATGGAAACATCTACACCGCTAGCTGTATAAACATGGAATGATCTGCAGCGTTATCTGTATAAACATGGAAATATCTACACCGCAGTCTGTGCAAAGATGGAAATATCTACAATGCTATCTCAATAAACATGGAAATATCCACACCGCCATCTGTACACACATGGAAATACCTACACAGTCATCTGTATAAACATGGAAATATCTACACCACTATCTGTATAAACAAGGAAATATATACACTGCCATCTGTATAAACATGGAATTACCTTCACAGACATCTCTATAATCATTGAAATATCTACACCGCTATCTGTATAAACATGGAAGTAGCCACACCGCTATCAGTATAAACATGGAAATATCTACACCGCTATCTGTATAAACATGGAAATATCTACACCACGACGTGTATAAACATGGAAATATCTACACCGCTATGTGAATAAACATGGAAATATCTAAACCGCTATCAGTATAAACATGGAAATATTGACACCGCTATCTGTATAAATATGGAAATATCTACACCACTATCTCTATAAACATGGAAATATCTACACCGTTATCTGTATAAACAAAGAAATACCTCCACCGCTGTCTGTATGAACATGGAAACATCTACACCGCTAGCTGTATAAACATGGAATTATCTGCAGCGTTATCTGTATAAACATGGAAATATCTACACCGCAGTCTGTGCAAAGATGGAAATATCTAAAATGCTATCTCAATAAACATGGAAATATCGACACCGCCATCTGTACACACATGGAAATACCTACACAGTCATCTGTATAAACATGGAAATATCTACACCACTATCTGTATAAACATGGAAATATCTACACTGCCATCTGTATAAACATGGAATTACCTACAAAGACATCTCTATAACCATTGAAATATCTACACCGCTATCTGTATAAACATGGAAGTAGCCACACCGCTATCTGTATAAACATGGAAATACCTACACCGCCATCTGTGAAAACATGGAAATATCTACACTGTCATCTTTATAAACATGGAAATATCTACACGTCCATCTGTATAAACATGGAAATATCTACACTGCCATCTGTATATACCTAGAAATATCTACACTGCCATCTGTATAAACATGGAAATATCTACACCGCTATCTCTATAAACATGGAAATGTCTACACGGCTATCTGTATAAACATGGAAATATCTCCACCGCTATCTGTAGAAACATGGAAATATCTACATCTTTATCTGTATAAACATGGAAATATCTCCACCGCTATCTCTATAAAGATGGAAATATCTACACCGCTATCTTTATTAACATGGAAACATCTACACCGCTATCTTTATAAATATGGAAATATATATAACACTATCTGTGTAAACATGGAAATATCTACACAGCTATCTGTGTAAACATGGAAATATCTACACAGCTATCTGTGTAAACAGGGAAATATGTGCACAGGTCTCTGTGTAAAGATGGAAATATCTACACCGTAATCTGTGCAAATATGGAAATATCTACACCGCTATCTCAGTAAACATGGAAATACCTACACCGCTCTCAGTATAAACATGGAAATATCAGCACCGCTATCTGTATAAACATGGAAATGTCTACACCACGATCTGTATAAACATGGAAATATCTACACCGCTATATGTATAAACATGGAAATATCTACACCGCTATGAGTATAAACATGGAAATATCTACACCGCTATCTGTATAAACATGGAAATATCTACACCACGACATGTATAAACATGTAAATACCTACACCGCCATGTGAATAAACATCGAAATATCTACACCGCTATCAGTAACAATATGGAAATATCGACACCGCTATCTGTATAAATATGGAAATATCTACACCACTATCTCTATAAACATGGAAATATCTACACCGCTATCTGTATAAACATGGAAATATCTACACCACGACGTGGATAAACATGGAAATATCTACACGGCTATGTGAATAAACATGGAAATATCTACACCGCTATCAGTATAAACATGGAAATATTGACACCGCTATCTGTATAAATTTGGAAATATATACACCACTATCTCTATGAACATGGAAATATCTACACCGTTATCTGTATAAACAAAGAAATATCTCCACCGCTGTCTGTATGAACTTGGAAACATCTACACCGCTAGCGGTGTAAACATGGAATTATCTGCAGTGTTATCTGTATAAACATGGAAATATCTACACCGCAGTCTGTGCAAAGATGGAAATATCAACAATGCTATCTCAATAAACATGGAAATATCGAAACCGCCATCTGTACACACTTGGAAATACCTACACAGTAATCTGTATAAACATGGAAATATCTACACCACTATCTGTATAAACATGGAAATACCTACACTGCCATCTGTATAAACATGGAATTATCTACACAGACATCTCTATAACCATTGAAATATCTACACCGCTATCTGTATGAACATGGAAGTAGCCACACCGCTATCTGTATAAACATGGAAATATCTACACCGCCATCTGTGAAAACATGCAAATATCTACACTGTCATCTCTATAAACATGGAAATATCTACACGTCCATCTGTATAAACATGGAAATATCTACACTGCCATCTGTATATACCTAGAAATATCTACACTGCCATCTGTATAAACATGGAAATATCTACGCCGCAATCTCTATAAACATGGAAATGTCTACACGGCTATCTGTATAAACATGGAAATATCTCCACCGCTATCTGTAGAAACATGGAAATATCTATAACGCTATCTGTATAAACATGGAAATATCTACACTGCCATCTTTATAAACATGAAATTACCTACACAGACATCTCTATAATCATTGAAATATCTACACCGCTATCTGTATAAACATGGAAGTAGCCACACCGCTATCAGTATAAACATGGAAATATCTACAACTCTCTCTCTATAAACATGGAAATATCTACACCACAACGCGTATAAACATGGAAATATCTACAACGCTATGTGAATAAACATGGAAATATCTACACCGCTATCAGTATAAACATGGAATTATTGACACCGCTATCTCTATAAATATGGAAATATCTACACCACTATCTCTATAAACATGGAAATATCTACACCATTATCTGTATAAACAAAGAAATATCTCCACCGCTGTCTGTATGAACATGGAAACTTCTACACCGCTAGCTGTATAAACATGGAATTATCTGCAGCGTTATCTGTATAAACATGGAAATATCAACACCGCAGTCTGTGCAAAGATGGAAATATCTACAATGCTATCTCAATAAACATGGAAATATCGACACCGCCATCAGTACACACATGGAAATACCTAAACAGTCATCTGTAAAAACATGTAAATATCTACACCACTATCTGTATAAACATGGAAATAAATTCACTGCCATCTGTATAAACATGGAATTATCTACACAGATATCTCTATAACCATTGAAATATCTACACCGCTATCTGTATAAACATGGAAGTAGCCACAGCGCTATCTGTATAAACATGGAAATATGGACACCGCCATCTGTGAAAACATGGAAATATCTACACTGTCATCTTTATAAACATGTAAATATCTACACGTCCATCTGTATAAACATGGAAATATCTACACTGCCATCTGTATATACTTGGAATTATCTACACTGCCATCTGTATAAACATGGAAATATCTACTCCTCTATCTCTATAAACATGGAAATGTCTACACGGCTATCTGTATAAACATGGAAATATCTCCACCGCTATCTGTAGAAACATGGAAATATCTCCACCGCTATCTCTATAAAGATAGAAATATCTACACCGCTATCTTTATAAACATGGAAATATCTCCACCGCTATCTGTATAAACATGGAAATATCTATAACACTTTCTGTGTAAACATGGAAATATCTACACAGCTATCTGTGTAAGCGTGGAAATATGTACACAGGTCTCTGTGTAAAGATGGAAATATCTACACCGCATTCTGTGCAAATATGGAAATATCTACACCGCTATCTCAGTAAACATGGAAATATCTACACCGCTATCTGTATAAACATGGAAGTAGCCACACCGCTATCAGTATAAACATGGAAATATCTACACCTCTATCTGTATAAACATGGAAATATCTACACCACGACGTGTATAAACATGGAAATATCTACACCGGTATGTGAATAAACATGGAAATATCTACACCGCTATCAGTATAAACATGGAAATATTGACACCGCTATCTGTATAAATATGGAAATATCTACACCACTATCTCTATAAACATGGAAATATCTACACCGTTATCTGTATAAACAAAGAAATATCTCCAACACTGTCTGTATGAACATGGAAACATCTACACCGCTAGCTGTATAAACATGGAATTATCTGCAGCGTTATCTGTATAAACATGGAAATATCTACACCGCAGTCTGTGCAAAGATGGAAATATCTACAATGCTATCTCAATAAACATGGAAATACCGACACCGCCATCTGTACCCACATGGAAATACCTACACAGTCATCTGTATAAACATGGAAATATCTACACCGATATCTCTATAAACATGTAAAAGTCTACAGGGCTATCTGTATAAACATGGAAATATCTCCACCGCTATCTGTAGAAACGTGGAAATATCTACATCGGTATCTGTATAAACTTGGAAATATCTCCACCGCCATCTCTATAAAGATGGAAATATCTACACCGCTATCTTTATAAACATGGAAATATCTACACCTCTATCTGTATAAACATGGGAATATCTATAACACTGTCTGTGTAAACATGGAAATATCTACACAGCAATCTGTGTAAACATGGAAATATGTACACAGGTGTCTGTGTAAAGATGGAAATATCTACACCGCAATCTGTGCTAATATGGAAATATCTACACTGCTATCTCAGTAAACATGGAAATATCTACACCGCTATCTGCATAAACATGGAAATATCAACACCGCTATCTGCATAAACATGGAAATGTCTACACCACGATCTGTATAAACATGGAAATATATACACCGCTATAAGTATAAACATGGAAATATCTACACCGCTATCTGTATAAACATGGAAATATCTACACCACGACGTGTATAAACATGGAAATATCTACACCGCTATGTGAATAAACATGGAAATATCTACACCGCTATCAGTATAAACATGGAAATATTGACACCGCTATCTGTATAAATATGGAAATATCTACACCACTATCTCTGTAAACATGGAAATATCTACCCGGTTATCTGTATAAACAAAGAAATATCTCCACCGCTGTCTGTATGAACATGGAAACATCTGCACCGCCAGCTTTATAAACATGGAAATATCTACACGTCCATTTGTATAAACATGGAAATATCTACACTGCCATCTGTATATACTTGGAAATATCTACACTGCCATCTGTATAAACATGGAAATATCTACACCGCTATCTCTATAAACATGGAAATGTCTACACGGCTATCTGTATAAACATGGAAATATCTCCACCGCTATCTGTAGAAACATGGAAATATCTACTTCGCTATCTGTATAAACATGGAAATATCTCCACCGCTATCTCTATATAGATGGAAATATCTACACCGCTGTCTTTATAAACATGGAAATATCTACACCGCTATCTGTATAAACATGGAAATATCTATAACACTATTTGTGTAAACATGGAAATATCTACACAGCTATCTGTGTAAACATGGAAATATCTACACAGCTATCTGTGTAAACATGGAAATATGTACACAGGTCTCTGTGTAAAGAAGGAAATACCTACACCGCAATCTGTGCAAATATGGAAATATCTCCACCGCTATCTGTAGAAACATGGAAATATCTACATCGCTATCTGTATAAACATGGAAATATCTCCACCGCTATCTCTATATAGATGGAAATATCTACACCGCTGTCTTTATAAACATGGAAATATCTACACCGCTATCTGTATAAACATGGAAATATCTTTAACACTATTTTTGTAAACATGGAAATATCTACACAGCTATCTGTGTAAACATGGAAATATCTACACAGCTATCTGTGTAAACATGGAAATATGTACACAGGTCTCTGTGTAAAGAAGGAAATACCTACACCGCAATCTGTGCAAATATGGAAATATCTACACCGCTATCTCAGTAAACATGGAAATATCTACACCGCTATCTGTATAAACATGGAAATATCAACACCGCTATCTGTATAAACATGGAAATGTCTACACCACGATCTGTATAAACATGGAAATATCTACACCGCTATCAGTATAAACGTGGAAATATATACACCAATATCAGTATAAACATGGAAATATCTACACGGCTATCTGTATAAACATGGAAATATCTACACCACGACATGTATAAACATGGTAATATCTACACCGCCGTGTGAATAAACATGGAAATATCTACACCGCTATCATTAAAAACATGGAAATATCGACACCGCTATCTGTATAAATATGGAAATATCTACACCACTATGTCTATAAACATGGAAATATCTACACCGTTAATTGTATAAACAAAGAAATATCTCCACCGCTGTCTGTATGAACATGGAAACATCTTCACCGCTAGCTGTATAAACATGGAATTATCTGCAGCATTATCTGTATAAACATGGAAATATCTACACCGCAGTCTGTGCAAAGATGGAAATATCTACAATGCTATCTCAATAAACATGGAAATATCGACACCGCCATCTGTACACACATGGAAATAGCTACACAGTCATCTGTATAAACATGGAAATATCCACACCACTATCTGTATAAACATGGAAATAAATACACTGACATCTGTATAAACATGGAATTATCTACACAGACATCTCTATAACCATTGAAATATCTACACCGCTATCTGTATAAACATGGAAGTAGCCTCACCGCTATCTGTATTAACATGGAAATATCTACACCGCCATCTGTGAAAACATGGAAATATCTACACTGTCATCTTTATAAACATGTAAATATCTACACGTCCCTCTGTATAAACATGGAAATAGCTACACTGCCATCTGTATATACTTGGAATTATCTACACTGCCATCTGTATAAACATGGAAATATCTACACCGCTATCTCTATAAACATGGAAATGTCTACACGGCTATCTGTATAAACATGGAAATATCTCCACCGCTATCTGTAGAAACATGGAAATATCTACATCGCTATCTGTATAAACATGGAAATATCTCCACCGCTATCTCTATAAAGATGGAAATATCTACACCGCTATCTTTATAAACATGGAAATATCTACACCGCTATCTGTATAAACATGGAAATATCTATAACACTATCTGTGTAAACATGGAAATATCTACACAGCTATCTGTGTAAACATGGAAATATGTACACAGGTCTCTGTGTAAAGATGGAAATATCTACAGCGCAATCTGTGCAAATATGGAAATATGTACACCGCTATCTCAGTAAACATGGAAATATCTACACTGCTATCTGTATAAACATTTAAATATCAACACCACTATCTGTATAAACATGGAAATGTCTACACCACGATCTGTATAAACATGGAAATATCTACACCGCTATATGTATAAACATGGAAATATCTACACCGCTATCAGTATAAACATGGAAATATCTACACCGCTATCGGTATAAACATGGAAATATCTACACCATGACATGTATAAACATGGAAATATCTACACCGCCATGTGAATAAACATGGAAATATCTACACCGCTATCAGTAAAAACATGGAAATATCTACACCTCTATCTGTATAAACATGGAAATATCTACACCACGACATGTATAAACATGGAAATATCTACACCGCCATGTGAATAAACATGGAAATATCTACACCGCTATCAGTAAAAACATGGAAATATCGACACCGTTATCTGTATAAATATGGAAATATCTACACCACTATCTCTATAAACTTGTAAATATCTACACCGTTATCTGTATAAACAAAGAAATATCTCCACCGATGTCTGTATGAACATGGAAACATCTACAACGCTAGCTGTATAAACATGGAATTTTCTGCAGCGCTATCTGTATAAACATGGAAATATCTAAACCAAAGTCTGTGCAAAGATGGAAATATCTACAATGCTATCTCAATAAACATGGAAATATTGACACCGCCATCTGTACACACATGGAAATACCTACACAGTCATCTGTAAAAACATGGAAATATCTACACTACTATCTGTATAAACATGGAAATATCTACACTGCCATCTGTATAAACATGGAATTACCTACACAGACATCTCTATAATCATTGAAATATCTACACGGCTATCTGTATAAACATGGAAGTAGCCACACCGCTATCAGTATAAACATGAAAATATCTACACCGCTATCTGTATAAACATGGAATTATCTACACCACTATGTGTATAAACATAGAAATATCTACACCGCTATGTGAGTAAACATGGAAATATCTACACCGCTATCAGTATAAACATGGAAATATTGACACCGCTATCTGTATAAATATGGAAATATCTACACCACTATCTCTATAAACATGGAAATATCTACACCGTTATCTGTATAAACAAAGAAATATCTCCACCGCTGTCTGTAGGAACATGGAAACATCTACACCGCTATCTGTATAAACATGGAATTATCTGCAGCGTTATCTGTATAAACATGGAAATATCTACACCGCAGTCTGTGCAAAGATGGAAATATCTACAATGCTATCTCAATAAACATGGAAATATCGACACCGCCATCTGTACACACATGGAAATACCTACACAGTCATCTGTATAAACATGGAAATATCTACACCAATATCTGTATAAACATGGAAATACGTACACTGCCATCTGTATAAACATGGAATTATCTACACAGACATCTCTATAACCATTGAAATATCTACACCGCTATCTGTATAAACATGGAAGTAGCAACACCGCTATCTGTATAAACATGGAAATATCTACACCACCATCTGTGAAAACATGGAAATATCTACACTGTCATCTTTATAAACATGGAAATATCTACACGTCCATCTCTATAAACATGGAAATATCTACACTGACATCTGTATATACCTGGTAATATCTACACTGCCATCTGCATAAACATGGAAATACCTACACCGCTATCTCTATAAACATGGAAATGTCTACACGGATATCTGTATAAGCATGGAAATATCTCCACCACTATCTGTAGAAACATCAAATATCTACACCGCTATCTGTATAAACATGGAAATATCTCCACCGCTATCTCTATAAAGATGGAAATATCTACACCGCTATCTTTATAATCATGGAAATATCTACACCGCTATCTGTATAAACATGGAAATATCTATAACACTCTCTGTGTAAACATGGAAATTTCTACACAGCTATCTGTGTAAATATGGAAATATGTACACAGGTCTCTGTGTAAAGATGGAAATATCTACACCGCAATCTGTGCAAATATGGAAATATCTACACCGCTATCTCAGTAAACATGGAAATATCTACACCGCTATCGGTATAAACATGGAAATATCAACACCGCTATCTGTATAAATATGGAAATATCTACACCACGATCTGCATAAACATGGAAATATCTACACCGCTATATGTATAAACATGGAAATATCTACACCGCTATCAGTATAAACATGGAAATATCTATACCGCTATCTGTATAAACATGGAAATATCTACACCACGACATGTATAAACATGGAAATATCTACACCGCCATGTGAATAAACATGGAAATATCTACACCGCTATCAGTAAAAAGATGGAAATATCAACACCGCTATCTGTATAAATATGGAAATATCTACACCACTATCTCTATAAACTTGTAAATATCTACACCGTTATCTGTATAAACAAAGAAATATCTCCACCGCTCTCTGTATGAACATGGAAACATCTACACCGCTAGCTGTATAAACATGGAATTTTCTGCAGCGTTATCTGTATAAACATGGAAATATCTACACCGCAGTCTGTGCAAAGATGGAAATATCTACAATGCTATCTCAATAAACATGGAAATATCGACACCGCCATCTGTACACACATGGAAATACCTACACAGTCATCTGTATAAACATGGAAATATCTACACCACTATCTGTATAAACATGGAAATATCTACACCGCAATCTGTATAAACATGGAAATATCTACACCGCGATCTGTATAAACATGGAAATACCTACACCGCCATCTGTGAAAACATGGAAATATCTACACTGTCATCTTTATAAACATGGAAATATCTACACGTCCATCAGTATAAACATGGAAATATCTACACTGCCATCTGTATACACCTGGAAATATCTACACTGCCATCTGTATAAACATGGAAATACCTACACCGCTATCTCCATAAACATGGAAATGTCTACACGGCTATCTGTATAAACATGGAAATATCTCCACCGCTCTCTGTAGAAACATGAAAATATCTACATCGCTATCTGTATAAACATGGAAATATCTTCACCGCTATCTCTATAAAGATGGAAATATCTACACCGCTATCTTTGTAAACATGGAAATATCTACACCGCTATCTGTATAAACATTGAAATATCTTCACCGCTATCTCTATAAAGATGGAAATATCTACACCGCTATCTGTATAAATATGGAAATATCTACACCACTATCTCTATAAACATGGAAATATCTACCCCGTTATCTGTATAAACAAAGAAATATCTCCACCGCTGTCTGTATGAACATGGAAACATCTACACTGCTAGCTGTATAAACATGGAATTATCTGCAGCGTTATCTGTATAAACATGGAAATATCTACACCGCAGTCTGTGCAAAGATGGAAATATCTACAATGCTATCTCAATAAATATGGAAGTATCGACACCGCCATCTGTACACACATGGAAATACCTACACAGTCATCTGTATAAACATGGAAATATCTACACCACTATCTGTATAAACATGGAAATACCTACACTGCCATCTGTATAAACACGGAATTATCTACACAGACATCTCTATAACCATTGAAATATCTACACCGCTATCTGTATAAACATGGAAGTAGCCACACTGCTATCTGTATAAACATGGAAATATCTACACCGCCATCTGTGAAAACATGGAAATATCTACACTGTCATCTTTTTAAACATGGAAATATCTGCACGTCCATCTGTATGAACATGGAAATATCTACACTGCCATCTGTATACACCTGGAAATATCTACACTGCCATCTGTATAAACATGGAAATATCTACACCGCTATCTCTATAAACATGGAAATGTCTACACGGCTATCTGTATAAACATGGAAATATCTCCACCGCTATCTGTAGAAACATGGAAACATCTACATTGCTATCTGTATAAACATGGAAATATCTCCACCGCTATCTCTATAAAGATGGAAATATCTACACCGCTATCTTTATAAACATGGAAATATCTACACCACTATCTGTATAAACATGGAAATATCTATAACAGTATCTGTGTAAACATGGAAATATCTACACAGCTATCTGTGTAAACATGGAAATATGTACACAGGTCTCTGTGTAAAGATGGAAATTTCTACACCGCAATCTGTGCAAATATGGAAATATCTACACCGCTATCTCAGTAAACATGGAAATATCTACACCGCTATCTGTATAAACATGGAAATATCAACACCGCTATCTGTATAAACATGGAAATGTCTACACCACGATCTGTATAAACATGGAAATGTCTACACCACGATCTGTATAAACATGGAAATATCTACACCGCTATATGTATAAACATGGAAATATCTACACCGCTATCAGTATAAACATGGAAATATCTACACCGCTATATGTATAAAGATGGAAATATCTACACCACGACATGTATAAACATGGAAATGTCTACACCGCCATGTGAATAAACATGGAAATATATACACCGCTATCAGTAAAAACATGGAAATATCGGCACTGCAATCTGTATAAATATGGAAATATCTACACCACTATCTCTATAAACATGGAAATATCTACACCGTTATCTGTTTAAACAAAGAAATATCTCCACCGCTGTCTGTATGAACATGGAAACATCTACACCGCTAGCTGTATAAACATGGAATTATCTGCAGCGTTATCTGTATAAACATGGAAATATCTACACCGCCGTCTGTGCAAAGATGGAAATATCTACAATGCTATATCAATAAACATGGAAATATCGACACCGCCATCTGTACACACATGGAGATACCTACACAGTCATCTGTATAAACATGGAAATATCTACACCACTATCTGTATAAACATGGAAATGCCTACACTGCCATCTGTATAAACATGGAATTATCTACACAGACATCTCTATAACCATTGAAATATCTACACCGCTATCTGTATAAACATGGAAGTAGCCACACTGCTATCTGTATAAACATGGAAATATCTACCCTGTCATCTGTGAAAACATGGAAATATCTACACTTTCATCTTTTTAAACATGGAAATATCTGCAGGTCCATCTGTATAAACATGGAAATATCTACACTGCCGTCTGTATATACCCGGAAATATCTACACTGCCATCTGTATAAACATGGAAATATCTACACCGCTATCTCTATAAACATGGAAATGTCTACACGGCTATCTGTATAAACATGGAAATATCTCCACCGCTATCTGTAGAAACATGGAAATATCTACATCGCTATCTGTATAAACATGGAAATATCTCCACCGCTATCTCTATAAAGATGGAAATATCTACACAGCTATCTTTATAAACACGGAAATATCTACACCACTATCTGTATAAACATGGAAATATCTATAACAGTATCTGTGTAAACATGGAAATATCTACACAGCTATCTGTGTAGACATGGAAATATGTACACAGGTCTCTGTGTAAAGATGGAAATATCTACACCGCAATCTGTGCAAATATGGAAATATCTACACCGCTATCTAAGTAAACATGGAAATATCTACACCGCTATCTGTATAAACATGTAAATATCAACAACGCTATCTGTATAAACATGGAAATGTCTACACCACGATCTGTATAAACATGGAAATATCTACACCGCTATATGTATAAACATGTAAATATCTACACCGCTATCAGTATAAACATGGAAATATCTACACCGCTATCTGTATAAACATGGAAATATCTACACCACGACATGTATAAACATGGAAATATCTACACCGCCATGTGAATAAACATGGAAATATATACACCGCTATCAGTAAAAACATGGAAATATCGACACCGCTATCTGTATAAATATGGAAATATCTACACCACTATCTCTATAAACATGGAAATATCTACACCGTTATCTGTATAAACAAAGAAATATCTCCACCGCTGTCTGTATGAACATGGAAACATCTACACCGCTAGCTGTATAAACATGGAATTATCTGCAGCGTTATCTGTATAAACATGGAAATATCTACACCGCAGTCGGTGCAAAGATGGAAATATCTACAATGCTATCTCAATAAACATGGAAATATCGACACCGCCATCTGTACACACATGGAAATAGCTACACAGTCATCTGTATTAACATGGAAATATCTACACCACTATCTGTATAAACATGGAAATATCTACACTGCCATCTGTATAAACATGGAATTACCTACACAGACATCTCTATAACCATTGAAATATCTACAACGCTATCTGTATAAACATGGAATTAGCCACACCGCTATCAGTATAAACATGGAAATATCTACACCGCCATCTGTGAAAACATGGAAATATCTACACTGTCATCTTTATAAACATGGAAATATCTACACGTCCATCTGTATAAAGATGGAAATATCTACACTGCCATCTGTATATACTTGGAAATATCTACACTGCCATCTGTATAAACATGGAAATATCTACACCGCTATCTCTATAAACATGGAAATGTCTACACGGCTATCTGTATAAACATGGAAATATCTCCACCGCTATCTGTAGAAACATGGAAATATCTACATCGCTATCTGTATAAACATGGAAATATCTCCACCGCTATCTCTATATAGATGGAAATATCTACACCGCTATCTTTATAAACATGGAAGTAGCCACACCGCTATCAGTATAAACATGGAAATATCTACACCGCTATCTGTATAAACATGGAAATATCTACACCACGACGTGTATAAACATGGAAATATCTACACCGCTATGTGAATAAACATGGAAATATCTAAACCGCTATCAGTATAAACATGGAAATATTGACACCGCTATCTGTATAAATATGGAAATATCTACACCACTATCTCTATAAACATGGAAATATCTACACCGTTATCTGTATAAACAAAGAAATACCTCCACCGCTGTCTGTATGAACATGGAAACATCTACACCGCTAGCTGTATAAACATGGAATTATCTGCAGCGTTATCTGTATAAACATGGAAATATCTACACCGCAGTCTGTGCAAAGATGGAAATATCTAAAATGCTATCTCAATAAACATGGAAATATCGACACCGCCATCTGTACACACATGGAAATACCTACACAGTCATCTGTATAAACATGGAAATATCTACACCACTATCTGTATAAACATGGAAATATCTACACTGCCATCTGTATAAACATGGAATTACCTACAAAGACATCTCTATAACCATTGAAATATCTACACCGCTATCTGTATAAACATGGAAGTAGCCACACCGCTATCTGTATAAACATGGAAATACCTACACCGCCATCTGTGAAAACATGGAAATATCTACACTGTCATCTTTATAAACATGGAAATATCTACACGTCCATCTGTATAAACATGGAAATATCTACACTGCCATCTGTATATACCTAGAAATATCTACACTGCCATCTGTATAAACATGGAAATATCTACACCGCTATCTCTATAAACATGGAAATGTCTACACGGCTATCTGTATAAACATGGAAATATCTCCACCGCTATCTGTAGAAACATGGAAATATCTACATCTTTATCTGTATAAACATGGAAATATCTCCACCGCTATCTCTATAAAGATGGAAATATCTACACCGCTATCTTTATTAACATGGAAACATCTACACCGCTATCTTTATAAATATGGAAATATATATAACACTATCTGTGTAAACATGGAAATATCTACACAGCTATCTGTGTAAACATGGAAATATCTACACAGCTATCTGTGTAAACAGGGAAATATGTGCACAGGTCTCTGTGTAAAGATGGAAATATCTACACCGTAATCTGTGCAAATATGGAAATATCTACACCGCTATCTCAGTAAACATGGAAATACCTACACCGCTCTCAGTATAAACATGGAAATATCAGCACCGCTATCTGTATAAACATGGAAATGTCTACACCACGATCTGTATAAACATGGAAATATCTACACCGCTATATGTATAAACATGGAAATATCTACACCGCTATGAGTATAAACATGGAAATATCTACACCGCTATCTGTATAAACATGGAAATATCTACACCACGACATGTATAAACATGTAAATACCTACACCGCCATGTGAATAAACATCGAAATATCTACACCGCTATCAGTAACAATATGGAAATATCGACACCGCTATCTGTATAAATATGGAAATATCTACACCACTATCTCTATAAACATGGAAATATCTACACCGCTATCTGTATAAACATGGAAATATCTACACCACGACGTGGATAAACATGGAAATATCTACACGGCTATGTGAATAAACATGGAAATATCTACACCGCTATCAGTATAAACATGGAAATATTGACACCGCTATCTGTATAAATTTGGAAATATATACACCACTATCTCTATGAACATGGAAATATCTACACCGTTATCTGTATAAACAAAGAAATATCTCCACCGCTGTCTGTATGAACTTGGAAACATCTACACCGCTAGCGGTGTAAACATGGAATTATCTGCAGTGTTATCTGTATAAACATGGAAATATCTACACCGCAGTCTGTGCAAAGATGGAAATATCAACAATGCTATCTCAATAAACATGGAAATATCGAAACCGCCATCTGTACACACTTGGAAATACCTACACAGTAATCTGTATAAACATGGAAATATCTACACCACTATCTGTATAAACATGGAAATACCTACACTGCCATCTGTATAAACATGGAATTATCTACACAGACATCTCTATAACCATTGAAATATCTACACCGCTATCTGTATGAACATGGAAGTAGCCACACCGCTATCTGTATAAACATGGAAATATCTACACCGCCATCTGTGAAAACATGCAAATATCTACACTGTCATCTCTATAAACATGGAAATATCTACACGTCCATCTGTATAAACATGGAAATATCTACACTGCCATCTGTATATACCTAGAAATATCTACACTGCCATCTGTATAAACATGGAAATATCTACGCCGCAATCTCTATAAACATGGAAATGTCTACACGGCTATCTGTATAAACATGGAAATATCTCCACCGCTATCTGTAGAAACATGGAAATATCTATAACGCTATCTGTATAAACATGGAAATATCTACACTGCCATCTTTATAAACATGAAATTACCTACACAGACATCTCTATAATCATTGAAATATCTACACCGCTATCTGTATAAACATGGAAGTAGCCACACCGCTATCAGTATAAACATGGAAATATCTACAACTCTCTCTCTATAAACATGGAAATATCTACACCACAACGCGTATAAACATGGAAATATCTACAACGCTATGTGAATAAACATGGAAATATCTACACCGCTATCAGTATAAACATGGAATTATTGACACCGCTATCTCTATAAATATGGAAATATCTACACCACTATCTCTATAAACATGGAAATATCTACACCATTATCTGTATAAACAAAGAAATATCTCCACCGCTGTCTGTATGAACATGGAAACTTCTACACCGCTAGCTGTATAAACATGGAATTATCTGCAGCGTTATCTGTATAAACATGGAAATATCAACACCGCAGTCTGTGCAAAGATGGAAATATCTACAATGCTATCTCAATAAACATGGAAATATCGACACCGCCATCAGTACACACTTGGAAATACCTAAACAGTCATCTGTAAAAACATGTAAATATCTACACCACTATCTGTATAAACATGGAAATAAATTCACTGCCATCTGTATAAACATGGAATTATCTACACAGATATCTCTATAACCATTGAAATATCTACACCGCTATCTGTATAAACATGGAAGTAGCCACAGCGCTATCTGTATAAACATGGAAATATGGACACCGCCATCTGTGAAAACATGGAAATATCTACACTGTCATCTTTATAAACATGTAAATATCTACACGTCCATCTGTATAAACATGGAAATATCTACACTGCCATCTGTATATACTTGGAATTATCTACACTGCCATCTGTATAAACATGGAAATATCTACTCCTCTATCTCTATAAACATGGAAATGTCTACACGGCTATCTGTATAAACATGGAAATATCTCCACCGCTATCTGTAGAAACATGGAAATATCTCCACCGCTATCTCTATAAAGATAGAAATATCTACACCGCTATCTTTATAAACATGGAAATATCTCCACCGCTATCTGTATAAACATGGAAATATCTATAACACTTTCTGTGTAAACATGGAAATATCTACACAGCTATCTGTGTAAGCGTGGAAATATGTACACAGGTCTCTGTGTAAAGATGGAAATATCTACACCGCATTCTGTGCAAATATGGAAATATCTACACCGCTATCTCAGTAAACATGGAAATATCTACACCGCTATCTGTATAAACATGGAAGTAGCCACACCGCTATCAGTATAAACATGGAAATATCTACACCTCTATCTGTATAAACATGGAAATATCTACACCACGACGTGTATAAACATGGAAATATCTACACCGGTATGTGAATAAACATGGAAATATCTACACCGCTATCAGTATAAACATGGAAATATTGACACCGCTATCTGTATAAATATGGAAATATCTACACCACTATCTCTATAAACATGGAAATATCTACACCGTTATCTGTATAAACAAAGAAATATCTCCAACACTGTCTGTATGAACATGGAAACATCTACACCGCTAGCTGTATAAACATGGAATTATCTGCAGCGTTATCTGTATAAACATGGAAATATCTACACCGCAGTCTGTGCAAAGATGGAAATATCTACAATGCTATCTCAATAAACATGGAAATACCGACACCGCCATCTGTACCCACATGGAAATACCTACACAGTCATCTGTATAAACATGGAAATATCTACACCGATATCTCTATAAACATGTAAAAGTCTACAGGGCTATCTGTATAAACATGGAAATATCTCCACCGCTATCTGTAGAAACGTGGAAATATCTACATCGGTATCTGTATAAACTTGGAAATATCTCCACCGCCATCTCTATAAAGATGGAAATATCTACACCGCTATCTTTATAAACATGGAAATATCTACACCTCTATCTGTATAAACATGGGAATATCTATAACACTGTCTGTGTAAACATGGAAATATCTACACAGCAATCTGTGTAAACATGGAAATATGTACACAGGTGTCTGTGTAAAGATGGAAATATCTACACCGCAATCTGTGCTAATATGGAAATATCTACACTGCTATCTCAGTAAACATGGAAATATCTACACCGCTATCTGCATAAACATGGAAATATCAACACCGCTATCTGCATAAACATGGAAATGTCTACACCACGATCTGTATAAACATGGAAATATATACACCGCTATAAGTATAAACATGGAAATATCTACACCGCTATCTGTATAAACATGGAAATATCTACACCACGACGTGTATAAACATGGAAATATCTACACCGCTATGTGAATAAACATGGAAATATCTACACCGCTATCAGTATAAACATGGAAATATTGACACCGCTATCTGTATAAATATGGAAATATCTACACCACTATCTCTGTAAACATGGAAATATCTACCCGGTTATCTGTATAAACAAAGAAATATCTCCACCGCTGTCTGTATGAACATGGAAACATCTGCACCGCCAGCTTTATAAACATGGAAATATCTACACGTCCATTTGTATAAACATGGAAATATCTACACTGCCATCTGTATATACTTGGAAATATCTACACTGCCATCTGTATAAACATGGAAATATCTACACCGCTATCTCTATAAACATGGAAATGTCTACACGGCTATCTGTATAAACATGGAAATATCTCCACCGCTATCTGTAGAAACATGGAAATATCTACTTCGCTATCTGTATAAACATGGAAATATCTCCACCGCTATCTCTATATAGATGGAAATATCTACACCGCTGTCTTTATAAACATGGAAATATCTACACCGCTATCTGTATAAACATGGAAATATCTATAACACTATTTGTGTAAACATGGAAATATCTACACAGCTATCTGTGTAAACATGGAAATATCTACACAGCTATCTGTGTAAACATGGAAATATGTACACAGGTCTCTGTGTAAAGAAGGAAATACCTACACCGCAATCTGTGCAAATATGGAAATATCTCCACCGCTATCTGTAGAAACATGGAAATATCTACATCGCTATCTGTATAAACATGGAAATATCTCCACCGCTATCTCTATATAGATGGAAATATCTACACCGCTGTCTTTATAAACATGGAAATATCTACACCGCTATCTGTATAAACATGGAAATATCTTTAACACTATTTTTGTAAACATGGAAATATCTACACAGCTATCTGTGTAAACATGGAAATATCTACACAGCTATCTGTGTAAACATGGAAATATGTACACAGGTCTCTGTGTAAAGAAGGAAATACCTACACCGCAATCTGTGCAAATATGGAAATATCTACACCGCTATCTCAGTAAACATGGAAATATCTACACCGCTATCTGTATAAACATGGAAATATCAACACCGCTATCTGTATAAACATGGAAATGTCTACACCACGATCTGTATAAACATGGAAATATCTACACCGCTATCAGTATAAACGTTGAAATATATACACCAATATCAGTATAAACATGGAAATATCTACACGGCTATCTGTATAAACATGGAAATATCTACACCACGACATGTATAAACATGGTAATATCTACACCGCCGTGTGAATAAACATGGAAATATCTACACCGCTATCATTAAAAACATGGAAATATCGACACCGCTATCTGTATAAATATGGAAATATCTACACCACTATGTCTATAAACATGGAAATATCTACACCGTTAATTGTATAAACAAAGAAATATCTCCACCGCTGTCTGTATGAACATGGAAACATCTTCACCGCTAGCTGTATAAACATGGAATTATCTGCAGCATTATCTGTATAAACATGGAAATATCTACACCGCAGTCTGTGCAAAGATGGAAATATCTACAATGCTATCTCAATAAACATGGAAATATCGACACCGCCATCTGTACACACATGGAAATAGCTACACAGTCATCTGTATAAACATGGAAATATCCACACCACTATCTGTATAAACATGGAAATAAATACACTGACATCTGTATAAACATGGAATTATCTACACAGACATCTCTATAACCATTGAAATATCTACACCGCTATCTGTATAAACATGGAAGTAGCCTCACCGCTATCTGTATTAACATGGAAATATCTACACCGCCATCTGTGAAAACATGGAAATATCTACACTGTCATCTTTATAAACATGTAAATATCTACACGTCCCTCTGTATAAACATGGAAATAGCTACACTGCCATCTGTATATACTTGGAATTATCTACACTGCCATCTGTATAAACATGGAAATATCTACACCGCTATCTCTATAAACATGGAAATGTCTACACGGCTATCTGTATAAACATGGAAATATCTCCACCGCTATCTGTAGAAACATGGAAATATCTACATCGCTATCTGTATAAACATGGAAATATCTCCACCGCTATCTCTATAAAGATGGAAATATCTACACCGCTATCTTTATAAACATGGAAATATCTACACCGCTATCTGTATAAACATGGAAATATCTATAACACTATCTGTGTAAACATGGAAATATCTACACAGCTATCTGTGTAAACATGGAAATATGTACACAGGTCTCTGTGTAAAGATGGAAATATCTACAGCGCAATCTGTGCAAATATGGAAATATGTACACCGCTATCTCAGTAAACATGGAAATATCTACACTGCTATCTGTATAAACATTTAAATATCAACACCACTATCTGTATAAACATGGAAATGTCTACACCACGATCTGTATAAACATGGAAATATCTACACCGCTATATGTATAAACATGGAAATATCTACACCGCTATCAGTATAAACATGGAAATATCTACACCGCTATCGGTATAAACATGGAAATATCTACACCATGACATGTATAAACATGGAAATATCTACACCGCCATGTGAATAAACATGGAAATATCTACACCGCTATCAGTAAAAACATGGAAATATCTACACCTCTATCTGTATAAACATGGAAATATCTACACCACGACATGTATAAACATGGAAATATCTACACCGCCATGTGAATAAACATGGAAATATCTACACCGCTATCAGTAAAAACATGGAAATATCGACACCGTTATCTGTATAAATATGGAAATATCTACACCACTATCTCTATAAACTTGTAAATATCTACACCGTTATCTGTATAAACAAAGAAATATCTCCACCGATGTCTGTATGAACATGGAAACATCTACAACGCTAGCTGTATAAACATGGAATTTTCTGCAGCGCTATCTGTATAAACATGGAAATATCTAAACCAAAGTCTGTGCAAAGATGGAAATATCTACAATGCTATCTCAATAAACATGGAAATATTGACACCGCCATCTGTACACACATGGAAATACCTACACAGTCATCTGTAAAAACATGGAAATATCTACACTACTATCTGTATAAACATGGAAATATCTACACTGCCATCTGTATAAACATGGAATTACCTACACAGACATCTCTATAATCATTGAAATATCTACACGGCTATCTGTATAAACATGGAAGTAGCCACACCGCTATCAGTATAAACATGAAAATATCTACACCGCTATCTGTATAAACATGGAATTATCTACACCACTATGTGTATAAACATAGAAATATCTACACCGCTATGTGAGTAAACATGGAAATATCTACACCGCTATCAGTATAAACATGGAAATATTGACACCGCTATCTGTATAAATATGGAAATATCTACACCACTATCTCTATAAACATGGAAATATCTACACCGTTATCTGTATAAACAAAGAAATATCTCCACCGCTGTCTGTAGGAACATGGAAACATCTACACCGCTATCTGTATAAACATGGAATTATCTGCAGCGTTATCTGTATAAACATGGAAATATCTACACCGCAGTCTGTGCAAAGATGGAAATATCTACAATGCTATCTCAATAAACATGGAAATATCGACACCGCCATCTGTACACACATGGAAATACCTACACAGTCATCTGTATAAACATGGAAATATCTACACCAATATCTGTATAAACATGGAAATACGTACACTGCCATCTGTATAAACATGGAATTATCTACACAGACATCTCTATAACCATTGAAATATCTACACCGCTATCTGTATAAACATGGAAGTAGCAACACCGCTATCTGTATAAACATGGAAATATCTACACCACCATCTGTGAAAACATGGAAATATCTACACTGTCATCTTTATAAACATGGAAATATCTACACGTCCATCTCTATAAACATGGAAATATCTACACTGACATCTGTATATACCTGGTAATATCTACACTGCCATCTGCATAAACATGGAAATACCTACACCGCTATCTCTATAAACATGGAAATGTCTACACGGATATCTGTATAAGCATGGAAATATCTCCACCACTATCTGTAGAAACATCAAATATCTACACCGCTATCTGTATAAACATGGAAATATCTCCACCGCTATCTCTATAAAGATGGAAATATCTACACCGCTATCTTTATAATCATGGAAATATCTACACCGCTATCTGTATAAACATGGAAATATCTATAACACTCTCTGTGTAAACATGGAAATTTCTACACAGCTATCTGTGTAAATATGGAAATATGTACACAGGTCTCTGTGTAAAGATGGAAATATCTACACCGCAATCTGTGCAAATATGGAAATATCTACACCGCTATCTCAGTAAACATGGAAATATCTACACCGCTATCGGTATAAACATGGAAATATCAACACCGCTATCTGTATAAACATGGAAATATCTACACCACGATCTGCATAAACATGGAAATATCTACACCGCTATATGTATAAACATGGAAATATCTACACCGCTATCAGTATAAACATGGAAATATCTATACCGCTATCTGTATAAACATGGAAATATCTACACCACGACATGTATAAACATGGAAATATCTACACCGCCATGTGAATAAACATGGAAATATCTACACCGCTATCAGTAAAAAGATGGAAATATCAACACCGCTATCTGTATAAATATGGAAATATCTACACCACTATCTCTATAAACTTGTAAATATCTACACCGTTATCTGTATAAACAAAGAAATATCTCCACCGCTCTCTGTATGAACATGGAAACATCTACACCGCTAGCTGTATAAACATGGAATTTTCTGCAGCGTTATCTGTATAAACATGGAAATATCTACACCGCAGTCTGTGCAAAGATGGAAATATCTACAATGCTATCTCAATAAACATGGAAATATCGACACCGCCATCTGTACACACATGGAAATACCTACACAGTCATCTGTATAAACATGGAAATATCTACACCACTATCTGTATAAACATGGAAATATCTACACCGCAATCTGTATAAACATGGAAATATCTACACCGCGATCTGTATAAACATGGAAATACCTACACCGCCATCTGTGAAAACATGGAAATATCTACACTGTCATCTTTATAAACATGGAAATATCTACACGTCCATCAGTATAAACATGGAAATATCTACACTGCCATCTGTATACACCTGGAAATATCTACACTGCCATCTGTATAAACATGGAAATACCTACACCGCTATCTCCATAAACATGGAAATGTCTACACGGCTATCTGTATAAACATGGAAATATCTCCACCGCTCTCTGTAGAAACATGAAAATATCTACATCGCTATCTGTATAAACATGGAAATATCTTCACCGCTATCTCTATAAAGATGGAAATATCTACACCGCTATCTTTGTAAACATGGAAATATCTACACCGCTATCTGTATAAACATTGAAATATCTTCACCGCTATCTCTATAAAGATGGAAATATCTACACCGCTATCTGTATAAATATGGAAATATCTACACCACTATCTCTATAAACATGGAAATATCTACCCCGTTATCTGTATAAACAAAGAAATATCTCCACCGCTGTCTGTATGAACATGGAAACATCTACACTGCTAGCTGTATAAACATGGAATTATCTGCAGCGTTATCTGTATAAACATGGAAATATCTACACCGCAGTCTGTGCAAAGATGGAAATATCTACAATGCTATCTCAATAAATATGGAAGTATCGACACCGCCATCTGTACACACATGGAAATACCTACACAGTCATCTGTATAAACATGGAAATATCTACACCACTATCTGTATAAACATGGAAATACCTACACTGCCATCTGTATAAACACGGAATTATCTACACAGACATCTCTATAACCATTGAAATATCTACACCGCTATCTGTATAAACATGGAAGTAGCCACACTGCTATCTGTATAAACATGGAAATATCTACACCGCCATCTGTGAAAACATGGAAATATCTACACTGTCATCTTTTTAAACATGGAAATATCTGCACGTCCATCTGTATGAACATGGAAATATCTACACTGCCATCTGTATACACCTGGAAATATCTACACTGCCATCTGTATAAACATGGAAATATCTACACCGCTATCTCTATAAACATGGAAATGTCTACACGGCTATCTGTATAAACATGGAAATATCTCCACCGCTATCTGTAGAAACATGGAAACATCTACATTGCTATCTGTATAAACATGGAAATATCTCCACCGCTATCTCTATAAAGATGGAAATATCTACACCGCTATCTTTATAAACATGGAAATATCTACACCACTATCTGTATAAACATGGAAATATCTATAACAGTATCTGTGTAAACATGGAAATATCTACACAGCTATCTGTGTAAACATGGAAATATGTACACAGGTCTCTGTGTAAAGATGGAAATTTCTACACCGCAATCTGTGCAAATATGGAAATATCTACACCGCTATCTCAGTAAACATGGAAATATCTACACCGCTATCTGTATAAACATGGAAATATCAACACCGCTATCTGTATAAACATGGAAATGTCTACACCACGATCTGTATAAACATGGAAATGTCTACACCACGATCTGTATAAACATGGAAATATCTACACCGCTATATGTATAAACATGGAAATATCTACACCGCTATCAGTATAAACATGGAAATATCTACACCGCTATATGTATAAAGATGGAAATATCTACACCACGACATGTATAAACATGGAAATGTCTACACCGCCATGTGAATAAACATGGAAATATATACACCGCTATCAGTAAAAACATGGAAATATCGGCACTGCAATCTGTATAAATATGGAAATATCTACACCACTATCTCTATAAACATGGAAATATCTACACCGTTATCTGTTTAAACAAAGAAATATCTCCACCGCTGTCTGTATGAACATGGAAACATCTACACCGCTAGCTGTATAAACATGGAATTATCTGCAGCGTTATCTGTATAAACATGGAAATATCTACACCGCCGTCTGTGCAAAGATGGAAATATCTACAATGCTATATCAATAAACATGGAAATATCGACACCGCCATCTGTACACACATGGAGATACCTACACAGTCATCTGTATAAACATGGAAATATCTACACCACTATCTGTATAAACATGGAAATGCCTACACTGCCATCTGTATAAACATGGAATTATCTACACAGACATCTCTATAACCATTGAAATATCTACACCGCTATCTGTATAAACATGGAAGTAGCCACACTGCTATCTGTATAAACATGGAAATATCTACCCTGTCATCTGTGAAAACATGGAAATATCTACACTTTCATCTTTTTAAACATGGAAATATCTGCAGGTCCATCTGTATAAACATGGAAATATCTACACTGCCGTCTGTATATACCCGGAAATATCTACACTGCCATCTGTATAAACATGGAAATATCTACACCGCTATCTCTATAAACATGGAAATGTCTACACGGCTATCTGTATAAACATGGAAATATCTCCACCGCTATCTGTAGAAACATGGAAATATCTACATCGCTATCTGTATAAACATGGAAATATCTCCACCGCTATCTCTATAAAGATGGAAATATCTACACAGCTATCTTTATAAACACGGAAATATCTACACCACTATCTGTATAAACATGGAAATATCTATAACAGTATCTGTGTAAACATGGAAATATCTACACAGCTATCTGTGTAGACATGGAAATATGTACACAGGTCTCTGTGTAAAGATGGAAATATCTACACCGCAATCTGTGCAAATATGGAAATATCTACACCGCTATCTAAGTAAACATGGAAATATCTACACCGCTATCTGTATAAACATGTAAATATCAACAACGCTATCTGTATAAACATGGAAATGTCTACACCACGATCTGTATAAACATGGAAATATCTACACCGCTATATGTATAAACATGTAAATATCTACACCGCTATCAGTATAAACATGGAAATATCTACACCGCTATCTGTATAAACATGGAAATATCTACACCACGACATGTATAAACATGGAAATATCTACACCGCCATGTGAATAAACATGGAAATATATACACCGCTATCAGTAAAAACATGGAAATATCGACACCGCTATCTGTATAAATATGGAAATATCTACACCACTATCTCTATAAACATGGAAATATCTACACCGTTATCTGTATAAACAAAGAAATATCTCCACCGCTGTCTGTATGAACATGGAAACATCTACACCGCTAGCTGTATAAACATGGAATTATCTGCAGCGTTATCTGTATAAACATGGAAATATCTACACCGCAGTCGGTGCAAAGATGGAAATATCTACAATGATATCTCAATAAACATGGAAATATCGACACCGCCATCTGTACACACATGGAAATAGCTACACAGTCATCTGTATTAACATGGAAATATCTACACCACTATCTGTATAAACATGGAAATATCTACACTGCCATCTGTATAAACATGGAATTACCTACACAGACATCTCTATAACCATTGAAATATCTACAACGCTATCTGTATAAACATGGAATTAGCCACACCGCTATCAGTATAAACATGGAAATATCTACACCGCCATCTGTGAAAACATGGAAATATCTACACTGTCATCTTTATAAACATGGAAATATCTACACGTCCATCTGTATAAAGATGGAAATATCTACACTGCCATCTGTATATACTTGGAAATATCTACACTGCCATCTGTATAAACATGGAAATATCTACACCGCTATCTCTATAAACATGGAAATGTCTACACGGCTATCTGTATAAACATGGAAATATCTCCACCGCTATCTGTAGAAACATGGAAATATCTACATCGCTATCTGTATAAACATGGAAATATCTCCACCGCTATCTCTATATAGATGGAAATATCTACACCGCTATCTTTATAAACATGGAAATATCTACACCGCTATCTGTATAAACATGGAAATATCTATAACACTATTTGTGTAAACATGGAAATATCTACACAGATATCTGTGTAAACATGGAAATATCTACACAGCTATCTGTGTAAACATGGAAATATGTACACAGGTCTCTGTGTAAAGAAGGAAATACCTACACCGCAATCTGTGCAAATATGGAAATATCTACACCGCTATCTCAGTAAACATGGAAATATCTACACCGCTATCTGTATAAACATGGAAATATCAACACCGCTATCTGTATAAACATGGAAATGTCTACACCACGATCTGTATAAACATGGAAATATCTACTCCGCTATCAGTATAAACATGGAAATATCTACACCACTATCAGTATAAACATGGAAATATCTACACGGCTATCTGTATAAACATGGAAATATCTACACCACGACATGTATAAACATGGTAATATCTACACAGCCATGTGAATAAACATGGAAATATCTACACCGCTATCATTAAAAACATGGAAATATCGACACCGCTATCTGTATAAATATGGAAATATCTACACCACTATGTCTATAAACATGGAAATATCTACACCGTTATCTGTATAAACAAAGAAATATCTCCACCGCTGTCTGTATGAACATGGAAACATCTACACCGCTAGCTGTATAAACATGGAATTATCTGCAGCGTTATCTGTATAAACATGGAAATATCTACACCGCAGTCTGTGCAAAGATGGAAAGATCTACAATGCTATCTCAGTAAACATGGAAATATCGACACCGCCATCTGTACACACATGGAAATAGCTACACAGTCATCTGTATAGACATGGAAATAACTACACCACTATCTGTATAAACATGGGAATATCTACACTGCCATCTGTATAAACATGAAATTACCTACACAGACATCTCTATAATCATTGAAATATCTACACCGCTCTCTGTATAAACATGAAAGTAGCCACCCCGCTCTCAGTATAAACATGGAAGTATCTACACCTCTATCTGTATAAACATGGAAATATCTACACCATTACGTGTATAAACATGGAAATATCTACACCGCTATGTGAATAAACATGGAAATATCTACACCGCTGTCAGTATAAAAATGGAAATATTGACACTGCTATCTGTATAAATATGGAAATATCTACACCACTATCTCTATAAACATGGAAATATCTACACCGTTATCTGTATAAACAAAGAAATATCTCCAACGCTGTCTGTATGAACATGGACACATCTACACCGCTAGCTATATAAACATGGAATTATCTGCAGCGTTATCTGTATAAACATGGAAATATCTACACCGCAGTCTGTGCAAAGATGGAAAGATCTACAATGCTATCTCAATAAACATTGAAATATCGACACTGCCATCTGTACCCACATGGAAATACCTACACAGTCATCTGTATAAACATGGAAATATCTACACCACTATCTGTATAAACATGGAAATAAATACACTGCCATCTGTATAAACATGGAATTATCTACGCAGACTTCTCTATAACCATTGAAATATGTACACCGCTATCTGTATAAACATGGAAGTAGCCTCACCGCTATCTGTATTAACATGGAAATATCTACACCGCCATCTGTGAAAGCATGGAAATATCTACACTGTCATCTTTAGAAACATGTAAATATCTACACGTCCATCTGTATAAACATGGAAATATCTACACTGCCATCTGTATATACTTGGAATTATCTACACTGCCATCTGTATAAACATGGAAATATCTACACCGCTATGTTTATAAACATGGAAATGTCTACACAGCTATCTGTATAAACATGGAAATATCTCCACCGCTATCTGTAGAAACATGGAAATATCTACATCGCTATCTGTATAAACTTGGAAATATCTCCACCGCTATCTCTATAAAGATGGAAATATCTACACCGCTATCTTTATAAACATGGAAATATCTACACCGCTATCTGTATAAACATGGAAATATCTATAACACTATCTGTGTAAAAATGGAAATATCTACACAGCTATCTGTGTAAACATGGAAATATCTACACAGGTCTCTGTGTAAAGATGGAAATATCTACAGCGCAATCTGTGCAAATATGGAAATATGTACACCGCTATCTCAGTAAACATGGAAATATCTACACTGCTATCTGTATAAATATTTAAATATCAACACCGCTATCTGTATAAACATGGAAATGTCTACACCACGATCTGTATAAACATGGAAATATCTACACAGCTATATGTATAAACATGGAAATATCTACACCGCTATCAGTATAAACATGGAAATATCTACACCGCTATCGGTATAAACATGGAAATATCTACACCATGACATGTATAAGCATGGAAACATCTACACCGCCATGTGAATAAACATGGAAATATCTATACCGCTATCAGTAAAAACATGGAAATATCTACACCGCTATCTGTATAAACATGGAAATATCTACACCACGACATGTATAAACATGGAAATATCTACACCTCCATGTGAATAAACATGGAAATATCTACACCGCTATCAGTAAAAACATGGAAATATCGACACCGTTATCTGTTTAAATATGGAAATATCTACACCACTATCTCTATAAACTTGTAAATATCTACACCGTTATCTGTATAAACAAAGAAATATCTCCACCGCTGTCTGTATGAACATGGAAGAATCTACACCGCTAGCTGTATAAACATGGAATTTTCTGCAGCGTTATCTGTATAAACATGGAAATATCTATACCGAAGTCTGTGCAAAAATGGAAATATCTACAATGCTATCTCAATAAACATGGAAATATCGACACCGCCATCTGTACACACATGGAAATAGCTACTCAGTCATCTGTATAAACATGGAAATATCTACACCACTATCTGTATAAACATGGAAATATCTACACTGCCATCTGTATAAACATGGAATTACCTACACAGACATCTCTATAATCATTGAAATATCTACACCACTATCTGTATAAACATGGAAGTAGCCACACCGCTATCAGTATAAACATGGAAATATCTACACCGCTATCTGTATAAACATGGAAATATCTACACCACGACGTGTATAAACATGGAAATATCTACACCTCTATGTGAGTAAACATGGAAATATCTACACCGCTATCAGTATAAACATGGAAATATTGACACCGCTATCTGTATAAATATGGAAATATCTACACCACTATCTCTATAAACATGGAAATATCTACACCGTTATCTGTATAAACAAAGAAATATCTCCACCGCTGTCTGTATGAAAATGGAAACATCTACACCGCTAGCTGTATAAACACGGAATTATCTGCAGCGTTATCTGTATAAACATGGAAATATCTACACCGCAGTCTGTGCAAAGATGGAAATATCTACAATGCTATCTCAATAAACATGGAAATATCGACACCGCCATCTGTACACACATGGAAATACCTACACAGTCATCTGTATTAACATGGAAATATCTACACCACTATCTGTATAAACATGGAAATACGTACACTGCCATCTGTATAAACATGGAATTATCTACACAGACATCTCTATAACCATTGAAATATCTACACCGCTATCTGTATAAACATGGAAGTAGCCACACCGCTATCAGTATAAACATGGAAATATCTACACCTCTATCTGTATAAACATGGAAATACCTACACCACTACGTGTATAAACATGGAAATATCTACACCGCTATGTGAATAAACATGGAAATATCTACACCGCCGTCAGTATAAACATGGAAATATTGACACCGCTATCTGTATAAATATGGAAATATCTACACCACTATCTCTATAAACATGGAAATATCTACACCGTTATCTGTATAAACAAAGAAATATCTCCAACGCTGTCTGTATGAACATGGAAACATCTACACTGCTAGCTGTATAAACATGGAATTATCTGCAGCGTTATCTGTATAAACATGGAAATATCTACACCGCAGTCTGTGCAAAGATGTTTATATCTACAATGCTATCTCAATAAACATGGAAATATCGACACTGCCATCTGTACCCACATGGAAATACCTACACAGTCATCTGTATAAACATGGAAATATCTACACCACTATCTGTATAAACATGGAAATAAATACACTGCCATCTGTATAAACATGGAATTATCTACACAGACTTCTCTATAAGCATTGAAATATCTACACCGCTATCTGCATAAACATGGAAGTAGCCTCACCGCTATCTGTATTAACATGGAAATATCTACACCGCCATCTGTGAAAACATGGAAATATCTACACTGTCATCCTTAGAAACATGTAAATATCTACACGTCCATCTGTAGAAACATGGAAATATCTACACTGCCATCTGTATATACTTGGAATTATCTACACTGCCATCTGTATAAACATGGAAATATCTACACCGCTATCTCTATAAACATGGAAATGTCTACACGGCTATCTGTATAAACATGGAAATAGCTCCACCGCTATCTGTAGAAACATGGAAATATCTACATCGCTATCTGTATAAACTTGGAAATATCTCCATCGCTATCTCTATAAAGATGGAAATATCTACACCGCTATCTTTATAAACATGGAAATATCTACACCGCTATCTGTATAAACATGGAAATATCTATAACACTATCTGTGTAAACATGGAAATATCTACACAGCTATCTGTGTAAACATGGAAATATGTACACAGGTCTCTGTGTAAAGATGGAAATATCTACAGCGCAATCTGTGCAAATATGGAAATATGTACACCGCTATCTCAGTAAACATGGAAATATCTACACTGCTATCTGTATAAACATTTAAATATCAACACCGCTATCTGTATAAACATAGAAATGTCTACACCACGAGCTGTATAAACATGGAAATATCTACACAGCTATATGTATAAACATGGAAATATCTACACCGCTATCAGTATAAACATGGAAATATCTACACAGCTATCGGTATAAACATGGAAATATCTACACCATGACATGTATAAACATGGAAATATCTACACCGCCATGTGAATAAACATGGAAATATCTACACCGCTATCAGTAAAAACATGGAAATATCTACACCGCTACCTGTATAAACATGGAAATATCTACACCACGACATGTATAAACATGGAAATATCTACACCGCCATGTGAATAAACATGGAAATATCTACACCGCTATCAGTAAAAACATGGAAATATCGACACCGTTATCTGTATAAATATGGAAATATCTACACCACTATCTCTATAAACTTGTAAATATCTACACCGTTATCTGTATAAACAAAGAAATATCTCCACCGCTGTCTGTATGAACATGGAAGAATCTGCACCGCTAGCTGTATAAACATGGAATTTTCTGCAGCGTTATCTGTATAAACATGGAAATATCTAAACCGAAGTCTGTGCAAAGATGGAAATATCTACAATGCTATCTCAATAAACATGGAAATAACGACACCGCCATCTGTACACACATGGAAATACCTACCCAGTCATCTGTATAAACATGGAAATATCTACACCACTATCTGTATAAACATGGAAATATCTACACTGCCATTTGTATAAACATGGAATTACCTACACAGACATCTCTATAATCATTGAAATATCTACACCGCTATCTGTATAAACATGGAAGTAGCCACACCGCTATCAGTATAAACATGGAAATATCTACACCGCTATCTGTATAAACATGGAAATATCTACACCACGACGTGTATAAACATGGAAATATCTACACCTCTATGTGAGTAAACATGGAAATATCTACACCGCTATCAGTATAAACATGGAAATATTGACACCGCTGTCTGTATAAATATGGAAATATCTACACCACTATCTCTATAAACATGGAAATATCTACACCGTTATCTGTATAAACAAAGAAATATCTCCAACGCTGTCTGTATGAACATGGAAACATCTACACCGCTAGCTGTATAAACATGGAATTATCTGCAGCGTTATCTGTATAAACATGGAAATATCTACACCTCAGTCTGTGCAAAGATGTTTATATCTACAATGCTATCTCTATAAACATGGAAATATCGACACTGCCATCTGTACCCACATGGAAATACCTACACAGTCATCTGTATAAACATGGAAATATCTACACCACTATCTGTATAAACATGGAAATAAATACACTGCCATCTGTATAAACATGGAATTATCTACACAGACTTCTCTATAACCATTGAAATATCTACACCGCTATCTGTATAAAGATGGAAGTAGCCTCACCGCTATCTGTATTAACATGGAAATATCTACACCGCCATCTGTGAAAACATGGAAATATCTACACTGTCATCTTTAGAAACATGTAAATATCTACACGTCCATCTGTAGAAACATGGAAATAACTACACTGCCATCTATATATACTTGGAATTATCTACACTGCCATCTGTATAAACATGGAAATATCTACACCGCTATCTCTGCAAACATGGAAATGTCTACACGGCTATCTGTATAAACATGGAAATATCTCCACCGCTATCTGTAGAAACATGGAAATATCTACATCGCTATCTGTATAAACTTGGAAATATCTCCACCGCTATCTCTATAAAGATGGAAATATCTACACTGCTATCTTTATAAACATGGAAATATCTACACCGCTATCTATATAAACATGGAAATATCTATAACACTATCTGTGTAAACATGGAAATATCTACACAGCTATCTGTGTAAACATGGAAATATGTACACAGGTCTCTGTGTAAAGATTGAAATATCTACAGCGCAATCTGTGCAAATATGGAAATATGTACACCGCTATCTCAGTAAACATGGAAATATCTACACTGCTATCTGTATAAACATTTAAATATCAACACCGCTATCTGTATAAACATGGAAATGTCTACACCACGATCTGTATAAACATGGAAATATCTACACAGCTATATGTATAAACATGGAAATATCTACACCGCTATCAGTATAAACATGGAAATATCTACACCGCTATCGGTATAAACATGGAAATATCTACACCATGACATGTATAAACATGGAAATATCTACACCGCCATGTGAATAAACATGGAAATATCTACACCGCTATCAGTAAAAACATGGAAATATCTACACCGCTATCTGTATAAACATGGAAATATCTACACCACGACATGTATAAACATGGAAATATCTACACCGCCATGTGTATAAACATGGAAATATCTACACCGCTATCAGTAAAAACATGGAAATATCGACACCGCTATCTGTATAAACATGGAAATATCTACACCACGACATGTATAAACATGGAAATATATACACCGCCATGTGTATAAACACGGAAATATCTACACCACCATCTGTGTAAACATGGATATATCTACACCGCTATCTGTATAAACATGGAAGTATCTACTCCGCTATCTGCATGCCCATGGAAATATCTACACCGCCATCTGTATAAACATGGAAATATCTACACGGCCATCTGTGAATACATGGAAATTTCAACACCGCCATCTGTACAAACGTGGAAATATCTACATCGGTATCTCTATAAACATGGAAATATCTGCACTGCCATCTGTAAAAACATGGAAATACGTATACAGTCATCTGTATAAACATGGAAATATCTACAATGCCTTCTGTATACACGTGGAAATATCTACACAGCCATCTGTAGAAACATGTAAATATCTACACTGCTATCTCTATAAACATGGAAATATCTACACCGACATCTCAATAAACATGAAAATATCTACACTGCCATCTCCATAAACATGGAACTAACTACTCCGCCATCTGTATAAACATAGAAACATCTAAACCGCCATCTGTGTGAATAAGGAAATATCTACAATGCCATTTGTATAAAGATATAAATATCTGCACTGCTATCTGTATAAACAAGGAAATATCTACACCACCATCTATATAAACATGGAAATATCTACACCGCCATCTGTATAAACATGGAAATATCTACAATGCCATCTGTAGAAAGATGGAAATATCCACACCGCAATATGTGTAAACATGGAAATATCTACACCGATATCTGTATAAACATGGAAATATCTACACCACGATCTGTATAAACATGGAAATATATACACCGCTATCTGTATAAACATGGAAATATCTGCACCGCTATCTCTATAAACATGGAAATATCTACAAAGCCATCCACATAAACATGGAAATACCTACACAGTCATGTGTAGGAACATGGAAACATCTACACTGCCATCTGTATAAACATAGAAATATCTACAAAGACCTCTGTATAAATATGGAAATATCTGCATCGGCATCTGTGTAAACATGGAAATATCTGCACCGCTATCTGCATAAACATGGAAATATCTACACCACTCTCTCTATAAACATGGAAATATGTACACCGCTATGTGTATAAACACGGAAATATCTACACCACCATCTGTGTAAACATGGAAATAACTACACCGCTATCTGTATAAACATGGAAATATCTACACCGCCATCTGCATGTCCATGGAAATATCTACGCCGCCATCTGTATAAACATGGAAATATCTACACGGCCATCTGTGTATAGATGGAAATATCAACACCGCCATCTCTATAAACATGAAAATATCTACACTGCCATCTCCATAAACATGGAAATAACTACTCCGCCATCTATATAAACATGGAATCACCTGCACTGCCATCAGTGTGAATAAGGAAATATCTACAATGCCATCTGTATAAAGATATAAATATCTGCACCGCGAACTGTATAAACTTGGAAAATCTACATAGCTATCTGTTTAAACATGGAAATATCTAAACAGCTATTCCTATAAACATGGAAATATCTACACCGCCATCTGTATAAACATGGAAATACCTACAAAGTCATCTGTATAAACATGGAAATATCTACACAGCCATCTGTATAAACATGGAAATATCTACACAGTCATCTGAATAAACATGGAAATATCTACACAGCCATCTGTATAAACATGGAAATATCTACACAGTCATCTGAATAAACATGGAAATATCTACACCACAATCTGTATAAACATGGAAATATCTACACAGCCATCTGTATAAACATGGAAATATCTACACAGTCATCTGAATAAACATGGAAATATCTACACCACAATCTGTATAAACATGGAAATACCTACAATACCATTTGTATACACATGGAAATATATACACAGACATCTGTATAAACATATAAATATCTACACCGCCATCTGTATAATCATGGAAATATCTACACTGCCATCTGCAGAAAGATGGAAATATCTACACCGCTATCTCTATAAACATGAAAATATCTACAATGCCATCTCCATAAAGATGGAAGTATCTACTCTGCCATGTGCATAAACACGGAAATATCTACACCACTATCTGTGTAAACATGGAAATATCTACACCGCTATCTGTTTAAACATGGAAATATCTACAACACCATCTGCATGTCCATGGAAATATCTACGCCGCCATCTATATAAACATGGAAATATCTACACGGCAATCTGTGAATAGATGGAAATATCAACACCGCCATCTGTAGAAACATGGAAATACCTACACCGCAATCTCTATAAACATGGAAATATCTGCACTGCCATCTGAAAAAACATGGAAATACGTATACAGTCATCTGTATAAACATGGAAATATCTACAATGCCATCTGTATACACATGGAAATATCTACACAGCCATCTGTAGAAACATGTAAATATCTACATTGCTATCTCTATAAACATGGAAATATCTACACCGCCATCTCTATAAACATGAAAATATCTACACCGCCATCTCTATAAACATGAAAATATCTACACTGCCATCTGCATAAACATGGAACTATCTACTCTGCCATCTGTATAAACATGGAAACATCTACAGCGCCATCTGAGTGAATAAGGAAATATCTACAATGCCATCTGTATAAAGATATAAATATCTGCACCGCGAGCTGTATAAACATGGAAATATCTACATCGCTATCTGTTTAAACGTGGAAATTCCAACACCGCTGTCGGTATAAACATGGAAATATCTACAACGCCATCTATATAAACATGGAAATATCTAAACCGCTATGTCTATAAACATGGAAATACCTACACTGCTATCTCTATAAACATGGAAATATCTACACCGCTATGTGTATAAACATGGAAATATATACACCACTATCTGTATAAACATGGAAATATCTACACCGCGATCTGTATAAACCTGGAAATATCTACACCGCGATCTGTATAAACTTGGAAATATCTTCAACACGATCTGCATAAACATGGAAATATCTACACCGCTATCTGTATAAACATGGTAATATCTACACCACCATCTATATAAACATGGAAATATCTACACCACCCTCTGTATAAACATGGAAATATCTACAATGCCATCTGTAGAAAGATGGATATATCTACACCGCAACAAATGTTAACATGGAAATATCTACACAGCTATCTCTATAAACATGGAAATAACTACACCGCCATCTGTATAAACATGGAAATACCTACAAAGTCATCTGTATAAACATGGAAATATCTACACAGCCATCTGTATAAACATGGAAATATCTACACAGCCATCTGTATATACATGGAAATAGCTACACCGCTACCTGTATAAACATGGAAATAGCTACACCGCTATTTGTATAAAAAAGGAAATATCTACACCGTGATCTGTATAAACATGGAAATATCTACACTGCCATCTCTATAAACATGGAAATATATACAGCCCTATCTGGATAAACATGGAAATAACTCCACAGCTATCTCTATAAACATCGAAATATCTACACCACCATCTGTATAAACATGGAAATACTTACAAAGTTCTCTGTATAAACATGGAAATATCTACACAGCTATGTTTATATATTTGGAAATATCTACACCGCTATCTATATAAACATGGAAATAACTACACCGCTATCTTTATAAACATGGAAATATCTACACAACCATCTACATATCCATGGAAATATCTGCGACACCATCTGTATAAACATGGAAATATCAACACGGTCATCTGTGTATAGATGGAAATATCAACACCGCCATCTGTACAAACATGGAAATATCTGCACCGCTATCTGTATAAACATGGAAATATCTACACCGCGGTCTGTATAAACATGGAAATATCTACACCGCTATCTGTATAAACATGGAAATATCTACACCGCTATCTGTATAAACATGGAAATACCTACACCGCTGTCTCTATAAACATGGAAATATTTACACCGCTATGTGTATAAACATGGAAATATCTCCACTGCTCTCTGTATAAACATGGAAATATCTCCACCGTTATCTGTATAAACATGGAAATATCTATAACACTATCTGTGTAAACATGGAAATATCTACACAGCTATCTGTGTAAACATGGAAATATGTACACAGGTCTCTGTGTAAAGATTGAAATATCTACAGCGCAATCTGTGCAAATATGGAAATATGTACACCGCTATCTCAGTAAACATGGAAATATCTACACTGCTATCTGTATAAACATTTAAATATCAACACCGCTATCTGTATAAACATGGAAATGTCTACACCACGATCTGTATAAACATGGAAATATCTACACAGCTATATGTATAAACATGGAAATATCTACACCGCTATCAGTATAAACATGGAAATATCTACACCGCTATCGGTATAAACATGGAAATATCTACACCATGACATGTATAAACATGGAAATATCTACACCGCCATGTGAATAAACATGGAAATATCTACACCGCTATCAGTAAAAACATGGAAATATCTACACCGCTATCTGTATAAACATGGAAATATCTACACCACGACATGTATAAACATGGAAATATCTACACCGCCATGTGTATAAACATGGAAATATCTACACCGCTATCAGTAAAAACATGGAAATATCGACACCGCTATCTGTATAAACATGGAAATATCTACACCACGACATGTATAAACATGGAAATATATACACCGCCATGTGTATAAACACGGAAATATCTACACCACCATCTGTGTAAACATGGATATATCTACACCGCTATCTGTATAAACATGGAAGTATCTACTCCGCTATCTGCATGCCCATGGAAATATCTACACCGCCATCTGTATAAACATGGAAATATCTACACGGCCATCTGTGAATACATGGAAATTTCAACACCGCCATCTGTACAAACGTGGAAATATCTACATCGGTATCTCTATAAACATGGAAATATCTGCACTGCCATCTGTAAAAACATGGAAATACGTATACAGTCATCTGTATAAACATGGAAATATCTACAATGCCTTCTGTATACACGTGGAAATATCTACACAGCCATCTGTAGAAACATGTAAATATCTACACTGCTATCTCTATAAACATGGAAATATCTACACCGACATCTCAATAAACATGAAAATATCTACACTGCCATCTCCATAAACATGGAACTAACTACTCCGCCATCTGTATAAACATAGAAACATCTAAACCGCCATCTGTGTGAATAAGGAAATATCTACAATGCCATTTGTATAAAGATATAAATATCTGCACTGCTATCTGTATAAACAAGGAAATATCTACACCACCATCTATATAAACATGGAAATATCTACACCGCCATCTGTATAAACATGGAAATATCTACAATGCCATCTGTAGAAAGATGGAAATATCCACACCGCAATATGTGTAAACATGGAAATATCTACACCGATATCTGTATAAACATGGAAATATCTACACCACGATCTGTATAAACATGGAAATATATACACCGCTATCTGTATAAACATGGAAATATCTGCACCGCTATCTCTATAAACATGGAAATATCTACAAAGCCATCCACATAAACATGGAAATACCTACACAGTCATGTGTAGGAACATGGAAACATCTACACTGCCATCTGTATAAACATAGAAATATCTACAAAGACCTCTGTATAAATATGGAAATATCTGCATCGGCATCTGTGTAAACATGGAAATATCTGCACCGCTATCTGCATAAACATGGAAATACCTACACCACTCTCTCTATAAACATGGAAATATGTACACCGCTATGTGTATAAACACGGAAATATCTACACCACCATCTGTGTAAACATGGAAATAACTACACCGCTATCTGTATAAACATGGAAATATCTACACGGCCATCTGCATGTCCATGGAAATATCTACGCCGCCATCTGTATAAACATGGAAATATCTACACGGCCATCTGTGTATAGATGGAAATATCAACACCGCCATCTCTATAAACATGAAAATATCTACACTGCCATCTCCATAAACATGGAAATAACTACTCCGCCATCTATATAAACATGGAATCACCTGCACTGCCATCAGTGTGAATAAGGAAATATCTACAATGCCATCTGTATAAAGATATAAATATCTGCACCGCGAACTGTATAAACTTGGAAAATCTACATAGCTATCTGTTTAAACATGGAAATATCTAAACAGCTATTCCTATAAACATGGAAATATCTACACCGCCATCTGTATAAACATGGAAATACCTACAAAGTCATCTGTATAAACATGGAAATATCTACACAGCCATCTGTATAAACATGGAAATATCTACACAGTCATCTGAATAAACATGGAAATATCTACACAGCCATCTGTATAAACATGGAAATATCTACACAGTCATCTGAATAAACATGGAAATATCTACACCACAATCTGTATAAACATGGAAATATCTACACAGCCATCTGTATAAACATGGAAATATCTACACAGTCATCTGAATAAACATGGAAATATCTACACCACAATCTGTATAAACATGGAAATACCTACAATACCATTTGTATACACATGGAAATATATACACAGACATCTGTATAAACATATAAATATCTACACCGCCATCTGTATAATCATGGAAATATCTACACTGCCATCTGCAGAAAGATGGAAATATCTACACCGCTATCTCTATAAACATGAAAATATCTACAATGCCATCTCCATAAAGATGGAAGTATCTACTCTGCCATGTGCATAAACACGGAAATATCTACACCACTATCTGTGTAAACATGGAAATATCTACACCGCTATCTGTTTAACCATGGAAATATCTACAACACCATCTGCATGTCCATGGAAATATCTACGCCGCCATCTATATAAACATGGAAATATCTACACGGCAATCTGTGAATAGATGGAAATATCAACACCGCCATCTGTAGAAACATGGAAATACCTACACCGCAATCTCTATAAACATGGAAATATCTGCACTGCCATCTGAAAAAACATGGAAATACGTATACAGTCATCTGTATAAACATGGAAATATCTACAATGCCATCTGTATACACATGGAAATATCTACACAGCCATCTGTAGAAACATGTAAATATCTACATTGCTATCTCTATAAACATGGAAATATCTACACCGCCATCTCTATAAACATGAAAATATCTACACCGCCATCTCTATAAACATGAAAATATCTACACTGCCATCTGCATAAACATGGAACTATCTACTCTGCCATCTGTATAAACATGGAAACATCTACAGCGCCATCTGAGTGAATAAGGAAATATCTACAATGCCATCTGTATAAAGATATAAATATCTGCACCGCGAGCTGTATAAACATGGAAATATCTACATCGCTATCTGTTTAAACGTGGAAATTCCAACACCGCTGTCGGTATAAACATGGAAATATCTACAACGCCATCTATATAAACATGGAAATATCTAAACCGCTATGTCTATAAACATGGAAATACCTACACTGCTATCTCTATAAACATGGAAATATCTACACCGCTATGTGTATAAACATGGAAATATATACACCACTATCTGTATAAACATGGAAATATCTACACCGCGATCTGTATAAACCTGGAAATATCTACACCGCGATCTGTATAAACTTGGAAATATCTTCAACACGATCTGCATAAACATGGAAATATCTACACCGCTATCTGTATAAACATGGTAATATCTACACCACCATCTATATAAACATGGAAATATCTACACCACCCTCTGTATAAACATGGAAATATCTACAATGCCATCTGTAGAAAGATGGATATATCTACACCGCAACAAATGTTAACATGGAAATATCTACACAGCTATCTCTATAAACATGGAAATAACTACACCGCCATCTGTATAAACATGGAAATACCTACAAAGTCATCTGTATAAACATGGAAATATCTACACAGCCATCTGTATAAACATGGAAATATCTACACAGCCATCTGTATATACATGGAAATAGCTACACCGCTACCTGTATAAACATGGAAATAGCTACACCGCTATTTGTATAAAAAAGGAAATATCTACACCGTGATCTGTATAAACATGGAAATATCTACACTGCCATCTCTATAAACATGGAAATATATACAGCCCTATCTGGATAAACATGGAAATAACTCCACAGCTATCTCTATAAACATCGAAATATCTACACCACCATCTGTATAAACATGGAAATACTTACAAAGTTCTCTGTATAAACATGGAAATATCTACACAGCTATGTTTATATATTTGGAAATATCTACACCGCTATCTATATAAACATGGAAATAACTACACCGCTATCTTTATAAACATGGAAATATCTACACAACCATCTACATATCCATGGAAATATCTGCGACACCATCTGTATAAACATGGAAATATCAACACGGTCATCTGTGTATAGATGGAAATATCAACACCGCCATCTGTACAAACATGGAAATATCTGCACCGCTATCTGTATAAACATGGAAATATCTACACCGCGGTCTGTATAAACATGGAAATATCTACACCGCTATCTGTATAAACATGGAAATATCTACACCGCTATCTGTATAAACATGGAAATACCTACACCGCTGTCTCTATAAACATGGAAATATTTACACCGCTATGTGTATAAACATGGAAATATCTCCACTGCTCTCTGTATAAACATGGAAATATCTCCACCGTTATCTGTATAAACATGGAAATATCTACAGCGCCATCTCTATAAACATTGAAATATCTCCACTGCCATCTGTAAAAACATGGAAATATCTACACCGCCAACTGTATAAACATGGAAATATCTACACCTCCATCTGTATAAACACGGAAATACCTACAATACCATCTGTATACACTTGGAAATGTCTACACACACATCTGTATAAATATGGAAATATCTACACGTCCCTCTGTATAAACATGGAAATATCTACACTGCCATCTGTAGAAAGATGGAAATATCTACACCGCTATCTCTATAAATATGGAAATATCTACACCGCCTTCTCTATATACATGAAAATATCTACACTGCCATCTCCATAAAGATGGAATTATCTACTCCGCCATGTGTATAAGCACGGAAATATCTGCACCACCATCTGTGTAAACATGGAAATATCTACACCGCTATCTGTATAAACATGGAAATATCTACACCGCCATCTGCATGTCCATGGAAATATCTACGCCGCCATCTGTATAAACATGGAAATATCTACAGCCCGATCTGTATAAACATGGAAATATCTACACCGCTATCTCTGTAAATATGGAAATATCTACACCGCCATCTGTATAAACATAGAAATATCTCCACAGCCATATGTATATACATGGAAATATCTACACCGCTATCTATATAAACATGGAAATAACTACACAGCTATCTGTATTAACATGGAAATATCTACACCACCATCTGTATAAACATGGAAATATCTACAATGCCATCTGCATACACATGGAAATACCTACACGACAATCTGTGTAAAGATGGAATTATCAACACCGCCATCTGTACAAACATGGAAATATTTACACCGCTATCTATATAAACATGGAAATACCTACACTTCAGTCTGTATAAACATGTAAATATCTACACCGGTATCTTTATAAACATGGAAATATCTACACCACGATCTGTATAAACATGGAAATATTTACACCGCTATCTGTATAAACAGGGAAATATCTGCACCGCTATCCCTATATACATGGAAATATCTACAAAGCCATCTGTATAAACATGGAAATACATACACAGTCATGTGTATAAACATGGAAATATCTACACCGCAATCTGTATAAACATGGAAATATCTACAATGCTATCTCTATAAATATGAAATATCTAAACCGCTATCTCTATAAAAATGGAAACCTCTACAATGCTATCTGTATAAAGATGGAAATATCCTCACTGCTATCTCTATGAACATGGATATATCTACACCGCTATCTCTATAAACATGGAAATATCTACACCGCCATCCCTATAAACATGGAAATATCTACACCGCCATCTGTATAAACATAGAAATATCTCCACAGCCATATGTATATACATGGAAATATCTACACCGCTATCTATATAAACATGGAAATAACTACACAGCTATCTGTATAAACATGGAAATATCTACACCGCCATCTACATATCCATGGAAATATCTGCGCTGCCATCTGTATAAACATGGAAATATCTACACGGTCATCTGTGTATAGATGGAAATATCAACACCGCCATCTGTACAAACATGGAAATATCTGCAACGCTATCAGTATAACCATGGAAATATCTACACCGCGGTCTGTATAAACATGGAAATATCTACACCGCTATCTGTATAAACATGGAAATATCTACAGCGCCATCTCTATAAACATTGAAACATCTACACTGCCATCTGTAAAAACATGGAAATATCTACACAGTCATCTGAATAAACTTGGAAATATCTACACCACCATCTCTATAAACATGGAAATACCTACAATACCATCTGTATACACTTGGAAATATCTACACAGACATCTGTATAAATATGGAAATATCTACACCTCCATCTGTATAAACAAGGTAATATCTACACTGCCATCTGTAGAAAGATGGAAATATCTACACCGCTATCTCTATAAATATGGAAATAAATACACCGCCATCTCTATAAACATGAAAATATCTACACTGCCATCTCCATAAAGATGGAAGTATCTACTCCGCCATGTGTATAAACACAGAAATATCTACACCACCATGTGTGAAAACATGGAAATATCTACAACGCTATCTTTATAAAGATGGAAATATCTACACCGACATCTGCATGTCCATGGAAATAGCTACGCGGCCATCTGTATAAACATGGAAATATCTACAAGGCCATCTGTGTATAGATGGAAATGTCAACACCGCCATCTGTACAAACATGGAAATATCTACACCGCTATCTCTATAAACATGGAAATATCTGCACTGCCATCTGTAAAAACATGGAAATACCTATACAGTCATCTGTATAAACATGGAAATATCTACAATGCCATCTGTATTCACATGGAAATATCTACACAGCCATCTGTATAAACATGTAAATATCTACACTGCTATCTCTATAAACATGGAAATATCTACACCGCCATCTCTATAAACATGAAAATATCTACACTGCCATCTCCATAAACATGGAACTAACTACTCCGCCTTCTGTGTAAACAAGGAAACATCTACACCGCCATCAATGTGAATAAGGAAATATATACAATGCCATCTTTATAAAGATATAAATATCTGCACCGCGAGCTGTATAAACATGGAAATATCTACAACGCCATTTATATAAACATGGAAATATCTACACCGCTATGTCTATAAACATGGAAATACCTACACCGCTATCTCTATAAACATGGAAATATCTACACCGCTATCTGTATAAACATGGAAATTTCTACACCGTTATGTGTATAAATATGGAAATATCAACACCGCTTTCTCTATAAACATGGAAATATCTACACCGCCATCTGTATAAACATGGAAATACCTATACAGTCATCTGTGTAAACATGGAAAATCTACACCACCATCTGTATAAACATGGAAACATCTACACCGCCATCTGTGTGAATAAGGAAATATCTACAAAGCCATCTGTATAAAGATATAAATATCTGCACCGCGAGCTGTATAAACATGGAAGTATCTACATCGCTATCTGTATAAACGTGAAATACCAACACCGCTATAGGTATAAACATGGAAATATCTACAACGCCATCTATATAAACATGGAAATATCTACACCGCTATGTCTATAAACATTGAAATAACTACACCGCTATCTGTATAAACATGGAAATATCTACACCACTATCTATATAAACATGGAAATATCTACACCGCCATCTGTATAAACATGGAAATATCTACAATGACATCTGTAGAAAGATGGAAATATGTACACCGCAATATGTGTAAACATGGAAATATCCACACCGATATCTGTAAAAACATGGAAATATCTACACCGCTATTTGTATAAACATGGAAATATCTACACCGCGATCTGTATAAACATGGAAATATCTACACCGCGATCTGTATATACATGGAAATTCCTACAAAGTCATCTGTATAAACATGGAAATATCTACAAAGACATCTGTATAAACATGGATATATCTACACAGCCATCTGTATATACATGGAAATATCTACAACGCTATCTGTATAAACATGGAAATAACTACACCGCTATTTGTATAAACAAGGAAATATCTACACTGTGATCTGTATAAACATGGAAATAATTACACCGCTATCTGTATAAACATGAAAATTTCTACACCTTTATCTGTATAAATATGGAAATATCTACACCGCTATCTTTGTAAACATGGAAATATCTACACCGCCACCTGTATATACATGGAAATACCAATACAGTCATCTGTGTAAACATGGAAATATCTACACCACCATCTGTATAAACATGGAAATATCTACAATGCCATCTGTATACACATGGAAATACCTACACGGCAATCTGTGTATAGATGGAAACAACAACACCGCCATCTGTACCAACTTGGAAATATCTACACTGCTATCTCTATAAACATGGAAATATCTACACTGTGGTCTGTATAAACATGGAAATATCTTCACCGGTATCTGTATAAACATGGAAATATCTACATCACGATCTGTATAAACAAGGAAATATATACACCGCTATCTGTATAAACATGGAAATATCTGCACCGCTATCTCTATAGACATGGAAATATCTACAAAGCCATCTGTATAAACTTGGAAATACCAACACAGTCATGTGTAGGCACATGGAAATATCTTCACTGCCATCTGTATAAACATAGAAATATCTACACAGCCCTCTGTATAAATATGGAGATACCTGCATAGGCATCTGTATAAAGATGGAAATATCTGCACCGCTGTCTGTATAAACATGGAAATACCGACACCACTGTCTCTGTAAACATGCAAATATGTACATGGCTATGTGTATAAACATGGAAATAACTCCACTGCTGTCTGTATAAACATGGAAATATCTCCACCGTTATCTGTATAATCATGGAAATATCTATAGCGCCATCTCTATAAACATTGAAATATCTACACTGCCATCTGTAAAAACATGGAAATATCTACACAGTCATCTGAATAAACATGGAAATATCTACAAAACCATCTGTATAAACATGGAAATACCTACAATACCATCTGTATAAACATGGAAATATCTACACAGACATCTGTATATATATGGAAATATCTACGCCGCCATCTGTATAAACATGGAAATATCTACACCGCCATAAGTATAAACATGGAAATATCTACACAGCTATCTGTATAAACATGGAAATATCTATACCGTGATCTGTGTAAACATGGAAATATCTACACCGGAATCTGTATAAACATGGAAATATCTAGACCGCTATCTGTGTAAACATGGAAATATCTACACAGCTATCTCTATAAACATGGAAATATCTACACCGCCATCTGTATAAACATGGAAATATCTGCACCGTTGTCTGTATAAACATGGAAATACCGACATCGCTGTCTCTATAAACATGGAAATATGTCCAAGGCTATGTGTTTAAACATGGAAATATCTCCACTGCTGTCTGTATAAACATGGAAATATCTCCACCGTTATCTGAATAAACAAGGAAATATCTACAGCGCCATCTCTATAAACATTGAAATATCTACACTGCCATCTGTAAAAACATGGAAATATCTACACAGTCATCTGAATAAACTTGGAAATATCTACACCACCATCTGTATAAACATGGAAATACCTACAATACCATCTGTATAGACATGGAAATATCTACACAGACATCTGTACAAATATGGAAATATCTTCACCTCCATCTGTATAAACATGGAAATATTTACACTGCCATCTGTATAAACATGGAATTATCTTCACCACGATCTGTATAAACATGGAAATATCTACACCGCTATCTGTATAAACATGGTGATACCTACACCATCATCTATATAAACATGGAAATATCTACACCGCCATCTGTATAAACATGGAAATATCTACACCGCTATCTCAGTAAACATGGAAATATCTACACTGCTATCTGTATAAACAAGGAAATATCAACACCGCTATCTGTATAAACATGGAAATGTCTACACCACGATCTGTGTAAACATGGAAATATCTGCACCGCTATATGTATAAACATGGAAATATCTACACCGCTATCTGTATAAACATGGAAGTAGCCACACCGCTATCTGTATAAACATGGAAATATCTACACCACGACGTGTATAAACATGGAAATATCTACACCGCTATGTGAATAAACATGGAAATATCTACACCGCTATCAGTATAAACATGGAAATATTGACACCGCTATCTGTATAAATATGGAAATATCTACACCACTATCTCTATAAACATGGAAATATCTACACCGTTATCTGTATAAACAAAGAAATATCTCCACCGCTGTCTGTATGAACATTGAAACATCTACACCGCTAGATGTATAAACATGGAATTATCTGCAGCGTTATCTGTATAAACATGGAAATATCTACACTGCAGTCTGTGCAAAGATGGAAATATCTACAATGCTATCTCAATAAACATGGAAATATCAACACCGTCATCTGTACACACATGGAAATACCTACACAGTCATCTGTACAAACATGGAAATATCTACACCACTATGTGCATAAACATGGAAATACCTACACTGCCATCTGTATAAACATGGAATTATCTACACAGACATCTCTATAAACATTGAAATATCTACACCGCTATCTGTATAAACATTGAAATATCTACACTGCCATCTGTGTATACCTGGAAATATCTACACTGCCATCTGTATAAACATGGAAATATCTAAACCGCTATCTCTATAAACATGGAAATGTCTACACGGCTATCTGTATAAACATGGAAATATCTCAACCGCTATCTGTAGAAACATGGAAATATCTACATCGCTATATGTATAAACATGGAAATATCTCCAGCGCTATCTCTATAAAGATGGAAATATCTACACCGCTATCTTTATAAACATGGAAATATCTACACCGCTATCTGTATAAACATGGAAATATCTATAACACTATCTGTGTAAACATGGAAATATCTACACAGCTATCTGTGTAAACATGGAAATATGTACACAGGTCTCTGTGTAAAGATGGAAATATCTACACCGCAATCTGTGCAAATATGGAAATATCTACACCGCTATCTCAGTAAACATGGAAATATCTACACCGCTATCTGTATAAACATGGAAATATCAACACCGCTATCTGTATAAACATGGAAATGTCTACACCACGATCTGTATAAACATGGAAATATCTACACCGCTATATGTATAAACATGGAAATATCGACACTGCTATCAGTATAAACATGGAAATATCTACACCGCTATCTGTATAAACATGGAAATATCTACACCACGACATGTATAAACATGGAAATATCTACACCGCCATGTGAACAAACATGGAAATATCTACACCGCTATCAGTAAAAACATGGAAATATCGACACCGCTATCTCTATAAACATGGAAATGTCTACACGGCTATCTGTATAAACATGGAAATATCTCAACCGCTATCTGTAGAAACATGGAAATATCTACATCGCTATATGTATAAACATGGAAATATCTCCAGCGCTATCTCTATAAAGATGGAAATATCTACACCGCTATCTCAGTAAACATGGAAATATCTACACCGCTATCTGTATAAACATGGAAATATCAGCACTGCTATCTGTATAAACATGGAAATGTCTACACCACGATCTGTATAAACATGGAAATATCTACCCCGCTATATGTATAAACATGGAAATATCGACACCGCTATCAGTATAAACATGGAAATATCTACACCGCTATCTGTATAAATATGGAAATATCTACACCACGACATGTATAAACATGGAAATATCTACACCGCCATGTGAACAAACATGGAAATATCTACACCGCTATCAGTAAAAACATGGAAATATCGACACTGCTATCTGTATAAATATGGAAATATCTACACCACTATCTCTATAAACATGGAAATATCCACCCCGTTATCTGTATAAACAAAGAAATATCTCCACCGCTTCTGTATGAACATGGAAACATCTACACTGCTAGCTGCATAAACATGGAATTATCTGCAGCGTTATCTGTATAAACATGGAAATAACTACACCGCAGTCTGTGCAAAGATGGAAATATCTACAATGCTATCTCAATAAACATGGAAATATCGACACCGCCATCTGTACACACATGGAAATACCTACCCAGTCATCTGTATAAACATGGAAATATCTACACCAGTATCTGTATAAACATGGAAATATCTACACTGCCATCTGTATAAACATGGAATTACCTACAAAGACATCTCTCTAATCATTGAAATATCTACACCGCTATCTGTATAAACATGGAAGTAGCCACACCGCTATCTGTATAAACATGGAAATATCTACACCGCTATCTGTATAAACATGGAAATATCTACACCACGACGTGTATAAACATGGAAATATCTACACCGCTATGTGAATAAACATGGAAATATTGACACCGCTATCTGTATAAATATGGAAATATCTACACCACTATCTCTATAAACATGGAAATATCTACACCGTTATCTGTATAAACAAAAAATATCTCCACCGCTGTCTGTATGAACATGGAGACATCTACACCGCTAGCTGTATAAACATGGAATTATCTGCAGCCTTATCTGTATAAACATGGAAATATCTACACCGCAGTCTGTGCAAAGATGGAAATATCTACAATGCTATCTCAATAAACATGGAAATATCGACACCGCCATCTGTACACACATGGAAATACCTACACAGTCATCTGTATAAACATGGAAATATCTACACCACTATCTGTATAAACATGGAAATAACTACACTGCCGTCTGTATAAACATGGAATTACCTACACAGACATCTCTATAATCATTGAAATATCTACACCGCTATCTGTATAAACATGGAAGTAGCCACACCGCTATCTGCATAAACATGGAAATATCTACACCGCTATCTGTATAAACAAGGAAATATCTACACCACGACGTGTATAAACATGGAAATATCTACATTGCTATGTGAATAAACATGGAAATATCTACACCGCTATCAGTATAAACATGGAAATATTGACACCGCTATCTGTATAAATATGGAAATATCTACACCACTATCTCTATAAACATGGAAATATCTACACCGTTATCTGTATAAACAAAGAAATATCTCCACCGCTGTCTGTATGAACATGGAGACATTTACACCGCTAGCTGTATAAACATGGAATTATCTGCAGCGTTATCTGTATAAACATGGAAATATCTACACCGCAGTCTGTGCAAAGATGGAAATATCTACAATGCTATCTCAATAAACATGGAAATATCGACACCGCCATCTGAACACACATGGAAATACCTACACAGCCATCTGTATAAACATGGAAATATCTACAACACTATCTGTATAAACATGGAAATACCTACACTGCCATCTGTATAAACATGGAATTATCTACACAGACATCTCTATAACCATTGAAAAATCTACACCGCTATCCGTGTAAACATGGAAGTAGCCACACCGCTATCAGTATAAACATGGAAATATCTACACCGCCATCTGTGAAAACATGGAAATATCTACACTGTCATCTTTATAAACATGGAAATACCTACACGTCCATGTGTATCAACATGGAAATATCTACACTGCCATCTGTATATACCTGGAAATATCTACACTGCCATCTGTATAAACATGGAAATATCTACACCGCTATCTCTATAAACATGGAAATGTCTACACGGCTATCTGTATAAACATGGAAATATCTCCACCGCTATCTGTAGAAACATGGAAATATCTACATCGCTATCTGTATAAACATGGAAATATCTCCACCGCTATCCCTATAAAGATGGAAATATCTACACCGCTATCTTTATAAATATGGAAATATCTACACTGCTGTCTGTATAAACATGGAAATATCTATAACACTATCTGTGTAAACATGGAAATATCTACACAGTTATCTGCGTAAACATGGAAATATGTACACAGGTCTCTGTGTAAAGATGGAAATATCTACACCGCAATCTGTGCAAATATGGAAATATCTACACCGCTATCTCAGTAAACATGGAAATATCTACACTGCTATCTGTATAAACATGGAAATATCAACACCGCTATCTGTATAAACATGGAAATGTCTACACCACGATCTGTATAAACATGGAAATATCTACACCGCTATATGTATAAACATGGAAATATCTACACCGCTATCAGTATAAACATGGAAATATCTACACCGCTATCTGTATAAACATGGAAATATCTACACCACGACATGTATAAACATGGAAATATCTACACCGCCATGTGAACAAACATGGAAATATCTACATCGCTATCAGTAAAAACATGGAAATATCGACACCGCTATCTCTATAAACATGGAAATGTCTACACGTCTATCTGTATAAACATGGAAATATCTCAACCGCTATCTGTAGAAACATGGAAATATCTACATCGCTATATGTATAAACATAGAAATATCTCCAGCGCTATCTCTATAAAGATGGAAATATCTACACCGCTATCTTTATAAACATGGAAATATCTACACCGCTATCTGTATAAACATGGAAATATCTATAACACTATCTGTGTAAACATGGAAATATCTACACAGCTATCTGTGTAAACATGGAAATATGTACACAGGTCTCTGTGTAAAGATGGAAATATCTACACCGCAATCTGTGCAAATATGGAAATATCTACACCGCTATCTCTGTAAACATGGAAATATCTACACCGCTATCTGTATAAACATGGAAATATCAACACCGCTATCTGTATAAACATGGAAATGTCTACACCACGATCTGTATAAACATGGAAATATCTACCCCGCTATATGTATAAACATGGAAATATCGACACCGCTATCAGTATAAACATGGAAATATCTACACCGCTACCTGTATAAATATGGAAATATCTACACCACGACATGTATAAACATGGAAATATCTACACCGCCATGTGAACAAACATGGAAATATCTACACCGCTATCAGTAAAAACATGGAAATATCGACACTTCTATCTGTATAAATATGGAAATATCTACACCACTATCTCTATAAACATGGAAATATCCACCCCGTTATCTGTATAAACAAAGAAATATCTCCACCGCTTCTGTATGAACATGGAAACATCTACACTGCTAGCTGCATAAACATGGAATTATCTGCAGCGTTATCTGTATAAACATGGAAATAACTACACCGCAGTCTGTGCAAAGATGGAAATATCTACAATGCTATCTCAATAAACATGGAAATATCGACACCGCCATCTGTACACACATGGAAATACCTACCCAGTCATCTGTATAAACATGGAAATATCTACACCACTATCTGTATAAACATGGCAATATCTACACTGCCATCTGTATAAACATGGAATTACCTACAAAGACATCTCTCTAATCATTGAAATATCTACACCGCTATCTGTATAAACATGGAAGTAGCCACACCGCTATCTGTATAAATATGGAAATATCTACACCACTATCTCTATAAACATGGAAATATCTACACCGTTATCTGTATAAACAAAAAATATCTCCACCGCTGTCTGTATGAACATGGAGACATCTACACCGCTAGCTGTATAAACATGGAATTATCTGCAGCCTTATCTGTATAAACATGGAAATATCTACACCGCAGTCTGTGCAAAGATGGAAATATCTACAATGCTATCTCAATAAACATGGAAATATCGACACCGCCATCTGTACACACATGGAAATACCTACACAGTCATCTGTATAAACATGGAAATATCTACACCACTATCTGTATAAACATGGAAATAACTACACTGCCGTCTGTATAAACATGGAATTACCTACACAGACATCTCTATAATCATTGAAATATCTACACCGCTATCTGTATAAACATGGAAGTAGCCACACCGCTATCTGTATAAACATGGAAATATCTACACCGCTATCTGTATAAACATGGAAATATCTACACCACGACGTGTATAAACATGGAAATATCTACATTGCTATGTGAATAAACATGGAAATATCTACACCGCTATCAGTATAAACATGGAAATATTGACACCGCTATCTGTATAAATATGGAAATATCTACACCACTATCTCTATAAACATGGAAATATCTACACCGTTATCTGTATAAACATGGAAATATCTCCACTCCCATCTGTATAAAGATGGAAATATCTACACCGCGATCAGTATAAACATGGAAATATCTACACCGCCCTCTGAATAAACATGGAAATATCTACACGGCTATCTCTATCAATATGGAAATATATACACCGCTTTCTCTATAAACATGGAAATATCTATGCCGCCATCTGTATAAACATGGAAATATCTACACAGTCATCTGAGTAAACATGGAAATATCTGCACCACCATCTCTATAAACATGGAAATATCTAGACTGCCATCTGTATAAACATGGAAATATGTACACATCCATCTGCATAAACATGGAAATAACTACACCGCTATCTCTATTCAGATGGAAATAATTACACAGCTATCTCTGTAAACATGGAAATATCTACACCGCCATCTCTATAAACCTGGAAATATCTACACTGACATATTTATAAACATGAAAATATCTACATCGCCATCTCCATAAACATGGAACTATCTACACCACCATCTGTGTAAAAATGGAAATATCTAAACCGCTATCTGTATGAACATGGACATATCTACACTGCCATCTTTATAAAGATGGAAATATCTACACCGCGAGCAGTATAAACATGGAAATATCTACACCGCTATCTGTATAAACATGGAAATACCAACACTGCTATCTGTATAAACATGGAAATATCTAAACCACTATCTGTATAAACATGGAAATATCTACACCACTATCTCTATAAACATGGAAATATCTGCAATGCCATCTCTATAAACATGGAATTATCTACACCACTATCTCTATAAACATAGAAATATCTACACCGTCGTCTCTATAAACATGGAAATATGTACACCACTATCTCTATAAACGTGGAAATATCTACACCGCCATCTGTATAAACATGGAAATATCTATGCCGCCGTCTGTATAAACATAGAAATATCTACACTGCCATCGGTGGAAAGATGGAAATGTCTACACCGCGATCTGTATAAACTTGGAAATATCTACACCGCTACTTGTATAAACATGGAAATATCTACACCGCTATCTATATAAAGATGGAAACATCTACACCACGATCTCTATATAAATGGAAATATCTTCACTGCTATCTGTATAAAGATGCAAATATCTACAATGCTATCTGTGTAAACATGGAAATATCTACACCGCTATCAGTGTAAACATTGAAATATCTACACTGCCATCTGTGTAAAGATGGAAATATCTTCACTGCAATCTGTGCAAAGGTGGAAATATCTACACCGCTATCTTTTTAAAGTAGGAAATATCTACACCGCAATCTGTGTAAACATGGTAATATCTACACCACTCTCTGTATAAGCATGAAAATAGCTACACTGCTATCTGTATAAACATGGAAATAACTACACCGCAGTCTGTGCAAAGATGGAAATATCTACAATGCTATCTCAATAAACATGGAAATATCGACACCGCCATCTGTACACACATGGAAATACCTACCCAGTCATCTGTAAAAACATGGAAATATCTACACCACTATCTGTATAAACATGGAAATATCTACACTGCCATCTGTATAAACATGGAATTACCTACAAAGACATCTCTCTAATCATTGAAATATCTACACCGCTATCTGTATAAACATGGAAGTAGCCACACCGCTATCTGTATAAACATGGAAATATCTACACCGCTATCTGTATAAACATGGAAATATCTACACCACGACGTGTATAAACATGGAAATATCTACACCGCAGTCTGTGCAAAGATGGAAATATCTACAATGCTATCTCAATAAACATGGAAATATCGACACCGCCATCTGTACACACATGGAAATACCTACACAGTCATCTGTATAAACATGGAAATATCTACACCACTATCTGTATAAACATGGAAATAACTACACTGCCGTCTGTATAAACATGGAATTACCTACACAGACATCTCTATAATCATTGAAATATCTACACCGCTATCTGTATAAACATGGAAGTAGCCACACCGCTATCTGTATAAACATGGAAATATCTACACCGCTATCTGTATAAACAAGGAAATATCTACACCACGACGTGTATAAACATGGAAATGTCTACATTGCTATGTGAATAAACATGGAAATATCTACACCGCTATCAGTATAAACATGGAAATATTGACACCGCTATCTGTATAAATATGGAAATATCTACACCACTATCTCTATAAACATGGAAATATCTACACCGTTATCTGTATAAACAAAGAAATATCTCCACCGCTGTCTGTATGAACATGGAGACATTTACACCGCTAGCTGTATAAACATGGAATTATCTGCAGCGTTATCTGTATAAACATGGAAATATCTACACCGCAGTCTGTGCAAAGATGGAAATATCTACAATGCTATCTCAATAAACATGGAAATATCGACACCGCCATCTGAACACACATGGAAATACCTACACAGCCATCTGTATAAACATGGAAATATCTACACCACTATCTGTATAAACATGGAAATACCTACACTGCCATCTGTATAAACATGGAATTATCTACACAGACATCTCTATAACCATTGAAAAATCTACACCGCTATCCGTATAAACATGGAAGTAGCCACACCGCTATCAGTATAAACATGGAAATATCTACACCGCCATCTGTGAAAACATGGAAATATCTACACTGTCATCTTTATAAACATGGAAATACCTACACGTACATGTGTATCAACATGGAAATATCTACACTGCCATCTGTATATACCTGGAAATATCTACACTGCCATCTGTATAAACATGGAAATATCTACACCGCTATCTCTATAAACATGGAAATGTCTACACGGCTATCTGTATAAACATGGAAATATCTCCACCGCTATCTGTAGAAACATGGAAATATCTACATCGCTATCTGTATAAACATGGAAATATCTCCACCGCTATCCCTATAAAGATGGAAATATCTACACCGCTATCTTTATAAATATGGAAATATCTACACTGCTGTCTGTATAAACATGGAAATATCTATAACACTATCTGTGTAAACATGGAAATATCTACACAGTTATCTGCGTAAACATGGAAATATGTACACAGGTCTCTGTGTAAAGATGGAAATATCTACACCGCAATCTGTGCAAATATGGAAATATCTACACCGCTATCTCAGTAAACATGGAAATATCTACACTGCTATCTGTATAAACATGGAAATATCAACACCACTATCTGTATAAACATGGAAATGTCTACACCACGATCTGTATAAACATGGAAATATCTACACCGCTATATGTATAAACATGGAAATATCTACACCGCTATCAGTATAAACATGGAAATATCTACACCGCTATCTGTATAAACATGGAAATATCTACACCACGACATGTATAAACATGGAAATATCTACACCGCCATGTGAACAAACATGGAAATATCTACATCGCTATCAGTAAAAACATGGAAATATCGACACCGCTATCTCTATAAACATGGAAATGTCTACACGGCTATCTGTATAAACATGGAAATATCTCAACCGCTATCTGTAGAAACATGGAAATATCTACATCGCTATATGTATAAACATGGAAATATCTCCAGCGCTATCTCTATAAAGATGGAAATATCTACACCGCTATCTTTATAAACATGGAAATATCTACACCGCTATCTGTATAAACATGGAAATATCTATAACACTATCTGTGTAAACATGGAAATATCTACACAGCTATCTGTGTAAACATGGAAATATGTACACAGGTCTCTGTGTAAAGATGGAAATATCTACACCGCAATCTGTGCAAATATGGAAATATCTACACCGCTATCTCTGTAAACATGGAAATATCTACACCGCTATCTGTATAAACATGGAAATATCAACACCGCTATCTGTATAAACATGGAAATGTCTACACCACGATCTGTATAAACATGGAAATATCTACCCCGCTATATGTATAAACATGGAAATATCGACACCGCTATCAGTATAAACATGGAAATATCTACACCGCTATCTGTATAAATATGGAAATATCTACACCACGACATGTATAAACATGGAAATATCTACACCGCCATGTGAACAAACATGGAAATATCTACACCGCTATCAGTAAAAACATGGAAATATCGACACTTCTATCTGTATAAATATGGAAATATCTACACCACTATCTCTATAAACATGGAAATATCCACCCCGTTATCTGTATAAACAAAGAAATATCTCCACCGCTTCTGTATGAACATGGAAACATCTACACTGCTAGCTGCATAAACATGGAATTATCTGCAGCGTTATCTGTATAAACATGGAAATAACTACACCGCAGTCTGTGCAAAGATGGAAATATCTACAATGCTATCTCAATAAACATGGAAATATCGACACCGCCATCTGTACACACATGGAAATACCTACCCAGTCATCTGTATAAACATGGAAATATCTACACCACTATCTGTATAAACATGGAAATATCTACACTGCCATCTGTATAAACATGGAATTACCTACAAAGGCATCTCTCTAATCATTGAAATATCTACACCGCTATCTGTATAAACATGGAAGTAGCCACACCGCTATCTGTATAAATATGGAAATATCTACACCACTATCTCTATAAACATGGAAATATCTACACCGTTATCTGTATAAACAAAAAATATCTCCACCGCTGTCTGTATGAACATGGAGACATCTACACCGCTAGCTGTATAAACATGGAATTATCTGCAGCCTTATCTGTATAAACATGGAAATATCTACACCGCAGTCTGTGCAAAGCTGGAAATATCTACAATGCTATCTCAATAAACATGGAAATATCGACACCGCCATCTGTACACACATGGAAATACCTACACAGTCATCTGTATAAACATGGAAATATCTACACCACTATCTGTATAAACATGGAAATAACTACACTGCCGTCTGTATAAACATGGAATTACCTACACAGACATCTCTATAATCATTGAAATATCTACACCGCTATCTGTATAAACATGGAAGTAGCCACACCGCTATCTGTATAAACATGGAAATATCTACACCGCTATCTGTATAAACATGGAAATATCTACACCACGACGTGTATAAACATGGAAATATCTACATTGCTATGTGAATAAACATGGAAATATCTACACCGCTATCAGTATAAACATGGAAATATTGACACCGCTATCTGTATAAATATGGAAATATCTACACCACTATCTCTATAAACATGGAAATATCTACACCGTTATCTGTATAAACATGGAAATATCTCCACTCCCATCTGTATAAAGATGGAAATATCTACACCGCGATCAGTATAAACATGGAAATATCTACACCGCCCTCTGAATAAACATGGAAATATCTACACGGCTATCTCTATCAATATGGAAATATATACACCGCTTTCTCTATAAACATGGAAATATCTATGCCGCCATCTGTATAAACATGGAAATATCTACACAGTCATCTGAGTAAACATGGAAATATCTGCACCACCATCTCTATAAACATGGAAATATCTAGACTGCCATCTGTATAAACATGGAAATATGTACACATCCATCTGCATAAACATGGAAATCACTACACCGCTATCTCTATTCAGATGGAAATAATTACACAGCTATCTCTATAAACATGGAAATATCTACACCGCCATCTCTATAAACCTGGAAATATCTACACTGACATATTTATAAACATGAAAATATCTACATCGCCATCTCCATAAACATGGAACTATCTACACCACCATCTGTGTAAAAATGGAAATATCTAAACCGCTATCTGTATGAACATGGACATATCTACACTGCCATCTGTACAAAGATGGAAATATCTACACCGCGAGCAGTATAAACATGGAAATATCTACACCGCTATCTGTATAAACATGGAAATACCAACACTGCTATCTGTATAAACATGGAAATATCTAAACCACTATCTGTATAAACATGGAAATATCTACACCACTATCTCTATAAACATGGAAATATCTGCAATGCCATCTCTATAAACATGGAATTATCTACACCACTATCTCTATAAACATAGAAATATCTACACCGTCGTCTCTATAAACATGGAAATATGTACACCACTATCTCTATAAACGTGGAAATATCTACACCGCCATCTGTATAAACATGGAAATATCTATGCCGCCGTCTGTATAAACATAGAAATATCTACACTGCCATCGGTGGAAAGATGGAAATGTCTACACCGCGATCTGTATAAACTTGGAAATATCTACACCGCTACTTGTATAAACATGGAAATATCTACACCGCTATCTATATAAACATGGAAACATCTACACCACGATCTCTATATAAATGGAAATATCTTCACTGCTATCTGTATAAACATGCAAATATCTACAATGCTATCTGTGTAAACATGGAAATATCTACACCGCTATCAGTGTAAACATTGAAATATCTACACTGCCATCTGTGTAAAGATGGAAATATCTTCACTGCAATCTGTGCAAAGGTGGAAATATCTACACCGCTATCTTTGTAAAGTAGGAAATATCTACACCGCAATCTGTGTAAACATGGTAATATCTACACCACTCTCTGTATAAGCATGGAAATAGCTACACTGCTATCTGTATAAACATGGAAATATCTACACCGCCATCTGTAAAAACGTGGAAATATCTACACCACCATCTGAATAAACATGGAAATATCTACACCGCTATCTGTATAAACAAGCAAATATCTACAGCGCTATCTATATAAACATGGAAATATCTCCACCGCTATCTGCATAGACATGGAAATATCTACACCGCTACCTTTATAAACATGGAAATATCTACACTGCAATCTCTATAAACATGGAAACACCTACAACAGTATCTGTGTAAACATGGGAATATCTTCACAGCTGTCAGTGTAAATATGGAAATATGTACACCGCAGTCTGTGTGAATATGGAAATATCTACACCTCTTTCTCTGTAAACATGGAAATATCTACACCACTCTCTGTATAAACATGGAAATATCTACACCGCTAACACTATAAACATGGAAATATCTACACCGGTATCTCTATAAGTATGGACATATCTACACCACTATCTGTATAAACAAGGAAATAACTCCACCGCTATCTGTATAAACATTGAAACATCTACAAAGCTATATCTATAAATATGGAATTATCTACACCGCTATCTGTTTAAACATGGAAATGTCTACAACGCTATCTGTGTAAACATGGAAGTATCTACACCGTTATCTGTGTAAACATGGAAATATCTGCACCACAATGTGTGCAAAGATGGAAATATATACAACGCTATCTCTATTAACATGGAAATATCTGCACCGCTATCTGTATAAACATGGAAATATCTACACCGCTATCTCTATAATCATGGAAATATCTCCACCGCCATCTGTATAAACATGGAAATATCTACAGCGCCATCTTTATAAACATTGAAATATCTAAACTGTCATCTGTCAAAACATGGAAATATCTACACAGTCATCTGAATAAACATGGAAATATCTACAACAGCATCTGTATAAACATGGATATAACTACAATACCATCTGTATACACATGTTAATATCTACACAGACATCTGTATAAATATGGAAATATCTACACCGCCATCTGTATAAACATGGCAATATCTACACTGCCATCTGTAGAAAGATGGAAATATCTACACCGCTATCTCTATAAATATGGAAATATCTACACTGCCATCTCTATAAACATGAAAATATCTACACTGCCATCTCCATAAAGATGGAAGTATCTACTCCGCCATGTATATAAACCCGGAAATATCTAAACCACCATCTGTGAAAACATGGAAATATCTACACCGCAATCTGTATAAACATGGAAATATCTACATTGCCATCTGCATGTTCATGGAAATATCTACGCCGCCATCTGTATAAACATGGAAATATCTACACGGCCATCTGTGTATAGATGGAAATATCAACACCACCATCTGTACAAACATGGAAATATCTACACTGCTATCTCTATAAACATGGAAATATCTGCACTGCCATCTGTAAAAACATGGAAATACCTATGCAGTCATCTGTATAAACATGGAAATATCTACAATGCCATCTGTATACACATGGAAATAACTTTACAGTCATCTGTATAAACATGGAAATATCTACAATCCCATCTGTATACACATGGAAATATCTACACAGCCATCTGTATAAACATGTAAATATTTACATTGCTATCTCTATAAACATGGAAATATCTACACCGACATCTCTATAAACATGAAAATATCTACACTGCCATCTCCATAAACAAGGAACTAAATACTCCGCCATCTGTAGTAACATGGAAACATCTACACCGCCATCAGTGTGAATAAGGAAATATCTACAATGCCACATGTATAAAAATATAAATATCTGCACCGCGAGCTGTATAAACATGGAAATATCTACATCGCTATCTGTATAAATGTGGAAATACCAACACCGCTATCGGTATAATCATGGAAATATCTACAACGCCATCTATATAAACATGGAAATATCTACACCGCTATGTCTATAAACATGGAAATACCTACACCGCTATCTCTATATACATGGAAATATCTACACCGCTATCTGTATAAACATGGAAATATCTACACCGCTATCTGTATAAACATGGAAATATCTACACCGCTATCTGTATAAACATGGAAATATCTACACCGCGATCTGTATAAACATGGAAATATCTACACCCCGATCTGTATAAACATGGAAATACCTTCACGAGGATCTGTATAAACATGGAAATATCTACACCGCTATCTGTATAAACATGGTTATATCTAAACCACCATCTTTATAAACATGGAAATATCTACGCCGCCATCTGTATAAACATGGAAATATCTACAATGCCATCTGTAGAAAGATGGAAATATCTACACCGCAGTCTGTGTAAACATGGAAATATCTACACCAATATCTGTAAAAACATTGAAATATCTACACCGCTATCTGTATAAACATGGAAATATCTACACCGCGATCTGTATAAACATGGAAGTATCTACAGCGCCTTCTCTATAAACATTGAAATATCTACACTGCCATCTGTAAAAATATGGAAATATCTACACATTCATCTGAATAAACATGGAAATACCTACAATGACATCTGTAGAAAGATGGAAATATCTACACCGCAATCTGAGTAAACATGGAAATATCTACACCGATATCTGTATAAACAAGGAAATATCTACACCGCCATCTGTAGAAACATGGAAATATCTACACCGAAATCTCTATAAACATGGAAATAACTACACCGCTATCTGTATAAATATGGAAATATCCACACAGCTATCTCTATAAACATGGAAATACCTACACCAATTTCTCTATAAACATGGAAATATCTACACTGCAATCTCTATATACATGGAAATATCTACACCGCCATCTCTATAAACATGAAAATATCTACACCGCCGTCTTCAGAAACATGGATGTATCTACACCGCCATCTGTATAAACTTGGAAATATCTACACCACTATCTGAATAAACATGGAAATATCTTCACTTCTATCTGTATAAACATGGAAATATCTACACCGCTATCTGTATAAAGATGGAAATATCTATACCGCAATCTGTATAAATATGGAAATACCTTCACCGCTATCTCTATAGACATGGAAATATCTACACCGCTATCTGTATAAACATGGAAATATCTCCACTCCCATCTGTATAAAGATGGAAATATCTACACCGCGATCAGTATAAACATGGAAATATCTACACCGCTATTTGTATAAACATGGAAGTAGCAACACCGCTATCTGTATATACATGGAAATATCTACACCGCTATCTCTATAAACATGAAAATACTTACACCACCCTCTCTATAAACATGGAAATATTTTCACCGCTTTCTCTATAAACATAGAAATAACTACACCGCCATCTCTATAAACATGGAGATATCTACACCGCCATCTGCATAAACATGGAAATATATACACAGACATCTGTATGAACTTGGAAATACCTACACTGACATCTGTAGAAAGATGGAAATATCTACAAAGCCATCTGTATAAACATGGGAATTTCTACACCGCTACCTGTATAAACATGGAAATATCTACACCGCTATCTATATCATCATGGAAATAACTACACCGCAATCTGTATAAACATGGAAATATCTACACAGCAATCTGTGCAAAGATGGAAATATCTACACCGCAGTCTCTATAAACATGGAAATATCTACACCGCTATCTGTATAAACATGGAAATAACTACACCGATATCTGTATAAACATGGAAATTTTTACACCGCTATCTGTATAAACATGGAAATATCCCCACCACTATCTTTATAAACACGGAAGTACCTACACCGGTATCTTTAAAAACATGGAAATACCTACACCGCTATCTCTATAAAGAATGAAATATCTAAAACGCTATCTGTGTAAACATGGAAATATCTACACAGCTATCTGTGTAAACTTGGAAATATCTACACCGCAATCTGTGTAAGCATGGAAATATCTACAACGCTATCTGTGTAAACATGGAAATATTTACAACGCTATCTGTGTAAACAGGGAAATATCTACACAGCTATCTGTAAAACGTGGAAATATCTACACCACTATCTGTATAACCCTGAAAATATCTACACCGCTATCTGTATCAACATGTAAATAACTACACCGCTATCTGTATAAACATGGAAATATCTACAATGGTATCTCTGTAAACATGGAAATATCAACACAGGTATCTGCGTAAACTTGGAAACATCTACACTGCTATCTGTGTAAAGTTTGCAATGTCTACACAGCAGTCTGTGCAAAGATGGAAATATCTTTACCACTATATCTGTAAACATGGAAATATCTACACCGCTATATGTATAAACATGGAAATATATACACTGCCATCTGTATACACATGGAAATATCTACAGAGCCATCTGTATAAACATGGAAATATCTACACCGCTATCTCTATAAACATGGAAATATCTACACCGCTATCTGTATAAACATGGAAATATCTACATTGATATCTGCATAAACAGGGAAATATCTCCACCGCTATCTGTATAAACATGGAAATATCTACACCGCTATCTGTATAAACATGGAAATATCTACACCGCCATCTTTAGAAACATGGAAATATCTACACCGCCATCTGTATAAACATGGAAATACCTACACCGCTACCTGTATAAATATGGAAATGTCTACACCGCTATCTCTATAAACATGGAAATACCTACACCACTTGCACTATAAACATGGAAATATCTACACCGCAATCTCTGTAAACATGGAAATATCTACACCGCCATCTATGTAAACATGAAAATATCTACACTCCCATATTCAGAAACATGGCTGTATCTACACTGCCATCTGTATAAACATGGAAATATCTACACCACTATCTGTTTAAAGATGGAAATATTTAAACCGCAATCTCTATAAACATGGAAATATCTACACCGCAATCGCTATAAACATGGAAATACCTACACCGCCATGTGTATTAACATGGAAATATCTACACAGTCATTTGTATAAACCTGGAAATATCTACACTGTCATCTATATAAACATGGAAATATCTACAGAGAACTCTGTATAAACATGGAAATATCGGCACAGCCACCTGTATAAACATGGAAATATCTACACCGCAATCTGTATAAACATGGAAATATCTACACCGCTATGTGTATTAACGTGGAAATATCTCCATTGCTATCTGTATAAACATGGACATAACTCCACCACAATCTGTATAAACATGAAATTATCTACACCGCTCTCTCTATATACATGGGAATATCTACACTGCCATCTGTACAAACATGGAAATATCTACACAGTCATCTGTAGAAACATGGAAATATCTACACCGCTATCTCTATAAACATGGAAATAACTACACCGCTATCTCTATAAACATGGAAATATACACACCGCCATCTCCTTAAACATGGAGGTATCTACAACGCCATCTACATAAACAAGAAAATATCTACACTGCCATCTATATAAACATGGAAATATCTACACCGCCATCTCTATAAACATGGAAATATCTACACTTCCATTTGTAGAAAGATGGAATAATCTACACCGCCATCTGTATAAACGTGGAAATATCTACACCGCTATCTGTATAAATATGAAATTTCTAAACCGCTATCTCTATAACAGTGGAAATAACTACACTGCTATCTGTATAAACATGGAAATATCCTCACTGCTATCACTATGAACATGGATATATGTACACCGCTATCTCTATAAACATGGAAATATCTACAACGCCATCTCTATAAACATGGAAATATCTACACCGTCATCTGTATAAACATGGAAATATCTACACCGCTATCCGTATAAACATGGAAATATCTACACCGTGATCTGTATAAACATGGAAATACCTACACCACGATCTGTATAAACATGGACATATCTAGACCGATATCTGTGTAAACATGGAAATATCTACACCGCGATCTGCGTAAACATGGAAATATCTACACCGTGATCTCTATAATCATGGAAATATCTACACCGCCATCTGTATAAACATGGAAATATCTACACCGCTATCTGTATAAACATGGGAATATCTCCACTGCTATCTCTATAAACATCGAAATATCTACACCGCCATCTGTGTAAACATGGAAATATTACAAAGTTATCTGTGTAAACATGGAAATATCTACACTGCCATCTGTATAAACATGGAAATATCTACAAAGCTATGTATATATACATGGAAATATCTACACCGCTCTCTATATAAACATGGAAATAACTACAACGCCATCTGTATAAACATGGAAATATCTACTCACCCATGTGTACATACATGGAAATAACTACACCGCTCTCTATATAAACATGGAAATAAGTACAGCGCTCTCTGTATATACATGGAAATATCTACACCACCATCTACATATCCATAGAAATATCTGTGCCGCCATCTGTATAAATATGGAAATACCTACACGGTCTTCTGTGTATAGATGGAAATATCAACAACGCCATCTGTACAAACATGGAAATATCTGCACCGCTAGCTCTATAAACATGGAAATATCTACAACGCGGTCTGTATAAACATGTAAATATCTACTCCGCTATCTGTATAAACATGGAAATATCTACACCGCTATCTCTATAAACATGGAAATATCTACACAGTGATCTGTATAAACATGGAAATATTTACACCGCTATCTGTATAAACATGGAAATTTCTACACCGTTATCTGTATAAATATGGAAATATCTACACCGCCTTCTGTATAAGCATGGAAATACCTATACAGTCATCTGTGTAAACATGGAAATATCTGCACCACCATCTGTACAAACATGGAAATATCTACAATGCCATCTGTATACACATGGAAATACCTACACGGCTATCTGTGTATAGATGGAAAAATCAACAACGCCATCTGTACAAACATGGAAATATCTACAGTGCTATCTCTATAAACATGGAAATATCTGCACTGCGGTCTGTATAAACATGGAAATATCTACACCGGTATCTGTATAAACATGGAAATATCTACACCACGATCTGTATAAACATGGAAATATGTACACCGCTATCTGTATAAACATGGAAATATCTGCACCACTATCTGTATAAACATGGAAATATCTACGAAGACATCTGTGTAAACATGGAAATACCTACACAGTCATGTGTAGGAACATTTAAATATCTACACTGCCATCTGTATAAACATGGAAATATCTACTCTGCCATCTGTATAAATATGGAAATATCTGCATAGGCATCTGTATAAACATGGAAATATCTGCACCGCTATCTGTATAAACATGGAAATACCTACACCGCTGTCTCTATAAACATGGAAATATGTACACCGCTATGTGTATAAACATGGAAATACCTCCACTGCTCTCTGTATAAACATGGAAATCTCTCCACCGTTATCTGTATAAACATGGAAATATCTACAGCGCCATCTCTATAAACATTGAAATATCTAAACTTTCATCTGTCAAAACATGGAAATATCTACACAGTCATATGAATAAACATGGAAATATCTACAACAGCATCTGTATAAACATGGATATAACTACAATACCATCTGTATACACATGTTAATATCTACACAGACATCTGTATAAATATGGAAATATCTACACCGCCATCTGTATGAACATGAAAATATCTACACTGTCATCTATATAAACATGGAAAGATCTACAGAGAACTCTGTATAAACATGGAAATATCGGCACAGCCACCTGTATAAACATGGAAATATCTACACCGCCATCTGTATAAACATGGAAATACCTATACAGTCATCTGTGTAAACATGGAAATATATACACCACCATCTGAATAAACATGGAAATATCTACAATGCCCTCTGTATACACATGGAAATAATTACATGGCATTCTGTGTACAGATGGAAACATCAACACCGCCATCTGTACAAACATGGAAATATCTACACCGCTATCTGAATAAACATGGAAATACCTACACTGCGGTCTGTATAAACATGGAAATATCTACACCGCTATCTGTATAAACATGGAAATATCTACAACGCTATGTGTATTAACGTGGAAATATCTCCATTGCTATCTGTATAAACATGGACATATCTCCACCGCAATCTGTATAAACATGAAAATATCTACACCGCTATCTCTATAAACATGGAAATATCTACACTGCCATTTGTACAAACATGGAAATATCTACAGAGTCATCTGTAGAAACATGGAAATACCTACACCGCTATCTCTATAAACATGGAAATAACTACACCGCTATCTCTATAAACATGGAAATATCTACACCGCTATCTCCATCAACATGGAAATATATACACCGCCATCTCTATAAACATGGAGATATCTACAACGCCATCTACATAAACAAGAAAATATCTACACTGCCATCTATATAAACATGGAAATATCTACACCGCCATCTCTATAAACATGGAAATATCTACACTGCCATTTGTAGAAAGATGGAAATATCTACACCGCTATCTGTAGAAATATGAAATATCTAAACCGCTATCTGTATAAAAATGGAAATATCTACACTGCTGTCTGAATAAACATGGAAATATCCTCACCGCTATCTCTGTGAATATGGATATATCTACACCGCTATCTCTATAAACATGGAAATATCTACACCGCCTACTGTATAAACATGGAAATATCTACACCTCCATCTGCATAAACATGGAAATATCTACACTGCGATGTATACACATGGAAATATATACACAGCCATCTGTATAAACATGGAAATATCTACACCGCTCCCTCTATAAACATGGAAATAACTACAATGCAATCTGTATAAACATCGAAATATCTACATCGCTCTCTGTGTAAACATGGAAATATCACCACCGCTATCTGTTTAAATATGGAAATACCTACACCGCTATCTGTATAAAAATGGAAATATCTACACAGTCAACTGTATATACATGGAAATATCTACACCACCATCTCAATAAACATGGAAAAAACTACACTGACATCTGTATAAACATGGAAATATCTACACAATCATCTGTATATACATGGAAATATCTACTCCACCTTCTCTATAAACATGGAAATAACTACACTGCCGTCTTTATACACATGGAAATGTCTACAGAGCCATCAGTATAAACATGGAAACATCTTCACCGCTATCTCTATACACATGGAAACACCTACACTGCAATCTGTATAAACATGGAAATACCTACATCACAAACTCTATAAACATGGAAATATCTACACCGCCATCTCTATAAACATGGAACTATCTACACCGCGATCTGTGTAAACATGGAAATATCTACACTGCCGTGTGTATAAAGATGGAAATATCTGCATCCCGTGCTGTATAAACTTGGAAATATCTGCACTGCTATCTGTTTAAACAGGGAAATACCAACACCACTACCTGTATAAACGTGGAAATATCTACACCGTGATCTGTATAAACATGGAAATATCTACAAGTCTCTCTGTATAAACATTGAAATAAATACACCGCTATCTGTATAAACATGGAAATATCTACACCGCCCTCTGAATAAACATGGAAATATCTACACGGCTATCTCTATCAATATGGAAATGTATACACCGCTTTCTCTATAAACATGGAAATATCTATGCCGCCATCTGTATAAACATGGAAATATCTACACAGTCATCTGTATAAACATGGAAATATATGCACCACCATCTCTATAAACATGGAAATATCTAGACTGCCATCTGTATAAACATGGAAATATGTACACAGCCATCTGCATAAACATGGAAATAACTACACCGCTATCTCTATTCAGATGGAAATAATTACACAGCTATCTCTATAAACATGGAAATATCTACACCGCCATCTCTATAAACCTGGAAATATCTACACTGACATATTTATAAACATGAAAATATCTACATCGCCATCTCCATAAACATGGAACTATCTACACCACCATCTGTGTAAAAATGGAAATATCTAAACCGCTATCTGTATGAACATGGACATATCTACACTGCCATCTGTATAAAGATGGAAATATCTACACCGCGAGCAGTATAAACATGGAAATATCTACACCACTCTCTGTATAAGCATGGAAATAGCTACACTGCTATCTGTATAAACATGGAAATATCTACACCGCCATCTGTAAAAAAGTGAAAATATCTACACCACCATCTGAATAAACATGGAAATATCTACACCGCTATCTGTATAAACAAGCCAATATCTACAGCGCTATCTATATAAACATGGAAATATCTCCACCGCTATCTGCATAGACATGGAAATATCTACACCGCTATCTTTATAAACATGGAAATATCTACACTGCAATCTCTATAAACATGGAAAAACCTACAACAGTATCTGTGTAAACATGGGAATAACTTCAGAGCTGTCGGTGTAAATATTTAAATATGTACACCGCAGTCTGTGTGAATATGGAAATATCTACACCTCTTTCTCTGTAAACATGGAAATATCTACACCACTCTCTGTATAAACATGGAAATATCTACACCGCTAACACTATAAACATGGAAATATCTACACCGGTATCTCTATAAGTATGGAAATATCTACACCACTATCTGTATTAACAAGGAAATGACTCCACCGCTATCTGTATAAACATTGAAACATCTACAAAGTTATATCTATAAACATGGAATTATCTACACCGCTATCTGTTTAAACATGGAAATGTCTACAACGCTATCTGTGTAAACATGGAAGTATCTACACCGTTATCTGTGTAAACATGGGAATATCTGCACCACAATGTGTGCAAAGATGGAAATATATACAACGCTATCTCTATTAACAAGGAAATATCTGCACCGCTATCTGTATAAACATGGAAATATCAACACCGCTATCTCTATAATCATGGAAATATCTCCACCGCCATCTGTAGAAACATGGAAATATCTACACAGTCATCTGTATGTACATGGAAATATCTACAACACCATCTCTATTGACATGGAAATATCTACAACACCATCTCTATAATCATGGAAATATCTACACCGCCAGCTGTAGAAACATGGGAATAAATACACTGCCATCTGTATAAAGAGGGAAATATCTACGCTGTGAGCTGTATAAACATGGAAATATCTACACAGCTATGTGTATAAACATGGAAATACCAACACCATTATCTGCATAAACATGGAAATATCTACAGCGCTGACTGTAAACATGGAAATATCTGCCCCACTATCTCTATAAACATGGAAATACCTACACCGCCATCTCTATATACATGGAATTATCAACACCACTATCTCTATAAACATAGAAATATCTACAACGAATCTCAGTAATCATGGAAATATCAACACCGCCATCTGCATAAACTTGGAAATATCTACACCGCGATCTGTGTAAAAATGGAAATATCTACACTGCCATCTGTATAAACGTAGAAATATCTACACTGCCATCTGTAGAAAGATGGAAATATCTACACCTTGATCTTTATAAACATGGAGATATCTACACCTCTTCCTGTATGAACATGGAGATACCTACACCGCTATCTGAATAAATATGGAAATATCTACACCGCTATCTCTATAAACATGGAAATGTCTACACGGCTATCTGTATGAACTTGGAAATATCTACACTGCCTTCTGTATATACATGGAAATACCTACACAGTCATCTGCATAAACATGGAAATATCTACACCATTATCTGGATAAATATGGAAATATCTACACTGCAATCTGTATAAACATGGAAATATCATCTCAGCCATCTCTATAAACATGGAAATATCTACACCGCCATCCCTATAAACATGGAAATAGTGACACCGATATCTGTATAAACATGGAAATATCTACACTGCCATCTGAATACACATGGAAAAGACTAAACAGTCATCTGTATAAATATGGAAATATCTACACCGCTATCTCTGTAAACATGTAAAACCTTTACCGGTATCTGCATAAACATGGAAATATCTACACCGCTATCTGTATAAACACGGAAATATCTACACCGCTATCTGTATAAACTTGGAAATATCTACACCGCCATCTGTATAAACATGAAAATATTTCCACCGCTATCTGTATAAACTTGAAAATATGTCCACCGCTGTCTGTATAAACATGGAAATATCTACACTACTATCTGTATAAACATGGAAATATCTACACCGCCATCTGTATAAACATGGAAATATGTACACAGTCATCTGTATAAACATGGAAATAACTACACCGCTATGTGTATAAAAATGGAATTATCTACATGGTTATCGGTATAAACATGGAAATATCTAGACCGCTATCTGTATAAACATTAAAATATCTACATTGCTATCTGTAAAAACATGGAAATGTCTCCTTCGCTATCTCTATAAACATGGAAATATCTACACCGCTATCTGTATAAACATGGAAATATCTACACCGCTATCTGTATAAACAAGCAAATATCTACAGCGCTATCTATATAAACATGGAAATACCTCCATCGCTATCTGCATAGACATGGAAAGATCTACACCGCTATCTTTATAAACATGGAAATATCTACACTGCAATCTCTATAAACATGGAAACATCTACAACAGTATCTGTGTAAACATGGGAATATCTTCACAGCTGTCAGTGTAAATATGGAAATATGTACACCGCAATCTGTTTGAATATGGAAATATCTACACCTCTTTCTCTGTAAACATGGAAATATCTACACCACTCTCTGTATAAACATGGAAATATCTACACCGCTATCTGTATAAACATGGAAATATCTACACCACAATCTGTATAAACATGGATATATTTACAACGCTATCTGTATAAACATGTTAATATCTACACTGCTATCTGTATAAACATGGAAATATCTACTCCGCTATCTGCATAAATATGGAAATATCTACACCGCTATCTCTATAAACATGGAAATGTCAACACCGCTATCTGTATAAACATAGAAATATCTACATGTCTATCCCTAAAAACATGGAAATATCTTCACCGCCTTCTGTATAAACATGGAAATATCTACACTGCCATCTGTATAAACATGGAAATAACTAAACCGCTATCTCTATAAACATTGAAATATCAACATTGCCTTCTGGATATACATGGAAATACCTACACAGTCATCTGTGTAAACATGGAAATATCTACACAGCAATCTCTATAAACATGGAAATACCTACACCGCTATTTCTATAAACATGAAAATAGCCACACCGCAATCTGGGTAAACATGGAAATATCTACAATGCCATCTGTATAATCATGGAAATATCTACACTGCCATCTGTATACACATGGAAATATCTACACAGTCATCTGTATAAACATTGAAATATCTCCACCGCTATCTGTCTATACCTGGAAATACCTCCACTGCTATCTGTATGAACATGGAAATATCTACACCGCTATCTGTATAAACATGGAAATGTCTACACTGCTATCTGTATAAACATGGATATATCTCCTCCGCTATCTGTATAAACATGGAAATATTTACATCGCTATCTGTATAAACATGGAAATATTTCCACTGCAATCTGTGTAAACATAGAAATATCTACAGCGCTATCTTTATAAACATGGAAATATCTACACCGCAATCTGTATAAACATGGATATATCTACACCGATATCTGTATAAACATGGAAATAACTACACTGCTATCTGTATAAACATGGAAATATCTGCACCGCTATCTGTATAAAGATGGAAATATCTACACCGCTATCTGTATAAACGTGGAAATATGTACACCGCAATCTGTGCAAATATGGAAATATCTACACCTCTATCTCTGTAACTATGGAAATATCTACACCTCTATCTGTATAAACTTGGAAATATGTACACCGCTATCTGTATAAACATGGAAATATATACTCCACGATCTGTATAAACATGGATATATCTACACGGCTATCTGTATAAACATGGAAACATCTACACCGCTCTCTGTATAAACATGGAAATATCTACCCCGCTATCTGTATAACTATGGAAATATCTACACCGCTATCTCTATAAACATGGAAATGTCTACACCGCTATCTGTATAAACATGGAAATATCTACACCGCTATCTGTATAAACATGGAAATATCTTCACCGCTATCTGTATAAACATGCAAATATCTACAGCGCTATCTCTATAAACATGGAAATAACTCCACCGTTATCTGTCTAGACATGGAAATATCTACACCGCTACGTGTATAAACATCGAAATATCTACACCGCTATCTGTATAAACATGCAAATATCTACAGCGATATCTGTATAAACATGGAAATATCTCCACCGCTATCTGTATAAACATGGAAACATCTACACCGCTATCTTTATAAACATGGAATTATCTACACCGCAACCACTATAAACATGGAAATACCTTCAACACTATCTGTGTAAACATGGAAATATCGACACAGCTGTCTGTGTAAACATGGAAATATGTACACCACAATCTGTGTGAGGATGGAAATATCTACACCGCAATCTGTGCAAATATGGAAATATCTACACCTCTATCTGTATAAACATGGAAATATCCACACCACTATCTGTATAAACATGGAAATATCTACACCGCTATCTGTGTAAACATGGAAATATCTACACCGCTATCTGTATAAATATGGAAATATCTACACCGCTATCTCTATAAACATGGAAATGTCTGCACCGCTATCTGTTTAAACATGGAAGTATCTACATGGCTATTTCTATAAATATGGAAATATCTACACTGCCATCTGTATAAACATGGAAATATCTACACAGCCATTTCTATAAACATGGAAATATCTACATCGCTATCTGTATAAACATGGAAATAGCTAAACGCTATCTGGATAAACATGGAAATATCTACACCGCTATCTGCATAAACATGCACATATCTACAGTGCTATCTGTATAAACATGGGAATATCTCGACCGCTATCTGCATAAACACGCACATATCTACAGCGCTATCTGTATAAACATGGGAATATCTCCACCGATATCTGTATAAACATGGAAATATCTACACAGCAATCTCTATAAACATGGAAATAACTACACCGCTATCTGCATAAACTTGGAAATCTCTACACCACCATCTGTATAAACATGGAAATATCTCCACCGCTATCTGTATAAACATGGAAATATCTCCACCGCTCTCTGTATAAACATGGAAATATCTACACCGCTATTTGTATAAACATGGAAATATCTTCACCGCTATCTGTATAAACATGGAAATATCTACACCGCTATCTGTACAAACATGCAAATATCTACAGCGCTATCTGTATAAACATGGAAATATCTCCACCGTTATCTGTGTAAACATGGAAATATCTACACCACTATCTTTATAAACATGGAAATATCTACACGGCAATCACTATAAACATGGAAATATCTTCAACACTATCTGAGTAAACATGGAAATATCTACACAGCTGTCTGTGTAAACATGGAAATATGTACAAAGCAATCTGTGTGAGGATGGAAATATCTACACCGCAATCTGTAAAAACATGGAAATATCTACACCACTATCTGTATAAACATGGAAATAACTAGTCCGCTATCTGTATAAATATGGAAATATCTACACCGCTATCTCTATAAACATGGAAATGTCTACACCGCCTTCTGTATAAACATGAAAATAACTACACTGCTCTCTGTATAAACACGGAAATAACTACACCCCTATCTCTATAAACATGGAAATATCTACACCACCATCTGTATAAACACGGAAGTATCTACACCGCTATCTGTAAAAACATGGAATTATCTACACTGCCAACTCTATAAAGATGGAAATAACAACATCGCGGGCTGTATAAACATGGAAATATCTTCAATGCTAGTTGTACAAACATGGAAATACCAACACCACTATCTGTATAAACATGGAAATATCTAAACCGCTATCTGTATAAACATGGATATATCTACACTGTTATCTGTATAAACATGGAAATATCTATAACACTATCTTTATAAATATGGAAATATCTCCACCGCTATATGTATAAACATGGATATATCTACACTGCCATCTGTATAAGCGTGGAAATATCTACACCGCCATCTGTATAAACGTGGAAATATCTACACCGCTATCTCTATAAACATGGAAATATCTACACCGCCATCTCTATAAACGTAAAAATATCTACACGGCCATCTCCATAAACATGAAACTATCTACACCGCCATCTGTATAAACATGGAAATAACCTCTATGCTATCTGAATAAACATGGAAATATCTACACCACTATCTCTATAAACATGGAAATACCTACACCGCTATCTCTATCAACATAGAAATATCTACACCGCCTTCTGAATGAACATGGAAATATCTACACTGCTGTCTGTATAAACATGGAAATTTCTACACCGCCATCTATATAAACATGGAAATATCTAAACTGCCATCTGAGGAAAATGGAAATATCTACACAACGATCTGTATAAACATGGATATATGTACACTGCTAACTGTATAAACATGGAAATATCTACACGGCTCTCTTTATAAACAAAGAAATATCTACACCACGATCTGTATAAACAAGGAAATATCTCCACCTTTATCTGTATAAACATGGAAAAATCTACACTGCCATGTGTTTAAACATGGAAATACCTACAGAGCCCTCTGTATAAATATGGAAATATCTGCATAGGCATCTGTATAAACGTGGAAATATCTGCACCGCTATCTGTATAAACTTGGAAATAACTACACCGCTGACTCTACAAACATGGAAATATGTACACCTCTAGGTGTATAAACATGGAAATATCTCCACTGCTGTCTGCATAAATATGGAAATATCTACACCATGATCTGTATAAATATGGAAATATCTACACAACTATCTGTATAAACATGGAAATATCTACACAGCTATCTCTATAAACATGGAAATACCTACACCGCCATCTGTATAAACATGGAAATACCTACAAAGTCATCTGTAAAAACATGGAAATATCTACACAGCCATCTGTATAAACATGGAAATATCTACACAGCCATCTGTATATACATGGAAATATCTACACCGCTATCTGTATAAACATGGAAATAACTACACGGCTATTTGTATAAACAAGGAATTATCTATACCGCCATCTGTTTAAACATGGAAATATATACACAGACATTTGTTTATACAAGGAGATATCTACACCGCTATCTGTATAAACATGCTAATAATTACACCGCTATCTCTATAAATGTGGAAATATTTGCACCGCTATCCCTATAAACATGGTAATATCAGCACCACGATCTGTATAAACGTGGAAATTTCTACACCATGATCTATATAAACATGGAAATATCTACACCGCGATCTGTATAAACATGGAAATATCTACACCGCGATCTGTATAAACATGGAAATATCTTCACCACAATCTGCATAAACATGTAAATATCTACACCGCCATCTATGTAAACATGGAAATATCTACACCGCCATCTGTATAAACATGGAAATATCTACAATGCCATCTGTAGAAAGATGGAAATATCTACACCGCAATCTTTGTAAACATGGAAATATCTACACCGATATCTGTAAAAACATGGAAATATCTACACCGCTATCTCTATAAAGATGGAAATATCTACACCGCAACCTGTATAAACATGGAAACATCTACACCGCGATCTGTATAAACATGGAAATACCCACAAATTCATGTGTATAAACATGGAAATATCTACACCGCTCTCTGCATAAACATGGAAATATCTACACCGCGATCTGTATAAACGTGGAAATATCTACACCGCGATCTTTATAAACATGGAAATATCTTCACCACGATCTGTATAAACATGGAAATATCTACACCGCCATCTATATAAACATGGAAATATCTACACCGCCATCTGTATAAACATGGAAATATCTACACCGATATCTGTAAAAACATGGAAATATCTACACCGCTATCTCTATAAACATGGAAATATCTACACGGCAATCTGTACAAACATGGAAATATCTACACCGCGATCTGTATAAACATGGAAATACCTACACCGCTATCTGTATAAACATGGAAATATCTACACAGCTATTTTTATAAACATGGAAATATCCTCACGGCCATCTGTATAAACATGGAAAAACCTAAAAAGTCATCTGTATAAACATGGAAATATCTACACAGCCATCTGTATAAACATGGAAATATCTACACAGCCATCTGTATATACATGGAAATATCTACACCGCTATCTGTATAAACATGGAAATTTCTACACTGACATCTGTAGAAAGATGGAAATATCTACACCGCTATCTCTATAAATATGGAAATATCTACACCGCCATCTCTATAAACATGAAAATATCTACACTGCCATCTCCATAAAGATGGAAGTATCTACTCTGCCATGTGTATAAACACAGAAATATCTTCAACACTATCTGTGTAAACATGGAAATATCTACACCGCTATCTGTTTAAACATGGAAATATCTACACCGCCATCTGCATGTCCATGGAAATACCTACGCCGCCATCTATATAAACATGGAAATATTTACACGGCCATCTGTGTATAGATGGAAATATCAACACCGCCATCTGTAGAAACATGGAAATATCTACACCGCTATCTCTATAAACATGGAAATATCTGCACTGCCATCTGTAAAAACATGGAAATACGTATACAGTCATCTGTATAAACATGGAAATATCTACAATGCCCTTTGTATACACATGAAAATATCTACACAGCCATCTGTAGAAACATGTGAATATCTACACTGCTATCTCTATAAACGTGGAAATATCAACACCGCCATCTCTATAAACATGAAAATATCTACACCGCGATCTGTATAAACATGGAAATATCTACACCTCGATCTGTATAAACATGGAAATAACTTGAAAACAATCTGTATAAACATGGAAATATCTACACCGCCATCTATATAAACATGGAAATATCTACACCGCCATCTGTATAAACATGGAAATATCTACAATGCCATCTGTAGAAAGATGGAAATATCTACACCGCAATCTGTGTAAACATGGAATTATCTACACCGATATCTGTAAGTGCAAGGAAATATCTACACCTCTATCTCTATAAACATGGAAATATTTACACCGCAATCTGTAAACATGGAAATATCTACACAGCGATCTGTATAAACATGGAAATATCTACACATCCATCTGTATATACATGGAAATATCTACACCGCTCTCTGTATAAACATGGAAATAACTACACCGCTATTTGTATAAACAAGGAAATATCTACACCGTGATCTGTATAAACATGGAAATATCTACACCGCCATCTCTATAAAAATGGAAATATCTACACCCCTATCTGTATTAACATGGAAATATCCGCACCGCTATCTCTATAAACATGGAAAAATCAACACCGCTATCTCTATGAATATGGAAATATCTACACCCCCATCTCTATAAACATGGAAATATCTACACCACGATCAGTATAAACATGGAAATATCTACACCGCTATCTGTATAAACATGGAAATATCTGCACTGCTATCTCTATAAACTTCGAAATATCTACACCGCCATCTGTATAAACATGGAAATACATAAAAAGTTATCTGTATAAACATGGAAATATCTACACCGCCATCTGTATAAACATGGAAACATCTACACAGCCATGTGTATATACATGGAAATATCTACAGCCCTATCTATATAAACATGGAAATAACTACACCGCTATCTGTATAAACATGGAAATATCTACACCGCCATCTACATATCCATGGAAATATCTGTGCCGCCATCTGTATAAACATTGACATATCTATACGGTTATCTGTGTATAGATGGAAATAACAACACCGCCATCTGTACAAACATGGAAATATCTGCACCGCTATCTGTATAAACATGGAAATATCTACACCGCGGTCTATATAAACATGGAAATATCTACACCGCTATCTGTACAAACATGGAAATATGTACACCGCTATCTCTATAAACATGGAAATATCTACCCCGTAATCTGTATAAATATGGAAATATTTACACTGCTATCTGTATAAACATGGAAATATCTACAGCGCCATCTCTATAAACATTGAAATAACTACACTGCCATCTGTAAAAACATGGAAATATCTACACTGACAACTGTATAAACATGGAAATATCTACACCACCATCTGTATAAACATGGAAATACCTACAATACCATCTGTATACACATGGATATATCTACACAGACATCTGTATAAATATGGAAATATCTACACAGCCATCTGTATATACATGGAAATATCTACACCTCTATCTGTATAAACATGGAAATATCTACACTGACATCTGTAGAAAGATGGAAATATCTACACCGCTATCTCTATAAATATGGAAATATCTACACCGCCATCTCCATAAAGGTGGAAGTATCTACTCTGCCATGTGTATAAACACGGAAATATCTACAACACTATCTGTGTAAACATGGAAATATCTACACCGCTATCTGTTTAAACATGGAAATATCTACACCGCCATCTGCATGTCCATGGAAATATCTATGCCGCCATCTATATAAACATGGAAATATCTACACGGCCATCTGTGTATAGATGGAAATATCAACACCATCATCTGTAGAAACATGGAAATATCTACACCGCTATCTCTATAAACATGGATATATCTCCACTGCCATCTGTAAAAACATGGAAATATGTATACAGTCATGTGTATAAAAATGGAACTATCTACAATGCCATCTGTATACCCATGGAAATATCTACACAGCCATCTGTAGAAACATGTAAATATCTACACTGACATTTCCATAAAGATGGAACTAACTACTCTGCCATCTGTATAAACATGGAAACATATACACCGCCATCTGTGTGAATAAGGAAATATCTACAATGCCATCTGTATAAAGATGTAAATATCTGCACCGCGAGCTGTATAAACATGGAACTATCTACATCGCTATCTGTATAAACGTGGAAATACCAACACCGCTGTCGGTATAAACCTGGAAATGTCTACAACGCCATCTATATAAACATGGAAATATCTACACCGCAATGTCTATAAACATGGAAATACCTACACCGCTATCTCTATAAACATGGAAATATCTACACCGCTATCTGTATAAACATGGAAATATCTACACCGCGATCTGTATAAACCTGGAAATATCTACACCACGATCTGTATAAACATGGAAATATCTTCACCACGATCTGCATAAACATGGAAATATCTACACCGCTATCTGTATAAACATGGTAATATCTACACCACCATCTGTATAAACATGGAAATGTCTACACCACCATCTGTATAAACATGGAAATATCTACAATGCCATCTGTAGAAAAATGGAAATATCTACACCGCAATCTGTGTAAACATGGAAATATCTACACCGATATCTGTAAAAACATGGAAATATCTACACCGCTATCTCTACAAACATGGAAATATCTACACCGCGATCTGTATAAACATGGAAATATGTACACCGCGATCTGTATAAACATGGATATATCTACTCCGCTATCTGTATAAACATGGAAATATCTACACAGCTATCTCTATAAACAAGGAAATATCTACACCGCCATCTGTATAAACATGGAAATACCTACAAAGTCGTCTGTATAAAAATGGAAATATCTACAAAACCATCTGAATAAACATGGAAATATCTACACAGCCATCTGTATATTCATGGAAATATCTACACCGCTCTCTGTATAAACATGGAAATAACTACACCGCTATTAGTATAAACAAGGAACTATCTACACCGTGATCTGTATAAACATGGAAATATCTACACCGCCATCTCTATAAACATGGAAATATCTACACCCCTATCTGTATAAACATGGAAATATCAACACCGCTGTCTCTATAAACATGGAAAAATCAACATCGCTATCTCTATGAACATGGAAATATCTACACCGCCATCTCTATAAACATGGAAATATCTACACCACGATCAGTATAAACATGGAAATATCTACACCGCTATCTGTATAAACATGGAAATATCTCCACTGCTATCTCTTTAAACATCGAAATATCTACACCGCCATCTGTATAAACATGGAAATACTTACAAAGTTATCTGTATAAACATGGAAATATCTTCACCGCCATCTTTAGAAACATGGAAATATCTACACAGCCATGTGTATATACCTGGAGATAACTTCACCAGTATATATATAAACATGGAAATAACTACACAGCTATCTTTATAAACATGGAAATATCTACACCGCCATCTACATATCCATGGAAATATCTGCACCGCCATCTGAATAAACATGGAAATATCTACACGGTCATCTGTGAATTGATGGAAATATCAACACCGCCATCTGTACAAACATGGAAACATCTGCACCTCTGTCTGTATAAAAATGGAAATATATACACCGCGGTCTGTATAAACATGGATATATCTACACCACGATCTGTATAAACAAGGAAATATCTACACCGCCATCTGTATATAAATGGAAATACCTACAAAGTCATCTGTATAAACATGGAAATATCTACACAGCCATCTGTATAAACCGGGAAATAACTACACAGCCATCTGTATATACATGGAAATATCTACACCGCTATCTGTATAAACATGGAAATAACTACACTGCTATTAGTATAAACAAGGAAATATTTACACCGTGATCTGTATAAACATGGAAATATCTACACCGCCATCTCTATAAACATGGAAATATTTACAACCCTATCTGTATAAACATGGAAATATCCACACCGCTATCTCTATAAACATGGAAAAATCAACACCGCTATCTCTATGAACATGGAAATATCTACACCGCCATCTCTATAAACATGGAAATATCTACACCACGATCAGTATATACATGGAAATATCTACACCGCTGTCTGTATAAACATGGAAATATCTCCACTGCTATCTCTATAAACATCAAAATATCTACACCGCCATCTGTATAAACATGGAAATACTTACAAACTTATCTGTATAAACATGGAAATATCTTCACCGCCATCTGTATAAACATGGAAATATCTACACGGTCATCTGTGTATAGATGGAAATATCAACACCACCATCTGTACAAACATGGAAATATCTGCACCGCTATCTGTATAAACAAGGAAATATCTACACCGCGGTCTGTATAAACATGGAAATATCTACACCGCTATCTGTATAAACATGGAAATATCTACAATGCTATCTCTATAAACATGGAAATATCTACACCGTGATCTGTATCAACGTGGAAATATTTACACCGCTATCTGTATAAACATGGATATTTCTACACAGTAATCTTTATAAATATGGAAATATCTACACCGCTATCTCTATAAACATGGAAATATCTACACCGCCATCTGTATAAATATGGAAATACCTATACAGTCATCTGTGTAAACATGGAAATATCTACACAGCCATCTGTATAAACATGGAAATATCTACACAGCCATCTGTATATACATGGAAATATCTACACCGCTATCTGTATAAACATGGAAATATCTACACTGACATCTGTAGAAAGATGGAAATATCTACACCGCTATCTCTATAAATATGGAAATATCTACACCGCCATCTCTATAAACATGAAAATATCTACACAGCCATCTCCATAAAGATGGAAGTATCTACTCTGCCATGTGTATAAACACGGAAATATCTTCAACACTATCTGTGTAAACATGGAAATATCTACACCGCTATCTGTTTAAACATGGAAATATCTACACCGCCATCTGCATGTCCATGGAAATAACTACGCCGCCATCTATATAAACATGGAAATATCTACACGGCCATCTGTGTATAGATGGAAATATCAACACCGCCATCTGTAGAAACATGGAAATATCTACACCGCTATCTCTATAAACATGGAAATATCTGCACTGCCATCTGTAAAAACATGGAAATACGTATACAGTCATCTGTATAAACATGGAAATATCTACAATGCCATTTGTATACACATGGAAATATCTACACAGCCATCTGTAGAAACATGTAAATATCTACACTGCTATCTCTATAAACATGGAAATATCAACACCGCCATCTCTATAAACATGAAAATATCTACACTGCGATCTGTAAAAACATGGAAATATCTACACCGCGATCTGTATAAACATGGAAATAACTTCAAAACAATCTGTATAAACATGGAAATACCTACACCGCCGTCTATATAAACATGGAAATATCTACACCGCCATCTGTATAAACATGGACATATCTACAATGCCATCTGTAGAAACATGGAAATATCTACACCGCGATCTGTATAAACATGGAAATATCTACACATCCATCTGTATATACATGGAAATATCTACACCGCTATCTGTATAAACATGGAAATAACTACACCGCTATTTGTATAAACAAGGAAATATCTACACCGTGATCTGTAGAGACATGGAAATATCAACACCGCCATCTATACAAACGTGGAAATATCTACATCGGTATCTCTATAAACATGGAAATATCTGCACTGCCATCTGTAAAAACATGGAAATACGTATACAGTCATCTGTATAAACATGGAAATATCTACAATGCCATCTGTATACACGTGGAAATATCTACACAGCCATCTGTGGAAACATGTAAATATCTACACTGCTATCTCTATAAACATGGAAATATCTACACCGCCATCTCAATAAACATGAAAATATCTACACTGCCATCTCCATAAACATGGAACTAACTACTCCGCCATCTGTATAAACATGGAAACATCTAAACCGCCATCTGTGTGAATAAGGAAATATCTACAATGCCATCTGTATAAAGATATAAATATCTGCACCGCTATCTGTATAAACATGGAAATATCTACACCACCGTCTATATAAACATGGAAATATCTACACCGCCATCTGTATAAACATGGAAATAGCTACAATGCCATCTGTAGAAAGATGGAAATATCTACACCGCAATATGTGTAAACATGGAAATATCTACACCGATATCTGTAAAAACATGGAAATATCTACACTGCGGTCTGTATAAACATGGAAATATCTTCACCGGTATCTGTATAAACATGGAAATATCTACACCACGATCTGTATAAACATGGAAATACATACACCGCTATCTGTATAAACATGGAAATATCTGCACCGCTATCTCTATTAACATGGAAATATCTACAAAGCCATCAGTATAAAAATGGAAATACCTACACAGTCATGTGTAGGAACATGGAAACATCTACACTGCCATCTGCGTAGACATAGAAATATCTACACAGACCTCTGTATAAATATGGAAATATCTGCATAGGCATCTGTGTAATCATGGAAATATCTTCACCGCTATCTGTATAAACATGGAAACACCTACACCACTGTCTCTATAAACATGGAAATATGTACACCGCTATGAGTATAAACATGGAAATATCTCCACTGATGTCTGTATAAACATGGAAATATCTCCACCGTTATCTGTTTAAACATGGAAAAATCTACAGCGCCATCTCTATAAACATTGAAATATCTACACTGCCATCTCTATAAACATAAAAATATCTACACTGCCATCTCCATAAAGATGGAAGTATCTACCCCGTCATGTGTATAAACACGGAAATATCTACACCACCATCTGTGTAAACATGGAAATAACTACACCACTATCTGTATAAACATGGAAATATCTACACCGCAATCTGCATGTCCATGGAAATATCTATGCCGCCATCTGTATAAACATGGAAATATCTACACGGCCATCTGTGTATAGATGGAAATATCAACACCGTCATCTCTATAAACATGAAAATATCTACACTGCCATCTCCATAAAAATGGAACTAACTACTCCGCCATCTGTATAAACATGGAAACACCTACACCGCCATCAGTGTGAATAAGGAAATATCTACAATTCCATCTGTATAAAGATATAAATATCTGCACCGCGAGCTGTATAACCTTGGAAAATCTACATAGCTATCTGTATAAAACGTGGAAATACCAACACCGCTATCGGTATAAACATGGAAATATCTACAATGCCATGTATATAAACATGGAAATATCTACACCGCTATGTCTATAAACATGGAAATACCTACACCGCTATCTCTATAGACATGGAAATATCTACACCGCTATCTGTATAAACATGGAATTATCTACACCGCTATCTGTATAAACATGGAAATATCTACACCGCGATCTGTATAAACATGGAAATATCTTCACCAAAATCTGTATAAACATGGAAATATCTACACCGCAACCTGTATAAACATATATCTACACCACCATCTATAAAAACATGGAAAACCTACAGCGCCATCTTTATAAACATGGAAATATCTAAAATGCCATCTGTAGAAAGGTGGAAATATCTGCACCGCAATCTGTGTAAACATGGAAATATCTACACCGCTATCTGTAAAAACATGGAAATATCTACACCGCTATCTGTATAAACATGGAAATATCTACACCGCTATCTGTATAATCATGGAAATATCTACACAGCTATCTCTATAAACATGGAAATATCTACACCGCCATCGGTATAAACATGGAAATACCTACAAAATCATCTGTATAAACATGGAAATATCTACACAGCTATCTGTATAAACATGGAAAAATCAACACAGCTATCTCTATGAACATGGAAATATCTACACCGCCATCTCTATAAACATGGAAATATCTACACCACGATCAGAATAAACATGGAAATATCTACACCGCTATCTGTATAAACATGGAACTATCTCCACTGCTATCTCTATAAGCATCGAAATATCTACACCGCCATCTGTATAAACATGGAAATACTGACAAAGTTATGTGTATAAACATGGAAATATCTTCACAGCCATCTGTATAAACATGGAAATATCTACAAAGCCATGTGTATATACATGGAAATAACTACACCGCTGTGTATATAAACATGGAAATAACTACACCGCTATCTGTATAAACATGGAAATATCTACACCGCCATCTACATATCCATGAAAATATCTACAAAGACATCTGTATAAACATGGAAATACCTACACAATCATGTGTAGGAACATTTAAATATCTACACTACCATCTTTATAAAAATAGAAATATCTACAAAGCCCTCTGTATAAATATGGAAATATCTGCATAGGCATCTGTGTAAACATGGAAATATCTGCACCGCTATCTGTATAAACATGGAAATAACTACACCGCTGTCTCTATAAACATGGAAATATGTACACCGCTATGTGTATAAACATGGAAATATCTCCACTGCTCTCTGTATAAACATGGAAATATCTCCACCTTTATTTATATAAACATGGAAATATCTACAGCGCCATCTCTATAAACATTGAAATATCTACACTGCCATCTGTAAAAACATGGAAATATCTACACCGACAACTGTATAAACATGGAAATATCTACACCACCATCTGTATAAACATGGAAATACCTACAATACCATCTGTATACACATGGAAATATCTACACAGACATCTGTATAAATATGGAAATATCTACACGGCCATCTGTAGAAAGATGGAAATATCTATACCGCTATCTCTATAAATATGGAAATATCTACACTGCCATCTCTATAAACATGAAAATATCTACACTGCCATCTCCATAAAGAAGGAAGTATCTACTCCGCCATGTGAATAAACACGGAAATATCTACACAACCATCTGTGTAAACATGGAAATATCTACACCGCTATCTGTGTAAACATGGAAGTATCTACACCGCTATCTGCATGCCCATGGTAATATCTACGCCACCATATGTATAAACATGGAAATATCTACACGGCCATCTGTGTATACATGGAAATATCAACACCGCCATCTGTACAAACATTGAAATATCTATATCGGTATCTCTATAAACATGGAAATATCTGCACTGCGATCTGTATAAACATGGAATTATCTACACCGCGATCTGTATAAACATGGAAATATCTTCACCACGATCTGTATATACATGGAAATATCTACACCACTATCTGTAAACTTGGTAATACCTGCACCACCATCTATATAAACATGGAAATATCTGCAATGCCGTTTGTAGAAAGATGGAAATATCTACACTGCAATCTGTGTAAACATGGAAATATCTACACCGATATCTGTAAAAACATGGAAATATCTGCACCGCTATCTATATAAACATGGAAATATCTACACCGCGATCTGTATAAAGATGGAAATATCTACACCGCGATCTGTATAAACATGGAAATATCTACACCGCTATCTGTATAAACATGGAAATATCTACACAGCTATCTGTATAAACATGGAAATATCTACAAAGCCATCCGCATAAACATGGAAATACCTACACAGTCATGTGTAGGAACATGGAAACATCTACACTGCCATCTGTATAAACATAGAAATATCTACAAAGACCTCTGTATAAATATGGAAATATCTGCATCGGCATCTGTGTAAACATGGAAATATCTGCACCGCTATCTGCATAAACATGGAAATACCTACACCACTCTCTCTATAAACATGGAAATATGTACACCGCTATGTGTATAAACACGGAAATATCTACACCACCATCTGTGTAAACATGGAAATAACTACACCGCTATCTGTATAAACATGGAAATATCTACACCGCCATCTGCATGTCCATGGAAATATCTACGCCGCCATCTGTATAAACATGGAAATATCTACACGGCCATCTGTGTATAGATGGAAATATCAACACCGCCATCTCTATAAACATGAAAATATCTACACTGCCATCTCCATAAACATGGAAATAACTACTCCGCCATCTATATAAACATGGAATCACCTGCACTGCCATCAGTGTGAATAAGGAAATATCTACAATGCCATCTGTATAAAGATATAAATATCTGCACCGCGAACTGTATAAACTTGGAAAATCTACATAGCTATCTGTTTAAACATGGAAATATCTAAACAGCTATTCCTATAAACATGGAAATATCTACACCGCCATCTGTATAAACATGGAAATACCTACAAAGTCATCTCTATAAACATGGAAATATCTACACAGCCATCTGTATAAACATGGAAATATCTACACAGTCATCTGAATAAACATGGAAATATCTACACAGACATCTGTATAAACATGGAAATATCTACACAGTCATCTGAATAAACATGGAAATATCTACACCACAATCTGTATAAACATGGAAATATCTACACAGCCATCTGTATAAACATGGAAATATCTACACAGTCATCTGAATAAACATGGAAATATCTACACCACAATCTGTATAAACATGGAAATACCTACAATACCATTTGTATACACATGGAAATATATACACAGACATCTGTATAAACATATAAATATGTACACCGCCATCTGTATAATCATGGAAATATCTACACTGCCATCTGCAGAAAGATGGAAATATCTACACAGCTATCTCTATAAACATGAAAATATCTACAATGCCATCTCCATAAAGATGGAAGTATCTACTCTGCCATGTGCATAAACACGGAAATATCTACACCACTATCTGTGTAAACATGGAAATACCTACACCGCTATCTGTTTAAACATGGAAATATCTACAACACCATCTGCATGTCCATGGAAATATCTACGCCGCCATCTATATAAACATGGAAATATCTACACGGCAATCTGTGAATAGATGGAAATATCAACACCGCCATCTGTAGAAACATGGAAATACCTACACCGCAATCTCTATAAACATGGAAATATCTGCACTGCCATCTGAAAAAACATGGAAATACGTATACAGTCATCTGTATAAACATGGAAATATCTACAATGCCATCTGTATACACATGGAAATATCTACACAGCCATCTGTAGAAACATGTAAATATCTACATTGCTATCTCCATAAACATGGAAATATCTACACCGCCATCTCTATAAACATGAAAATATCTACACCGCCATCTCTATAAACATGAAAATATCTACACTGCCATCTGCATAAACATGGAACTATCTACTCTGCCATCTGTATAAACATGGAAACATCTACAGCGCCATCTGAGTGAATAAGGAAATATCTACAATGCCATCTGTATAAAGATATAAATATCTGCACCGCGAGCTGTATAAACATGGAAATATCTACATCGCTATCTGTTTAAACGTGGAAATTCCAACACCGCTGTCGGTATAAACATGGAAATATCTACAACGCCATCTATATAAACATGGAAATATCTAAACCGCTATGTCTATAAACATGGAAATACCTACACTGCTATCTCTATAAACATGGAAATATCTACACCGCTATGTGTATAAACATGGAAATATATACACCACTATCTGTATAAACATGGAAATATCTACACCGCGATCTGTATAAACCTGGAAATATCTACACCGCGATCTGTATAAACTTGGAAATATCTTCAACACGATCTGCATAAACATGGAAATATCTACACCGCTATCTGTATAAACATGGTAATATCTACACCACCATCTATATAAACATGGAAATATCTACACCACCCTCTGTATAAACATGGAAATATCTACAATGCCATCTGTAGAAAGATGGATATATCTACACCGCAACAAATGTTAACATGGAAATATCTACACAGCTATCTCTATAAACATGGAAATAACTACACCGCCATCTGTATAAACATGGAAATACCTACAAAGTCATCTGTATAAACATGGAAATATCTACACAGCCATCTGTATAAACATGGAAATATCTACACAGCTATCTGTATATACATGGAAATAGCCACACCGCTACCTGTATAAACATGGAAATAACTTCACCGCTATTTGTATAAAAAAGGAAATATCTACACCGTGATCTGTATAAACATGGAAATATCTACACTGCCATCTCTATAAACATGGAAATATATACAGCCCTATCTGGATAAACATGGAAATAACTCCACAGCTATCTCTATAAACATCGAAATATCTACACCACCATCTGTATAAACATGGAAATACTTACAAAGTTCTCTGTATAAACATGGAAATATCTACACAGCTATGTTTATATATTTGGAAATATCTACACCGCTATCTATATAAACATGGAAATAACTACACCGCTATCTTTATAAACATGGAAATATCTACACAGCCATCTACATATCCATGGAAATATCTGCGACACCATCTGTATAAACATGGAAATATCAACACGGTCATCTGTGTATAGATGGAAATATCAACACCGCCATCTGTACAAACATGGAAATATCTGCACCGCTATCTGTATAAACATGGAAATATCTACACCGCGGTCTGTATAAACATGGAAATATCTACACCGCTATCTGTATAAACATGGAAATATCTACACCGCTATCTGTATAAACATGGAAATACCTACACCGCTGTCTCTATAAACATGGAAATATTTACACCGCTATGTGTATAAACATGGAAATATCTCCACTGCTCTCTGTATAAACATGGAAATATCTCCACCGTTATCTGTATAAACATGGAAATATCTACAGCGCCATCTCTATAAACATTGAAATATCTCCACTGCCATCTGTAAAAACATGGAAATATCTACACCGCCAACTGTATAAACATGGAAATATCTACACCTCCATCTGTATAAACACGGAAATACCTACAATACCATCTGTATACACATGGAAATGTCTACACACACATCTGTATAAATATGGAAATATCTACACGTCCCTCTGTATAAACATGGAAATATCTACACTGCCATCTGTAGAAAGATGGAAATATCTACACCGCTATCTCTATAAATATGGAAATATCTACACCGCCATCTCTATATACATGAAAATATCTACACTGCCATCTCCATAAAGATGGAATTATCTACTCCGCCATGTGTATAAGCACGGAAATATCTGCACCACCATCTGTGTAAACATGGAAATATCTACACCGCTATCTGTATAAACATGGAAATATCTACACCGCCATCTGCATGTCCATGGAAATATCTACGCCGCCATCTGTATAAACATGGAAATATCTACAGCCCGATCTGTATAAACATGGAAATATCTACACCGCTATCTCTGTAAATATGGAAATATCTACACCGCCATCTGTATAAACATAGAAATATCTCCACAGCCATATGTATATACATGGAAATATCTACACCGCTATCTATATAAACATGGAAATAACTACACAGCTATCTGTATTAACATGGAAATATCTACACCACCATCTGTATAAACATGGAAATATCTACAATGCCATCTGCATACACATGGAAATACCTACACGACAATCTGTGTAAAGATGGAATTATCAACACCGCCATCTGTACAAACATGGAAATATTTACACCGCTATCTATATAAACATGGAAATACCTACACTTCAGTCTGTATAAACATGTAAATATCTACACCGGTATCTTTATAAACATGGAAATATCTACACCACGATCTGTATAAACATGGAAATATTTACACCGCTATCTGTATAAACAGGGAAATATCTGCACCGCTATCTCTATATACATGGAAATATCTACAAAGCCATCTGTATAAACATGGAAATACATACACAGTCATGTGTGTAAACATGGAAATATCTACACCGCAATCTGTATAAACATGGAAATATCTACACCGCTATCTCTATAAATATGAAATATCTAAACCGCTATCTCTATAAAAATGGAAACCTCTACAATGCTATCTGTATAAAGATGGAAATATCCTCACTGCTATCTCTATGAACATGGATATATCTACACCGCTATCTCTATAAACATGGAAATATCTACACCGCCATCCCTATAAACATGGAAATATCTACACCGCCATCTGTATAAACATGGAAATACTTACAAAGTTATCTGTATAAACATGGAAATATCTACACCGCTATCTCTATAAACATGGAAATATCTACACCGTGATCTTTATAAACATGGAAATATTTACACCGCTATCTGTATAAACATGGGAATTTCTACACCGTAATCTTTATAAATATGGAAATATCTACACCGCTATCTCTATAAACATGGAAATATCTACACCACCATCTGTATAAACATGGAAATATCTACAATGCCATCAGTATACACATGGAAATAACTACACGGCAATCTGTGTATAGATGGAAACATCAACACCGCCATCTGTACAAACATGGAAATATCTACACCGCTATCTCTATAAACATGGAAATATCTACAATGCCGTCTGTATAAACATGGAAATATCTACACCGGTATCTGTATAAACATGGAAATATCTACACCACGATCTGTATAAGCATGGAAATATTTACAACGCTACCTCTATAAACAAGGAAATATCTGCACAGCTATCTCTATAAACATGGAAATATCTACAAAGCCATCTGTATAAACATGGAAATACCTACACAGTCATGTGTACGAACATGGAAATATCTACACTGCCATCTGTATAAACATGGAAGTATCTACACAGCCCTCTGTATAAATATGGAAATATCTGCATAGGCATCTGTATAAACATGGAAATATCTGCAACGGTATCTGCATAAACATGGAAATACCTACACCACTGTCTCTATAAACATATAAATATGTACACCGCTATGTGTATAAACATGGAAATATCTCCACTGCTATCTGCATAAACATGGAAATATCTACACCGCGATCTGTATAAACATGGAAATATCTACACCGCTATCTGTATAAACATGGAAATATCTACATATCTGTCTCTATAAACATGGAAATACCTACACCTCCATCTGTATAAACATGGAAATACCTACAAAGTCATCTGTATAAGCATGGAAATATCTACACAGCCATCTGTATAAACATGGAAATACCTACAAAGCCAGCTGTATATACATGGAAAAATCTACACCGCTATCTGTATAAACATAGAAATATCTACACCGCAATCAGTATTAACATGGTAATATCTACACCACCATCTATACAAACATGGAAATATCTACACCGCCATCTGTATAAACATGGAAATATCTACAATGCCATCTCTAGAAACATGGATATATCAACACCTCCATCTCTACAAACACGGAAATATCTACACCCCTATCTGTATAAACATGGAAATATCCCCACCGCTATCTCAATAAACTTGGAAAAATCAACACTGCTATCTCTATGAACATGGAAATATCTACACCACCATCTCTATAAACATGGAAATATCTACACCACGATCAGTATAAACATGGAAATATCTACACCGCTATCTGTATAAACATGGAAATATCTCCACTGCTATCTCTATAAACATCGAAATATCTACACAACCATCTGTATAAACATGCAAATACTTACAAAGTTATCTGTATAAACATGGAAATATCTACACCGCCATCTGTATAAACATGGAAATATCTACACAGCCATGTGTATATACATGGAAATATCTACACCGCAATCTATATAAACATGGAAATAACTACACCGCTATCTGTATAAACATGGAAATATCTACACTGCCATCTACATATCCACGGAAATGTCTGTGCCGCCATCTGTATAAACATGGAAATATCTACACGGTCATCTGTGTATAGATGCAAATATCAACACCGCCATCTGTACAAACATGGAAATATCTGCACCGCAATCTGTATAAACATGGAAATATCTACACCGGTATCTGTATAAACATGGAAATATCTACACCACGATCTGTATAAGCATGGAAATATTTACACCGCTACCTCTATAAACCAGGAAATATCTGCACAGCTATCTCTATAAACATGGAAATATCTACAAAGCCATCTGTATAAACATGGAAATACCTACACAGTCATGTGTACGAACATGGAAATATCTACACTGCCATCTGTATAAACATGGAAGTATCTACACAGCCCTCTGTATAAATATGGAAATATCTGCATAGGCATCTGTATAAACATGGAAATATCTGCAACGGTATCTGCATAAACATGGAAATACCTACACCACTGTCTCTATAAACATATAAATATGTACACCGCTATGTGTATAAACATGGAAATATCTCCACTGCTGTCTGCATAAACATGGAAATATCTACACCGCAATCTGTATAAACATGGAAATATCTACAACGCTATCTGTATAAACATGGAAATATCTACATATCTGTCTCTATAAACATGGAAATACCTACACCTCCATCTCTATAAACATGGAAATACCTACAAAGTCATCTGTATAAGCATGGAAATACCTACAGAGCCATCTGTATAAACATGGAAATACCTACACAGCCAGCTGTATATACATGGAAAAATCTACACCGCTATCTGTATAAACATAGAAATATCTACACCGCAATCAGTATTAACATGGTAATATCTACACCACCATCTATACAAACATGGAAATATCTACACCGCCATCTGTATAAACATGGAAATATCTACAATGCCATCTCTAGAAAGATGGATATATCAACACCTCCATCTCTACAAACACGGAAATATCTACACCACTATCTGTATAAACATGGAAATATCCCCACCGCTATCTCAATAAACTTGGAAAAATCAACACTGCTATCTCTATGAACATGGAAATATCTACACCACCATCTCTATAAACATGGAAATATCTACACCACGATCAGTATAAACATGGAAATATCTACACCGCTATCTGTATAAACATGGAAATATCTAAACCGCTATCTCTATAAACATGGAAATATCTACACCGCTATCTCTATAAACTTGGAAATATCTACACCGTGATCTGTATAAACATGGAAATATTTACACTGCTATCTGTAAAAACATGGAAATATCTACACCGTTATCTTTATAAACATGGAAATACCTACAATGCAATCAGTAGAAACATGGAAATATCTACATCACCATCTGTATAAACATGGAAATATCTACAATGCCATCTGTATACACATGGAAATACCCACACGTCCGTCTGTGTAGAGATGGAAACATCAACACCGCCATCTGTACCGACATGGAAATATCTACACCGCTATCTGTATAAACATGGAAATATCTACACTGCCCACTGTATAAACATGGAAATGTCTACACCGGTATCTGTATAAACATGGAACTATGTACACCACGATCTGTATAAAACGTGGAAATATTTACACCGCTATCTGTATAAACATGGAAATATCTAAACCGCTATCTCTATAAACAAGGAAATACCTGCAAAGCCATGTGTATAAACATGGAAATAACTACACAGTCATGTGTAGGAACATGGAAATATCTACACTGCCATCTGTATAAACATGGAAATATCTACACAGCCCTCTGTATAAATATGGAAATATCTGCATAGGCATCTGTATAAACATGGAAATATCCGCACCGCTATCTGTATAAACATGGAAATAAATACACCGCTGTCTCTATAAACATGGAAATATGTTCACCGTTATGTGTATAAACATGGTAATATCTCCACTGCTGTCTGGATAAAGATGGAAATATCTCCAGCTTTATCTGTATAAGCATGGAAATATCTACAGCGCCATCTCTATAAACATTGAAATATCTAAACTGCCATCTGTAAAAACATGGATATATCTACAAAGTCATCCAAATAAACCTGGAAATATCTTCACCACCATCTGTATAAACATGGGAATACCTACAATACCATGTGTATACTCATGGAAATATCTACACAGACATCTGTATAAATATAGAAATATCTACACCGCCATCTGTATAAACATGGAAATATCCACACCGCGATCAGTATAAACATGGAAATAGCTACAACGGTATCTGTATAAACATGAAAATAACTCCACTGCTATCTCTGTAAACATCGAAATATCTACACCGCCATCTGAATAAACATGGAAATACTTACAAAGTTATCTGCATAAACATGGAAATATCTACACCGCCATCTGTATAAACATGGAAATATCTACACAGCCATGTGTATATACATGGAAATATCTACACCGCTATCTATATAAACATGGAAATAACTACACCGCTATCTGTATAAACATGGAAATATCGACACCGCCATCTACATATCCATAGAAATATCTGTGCCGCCATCTGTATAAACATGGAAATATCTACACCGCTATCTGTATAAACATGGAAATACCTACACCGCTGTCTCTATAAACATGGAAATATGTACACCACTATGTGTATAAACATGGAAATATCTCCACTGCTCTCTGTATAAACATGGAAATATCTCCACCGTTATCTGTATAAAAATGTAAATATCTATAGCGCCATCTCTATAAACATTGAAATATCTCCACTGCCATCTGTAAAAACATGGAAATATCTACACCGCCAACTGTATAAACATGGAAATATCTACACCTCCATCTGTATAAACATGGAAATACCTACAATACCATCTGTATACACATGGAAATGTCTACAAAGACATCTGTATAAATATGGAAATATCTACACGTCCCTCTGTATAAACATGGAAATATCTACACTGCCATCTGTAGAAAGATGGAAATATCTACACCGCTATCTCTATAAATATGGAAATATCTACACCGCCATCTCTATAAACATGAAAATATCTACACTGCCATCTCCATAAAGATGGAATTATCTACTCCGCCATGTGTATAAGCACGGAAATATCTACACCACCATCTGTGTAAACATGGAAATATCTACACCGCTATCTGTATAAACATGGAAATATCTACACCGCCATCAGCATGTCCATGGAAATATCTACGCCGCCATCTGTATAAACATGGAAATATCTACAGCCCGATCTGTATAAACATGGAAATATCTACACGGCTATCTCTGTAAATATGGAAATATCTACACCGCCATCTGTATAAACATAGAAATATCTCCACAGCCATATGTATATACATGGAAATATCTACACCGCTATCTATATAAACATGGAAATAACTACACAGCTATCTGTATAAACATGGAAATATCTACACCGCCATCTACATATCCATGGAAATATCTGCGCTGCCATCTGTATAAACATGGAAATATCTACACGGTCATCTGTGTATAGATGGAAATATCAACACCGCCATCTGTACAAACATGGAAATATCTGCAACGCTATCAGTATAACCATGGAAATATCTACACCGCGGTCTGTATAAACATGGAAATATCTACACCGCTATCTGTATAAACATGGAAATATCTACAGCGCCATCTCTATAAACATTGAAACATCTACACTGCCATCTGTAAAAACATGGAAATATCTACACAGTCATCTGAATAAACTTGGAAATATCTACACCACCATCTCTATAAACATGGAAATACCTACAATACCATCTGTATACACTTGGAAATATCTACACAGACATCTGTATAAATATGGAAATATCTACACCTCCATCTGTATAAACAAGGTAATATCTACACTGCCATCTGTAGAAAGATGGAAATATCTACACCGCTATCTCTATAAATATGGAAATAAATACACCGCCATCTCTATAAACATGAAAATATCTACACTGCCATCTCCATAAAGATGGAAGTATCTACTCCGCCATGTGTATAAACACAGAAATATCTACACCACCATCTGTGAAAACATGGAAATATCTTCAACGCTATCTTTATAAAGATGGAAATATCTACACTGACATCTGCATGTCCATGGAAATAGCTACGCGGCCATCTGTATAAACATGGAAATATCTACAAGGCCATCTGTGTATAGATGGAAATGTCAACACCGCCATCTGTACAAACATGGAAATATCTACACCGCTATCTCTATAAACATGGAAATATCTGCACTGCCATCTGTAAAAACATGGAAATACCTATACAGTCATCTGTATAAACATGGAAATATCTACAATGCCATCTGTATTCACATGGAAATATCTACACAGCCATCTGTATAAACATGTAAATATCTACACTGCTATCTCTATAAACATGGAAATATCTACACCGCCATCTCTATAAACATGAAAATATCTACACTGACATCTCCATAAACATGGAACTAACTACTCCGCCTTCTGTGTAAACAAGGAAACATCTACACCGCCATCAATGTGAATAAGGAAATATATACAATGCCATCTTTATAAAGATATAAATATCTGCACCGCGAGCTGTATAAACATGGAAATATCTACAACGCCATCTATATAAACATGGAAATATCTACACCGCTATGTCTATAAACATGGAAATACCTACACCGCTATCTCTATAAACATGGAAATATCTACACCGCTATCTGTATAAACATGGAAATTTCTACACCGTTATCTGTATAAATATGGAAATATCAACACCGCTTTCTCTATAAACATGGAAATATCTACACCGCCATCTGTATAAACATGGAAATACCTATACAGTCATCTGTGTAAACATGGAAAATCTACACCACCATCTGTATAAACATGGAAACATCTACACCGCCATCTGTGTGAATAAGGAAATATCTACAAAGCCATCTGTATAAAGATATAAATATCTGCACCGCGAGCTGTATAAACATGGAAGTATCTACATCGCTATCTGTATAAACGTGAAATACCAACACCGCTATAGGTATAAACATGGAAATATCTACAACGCCATCTATATAAACATGGAAATATCTACACCGCTATGTCTATAAACATTGAAATAACTACACCGCTATCTGTATAAACATGGAAATATCTACACCACTATCTATATAAACATGGAAATATCTACACCGCCATCTGTATAAACATGGAAATATCTACAATGACATCTGTAGAAAGATGGAAATATGTACACCGCAATATGTGTAAACATGGAAATATCTACACCGAAATCTGTAAAAACATGGAAATATCTACACCGCTATTTGTATAAACATGGAAATATCTACACCGCGATCTGTATAAACATGGAAATATCTACACCGCGATCTGTATATACATGGAAATTCCTACAAAGTCATCTGTATAAACATGGAAATATCTACAAAGACATCTGTATAAACATGGATATATCTACACAGCCATCTGTATATACATGGAAATATCTACAACGCTATCTGTATAAACATGGAAATAACTACACCGCTATTTGTATAAACAAGGAAATATCTACACTGTGATCTGTATAAACATGGAAATAATTACACCGCTATCTGTATAAACATGAAAATTTCTACACCTTTATCTGTATAAATATGGAAATATCTACACCGCTATCTTTGTAAACATGGAAATATCTACACCGCCACCTGTATATACATGGAAATACCAATACAGTCATCTGTGTAAACATGGAAATATCTACACCACCATCTGTATAAACATGGAAATATCTACAATGCCATCTGTATACACATGGAAATACCTACACGGCAATCTGTGTATAGATGGAAACAACAACACCGCCATCTGTACCAACTTGGAAATATCTACACTGCTATCTCTATAAACATGGAAATATCTACACTGTGGTCTGTATAAACATGGAAATATCTTCACCGGTATCTGTATAAACATGGAAATATCTACATCACGATCTGTATAAACAAGGAAATATATACACCGCTATCTGTATAAACATGGAAATATCTGCACCGCTATCTCTATAGACATGGAAATATCTACAAAGCCATCTGTATAAACTTGGAAATACCAACACAGTCATGTGTAGGCACATGGAAATATCTTCACTGCCATCTGTATAAACATAGAAATATCTACACAGCCCTCTGTATAAATATGGAGATACCTGCATAGGCATCTGTATAAAGATGGAAATATCTGCACCGCTGTCTGTATAAACATGGAAATACAGACACCACTGTCTCTGTAAACATGCAAATATGTACATGGCTATGTGTATAAACATGGAAATAACTCCACTGCTGTCTGTATAAACATGGAAATATCTCCACCGTTATCTGTATAATCATGGAAATATCTATAGCGCCATCTCTATAAACATTGAAATATCTACACTGCCATCTGAAAAAACATGGAAATATCTACACAGTCATCTGAATAAACATGGAAATATCTACAAAACCATCTGTATAAACATGGAAATACCTACAAAGACATCTGTATAAACATGGATATATCTACACAGCCATCTGTATATACATGGAAATATCTACAACGCTATCTGTATAAACATGGAAATAACTACACCGCTATTTGTATAAACAAGGAAATATCTACACTGTGATCTGTATAAACATGGAAATAATTACACCGCTATCTGTATAAACATGAAAATTTCTACACCTTTATCTGTATAAATATGGAAATATCTACACCGCTATCTTTGTAAACATGGAAATATCTACACCGCCACCTGTATATACATGGAAATACCAATACAGTCATCTGTGTAAACATGGAAATATCTACACCACCATCTGTATAAACATGGAAATATCTACAATGCCATCTGTATACACATGGAAATACCTACACGGCAATCTGTGTATAGATGGAAACAACAACACCGCCATCTGTACCAACTTGGAAATATCTACACTGCTATCTCTATAAACATGGAAATATCTACACTGTGGTCTGTATAAACATGGAAATATCTTCACCGGTATCTGTATAAACATGGAAATATCTACATCACGATCTGTATAAACAAGGAAATATATACACCGCTATCTGTATAAACATGGAAATATCTGCACCGCTATCTCTATAGACATGGAAATATCTACAAAGCCATCTGTATAAACTTGGAAATACCAACACAGTCATGTGTAGGCACATGGAAATATCTTCACTGCCATCTGTATAAACATAGAAATATCTACACAGCCCTCTGTATAAATATGGAGATACCTGCATAGGCATCTGTATAAAGATGGAAATATCTGCACCGCTGTCTGTATAAACATGGAAATACAGACACCACTGTCTCTGTAAACATGCAAATATGTACATGGCTATGTGTATAAACATGGAAATAACTCCACTGCTGTCTGTATAAACATGGAAATATCTCCACCGTTATCTGTATAATCATGGAAATATCTATAGCGCCATCTCTATAAACATTGAAATATCTACACTGCCATCTGAAAAAACATGGAAATATCTACACAGTCATCTGAATAAACATGGAAATATCTACAAAACCATCTGTATAAACATGGAAATACCTACAAAGACATCTGTATAAACATGGATATATCTACACAGCCATCTGTATATACATGGAAATATCTACAACGCTATCTGTATAAACATGGAAATAACTACACCGCTATTTGTATAAACAAGGAAATATCTACACTGTGATCTGTATAAACATGGAAATAATTACACCGCTATCTGTATAAACATGAAAATTTCTACACCTTTATCTGTATAAATATGGAAATATCTACACCGCTATCTTTGTAAACATGGAAATATCTACACCGCCACCTGTATATACATGGAAATACCAATACAGTCATCTGTGTAAACATGGAAATATCTACACCACCATCTGTATAAACATGGAAATATCTACAATGCCATCTGTATACACATGGAAATACCTACACGGCAATCTGTGTATAGATGGAAACAACAACACCGCCATCTGTACCAACTTGGAAAGATCTACACTGCTATCTCTATAAACATGGAAATATCTACACTGTGGTCTGTATAAACATGGAAATATCTTCACCGGTATCTGTATAAACATGGAAATATCTACATCACGATCTGTATAAACAAGGAAATATATACACCGCTATCTGTATAAACATGGAAATATCTGCACCGCTATCTCTATAGACATGGAAATATCTACAAAGCCATCTGTATAAACTTGGAAATACCAACACAGTCATGTGTAGGCACATGGAAATATCTTCACTGCCATCTGTATAAACATAGAAATATCTACACAGCCCTCTGTATAAATATGGAGATACCTGCATAGGCATCTGTATAAAGATGGAAATATCTGCACCGCTGTCTGTATAAACATGGAAATACCGACACCACTGTCTCTGTAAACATGCAAATATGTACATGGCTATGTGTATAAACATGGAAATAACTCCACTGCTGTCTGTATAAACATGGAAATATCTCCACCGTTATCTGTATAATCATGGAAATATCTATAGCGCCATCTCTATAAACATTGAAATATCTACACTGCCATCTGTAAAAACATGGAAATATCTACACAGTCATCTGAATAAACATGGAAATATCTACAAAACCATCTGTATAAACATGGAAATACCTACAATACCATCTGTATAAACATGGAAATATCTACACAGACATCTGTATATATATGGAAATATCTACGCCGCCATCTGTATAAACATGGAAATATCTACACGGCCATCTGTGTATAGATGGAAATATCTACACCGCCATCTGTACAAACATGGAAATATCTACGCCGCTATCTCTATAAACATGGAAATATCTGCACTGTCATCTGTAAAAACATGGAAATATCTACACTGCCATCTGCATAAACATGTAAATATCTACACTGCTATCTCTATAAACATGGAAATATCTACACCGCCATCTCTAGAAACATGAAAATATCTACACTGCCATCTCCATAAACATGGAACTAACTACTCCGCCATCTGTATAAACACGGAAACATCTACACCGCCATCTGTGTGAATATGGAAATATCTACAAAGCCATCTGTATAAAGATATAAATATCTGCACCGCGAGCTGTATAAACATGGAAATATCTACATCGCTATCTGTATAAACATGGAAACACCAACACGGCTATCGGTATAAACATGGAAATATCCACAACGCCATCTATATAAACATGGAAATATCTACACCGTTATGTCTATAAACATGGAAATACCTTCACCGCTATCTCTATAAACGTGGAAACATATACAACGCTATCTGTATAAACATGGAAATATCTACACCGCTATCTGTATAAACATTGAAATATCTTCACCACGATCTGTATAAACATGGAAATATCTACCCCGCTATCTGTATAAACATGGTAATATGTACACCACTATCTATATAAACATGGAAATATCTACACCGCCATCTGTATAAACATGGAAATATCTAAAATGCCATCTGTAGAAAGATGGATATATCTACACCGCAATCTGTGTAAACATGGAAATATCTACACCGATATCTGTAATAACATGGAAATATCTACACCGCTATCTGTATAAACATGGAAATATCTACACCGCGATCTGTATAAACATGGAAATATCTACAACAAGATCTGTATAAACATGGAAATATCTACACCGCTATCTGTATATACATGGAAATATCTACACAGCTATCTCTATAAACATGGAAATATCTACACTGCCATCTGTATAAACATGGAAATACCTACAAAATCATCTGTATACACATGGAAATATCTACAAAGCAATCTGTATAAACATGGAAATACCTACAGTACCATCTGTATACACATGGAAATATCTACACAGTCATCTGTATAAATATGGAAATATCTACACCGCCATCTGTATAAACATGGAAATATCTACACTGCCATCTGTAGAAAGGTGGAAATATCTACACCGCTATCTCTATAAATATTGAAATATGTACACCGCCATCTCTATAAACATGGAAATATCTACACCGCCATCTGCATGTCCATAGAAATATCAACACCGCCATCTGTACAAACATGGAAATATCTACACCGCTATCTCTATAAACATGGAAATATGTTCACCGCCATCTCTATAAACATGGAAATATCTACACCGCCATCTGCATGTCCATAGAGATATCAACACCGCCATCTGTACAAACATGGAAATATCTACACGGCTATCTCTATAAACATGGAAATATCTGCACTGCCATCTGCATGTCCATGGAAATATCTACGCCGCCATCTCTATAAACATGAAAATATCTACAGTGACATCTCCATAAAGATGGAAGTATCTACTCCGCCATGTGTATAAACACGGAAATACCTACACCACCATCTGTGTAAACATGGAAATAGCTACGCCGCCATCTGTATAAACATGGAAATATCTACACGGCCATCTGTGTATAGATGGAAATATCTACACCGCCATCTGTACAAACTTGGAAATATCTACACCGCTATCTCTATAAACATGGAAATATCTGCACTGATATCTGTAAAAACATGGAAATACCTATACAGTCATCTGTAAAAACATGGAAATATCTACAATGCCCTCTATATACACATTGAAATATCTACACAGCCATCTGTATAAACATGTAAATATCTACACTGCTTTCTCTATAAACATAGAAATACCTACACCGCCATCTCTAGAAACATGAAAATATCTACACTACCATCTCCATAAACACGGAACTAACTACTCCGCCATCTGTATAAACACAGAAACATCCACACCGCCATCTGTGTGAATAAGGAAATATCTACAATGCCATCTGTATAAAGATATAAATATCTGCACCGCGAGCTGTATAAACATGGAAATATCTACATCGCTATCTGTATAAACATGGAAATACCAACACCGCTATGGGAATAAACATGGAAATATCTACAATGCCATCTATATAAACATGGAAATATCTACACCACTATGTCTATAAACATGGAAATACCTTCACCGCTATCTCTATAATCATGGAAATAAATACACCGCTATCTGTATAAACATGGAAATATCTACACCGCCATCTGTTTAAACATGGAAATATCTACAACGCCATCTGTAGAAAGATGGAAATATTTACACCGCAATCTGTGTAAACATGGAAATATCTACACCGATATCTGAAAAAACATGGAAATATCTACACCGCTATCTGTATAAACATGGAAATATCTACACCGCCATCTGTTTAAACATGGAAATATCTACAACGCCATCTGTAGAAAGTTGGAAATATTTACACCGCAATCTGTGTAAACATGGAAATATCTACACCGATATCTGAAAAAACATGGAAATATCTACACCGCTATCTGTATAAACATGGAAATATCTACACCGCGATCTCTATAAAAATGGAAATATCTACAACGCCATCTGTATAAACATGGAAATACCTACAAAGTCATCAGTATAAACATGGAAATATCTACAAAGCCATCTGTATAAACATGGAAATACCTACAATACCATCTGTGTACACATGGAAATATCTACACAGTCATCTGTATAAATATGGAAATATCTACAACGCCATCTGTATAAACATGGAAATATATACACTGCCATCTGTAGAAAGGTGGAAATATCTACACCGCTATCTCTATAAATATGGAAATATCTACACCGACATCTCTATAAACATGGAAATATCTACAACGCCATCTGCATGTCCATGGAAATATCTCCGCCGCCATCTGTATAAACATGGAAATATCTACACGGCCATCTGTGTATAGATGGATATATCAACACCGCCATCTGTACAAACATGGAAATATCTGCACCGCTATCTCTATAAACATGGAAATATCTGCACTGCCATCTGTAAAAACATGGAAATACCTATACGGTCATATATATAAACATGGAAATATCTACAATGCCATCTGTTTACACATGGAAATATCTACACAGCCATCTGTATAAACATGTAAATATCTACACTGCTATCTCTATAAACATGGAAATATCTACACCGCCATCTCTATAAACATGAAAATATCTACACTGCCATCTCCATAAACATGGAACTATCTACTCCGCCATCTGTATAAACATGGAAACATCTACACCGCCATCTGTGTGAATAAGGAAATATCTACAATGCCATCTGTATTAAGATATAAATATCTGGACCGCGAGCTGTATAAACATGGAAATATCTACATCGCTATCTGTATAAATGTGGAAATACCAACACCGCTATCGGTATAAACATGGAAATATCTACAACGCCATCTATATAAACATGGAAATATCTACACTGCCATCTGTGTATACCTGGAAATATCTACACTGCCATCTGTATAAACATGGAAATATCTACACCGCTATCTCTATAAACATGGAAATGTCTACACGGCTATCTGTATAAACATGGAAATATCTCAACCGCTATCTGTAGAAACATGGAAATATCTACATCGCTATATGTATAAACATGGAAATATCTCCAGCGCTATCTCTATAAAGATGGAAATATCTACACCGCTATCTTTATAAACATGGAAATATCTACACCGCTATCTGTATAAACATGGAAATATCTATAACACTATCTGTGTAAACATGGAAATATCTACACAGCTATCTGTGTAAACATGGAAATATGTACACAGGTCTCTGTGTAAAGATGGAAATATCTACACCGCAATCTGTGCAAATATGGAAATATCTACACCGCTATCTCAGTAAACATGGAAATATCTACACCGCTATCTGTATAAACATGGAAATATCAACACCGCTATCTGTATAAACATGGAAATGTCTACACCACGGTCTGTATAAACATGGAAATATCTACACCGCTATATGTATAAACATGGAAATATCGACACTGCTATCAGTATAAACATGGAAATATCTACACCGCTATCTGTATAAACATGGAAATATCTACACCACGACATGTATAAACATGGAAATATCTACACCGCCATGTGAACAAACATGGAAATATCTACACCGCTATCAGTAAAAACATGGAAATATCGACACCGCTATCTCTATAAACATGGAAATGTCTACACGGCTATCTGTATAAACATGGAAATATCTCAACCGCTATCTGTAGAAACATGGAAATATCTACATCGCTATATGTATAAACATGGAAATATCTCCAGCGCTATCTCTATAAAGATGGAAATATCTACACCGCTATCTTTATAAACATGGAAATATCTACACCGCTATCTGTATAAACATGGAAATATCTATAACACTATCTGTGTAAACATGGAAATATCTACACAGCTATCTGTGTAAACATGGAAATATGTACACAGGTCTCTGTGTAAAGATGGAAATATCTACACCGCAATCTGTGCAAATATGGAAATATCTACACCGCTATCTCAGTAAACATGGAAATATCTACACCGCTATCTGTATAAACATGGAAATATCAACACCGCTATCTGTATAAACATGGAAATGTCTACACCACGATCTGTATAAACATGGAAATATCTACCCCGCTATATGTATAAACATGGAAATATCGACACCGCTATCAGTATAAACATGGAAATATCTACACCGCTATCTGTATAAATATGGAAATATCTACACCACGACATGTATAAACATGGAAATATCTACACCGCCATGTGAACAAACATGGAAATATCTACACCGCTATCAGTAAAAACATGGAAATATCGACACTTCTATCTGTATAAATATGGAAATATCTACACCACTATCTCTATAAACATGGAAATATCCACCCCGTTATCTGTATAAACAAAGAAATATCTCCACCGCTTCTGTATGAACATGGAAACATCTACACTGCTAGCTGCATAAACATGGAATTATCTGCAGCGTTATCTGTATAAACATGGAAATAACTACACCGCAGTCTGTGCAAAGATGGAAATATCTACAATGCTATCTCAATAAACATGGAAATATCGACACCGCCATCTGTACACACATGGAAATACCTACCCAGTCATCTGTATAAACATGGAAATATCTACACCACTATCTGTATAAACATGGAAATATCTACACTGCCATCTGTATAAACATGGAATTACCTACAAAGACATCTCTCTAATCATTGAAATATCTACACCGCTATCTGTATAAACATGGAAGTAGCCACACCGCTATCTGTATAAACATGGAAATATCTACACCGCTATCTGTATAAACATGGAAATATCTACACCACGACGTGTATAAACATGGAAATATCTACACCGCTATGTGAATAAACATGGAAATATTGACACCGCTATCTGTATAAATATGGAAATATCTACACCACTATCTCTATAAACATGGAAATATCTACACCGTTATCTGTATAAACAAAAAATATCTCCACCGCTGTCTGTATGAACATGGAGACATCTACACCGCTAGCTGTATAAACATGGAATTATCTGCAGCCTTATCTGTATAAACATGGAAATATCTACACCGCAGTCTGTGCAAAGATGGAAATATCTACAATGCTATCTCAATAAACATGGAAATATCGACACCGCCATCTGTACACACATGGAAATACCTACACAGTCATCTGTATAAACATGGAAATATCTACACCACTATCTGTATAAACATGGAAATAACTACACTGCCGTCTGTATAAACATGGAATTACCTACACAGACATCTCTATAATCATTGAAATATCTACACCGCTATCTGTATAAACATGGAAGTAGCCACACCGCTATCTGTATAAACATGGAAATATCTACACCGCTATCTGTATAAACATGGAAATATCTACACCACGACGTGTATAAACATGGAAATATCTACATTGCTATGTGAATAAACATGGAAATATCTACACCGCTATCAGTATAAACATGGAAATATTGACACCGCTATCTGTATAAATATGGAAATATCTACACCACTATCTCTATAAACATGGAAATATCTACACCGTTATCTGTATAAACAAAGAAATATCTCCACCGCTGTCTGTATGAACATGGAGACATTTACACCGCTAGCTGTATAAACATGGAATTATCTGCAGCGTTATCTGTATAAACATGGAAATATCTACACCGCAGTCTGTGCAAAGATGGAAATATTTACAATGCTATCTCAATAAACATGGAAATATCGACACCGCCATCTGAACACACATGGAAATACCTACACAGCCATCTGTATAAACATGGAAATATCTACACCACTATCTGTATAAACATGGAAATACCTACACTGCCATCTGTATAAACATGGAATTATCTACACAGACATCTCTATAACCATTGAAAAATCTACACCGCTATCCGTATAAACATGGAAGTAGCCACACCGCTATCAGTATAAACATGGAAATATCTACACCGCCATCTGTGAAAACATGGAAATATCTACACTGTCATCTTTATAAACATGGAAATACCTACACGTCCATGTGTATCAACATGGAAATATCTACACTGCCATCTGTATATACCTGGAAATATCTACACTGCCATCTGTATAAACATGGAAATATCTACACCGCTATCTCTATAAACATGGAAATGTCTACACGGCTATCTGTATAAACATGGAAATATCTCCACCGCTATCTGTAGAAACATGGAAATATCTACATCGCTATCTGTATAAACATGGAAATATCTCCACCGCTATCCCTATAAAGATGGAAATATCTACACCGCTATCTTTATAAATATGGAAATATCTACACTGCTGTCTGTATAAACATGGAAATATCTATAACACTATCTGTGTAAACATGGAAATATCTACACAGCTATCTGCGTAAGCATGGAAATATGTACACAGGTCTCTGTGTAAAGATGGAAATATCTACACCGCAATCTGTGCAAATATGGAAATATCTACACCGATATCTCAGTAAACATGGAAATATCTACACTGCTATCTGTATAAACATGGAAATATCAACACTGCTATCTGTATAAACATGGAAATGTCTACACCACGATCTGTATAAACATGGAAATATCTACACCGCTATATGTATAAACATGGAAATATCTACACCGCTATCAGTATAAACATGGAAATATCTACACCACTATCTGTATAAACATGGAAATATCTACACCACGACATGTATAAACATGGAAATATCTACACCGCCATGTGAACAAACATGGAAATATCTACACCGCTATCAGTAAAAACATGGAAATATCGACACCGCTATCTGTATAAATATGGAAATATCTACACCACTATCTCTATAAACATGGAAATATCCACACCGTTATCTGTATAAACAAAGAAATATCTCCAACGCTGTCTGTATGTACATGGAAACATCTACACTGCTAGCTGCATAAACATGGAATTATCTGCAGCGTTATCTGAATAAACATGGAAATATCTACACCGCAGTCTGTGCAAAGATGGAAATATCTACAATGCAAACTCAATAAACATGGAAATATCGACACCGCCATCTGTACACACATGGAAATACCTACCCAGTCATCTGTATAAACATGGAAATATCTACACCACTATCTGTATAAACATGGAAATATCTACACTGCCATCTGTATAAACATGGAATTACCTACAAAGACATCTCTCTAATCATTGAAATATCTACACCGCTATCTGTATAAACATGGAAGTAGCCACACCGCTATCTGTATAAACATGGAAATATCTACACCGCTCTCTGTATAAACATGGAAATATCTACACCACGACGTGTATAAACATGGAAATACCTACACCGCTATGTGAATAAACATGGAAATATTGACACCGCTATCTGTATAAATATGGAAATATCTACACCACTATCTCTATAAACATGGAAATATCTACACCGTTATCTGTATAAACAAAGAAATATCTCCACCGCTGTCTGTATGAACATGGAGACATCTACACCGCTAGCTGTATAAACATGGAATTATCTGCAGCCTTATCTGTATAAACATGGAAATATCTACACCGCAGTCTGTGCAAAGATGGAAATATCTACAATGCTATCTCAATAAACATGGAAATATCGACACCGCCATCTGTACACACATGGAAATACCTACACAGTCATCTGAATAAACATGGAAATATCTACACCACTATCTGTATAAACATGGAAATAACTACACTGCCGTCTGTATAAACATGGAATTACCTACACAGACATCTCTATAATCATTGAAATATCTACACCGCTATCTGTATAAACATGGAAGTAGCCACACCGCTATCTGTATAAACATGGAAATATCTACACCGCTATCTGTATAAACATGGAAATATCTACACCACGACGTGTATAAACATGGAAATATCTACATTGCTATGTGAATAAACATGGAAATATCTACACCGCTATCAGTATAAACATGGAAATATTGACACCGCTATCTGTATAAATATGGAAATATCTACACCACTATCTCTGTAAACATGGAAATATCTACACCGTTATCTGTATAAACAAAGAAATATCTCCACCGCTGTCTGTATGAACATGGAGACATTTACACCGCTAGCTGTATAAACATGGAATTATCTGCAGCGTTATCTGTATAAACATGGAAATATCTACACCGCAGTCTGTGCAAAGATGGAAATATCTACAATGCTATCTCAATAAACATGGAAATATCGACACCGCCATCTGAACACACATGGAAATACCTACACAGCCATCTGTATAAACATGGAAATATCTACACCACTATCTGTATAAACATGGAAATACCTACACTGCCATCTGTATAAACATGGAATTATGTACACAGACATCTCTATAACCATTGAAAAATCTACACCGCTATCCGTATAAACATGGAAGTAGCCGCACCGCTATCAGTATAAACATGGAAATATCTACACCGCCATCTGTGAAAACATGGAAATATCTACACTGTCATCTTTATAAACATGGAAATACGTACACGTCCATGTGTATCAACATGGAAATATCTACACTGCCATCTGTATATACCTGGAAATATCTACACTGCCATCTGTATAAACATGGAAATATCTACACCGCTATCTCTATAAACATGGAAATGTCTACACGGCTATCTGTATAAACATGGAAATATCTCCACCGCTATCTGTAGAAACATGGAAATATCTACATCGCTATCTGTATAAACATGGAAATATATACACCGCTATCCCTATAAAGATGGAAATATCTACACTGCTATCTTTATAAATATGGAAATATCTACACTGCTGTCTGTATAAACATAGAAATATCTATAACACTATCTGTGTAAACATGGAAATATCTACACAGCTATCTGCGTAAACATGGAAATATGTACACAGGTCTCTGTGTAAAGATGGAAATATCTACACCGCAATCTGTGCAAATATGGAAATATCTACACCGCTATCTCAGTAAACATGGAAATATCTACACTGCTATCTGTATAAACATGGAAATATCAACACCGCTATCTGTATAAACATGGAAATGTCTACACCACGATCTGTATAAACATGGAAATATCTACACCGCTATATGTATAAACATGGAAATATCTACACCGCTATCAGTATAAACATGGAAATATCTACACCGCTATCTGTATAAACATGGAAATATCTACACCACGACATGTATAAACATGGAAATATCTACACCGCCATGTGAACAAACATGGAAATATCTACACCGCTATCAGTAAAAACATGGAAATATCGACACCGCTATCTCTATAAACATGGAAATGTCTACACGGCTATCTGTATAAACATGGAAATATCTCAACCGCTATCTGTAGAAACATGGAAATATCTACATCGCTATATGTATAAACATGGAAATATCTCCAGCGCTATCTCTATAAAGATGGAAATATCTACACCGCTATCTTTATAAACATGGAAATATCTACACCGCTATCTGTATAAACATGGAAATATCTATAACACTATCTGTGTAAACATGGAAATATCTACACAGCTATCTGTGTAAACATGGAAATATGTACACAGGTCTCTGTGTAAAGATGGAAATATCTACACCGCAATCTGTGCAAATATGGAAATATCTACACCGCTATCTCAGTAAACATGGAAATATCTACACCGCTATCTGTATAAACATGGAAATATCAACACCGCTATCTGTATAAACATGGAAATGTCTACACCACGATCTGTATAAACATGGAAATATCTACCCCGCTATATGTATAAACATGGAAATATCGACACCGCTATCAGTATAAACATGGAAATATCTACACCGCTATCTGTATAAATATGGAAATATCTACACCACGACATGTATAAACATGGAAATATCTACACCGCCATGTGAACAAACATGGAAATATCTACACCGCTATCAGTAAAAACATGGAAATATCGACACTGCTATCTGTATAAATATGGAAATATCTACACCACTATCTCTATAAACATGGAAATATCCACCCCGTTATCTGTATAAACAAAGAAATATCTCCACCGCTTCTGTATGAACATGGAAACATCTACACTGCTAGCTGCATAAACATGGAATTATCTGCAGCCTTATCTGTATAAACATGGAAATAACTACACCGCAGTCTGTGCAAAGATGGAAATATCTACAATGCTATCTCAATAAACATGGAAATATCGACACCGCCATCTGTACACACATGGAAATACCTACCCAGTCATCTGTATAAACATGGAAATATCTACACCACTATCTGTATAAACATGGAAATATCTACACTGCCATCTGTATAAACATGGAATTACCTACAAAGACATCTCTCTAATCATTGAAATATCTACACCGCTATCTGTATAAACATGGAAGTAGCCACACCGCTATCTGTATAAACATGGAAATATCTACACCGCTATCTGTATAAACATGGAAATATCTACACCACGACGTGTATAAACATGGAAATATCTACACCGCTATGTGAATAAACATGGAAATATTGACACCGCTATCTGTATAAATATGGAAATATCTACACCACTATCTCTATAAACATGGAAATATCTACACCGTTATCTGTATAAACAAAAAATATCTCCACCGCTGTCTGTATGAACATGGAGACATCTACACCGCTAGCTGTATAAACATGGAATTATCTGCAGCCTTATCTGTATAAACATGGAAATATCTACACCGCAGTCTGTGCAAAGATGGAAATATCTACAATGCTATCTCAATAAACATGGAAATATCGACACCGCCATCTGTACACACATGGAAATACCTACACAGTCATCTGTATAAACATGGAAATATCTACACCACTATCTGTATAAACATGGAAATAACTACACTGCCGTCTGTATAAACATGGAATTACCTACACAGACATCTCTATAATCATTGAAATATCTACACCGCTATCTGTATAAACATGGAAGTAGCCACACCGCTATCTGTATAAACATGGAAATATCTACACCGCTATCTGTATAAACATGGAAATATCTACACCACGACGTGTATAAACATGGAAATATCTACATTGCTATGTGAATAAACATGGAAATATCTACACCGCTATCAGTATAAACATGGAAATATTGACACCGCTATCTGTATAAATATGGAAATATCTACACCACTATCTCTATAAACATGGAAATATCTACACCGTTATCTGTATAAACAAAGAAATATCTCCACCGCTGTCTGTATGAACATGGAGACATTTACACCGCTAGCTGTATAAACATGGAATTATCTGCAGCGTTATCTGTATAAACATGGAAATATCTACACCGCAGTCTGTGCAAAGATGGAAATATCTACAATGCTATCTCAATAAACATGGAAATATCGACACCGCCATCTGAACACACATGGAAATACCTACACAGCCATCTGTATAAACATGGAAATATCTACACCACTATCTGTATAAACATGGAAATACCTACACTGCCATCTGTATAAACATGGAATTATCTACACAGACATCTCTATAACCATTGAAAAATCTACACCGCTATCCGTATAAACATGGAAGTAGCCACACCGCTATCAGTATAAACATGGAAATATCTACACCGCCATCTGTGAAAACATGGAAATATCTACACTGTCATCTTTATAAACATGGGAATACCTACACGTCCATGTGTATCAACATGGAAATATCTACACTGCCATCTGTATATACCTGGAAATATCTACAATGCCATCTGTATAAACATGGAAATATCTACACCGCTATCTCCATAAACATGGAAATGTCTACACGGCTATCTGTATAAACATGGAAATATCTCCACCGCTATCTGTAGAAACATGGAAATATCTACATCGCTATCTGTATAAACATGGAAATATCTCCACCGCTATCCCTATAAAGATGGAAATATCTACACCGCTATCTTTATAAATATGGAAATATCTACACTGCTGTCTGTATAAACATGGAAATATCTATAACACTATCTGTGTAAACATGGAAATATCTACACAGCTATCTGCGTAAACATGGAAATATGTACACAGGTCTCTGTGTAAAGATGGAAATATCTACACCGCAATCTGTGCAAATATGGAAATATCTACACCGCTATCTCAGTAAACATGGAAATATCTACACTGCTATCTGTATAAACATGGAAATATCAACACTGCTATCTGTATAAACATGGAAATGTCTACACCACGATCTGTATAAACATGGAAATATCTACACCGCTATATGTATAAACATGGAAATATCTACACCGCTATCAGTATAAACATGGAAATATCTACACCACTACCTGTATAAACATGGAAATATCTACACCACGACATGTATAAACATGGAAATATCTACACCGCCATGTGAACAAACATGGAAATATCTACACCGCTATCAGTAAAAACATGGAAATATCGACACCGCTATCTGTATAAATATGGAAATATCTACACCACTATCTCTATAAACATGGAAATATCCACACCGTTATCTGTATAAACAAAGAAATATCTCCAACGCTGTCTGTATGTACATGGAAACATCTACACTGCTAGCTGCATAAACATGGAATTATCTGCAGCGTTATCTGAATAAACATGGAAATATCTACACCGCAGTCTGTGCAAAGATGGAAATATCTACAATGCAAACTCAATAAACATGGAAATATCGACACCGCCATCTGTACACACATGGAAATACCTACCCAGTCATCTGTATAAACATGGAAATATCTACACCACTATCTGTATAAACATGGAAATATCTACACTGCCATCTGTATAAACATGGAATTACCTACAAAGACATCTCTCTAATCATTGAAATATCTACACCGCTATCTGTATAAACATGGAAGTAGCCACACCGCTATCTGTATAAACATGGAAATATCTACACCGCTCTCTGTATAAACATGGAAATATCTACACCACGACGTGTATAAACATGGAAATACCTACACCGCTATGTGAATAAACATGGAAATATTGACACCGCTATCTGTATAAATATGGAAATATCTACACCACTATCTCTATAAACATGGAAATATCTACACCGTTATCTGTATAAACAAAGAAATATCTCCACCGCTGTCTGTATGAACATGGAGACATCTACACCGCTAGCTGTATAAACATGGAATTATCTGCAGCCTTATCTGTATAAACATGGAAATATCTACACCGCAGTCTGTGCAAAGATGGAAATATCTACAATGCTATCTCAATAAACATGGAAATATCGACACCGCCATCTGTACACACATGGAAATACCTACACAGTCATCTGAATAAACATGGAAATATCTACACCACTATCTGTATAAACATGGAAATAACTACACTGCCGTCTGTATAAACATGGAATTACCTACACAGACATCTCTATAATCATTGAAATATCTACACCGCTATCTGTATAAACATGGAAGTAGCCACACCGCTATCTGTATAAACATGGAAATATCTACACCGCTATCTGTATAAACATGGAAATATCTACACCACGACGTGTATAAACATGGAAATATCTACATTGCTATGTGAATAAACATGGAAATATCTACACCGCTATCAGTATAAACATGGAAATATTGACACCGCTATCTGTATAAATATGGAAATATCTACACCACTATCTCTATAAACATGGAAATATCTACACCGTTATCTGTATAAACAAAGAAATATCTCCACCGCTGTCTGTATGAACATGGAGACATTTACACCGCTAGCTGTATAAACATGGAATTATCTGCAGCGTTATCTGTATAAACATGGAAATATCTACACCGCAGTCTGTGCAAAGATGGAAATATCTACAATGCTATCTCAATAAACATGGAAATATCGACACCGCCATCTGAACACACATGGAAATACCTACACAGCCATCTGTATAAACATGGAAATATCTACACCACTATCTGTATAAACATGGAAATACCTACACTGCCATCTGTATAAACATGGAATTATGTACACAGACATCTCTATAACCATTGAAAAATCTACACCGCTATCCGTATAAACATGGAAGTAGCCGCACCGCTATCAGTATAAACATGGAAATATCTACACCGCCATCTGTGAAAACATGGAAATATCTACACTGTCATCTTTATAAACATGGAAATACGTACACGTCCATGTGTATCAACCTGGAAATATCTACACTGCCATCTGTATATACCTGGAAATATCTACACTGCCATCTGTATAAACATGGAAATATCTACACCGCTATCTCTATAAACATGGAAATGTCTACACGGCTATCTGTATAAACATGGAAATATCTCCACCGCTATCTGTAGAAACATGGAAATATCTACATCGCTATCTGTATAAACATGGAAATATCTCCACCGCTATCCCTATAAAGATGGAAATATCTACACCGCTATCTTTATAAATATGGAAATATCTACACTGCTGTCTGTATAAACATGGAAATATCTATAACACTATCTGTGTAAACATGGAAATATCTACACAGCTATCTGCGTAAACATGGAAATATGTACACAGGTCTCTGTGTAAAGATGGAAATATCTACACCGCAATCTGTGCAAATATGGAAATATCTACACCGCTATCTCAGTAAACATGGAAATATCTACACTGCTATCTGTATAAACATGGAAATATCAACACCGCTATCTGTATAAACATGGAAATGTCTACACCACGATCTGTATAAACATGGAAATATCTACACCGCTATATGTATAAACATGGAAATATCTACACCGCTATCAGTATAAACATGGAAATATCTACACCGCTATCTGTATAAACATGGAAATATCTACACCACGACATGTATAAACATGGAAATATCTACACCGCCATGTGAACAAACATGGAAATATCTACACCGCTATCAGTAAAAACATGGAAATATCGACACCGCTATCTCTATAAACATGGAAATGTCTACACGGCTATCTGTATAAACATGGAAATATCTCAACCGCTATCTGTAGAAACATGGAAATATCTACATCGCTATATGTATAAACATGGAAATATCTCCAGCGCTATCTCTATAAAGATGGAAATATCTACACCGCTATCTTTATAAACATGGAAATATCTACACCGCTATCTGTATAAACATGGAAATATCTATAACACTATCTGTGTAAACATGGAAATATCTACACAGCTATCTGTGTAAACATGGAAATATGTACACAGGTCTCTGTGTAAAGATGGAAATATCTACACCGCAATCTGTGCAAATATGGAAATATCTACAACGCTATCTCAGTAAACATGGAAATATCTACACCGCTATCTGTATAAACATGGAAATATCAACACCGCTATCTGTATAAACATGGAAATGTCTACACCACGATCTGTATAAACATGGAAATATCTACCCCGCTATATGTATAAACATGGAAATATCGACACCGCTATCAGTATAAACATGGAAATATCTACACCGCTATCTGTATAAATATGGAAATATCTACACCACGACATGTATAAACATGGAAATATCTACACCGCCATGTGAACAAACATGGAAATATCTACACCGCTATCAGTAAAAACATGGAAATATCGACACTGCTATCTGTATAAATATGGAAATATCTACACCACTATCTCTATAAACATGGAAATATCCACCCCGTTATCTGTATAAACAAAGAAATATCTCCACCGCTTCTGTATGAACATGGAAACATCTACACTGCTAGCTGCATAAACATGGAATTATCTGCAGCGTTATCTGTATAAACATGGAAATAACTACACCGCAGTCTGTGCAAAGTTGGAAATATCTACAATGCTATCTCAATAAACATGGAAATATCGACACGGCCATCTGTACACACATGGAAATACCTACCCAGTCATCTGTATAAACATGGAAATATCTACACCACTATCTGTATAAACATGGAAATATCTACACAGCCATCTGTATAAACATGGAATTACCTACAAAGACATCTCTCTAATCATTGAAATATCTACACCGCTATCTGTATAAACATGGAAGTAGCCACACCGCTATCTGTATAAACATGGAAATATCTACACCGCTATCTGTATAAACATGGAAATATCTACACCACGACGTGTATAAACATGGAAATATCTACACCGCTATGTGAATAAACATGGAAATATTGACACCGCTATCTGTATAAATATGGAAATATCTACACCACTATCTCTATAAACATGGAAATATCTACACCGTTATCTGTATAAACAAAAAATGTCTCCACCGCTGTCTGTATGAACATGGAGACATCTACACCGCTAGCTGTATAAACATGGAATTATCTGCAGCCTTATCTGTATAAACATGGAAATATCTACACCGCAGTCTGTGCAAAGATGGAAATATCTACAATGCTATCTCAATAAACATGGAAATATCGACACCGCCATCTGTACACACATGGAAATACCTACACAGTCATCTGTATAAACATGGAAATATCTACACCACTATCTGTATAAACATGGAAATAACTACACTGCCGTCTGTATAAACATGGAATTACCTACACAGACATATCTATAATCATTGAAATATCTACACCGCTATCTGTATAAACATGGAAGTAGCCACACCGCTATCTGTATAAACATGGAAATATCTACACCGCTATCTGTATAAACATGGAAATATCTACACCACGACGTGTATAAACATGGAAATATCTACATTGCTATGTGAATAAACATGGAAATATCTACACCGCTATCAGTATAAACATGGAAATATTGACACCGCTATCTGTATAAATATGGAAATATCTACACCACTATCTCTATAAACATGGAAATATCTACACCGTTATCTGTATAAACAAAGAAATATCTCCACCGCTGTCTGTATGAACATGGAGACATTTACACCGCTAGCTGTATAAACATGGAATTATCTGCAGCCTTATCTGTATAAACATGGAAATATCTACACCGCAGTCTGTGCAAAGATGGAAATATCTACAATGCTATCTCAATAAACATGGAAATATCGACACCGCCATCTGAACACACATGGAAATACCTACACAGCCATCTGTATAAACATGGAAATATCTACACCACTATCTGTATAAACATGGAAATACCTACACTGCCATCTGTATAAACATGGAATTATCTACACAGACATCTCTATAACCATTGAAAAATCTACACCGCTATCCGTATAAACATGGAAGTAGCCACACCGCTATCAGTATAAACATGGAAATATCTACACCGCCATCTGTGAAAACATGGAAATATCTACACTATCATCTTTATAAACATGGAAATACGTACACGTCCATGTGTATCAACATGGAAATATCTACACTGCCATCTGTATATACCTGGAAATATCTACACTGCCATCTGTATAAACATGGAAATATCTACACCGCTATCTCTATAAACATGGAAATGTCTACACGGCTATCTGTATAAACATGGAAATATCTCCACCGCTATCTGTAGAAACATGGAAATATCTACATCGCTATCTGTATAAACATGGAAATATCTCCACCGCTATCCCTATAAAGATGGAAATATCTACACCGCTATCTTTATAAATATGGAAATATCTACACTGCTGTCTGTATAAACATGGAAATATCTATAACACTATCTGTGTAAACATGGAAATATCTACACAGCTATCTGCGTAAACATGGAAATATGTACACAGGTCTCTGTGTAAAGATGGAAATATCTACACCGCAATCTGTGCAAATATGGAAATATCTACACCGCTATCTCAGTAAACATGGAAATATCTACACTGCTATCTGTATAAACATGGAAATATCAACACCGCTATCTGTATAAACATGGAAATGTCTACACCACGATCTGTATAAACATGGAAATATCTACACCGCTATATGTATAAACATGGAAATATCTACACCGCTATCAGTATAAACATGGAAATATCTACACCGCTATCTGTATAAACATGGAAATATCTACACCACGACATGTATAAACATGGAAATATCTACACCGCCATGTGAACAAACATGGAAATATCTACACCGCTATCAGTAAAAACATGGAAATATCGACACCGCTATCTCTATAAACATGGAAATGTCTACACGGCTATCTGTATAAACATGGAAATATCTCAACTGCTCTCTGTAGAAACATGGAAATATCTACATCGCTATATGTATAAACATGGAAATATCTCCAGCGCTATCTCTATAAAGATGGAAATATCTACACCGCTATCTTTATAAACATGGAAATATATACACCGCTATCTGTATAAACATGGAAATATCTATAACACTATCTGTGTAAACATGGAAATATCTACACAGCTGTCTGTGTAAACATGGAAATATGTACACAGGTCTCTGTGTAAAGATGGAAATATCTACACCGCAATCTGTGCAAATATGGAAATATCTACACCGCTATCTCAGTAAACATGGAAATATCTACACCGCTATCTGTATAAACATGGAAATATCAACACCGCTATCTGTATAAACATGGAAATGTCTACACCACGATCTGTATAAACATGGAAATATCTACCCCGCTATATGTATACACATGGAAATATCGACACCGCTATCAGTATAAACATGGAAATATCTACACCGCTATCTGTATAAATATGGAAATATCTACACCACGACATGTAAAAACATGGAAATATCTACACCGCCATGTGAACAAACATGGAAATATCTACACCGCTATCAGTAAAAACATGGAAATATCGACACTGCTATCTGTATAAATATGGAAATATCTACACCACTATCTCTATAAACATGGAAATATCTACACCGTTATCTGTATAAACAAAAAATATCTCCACCGCTGTCTGTATGAACATGGAGACATCTACACCGCTAGCTGTATAAACATGGAATTATCTGCAGCCTTATCTGTATAAACATGGAAATATCTACACCGCAGTCTGTGCAAAGATGGAAATATCTACAATGCTATCTCAATAAACATGGAAATATCGACACCGCCAACTGTACACACATGGAAATACCTACACAGTCATCTGTATAAACATGGAAATATCTACACCACTATCTGTATAAACATGGAAATAACTACACTGCCGTCTGTATAAACATGGAATTACCTACACAGACATCTCTATAATCATTGAAATATCTACACCGCTATCTGTATAAACATGGAAGTAGCCACACCGCTATCTGTATAAACATGGAAATATCTACACCGCTATCTGTATAAACATGGAAATATCTACACCACGACGTGTATAAACATGGAAATATCTACATTGCTATGTGAATAAACATGGAAATATCTACACCGCTATCAGTATAAACATGGAAATATTGACACCGCTATCTGTATAAATATGGAAATATCTACACCACTATCTCTATAAACATGGAAATATCTACACCGTTATCTGTATAAACAAAGAAATATCTCCACCGCTGTCTGTATGAACATGGAGACATTTACACCGCTAGCTGTATAAACATGGAATTATCTGCAGCGTTATCTGTATAAACATGGAAATATCTACACCGCAGTCTGTGCAAAGATGGAAATATCTACAATGATATCTCAATAAATATGGAAATATCGACACCGCCATCTGAACACACATGGAAATACCTACACAGCCATCTGTATAAACATGGAAATATCTACACCACTATCTGTATAAACATGGAAATACCTACACTGCCATCTGTATAAACATGGAATTATCTACACAGACATCTCTATAACCATTGAAAAATCTACACCGCTATCCGTATAAACATGGAAGTAGCCACACCGCTATCAGTATAAACATGGAAATATCTACACCGCCATCTGTGAAAACATGGAAATATCTACACTGTCATCTTTATAAACATGGAAATACCTACACGTCCATGTGTATCAACATGGAAATATCTACACTGCCATCTGTATATACCTGGAAATATCTACACTGCCATCTGTATAAACATGGAAATATCTACACCGCTATCTCTATAAACATGGAAATGTCTACACGGCTATCTGTATAAACATGGAAATATCTACACCGCTATCAGTAAAAACATGGAAATATCGACACCGCTATCTCTATAAACATGGAAATGTCTACACAGCTATCTGTATAAACATGGAAATATCTCACCCGCTATCTGTAGAAACGTGGAAATATCTACATCGCTATATGTATAAACATGGAAATATCTCCAGCGCTATCTCTATAAAGATGGAAATATCTACACCGCTATCTTTATAAACATGGAAATATATACACCGCTATCTGTATAAACATGGAAATATCTATAACACTATCTGTGTAAACATGGAAATATCTACACAGCTATCTGTGTAAACATGGAAATATGTACACAGGTCTCTGTGTAAAGATGGAAATATCTACACCGCAATCTGTGCAAATATGGAAATATCTACACCGCTATCTCAGTAAACATGGAAATATCTACACCGCTATCTGTATAAACATGGAAATATCAACACCGCTATCTGTATAAACATGGAAATGTCTACACCACGATCTGTATAAACATGGAAATATCTACCCCGCTATATGTATAAACATGGAAATATCGACACCGCTATCAGTATAAACATGGAAATATCTACACCGCTATCTGTATAAATATGGAAATATCTACACCACGACATGTATAAACATGGAAATATCTACACCGCCATGTGAACAAACATGGAAATATCTACACCGCTATCAGTAAAAACATGGAAATATCGACACTGCTATCTGTATAAATATGGAAATATCTACACCACTATCTCTATAAACATGGAAATATCCACCCCGTTATCTGTATAAACAAAGAAATATCTCCACCGCTTCTGTATGAACATGGAAACATCTACACTGCTAGCTGCATAAACATGGAATTATCTGCAGCGTTATCTGTATAAACATGGAAATAACTACACCGCAGTCTGTGCAAAGATGGAAATATCTACAATGCTATCTCAATAAACATGGAAATATCGACACCGCCGTCTGTACACACATGGAAATACCTACCCAGTCATCTGTATAAACATGGAAATATCTACACCACTATCTGTATAAACATGGAAATATCTACACTGCCATCTGTATAAACATGGAATTACCTACAAAGACATCTCTCTAATCATTGAAATATCTACACCGCTATCTGTATAAACATGGAAGTAGCCACACCGCTATCTGTATAAACATGGAAATATCTACACCGCTATCTGTATAAACATGGAAATATCTACACCACGACGTGTATAAACATGGAAATATCTACACCGCTATGTGAATAAACATGGAAATATTGACACCGCTATCTGTATAAATATGGAAATATCTACACCACTATCTCTATAAACATGGAAATATCTACACCGTTATCTGTATAAACAAAAAATATCTCCACCGCTGTCTGTATGAACATGGAGACATCTACACCGCTAGCTGTATAAACATGGAATTATCTGCAGCCTTATCTGTATAAACATGGAAATATCTACACCGCAGTCTGTGCAAAGATGGAAATATCTACAATGCTATCTCAATAAACATGGAAATATCGACACCGCCAACTGTACACACATGGAAATACCTACACAGTCATCTGTATAAACATGGAAATATCTACACCACTATCTGTATAAACATGGAAATAACTACACTGCCGTCTGTATAAACATGGAATTACCTACACAGACATCTCTATAATCATTGAAATATCTACACCGCTATCTGTATAAACATGGAAGTAGCCACACCGCTATCTGTATAAACATGGAAATATCTACACCGCTATCTGTATAAACATGGAAATATCTACACCACGACGTGTATAAACATGGAAATATCTACATTGCTATGTGAATAAACATGGAAATATCTACACCGCTATCAGTATAAACATGGAAATATTGACACCGCTATCTGTATAAATATGGAAATATCTACACCACTATCTCTATAAACATGGAAATATCTACACCGTTATCTGTATAAACAAAGAAATATCTCCACCGCTGTCTGTATGAACATGGAGACATTTACACCGCTAGCTGTATAAACATGGAATTATCTGCAGCGTTATCTGTATAAACATGGAAATATCTACACCGCAGTCTGTGCAAAGATGGAAATATCTACAATGATATCTCAATAAATATGGAAATATCGACACCGCCATCTGAACACACATGGAAATACCTACACAGCCATCTGTATAAACATGGAAATATCTACACCACTATCTGTATAAACATGGAAATACCTACACTGCCATCTGTATAAACATGGAATTATCTACACAGACATCTCTATAACCATTGAAAAATCTACACCGCTATCCGTATAAACATGGAAGTAGCCACACCGCTATCAGTATAAACATGGAAATATCTACACCGCCATCTGTGAAAACATGGAAATATCTACACTGTCATCTTTATAAACATGGAAATACCTACACGTCCATGTGTATCAACATGGAAATATCTACACTGCCATCTGTATATACCTGGAAATATCTACACTGCCATCTGTATAAACATGGAAATATCTACACCGCTATCTCTATAAACATGGAAATGTCTACACGGCTATCTGTATAAACATGGAAATATCTCCACCGCTATCTGTAGAAACATGGAAATATCTACATCGCTATCTGTATAAACATGGAAATATATACACCGCTATCCCTATAAAGATGGAAATATCTACACTGCTATCTTTATAAATATGGAAATATCTACACTGCTGTCTGTATAAACATGGAAATATCTATAACACTATCTGTGTAAACATGGAAATATCTACACAGCTATCTGCGTAAACATGGAAATATGTACACAGGTCTCTGTGTAAAGATGGAAATATCTACACCGCAATCTGTGCAAATATGGAAATATCTACACCGCTATCTCAGTAAACATGGAAATATCTACACTGCTATCTGTATAAACATGGAAATATCAACACCGCTATCTGTATAAACATGGAAATGTCTACACCACGATCTGTATAAACATGGAAATATCTACACCGCTATATGTATAAACATGGAAATATCTACACCGCCATCAGTATAAACATGGAAATATCTACACCGCTATCTGTATATACATGGAAATATCTACACCACGACATGTATAAACATGGAAATATCTACACCGCCATGTGAACAAACATGGAAATATCTACACCGCTATCAGTAAAAACATGGAAATATCGACACCGCTATCTCTATAAACATGGAAATGTCTACACAGCTATCTGTATAAACATGGAAATATCTCACCCGCTATCTGTAGAAACGTGGAAATATCTACATCGCTATATGTATAAACATGGAAATATCTCCAGCGCTATCTCTATAAAGATGGAAATATCTACACCGCTATCTTTATAAACATGGAAATATATACACCGCTATCTGTATAAACATGGAAATATCTATAACACTATCTGTGTAAACATGGAAATATCTACACAGCTATCTGTGTAAACATGGAAATATGTACACAGGTCTCTGTGTAAAGATGGAAATATCTACACCGCAATCTGTGCAAATATGGAAATATCTACACCGCTATCTCAGTAAACATGGAAATATCTACACCGCTATCTGTATAAACATGGAAATATCAACACCGCTATCTGTATAAACATGGAAATGTCTACACCACGATCTGTATAAACATGGAAATATCTACCCCGCTATATGTATAAACATGGAAATATCGACACCGCTATCAGTATAAACATGGAAATATCTACACCGCTATCTGTATAAATATGGAAATATCTACACCACGACATGTATAAACATGGAAATATCTACACCGCCATGTGAACAAACATGGAAATATCTACACCGCTATCAGTAAAAACATGGAAATATCGACACTGCTATCTGTATAAATATGGAAATATCTACACCACTATCTCTATAAACATGGAAATATCCACCCCGTTATCTGTATAAACAAAGAAATATCTCCACCGCTTCTGTATGAACATGGAAACATCTACACTGCTAGCTGCATAAACATGGAATTATCTGCAGCGTTATCTGTATAAACATGGAAATAACTACACCGCAGTCTGTGCAAAGATGGAAATATCTACAATGCTATCTCAATAAACATGGAAATATCGACACCGCCGTCTGTACACACATGGAAATACCTACCCATTCATCTGTATAAACATGGAAATATCTACACCACTATCTGTATAAACATGGAAATATCTACACTGCCATCTGTATAAACATGGAATTACCTACAAAGACATCTCTCTAATCATTGAAATATCTACACCGCTATCTGTATAAACATGGAAGTAGCCACACCGCTATCTGTATAAACATGGAAATATCTACACCGCTATCTGTATAAACATGGAAATATCTACACCACGACGTGTATAAACATGGAAATATCTACACCGCTATGTGAATAAACATGGAAATATTGACACCGCTATCTGTATAAATATGGAAATATCTACACCACTATCTCTATAAACATGGAAATATCTACACCGTTATCTGTATAAACAAAAAATATCTCCACCGCTGTCTGTATGAACATGGAGACATCTACACCGCTAGCTGTATAAACATGGAATTATCTGCAGCCTTATCTGTATAAACATGGAAATATCTACACCGCAGTCTGTGCAAAGATGGAAATATCTACAATGCTATCTCAATAAACATGGAAATATCGACACCGCCAACTGTACACACATGGAAATACCTACACAGTCATCTGTATAAACATGGAAATATCTACACCACTATCTGTATAAACATGGAAATAACTACACTGCCGTCTGTATAAACATGGAATTACCTACACAGACATCTCTATAATCATTGAAATATCTACACCGCTATCTGTATAAACATGGAAGTAGCCACACCGCTATCTGTATAAACATGGAAATATCTACACCGCTATCTGTATAAACATGGAAATATCTACACCACGACGTGTATAAACATGGAAATATCTACATTGCTATGTGAATAAACATGGAAATATCTACACCGCTATCAGTATAAACATGGAAATATTGACACCGCTATCTGTATAAATATGGAAATATCTACACCACTATCTCTATAAACATGGAAATATCTACACCGTTATCTGTATAAACAAAGAAATATCTCCACCGCTGTCTGTATGAACATGGAGACATTTACACCGCTAGCTGTATAAACATGGAATTATCTGCAGCGTTATCTGTATAAACATGGAAATATCTACACCGCAGTCTGTGCAAAGATGGAAATATCTACAATGATATCTCAATAAATATGGAAATATCGACACCGCCATCTGAACACACATGGAAATACCTACACAGCCATCTGTATAAACATGGAAATATCTACACCACTATCTGTATAAACATGGAAATACCTACACTGCCATCTGTATAAACATGGAATTATCTACACAGACATCTCTATAACCATTGAAAAATCTACACCGCTATCCGTATAAACATGGAAGTAGCCACACCGCTATCAGTATAAACATGGAAATATCTACACCGCCATCTGTGAAAACATGGAAATATCTACACTGTCATCTTTATAAACATGGAAATACCTACACGTCCATGTGTATCAACATGGAAATATCTACACTGCCATCTGTATATACCTGGAAATATCTACACTGCCATCTGTATAAACATGGAAATATCTACACCGCTATCTCTATAAACATGGAAATGTCTACACGGATATCTGTATAAACATGGAAATATCTCCACCGCTATCTGTAGAAACATGGAAATATCTACATCGCTATCTGTATAAACATGGAAATATATACACCGCTATCCCTATAAAGATGGAAATATCTACACTGCTATCTTTATAAATATGGAAATATCTACACTGCTGTCTGTATAAACATGGAAATATCTATAACACTATCTGTGTAAACATGGAAATATCTACACAGCTATCTGCGTAAACATGGAAATATGTACACAGGTCTCTGTGTAAAGATGGAAATATCTACACCGCAATCTGTGCAAATATGGAAATATCTACACCGCTATCTCAGTAAACATGGAAATATCTACACTGCTATCTGTATAAACATGGAAATATCAACACCGCTATCTGTATAAACATGGAAATGTCTACACCACGATCTGTATAAACATGGAAATATCTACACCGCTATATGTATAAACATGGAAATATCTACACCGCTATCAGTATAAACATGGAAATATCTACACCGCTATCTGTATAAACATGGAAATATCTACACCACGACATGTATAAACATGGAAATATCTACACCGCCATGTGAACAAACATGGAAATATCTACACCGCTATCAGTAAAAACATGGAAATATCGACACCGCTATCTCCATAAACATGGAAATGTCTACACAGCTATCTGTATAAACATGGAAATATCTCACCCGCTATCTGTAGAAACGTGGAAATATCTACATCGCTATATGTATAAACATGGAAATATCTCCAGCGCTATCTCTATAAAGATGGAAATATCTACACCGCTATCTTTATAAACATGGAAATATATACACCGCTATCTGTATAAACATGGAAATATCTATAACACTATCTGTGTAAATATGGAAATATCTACACAGCTATCTGTGTAAACATGGAAATATGTACACAGGTCTCTGTGTAAAGATGGAAATATCTACACCGCAATCTGTGCAAATATGGAAATATCTACACCGCTATCTCAGTAAACATGGAAATATCTACACCGCTATCTGTATAAACATGGAAATATCAACACCGCTATCTGTATAAACATGGAAATGTCTACACCACGATCTGTATAAACATGGAAATATCTACACCGCTATATGTATAAACATGGAAATATCTACACCGCTATCAGTATAAACATGGAAATATCTACACCGCTATCTGTATAAACATGGAAATATCTACACCACGACATGTATAAACATGGAAATATCTACACCGCCATGTGAACAAACATGGAAATATCTACACCGCTATCAGTAAAAACATGGAAATATCGACACCGCTATCTCTATAAACATGGAAATGTCTACACGGCTATCTGTATAAACATGGAAATATCTCAACCGCTATCTGTAGAAACATGGAAATATCTACATCGCTATATGTATAAACATGGAAATATCTCCAGCGCTATCTCTATAAAGATGGAAATATCTACACCGCTATCTTTATAAACATGGAAATATATACACCGCTATCTGTATAAACATGGAAATATCTATAACACTATCTGTGTAAACATGGAAATATCTACACAGCTATCTGTGTAAACATGGAAATATGTACACAGGTCTCTGTGTAAAGATGGAAATATCTACACCGCAATCTGTGCAAATATGGAAATATCTACACCGCTATCTCAGTAAACATGGAAATATCTACACCGCTATCTGTATAAACATGGAAATATCAACACCGCTATCTGTATAAACATGGAAATGTCTACACCACGATCTGTATAAACATGGAAATATCTACCCCGCTATATGTATAAACATGGAAATATCGACACCGCTATCAGTATAAACATGGAAATATCTACACCGCTATCTGTATAAATATGGAAATATCTACACCACGACATGTATAAACATGGAAATATCTACACCGCCATGTGAACAAACATGGAAATATCTACACCGCCATGTGAACAAACATGGAAATATCTACACCGCTATCAGTAAAAACATGGAAATATCGACACTGCTATCTGTATAAATATGGAAATATCTACACCACTATCTCTATAAACATGGAAATATCCACCCCGTTATCTGTATAAACAAAGAAATATCTCCACCGCTTCTGTATGAACATGGAAACATCTACACTGCTAGCTGCATAAACATGGAATTATCTGCAGCGTTATCTGTATAAACATGGAAATAACTACACCGCAGTCTGTGCAAAGATGGAAATATCTACAATGCTATCTCAATAAACATGGAAATATCGACACCGCCAACTGTACACACATGGAAATACCTACACAGTCATCTGTATAAACATGGAAATATCTACACCACTATCTGTATAAACATGGAAATAACTACACTGCCGTCTGTATAAACATGGAATTACCTACACAGACATCTCTATAATCATTGAAATATCTACACCGCTATCTGTATAAACATGGAAGTAGCCACACCGCTATCTGTATAAACATGGAAATATCTACACCGCTATCTGTATAAACATGGAAATATCTACACCACGACGTGTATAAACATGGAAATATCTACATTGCTATGTGAATAAACATGGAAATATCTACACCGCTATCAGTATAAACATGGAAATATTGACACCGCTATCTGTATAAATATGGAAATATCTACACCACTATCTCTATAAACATGGAAATATCTACACCGTTATCTGTATAAACAAAGAAATATCTCCACCGCTGTCTGTATGAACATGGAGACATTTACACCGCTAGCTGTATAAACATGGAATTATCTGCAGCGTTATCTGTATAAACATGGAAATATCTACACCGCAGTCTGTGCAAAGATGGAAATATCTACAATGATATCTCAATAAATATGGAAATATCGACACCGCCATCTGAACACACATGGAAATACCTACACAGCCATCTGTATAAACATGGAAATATCTACACCACTATCTGTATAAACATGGAAATACCTACACTGCCATCTGTATAAACATGGAATTATCTACACAGACATCTCTATAACCATTGAAAAATCTACACCGCTATCCGTATAAACATGGAAGTAGCCACACCGCTATCAGTATAAACATGGAAATATCTACACCGTTATCTGTATAAACAAAGAAATATCTCCACCGCTGTCTGTATGAACATGGAGACATTTACACCGCTAGCTGTATACACATGGAATTATCTGCAGCGTTATCTGTATAAACATGGAAATATCTACACCGCAGTCTGTGCAAAGATGGAAATATCTACAATGATATCTCAATAAATATGGAAATATCGACACCGCCATCTGAACACACATGGAAATACCTACACAGCCATCTGTATAAACATGGAAATATCTACACCACTATCTGTATAAACATGGAAATACCTACACTGCCATCTGTATAAACATGGAATTATCTACACAGACATCTCTATAACCATTGAAAAATCTACACCGCTATCCGTATAAACATGGAAGTAGCCACACCGCTATCAGTATAAACATGGAAATATCTACACCGCCATCTGTGAAAACATGGAAATATCTACACTGTCATCTTTATAAACATGGAAATACCTACACGTCCATGTGTATCAACATGGAAATATCTACACTGCCATCTGTATATACCTGGAAATATCTACACTGCCATCTGTATAAACATGGAAATATCTACACCGCTATCTCTATAAACATGGAAATGTCTACACGGCTATCTGTATAAACATGGAAATATCTCCACCGCTATCTGTAGAAACATGGAAATATCTACATCGCTATCTGTATAAACATGGAAATATATACACCGCTATCCCTATAAAGATGGAAATATCTACACTGCTATCTTTATAAATATGGAAATATCTACACTGCTGTCTGTATAAACATGGAAATATCTATAACACTATCTGTGTAAACATGGAAATATCTACACAGCTATCTGCGTAAACATGGAAATATGTACACAGGTCTCTGTGTAAAGATGGAAATATCTACACCGCAATCTGTGCAAATATGGAAATATCTACACCGCTATCTCAGTAAACATGGAAATATCTACACTGCTATCTGTATAAACATGGAAATATCAACACCGCTATCTGTATAAACATGGAAATGTCTACACCACGATCTGTATAAACATGGAAATATCTACACCGCTATATGTATAAACATGGAAATATCTACACCGCTATCAGTATAAACATGGAAATATCTACACCGCTATCTGTATATACATGGAAATATCTACACCACGACATGTATAAACATGGAAATATCTACACCGCCATGTGAACAAACATGGAAATATCTACACCGCTATCAGTAAAAACATGGAAATATCGACACCGCTATCTCTATAAACATGGAAATGTCTACACAGCTATCTGTATAAACATGGAAATATCTCACCCGCTATCTGTAGAAACGTGGAAATATCTACATCGCTATATGTATAAACATGGAAATATCTCCAGCGCTATCTCTATAAAGATGGAAATATCTACACCGCTATCTTTATAAACATGGAAATATATACACCGCTATCTGTATAAACATGGAAATATCTATAACACTATCTGTGTAAACATGGAAATATCTACACAGCTATCTGTGTAAACATGGAAATATGTACACAGGTCTCTGTGTAAAGATGGAAATATCTACACCGCAATCTGTGCAAATATGGAAATATCTACACCGCTATCTCAGTAAACATGGAAATATCTACACCGCTATCTGTATAAACATGGAAATATCAACACCGCTATCTGTATAAACATGGAAATGTCTACACCACGATCTGTATAAACATGGAAATATCTACCCCGCTATATGTATAAACATGGAAATATCGACACCGCTATCAGTATAAACATGGAAATATCTACACCGCTATCTGTATAAATATGGAAATATCTACACCACGACATGTATAAACATGGAAATATCTACACCGCCATGTGAACAAACATGGAAATATCTACACCGCTATCAGTAAAAACATGGAAATATCGACACTGCTATCTGTATAAATATGGAAATATCTACACCACTATCTCTATAAACATGGAAATATCCACCCCGTTATCTGTATAAACAAAGAAATATCTCCACCGCTTCTGTATGAACATGGAAACATCTACACTGCTAGCTGCATAAACATGGAATTATCTGCAGCGTTATCTGTATAAACATGGAAATAACTACACCGCAGTCTGTGCAAAGATGGAAATATCTACAATGCTATCTCAATAAACATGGAAATATCGACACCGCCGTCTGTACACACATGGAAATACCTACCCAGTCATCTGTATAAACATGGAAATATCTACACCACTATCTGTATAAACATGGAAATATCTACACTGCCATCTGTATAAACATGGAATTACCTACAAAGACATCTCTCTAATCATTGAAATATCTACACCGCTATCTGTATAAACATGGAAGTAGCCACACCGCTATCTGTATAAACATGGAAATATCTACACCGCTATCTGTATAAACATGGAAATATCTACACCACGACGTGTATAAACATGGAAATATCTACACCGCTATGTGAATAAACATGGAAATATTGACACCGCTATCTGTATAAATATGGAAATATCTACACCACTATCTCTATAAACATGGAAATATCTACACCGTTATCTGTATAAACAAAAAATATCTCCACCGCTGTCTGTATGAACATGGAGACATCTACACCGCTAGCTGTATAAACATGGAATTATCTGCAGCCTTATCTGTATAAACATGGAAATATCTACACCGCAGTCTGTGCAAAGATGGAAATATCTACAATGCTATCTCAATAAACATGGAAATATCAACACCGCCAACTGTACACACATGGAAATACCTACACAGTCATCTGTATAAACATGGAAATATCTACACCACTATCTGTATAAACATGGAAATAACTACACTGCCGTCTGTATAAACATGGAATTACCTACACAGACATCTCTATAATCATTGAAATATCTACACCGCTATCTGTATAAACATGGAAGTAGCCACACCGCTATCTGTATAAACATGGAAATATCTACACCGCTATCTGTATAAACATGGAAATATCTACACCACGACGTGTATAAACATGGAAATATCTACATTGCTATGTGAATAAACATGGAAATATCTACACCGCTATCAGTATAAACATGGAAATATTGACACCGCTATCTGTATAAATATGGAAATATCTACACCACTATCTCTATAAACATGGAAATATCTACACCGTTATCTGTATAAACAAAGAAATATCTCCACCGCTGTCTGTATGAACATGGAGACATTTACACCGCTAGCTGTATAAACATGGAATTATCTGCAGCGTTATCTGTATAAACATGGAAATATCTACACCGCAGTCTGTGCAAAGATGGAAATATCTACAATGATATCTCAATAAATATGGAAATATCGACACCGCCATCTGAACACACATGGAAATACCTACACAGCCATCTGTATAAACATGGAAATATCTACACCACTATCTGTATAAACATGGAAATACCTACACTGCCATCTGTATAAACATGGAATTATCTACACAGACATCTCTATAACCATTGAAAAATCTACACCGCTATCCGTATAAACATGGAAGTAGCCACACCGCTATCAGTATAAACATGGAAATATCTACACCGCCATCTGTGAAAACATGGAAATATCTACACTGTCATCTTTATAAACATGGAAATACCTACACGTCCATGTCTATCAACATGGAAATATCTACACTGCCATCTGTATATACCTGGAAATATCTACACTGCCATCTGTATAAACATGGAAATATCTACACCGCTATCTCTATAAACATGGAAATGTCTACACGGCTATCTGTATAAACATGGAAATATCTCCACCGCTATCTGTAGAAACATGGAAATATCTACATCGCTATCTGTATAAACATGGAAATATATACACCGCTATCCCTATAAAGATGGAAATATCTACACTGCTATCTTTATAAATATGGAAATATCTACACTGCTGTCTGTATAAACATGGAAATATCTATAACACTATCTGTGTAAACATGGAAATATCTACACAGCTATCTGCGTAAACATGGAAATATGTACACAGGTCTCTGTGTAAAGATGGAAATATCTACACCGCAATCTGTGCAAATATGGAAATATCTACACCGCTATCTCAGTAAACATGGAAATATCTACACTGCTATCTGTATAAACATGGAAATATCAACACCGCTATCTGTATAAACATGGAAATGTCTACACCACGATCTGTATAAACATGGAAATATCTACACCGCTATATGTATAAACATGGAAATATCTACACCGCTATCAGTATAAACATGGAAATATCTACACCGCTATCTGTATAAACATGGAAATATCTACACCACGACATGTATAAACATGGAAATATCTACACCGCCATGTGAACAAACATGGAAATATCTACACCGCTATCAGTAAAAACATGGAAATATCGACACCGCTATCTCTATAAACATGGAAATGTCTACACAGCTATCTGTATAAACATGGAAATATCTCACCCGCTATCTGTAGAAACGTGGAAATATCTACATCGCTATATGTATAAACATGGAAATATCTCCAGCGCTATCTCTATAAAGATGGAAATATCTACACCGCTATCTTTATAAACATGGAAATATATACACCGCTATCTGTATAAACATGGAAATATCTATAACACTATCTGTGTAAACATGGAAATATCTACACAGCTATCTGTGTAAACATGGAAATATGTACACAGGTCTCTGTGTAAAGATGGAAATATCTACACCGCAATCTGTGCAAATATGGAAATATCTACACCGCTATCTCAGTAAACATGGAAATATCTACACCGCTATCTGTATAAACATGGAAATATCAACACCGCTATCTGTATAAACATGGAAATGTCTACACCACGATCTGTATAAACATGGAAATATCTACCCCGCTATATGTATAAACATGGAAATATCGACACCGCTATCAGTATAAACATGGAAATATCTACACCGCTATCTGTATAAATATGGAAATATCTACACCACGACATGTATAAACATGGAAATATCTACACCGCCATGTGAACAAACATGGAAATATCTACACCGCTATCAGTAAAAACATGGAAATATCGACACTGCTATCTGTATAAATATGGAAATATCTACACCACTATCTCTATAAACATGGAAATATCCACCCCGTTATCTGTATAAACAAAGAAATATCTCCACCGCTTCTGTATGAACATGGAAACATCTACACTGCTAGCTGCATAAACATGGAATTATCTGCAGCGTTATCTGTATAAACATGGAAATAACTACACCGCAGTCTGTGCAAAGATGGAAATATCTACAATGCTATCTCAATAAACATGGAAATATCGACACCGCCGTCTGTACACACATGGAAATACCTACCCAGTCATCTGTATAAACATGGAAATATCTACACCACTATCTGTATAAACATGGAAATATCTACACTGCCATCTGTATAAACATGGAATTACCTACAAAGACATCTCTCTAATCATTGAAATATCTACACCGCTATCTGTATAAACATGGAAGTAGCCACACCGCTATCTGTATAAACATGGAAATATCTACACCGCTATCTGTATAAACATGGAAATATCTACACCACGACGTGTATAAACATGGAAATATCTACACCGCTATGTGAATAAACATGGAAATATTGACACCGCTATCTGTATAAATATGGAAATATCTACACCACTATCTCTATAAACATGGAAATATCTACACCGTTATCTGTATAAACAAAAAATATCTCCACCGCTGTCTGTATGAACATGGAGACATCTACACCGCTAGCTGTATAAACATGGAATTATCTGCAGCCTTATCTGTATAAACATGGAAATATCTACACCGCAGTCTGTGCAAAGATGGAAATATCTACAATGCTATCTCAATAAACATGGAAATATCGACACCGCCAACTGTACACACATGGAAATACCTACACAGTCATCTGTATAAACATGGAAATATCTACACCACTATCTGTATAAACATGGAAATAACTACACTGCCGTCTGTATAAACATGGAATTACCTACACAGACATCTCTATAATCATTGAAATATCTACACCGCTATCTGTATAAACATGGAAGTAGCCACACCGCTATCTGTATAAACATGGAAATATCTACACCGCTATCTGTATAAACATGGAAATATCTACACCACGACGTGTATAAACATGGAAATATCTACATTGCTATGTGAATAAACATGGAAATATCTACACCGCTATCAGTATAAACATGGAAATATTGACACCGCTATCTGTATAAATATGGAAATATCTACACCACTATCTCTATAAACATGGAAATATCTACACCGTTATCTGTATAAACAAAGAAATATCTCCACCGCTGTCTGTATGAACATGGAGACATTTACACCGCTAGCTGTATAAACATGGAATTATCTGCAGCGTTATCTGTATAAACATGGAAATATCTACACCGCAGTCTGTGCAAAGATGGAAATATCTACAATGATATCTCAATAAATATGGAAATATCGACACCGCCATCTGAACACACATGGAAATACCTACACAGCCATCTGTATAAACATGGAAATATCTACACCACTATCTGTATAAACATGGAAATACCTACACTGCCATCTGTATAAACATGGAATTATCTACACAGACATCTCTATAACCATTGAAAAATCTACACCGCTATCCGTATAAACATGGAAGTAGCCACACCGCTATCAGTATAAACATGGAAATATCTACACCGCCATCTGTGAAAACATGGAAATATCTACACTGTCATCTTTATAAACATGGAAATACCTACACGTCCATGTGTATCAACATGGAAATATCTACACTGCCATCTGTATATACCTGGAAATATCTACACTGCCATCTGTATAAACATGGAAATATCTACACCGCTATCTCTATAAACATGGAAATGTCTACACGGCTATCTGTATAAACATGGAAATATCTCCACCGCTATCTGTAGAAACATGGAAATATCTACATCGCTATCTGTATAAACATGGAAATATATACACCGCTATCCCTATAAAGATGGAAATATCTACACTGCTATCTTTATAAATATGGAAATATCTACACTGCTGTCTGTATAAACATGGAAATATCTATAACACTATCTGTGTAAACATGGAAATATCTACACAGCTATCTGCGTAAACATGGAAATATGTACACAGGTCTCTGTGTAAAGATGGAAATATCTACACCGCAATCTGTGCAAATATGGAAATATCTACACCGCTATCTCAGTAAACATGGAAATATCTACACTGCTATCTGTATAAACATGGAAATATCAACACCGCTATCTGTATAAACATGGAAATGTCTACACCACGATCTGTATAAACATGGAAATATCTACACCGCTATATGTATAAACATGGAAATATCTACACCGCTATCAGTATAAACATGGAAATATCTACACCGCTATCTGTATAAACATGGAAATATCTACACCACGACATGTATAAACATGGAAATATCTACACCGCCATGTGAACAAACATGGAAATATCTACACCGCTATCAGTAAAAACATGGAAATATCGACACCGCTATCTCTATAAACATGGAAATGTCTACACAGCTATCTGTATAAACATGGAAATATCTCACCCGCTATCTGTAGAAACGTGGAAATATCTACATCGCTATATGTATAAACATGGAAATATCTCCAGCGCTATCTCTATAAAGATGGAAATATCTACACCGCTATCTTTATAAACATGGAAATATATACACCGCTATCTGTATAAACATGGAAATATCTATAACACTATCTGTGTAAACATGGAAATATCTACACAGCTATCTGTGTAAACATGGAAATATGTACACAGGTCTCTGTGTAAAGATGGAAATATCTACACCGCAATCTGTGCAAATATGGAAATATCTACACCGCTATCTCAGTAAACATGGAAATATCTACACCGCTATCTGTATAAACATGGAAATATCAACACCGCTATCTGTATAAACATGGAAATGTCTACACCACGATCTGTATAAACATGGAAATATCTACCCCGCTATATGTATAAACATGGAAATATCGACACCGCTATCAGTATAAACATGGAAATATCTACACCGCTATCTGTATAAATATGGAAATATCTACACCACGACATGTATAAACATGGAAATATCTACACCGCCATGTGAACAAACATGGAAATATCTACACCGCTATCAGTAAAAACATGGAAATATCGACACTGCTATCTGTATAAATATGGAAATATCTACACCACTATCTCTATAAACATGGAAATATCCACCCCGTTATCTGTATAAACAAAGAAATATCTCCACCGCTTCTGTATGAACATGGAAACATCTACACTGCTAGCTGCATAAACATGGAATTATCTGCAGCGTTATCTGTATAAACATGGAAATAACTACACCGCAGTCTGTGCAAAGATGGAAATATCTACAATGCTATCTCAATAAACATGGAAATATCGACACCGCCGTCTGTACACACATGGAAATACCTACCCAGTCATCTGTATAAACATGGAAATATCTACACCACTATCTGTATAAACATGGAAATATCTACACTGCCATCTGTATAAACATGGAATTACCTACAAAGACATCTCTCTAATCATTGAAATATCTACACCGCTATCTGTATAAACATGGAAGTAGCCACACCGCTATCTGTATAAACATGGAAATATCTACACCGCTATCTGTATAAACATGGAAATATCTACACCACGACGTGTATAAACATGGAAATATCTACACCGCTATGTGAATAAACATGGAAATATTTACACCGCTATCTGTATAAATATGGAAATATCTACACCACTATCTCTATAAACATGGAAATATCTACACCGTTATCTGTATAAACAAAAAATATCTCCACCGCTGTCTGTATGAACATGGAGACATCTACACCGCTAGCTGTATAAACATGGAATTATCTGCAGCCTTATCTGTATAAACATGGAAATATCTACACCGCAGTCTGTGCAAAGATGGAAATATCTACAATGCTATCTCAATAAACATGGAAATATCGACACCGTCAACTGTACACACATGGAAATACCTACACAGTCATCTGTATAAACATGGAAATATCTACACCACTATCTGTATAAACATGGAAATAACTACACTGCCGTCTGTATAAACATGGAATTACCTACACAGACATCTCTATAATCATTGAAATATCTACACCGCTATCTGTATAAACATGGAAGTAGCCACACCGCTATCTGTATAAACATGGAAATATCTACACCGCTATCTGTATAAACATGGAAATATCTACACCACGACGTGTATAAACATGGAAATATCTACATTGCTATGTGAATAAACATGGAAATATCTACACCGCTATCAGTATAAACATGGAAATATTGACACCGCTATCTGTATAAATATGGAAATATCTACACCACTATCTCTATAAACATGGAAATATCTACACCGTTATCTGTATAAACAAAGAAATATCTCCACCGCTGTCTGTATGAACATGGAGACATTTACACCGCTAGCTGTATAAACATGGAATTATCTGCAGCGTTATCTGTATAAACATGGAAATATCTACACCGCAGTCTGTGCAAAGATGGAAATATCTACAATGATATCTCAATAAATATGGAAATATCGACACCGCCATCTGAACACACATGGAAATACCTACACAGCCATCTGTATAAACATGGAAATATCTACACCACTATCTGTATAAACATGGAAATACCTACACTGCCATCTGTATAAGCATGGAATTATCTACACAGACATCTCTATAACCATTGAAAAATCTACACCGCTATCCGTATAAACATGGAAGTAGCCACACCGCTATCAGTATAAACATGGAAATATCTACACCGCCATCTGTGAAAACATGGAAATATCTACACTGTCATCTTTATAAACATGGAAATACCTACACGTCCATGTGTATCAACATGGAAATATCTACACTGCCATCTGTATATACCTGGAAATATCTACACTGCCATCTGTATAAACATGGAAATATCTACACCGCTATCTCTATAAACATGGAAATGTCTACACGGCTATCTGTATAAACATGGAAATATCTCCACCGCTATCTGTAGAAACATGGAAATATCTACATCGCTATCTGTATAAACATGGAAATATATACACCGCTATCCCTATAAAGATGGAAATATCTACACTGCTATCTTTATAAATATGGAAATATCTACACTGCTGTCTGTATAAACATGGAAATATCTATAACACTATCTGTGTAAACATGGAAATATCTACACAGCTATCTGCGTAAACATGGAAATATGTACACAGGTCTCTGTGTAAAGATGGAAATATCTACACCGCAATCTGTGCAAATATGGAAATATCTACACCGCTATCTCAGTAAACATGGAAATATCTACACTGCTATCTGTATAAACATGGAAATATCAACACCGCTATCTGTATAAACATGGAAATGTCTACACCACGATCTGTATAAACATGGAAATATCTACACCGCTATATGTATAAACATGGAAATATCTACACCGCTATCAGTATAAACATGGAAATATCTACACCGCTATCTGTATAAACATGGAAATATCTACACCACGACATGTATAAACATGGAAATATCTACACCGCCATGTGAACAAACATGGAAATATCTACACCGCTATCAGTAAAAACATGGAAATATCGACACCGCTATCTCTATAAACATCGAAATGTCTACACAGCTATCTGTATAAACATGGAAATATCTCACCCGCTATCTGTAGAAACGTGGAAATATCTACATCGCTATATGTATAAACATGGAAATATCTCCAGCGCTATCTCTATAAAGATGGAAATATCTACACCGCTATCTTTATAAACATGGAAATATATACACCGCTATCTGTATAAACATGGAAATATCTATAACACTATCTGTGTAAACATGGAAATATCTACACAGCTATCTGTGTAAACATGGAAATATGTACACAGGTCTCTGTGTAAAGATGGAAATATCTACACCGCAATCTGTGCAAATATGGAAATATCTACACCGCTATCTCAGTAAACATGGAAATATCTACACCGCTATCTGTATAAACATGGAAATATCAACACCGCTATCTGTATAAACATGGAAATGTCTACACCACGATCTGTATAAACATGGAAATATCTACACCGCTATATGTATAAACATGGAAATATCTACACCGCTATCAGTATAAACATGGAAATATCTACACCGCTATCTGTATAAACATGGAAATATCTACACCACGACATGTATAAACATGGAAATATCTACACCGCCATGTGAACAAACATGGAAATATCTACACCGCTATCAGTAAAAACATGGAAATATCGACACCGCTATCTCTATAAACATGGAAATGTCTACACGGCTATCTGTATAAACATGGAAATATCTCAACCGCTATCTGTAGAAACATGGAAATATCTACATCGCTATATGTATAAACATGGAAATATCTCCAGCGCTATCTCTATAAAGATGGAAATATCTACACCGCTATCTTTATAAACATGGAAATATATACACCGCTATCTGTATAAACATGGAAATATCTATAACACTATCTGTGTAAACATGGAAATATCTACACAGCTATCTGTGTAAACATGGAAATATGTACACAGGTCTCTGTGTAAAGATGGAAATATCTACACCGCAATCTGTGCAAATATGGAAATATCTACACCGCTATCTCAGTAAACATGGAAATATCTACACCGCTATCTGTATAAACATGGAAATATCAACACCGCTATCTGTATAAACATGGAAATGTCTACACCACGATCTGTATAAACATGGAAATATCTACCCCGCTATATGTATAAACATGGAAATATCGACACCGCTATCAGTATAAACATGGAAATATCTACACCGCTATCTGTATAAATATGGAAATATCTACACCACGACATGTATAAACATGGAAATATCTACACCGCCATGTGAACAAACATGGAAATATCTACACCGCCATGTGAACAAACATGGAAATATCTACACCGCTATCAGTAAAAACATGGAAATATCGACACTGCTATCTGTATAAATATGGAAATATCTACACCACTATCTCTATAAACATGGAAATATCCACCCCGTTATCTGTATAAACAAAGAAATATCTCCACCGCTTCTGTATGAACATGGAAACATCTACACTGCTAGCTGCATAAACATGGAATTATCTGCAGCGTTATCTGTATAAACATGGAAATAACTACACCGCAGTCTGTGCAAAGATGGAAATATCTACAATGCTATCTCAATAAACATGGAAATATCGACACCGCCATCTGTACACACATGGAAATACCTACCCAGTCATCTGTATAAACATGGAAATATCTACACCACTATCTGTATAAACATGGAAATATCTACACTGCCGTCTGTATAAACATGGAATTACCTACAAAGACATCTCTCTAATCATTGAAATATCTACACCGCTATCTGTATAAACATGGAAGTAGCCACACCGCTATCTGTATAAACATGGAAATATCTACACCGCTATCTGTATAAACATGGAAATATCTACACCACGACGTGTATAAACATGGAAATATCTACACCGCTATGTGAATAAACATGGAAATATTGACACCGCTATCTGTATAAATATGGAAATATCTACACCAATATCTCTATAAACATGGAAATATCTACACCGTTATCTGTATAAACAAAAAATATCTCCACCGCTGTCTGTATGAACATGGAGACATCTACACCGCTAGCTGTATAAACATGGAATTATCTGCAGCCTTATCTGTATAAACATGGAAATATCTACACCGCAGTCTGTGCAAAGATGGAAATATCTACAATTCTATCTCAATAAACATGGAAATATCGACACCGCCATCTGTACACACATGGAAATACCTACACAGTCATCTGTATAAACATGGAAATATCTACACCACTATCTGTATAAACATGGAAATAACTACACTGCCGTCTGTATAAACATGGAATTACCTACACAGACATCTCTATAATCATTGAAATATCTACACCGCTATCTGTATAAACATGGAAGTAGCCACACCGCTATCTGTATAAACATGGAAATATCTACACCGCTATCTGTATAAACATGGAAATATCTACACCACGACGTGTATAAACATGGAAATATCTACATTGCTATGTGAATAAACATGGAAATATCTACACCGCTATCAGTATAAACATGGAAATATTGACACCGCTATCTGTATAAATATGGAAATACCTACACCACTATCTCTATAAACATGGAAATATCTACACCGTTATCTGTATAAACAAAGAAATATCTCCACCGCTGTCTGTATGAACATGGAGACATTTACACCGCTAGCTGTATAAACATGGAATTATCTGCAGCGTTATCTGTATAAACATGGAAATATCTACACCGCAGTCTGTGCAAAGATGGAAATATCTACAATGCTATCTCAATAAACATGGAAATATCGACACCGCCATCTGAACACACATGGAAATACCTACACAGCCATCTGTATAAACATGGAAATATCTACACCACTATCTGTATAAACATGGAAATACCTACACTGCCATCTGTATAAACATGGAATTATCTACACAGACATCTCTATAACCATTGAAAAATCTACACCGCTATCCGTATAAACATGGAAGTAGCCACACCGCTATCAGTATAAACATGGAAATATCTACACCGCCATCTGTGAAAACATGGAAATATCTACACTGTCATCTTTATAAACATGGAAATACCTACACGTCCATGTGTATCAACATGGAAATATCTACACTGCCATCTGTATATACCTGGAAATATCTACACTGCCATCTGTATAAACATGGAAATATCTACACCGCTATCTCTATAAACATGGAAATGTCTACACGGCTATCTGTATAAACATGGAAATATCTCCACCGCTATCTGTAGAAACATGGAAATATCTACATCGCTATCTGTATAAACATGGAAATATCTCCACCGCTATCCATATAAAGATGGAAATATCTACACCGCTATCTTTATAAATATGGAAATATCTACACTGATGTCTGTATAAACATGGAAATATCCATAACACTATCTGTGTAAACATGGAAATATCTACACAGCTATCTGCGTAAACATGGAAATATGTACACAGGTCTCTGTGTAAAGATGGAAATATCTACACCGCAATCTGTGCAAATATGGAAATATCTACACCGCTATCTCAGTCAACATGGAAATATCTACACTGCTATCTGTATAAACATGGAAATATCAACACTGCTATCTGTATAAACATGGAAATGTCTACACCACGATCTGTATAAACATGGAAATATCTACACCGCTATATGTATAAATATGGAAATATCTACACCGCTATCAGTATAAACATGGAAATATCTACACCGCTATCTGTATAAACATGGAAATATCTACACCACGACATGTATAAACATGGAAATATCTACACCGCCATGTGAACAAACATGGAAATATCTACACCGCTATCAGAAAAACATGGAAATATCGACACCGCTATCTGTATAAATATGGAAATATCTACACCACTATCTCTATAAACATGGAAATATCCACACCGTTATCTGTATAAACAAAGAAATATCTCCAACGCTGTCTGTATGAACATGGAAACATCTACACTGCTAGCTGCATAAACATGGAATTATCTGCAGCGTTATCTGAATAAACATGGAAATATCTACACCGCAGTCTGTGCAAAGATGGAAATATCTACAATGCTATCTCAATAAACATGGAAATATCGACACCGCCATCTGTACACACATGGAAATACCTACCCAGTCATCTGTATAAACATGGAAATATCTACACCACTATCTGTATAAACATGGAAATATCTACACTGCCATCTGTATAAACATGGAATTACCTACAAAGACATCTCTATAATCATTGAAATATCTACACCGCTATCTGTATAAACATGGAAGTAGCCACAACGCTATCTGTATAAACATGGAAATATCTACACCGCTATCTGTATAAACATGGAAATATCTACACCACGACCTGTATAACCATGGAAATATCTACACCGCTATGTGAATAAACATGGAAATATTGACACCGCTATCTGTATAAATATGGAAATATCTACACCACTATCACTATAAACATGGAAATATCTACACCGTTATCTGTATAAACAAAAAATATCTCCACCGCTGTCTGTATGAACATGGAGACATCTACACCGCTAGCTGTATAAACATGGAATTATCTGCAGCCTTATCTGTATAAACATGGAAATATCTACACCGCAGTCTGTGCAAAGATGGAAATATCTACAATGCTATCTCAATAAACATGGAAATATCGACACCGCCATCTGTACACACATGGAAATACCTACACAGTCATCTGTATAAACATGGAAATATCTACACCACTATCTGTATAAACATGGAAATAACTACACTGCCGTCTGTATAAACATGGAATTAGCTACACAGACATCTCTATAATCATTGAAATATCTACACCGTTATCTGTATAAACATGGAATTAGCCACACCGCTATCTGTATAAACATGGAAATATCTACACCGCTATCTGTATAAACATGGAAACATCTACACCACGACGTGTATAAACATGGAAATATCTACATTGCTATGTGAATAAACATGGAAATATCTACACCGCTATCAGTATAAACATGGAAATATTGACACCGCTATCTGTATAAATATGGAAATATCTACACCACTATCTCTATAAACATGGAAATATCTACACCGTTATCTGTATAAACAAAGAAATATCTCCACCGCTGTCTGTATGAACATGGAGACATTTACACCGCTAGCTGTATAAACATGGAATTATCTGCAGCGTTATCTGTATGAACATGGAAATATCTACACCGCAGTCTGTGCAAAGATGGAAATATCTACAATGCTATCTCAATAAACTTGGAAATATCGACACCGCCATCTGTACACACGTGGAAATAACTACACAGTCATCTGTATTAACATGGAAATATCTACACCAGTATCTGTATAAACATGGAAATATCTACACGGCCATCTGTATAAACATGGAATTACCTACACAGACATCTCTGTAATCATTGAAATATCTACACCGCTATCTGTATAAACATGGAAGTAGCCGCACTGCTATCTGTATAAACATGGAAATATCTACACCGCTATCTGTATAAACATGGAAATATCTACACCACGACGTGTATAAACATGGAAATATCTACACCGCTATGTGAATAAACATGGAAATATCTACACCGCTATCAGTATAAACATGGAAATATTGACACCGCTCTCTGTATAAATATGGAAATATCTACACCACTATCTCTATAAACATGGAAATATCTACACCGTTATCTGTATAAACAAAGAAATATCTCCACCGCTGTCTGTATGAACATGGAAACATCTACACCGCTAGCTGTATAAACATGGAATTATCTGCAGCGTTATCTGTATAAACATGGAAATATCTACACCGCAGTCTGTGCAAAGATGGATAAATCTACAATACTATCTCAATAAATATGGAAATATCGACACCGCCATCTGTACACACATGGAAATACCTACACAGTCATCTGTATAAACATGGAAATATCTACACCACTATCTCTATAAACATGGAAATACCTACACTGCCATCTGTATAAACATGGAATTATCTACACAGACATCTCTATAAACTTTGAAATATCTACACCGCTATCTGTATAAACATGGAAGTAGCCACACCGCTATCTGTATAAACATGGAAATATCTACACCGCCATCTGTGAAAACATGGAAATATCTACACTGTCATCTTTATAAACATGGAAATATCTACACGTCCATCTGTATAAACATGGAAATATCTACACTGCCATCTGTATATACCTGGAAATATCTACACTGCCATCTGTATAAACATGGAAATATCTACACCGCTATGTCTATAAACATGGAAATGTTTATACGGCTATCTGTATAAACACGGAAACATCTACACGACGACATGTATAAACATGGAAATATCTACACCGCCATGTGAATAAACATGGAAATATCTACACCGCTATCAGTAAAAACTTGGAAATATCGACACCACTATCTGAATAAATATGGAAATATCTACACCACTATCTCTATAAACATGGAAATATCTACACCGTTATCTGTATAAACAAAGAAATATCTCCACCGCTGTCTGTATGAACATGGAAACATCTACACCGCTAGCTGTATAAACATGGAATTATCTGCAGCGTTATCTGTATAAACATGGGAATATTTCACCGCAGTCTGTGCAAAGATGGAAATATCTACAATGCTATCTCAATAAACATGGAAATATCGACACCGCCATCTGTACACACATGGAAATACCTACACAGTCATCTGTATAAACATGGAAATATCTACACCACTATCTGTATAAACATGGAAATACCTACACTGCCATCTGTATAAACATGGAATTATCTACACAGACATCTCTATAACCATTGAAATATCTACACCGCTATCTGTATAGACATGGAAGTAGCCACACCGCTATCTGTATAAACATGGAAATATCTACACCGCCATCAGTGAAAACATGGAAATATCTACACTGTCATCTTTATAAACATGGAAATATCTACACGGCCATCTGTATAAACATGGAAATATCTACACTGCCATCTATATATACCTGGAAATATCTACACTGACATCTGTATAAACATGGAAATATCTACACTGCTATCTCTATAAACATGGAAATGTTTATACGGCTATCTGTATAAACACGGAAACATCTACACCACGACATGTATACACATGGAAATATCTACACCGCCATGTGAATAAACGTGGAAATATCTACACCGCTATCAGTAAAAACTTGGAAATATCCACACCGCTATCTGTATAAATATGGAAATATCTACACCACTATCTCTATAAACATGGAAATATCTACACCGTTATCTGTATAAACAAAGAAATATCTCCACCGCTCTCTGTATGAACATGGAAACATCTACACCGCTAGCTGTATAAACATGGAATTATCTGCAGCGTTATCTGTATAAACATGGATATATCTACACCGCAGTCTGTGCAAAGATGGAAATATCTTCAATGCTATCTCAATAAACATGGAAATATCGACACCGCCATCTGTACCCACATGGAAATACCTACACAGTCATCTGTATAAACATGGAAATATCTACACCACTATCTGTATAAACATGGAAATACCTACACTGCTATCTGTATAAACATGGAATTATCTACACAGACATCTCTATAACCATTGAAATATCTACACCGCTATCTGTATAAACATGGAAGTAGCCACACCGCTATCTGTATAAACATGGAAATATCTACACCGCCATGTGTGAAAACATGGAAATATCTATGCTGTCATCTTTATAAACATGGAAATATCTACACGGCCATCTGTATAAACATGGAAATATCTACACTGTCATCTGTATATACCTGGATATATCTACACTGACATCTGTATAAACATGGAAATATCTACACCGCTATCTCTGTAAACATGGAAATGTTTACACAGCTATCTGTATAAACATGGAAATATCTACACCACGACATGTATAAACATGGAAATATCTACACCGCCATGTGAATAAACATGGAAATTTCTACACCGCTATCAGTGAAAACATGGAAATATCGACACCGCTATCTGTATAAATATGGAAATATCTACACCACTATCTCTATAAACATGGAAATATCTACACCATTATCTGTATAAACAAAGAAATATCTCCACCGCTGTCTGTATGAACATGGAAACATCTACACCGCTTGCTGTATAAACATGGAATTATCTGCAGCGTTATCTGTATAAACATGGAAATATCTACACAGCAGTCAGTGCAAAGATGGAATTATCTATAATGCTATCTCAATAAACATGGAAATATCGACACCGCCATCTGTACACACATGGAAATACCTACACAGTCATCTGTATAAACATGGAAATATCTACACCACTATCTGTATAAACATGGAAATATCTACACTGCCATCTGTATAAACATGGAATTACCTACAAAGACATCTCTATAATCATTGAAATATCTACACCGCTATCTGTATAAACATGGAAGTAGCCACAACGCTATCTGTATAAACATGGAAATATCTACACCGCTATCTGTATAAACATGGAAATATCTACACCAGGACGTGTATAACCATGGAAATATCTACACCGCTATGTGAATAAACATGGAAATATCGACACCGCTATCTGTATAAATATGGAAATATCTACATCTCTATCTGTATAAACATGGAAATATCTCCTACGCTATATCTATAAAGATGGAAATATCAACACCGCTATCTGTATAAACATGGAAATATCTCCACCGTTATCTGTATAAACATGGAAATATCTACACCACCATCTGTATAAACATGGAAATACCTACAATACCATCTGTATACACATGGAAATATCTACACAGACATCTGTATAAAGATGGAAATATTTACGCCACCACCTGTATAAACATGGAAATATCTACACTGCCGTCTGTAAAAACATGGAAATATCTACACAGTCATCTGAATAAACATGGAAATATCTACAACACCATCTGTATAAACATGGAAATACCAACAATACCATCTGTATGCACATGGAAATATCTACACAGACATCTGTATAAATACGGAAATATCTACACCGCCATCTGTATAAATATGGAACTTCCTACACTGCGATCTGTAGAAAGATGGAAATATCTACACCGCTATCTCTATAAATATGGAAATATCCACACCGCCATCTCTATAAACATGAAAATATCTACACTGCCATCTCCATAAAGATGGAATTATCTACTCCGCCATGTGTATAAACACGGAAATATCTACACCACCATCAGTGAAAACATGGAAATATCTACACCGCTATCTCTATAAACATGGAAATATCTACACCGCCATCTGCATGTCCATGGAAATATCTACACGGCCATCTGTGTATAGATGGAAATATCAACAACGCCATCTGTACAAGCATGGAAATATCTACACCTCTATCTCTACAAACATGGAAATATCTGCACTGCCATCTGTAAAAACTTGGAAATATCTATACAGTCATCTGTATAAACATGGAAATGTCTACAATGCCATGTGTATACACATGGAAATATCTACACAGCCATCTGTATAAACATGTAAATATCTAAACTTCTATCTCTATAAACATGGAAATATCTACACTTCCATCTCCATAAACATGGAACTAACTACTCCGCCATCTGTATAAACATGGAAACATCTACACCGCTATCTGTGTGAATAAGGAAATATCTACAATGCCATCTGTAGAAAGATATAAATATCTGCACGGCGAGCTGTATAAACACGGAAATATCTACATCGCTATCAGTATAAACGTGGAACTACCAACACCGCTATCGGTATAAACATGGACATATCTACAACGCTATCTATATAAACATGGAAATATCTACACCGCTATGTCTATAAACATGGAAATACCTACACCGCTATCTCTATAAACATGGAAATATCTACACCGCTATCTGTATAAACATGGAAATATCTACACCACTGTCTGTATAAACATGGAAATAACTACACCGCGATCTGTTTAAACATGGAAATATCTACACCGTGATCTGTATAAATATGGAAATATCTTCACCACGATCTGTATAAACATGGAAATATCTACACCGCCATCTCTATAAACATGAAAATATCTAGACTGCCATCTCCATAAAGATGGAACTATCTACTCCGCCATGTGTATAAACACGGAAATATCTACACCAACATCTGTGTAAACATGGAAATATCTACGCCGCTATCTGTATAAACATGGAAATATCTAAACGGCCATCTGTGTATAAATGGAAATATCAACACCGCCATCTGTACAAACATGGAAATATCTACACCGCTATCTCTATAAACATGGAAATATCTGCACTGCCATCTGTAAAAACATGGAAATACCTATACAGTCATCTGTATAAACATGGAAATATCTACAATGCCATCTGTATACACATGGAAATATCTACACAGCCATCTCTATAAACATGTAAATATCTACACTGCTATCTCTATAAACATAGAAATATCTACACCGCCATCTCAATAAACATGAAAATATCTACACTGCCATCTCCATAAACATGGAACTAACTACTCTGACATCTGTATAAACATGGAAACATCTACACGGCCATCTGTGTGAAAAAGGAAATATCTTCAATGCCATCTGTATAAACATATAAATATCTGCACCGCGAGCTGTATAAACATGGAAATATCTACATCGCTATCTGTATAAACGTGGAAATACCAACACCGCTATCAGTATAAACATGGAAATATCTACAACACCATCTACATAAACATGGAAATATCTGCATCGCTATGTCTATAAACATGGAAATATCTACACCGCTATCTGTATAAACATGGAAATATCTACACCGCGATCTGTATAAACATGGAAATACCTACACCACGATCTGTAGAAACATGGAAATATATTCACCACAATCTGTATAAACTTGGAAATATCTACACCGCTATCTGTATAAACATGGTATTATCTACTACACCATCTATATAAACATGGAAATATCTACATCGCCATCTGTATAAACATGGAAATATCTACAATGCCATCTGTAGAAAGATGGAAATATCTACACCGCAATCTGTGTAAACATGGAATTATCTACTCCGATATCTGTAAAAACACGGAAATATCTACAGCGCTATCTGTATAAACATGGAAATATCTACACCGCGGTCTGTATAAACATGGAAATATGTACACCGCGATCTGTATAAACATCGAAATATCTACACCCCTATCTGTATAAACATGGAACTATCTACACAGCTATCTCTATAAACATGGAAATATCTACACCACCATCTGTATAAACATGGAAATACCTACAAAGTCATCTGTATAAACATGGAAATATCCACACAGCCATCAGTATATACATGGAAATATCTACACCGCTATCTATATAAACATGGAAATAACTACACCGCTATTTGTATAAACAAGGAAATATCTACACCGTGATCTGTATAAACATGGAAATATCTACACCGCCATCTCTATAAACATGGAAATATCTACAACCCTATCGGTGTAAACATGGAGATATCCACACCGCTATCTCTATAAACATGGAAAAGTCAACACCGCTATCTCTATGAACATGGAAATATCTATACCACCATCACTATAAAAATGGAAATATCTACACCACGATCAGTATATACATGGAAATATCTACACCGCTATCGGTATAAACATGGAAATATCTCCAGTGCTATCTCTATAAACATCGAAATATCTACACCGCCATCTGTATAAACTTGGAAACACTTACAAAATTATCTGTATAAACATGGAAATATCTACACCGCCATCTGTATAAACATGGAAATATCTAGACAGCCATGTGTATATACATGGAAATATCTACACCGCTATCTATATAAACATGGAAATAACTACACCGCTATCTGTATAAACATGGAAATACCTATACAGTCATCTGTGTAAACATGGAAATATCAACACCGCCATCTGCACAAATATGGAAATAACTACACCGCGGTCTGTATAAACATGGAAATATCTACACCGCTATTTCTATAATCATGGAAATATCTACACCGTGATCTGTATAAACATGGAAATACCTACACCACCATCTGTATAAACATGGAAATACCTATACAGTCATCTGTGTAAACATGGAAATATCAACACCACCATCTGTATAAACATGGAAATATCTACAATGTCATCTGTATACACATGGAAATAACTACACGGCAATCTGTGTATAGATGGAAACATCAACACCGCCATCTGTACAAACCTGGAAATATCTACACTGCTATCTGTATAAACCTGAAAATATCTACACTGCGGTCTGTATAAACATGGAAATATCAACACTGGTATCTCTATAAACATGGAAATATCTACACCACGATCGGTGTAAACATGGAAATATATACACCGCTATCTGTATAAACATGGAAATATCTGCACTGCTATCTCTATAGACATGGAAATATCTACAAAGCCATCTGTAAAAACATGGAAATACCTATACAGTCATCTGTATAAAAATGGAAATATCAGCAATGCCATCTGTATACACATGGAAATATCTACACAGACATCTGTAAAAGCATTTAAATATCTACACTGCCATCTCTGTAAACATGGAAATATCCACACAGCCATCTCCATAAACATGGAACTAACTACTCCGACATCTGTATAAACATGGAAACATCTACACCGCCATCTGTGTGAATTATTAAATATCTACACTGCCATCTGCATAAAAATATAAATATCTGCACCACGAGCTGTATAAACATGGAAATATCTACATCGCTATCTGTATAAACATGGAAATACCAACACCGCTATCGGTATAAACATGGAAATATCTACAACGCCATATATATAAACATGGAAATATCTACACCGCTATGTCTATAAACATGGAAATACCTACACCGCTATCTCTATAAAAATGGAAATATCTACACCGCTATCTGTATAAACATGGAAATATCTACACCGCTATCTGTATAAACATGGAAATATCTACAATTCCATCTGTAGAAAGATGGAAATATCTACACCTCAATCTGTGTAAACATCGAAATATCTACACCGATATCTGTAAAAACATGGAAATATCTACACCGCTATCAGTATAAACATGGAAATATCTACACCGCGATCTGTATAAACATGGAAATATCTACACCATGATCTGTATAAACATGGAAATATCTTCACCTCTATCTGTATAAACATGGAAATATCTACACCGCCATCTGTATAAACATGGAAATATCTACACAGCCATGTGTATATACATGGAAATATCTACACCGCTATCTATATAAACATGGAAATAACAACACCGCTATCTGTATAAACATGGAAATATCTACACCACCATCTACATATCCATGGAAATAACTGCGCCGCCATCGGTATAAACATGGAAATATTTACACGGTCATCTGTGAATAGATGGAAATATCAACCCCGCCATTTGTACAAACATGGAAATATCTGCACCGCCATCTCTATATACATGGAAATATCTGCACTGCCATCTGTTAAAACATGGAAATACCTATACAGTCATCTGTATAAGCATGGAAATATCTACAATGCCATCTGTATACACATTGAAATATCTACACCGCCATCTCTATAAACATGAAAATATCTACACTGCCATCTCCATAAACATGGAACTAACTACTTTGCCATCTGTATAAACATGGAAACAACTACCCCACCATCTGTGTGAATAAGGACATATCTACAATGCCATCTGTATAAAGATATAAATATCTGCACCGCGAGCTGTATAAACATAGAAATATCTACATCGCTATCTGTATAAACGTGGAAAAACCAACACCGCTATCGGTATAAACATGGAAATATTTACAACGCCATCTATATAAACATAGAAATATCTACACCGCTATGTCTATAAACATGGAAACACCTACACCGCTGTCTCTATAAACATGGAAATATCTACACCGCTATCCGTATAAACATGGAAATATCTACACCGCTATCTGTAGAAACATGGAAATATCTACACCGCAATCTGTGTAAACATGGAGATATCTACACCGATATCTGTAAAAACATGGAAATATCTACACCGCCATCTGTATAAACATGGAAATATCTTCACCGCGATCTGTATAAACCTGGAAATATCTGCACCGTGATCTGTATAAACATGGAAATATCTACACCGCTATCTGTATAAACATGGAAATATCTACACCTTGATCTGCATAAACATGGAAATATCTACACCGCGATCTGTATAAACATGGAAATATCTACACCGTGATCTGTATAAACATGGAAATATCTACACCGCCATCTTTATAAACATGGAAATATCTACACCCCTATCTGTATAAACATGGAAATATCCACACCGCTATCTCTATAAACATGGAAAAATCAACACCGCTATCTGTATGAACATGGAAATATCTACACCGCCATCTCTATAAATATGGAAATATCTACACCGCGATCAATATAAACGTGGAAATATCTACACCGCTACCTGTATAAACATGGAAATATCTGCACTGCTATCTCTATAAACATCGAAATATCTACACCGCCATCTGTATAAACATGGAAATACTGACAAAATTATCGGTATAAACATGGAAATATCTACACCACCATCTGTAAAAACATTGAAATATCTACACAGCCATGTGTATATACATGGAAATATCTACACCGTTATCTATATAAACATGGAAATAACTACACTGCTATCTGTGTAAACATGGAAATATCTACACCGCCATCTACATATCCATGGAAATATCTGCGCCGCCATCTTTATAAACATGGAAATATCTACACGGTCATCTGTGTATAGATGGAAATATCAACAGCGCCATCTGTACAAACATGGAAATATCTGCACCGCTATCGTTATTAACATGGAAATATCTACAAAGCCATCCGTATAAACATGGAAATACCTACACAGTCATGTGTAGGAACATGGAAATATCTACACTGCCATCTGTATAAATATAGAAATATCTACACAACCCTCTGTATAAATATGGAGATATCTGCATAGGCATCTCTATAAACATGGAAATATCTGCACTGCTATCTGTATAAACATTGAAATACCTACACCGCTGTCTCTATAAACATGGAAATATGTATACCGCTATCCGTATAAACATGGAAATATCTACACCACGATCTGTATAAACCTGGAAATATCTACACCGCGATCTGTATAAACATGGAAATATCTTAACCACGATCTGTATAAACATGGAAATATCTACACCGCTATCTGTATAAACATGGTAATATCTACAACACCATCTATATAAACATGGAAATATCTACAACGTCATCTGTATAAACATGGAAATATCTACACCGTGATCTGTATAAATATGGAAATATCTACAACGTGATCTGTATAAACATGGAAATATCTACACCACCATCTGTATAAACATGGAAATACCTACAATACCATCTGTATACACATGGAAATATCTACACAGACATCTGTATAAATATGGAAATATCTACACGGCCATCTGTATAAACATGGAATTATCTACACTGCCATCTGTAGATACATGGAAATATCTACACCGCTATCTCTATAAATATGGTAATATCTACACCGCCATCTCTATAAACATGAAAATATCTACACTGCCATCTCCATAAAGATGGAAGTATCTACTCCGCCATGTGTATAAACACGGAAATATATACACCACCATCTGTGTAAACATTTAAATATCTACACCGCTATCTGTATAAACATGGAAATATCTACACGGCCATCTATGTATAGATGTAAATATTAACACCGCCATCTGTACAAACATGGAGATATCTACACCGCTATCTGTATAAACATGGAAATACCTGCACTGCCATCTGTAAAAACATGGAAATACCTATACAGTCATCTGTATAAACATGGAAATATCTACAATGCCATCTGTATTCACATGGAAATATCTACAATGCCATCTCCATAAACATGGAACTTACTACTCCGCTATCTGTATAAACATGGAAACATCTACACCGCCATCTGTGTGAATAAGGAAATATCTACAATGCCATCTGTATAAAGATATAAATAACTGCACCGCGAGCTGTATAAATATGGAAATAACTACATCGCTATCTGTATAAACGTGGAAATACCAACACCGCTATCGGTATAAACATGGAAATATCTACAACGCCATCTATATAAACATGGAAATATCTACACCGCTATGTCTATAAACATGGAAATACCTACACCGCTATCTCTATAAACATGGAATTATCTACACCGCTATCTGTATAAACATGGAAATATCTACACCGCGATCTGTATAAACATGGAAATAGCTACAATACCATCTGTATACACATGGAAACATCTACACAGATATCTGTATAAATATGGAAATATCTACACCGCCATCTGTATAAACATGGAAATATCTATACTGCCATCTGTAGAAAGATGGAAATACCTACACCGCAATCTCTATAAATGTGGAAATATCTACACCTCCATCTCTATAAACATGAAAATATCTACACTGCCATCTCCATAAAGATGGAAGTATCTACTGCGCCATGTGTATAAACACGGAAATATCCACACCACCATCTGTGTAAACATGGAAATATCTACACCGCTATCTGTATAAACATGGAAATAACTACACCGCAATCTGCATGTCCATGGAAATATCTACGCCGCCATCTGTATAAACATGGAAATATCTACATGACCATCTGTGTATAGATGGAAATATCAGCACCGCCATCTGTACAAACATGGAAATATCTACACCGCTATCTCTATAAACATGGAAATATCTGCACTGCCATCTGTAAAAACATGGAAATAACTATACAGTCGTCTGTGTAAACATGGAAATATCTACAATAGCATCTGTATACACATGGAAATATCTACACAGCCATCTGTATAAACATGTAAATATCTACATTGCTATCTCTATAAACATGGAAATCTCTACACCGCCATCCCTATGAACATGAAAATATCTACACTGCCATCTCCATAAACATGGAACTATCTACTCCGCCATCTGTATAAACATGGAAACATCTACACCGCCATCTGAGTGGATAAGGAAATATCTATAATGCCATCTGTGTAAAGATATAAATATCTGCAACGCGAGTTGTATAAACATGGAAATATCAACATCGCTGTCTGAATAAACGTGGAAATACCAACACCGCTATCGGTATAAACATGGAAATATCTACAACGCCATCTATATAAACATGGAAATATCTACAAGGCTATGTCTATAAACATGGAAATATCTACACCGCCATCTGTATAAACATAGAAATATCTACACCGCTATCTGTATAAACATGGAAAATGTACACCGCTATCTGTATAAACATGGAAATATCTAAACTGCGATGTGTATAAACATGGAAATATCTACACCGCCATGTGAACAAACATGGAAATATCTACAACGTGATCTGCATAAACATGGAAATATCTACACCACCATCTCTATAAACATGGATATATCTACACCCATATCTGTATAAACATGGAAATATCCACACCGCTATCTCTATAATCATGGAAAAATCAACACCGCAATCTCTGTGAACATGGAAATATCTACACCACCATCTGAATAAACATGGAAATATCTACAATGCCATCTGAATACACATGGAAATAACTACACGGCAATCTGTGTATAGATGGAAACATCAACACCGCCATCTGTACAAACATGGAAATATCTACACTGCTATCTCTATAAACATGGATATATCTACACTGCGGTCTGTATAAACATGGAAATATCTACACCGGTATCTGTATAAACATGGAAATATCTACACCACAATCTGTATAAACCTGGAAATATATACAACGCTATCTGTATAAACATGGAAATATCTGCACCGCTATCTCTATAAACATGGAAATATCTACAAAGCCATCTGAATAAACATGGAAATGCCTACACAGTCATGTGTAGGAACATGGAAATACCTACACTGCCATGTGTATAAACATAGAAATATCTACACAGCCCTCTCTATAAATATGGAAATATCTGCATAGGCATCTGTATAAACATGGAAATATCTGCACCGCTATCTGTACAAACATGGAAATCCCTACACCGCTGTCCCTATAAACATGGAAATATGTACACCGCTATGTGTATAAACATGGAAATATCTCCAACGTTATCTGTATAAACATGGAAATATCTACAGCACCATCTTTATAAACATTGAAATATCTACACTGCCATCTATAAAACATGGAAATATCTACACAGTCATCTGAATAAACATGGAAATCTCTACACCAACATCTGTATAAACATGGAAATAGCTACAATACCATCTGTATACAAATGGAAATATATACACAGACATCTGTATAAATATGGAAATATCTACACCGCCATGTGTATAAACATGGAAATATCTACACTGACATCTGTAGAAAGATGGAAATATCAACACCGCTATCTCTATAAATATGGAAATATCTACACTGCGGTCTGTATAAACATGGAAATATCTACACCGGTATCTGTATAAACATGGAAAATCTACACCACGATCTGTATAAACATGGAAATATTTACACCGCTATCTGTATAAACATGGAAATATCTGCCCCGCTATCTCTATAAACATGGAAATATCTACAAAGCCATCTGTATAAACATGGAAATACCTACACAGTCATGTGAAGGAACATGGAAATATCTACACTGCCATCTGTATAAACATGGAAATATCTACAGAGCCCTCTGTATTAATATGGAAATATCTCCATAGGCATCTGTATAAACATGGAAATATCTGCACCGCTATCTGTATAAACATGGAAATACCTACAACGCTGTCTCTATAAACATGGAATTATGTACACCGCTACGTGTATAAACATGGAAATATCTCCACTGCTGTCTGTATAAACATGGATATATCTACACCGCTATCTGTATAAACTTGGAAATATCTACACAGCTATCTCTATAAACATGGAAATACCTACACTGCCATCTGTAAAAACAGGGAAATACCTACAAAGTCGTCTGTATAAACATGGAAATATCTACACAGCCATCTGTATAAACATGGAAATACCTACAAAGCCATCTGTATATACATGGAAATAACTTCACCGCTATCTGTATAAACATGGAAATAACTACACCGATATTTGTATAAACAAAGGAATATCTACACCGCCATCTGTTTAAACATGGAAATATATACACAGACATCTGTTTATACATGGAATATCTACACCGCTATCTGTATAAACGTGCTAATAACTACACCGCTATCTGTATAAATGTGGAAATATTTGCACCGCTATCCCAATAAACATCGTAATAACAACACCGCGATCTGTATAAACATGGAAATATCTACACCATGATCTGTATACACATGGAAATATCTACACCGCGATCTCTATAAACATGGAAATATCTAAACTGTGATCTGTATAAACATGGAAATATCTACACCGCCATCTCTATAAACATGGAAATATCTACACCCTTACGTGTATAAACATAAAATATCCACACAGCTATCTCTATAAACATGGAAAAATCAACACCGCTATCTCTATGACCATGGAAATATCTACACCGCCATCTCTACAAACATGGAAATATCTACACCGTGATCAGTATAAACATGGAAATATCTCCAGTGCTATCTCTATAAACATCGAAATATCTACACCGCCATCTGTATAAACTTGGAAACACTTACAAAGTCATTTGTATAAGCATGGAAATATCTACACCGCCATCTGTATAAACATGGAAATATGTACACAGTCATCTGTATAAACTTGGAAATAACTACCCCGTTATGTGTATAAAAATGGAAATATCTACATGGTTATCTGTATAAACATGGAAATATCAAGACCGCTATCTGTATAAACATTCATATATCTACATTGCTATCTGTGAAAACATGGAAGTACCTCCTCCGCTATCTCTATAAACATGGAAATACCTACATTGCTATCTTTATAAACATGGAAATATCTACACCGCCATCTGTATAAAAAAGCAATTATCTACAGCGCTATCTATGTAAACATGGAAATATCTCCACCGCTATCTGCATAGACATGGAAATATCTACACCGCTATCTTTATAAACATGGAAATATCTACAATGCAATCTCCATAAACATGGAAACATCTACAACAGTATCTGTGTAAACATGGGAATATCTTCACAGCTGTCGGTGTAAACATGGAAATACGTACACCGCAATCTGTGTGAATATGGAAATATCTACACCTCTTTCTCTGTAAACATGGAAATATCTACAACACTATCTGTATAAACATGGAAATATCTACACCGCTATCTGTATAAACTTGGAAATATCTACACCACAATCTGTATAAACATGGATATATTTACACCGCTATCTGTATAAACATGTTAATATCTACACTGCTATCTGTATAAACAAGGAAATATCTACTCTGCTATTTGCATAAATATGGAAATATCTACACCGCTATCTCTATAAACATGGAAATGGCAACACCGCTATCTGTATAAACATGGAAATATCTACATGGCTATCCCTAAAAACATGGAAATATCTTCACCGCCTTCTGTATAAACATGGAAATATCTACACTGCCATCTGTTTAAACATGGATATCACTAAACCGCTATCTCTATAAACATTGAAATATCAACACTGCCTTCTGGATATACATGGAAATACCTACACAGTCATCTGTGTAAACATGGAAATATCTACACAACCATCTCTATAAACATGGAAATACCTACACCGCTATTTCTATAAACATGAAAATAGCCATACCGCAATCTGTATAAACATGGAAATATCTACACTGCCATCTGTTTAAACATGGAAATATCTACACTGCCATCTGTATACACATGGAAATATCTACACAGTCATGTGTATAAACATTGAAATATCTCCACCCCTATCTGTCTAAACATGGAAATATCTCCACTGCTATCTGTATAAACATGGAAATATCTACACCGCTATCTGTATAAACATGGAAATGTCTACACCGCTATCTGTATAAACATGGACATATCTCTTCCGCTATCTGTATAAACATGGAAATATTTACATCGCTATCTGTATTAACATGGAAATATTTCCACCGCAATCTGTGTAAACATAGAAATATCTACACCGCTATCTTTATAAACATGGAAATATCCACACCGCAATCTTTATAAACATGGATATATCTACACTGCTATCTGTATAAACATGGAAATAACTACACCGCTATCTGTATAAACATGGAAATATGTACACCGCTATCTGTATAAACATGGAAATATCTACACCGCTATCGGTATAAATGTGGAAATATGTACACAGCAATCTGTGCAAATATGGAAATATCTACACTTCTATCTCTGTAAATATGGAAATATCTACACCGCTATCTGTATAAACATGGAAATATCTACACCGCTATCTGTATAAACATGGAAATATATACACCACGATCTGTATAAACATGGATATATCTACACCGCTATCTGTATAAACTTGGAAACATCTACACCGCTATCTGTATAAACATGGAAATATCTACACTGCTATCTGTATAACTATGGAAATATTTACACCGCTATCTCTATAAACATGGAAATGTCTACACCGCTGTCTGTATAAACATGGAAATATCTTCATGGCTATCTCTCTAAACATGGGCATATCTACACCGCCATATGTAAACATGGAAATACCTACAAAGTCACCTGTATAAACATAGAAATATCTACCCCACTATCTGTATAAACATGGAAGTATCTACACTGCAATCTGTATAAACATGTAAATAACTACACAGACATCTCTATAAACATGGAAATATCTACATCGCTATCTGTATAAACATGGAAATATCCAGACCGCTATCTGCGAAACGTGGAAATATTTACACCGCAATCTGTAAAAAACATGGAAATATCTACACAGTCATCTGTATAAACATGGAAATATTTACACCCCCATCTGTAACAACATGGAAATATCTACACCGCTGTCTCTACAAACATGGAAATACCTGCACCGCTATCTGTATAAACACGGAAATATCGACACGGCTACCTGTATAAACTTGGAAATATCTACACTGCCATCTCTATAAACATGAAAATATGTCCACCGCTATCTGTATAAACTTGAAAATATCTCCACCGCTATCTGTATAAACATGGAATTATCTACACCGCTATCTGTATAAACATGGAAATATCAACACCGCTATCTGTATAAACGTGGAAATATCTACACCGCTATCTGTATAAACATGGAAATATCTACAACGCTACCTGTATAGAGGTGGAAATATCTACACCGCAATCTGTGCAAATATGGAAATATCTACACCTCTATCTCTGTAAATATGGAAATATCTACACCGCTATCTGTATAAACATGGAAATATCTACACCGCTATCTGTATAAACATGGAAATATACACACCACGATCTCTATAAACATGGATATATCTACACCGCTATCTGTATAAACATGGAAACATGTACACCGCTATCTGTATAAACATGGACATATCTACACCGCTATCTGTATAACTATGGAAATATCTACACCGCTATATCTATAAACATGGAAATGTCTACACCGCTCTCTGTATAAACATGGAAATATCTTCATGGCTATCTCTCTAAACACGGAAATATCTACACCGCCATATGTATAAACATGGAAATACCTACACAGTCATCTGTATAAACATGGAAATATCTACAACGCTATCTGTATAAACATGGTAATATCTACACCACCATCTATATAAACATGGAAATATCTGCACCACCATCTGTATAAACATGGAAATATCTACAATGCCATCTGTAGAAAGATGGAAATATCTACACTGCAATCTGGGTAAACATGTAAATATCTACACCGATATCTGTAAAAACATGGAAATATCTACACCGCTATCTGTATAAATATGGAAATATCTTCACCGCTAACACTATAAACATGGAAATATCTACACCGGTATGTCTATAAGCATGGAAATATCTACACCGCTATATGTATAAACAAGGAAATAACTCCACCGCTATCTGTATAAACATTGAAACATCTACAAAGCTATATCTAAAAACATGGAATTATCTACACTGCTATGTGTTTAAACATGGAAATGTCTACAATGCTATCTGTGTAAAAATTTAAATATCTACACTGTTATCTGTGTAAACATGGAAATATCTGCACCACAATGTGTGCAAAGATGGAAATATATACAACGCTATCTCTATTAACATGGATATATCTGCACCGCTATCTGTATAAACATGGAAATATCTACACCGCTATCTCTATAATCATGGAAATATCTACACCGCCATCTGTAGAAACATGGAAATATCTACACAGTCATCTGTATATACATGAAAATATCTACAACACCATCTCTATAGACATGGACATATCTACAACACCATCTCTATAATCATGGAAATATCTACACCGCCAGCTGTAGAAACATGGGAATAACTACACTGCCATCCGTATAAAGGTGGAAATATCTACACCGCGAGCTGTATAAACATGGGAATATCTACAGAGCTATGTGTATAAACATGGAAATACCAACACCACTATCTGTATAAACATGGAAATATCTTCAGCGCTGACTGTAAACATGGAAATATCTACCCCACTGTCTCTATAAACATGGAAATACCTACACCACCATCTCTAAAAACATGGAATTATCTACACCACTATCTCTATAAACATAGAAATATCTACAACGAATCTCAGTAATCATGGAAATATCTACACCGCCATCTGCATAAACTTGGAAATATCTACACCGCGATCTTTGTAAAAATGGAAATATCTACACCGACATCTGTATAAACGTAGAAATATCTACACTGCCATCTGTAGAAAGATGGAAATATCTACACCTTCATCTGTATAAACATGGAGATATCTACACCTCTTCCTGTGTGAACATGGAGATATCTACACCGCTATCTGAATAAATATGGAAATATCCACACCGCTATCTCTATAAACATGGAAATTTCTACACCACTATCTGTATAAATATGGAAATATCTACACTACAATCTGTATAAACATGGAAATATCATCACAGCCATCTCTATAAACATGGAAATATCTACACAGCTATCCCTATAAATAAGGAAATATTGACACCGATATCTGTATAAACATGGAAATATCAACACCGCCATTTGTAAAAATATGGAAATATCTACACAGTCATCTGTATAAACATGGAAATATCTACAACTCCATCTGTATAAACATGGAAATATCTACACTGCCATCTGAATACACATGGAAAAGACTACACAGTCATCTGCATAAATATGGAAATATCTACACCGCTATCTCTGTAAACATGTAAAACCTATACCGCTATTTGCATAAACATGGAAATATCTACACCGCTATCTGTATAAACACGGAAATATCTACACCGCTATCTGTATAAACTTGGAAATATCTACACCGCCATCTGTATAAACATGAAAATATGTCCACCGCTATCTGTATAAACTTGAAAATATGTCCACCGCTATCTGTATAAACATGGAAATATCTACACCGCTATCTATATAAACATGGAAATATCTACACCGCTATCTATATAAACATGGAAATATCTATACCGCTATCTCTATAAACATGGAAATATCTACACCGCCATCTGTATAAACATGGAAATATGTACACAGTCATCTGTATAAACTTGGAAATAACTACCCCGTTATGTGTATAAAAATGGAAATATCTACATGATTATCTGTACAAACATGGAAATATTTAGACCGCTATCTGTATAAACATTCATATATCTACATTGCTATCTGTGAAAACATGGAAGTACCTCCTCCGCTATCTCTATAAACATGGAAATACCTACACTGCTATCTGTATAAACATGGAAATATCTACACCGCCATCTGTATAAAAAAGCAATTATCTACAGCGCTATCTATATAAACATGGAAATATCTCCACCGCTATCTGCATAGACATGGAAATATCTACACCGCTATCTTTATAAACATGGAAATATCTACACTGCAATCTCCATAAACATGGAAACATCTACAACAGTATCTGTGTAAACATGGGAATACCTTCACTGCTGTCGGTGTAAATATGGAAATACGTACACTGCAATCTGTGTGAATATGGAAATATCTACACCTCTTTCTCTGTAAACATGGAAATATCTACACCACTATCTGTATAAACATGGAAATATCTACACCGCTATCTGTATAAACATGTTAATATCTACACCACAATCTGTATAAACATGGATATATTTACACCGCTATCTGTATAAACATGTTAATATCTACACTGCAATCTGTATAAACATGGAAATATCTACTCCGCTATTTGCATAAATATGGAAATATCTACACCGCTATCTCAATAAACATGGAAATGGCAACACCGCTATCTGTATAAACATGGAAATATCTACATGGCTATCCCTAAAAACATGGAAATATCTTCACAGCCTTCTGTATAAACATGGAAATATCTACACTGCCATCTGTATAAACATGGAAATAACTAAACCGCTATCTCTATAAACATTGAAATATCAACACTGCCTTCTGGATATACATGGAAATACCTACACAGTCATCTGTGTAAACATGGAAATATCTACACAACCATCTCTATAAACATGGAAATACCTACACCGCTATTTCTATAAACATGAAAATAGCCATACCGCAATCTGTATAAACATGGAAATATCTACACTGCCATCTGTATAAACATGGAAATATCTACACTGCCATCTGTATACACATGGAAATATCTACACAGTCATGTGTATAAACATTGAAATATCTCCACCCCTATCTGTCTAAACATGGAAATATCTCCACTGCTATCTGTATAAACATGGAAATATCTACACCGCTATCTGTATAAACATGGAAATGTCTACACCGCTATCTGTATAAACATGGACATATCTCTTCCGCTATCTGTATAAACATGGAAATATTTACATCGCTATCTGTATTAACATGGAAATATTTCCACCGCAATCTGTGTAAACATAGAAATATCTACACCGCTATATTTATAAACATGGAAATATCCACACCGCAATCTTTATAAACATGGATATATCTACACTGCTATCTGTATAAACATGGAAATAACTACACCGCTATCTGTATAAACATGGAAATATGTACACCGCTATCTGTATAAACATGGAAATAACTACACCGCTATTGGTATAAACGTGGAAATATGTACACAGCAATCTGTGCAAATATGGAAATATCTACACTTCTATCTCTGTAAATATGGAAATATCTACACCGCTATCTGTATAAACATGGAAATATCTACACCGCTATCTGTATAAACATGGAAATATATACACCACGATCTGTATAAACATGGATATATCTACACCGCTATCTGTATAAACTTGGAAACTTATACACCGCTATCTGTATAAACATGGAAATATCTACACCGCTATCTGTATAACTATGGAAATATTTACACCGCTATCTCTATAAACATGGAAATGTCTACACCGCTGTCTGTATAAACATGGAAATATCTTCATGGCTATCTCTCTAAACATGGACATATCTACACCGCCATATGTAAACATGGAAATACCTACAAAGTCACCTGTATAAACATAGAAATATCTACCACACTATCTGTATAAACATGGAAGTATCTACACTGCAATCTGTATAAACATGTAAATAACTACACAGACATCTCTATAAACATGGAAATATCTACATCGCTATCTGTATAAACATGCAAATATCCAGACCGCTATCTGCGAAACGTGGAAATATTTACACCGCAATCTGTAAAAAACATGGAAATATCTACACAGTCATCTGTATAAACATGGAAATATTTACACCCCCATCTGTAACAACATGGAAATATCTACACCGCTGTCTCTACAAACATGGAAATACCTGCACCGCTATCTGTATAAACACGGAAATATCGACACGGCTACCTGTATAAACTTGGAAATATCTACACTGCCATCTCTATAAACATGAAAATATGTCCACCGCTATCTGTATAAACTTGAAAATATCTCCACCGCTATCTGTATAAACATGGAATTATCTACACCGCTATCTGTATAAACATGGAAATATCAACACCGCTATCTGTATAAACGTGGAAATATCTACACCGCTATCTGTATAAACATGGAAATATCTACAACGCTACCTGTATAGAGGTGGAAATATCTACACCGCAATCTGTGCAAATATGGAAATATCTACACCTCTATCTCTGTAAATATGGAAATATCTACACCGCTATCTGTATAAACATGGAAATATCTACACCGCTATCTGTATAAACATGGAAATATACACACCACGATCTCTATAAACATGGATATATCTACACCGCTATCTGTATAAACATGGAAACATGTACACCGCTATCTGTATAAACATGGACATATCTACACCGCTATCTGTATAACTATGGAAATATCAACACCGCTATATCTATAAACATGGAAATGTCTACACCGCCCTCTGTATAAACATGGAAATATCTTCATGGCTATCTCTCTAAACACGGAAATATCTACACCGCCATATGTATAAACATGGAAATACCTACACAGTCATCTGTATAAACATGGAAATATCTACAACGCTATCTGTATAAACATGGTAATATCTACACCACCATCTATATAAACATGGAAATATCTGCACCACCATCTGTATAAACATGGAAATATCTACAATGCCATCTGTAGAAAGATGGAAATACCTACACTGCAATCTGGGTAAACATGGAAATATCTACACCGATATCTGTAAAAACATGGAAATATCTACACCGCTATCTGTATAAATATGGAAATATCTTCACCGCTAACACTATAAACATGGAAATATCTACACCGGTATGTCTATAAGCATGGAAATATCTACACCGCTATATGTATAAACAAGGAAATAACTCCACCGCTATCTGTATAAACATTGAAACATCTACACAGCTATATCTAAAAACATGGAATGATCTACACTGCTATGTGTTTAAACATGGAAATGTCTACAATGCTATCTGTGTAAAAATTTAAATATCTACACTGTTATCTGTGTAAACATGGAAATATCTGCACCACAATGTGTGCAAAGATGGAAATATATACAACGCTATCTCTATTAACATGGATATATCTGCACCGCTATCTGTATAAACATGGAAATATCTACACCGCTATCTCTATAATCATGGAAATATCTACACCGCCATCTGTAGAAACATGGAAATATCTACACAGTCATCTGTATATACATGAAAATATCTACAACACCATCTCTATAGACATGGACATATCTACAACACCATCTCTATAATCATGGAAATATCTACACCGCCAGCTGTAGAAACATGTGAATAACTACACTGCCATCTGTATAAAGGTGGAAATATCTACACCGCGAGCTGTATAAACATGGGAATATCTACAGAGCTATGTGTATAAACATGGAAATACCAACACCACTATCTGTATAAACATGGAAATATCTTCAGCGCTGACTGTAAACATGGAAATATCTACCCCACTGTCTCTATAAACATGGAAATACCTACACCACCATCTCTAAAAACATGGAATTATCTACACCACTATCTCTATAAACATAGAAATATCTACAACGAATCTCAGTAATCATGGAAATATCTACACCGCCATCTGCATAAACTTGGAAATATCTACACCGCGATCTTTGTAAAAATGGAAATATCTACACCGACATCTGTATAAACGTAGAAATATCTACACTGCCATCTGTAGAAAGATGGAAATATCTACACCTTCATCTGTATAAACATGGAGATATCTACACCTCTTCCTGTGTGAACATGGAGATATCTACACCGCTATCTGAATAAATATGGAAATATCCACACCGCTATCTCTATAAACATGGAAATTTCTACACCACTATCTGTATAAATATGGAAATATCTACACTACAATCTGTATAAACATGGAAATATCATCACAGCCATCTCTATAAACATGGAAATATCTACACAGCTATCCCTATAAATAAGGAAATATTGACACCGATATCTGTATAAACATGGAAATATCAACACCGCCATTTGTAAAAATATGGAAATATCTACACAGTCATCAGTATAAACATGGAAATATCTACAACTCCATCTGTATAAACATGGAAATATCTACACTGCCATCTGAATACACATGGAAAAGACTACACAGTTATCTGCATAAATATGGAAATATCTACACCGCTATCTCTGTAAACATGTAAAACCTATACTGCTATTTGCATAAACATGGAAATATCTACACCGCTATCTGTATAAACACGGAAATATCTACACCGCTATCTGTATAAACTTGGAAATATCTACACCGCCATCTGTATAAACATGAAAATATGTCCACCGCTATCTGTATAAACTTGAAAATATGTCCACCGCTATCTGTATAAACATGGAAATATCTACACCGCTATCTATATAAACATGGAAATATCTACACCGCTATCTATATAAACATGGAAATATCTATACCGCTATCTCTATAAACATGGAAATATCTACACCGCCATCTGTATAAACATGGAAATATGTACACAGTCATCTGTATAAACTTGGAAATAACTACCCCGTTATGTGTATAAAAATGGAAATATCTACATGATTATCTGTACAAACATGGAAATATTTAGACCGCTATCTGTATAAACATTCATATATCTACATTGCTATCTGTGAAAACATGGAAGTACCTCCTCCGCTATCTCTATAAACATGGAAATACCTACACTGCTATCTGTGTAAACATGGAAATATCTACACCGCCATCTGTATAAAAAAGCAATTATCTACAGCGCTATCTATATAAACATGGAAATATCTCCACCGCTATCTGCATAGACATGGAAATATCTACACCGCTATCTTTATAAACATGGAAATATCTACACTGCAATCTCCATAAACATGGAAACATCTACAACAGTATCTGTGTAAACATGGGAATACCTTCACTGCTGTCGGTGTAAATATGGAAATACGTACACTGCAATCTGTGTGAATATGGAAATATCTACACCTCTTTCTCTGTAAACATGGAAATATCTACACCACTATCTGTATAAACATGGAAATATCTACACCGCTATCTGTATAAACATGTTAATATCTACACCACAATCTGTATAAACATGGATATATTTACACCGCTATCTGTATAAACATGTTAATATCTACACTGCAATCTGTATAAACATGGAAATATCTACTCCGCTATTTGCATAAATATGGAAATATCTACACCGCTATCTCAATAAACATGGAAATGGCAACACCGCTATCTGTATAAACATGGAAATATCTACATGGCTATCCCTAAAAACATGGAAATATCTTCACAGCCTTCTGTATAAACATGGAAATATCTACACTGCCATCTGTATAAACATGGAAATAACTAAACCGCTATCTCTATAAACATTGAAATATCAACACTGCCTTCTGGATATACATGGAAATACCTACACAGTCATCTGTGTAAACATGGAAATATCTACACAGCCATCTCTATAAACATGGAAATACCTACACCGCTATTTCTATAAACATGAAAATAGCCATACCGCAATCTGTATAAACATGGAAATATCTACACTGCCATCTGTATAAACATGGAAATATCTACACTGCCATCTGTATACACATGGAAATATCTACACAGTCATCTGTATAAACATTGAAATATCTCCACCCCTATCTGTCTAAACATGGAAATATCAACACTGCTATCTGTATAAACATGGAAATATCTACACCGCTATCTGTATAAACATGGAAATGTCTACACCGCTATCTGTTTAAACATGGATATATCTCCTCCGCTATCTGTATAAACATGGAAATATTTCCACCACAATCTGTGTAAACATAGAAATATCTACACCGCTATCTTTATAAACATGGAAATATCTACAATGCAATCTGCATAAACATGGATATATCTACACCGCTATCTGTATAAACATGGAAATAACTACACCGCTATCTGTATAAACATGGAAATATGTACACCGCTATATGTATAAACATGGAAATATCTACACCGCAATCTGTATAAACGTGGAAATATGTACACAGCAATCTGTGCAAATATGGAAATATCTACACCTCTATCTCTGTAAATATGGAAATATCTACACCGCTATCTGTATAAACATGGAAATATCTACACCGCTATCTGTATAAACATGGAAATATATACACCACGATTTGTATAAACATGGATATATCTACACCGCTATCTGTATAAACTTGGAAACATCTACACCGCTATCTGTATAAACATGGAAATATCTACACCGCTATCTGTATAACTATGGAAATATCTACACCGCTATCTCTATAAACATGGTAATGTCTACACAGCTGTCTGTATAAACATGGAAATATCTTCATGGCTATCTCTCTAAACATGGACATATCTACACCACCATATGTATAAACATGGAAATACCTACAAAGTCACCTGTATATACATGGAAATATCTACCCCACTATCTGTATAAACATGGAAGTATCTACACTGCAATCTGTATAAACATGGAAATAACAACACAGCCATCTCTATAAACATGGAAATATCTACATCGCTATCTGTATAAACATGGAAATATCCACACCGCTATCTGCGTAACGTGGAAATATTTACACCGCAATCTGTAAAAAACATGGAAATATCTACACAGTCATCTGTATAAACATGGAAATATTTACACCCCCATCTGTAACAACATGGAAATATCTACACCGCTGTCTCTACAAACATGGAAATACCTGCACCGCTATCTGTATAAACACGGAAATATCGACACCGCTACCTGTATGAACTTGGAAATATCTACACTGCCATCTCCATAAACATGAAAATATGTCCACCGCTATCTGTATAAACTTGAAAATATCTCCACCGCTATCTCTATAAACATGGATTTATCTACACCGCTATCTGTATAAACATGGAAATATCTACACCGCTATCTGTATAAACATGGAAATATCTACACCGCTATCTGTATAAACATGGAAATATCTACATCGCTATCTGTATAGAGGTGGAAATATCTACACCGCAATCTGTGCAAATATGGAAATATCTACACCTATATCTCTGTAAATATGGAAATATCTACACCGCTATCTGTATAAACATGGAAATATCTACACCGCTATCTGTATAAACTTGGAAATATCCACACCGCTATCTGCGTAACGTGGAAATATTTACACCGCATTCTGTAAAAAACATGGAAATATCTACACAGTCATCTGTATAAACATGGAAATATTTACAACCCCATCTGTAAAAACATGGAAATATCTACAACGCTGTCTCTACAAACATGGAAATACCTGCACCGCTATCTGTATAAAGATGGAAATATCGACACCGCTACCTGTACAAACTTGGAAATATCTACACTGCCATCTCTATAAACATGAAAATATGTCCACCGCTATCTTTATAAACTTGAAAATATCTCCACCGCTATCTGTATAAACATGGATTTATCTACACCGCTATCTGTATAAACATGGAAATATCTCCACCGCTATCTGCATAGACATGGAAATATCTACACCGCTATCTTTATAAACATGGAAATATCTACACTGCAATCTCCATAAACATGGAAACATCTACAACAGTATCTGTGTAAACATGGGAATACCTTCACAGCTGTCGGTGTAAATATGGAAATACGTACACTGCAATCTGTGAGAATATGGAAATATCTACACCTCTTTCTCTGTAAACATGGAAATATCTACACCACTATCTGTATAAACATGGAAATATCTACACCGCTATCTGTATAAACATGGAAATATCTACACCACAATCTGTATAAACATGGATATATTTACACCGCTATCTGTATAAACATGTTAATATCTACACTGCTATCTGTATAAACATGGAAATATCTACTCCGCTATTTGCATAAATATGGAAATATCTACACCGCTATCTCTATAAACATGGAAATGGCAACACCGCTATCTGTATAAACATGGAAATATCTACATGGCTATCACTAAAAACATGGAAATATCTTCACCGCCTTCTGTATAAACATGGAAATATCTACACTGCCATCTGTATAAACATGGAAATAACTAAACCGCTATCTCTATAAACATTGAAATATCAACACTGCCTTCTGGATATACATGGAAATACCTACACAGTCATCTGTGTAAACATGGAAATATCTACACAGCCATCTCTATAAACATGGAAATACCTACACCGCTATTTCTATAAACATGAAAATAGCCATACCACAATCTGTACAAACTTGGAAATATCTACACCGCCATCTGTATAAACATGGAAATATCTACACTGCCATCTGTATACAGATGGAAATATCTACACAGTCATCTGTATAAACATTGAAATATCTCCACCCCTATCAGTCTAAACATGGAAATATCTCCACAGATATCTGTATAAACATGGAAATATCTACACAGCTATCTGTATAAACATGGAAATGTCTACACCGCTATCTGTTTAAACATGGATATATCTCCTCCGCTATCAGTATAAACATGGAAATATTTACATCGCTATCTGTATAAACATGGAAATATTTCCACCGCAATCTGTGTAAACATAGAAATATCTACACCGCTATCTTTATAAACATGGAAATATCTACAACGCAATCTGTATAAACATGGATATATCTACACCGCTATCTGTATAAACATGGAAATAACTACACCGCTATCTGTATAAACATGGAAATATGTACACCGCTATCTGTATAAACATGGAAATATCTACACCGCTATCTGTATAAACGTGGAAATATGTACACAGCAATCTGTGCAAATATGGAAATATCTACACCTCTATCTCTGTAAATATGGAAATATCAACACCGCTATCTGTATAAACATGGAAATATCTACACCGCTATCTGTATAAACATGGAAATATATACACCACGATCTGTATAAACATGGATATATCCACACCGCTATCTGTATAAACTTGGAAACATCTACACCGCTATCTGTATAAACATGGAAATATCTACACCGCTATCTGTATAACTATGGAAATATCTACATGGCTATCTCTATAAACATGGAAATGTCTACACCGCTGTCTGTATAAACATGGAAATATCTTCATGGCTATCTCTCTAAACATGGACATATCTACACCACCATATGTATAAACATGGAAATACCTACAAAGTCACCTGTATATACATGGAAATATCTACCCCACTATCTGTATAAACATGGAAGTATCTACCCTGCAATCTGTATAAACATGGAAATAACAACACAGCCATCTCTATAAACATGGAAATATCTACATCGCTATCTGTATAAACATGGAAATATCCACACCGCTATCTGCGTAACGTGGAAATATTTACACCGCAATCTGTAAAAAACATGGAAATATCTACACAGTCATCTGTATAAACATGGAAATATTTACACCCCCATCTGTAACAACATGGAAATATCTACACCGCTGTCTCTACAAACATGGAAATACCTGCACCACTATCTGTATAAACACGGAAATATCGACACCGCTACCTGTATGAACTTGGAAATATCTACACTGCCATCTATATAAACATGAAAATATGTCCACCGCTATCTGTATAAACTTGAAAATATCTCCACCGCTAACTGTATAAACATGGATTTATCTACACCGCTATCTGTATAAACATGGAAATATCTACACCGCTATCTGTATAAACATGGAAATATCTACACCGCTATCTGTATAAACATGGAAATATCTACATCGCTATCTGTATAGAGGTGGAAATATCTACACCGCAATCTGTGCAAATATGGAAATATCTACACCACTATCTCTGTAAATATGGAAATATCTACACCGCTATCTGTATAAACATGGAAATATCTACACCGCTATCTGTATAAACATGGAAATATACACACCACGATCTGTATAAACATGGATATATCTACACCGCTATCTGTATAAACCCGGAAACATGTACACCGCTATCTGTAAAAACATGGACATATCTACACCGCTATCTGTATAACTATGGAAATATCTACATCGCTATATCTATAAACATGGAAATGTCTACACCGCTGTCTGTATAAACATGGAAATATCTTCATGGCTATCTCTCTAAACATGGAAATATCAACACCGCCATATGTATAAACATGGAAATAACTACACAGTCATCTGTATAAACATGGAAATATCTACACAGTCATCTGTATAAACATGGAAATATGTACACCCCCATCTGTAAAAACATGGAAATATCTACACCGCTGTCTCTACAAACATGGAAATACCTGCACCGCTATCTGTATAAACACGGAAATATCGACACCGCTATCTGTATAAACTTGGAAATATCTACACTGCCATCTCTATAAACATGAAAATATCTCCACCGCTATCTGTATAAAGTTGAAAATATCTACACCGCTATCTGCATAAACATGGAATTATCTACACCGCTATCTGTTAAAACATGGAAATATCTACACCGTTATCTGTATAAACATGGAAATCTCTAGACCGCTATCTGTATAAACATTCAAATATCAACATTGCTATCTGTATAAACATGGAAATATCTACACCGCTATCTGTATAAACATGGAAATATCTACACCGCTATCTGTATAAACATGCAAATATCTACAGCGCTATCGATATAAACATGGAAATATCTCCAATGCTATCTGTATAAACATGGAAATATCTACACCGCTATCTTTATAAACATGGAAATATCGACACTGCAATCTCTATAAACATGGAAATATTTACAACACTATCTGTGTAAACATGGAAATATCTTCACAGCTGTTTGTGTAAACATGGAAATATGTACACCACAATCTGTGTGAATATGGAAATATCTCCACCTATGCCTCTGTAAACATGGTAATATCTACACCACTATCTGTATAAACATGGAAATATCTACACCGCTATCTGTATAAACATGGAAATATCTACACCACAATCTGTATAAACATGGATATATCTACACCGCTATCTGTATAAACATGTTAATATCTACACTGCTATCTGTATAAATATGGAAATATCTACTCCGCTATCTGTATAAATATGAAAATATCTACAGCGATATCTCTATAAACATGGAAAGGTCAACACCGCTATTTGTATAAGCATGGAAATATCTTCATGGCTATCTCTAAAAACATGGAAATATCTTCACCGCCTTCTGTATACACATGGAAATATCAACACTGCCATCTGTATAAACACGGAAATAAATAAACCGCTATCTCTATAAACATTGAAATATCTACACCGCTATCTGTATAAACGTGGAAATATGTACACCGCAATCTGTGCAAATATGGAAATATCTACACCTCTAGCTCTGTAAATATGGAAATATCTACACGGCTATCTGTATAAACATGGAAATATCTACACCACAATCAGCATAAACATGGATATATCTTCACCGCTATCTGTATAAACATGGAAATATCTACACCGCTATCTGTATAAACATGGAAATATCTACACTGCTATCTGTATAAACATGGAAATATCTACACCGCTATCTGTATAAACGTGGGAATATGTACAACGCAATCTGTGCAATTATGGAAATATCTACACCTCTATCTCTGTAAATATGGAAATATCTACACTGCTATCTCAATAAACATGGAAATATCTACACCGCTCTCTGTATAAACATGGAAATATCTACACTGCCACCTGTATACACATGGAAATATCTACACAGCCATCTGGGTAAACATGGAAATATCTACATCGCTATCTCTATAAACATGGAAATACCTGCAACGCTATCTGTATAAACACGGAAATATCTACCCCGCTATCAGTATACACTTGGAAATATCTACACCGCCATCACTATAAACATGAAAATACGTCCACCGCTATCTGTATAAACATGGAAATATCTACACCGCTATCTGTATAAACATGGAAATATCTACTCCGCTATCTGTATAAACATGGAAATATACACACCACGATCTGTATAAACATGGATATATCTACACCGCTATCTGTATAAACCTGGAAACATGTACACCGCTATCTGTAAAAACATGGACATATCTACACCGCTATCTGTATATCTATGGAAATATCTACATCGCTATATCTATAAACATGGAAATGTCTACACCGCTTTCTGTATAAACATGGAAATATCTTCATGGCTATCTCTCTAAACATGGAAATATCAACACCGCCATATGTATAAACATGGAAATAACTACACAGTCATCTGTATAAACATGGAAATATCTACACAGTCATCTGTATAAACATGGAAATATGTACACCCCCATCTGTAAAAACATGGAAATATCTACACCGCTGTCTCTACAAACATGGAAATACCTGCACCGCTATCTGTATAAACACGGAAATATTGACACCGCTATCTGTATAAACTTGGAAATATCTACACTGCCATCTCTATAAACATGAAAATATCTCCACCGCTATCTGTATAAAGTTGAAAATATCTACACCGCTATCTGCATAAACATGGAATTATCTACACCGCTATCTGTTAAAACATGGAAATATCTACACCGTTATCTGTATAAACATGGAAATCTCTAGACCGCTATCTGTATAAACATTCAAATATCAACATTGCTATCTGTATAAACATGGAAATATCTACACCGCTATCTGTATAAACATGGAAATATCTACACCGCTATCTGTATAAACATGCAAATATCTACAGCGCTATCGATATAAACATGGAAATATCTCCAATGCTATCTGTATAAACATGGAAATATCTACACCGCTATCTTTATAAACATGGAAATATCGACACTGCAATCTCTATAAACATGGAAATATTTACAACACTATCTGTGTAAACATGGAAATATCTTCACAGCTGTTTGTGTAAACATGGAAATATGTACACCACAATCTGTGTGAATATGGAAATATCTCCACCTATGCCTCTGTAAACATGGTAATATCTACACCACTATCTGTATAAACATGGAAATATCTACACCGCTATCTGTATAAACATGGAAATATCTACACCACAATCTGTATAAACATGGATATATCTACACCGCTATCTGTATAAACATGTTAATATCTACACTGCTATCTGTATAAATATGGAAATATCTACTCCGCTTTCTGTATAAATATGAAAATATCTACAGCGATATCTCTATAAACATGGAAAGGTCAACACCGCTATCTGTATAAGCATGGAAATATCTTCATGGCTATCTCTAAAAACATGGAAATATCTTCACCGCCTTCTGTATACACATGGAAATATCTACACTGCCATCTGTATAAACACGGAAATAAATAAACCGCTATCTCTATAAACATTGAAATATCTACACCGCTATCTGTATAAACGTGGAAATATGTACACCGCAATCTGTGCAAATATGGAAATATCTACACCTCTAGCTCTGTAAATATGGAAATATCTACACGGCTATCTGTATAAACATGGAAATATCTACACCGCAATCAGCATAAACATGGATATATCTTCACCGCTATCTGTATAAACATGGAAATATCTACACCGCTATCTGTATAAACATGGAAATATCTACACTGCTATCTGTATAAACATGGAAATATCTACACCGCTATCTGTATAAACGTGGAAATATGTACAACGCAATCTGTGCAATTATGGAAATATCTACACCTCTATCTCTGTAAATATGGAAATATCTACACTGCTATCTCAATAAACATGGAAATATCTACACCGCTCTCTGTATAAACATGGAAATATCTACACTGCCACCTGTATACACATGGAAATATCTACACAGCCATCTGGGTAAACATGGAAATATCTACACCGCTATCTCTATAAACATGGAAATACCTGCAACGCTATCTGTATAAACACGGAAATATCTACCCCGCTATCAGTATACACTTGGAAATATCTACACCGCCATCACTATAAACATGAAAATACGTCCACCGCAATCTGTATAAACATCGAAATATCTACACCGCTATCTGTATAAACATGGAAATATCTACTCCGCTATCTGTATAAACATGGAAATATCTAGACCGCTATCTGTATAAACATTCAAATATCTACATTGCTATCTGTATAAATATGGAAATATCTTCACCGCTATCTCTATAAACATGGTAATATCTACACCGCTCTCTGTATAAACATGGAAATATCTACACCGCTATCTGCATAAACATGCAAATATCTACTGCGCTATATATATAAACCTGCAATTATCTACACTGCAATCTCTGTAAACATGGAAATATCTACAACACTGTCTGTGTAAACATGGAAATACCTACAGAGCTGTCTGTGTAAACATGGAAATACCTACACAGCTGTCTGTGAAAACATGGAAATATCTACACCGCAATCTGTGGAAATATGGAAATATCTACACATTGTTCTCTGTAAATATGGAAATATCTACTCAGCTATCTATATAAACATGGAAATATCTACACCGCTGTCTGTATAAACATGGAAATATCTACACCACGATCTGTATAAATATGGATATATCTGCACCGCTATCTGTATAATCATGGAAACATCTACACCGCTATCTGTATAAACATGGAAATACCTACACCGCTATCTGTATAAATATGGAAATATCTACATGGCTATTTCTATAAGTATGGAAATACCTACAACTCCATCTGTATAAACATGGGAATACCTACACAGTCATCTGTTTAAACATAGAAGTGTCCACACCACTATCTGTATAAACACGGAAATATCTACACTGCCATCTGTATAAACATGGAAATATCTACACAACCACCTCTATAAACATGGAAATACCTACATCGCTATCTGAATAAACATGGAAATAGCTAAATCGCTATCTGTATAAACCTGGAAATATCTACAACACCATCTGTAAAAATATGGAAATATCTACACAGTCATCTGTAGAAACATGGAAATATATACACCGCCATCTGTATACACATGGAAATATCTCCACCGCTATCTGTATAACCATGGAAATATATACACCGCTATCTGTAGAAACATGGAAATATCTACACCACTATCTTTATAAATATGGAAATATCTTCACCGCTATCTCTGTAAACATGGAAATATCTACACTGCTACCTGTATAAACATGGACATGTCTACACCGCTATCTCTATAAACATGGAATTATCTACACCGCTAACTGCATAAACTTGGAAATATCTACACCACCATCTCTAGAAACATGGAAATATCTCCACCGCTATATCTATAAACATGGAAATATCTCCACCACTCTCTGTATAAACTTGGAAATATCTACACCGCTATCTGTATAAACATGGAAATATCTACACCGCTATCTGTATAAACATGGAAATATCTACACTGCTATCGGTATACACGTGCAAATATCTACAGCGCTACCTGTATAAAAATGAAATATCTCCACCGGTATCTGTATAAACATGGAAATATCTACACCTCTATTTTTATAAACATGGAAATATCTACACCGCAATCTCTATAAACATGGAAATACCTACAACACTATCTGTGTAAACATGGAAATATCTACACAGCTCTCTGTGTAAACATGGAAATATGTACACCGCAATCTGTGTGAGGATGGAAATATCAAAACCGCAAACTGTGCAAATATGGAAATATGTACACCTCTATCTCTGTAAACATGGAAATATCTACACCGTTATCTGTATAAACATGGAAATATCCACACCAAAATCTGAATAAACATGGAAATATCTACACCACAATCTGTATAAACATGGAAATATCTACACCACTATCTGTATAAACATGGAAATATCTACTCCGCTATCTGTATAAATATGGAAATATCTACACCGCTATCTCTATAAACATGGAAATGTCTACATCGCGTTTAGTATAAACATGAAAATATCTACACTGCCATCTGTATAAACATGGAAATAACTACACCGCTATCTCTATAAACATGGAAATATCTAGACGGCCATCTCTATATACATGGAAATATCTGCACAGTCATCTGTATAAATATGGAAACATCTCCACCACTATCTGTATAAACGTGGAAATACCTACACTGCCATCTGTATAAACATAGAAATATCTACACAGCCATCTCTATAAACATGGAAATATCTACAATGTACCTCTATAAACATGGAAATAGCCACACCGCTATCTGCATAAACATGGAAATATCTACACTGCCATCTGTATACACATGGAAATATCTACATCGACATCTGTATAAAGATGGAAATATCTGCACCGTTATTTGTGTAAACATGGAAATATCTACCCCGCTATCTGTGTAAAGGTGCAAATATCTACACCGCAATCTGTGGAAATGTGGAAATATCTACACATCCATCTCTGTAAATATGGAAATATCTACTCCGCTATCTATATAAACATGGAAATATCGACACCGCTGTCTGCATAAACATGGAAATATCTACACCACAATCTGTATAAACATGGATATATCTACACCGCTATCTGTATAATCATGGAAACATCTACACCAATATCTGTATAAACATGGAAATATCTACACCACTATCTGTATAAATATGGAAATATCTACACCGCTATCTCTATAAACATGGAAATGTCTACACCGCCATTTGTATAAACATGGAAATACCTATACAGTCATCTGTTTAAACATAGAAATATCCACATCACTATCTGTATAAACACGGAAAGATCTACACTGCCATCTGTATAAACATGGAAATATCTACACCGCTATCTGTATAAACATGCAAATATCTACAGCGCTATCGATATAAACATGGAAATATCTCCACCGCTATCTGTATAAACATGGAAATATCTACACCGCTATCTTTATAAACATGGAAATATCGACACTGCAATCTCTATAAACATGGAAATATTTACAACACTATCTGTGTAAACATGGAAATATCTTCACAGCTGTTTGTGTAAACATGGAAATATGTACACCACAATCTGTGTGAATATGGAAATATCTCCACCTATGCCTCTGTAAACATGGTAATATCTACACCACTATCTGTATAAACATGGAAATATCTACACCGCTATCTGTATAAACATGGAAATATCTACACCACAATCTGTATAAACATGGATATATCTACACCGCTATCTGTATAAGCATGTTAATATCTACACTGCTATCTGTATAAATATGGAAATATCTACTCCGCAATCTGTATAAATATGAAAATATCTACAGCAATATCTCTATAAACATGGAAAGGTCAACACCGCTATCTGTATAAGCATGGAAATATCTTCATGGCTATCTCTAAAAACATGGAAATATCTTCACCGCCTTCTGTATACACATGGAAATATCTACACTGCCATCTGTATAAACACGGAAATAAATAAACCGCTATCTCTATAAACATTGAAATATCTACACCGCTATCTGTATAAACGTGGAAATATGTACACCGCAATCTGTGCAAATATGGAAATATCTACACCTCTAGCTCTGTAAATATGGAAATGTCTACACGGCTATCTGTATAAACATGGAAATATCTACACCGCAATCAGCATAAACATGGATATATCTTCACCGCTATCTGTATAAACATGGAAATATCTACACCGCTATCTGTATAAACATGGAAATATCTACACTGCTATCTGTATAAACATGGAAATATCTACACCGCTATCTGTATAAACGTGGAAATATGTACAACGCAATCTGTGCAATTATGGAAATATCTACACCTCTATCTCTGTAAATATGGAAATATCTACACTGCTATCTCAATAAACATGGAAATATCTACACCGCTCTCTGTATAAACATGGAAATATCTACACTGCCACCTGTATACACATGGAAATATCTACACAGCCATCTGGGTAAACATGGAAATATCTACACCGCTATCTCTATAAACATGGAAATACCTGCAACGCTATCTGTATAAACACGGAAATATCTACCCCGCTATCAGTATACACTTGGAAATATCTACACCGCCATCACTATAAACATGAAAATACGTCCACCGCTATCTGTATAAACATCGAAATATCTACACCGCTATCTGTATAAACATGGAAATATCTACTCCGCTATCTGTATAAACATGGAAATATCTAGACCGCTATCTGTATAAACATTCAAATATCTACATTGCTATCTGTATAAATATGGAAATATCTTCACCGCTATCTCTATAAACATGATAATATCTACACCGCTCTCTGTATAAACATGGAAATATCTACACCGCTATCTGCATAAACATGCAAATATCTACTGCGCTATATATATAAACCTGCAATTATCTACACTGCAATCTCTGTAAACATGGAAATATCTACAACACTGTCTGTGTAAACATGGAAATACCTACAGAGCTGTCTGTGCAAACATGGAAATACCTACACAGCTGTCTGTGAAAACATGGAAATATCTACACCGCAATCTGTGGAAATATGGAAATATCTACACATTTATCTCTGTAAATATGGAAATATCTACTCCGCTATCTATATAAACATGGAAATATCTACACCGCTGTCTGTATAAACATGGAAATATCTACACCACGATCTGTATAAATATGGATATATCTGCACCGCTATCTGTATAATCATGGAAACATCTACACCGCTATCTGTATAAACATGGAAATACCTACACCGCTATCTGTATAAATATGGAAATATCTACATGGCTATTTCTATAAGTATGGAAATACCTACAACGCCATCTGTATAAACATGGGAATACCTACACAGTCATCTGTTTAAACATAGAAGTGTCCACACCACTATCTGTATAAACACGGAAATATCTACACTGCCATCTGTATAAACATGGAAATATCTACACAACCACCTCTATAAACATGGAAATACCTACATCGCTATCTGAATAAACATGGAAATAGCTAAATCGCTATCTGTATAAACCTGGAAATATCTAAAACACCATCTGTAAAAATATGGAAATATCTTCACAGTCATCTGTAGAAACATGGAAATATATACACCGCCATCTGTATACACATGGAAATATCTCCACCGCTATCTGTATAAACATGGAAATATATACACCGCTATCTGTAGAAACATGGAAATATCTACACCACTATCTTTATAAATATGGAAATATCTTCACCGCTATCTCTGTAAACATGGAAATATCTACACTGCTACCTGTATAAACATGGACATGTCTACACCGCTATCTCTATAAACATGGAATTATCTACACCGCTAACTGCATAAACTTGGAAATATCTACACCACCATCTCTAGAAACATGGAAATATCTCCACCGCTATATCTATAAACATGGAAATATCTCCACCACTCTCTGTATAAACTTGGAAATATCTACACCGCTATCTGTATAAACATGGAAATATCTACACCGCTATCTGTATAAACATGGAAATATCTACACTGCTATCGGTATACACGTGCAAATATCTACAGCGCTATCTGTATAAAGATGAAAATATCTCCACCGGTATCTGTATAAATATGGAAATATCTACACCTCTATTTTTATAAACATGGAAATATCTACACCGCAATCTCTATAAACATGGAAATACCTACAACACTATCTGTGTAAACATGGAAATATCTACACAGCTCTCTGTGTAAACATGGAAATATGTACACCGCAATCTGTGTGAGGATGGAAATACCAAAACCGCAAACTGTGCAAATATGGAAATATGTACACCTCTATCTCTGTAAACATGGAAATATCTACACCGTTATCTGTATAAACATGGAAATATCCACACCAAAATCTGAATAAACATGGAAATATCTACACCACAATCTGTATAAACATGGAAATATCTACACCACTATCTGTATAAACATGGAAATATCTACTCCGCTATCTGTATAAATATGGAAATATCTACACCGCTATCTCTATAAACATGGAAATGTCTACATCGCGTTTAGTATAAACATGAAAATATCTACACTGCCATCTGTATAAACATGGAAATAACTACACCGCTATCTCTATAAACATGGAAATATCTAGACGGCCATCTGTATATACATGGAAATATCTGCACAGTCATCTGTATAAATATGGAAACATCTCCACCACTATCTATATAAACGTGGAAATACCTACACTGCCATCTGTATAAACATAGAAATATCTACACAGCCATCTCTATAAACATGGAAATATCTACAATGTACCTCTATAAACATGGAAATAGCCACACCGCTATCTGCATAAACATGGAAATATCTACACTGCCATCTGTATACACATGGAAATATCTACATCGACATCTGTATAAAGATGGAAATATCTGCACCGTTATTTGTGTAAACATGGAAATATCTACCCCGCTATCTGTGTAAAGGTGCAAATATCTACACCGCAATCTGTGGAAATATGGAAATATCTACACATCCATCTCTGTAAATATGGAAATATCTACTCCGCTATCTATATAAACATGGAAATATCGACACCGCTGTCTGCATAAACATGGAAATATCTACACCACAATCTGTATAAACATGGATATATCTACACCGCTATCTGTATAATCATGGAAACATCTACACCATTATCTGTATAAACATGGAAATATCTACACCGCTATCTGTATAAATATGGAAATATCTACACCGCTATCTCTATAAACATGGAAATGTCTACACCGCCATTTGTATAAACATGGAAATACCTATACAGTCATCTGTTTAAACATAGAAATATCCACATCACTATCTGTATAAACACGGAAAGATCTACACTGCCATCTGTATAAACATGGAAATATTTACACAGCCACCTCTATAAACATGGAAATATCTACATCGCTATCTGAATAAACATGGAAATAGCTAAATCGCTATCTGTATAAACCTGGAAATATCTACATGGCTATATCTATAAATATGGAAATATCTACACCGTCATCTGTATAAACATGGAAATATCTACACCACAATCTGTATAAACATGGATATATCTACACCGCTATCTGTATAAGCATGTTAATATCTACACTGCTATCTGTATAAATATGGAAATATCTACTCCGCAATCTGTATAAATATGAAAATATCTACAGCAATACCTCTATAAACATGGAAAGGTCAACACCGCTATCTGTATAAGCATGGAAATATCTTCATGGCTATCTCTAAAAACATGGAAATATCTTCACCGCCTTCTGTATACACATGGAAATATCTACACTGCCATCTGTATAAACACGGAAATAAATAAAACGCTATCTCTATAAACATTGAAATATCTACACCGCTATCTGTATAAACGTGGAAATATGTACACCGCAATCTGTGCAAATATGGAAATATCTACACCTCTAGCTCTGTAAATATGGAAATATCTACACGGCTATCTGTATAAACATGGAAATATCTACACCGCAATCAGCATAAACATGGATATATCTTCACCGCTATCTGTATAAACATGGAAATATCTACACCGCTATCTGTATAAACATGGAAATATCTACACTGCTATCTGTATAAACATGGAAATATCTACACCGCTATCTGTATAAACGTGGAAATATATACAACGCAATCTGTGCAATTATGGAAATATCTACACCTCTATCTCTGTAAATATGGAAATATCTACACTGCTATCTCAATAAACATGGAAATATCTACACCGCTCTCTGTATAAACATGGAAATATCTACACTGCCACCTGTATACACATGGAAATATCTACACAGCCATCTGGGTAAACATGGAAATATCTACACCGCTATCTCTATAAACATGGAAATACCTGCAACGCTATCTGTATAAACACGGAAATATCTACCCTGCTATCAGTATACACTTGGAAATATCAACACCGCCATCACTATAAACATGAAAATACGTCCACCGCTATCTGTATAAACATCGAAATATCTACACCGCTATCTGTATAAACATGGAAATATCTACTCCGCTATCTGTATAAACATGGAAATATCTAGACCACTATCTGTATAAACATTCAAATATCTACATTGCTATCTGTATAAATATGGAAATATCTTCACCGCTATCTCTATAAACATTGTAATATCTACACCGCTCTCTGTATAAACATGGAAATATCTACACCGCTATCTGCATAAACATGCAAATATCTACTGCGCTATATATATAAACCTGCAATTATCTACACTGCAATCTCTATAAACATGGAAATATCTACAACACTGTCTGTGTAAACATGGAAATACCTACAGAGCTGTCTGTGTAAACATGGAAATACCTACACAGCTGTCTGTGAAAACATGGAAATATCTACACCGCAATCTGTGGAAATATGGAAATATCTACACATTTATCTCTGTAAATATGGAAATATCTACTCCGCTATCTATATAAACATGGAAATATCTACACCGCTGTCTGTATAAACATGGAAATATCTACACCACGATCTGTATAAATATGGATATATCTGCACCGCTATCTGTATAATCATGGAAACATCTACACCGCTATCTGTATAAACATGGAAATACCTACACCGCTATCTGTATAAATATGGAAATATCTACATGGCTATTTCTATAAGTATGGAAATACCTACAACGCCATCTGTATAAACATGGGAATACCTACACAGTCATCTGTTTAAACATAGAAGTGTCCACACCACTATCTGTATAAACACGGAAATATCTACACTGCCATCTGTATAAACATGGAAATATCTACACAACCACCTCTATAAACATGGAAATACCTACATCGCTATCTGAATAAACATGGAAATAGCTAAATCGCTATCTGTATAAACCTGGAAATATCTACAACACCATCTGTAAAAATATGGAAATATCTACACAGTCATCTGTAGAAACATGGAAATATATACACCGCCATCTGTATACACATGGAAATATCTCCACCGCTATCTGTATAAACATGGAAATATATACACCGCTATCTGTAGAAACATGGAAATATCTACACCACTATCTTTATAAATATGGAAATATCTTCACCGCTATCTCTGTAAACATGGAAATATCTACACTGCTACCTGTATAAACATGGACATGTCTACACCGCTATCTCTATAAACATGGAATTATCTACACCGCTAACTGCATAAACTTGGAAATATCTACACCACCATCTCTAGAAACATGGAAATATCTCCACCGCTATATCTATAAACATGGAAATATCTCCACCACTCTCTGTATAAACTTGGAAATATCTACACCGCTATCTGTATAAACATGGAAATATCTACACCGCTATCTGTATAAACATGGAAATATCTACACTGCTATCGGTATACACGTGCAAATATCTACAGCGCTATCTGTATAAAAATGAAAATATCTCCACCGGTATCTGTATAAACATGGAAATATCTACACCTCTATTTTTATAAACATGGAAATATCTACACCGCAATCTCTATAAACATGGAAATACCTACAACACTATCTGTGTAAACATGGAAATATCTACACAGCTCTCTGTGTAAACATGGAAATATGTACACCGCAATCTGTGTGAGGATGGAAATATCAAAACCGCAAACTGTGCAAATATGGAAATATGTACACCTCTATCTCTGTAAACATGGAAATATCTACACCGTTATCTGTATAAACATGGAAATATCCACACCAAAATCTGAATAAACATGGAAATATCTACACCACAATCTGTATAAACATGGAAATATCTACACCACTATCTGTATAAACATGGAAATATCTACTCCGCTATCTGTATAAATATGGAAATATCTACACCGCTATCTCTATAAACATGGAAATGTCTACATCGCGTTTAGTATAAACATGAAAATATCTACACTGCCATCTGTATAAACATGGAAATAACTACACCGCTATCTCTATAAACATGGAAATATCTAGACGGCCATCTGTATATACATGGAAATATCTGCACAGTCATCTGTATAAATATGGAAACATCTCCACCACTATCTATATAAACGTGGAAATACCTACACTGCCATCTGTATAAACATAGAAATATCTACACAGCCATCTCTATAAACATGGAAATATCTACAATGTACCTCTATAAACATGGAAATAGCCACACCGCTATCTGCATAAACATGGAAATATCTACACTGCCATCTGTATACACATGGAAATATCTACATCGACATCTGTATAAAGATGGAAATATCTGCACCGTTATTTGTGTAAACATGGAAATATCTACCCCGCTATCTGTGTAAAGGTGCAAATATCTACACCGCAATCTGTGGAAATATGGAAATATCTACACATCCATCTCTGTAAATATGGAAATATCTACTCCGCTATCTATATAAACATGGAAATATCGACACCGCTGTCTGCATAAACATGGAAATATCTACACCACAATCTGTATAAACATGGATATATCTACACCGCTATCTGTATAATCATGGAAACATCTACACCATTATCTGTATAAACATGGAAATATCTACACCGCTATCTGTATAAATATGGAAATATCTACACCGCTATCTCTATAAACATGGAAATGTCTACACCGCCATTTGTATAAACATGGAAATACCTATACAGTCATCTGTTTAAACATAGAAATATCCACATCACTATCTGTATAAACACGGAAAGATCTACACTGCCATCTGTATAAACATGGAAATATTTACACAGCCACCTCTATAAACATGGAAATATCTACATCGCTATCTGAATAAACATGGAAATAGCTAAATCGCTATCTGTATAAACCTGGAAATATCTACATGGCTATATCTATAAATATGGAAATATCTACACCGTCATCTGTATAAACATGGAAATTCCTTCAGAGTCATCTGTTTAAACATAGAAATATCCACACCATTATCTGTATAAACACGGAAATACCTACACGGCCATCTGTGTAAACATGGAAATATCTACACAGCCATCTCTATAAACATGCAAATATCTACATCGCTATCTGAATAAACATGGAAATAGCTAAACTGCTATCTGTTTAAACCTGGAAATATCTACAACGACCTCTGTAAAAATATGGAAATATCTACACAGTCATCTGTAGAAACATGGAAATATCTACACCGCCATCTGTATACACATGGAAATATCTACACCGCTATCTGTATAAACATGGAAATAGCCACATCGTTATGTTTTATAAACATGGAAATACCTACACCACCCTCTGAATAAACATGGAAATATCTATATGGCTATCTGTATAAATATGGAAATACATACACTGCTACCTCTATAAACATGGAAATATCTACACAGCTATCTGTATAAACATGGATATATCTACAGCGCTATCTCTATAAACATGGAAGTATCTACACCGCCATCTGTATAAACATGGAAACATGTACACAGTCATCTGTGTAACCATGGAAATAACTACACCGCTGTCTGTATAAACATGGAAATATATACACCGCTATCCGTATAAACATGGAAATATCTACACCGCTATCTGTATAAATATGGAAATATCCACACCGCTATCCCTATAAACATAGAAATGTCTACAACGCTATCTGTATAAACATGGAAATATCTACATGGCTATCTCTATAAACATGGAAATGTCTACACTGCTATCTGTATAAACATGGAAATATCTACATGGCTATCTCTATAAACATGGAAATAGCAACACCGCTATCTGCATGAACACGGAAATATCTACACCGTTATCTGCATAAACATGGAAATATCTACATCGTTATCTGTACAAACATGGAAATATCTCCACCGCTATCTCAATAAACTTGGAAATATCTGCACTGCTATCTTTATAAACTTGGAATTATCTACTCCACTATCTGTATAAACATGGATATATCTACACTGCCATCTGAATAAACATTGTAATAGCCACACCGCAATCTGTATAAAGATGGATATATCTACACCACCATCAGAATAAACATACAAATATCTACACTGCTCTCTTTATAAATATGGAAATATCTTCACCGCTATCTCTGTAAACATGGAATATCTACACCGCTACCTGTATAAACATTGACATGTCTACACCGCTATCTCTATAAACATGGAAATATGTACACCGCTACCTGCAAAAACTTCGAATTATCTACACCACCATCGCTAGAAACATGGAAATATCTCCACTGCTATCTGTATAAACATGGAAATACCTCCACCACTCTCTGTATAAACATGGAAATATCTACACCACTATCTGTATAATCATGGAAATATCTACACCGCTATCTGTATAAACATGGAAGTATCTACACTGCTATCTGTATGAACGTGCAAATATCTACAGCACTATCTGTATAAACATGAAAATATCTCCACCGCTATCTGTATAAACCTGGAAAAATCTACACCGCTGTGAGTATAAATATGGAAATATCTACACCGCTATCTCTGTAAACATTGAAATGTCTACACCGCTATCTGTATAAACATGGAATTATATACATCGCTACCGATATAAACATGAAAATATCTACACGGACATCTGTATAATCATAGAAATAACTACACAGTCATCTGTATAAACATGGAGATATCTACACCACCATCTGTATAAACATGCAAATATCTACACGGAAATGTGTATAAACATGGAAATATCTAGACAGTCATCTCTATAAACATGGAAATATCTGCACCGCTATCTGTATAAAGATGGAAATATCTACACCACTATCTGAAAAACTTGGAAATATCTACACCGCTCTCTGAATAAACGTGGAAATATCTACACCGTTATCTGTATAAACATGGAAATATGTACACCGCTATCTTTATAAACAAGGAAATATCTTCCCCGCCATCTGTATAAACATGGAAATATCTACACCGCCATTTGCATAAACATGGAAATATCTACACCGCTATCTGTATAAATACGGAAATATCTACACCGCAATCTCTATAAACATGGAAAAAATTAAACCACTGTCTTCATAAACATGGAAAGATCTACAACGTTATCTCTATAAACATGGAAATATCCACGCTGCCATCTGTATAAACATGGAAACACCTACCAAGTCATCTGCATAAACATGGAAATATCTACACCACCATTTCTATAAACATGGAAATATCTGCACCACTATATCTATATACATGGAAATATCTACACAGCCATTTGTATGAACATGGAAATATCTTCACCGCTGTCTCTATAAACATGGAAATATCTATACTGCTATCTGTGTAAACAAGGAAATATCTACACTATCTGTATAAACATAGAAATATCTCCACCGCTATCTGTATAAATATGGAAATATCTCCACCGCTATCTGTATAAACATGGAAATACTACACGTGTATCTGTATCAACATGGAAATACCTAAACCGCTATCTGTATAAACAATGAAATATCTACAACGCTATCTGTGTAAACATGGAAATATCTACACCGCTATCTGTGTAAACTTGGAAATATGTACACCGCTATCTGTGTAAACATGGAAATATCTACAATGCTATCTGTGTAAACATGGAAATATTTACAACGCTATCTGTGTAAACATGGAAATATCTACACAGATATCTGTAAAACGTGGAAATATCTACACAGCTATCTGTATAAACGTGGAAATATCTAAACCGCTATCTGTATAAATGTGGAAATATCTTCAATGCTATCTGTATAAACGTGGAAATATCTATATCGCTATCTGTATAAACGTGGAAATAACTTCACCGCTATCTCTATAAACCTGGAAATATCTACACAGCTATCTGTATCAACATGGAAATAACTACACTGCTATCTGTATAAACATGGAAATATCTACAATCCTATCTCTGTATACATGGAAATATCTACACAGCTATCTGTGTAAACTTGGAAATATCTACACCGCTATCTGTGTAAAGTTGGCAATATCTACCCCACATTCTGTGCAAAGATGGAAAAATCTACTCCGCTATCACTGTAAACATGGAAATATCTACTCCGCTATCTGTATAAACATGGAAATATCTACACTGCCATCTGTCTAAACATGGAAATATCTACAGCGCCATCTGTATGAACATGGAAATATCTACAGCGCTATCTCTGTAAACATTGAAATATCTACACTGCCATCTTTAAAAATATGGAATTATCTACCCAGTCATCTGTATAAACATGGATATATCTAAAACACCATCTCTATAAACATGGAAATATCTACAATGCGATCTGTATTCACATGGATATATCTACACAGCCATCTGTGTAAACATGGAAATATCTACACCGCTATCTCCATAAACATGGAAATACCTACACCGCTATCTCTATAAACATGGAAATATGTACACCGCCATCTGTATAAACATGGAAATACTTACAAAGTTATCTGTATAAACATGGAAATATCTACACCACCATCTGTATAAACATGGAAATATCTACACAGCCATCTGTATATACATGGAAATACCTACACCGCCATCTGTATAAACATGGAAATATCTACACAGCCATGGGTATATACATGGAAGTATCTACACCGCTATCTCTATAAACATGGAAATAACTACACCGCTTTCTGAATAAACATGGAAATATTTACAGTGCCATATACATATCCATAGAAATGTCGGCGCCGCCATCTGTATAAACATGGAAATATCTACACGGTCATCTGTGTAGAGATGGAAATATCAACACCGCCATCTATACAAACATGGAAGTATCTGCAACGCTATCTGTATAAACATGGAAATATTTACACCGCGGTCTGTATAAACATGGAAATATCTAAACCGCTATCTCTATAAACATGGAAATATCTACACTGCCATCTGTACAAACATGGAAATACCTACACTGCCATCTGTACAAACATGGAAACATCTACACAGTCATCTTTAGAAATATGGAAATATCTACACTGCTATCTCTATAAACAAGGAAATAACTACACCGCTATCTCTATAAACATGGAAATATCTACACAATTATCTCCATCAACATGGAAATATATACACCGCCATCTCATTAAACATTGAGATATCTACAACGTCATCTACATAAACAACAAAATACCTACATTGCCATCTATATAAACATGGAAATATCTACACCGCCATCTCTACAAACATGGAAATATCTACACCGCCATTTGTAGAAAGATGGAAATATCTACACCGCCATCTGTACAAACGTGGAAATATCTACACCGCTATCTGTATAAACACGGAAATATCTACACCTTGATCTGTATAAACATGGAAATATTTACACGGCTATCTGAATAATCATGGAATTATCTACACCGTTATCTGTATAAACATGGAAATATCTACACCGCCATCTGTATAAACATGGAAATATCTACACTGCTATCCCTATAAACATGGAAATATCTACAATGCCATCTGTAAAAACATGGAAATACCTATGCAGTCATCTGTATAAACATGGAAATATCTACAGCGCCATCTGTATAAACATGGAAATATCTACACAGCCATCTGTACACACATGGAAATATCTACACAGCCATCTGTATAAACATGGAAATATCTACACCGCTATCTCTATAAACATGGAAATATCTACACCGCTATCTGTATAAACATGGAAATATATACAATGCTACCTGTGTTAACATGGAAATATCTACACAGCTACCTGTGTAAACTTGGAAACATTTACCCAGCTATCTGTGTAAAAATGGAAATATCTACACAGCAATCTGTGCAAAGACGGAAATATCTACACCGCTGTCTCTGTAAACATGGAAATATCTACACCGCTATCTGTATAAACATGGAAATATCTATACCGCAGTCTCTATAAACATGGAAATATCTCCACCGCTATCTGAATAAACATGAAAATATCTACACCGCTATCTGTATAATCATGGACATATCAACACCGCAATCTGTATAAACATGGAAATATCTACACCGCAGCCTGTACGAACATGGAATTACCTACACCGCTATCTGTATAAAGATGGAAATATCTACACCGCTATCTCTATAAACATGGAAATACCTACACCGCTTTCTCTATAAACATGAAAATATCTACACTGCTATCTCTATATACATGGAAATATCTACACCTCCATCTCTATAAACATGAAAATATCTACACCGCCATCTTCAGAAACATGGATGTATCTACACCGCTATCTGTATAAACATGGAAATATCTACACCACTATCTGTATAAACATGGAAATATCTTCACTGCCATCTGTATAAACATGGAAATATCTACAATGCCATCTGTAGAAAGATGGAATTATCTACACCGAAATCTGTATAAAGATGGAAATAACTACACAGTTATCTCTATAGACAAGGAAATATGTACACCGCTATCTGTATAAACATGGAAATATCTACACAGCCATCTGTGCACACATGGAAATATCTACACAGCCATCTGTATAAACATGGAAATATCTACACCGCTATCTCTATAAACATGGAAATATCTACACCGCTATCTGTATAAACATGCAAATATATACAATGCAATCTGTGTAAACATGGAAATATCTACACAGCTACCTGTGTAAACTTGGAAACACTTACCCAGCTATCTGTGTAAAAATGGAAATATCTACACAGCAATCTGTGCAAAGATGGAAATATCTACACCGCTGTCTCTGTAAACATGGAAATATCTACACCGCTATCTGTATAAACATGAAAATATCTACACCACTATCTGTATAATCATGGACATATCTACACCGCAATCTGTATAAACATGGAAATATCTACCACGCTATGTGTGTAAACATGGAAATATCTACACAGCTATCTGTGTAAACTTGGAAATATCTACACAGCTATCTGCATAAACATGGAAATATCTACACCGCTACATGAATAAACATGAAATATCTACACCGCTGTCTGTATAAACAAGGAAATATCTACACCGCCATCTGTAGAAACATGGAAATATCTACACCGCAGTCTGTATGAACATGGAAATACCTACACCGCTATCTGTATAAAGATGGAAATATCTACACCGCTATCTCTATAAACACGGAAATACCTACAACGCTTTCTCTATAAACATGAAAATATCTACACTGCTCTCTCTATATACATGGAAATATCTACACCTCCATCTCTATAAACATGAAAATATCTACACCGCCATCTTCAGAATCATGGATGTATCTACACCGCTATCTGTATAAACATGGAAATATCTACACCACTATCTGTATAAACATGGAAATATCTTCACTGCCATCTGTATAATCATGGAAATATCTACAATGCCATCTGTATAAAGATGGAATTATCTACACCGAAATCTGTATAAAGATTTAAATAACTACACAGTTATCTCTATAGACAAGGAAATATGAACACCGCTATCTGTATAAACATGGAAATATCTACACTGCCATCTGTATAAAGATGGTAATATATACACCGCAAGCTGTATAAACATGGAAATATCTACACCGCTATCTGTATAAACATGGAAATACCAACACCGTTATCTGTATAAACATGGAATTAACTACAGCGCTATCTCTATAAACATGAAAATACTTACACCACCATCTCTATAAACATGGAGATATTTACCCCGCTATCTCTATAAACTTAGAAATAAATACACCGCCATCTCTATAAACATGGAAATATCTACACCGCCATCTGCATAAACATGGAAATATCTAAACAGACATCTGTATAAACATGGAAATATCTACACTGCCATCTGTATAAACTTGGAATATCTACACTGACATCTGTAGAAAGATGGAAATGTCTACAGAGCGATCTGTATAAACATGGGAATTTCTACACCGCTACTTGTATAAGCATGGAAATATCTACACCGCTATCTGTATCAACATGGAAATAACGACACCGGAATCTGTATAAACATGGAAATATCTACAATGCTATCTCTGTAAACATGGAAATATCTACACAGCTATCTGTGTAAACTTGGAAATATCAACACACCTGTCACTGTAAATTTGGCAATAACTACACCGCAATCTGTGCAAAGATAGAAATACCTACACAGCTATCTCTGTAAACATGGAAATATCTACACCGATATCTGTATAAACATGGTAATATCAACACTGTGATCTGTATAAACATGGAAATATCTACACCGTGATCTGTATAAACATGGAAATATCTACACCGCGATCTGTATAAACATGGACATATTTACATCGTGATCTGTATAATCATGGAAATATCTACACCGCCATCTCTATAAACATGGAAATATCTACAACACTATCTGTATAAACATGGAAATATCCACACCGCAATCTCCATAAACATGGAAAAATCAACACCGATATCACTATGAACATGGAAATATCTACACCGCCATCTCTATAAACATGGATATATCTACACCGCGATCAGTATAAACATGGAAATATCTACACCGCTATCTGTATAAACATGGAAATATCTCCACTGCTATCTCTATAAACATCGAAATATCAACCCCGCCATCTGTATAAACATGGAAAAACTTACAAAGTTATCTGTATAAACATGGAAATGTCTACACCGCCATCTGTATAAACATGGAAATATCTACACAGCCATGTGTATATACATGGAAATATCTACACGGCTATCTATATAAACTTGGAAATAACTACACCGCCATTTGTATAAACATGGAAATATCTCCACTGCTATCTCTATAAACATCGAAATATCTACACCGCCGTCTGTATAAACATGGAAATACTTACAAAGTTATCTGTATCAATCTGGAAATATCTACACCGCCATCTGTATAAACTAGGAAATATCTACACAGCCATGTGTACATACATAGAAATAACTACACCGCTCTCTATATAAACATGGAAATAACTTCAACGCTATCTGTATATACAAGGAAATATCTACACCGCCATCTACATATCCATAGAAATATCTGCACTGCCATCTGTATAAACATGGAAATATCTACACGGTCATCTGTGTATAAATGGAAATATCAACACCGACATCTGTACAAACATGGAAATAACTGCAGCGCTATCTGTATAAACATGGAAATATCTCCACCGCGGTCTGTATAAACATGGAAATATCTACACCGCTATCTGTAGAAACAAGGAAATATATACACCGCTATCTCTATAAACATCGAAATATCTACACCGACGTCAGTATAAACATGGAAAAACTTACAAAGTTATCTGTATAAATATGGAAATATCTACACCGCCATCTGTATAAACATGGAAATATCTACATAGCCATGTGTATATACATGGAAATAACTACACCGCAATCTATATAAACATGGAAATAACTACACCGCCATTTGTATAAACATGGAAATATGTCCACTGCTATCTCTATAAACATCGAATTATCTACACCGCCATCTGTATAAACATGGAAATACTTACAAAGTTATCTGTATAAACATGGAAATATCTACACAGCCATCTACATATCCATAGAAATATCTGCACTGCCATCTGTATAAACATGGAAATATCTACACGGTCATCTGTGTATAGATGGAAATATCAACACCGCCATCTGTACAAACATGGAAATATCTGCACCGCTATCTGTATAAACATGGAAATATCTACACCGCTATCTGTATAAACATGGAAATATATACACCGCTATCTCTATAAACATGGAAATATCTACACTGTGATCTGTATAAATATGGAAATATTTACACTGATATCTGTAAAAACATGGAAATTTCTACACCGTTATCTGTATAAATATGGAAATATCTACACCGCTAGCTCTATAAACATGGAAATATCCATAACGCCATCTGTATAAACATGGAAATACCTATACAGTCATCTGTGTAAACATGGAAATATCTACACCACCATCTGTATAAACATGGAAATATCTACAATGCCATCTGTATACACATGGAAATACCTAAACGGCAGTCTGTGTATAGATGGAAACATCAACACTGCCATCTGTACAAACATGGAAATATCTACACTGCTAACTCTATAAACATGGAAATATCTACACTGCACTCTGTATAAACATGGAATTATCTACACCAGTATCTGTATAAACATGGACATATCTACACCACGATATGTATAAACATGGAAATATATACAGCGCTATCTGTATAAACATGGAAATATCTGCACCGCTATCTCTATAAACATGGAAATATCTACAAAGACATCTGTATAAACATGTTATTGCCTACACAGTCATGTGTAGGTACATGGAAATATCTACACTGCCATCTGTATAAACATAGAAATATCTACACAGCCCTCAGTATAAATATGGAAATATCTGCAAAGGAATCTGTATAAACATGGAAATATCTGCACCGCTATATGTATAAACATGGAATTACCTACACCGCTGTCTCTATAAACATGGAAATATGTACACCGCCATCTCTTTAAACATGGAGATATCTACAATGCCATCTACATAAACAAGAAAATATCTACATTGCCATCTACATAAACATGGAAATATGTACACCGCCATCTCTATAAACCTGGAAATATCTACACTGCCATTTGTAGAAAGACGGAAATATCTACACCGCCATCTGTATAAACGTGGAAATATCTACACCGATATCTGTATAAACATGGAAATATCTACACTGCCATCTGTATAAAAATGGAAATATCTACACAGCTATCTGTAAAAATATGGAAATACGTACACCGCTATCTGTATAAACATGGAAATATCTACACCGCGATCTGTATAAACATGGAAATATCTACACCGTGATCTGTATAAACATGGAAATATCTTCACCGCGATCTGTATAAACATGGAAATATCTACAAAGCTATCTGTACAAACATGGTAATATCTACAACACCATCAATATAAACATGGAAATATCTACACCGACATCTGTATAAACATGGAAATATCTACAATGCCATCTGTAGAAAGATGGAAATACCTACACCGCAATCTGTGTAAACTTGGAAATATCAACAACAATATATGTAAAAACCTGGAAGTATCTACACCGCTATCTCTATAAACATGGAAATATCTACGCCGCGATCTGCATAAACATGGAAATATCTACAGCACGATCTGTATAAACATGGAAATATCTACACCGCTATGAGTATAAACATGGAAATATGTACACAGCTATCTCTGTAAACATGGAAATATCTTCACCGCCATCTGTATAAACATGAAAATACCTACAAGTCATCTGTATAAACATGGAAAAATCTACACAGCCATCTGTATAAACATGGAAATATCTACCCAGACATCTGTATATACATGGAAATATCTACACCGCTATCTGTATAAACATGGAAATATCTACACTGCTATTTGTATAAACAAGGAAATATCTACACCGTGATCTGTATAAACATGGAAATATCTAGAGTGCTATTTGTATAAACAAGGAAATATCTACACCGCTATCTGTATAAACATGGAAACAACTACAACGCTATTTATATAAACAAGGAAATACCTACAATGTGATCTGTATAAACATGGAAATATCTACACCGCCATCTCTATAAACATTGTAATATCTACACCCCTATCTGTATAAACATGGAAACATCCACACCGCTATCTCCATAAACATGGAAAAATCTCCACTGCTATCTCTATAAACATTGAAATATCTACACCGCCATCTGTATAAACATGGAAATACTTACAAAGTTATCGGTATAAACATGGAAATATCTACACTACCATCTGTATAAACATGGAAATATCTACACGGACATCTGTGTATAGATGGAATTATCAACACCGCCATCTGTACAAACATGGAAATATCTGCACCGATATCTGTATAAACATGGAAATATCTACACCGCGGTCTGTATAAACATGGAAATATCTACACCGCTATCGGTATAAACATGGAAATATATACACCGCTATCTCTATAAAGATGGAAATACCTACACCCTGATCAGAATAAACAAGGAAATATTTACACCGCTTTCTGTATAAATATGGAAATTTCTACACCGTTGTCTGTATAAATATGGAAATATCTACACCGCTATCTCTATAAACATGGAAATATCTATACCGCCATCTGTATACACATGGAAATACCTATACAGTCATCTGTGTAAACATGAAAATACCTACACCACCATCTGTATAAACATGGAAATATCTACAATGCCACCTGTATACACATGGAAATACCTACACGGCAATCTGTGTATAGATGGAAACATCAACACCGCCATCTGTACAAAGATGGAAATATCTACACTGCTATCTCAATAAACATGGAAATATCTACACTGCGCTCTGTATAAAAATGGAAATATCTACACCGGTATCTGTATAAACATGGAAATATCTACAACACGATCTGTATAAACATGGAAATATATACACCGCTATCTGTATAAACATGGAAATATCCGCACCGCTATCTCTATAAACATGGAAATATCTAAAAAGCCATCTGTATAAACATGGAAATGCCTACACTGTCATGTGTAGGAACATGGAAATATCTACACTGCCATCTGTATTAACATAAAAATATCTACACAGCCCTCCGTATAAATAAGGAAATATCTGCATAGGGATCTGTATAAACATGGAAATATCTGCACCGCTATCTGTATAAACTTGGAAATACCTACACCGCTGTCTCTATAAACATGGAAATATGTACACCGCCATCTCTTTAAACATGGAGATATCTACAATGCCATCTACATAAACAAGAAAGTATCTACATTGCCATCTATATAAACATGGAAATATCTACACCGCCATCTCTATAAACCTGGAAATATCTACCCTGCCATTTGAAGAAAGATGGAAATATCTACACCGCCATCTGTATAAACGTGGAAATATCTACACCGCTATTTGTATAAACAAGGAAATATCTACACCGCCATCTGTTTAAACATGGAAATATATACACAGACATCTGTTTATACATGGAAATATCTACACCGATATCTGTATAAACATGCTAATAACTACACCGCTATCTGTATAAATGTGGAATTATTTGCACCGCTATCCCTATAAACATGGTAATATCAACACCGTGATCTGTATAAACATGGAAATATCTACACCATGATCTGTATAAACATGGAAATATCAACACCGCTTTCTGTATAAACATGGAAATATCTCCAATGCTATCTCTATAAACATTGAAATATCTACTCCGCCATCTGTATAAACATGGAAATACTTACAAAGTTATCTGTATAAACATGGAAATATCTACACCGCCATCTGTATAAACATGGAAATATCTACACAGCCATGCATATATACATGGAAATATCTACACCGCTATCTATATAAACATGGAAATAACTACACCGTTATCTGTATAAACATGGAAATATCTACACCGCCATCTACATATCCATAGAAATATCTGTGCCGCCATCTGTATAAACATGGAAATATCTACACGGTCTTCTGTGTATAGATGGAAATATCAACACCGCCATCTGTACAAACATGGAAATACCTGCACCGCTATCTGTATAAACATGGAAATATCTACACCACGGTCTGTATAAACATGGAAATATCTACACCGCTATCTGTATAAACATGGAAATTTCTACACCGCTATCTCTATAAACATGGAAATATCTGCACCTTGATCTGTATAAATATGGAAATATTTACACCGATATCTCTATAAACATGGAAATATCTACACAGTTATCTGAAAAAATATGGAAATATCTACACCGCGATCTCTATAAACATGGAAATATCTTCACCGCCATCTGTATAAACATGGAAATATCTACAATGCTATCTCTATAAACATGGAAATATCTACAATGCCATCTGTAAAAACATGGAAATACCTATACAGTCATCTGTATAAACATGGAAATGTCTACACCACCATCTGTATAAACATGGAAATATCTACAATGCCATCTGTATACACATGGAAATACCTACACGGCAATCTATGTATAGATGGAAACATCAACACCGCCATCTGTACAAACATGGAAATATCTACACCGCTATCTCTATAAACGTGGAAATACACTGCGGTCTGTATAAACATGTAAGTATCTACACCGGTATCTGTATAAACATGGAAATATCTACACCACGATCTGTATAAACATGGAAATATTTACACTGCTATTTGTATAAACATGGAAATATCTGCATCGCTATCTCTATAAACAAGGAAATATCTACAAAGCCATCTGTATAAACATGGAAATACCTACACAGTTATGTGTATAAACATGGAAATATCTACAACGCAATCTGTATAAACATGGAAATATCTACACCGATATCTGTAAAAATATGAAATATCTAAACCGCTATCTCTATAAAAATGGAAATAACTACACTGCTATTTGTATAAACATGGAAATATCCTCACTGCTATCTCTATGAACATGGATAAATCTACACCACTATCTCCATAAACATGGAAATATCTACACCGCCATCTCTATAAACATGGAAATATCTACACAGCCATCTGTATAAACATGGAAATATCTACACAGCCATCTGTATATACATGGAAATATCTACACCGCTATCTGTATAAACATGGAAATAACTACACCGCTATTTGTATAAACAAGGAACTATCTGCACCACCATCAGTTTAAACATGGAAATATATACACAGACATCTGTTTATACATGGAAATATCTACACCGCTATTTGTATAAATATGCGAATAACTACACCGCTATCTGTATAAATGTGGAAATATTTGCACCGCTATCCCTATAAACATAGTATTATCAACACCGCGATCTGTATAGACATGGAAATATCTACACCATGATCTGTATAAACATGGAAACATCTACACCGTGATCTGTATAAACATGGAAATATCTACACCGCCATCTCTATAAACATGGAAATATCTTCACCCCTATCTCTATAAACATGGAAATATCCACACCGCTATCTCTATAAACATGGAGAAATCATCACCGCTATCTCTATGAACATGGAAATATCTACACCGCGATCTCTATAAATATGGAAATATCTACACCGCGATCAGTATAAACGTGGAAATATCTACACCGCCATCTTTATAACCATGGAAATACTTACAAAGTTATCGGTATAAACATGGAAATACCTACACCGCCATCTGTATAAACATGGAAATATCTACACAGCCATGTGTATATACATGGAAATATCTACACCACTGTCTATATAAACATGGAAATAACTACACTGCTATCTGTATAAACATGGAAATATCTACACCGCCATCTACATACCCTTTGAAAAATCTGCGCCGCCATCTGTATAATCATGGAAATATCTACACGGTCATCTGTGTATAGATGGAAATATCAACACCGCCATCCATATAAACATGTAAATATATACACCGCTATCTGCATAAACATGGAACTATCTGCACCGTTATCTCTATAAACATGGAAATATCTACAAAGAAATCTGTATAAACATGGAAATGCCTACACAGACATGTGTAGGAACATGGAAATATCTACACTGCCATCTGTATAAACATATAAATATCTACACAGCCCTCTGTATAAATATGGAAATATCTGCATAGGAATCTGTATAAACATGCAAATATCTGCACCGCTATCTGTATAAACATGGAAATACCTACACCGCTGTCTCTATAAAAAAGGAAATATGTACACTGCCTTCTCTTTAAACATGGAGATATCTACAACGCCATATACATAAACAAGAAAATACCTACATTGCCATCTATATAAACATGGAAATATCTACACTGCCATTTGTAGAAAGATGGAAATATCTACACCGCCATCTGTATAAACGTGGAAATACCTACACCGCTATCTGTATAAGCATGGAAATATCTACACCGCAATCTGTATAAACATGGAAATATCTACACCGTTGCCTGTATAAACATGAAATATCAAAACCGCTATCTCTATAAAAATGGAAATATCTACACTGCTATCTGTATAAACATGGAAATATCCTCACTGCTATCTCTACGCACATGGATATATCTACACCGTTATCTCAATGAACATGGAAATATCTACACCGCCATCTCTATAAACATGGAAATATCTACACCGCCATCTGTATAAACATGGAAATATCTACAATGCCATCTGTAGAAAGATGGAAATACCTACACCGCAATCTGTGTAAACATGGAAATATCTACAACAATATCTGTAAAGCATGGAAATATCTATACCGCTATCTGTATAAACATGGAAATATCTACACCGCGATCTGCATAAACATGGAAATATCTACACCGCGATCTGTATAAACATGGAAATATCTACACCGCTATCTGTATAAACATGGAAATATCTAGACAGCTATCTCTATAAACATGGAAATATTTTCACCGCCATCTGTATAAACATGGAAATACCTACAAGTCATGTGTATAAACATGGAAATATCTAGACAGCCATCTGCATAAACATGGAAATATCTACACAGCCATCTGTATATAAATGGAACTATCTACACCGCTATCTGTATAAACATGGAAGTAACTACACTGCTATTTGTAAAAACAAGGAAATATCTACACCGTGATCTGTATAAACATGGAAATATCTGCAGTGCTATTTGTATAAACAAGGAAATATCTACACCGCTATCTGTAAACATGGAAATAACTACACCGCTCTCTGTATAAACTAGGAAATATCTACAACGTGATCTGTATAAACATGGAAATATCTACACCGCCATCTCTATAAACATGGAAATATCTACACCCCTATCTGTATAAACATGGAAATATCCACACCGCTATCTCTATAAACATGGAAAAATCTACACCGTGATCAGTATAAACGTGGAACTATCTACACCGCTATCTCTATAAACATGGAAATATCTCCACTGCTATCTCTATAAACATCGAAATATCTACACCGCCATCTGTATAAACATGGAAATACTTACAAAGTTATCGGTATAAACATGGAAATATCTACACTGTCATCTGTATAAACATGGAAATATCTACACCGCGATTAGTATAAACGTGGAAATATCTACACCGCTATCTCTATAAACATGGAAATATCTCCAATGCTATCTCTATAAACATCGAAATATCTACACCGCCATCTGTATAAACATGGAAATACTTACAAAGTTTTCGGTATAAACATGGAAATATCTACACTGTCATCTGTATAAACATGGAAATATCTACATGGTCATCTGTGTATAGATGGAATTATCAACACCGCCATCAGTACAAACATGGAAATATCTGCACCGTTATATGTATAAACATGGAAATATCTACACCGCGGTCTGTATGAACATGGAAATATCTAAACCGCTATCTGTATAAACATGGAAATATATACACCGCTATCTCTATAAACATGGAAATACCTACACCGTGATCTGTATAAACATGGAAATATTTACACCGCTTTCTGTATAAACATGGAAATTTCTACACCGTTATCTGTATTAATATGGAAATATCTACACCGCTATCTCTATAAACATATAAATATCTATACCGCCATCTGTATAAACATGGAAATCCCTATACAGTCATCTGTGAAAACATGGAAATATCTACACCACCATCTGTATAAACTTGGAAATATCTAAAATGCCATCTGTATACACATGGAAATACCTACACGGCAATCTGTGTATAGATGGAAACATCAACACCGCCATCTGTACAAACATGGAAATATCTACATTGCTATCTCAATAAACATGGAAATATCTACACTGCGCTCTGTATAAACATGGAAATTTCTACACCGGTATCTGTATAAACATGGAAATATCTACACCACGATCTGTGAAAACATGGAAATATATACACCGCTATCTGTATAAACATGGAAATATCTGCACCGCTATCTCTATAAACATGGAAAAATCTACAAAGCAGTCTGCATAAACATGGAAATGACTTCACAGTCATGTGTAGGAACATGGAAATATCTACACTGCCATCTGTGTAAACACAGAAATATCTACACAGCCCTCTGTATAAATGTGGAAATATCTGTATAGGGATCTGTATAAACATGGAAATATCTGCACCGCTCTCTGTATAAACTTGTAAATACCTACACCGCTGTCTCTATAAACATGGAAATATGTACACTGCCATCTCTTTAAACATGGAGATATCTACAACGCCATCTACATAAACAAGAAAATATCTACATTGCCATCTATATAAACCTGGAAAGATCTTCACCGCCATCTCTATAAACATGGAAATATCTACCCTGCCATTTGAAGAAAGATGGAAATATCTACACCGCCGTCTGTATAAACGTGGAAATATCTACATCGCTATCTGTATAAACATGGAAATATCTACACCGCTATCTGTAAAAATATGAAATATCAAAACCGCTATCTCTTTAAAAATGGAAATATCTACACAGCTATCTGTATAAACATGGAAATATCCTCACTGCTATCTCTATGAACATGGATATATCTACACCGTTATCTCAATGAACATGGAAATATCTACACCACCATCTCTATAAACATGGAAATATCTACACCACCATCTGTATAAACATGGAAATATCTACAATGCCATCTGTAGAAAGATGGAAATCCCTACACCGCAATCTGTGTAAACATGGAAATATCTACAACAATATCTGTAAAAACATGGAAATAACTACACCGCTATCTGTATAAACATGGAAATATCTACACCGCGATCTGCATAAATATGGAAATATCTACACCGCGATCTGTATAAACATGGAAATATCTACACCGCTATCGGTATAAACATGGAAATATCTACACAGCTATCTCTAAAAACATGGAAATATTTTCACCGCCATCTGTATAAACATGGAAATACCTACAAGTCATCTGTATAAGCATGGAAATATCTAGACAGCCATCTGTATAAAGATGGAAATATCTACACAGCCATCTGTATATACATGGAAATATCTACACCGCTATCTGTATAAACATGGAAATAACTACACTGATATTTGTATAAACAAGAAAATATCTACACCGTGATCTGTATAAACATGGAAATATCTGCAGTTCTATTTGTATAAACAAGGAAATATCTACAACGTGATCTGTACAAACATGGAAATATCTGCACCGTTATCTGTGTATACATGGAAATATCTACACCGCGGTCTGTATAAACATGGAAATATCTACACCGCTATCTGTATAAACATGGAAATATATACACCGCTATCTCTATAAACATGGAAATACCTACACCGTGTTCTGTATAAACATGGAAATATTTACACTGCTCTCTGTATAAACATGGAAATTACTACACCGTTATCTGTATAAATATGGAAATATCTACACCGCTATCTCTATAAACATGGAAATATCTATACTGCCATCTGTATAAACATGGAAATAACTACACAGTCTTCTGTGTAAACATGGAAATACCTACACCACCATCTGTATAAACATGGAAATATCTACAATGCCATCTGTATACACATGGAAATACCTACACGGCAATCTGTGTATAGATGGAAACATCAACAAGGCCATCTGTACAAACATGGAAATATCTACACTGCTATCTCAATAAACATGGAAATATCTACACTGCGCTGTGTATAAACATGGAAATTTCTACACCGGTATCTGTATAAACATGGAAATATCTACAACACGATCTGTATAAACATGGAAATATATTCACCGCTATCTGTATAAACATGGAAATATCTGCACCGCTATGTCTATAAACATGGAAATATCTACAAAGCCATCTGTATAAACATGGAAATGCCTACACAGTCATGTGTAGGAACATGGAAATATCTACACTGCCATCTGTATAAACATAGAAATATCTACACAGCCCTCTGAATAAACATGGAATTATCTGCATAGGGATCTGTATAAACATGGAAATATCTGTACCGCTATCTGTATAAACTTGGAAATACCTACACCGCTGTGTCTATAAACATGGAAATTTGTACACCGCCATCTCTTTAAACATGGAGATATCTACAACGCCATCTACATAAACAAGAAAATATCTACATTGCCATCTATATAAACATGGAAATATCTACCCTGACATTTGAAGAAAGATGGAGATATCTACAGCGCCATCTGTATAAACATGGAAATATGTACACCGCTATCTGTATAAACATGGAAATATCTACTCCGCAATCTGTATAAACATGGAAATATCTACACCGCTATCTGTAAAAATATGAAATATTAAAACCGCTATCTCTTTAAAAATGGAAATATCTACACTGCTATCTGTATAAACATGGAAATATCCTCACTGCTATCTCTATGAACACGGATATATCTACACCGTTATCTCAATGAACATGGAAATAACTACACCGCCATCTCTATAAACATGGAAATATCTACAACGACATCTGTATAAACATGGAAATATCTTCACAGCTATCTTTAAAAACATGGAAATATCTACACTGCTATCTGTATAAATATGGAAATATCTACACCGCGATCTGTATAAACATGGAAATATCTACACCGTGATCTGTATGAACATGGAAATATCTTCACCACGATCGGTATAAACATGGAAATATCTACAAAGCTATCTGTATAAACATGGTAATATCTACACCGCCATCTGTATAAACATGGAAATATCTACAATGCCATCTGTGTAAACATGGAAATACCTACACAGCTATATTTGTAAACTCGGAAATATCTACACCACTATCTGTGTAAAGATGGAAATACCTACACCGCAAACTGTGCAAAGATGGATATATCTACACCGCTATCTCTGTAAACACGGAAATATCAACACCACCATCTGCATAAACATGGAAATATCTACACTGCCATCTGTATAAACATGGAAATATCTACACAGCCATCTGTATAATCATGGAAATATCTACACCGCTATCGGTATAAACATGGAAATATCTACACCGCGATCTGCATAAACATGGAAATATCTACACCGCGATCTGTATAAACATGGAAATATCTTCACCACGATCTGTATATACATGGAAATATCTACACCGCTATCTGTATAAACATGGAAATATCTACACAGCTATCTCTATAAACATGGAAATATCTTCACCGCCATCTGTATAAACATGGAAATACCTACACTGCTATTTGTATAAACAAGGAAATACCTACACCGTGATCTGTATAAACATGGAAATATCTACAGTGCTATTTGTATAAACAAGGAAATATCTACACCGCTATCTGTATAAAGATGGAAATAACTACACCGCTATTTGTTTAAACAAGGAAATATCTACAACGTGTTCTGTATAAACATGGAAATATCTACGCCACCATCTCTATAAACATGGAAATATCTACACTGCGCTCTGTATAAACATGGAAATATCTACACCGGTATCTGTATAAACATGGAAATATCTACACCGCAATCTGTATAAACATGGAAATATATACACCGGTATCTGTAGAAACATGTAAATATATACACCACGATCTGTATATACATGGAAATATCTACACCGCTATCTGTATAAACATGGAAATATCTGCACCGCTATCTATATAGTCATGGAAATATCTACAAAGCCATCTGTATAAACATGGAAATGCCTACACAGTCATGTGTAGGAACATGGAAATATCTACACTGCCATCTGTATAAACATAGAAATATCTACACAGCCCTCTGTATAAATATGGAAATATCTGCATAGGCATCTGTATAAACATGGAAATATCTGCACCGCTATCTGTATAAACATGGAAATACCTACACCGCTGTCTCTATAAACATGGAAATATGTACACCGCTATGTGTATAAACATGGAAATATCTCCACGGCTGTCTGTATAAATATGGAAATATCTACACCGCGATCTGTATAAACATGGAAATATCTACACAGCTATCTGTATAAACATGGAAATATCTACAGAGCTATCTCTATAAACATGGAAATAACTACACCGCCATCTGTATAAACATGGAAATACCTACAAAGTCATCTGTATAAACATGGAATTACCTACAAAGCCATCTGTATAAACATGGAAATAACTACACCGTTATTTGTATAAACAAGGAAATATCTATACCGCCATCTGTTTAAACATGGAAATATATACACAGACATCTGTTTATACATGGAGATATCTACACTGCTATCTGTATAAACATGTTAATATCTACACCGCTATCTGTATAAATGTGGAATTAATTTCACCGCTATCCCTATAAACATGGTAATATCAGCACCACGATCTGTATAAACATGGAAATATCTACACCATGATCTGTATAAACATGGAAATATCTACACCGCCATCTCTTTAAACATGGAGATATCTACACCCCTATCTGTATAAACATGGAAATATCTACACCGCGATCTGCATAAATATGGAAATATCTACACCGCGATCTGTATAAACATGGAAATATCTACACCGCTATCGGTATAAACATGGAAATATCTACACAGCTATCTCTAAAAACATGGAAATATTTTCACCGCCATCTGTATAAACATGGAAATACCTACAAGTCATCTGTATAAGCATGGAAATATCTAGACAGCCATCTGTATAAAGATGGAAATATCTACACAGCCATCTGTATATACATGGAAATATCTACACCGCTATCTGTATAAACATGGAAATAACTACACTGATATTTGTATAAACAAGAAAATATCTACACCGTGATCTGTATAAACATGGAAATATCTGCAGTTCTATTTGTATAAACAAGGAAATATCTACAACGTGATCTGTACAAACATGGAAATATCTGCACCGTTATCTGTGTATACATGGAAATATCTACACCGCGGTCTGTATAAACATGGAAATATCTACACCGCTATCTGTATAAACATGGAAATATATACACCGCTATCTCTATAAACATGGAAATACCTACACCGTGTTCTGTATAAACATGGAAATATTTACACTGCTCTCTGTATAAACATGGAAATTACTACACCGTTATCTGTATAAATATGGAAATATCTACACCGCTATCTCTATAAACATGGAAATATCTATACTGCCATCTGTATAAACATGGAAATAACTACACAGTCTTCTGTGTAAACATGGAAATACCTACACCACCATCTGTATAAACATGGAAATATCTACAATGCCATCTGTATACACATGGAAATACCTACACGGCAATCTGTGTATAGATGGAAACATCAACAAGGCCATCTGTACAAACATGGAAATATCTACACTGCTATCTCAATAAACATGGAAATATCTACACTGCGCTCTGTATAAACATGGAAATTTCTACACCGGTATCTGTATAAACATGGAAATATCTACAACACGATCTGTATAAACATGGAAATATATTCACCGCTATCTGTATAAACATGGAAATATCTGCACCGCTATGTCTATAAACATGGAAATATCTACAAAGCCATCTGTATAAACATGGAAATGCCTACACAGTCATGTGTAGGAACATGGAAATATCTACACTGCCATCTGTATAAACATAGAAATATCTACACAGCCCTCTGAATAAACATGGAATTATCTGCATAGGGATCTGTATAAACATGGAAATATCTGTACCGCTATCTGTATAAACTTGGAAATACCTACACCGCTGTGTCTATAAACATGGAAATTTGTACACCGCCATCTCTTTAAACATGGAGATATCTACAACGCCATCTACATAAACAAGAAAATATCTACATTGCCATCTATATAAACATGGAAATATCTACCCTGACATTTGAAGAAAGATGGAGATATCTACAGCGCCATCTGTATAAACATGGAAATATGTACACCGCTATCTGTATAAACATGGAAATATCTACTCCGCAATCTGTATAAACATGGAAATATCTACACCGCTATCTGTAAAAATATGAAATATTAAAACCGCTATCTCTTTAAAAATGGAAATATCTACACTGCTATCTGTATAAACATGGAAATATCCTCACTGCTATCTCTATGAACACGGATATATCTACACCGTTATCTCAATGAACATGGAAATAACTACACCGCCATCTCTATAAACATGGAAATATCTACAACGACATCTGTATAAACATGGAAATATCTTCACAGCTATCTTTAAAAACATGGAAATATCTACACTGCTATCTGTATAAATATGGAAATATCTACACCGCGATCTGTATAAACATGGAAATATCTACACCGTGATCTGTATGAACATGGAAATATCTTCACCACGATCGGTATAAACATGGAAATATCTACAAAGCTATCTGTATAAACATGGTAATATCTACACCGCCATCTGTATAAACATGGAAATATCTACAATGCCATCTGTGTAAACATGGAAATACCTACACAGCTATATTTGTAAACTCGGAAATATCTACACCACTATCTGTGTAAAGATGGAAATACCTACACCGCAAACTGTGCAAAGATGGATATATCTACACCGCTATCTCTGTAAACACGGAAATATCAACACCACCATCTGCATAAACATGGAAATATCTACACTGCCATCTGTATAAACATGGAAATATCTACACAGCCATCTGTATAATCATGGAAATATCTACACCGCTATCGGTATAAACATGGAAATATCTACACCGCGATCTGCATAAACATGGAAATATCTACACCGCGATCTGTATAAACATGGAAATATCTTCACCACGATCTGTATATACATGGAAATATCTACACCGCTATCTGTATAAACATGGAAATATCTACACAGCTATCTCTATAAACATGGAAATATCTTCACCGCCATCTGTATAAACATGGAAATACCTACACTGCTATTTGTATAAACAAGGAAATACCTACACCGTGATCTGTATAAACATGGAAATATCTACAGTGCTATTTGTATAAACAAGGAAATATCTACACCGCTATCTGTATAAAGATGGAAATAACTACACCGCTATTTGTTTAAACAAGGAAATATCTACAACGTGTTCTGTATAAACATGGAAATATCTACGCCACCATCTCTATAAACATGGAAATATCTACACTGCGCTCTGTATAAACATGGAAATATCTACACCGGTATCTGTATAAACATGGAAATATCTACACCGCAATCTGTATAAACATGGAAATATATACACCGGTATCTGTAGAAACATGTAAATATATACACCACGATCTGTATATACATGGAAATATCTACACCGCTATCTGTATAAACATGGAAATATCTGCACCGCTATCTATATAGTCATGGAAATATCTACAAAGCCATCTGTATAAACATGGAAATGCCTACACAGTCATGTGTAGGAACATGGAAATATCTACACTGCCATCTGTATAAACATAGAAATATCTACACAGCCCACTGTATAAATATGGAAATATCTGCATAGGCATCTGTATAAACATGGAAATATCTGCACCGCTATCTGTATAAACATGGAAATACCTACACCGCTGTCTCTATAAACATGGAAATATGTACACCGCTATGTGTATAAACATGGAAATATCTCCACGGCTGTCTGTATAAATATGGAAATATCTACACCGCGATCTGTATAAACATGGAAATATCTACACAGCTATCTGTATAAACATGGAAATATCTACAGAGCTATCTCTATAAACATGGAAATACCTACACCGCCATCTGTATAAACATGGAAATACCTACAAAGTCATCTGTATAAACATGGAATTACCTACAAAGCCATCTGTATAAACATGGAAATAACTACACCGTTATTTGTATAAACAAGGAAATATCTATACCGCCATCTGTTTAAACATGGAAATATATACACAGACATCTGTTTATACATGGAGATATCTACACTGCTATCTGTATAAACATGTTAATATCTACACCGCTATCTGTATAAATGTGGAATTAATTTCACCGCTATCCCTATAAACATGGTAATATCAGCACCACGATCTGTATAAACATGGAAATATCTACACCATGATCTGTATAAACATGGAAATATCTACACCGCCATCTCTTTAAACATGGAGATATCTACACCCCTATCTGTATAAACATGGAAATATCCACACAGCTATCTCAATAAACATGGAAAAATCAACACGGCTATCTCTATGAACATGGAAATATCTACACCGCCATCTCTATAAACATGGAAATATCTACACCGTGATCAGTATAAACATGGAAATATCTACACCGCTATCTGTATAAACATGGAAATATCTCCACTGCTATCTCTATGAACATCGAAATATCTACAACGCCATCTGTATAAACATGGAAATACTTACAAAGTTATCTGTATAAACATGGAAATATCTACACCGCCATCTGTATAAACATGGAAATATCTGCACAGCCATGTGTATATACATGGAAATATCTACATCGCTATCTATATAAGCATGGAAATAACTACACCGCTATTTGTATAAACATGGAAATATCTCCACTGCTATCTCTGTAAACATCGAAATATCTACACGGCCATCTGTATAAACATGGAAATACTTACAAAGTTATCTGTATAAACATGGAAATATCTACACCGCCATCCGTATAAACATGGAAATATCTACACAGCCATGTGTACATACATGGAAATATCTACACCGCTCTCTATATAAACATGGAAATAACTACACCGCTATCTGTACATACATGGAAATATCTACACCGCCATCTACATATCCATAGAAATATCTGCGCCGCCATCTGTATAAACATGGAAATATCTACACGGTCATCTGTGTATACTTGGAAATATCAACACCGGCATCTGTAAAAACATGGAAATATCTGCACCGCTATCTGTATAAACATTGAAATATCTACACCGCAGTCTGTATAAACATGGAAATATCTACACCGCTATCTGTATAAACATGGAAATATCTACAACGCTATCTCTATAAACATGGAAATATCTACAGCGTGATCTGTATAAACATGGAAATATTTACTCCGATATCTGTATAAACATGGAAATTTCTACACCGTTATCTGTATAAATTTGGAAATATCTACACCACTATCTCTATAAACATGGAAATATGTACAACGCCATCTGTATAAACATGGAAATACCTATACAGTCATCTGTGTTAACACGGAAATATGTACACCACCATCTGTATAAACATGGAAATATCTACAATGCCATCTGTATACACATGGAAATACCTACACGGCAGTCTGTGTATAGATGGAAACATCATCACCGCCATCTGTACAAACATGGAAATATCTACATTGCTATCTCTATAAACATGGAAATATCTACACCGCTATCTGTATAAACGTGGAAATAGCTACACCGCTATCTGTATAAACATGGAAATATCTACAACGCTATCTGTGTAAACATGGAAATATCTACAATGCCATCTGTGTAAACATGGAAATATCTACACAGCTATATTTGTAAACTCGGAAATATCTACACCACTATCTGTGTAAAGATGGAAATACCTACACCGCAAACTGTGCAAAGATGGATATATCTACACCGCTATCTCTGTAAACACGGAAATATCAACACCACCATCTGCATAAACATGGAAATATCTACACTGCCATCTGTATAAACATGGAAATATCTGCATAGCCATCTGTATAAACATGGAAATATCTACACCGCTATCTGTATTAGCATGGAAATACCTATACCGCTCTCTGTATAAACATGAAAATATCAACACCGCTATCCATATAAACTTGGAAATATCTACATCGCTATCCATATAAACATGGAAATATCTACACCGCTATCACTATAAACATGGAATTTCCTACACCGCTATCACTATAAACATGGAAATATCTACACCGCTATATGTATAAATATGGATATATCTACACCGCTATCTCTATAAACATGGAAATATCTACACCACTATCTGTATAAACATGGAAATGTCTACACCGCTACCTCAATAATCATGGAAATATCTACACCGCCATCTGTGTAAACATGGAAATATCTACACCGCTACCTGTATAAAAATGGAAATATCTACACCGTTATCTTAAAAACGTGGAAATATCTACACCGCTATCTGTATAAACATGGAAATATCTACACCGCCATCTCTATAAACATGGAAATATCTACACCGCCATCTTTAAAAACATGGAAATATCTGCACACTCATCTGTATAAACATGGAAATATCTACACCATCTTCTGTATAAACATGGAAATATCTTCACTGCCAGGAGCTCAAGAGCAGCCTGTGCAATACAGCAAGGCCTCATCTCTACAAAAAAATTAGAAATATTAGCTGTCCATGGTCGTGTGCACCTGTAGTCCCAGCTTCTTGGGAGGCTGAGGTGGGAGGATCTACGGAGCCCAGGATTTTAAGGCTGCAGTGACCTTGGATAACGACTGCACTCCAACCTGGATGACAGAACAAGAACCTGTTTCAAAAAAGAAAAAAGATAAAAAAACCTGAAAACTAAAAACTGGATGTAGTTTGCTAGTAACTAAACAGCAAATTAATTGTAACATGCTTACATATCAACGATGTCTTTCTTCTTTGATCATAAACCTGCTCACTAAGAAGCTGCTGAAGTCCATGGTAGTGACAGGTACATGTCTGCATCCTTTTCCTGACCTGCATCTTCTTTGATTGTCCCCATCTGTGTCTCCGACTGGCACTGCCGAACCATCTTGCTACCTTATCAATGTTGTACTGAACCGGACTGCTAACTGATCAATGTTGTCGAGCTCACTGCACAAGCTGTTCTTACAAGGTAGATTTCTGCCTGGAATAGCCATACTTACACTGTTTATATTCCTTACTCCTGTCCCATCCAACGCAGCACAAGTTCTATTTATTGCCATAGAAACATAGGTCATTTGGAAACACCTCCTTCATTTCTAGGGAATGTTCAAACATTTCTGACATTTTGGACTCTGTTCTAGCCTCTTGTTAAATATATCCAGAAAAGAGACAAAGCTTTATGGGGGGGCTATATGCACACATATGCTATAGAATAAGCTATCTAAATGCTTAAAAGTACTTTCCATCTGTCACCGCACCTTAATAGGTACACAGAAATTAAGTATGTGTATATCTGTCTGTATAGATACGTATAAATATATATCCCCAAAACAAAAACTCATTCTCTTACTTATACATAGGTAGAATATAGGTGAATATACATATACATTTATAGGTAGAACAAAAAACCCCTCAGCCTCTTTAGGGCCATGTGTTTTCTCTGAGTAATTGTCACAATTAATTACAATACATGTGTATGCCTTTTTAGATAAATTCCATCAGACCAGTTTCTGTCTGGTTGGAAAATAATAACTGCCTATTTGCTAAGTGCCCCTGCCCCTATACTATGTTCCAGTGAACTAAAGACCTCTGGCAATCATAGATTTACAACTCAGCAAGATTAAACAATTTATTGTTATTTATGACATCCAAGCTGGATCTTCTGTATCATATTCCACATTAGCATCTATCACTTTACATTTGGGAGATCCTGTCCAAAAAATGATTATGCCTCCTAACCAAACATTCAGCAGGGCTGCAGGAACAGGCCCCCTGAACAAACATCCTGCCAAAGTACTTTAAAGCACCGTGAGCTGCCACAGCTGTGCATTTTCAGATGACTCAGCAGATTAGCGTGGAGTCTCTTAGCCTCTGCTTGGTCTGTTCCTTTCAGTGATCTCTCACATGGCCCAGTCCATTCGGTTTGAAAATCCTCATGAAATGAGCAGATTATGATCTGGCTTCATTCAGTAGAGGGCCATGGGGTGGGCATGGAGGGGAGAGGGTTTGCTCTTAACACATCCTGAGCCTCAGAAAGTTTTCAGATGGAAAAGCATGGCACTGACTCAGCTCATGCTTAACAGGAAATAATGCACAGACCACACCAAAAAAGCCCTTTATGTTGTGTGAAAGTCTATGCCGGAGCAGCTGCTGCCACCTCATGTACTGTGATAGAGTGTGCATGTGTGTGTTTGTGTGTGCATGAGTGTGAGTATGCACACAAATGTGTGCTGGGAGGGGGAGGAGATCACACCTTCCATAGTCGCCACCTCAGCCTTAGCTAGCAGCGTGGAGAAATGCCAAAATTCAAGAGGAAGCTGCACCAAAGCAACTGTGATCACCACATCAGCAGGCGCTTTCTGGTTAGTAAAGCTACTGGGACTGAAAAACACACACGATCTCGTCCTTCTTTTATTTTAATCAGAGCAAACTATTTTTATAATAATTGTGTTATATGAATAAATAATTCATAATGCTGTAACCCATTATCACATTCAATCCTCCCAACAACCCTAGAAGATATGTAGACAAGTATTATTACTTTCCCTATTTTTATAAATGAGGAAATAAACCCCAGGAGGCTAGGCGACTTCCCCACGGTCATAGAAGTTGCAAACAGTAGTATCATGTTTCAAATCCAAAGCTTCTCCTTTTGTCTTTATCATTTTAATTTTGAAGGTAATGCATATGCATGTATGATCTTTTAAATCCAGAGATGTATATGGAATAGATAGGAAAAGGGACTCTGCTTCCCCATTATACACCCCCTCCACCCAAGCTATATACACTGTTGACTAGAGTATGTCCTTTCAATCCTATTTTCTATGCCTACATTATATACAGAAAAGCAGGATTACGTTACACACAATATTCCAGTCATTGCTGTTTTTCACCAACAAGCTATCATTCACATCTTTTTCATACTACATATAAATTTATATCCTTTATTTTAGTGGTGTATATTGTGCAGTTGTGTCAAATTATGTACCTGTTCTCTGTTGAACATATAGATTTTTTCTGAGTTTTTCCTTAGCAAAATGCTGCAGTGAGTACCCTTGTACACAGATGTGTGTACATTTGTTCTAGAAAAATCTACAGTAAAGATTCTTAGATTAAGAGATTCCCAGGTTATTAGAAAACTACTCTATTAATTTAGATATATACTTCCAAATTGCCTGACCAAAAAGTTATGTCAATTTAACTTCTATGAACAGTATACAAACATGACAATTTTCCATCACCTACACCAACTCTGGGTAATTTCATCTTTCTTACAAGTTGATGGATTGTTTTAATTTATATTTCTCTGGTTATTAATAAGGTTGGCCACCTGTTCATGTGTCATTATTGATGATATTTGTATTGAATTGTTTGAATTTTCTTGATTTCAAAAAACGTTTTACATGTCATAGATATTAAATATTTGTTGTAAAACTCTCCTTCCAGTATTGTGTATGTGTTTGGTCAAGTAGAATAAACTCTCTTCCTCTGATTTCAGATTCCTTTCTCTTTCCATTAGAAATCCCTAAATGTAAAACTACATATTGATAGCTAAAAACCAGGATGTTTACTAGAGAAAAAGAATACAAAGGCAATAATTAAATATTATATTTATACAAAATACCTACTATTACAAACTTAAAAAGAGAAAGTAAAAGTCAAATGCTTCTACGACTTCAGACTAAGAAAAAGAAATTTTGAGGTTGAATGTTCCTGAATTTTTTCTTTTCATACAACTACGGACATGACTTCAAAAGTTGATGTGACTAAACATGTAAGATATGAAAGATATTTGAAGACTCAGAGAAGGTGGATTTTCATTTTAAGAAGTCACATATATATTCTAGATATTCTCTTATTCGTAACTAAGAGAGTCAAATCAGATGAAAGAATCTAAAAATTTCCCTTTGACTGTGTTAAGTAGAAGTAGTAGAGGCATATTGGCCAAATCTTGAGTGTTTGCAAATTGACTCTTAAGGCTATAGGCTGGCACAGGTCATTGAAGCCCTAGCTTTTTATCTTTAATTTTAAAATCCCCAAACAATGTATACTAATTTTTCTTGTCCATTATTTCCAAATAATCTTGTTTAAATGTTATTACAGTGCTTGCTCATGTTACTGTTGTCTAACAGAAGGGTATCCGGGGCCTTAAAACTGAGAGGGTTAGGATTAATGATTCCAATACATATGCTTGGACATCTCCAAAAGTGGGTTCCAACTTCTTGTCCTCAAGTCTGTATAGAAACTAGCAAACTTCCAGAGTTCACAAAAGGCTCAAAGAGAACAGATGTTTTATAGAAAATTCTTAGAGCAAGTTTCACGCATAATATTGCTGATGCGTGTCTGCCTTTTCAATAAACATCACTATGCTTTATCACAAGATTTAATAAAGCAGCTTAGTTAAAAATGCCATCTGGGTCTCTGGACACATTAAACAAAGCTTAAAATAACCACCCCAGCAACTGGGAGGACCCAGCTGTTCTCATAATCTGTCCCACTCTTTTACTTCCCCATAAAAAGAGTGAATGAAGACCACAGACTAAAAGCATCCAGAAGGAACTGACACAAACAGGGAGATAGATGGAGCCAAGGGCTCCTGTAAGTTTGCTATTGCTCACATAATAGATTTGCTAATTCCACAACCTGCGGATGGTGATTAAGAACGGGAAGCAGAAAGAGGGAAGAGAGAATCATAGAAGGGCTCATTCAAGTTTTCTAATGTATCACAAACCTGTCCTCCCTAATGTCTGGATCATAGCAGCCCATTCCATTCACCTATTCTCTAGTGAACTCCAATAGAAAATACAAAGCCATCACCACCCAGTTCTTTCTCCCTTCTAGAGATGAGATATTAGCCACCCAATCCCAGATTCTCAGATCCATTCCAGGAAAGAAGCCCTAGGTATTGAAGCACAGCTTTCCCTCCCTCCCTTCTTTCTTCCACCCCAAGATTTGTTCCCCAGATAGTTCTAGTAAATGCAAAACCAAGTATATTCTCATTCTTTAGAGCAACCAGCTTTTCATGGCCAACTGGAATCAAACACAACCTGCACAAACATCTATCTGGAGGACACTCCCAAGGCTCCTACTGAGCCAGCCTTCTGCATACCACTGCATTTCAGCTTCCTAGTTCACAAGACACTGAGACATTCTTGAATTCTGCAAGGTGCACTGTGTGTTAATATCTTGGCTGCTCATCATGTGGCCAATAAAGGGCATGACTAGTCAACAAATAAATTTTCTCTTGGCTAAAACTTGCAACAAAACTGTAAGCTGTTTACCAAGGGGCCCACTACAGGATATATTCAATATATACAGTCAAATCCTAACTATCTGAGATATATTCAGTTGACCATACACCTTTATATTTCAGTAAAAGGTCTTTACATTTCCCAGTGCTATCGATGTTACAAAGTGCTTTCATATGCAGTGCTTCATCTGATTTCCAGGATAATTAAATGATCCTGTCATACCTGATTTTTAGATGAGGAAACAAGTGGTTTCTGGGTATTTCAAGAGGCTAACGCATCTGCCCTCCAACTTGTATGTGAAAACCAAAAACAAAATTCCAAGGCCCTTCAACCATCTGAATGGACTTTGACTCTTTTGGTCAATATATGGCAGAGCTAGGAAAAGAAGGTGAGTCTTCCAGCTGCTGATACAGGGTTTTTCCTGCCATACTCCATTACCTCCAAGGCTAAAGTCAAAAGAGGGTGTGGTTATCACATGAAAAAATCTGGTTTGGATTTCCCAAATGTGTGTGTAGTATTTGGTGATTTACCTTAATTTAACCTACAGTTCTATTGGGTCGTAACAGTCTGACTCCATTTTTGAAAACAAAACAAAATCGATTTTAAATGCTGAATTATAGATCTTTGCTGTCCAGTATGGTAGCTACTAACCACTTATGGTTATTTGCATTTCTATTTTAATTAATTAAAATTCAGTAAAATGCAAAATTCAGTTCTTCAGTTGCTCTAGCCACATTTCAAGTGTTACAGTAGTCACATATGGCTAGTGGCTGGGAAAATGCAGATTATAGAACAGTTCCATCATCAAAGAAACTTCTATTGAACAGTGCTATTATATAATGTCATCTCCAGAGAAAGAAGACTTTAGAAAAAGTCAGAAACGGCCGGGCGCAGTGGCTCCCACGTGTAATCCCAGCACTTTGGGAGGCCAAGGCAGGCAGATCCCTTGAGGTCAGGAGTTCAAGACCAGCCTGGCCGACATGGTGAAACCCCGTTTCTGGTAAAAATACAAAAAATTAGCTAGGCGTGGTGGTGCATGCCTGTAACCCCAGCTACACAGGAGGCTGAGTTGGGAGAATCACTGGAACCCAGGAGGCAGAAGTTGTAGTGAGCCAAGATTGTGCCACTGCACTCTAGCCTGGGTGACAGAGCAAGACTCCATCTCAAAAAAAAAAAGAAAAGAAAAAGAGAAAGTCAGAAACATCTTGAGGCAGGCATAGTGCTGTCATCTGTCCAATATTGAAGATGATTTAAGAATAAGAAAGAAGAAGAGAACAAAGAAGAGAAAAAGAAGTTGCCTTAGGTGTACCTACCCAGAAAAGGACAAGGGCATTCCTGTAGTCATTGTGTTGTATTTTAGCTCTTAAACTTTTTAAGAGATTAGAATAATTTGACACATAGAAGATCTAAACCACTGAAGAGGCTCTGAAGCAGATAAAAGTAGAAAGAAAATAAAAAACTAATTAGTTACAAACTAAGCTTAACCACAATTCGTTTAAACGATACTATTTACTCTTCACATGATTGGTTTTTCTTTTGCTTTATAGTATGACATAGTTTATATCTTTAAAGGGGAATTAAAATATTTCTGGGAATTTTTAAAAGTAAGTTCACACAGCCATATAAAATCTACAGAAACAGATAAAACCTATCTTCTCATTTATTCCCTAATCCATTCAAATTATATATAAAATTCCAAGCAGCCACAGTGATATTCAAAAAAGCAAAAGTGAGACAAAACAAAATTCATTTGTCACCTGTGGAGGTAGTTAGCTCACCTAATCTTCACTCCAAACACCAGTAATTTTTAAAAGACAGAAATAAACATATGTTCTGCCTTCCCAGAAGGAACTATGTTTCAGGGTAGCCAAATAACCCAGTTGTGAAGAAAATGGTCTGCTTATAGAAAAATGCCAGCTAAAACATGTCGATAGAATTAGAGAATTAGAAATTCACCATTTTGAAACCCCTAATGAAATAATCAACTCAAGCAAGGATCATTAATAAATGCTAAAACAATCAAGTAACTATTGATACAGAATATAACTGAATATACACATGGTACAAAGTTCACGTCACAGACTACTGGCTTGACCCAAGGGGGAATATAGCAGAGGAGATAGGCAGTGATCACCCTAACCTTGCGATCATCTCACCATCACTAATGATGGGATGTGAATACACATTATTGCCTATGAAATAGTCTTTAAAAAAAGAAGTTGAACCTGAATCTAACGAAACCTTGCAATGGGCTGAACGTGTGTGTCTTCCCAAAATTAATATGTTGACATCCTAACCCCAAAGGTGCTGGTATTAAAAGGTGGGGCCTTTAGGGGGTCATTAGATCATAAGGACAGAGGCTTCATGATTGGAATTAGTGCCCTTATAAAAGAGGCCCCAGAGAGCTAGCTAGTCTCTCCCACTATGTGAGGGCCCAGCAAGAAAGCCAATCTATGAACCAGAAAGTTGGTCCTAACCAGATATCAAAACCACATGCTCCTTGATTTTAAACTTGCTAACCTCTAGGACTGTGAGAAATAAATTTCTGTTCTTTATAAGTCATCCAGTTTTTGGTATTTTGTTATAGCAGGCCTAAAAGCCTTTAGAACTAACTTCCAGTTAACCAGGAAAAAACAGAGTGAAAAGTTAAATGACACCATAAAAAGCAACCAGAAAATTCCAGAAGGGGAAATATTCTACAGGACAACTGACTAGTTTTTCAACAAGTCAATTTCACTAAATAAATACATAAACAAAGAGTATGTGTATTTTCCAGGTTAAAACAGTCTTGAGCTAAATAATCAAATTCAATGTGTGTCCCTTGATTAGAAGAAACTAATTTGAACAAACCAGACACAAAATATATTTCAGGGAGACCAAGCTGGAAGGATCACTTGAGGCCAGGAGTTTGAGACCAGCCTGGGCAACGTAGTAAGACCTCCATCTCTACAAAAACAATAAATTAGCTGGGCATGGTGGTGTGCACCTATAGTCCTAGCTACTCAGGAAGCTGAGGCAGGAAGATCACTTGAGCCCAGGAGTTTGAGGCTGCAATGAGCTATGATTGTTTCACTGCACTTCAGGCTGTGTGAAAGAGCAAGACTTTGTCTCAAAAAATAAAAGGACATTTCATAATAATTGAGGAAATCTGAATGTGGACTGGGTAATAAATGATATAAAAAAGCCATTTTTTATTTTGTTTGAAAAGATGATTTTGTAACTATACAGGAAAATGTTCTTATTTTTTTAGAAATCTGTACTAAAGAATTTAGGGGTAAAATATCATTTTCTTTAATATACTTTCAAACACAAGCAAAAAATAGTCATGACACAAATATAGCAAAATGTTTACAATCTATGTTCTATGCTTGCCTGTGAGTGCCATTAATCTCATCTCTCTGCTTTTCTGAAAGTTTGAAAATTTCAAAGTTTTATAATAAATTTTTTTACATCCCATAATTTTATAATAATTTTTTTAAAGTTTGAAGCAAATCAACAACTATAGCTTCAAAAATATCCTCACCCACAATAAACATTGAACAGGGTATATTTCTCCCATTTCCTAAAAAAGTTGGCCCAGGAAGGATTATGAGAGCTGCCATAGCTCTCCCAAGGCTCATTATTCTCCATCACTCCATGGGAAGTCCCAAAATAAATTTTTAAAAAAGTTGTTTAAATTTATAATGTTTTTGATTCTATAATAATTTTATAATAAAATAATTGTAAAATGTTTTTGATTTTATAATTTATAAAAATTTTTATACATGTTTATGTTTGAAATGTCTATTTCAAACTTTATGAGATATTAAAATATAAGTAATATAGTTCATCATTTTAGAAATGCCATGCTTTTCTTCTCCAGCAATTACATAATCAAAGAGTAACTGTATTTTTTCCTAGAACATTGCTTTGTAGGCTGGGCATGGTGGTTCATGACACTTTAGGAGGCCAAGGCAGGCAGATCTCTTGAGATCAGGAGTTTGAGACTAGACTGGGCAACACAGAGAAACCCTATGAGTAGTAAAAACCCAAAAATCAGCTGTGCGTAGTGGCGTGCACCTATAGCCCCAGCTACTCAGGAGGCTGAGGTGGGAAGATCACCTGAATCTGGGGAGGTCAAGGCTACAGTGAGCCAAGACTGTACCATTGCACTCCAGCCTGGGCAACAAAGTGAGACCTTGTGTCAAAAAAAAAAAAGAAATTTAATTTAAAAAAAGAAACTTGCTTTGTAAAATTAACTTTTTCAATCAAAACCAAGATTTTTCAGATATAGAGAATGCAGCCCACTGGTCAGATTTGTCAGTTCAAAGAGAAAAAATTCTAGTTTCCTATTTTTCTAGCCTGCTTATGATTATCCAATAGGATATCAAAAAAGACCAAAGCCTTTGGGATCCATGTTCAGTATTCCTGAGTCTAACTCAGGATGCCAAATCAGGAGACAAGCACATTCTCATCAATTTTCAATCATTCGAGACCAATTTTGCTTATAATTATCCAGTTCTTTTAGACCACCTTTCTGCTGAAGCCAGCCTTATGGCTATTCACTTCACTTTAGCATAAGCCCCCAAGAAGGTGAACAAAATGAGGAAACGATTGGTTAAAGTTGGCGTTTGAAATTCTGAAACATGTCCACCATTCCCTTCACCCATGCCCGCCCCTCTTAGAAGTAGTACTTTCAGATTATTTAAGAGTTGATGCTTCTATGTGGATTTTGTCATCTGTCCTTTATAACAGCTAGTAGGTTTAATTTGACTCTATTTTAAGCATATATTGACCTATGCTAATTATCTGTTAAAATAAATTCCACTCTTAGAGTTAATAAAGTGTGTTTGTCATGGAAGACCCATTGAAGTAAGAAGCTGACGAGCCCTTATGGTAAAGTGGGACAAGAAATAATAAGACATAATAATTTTCCCATGCAAATCAACAACCGTAGCTTCAAAAATATCCTGACCCACAACAAGTATTGGACAGGCCATGTTTCTCTCACTCCCTAAAAAATTGGCTCAGGAAGGAGTATGAGATCTCCCATAGCTCTCCCAAGGCTCATTATTTTCCATCACTCCACAGGAACAGCCTGTCAGAGAAGAGTGAAAGACCATTTGTCAACCTCTCTTCAACTCCCTGATTCTAGCCAAACTTCATCAATCTCAAGTGAGGAGCCAGAGAGAAATCAAACCCCATATATCCAGCATCATTGTCTACTGGAGTCAAAAATCACAATTCCACTACCCACCCCAACACCACTGGCCCTGTTTCTCCCAATTGCTTTTTATTGTGTTTTTTAAAAAATCCTCTTTCCCCATCCCTGCAACACCGAGAAGGAGGAATTATAGTAGATAAATATGAAGCATGGAGATCCATTAAAAATGTTTTAATTATAAATGAGAAAATGAAAAGGAGAGGGTTGGGAAGGAAGGAGGGAATTCAAATGCCAGGGAAATGTTCAGTTGCACTTTTAAAGATGTTAACACTCATTTATACATCTGCAAGACACTCCCCTTAAAGACAAGTTCTATGAGTGTGGGTCTGGTTGCATGAATAAGGATAAAATTACTTTTTTAGACGATGTTTCCCACATATCATTCAGAGACCCCTGAAGTTAGGTATCCCTCTTGTAGATGTCCTTGAGATGCTGCTGGACCTGGGAAAGAGGAAACTGGGATACGGGTCTATGCCAAAAGGTGCTTCTAGTTATAGGACAGAGAGGAAAGGGGCAGAGGGAGAAAAACCCGAAGTCTGAGAATCTGGATTGCAGAAGACTACCGAGGTCGTGGGAGAAGGGAGAGAAAACAAGGATGAAAAGCGAAAGGGGAAGAGGCATGAAATGTTGTCAAATGTCAAAAGGCATTTGGAGAGAAGTTGGGAATTGCATTAAGAAAACCACTGCAAATCTCATTTCAGACCATTTAGAGATATGCCCCCTGGGAACTGCGAGCTCAGGCTGTTTAGCATCAAACAAATGGATCCACTCCATCCCTACCCTAATTAAATAAATCATTCAGTAATTCCACTGGGTTAAAGAACCAAAATATTAAAAACCTTCAGGGCCTACTCTTGCCAAATATGTCAGGGATCGTGTGTGTGTGTGTGTGTGTGTGTGTGTGTGTGTGTGTGTGTGTGTGTGTGTGTGTTCTGAGACACCACTACTATTAAATAGGCAGAGCTAAGACTTAGGGGACTGGCAGATTATTGCAAAAAGGGCACGGGGAAGAGGGACTATGTTGTGAGCCTGGGAAAGAAGTTTGTGTGGGGACTGTGGGCAGTGAACGCGTTGGGAACAATATGGAAAACTGGGAGCTGCCTTGGAATCTACAGAGCCAGGTAAGAGAATGTCCGAAAGAAAAATGAGCAGGTGCGGGATGTGTGCAGAGTCGGAGAAGAGTCCAGGGCACCGGGAGTGGCTCCAGGAACGACGGACACCCCTCAAGGCTTTTGGGGGCGGTGGGTACTAATAGAACCCAGTGTCCGGGGTGCGCCGGGGAGGCTGCAAGCACGGCGGGAGTGGGGCGCTGGAGGGTGAGGACGCGGGAGTGAGGAAGCAAAGCCTGGGCCGGGCAGGGGCCTCCCAGCTGGGCCCGGAGGCAGCAGGGGGACAAGGGCTAGGAGACGGCATGGCGGCAGCGCGGCGGGAAGCGAGGGGCATCCGTACACTCACCCTGTTGGCCGCGGCCATCTGCCCCACGATCTCGATGGCCGTCCTGCTAAAGAACCTGCCGTCGCTGCCCACCACCGTGGTGCAGCCCCGACGGTCGCACAGGTTGATGGACGATAGCACGCTCTGGATGAATTTGGGCAGGTAGTTGCGCTGGCCCTCGAAGAGGCCGGTAGGTCGCCGCAGACCCCCGCCGCCGGCCGGCCGCCGGTCCTCGTAGGGCGCGGTGGGCACTGTCAGCACCGGGATGGGGCTCCCCTCCGTGGTGCCTCCTGGCCGGTCCTGCTGAGGCTTCCGGGGCCGGAGGCAATCTGCAGCCTGCCGGTGCCCTCCGCCCACCTGGCCGCGTGCCGGGACTCCGCCTCGCGCCCAGGCCCCCTCTCCGGCAGGTCGGCACCCTGCGCCCTGCACCCGCCCGCCTGGGGACTGCCCGCCCCTCCTCTCCGCGCGGCTGCTCGCTGACTCCCTCGGCAGAGATTGCTTCTGCCTTCCTGTAAAGTTTTCTCCCGCCCACCTTCTCCGCTGCCAGACCGCCCGAGGTGTCCTCAGTTTCTCCCCAAGTTGGACTCACTTTCGGGGTGTCCCAAAAGCCTGATTCCAGGGCCTGCTAGCCCGACCCCGGTGACGCCTGCACCCGCGCCTGGCCCCAGCCTTCACGCGCGATCGCTGCCCTCCGGGGCACACCCTCCGCCAGAAAACAGCCGGCGGGCGGCGAGACTTTGGGCAGAGTCCGGGTTCCTCTCCGGCGCCAGGCCCGTCTCCCTGTCTCCCTGGGAGTGCGCAGCCTACACGCACCACTTTCTCTTTAGAACAAGCACGGGGAGGGATTTGGGAGGGGGCTGAAACCTTTTGCCATCAGCGAACAGCCTCAGCCAAAAATAACCCTGGAAAGGCGAGCTAAGAATGGTTATCTCCTGCCAGCACTGAAATCGGAGGCTGGGCGCTGCATGTGGGGTGTGTGTGTGTGTGTGTGTGTGTTTGTGTACCCTCCCACCCCGACCATTTGTTGAAGGGAATCACCACTGTCAGACTTCAATCCAACAGGACCCACTCGAGCCATCCACACTTTCCCCAGCCTCCTCCAAAACAGCACACTTTCCGGTATGGACAATTCTTTTTTTTTTTTTTTTCACTTGTTTGTTTGTTGTGGTGGTTGCAACAGCAGTAACACAGACGACACATATTTCCCTATTCTTCTCGCCCTTCTCACCCTCCCTACCCAGCTCCTGCCTTAGAAACAGGCTTGGCCTACACTGTATCTGTCCACACTGCCTGAACTCTTCCCTGAATTAATCGTTTTCAATAGGAGGGGGCTAAATCCCTTATTAATGCCCTACCAGGAGTGAATGAATAAAGCCAAGTTAAAGGGGAACTGGGTACCACATACTGTGCTAGGTTCCTTTGCATGTATCCTTTCATTCTGCTGGAGCTAAAGATGTTCTGCCTCCTCTCCATAAAATGCACCCAAACTCCAAAACCAGGAAATTCTCCATAGAAAATAGGAGTGAAGAGAGACAAGACTAACAGGATAAACCCCAAACAGGAAGAAAGTTTTGTCTCCCATTTCGCTCAAGGAATTTTTGGACCCACCAAGGCTACTGTCCTGAAAGATCCTGCTGCTTCTCCTTCCCCAAATATTGTCCACTTCCTGATAGTAAGGCTGACTTGCCGCAGGCTTATAAAGTGTTTGGTCACAGTAAGACAACTGTGAGTAATAACACACATTGTATACTGTTTTGCAATTGATAAAAGGCTTTGCATCTGTTTTATCTTTGGAGGCTGAAGAAAAGAATAATGGTATTCACGCAGTTCCCATTTTACAGATGAAAACAAGAGGACTTTTTCTGTGAAGTCAGGAAAGTGGTTACAATGGTACTTTCTGCCTGTCCGAAGTATGTATTGCCCCTCCCCTTTCTATTAATAACATTGAAGTGTGATGGGACAACCACTGAAGCCGTCAGATGAAACCTGCTGGGACTTTTTAGCCATTATCTTCAACATAAAGAATGGGTGTTTTTGGAGGGGGTGAGAGGAATGGGGAAATGTTGTCAAAGAGTACAATGTTTTAGTTGAGACAGGAAGAATACATTTTGTTGAGATCTACAGCACAGCATGGTGACTGTAGTTAACAATGAAGTATTGTGTATTTCAAAATTGCTAAGACAATAAATTTCAAATGTTCTCACCACAAAAAAGATAGGTTTTGAGGTGATGAATCTATTAATTCTCTGGATTTAATTATTCCACAATGTATACATATATCATAACATCACATTATACCTCCGTAAATACATACAATTTTAATTTGTCAATTAACAATTTTTTAAAAGAATAGTGTGGCCAGTTGGGGAGGTAGTTTTTTTTTTTCCTCTAGTCTCTACTCAGTCTCCAAGATCCCATTCCCCATAAAGTTCCTGTCACCCAGGTGGAGTGCAGTGGCACAATCATGGCTCACTGCACCCTCTCCCTCTTGGGCTCAAGCGATCCTCCCGCCTACAGGTACATGCCACCACGCCCAGCTAATTTTTGTAGCTTTTGTAGACATGGGGTTTCACCATGTTGCCTAGGCTGGTCTCGAACTCCTCAGCTCAATCAATCTGCCCACTTTAGCCTCCCACAGTGCTGGGATTACAGGTGGGAGCCACCAAGCCCAACCCATAAAGTTCCTAACTTTTTATCTCCCTGGGAGTGCACAGCCTACACACACCAGTTTCTCTTTAGAACATACTTAAGAGTCTCGGCTTAGCATCCAACACACAGAACTTTAACACTTCTACGGATCTGTGCACCTGTCTATGGTGTGGGGTTTTTAAGATCTCTTTCTAATGACACTTTATTTTGCAAAGCAGGACAGTTTCATTCCCAGAAGAGCAGGTATGGTAAATCCTTTGTTCCAGTAATGAAGACAATGATCCAAACCCTAAGCCTCAGAGAAGCCCAGAAACGCTCCAGGCCTCCATCTCTCTGCTCCTAGCACCTGCCTCTCTCTTGATATCAACATCATTCTCCCCTCTCACAGCCCAGCTCCTTCCACAGACCCAGGGATTAGGCACCAGCACCTCAGACTAGATTTTAGAGAATTACCATTCAAGAGGCAATCCTCTTCCCTTGGTTCCAATTTCAAGGTTCTCAAAGACTGGAACAGGGCTAGTTTGAGGCAATGTGCCCCATCGCATAGCCAGAAAGAACCTTACAGTGAAAAGGAAAACAATTCTTCCAAAGTAAGGGGGTGCTGATCCCCAGGGGGAGGACAGATCAGCAACCAAACAGTAACCGGGCCACCACATGCTTCACACTCACTGATCAAGGATTTCTAAAACCACTTTTCTTTTCTCTGAATTTATATAGGATTTTGTATCACTCATAAAGTAATGTCTTATAGGCTGATAACACCTTTCTATTCATGCTTACACTTAACGTTTAGGCTAGGATAATTTCCTAACCTCAGTGTCCTCACTATAAGATGGGAATTATTATAATCCCTACCTCATAAATTGTTGGGAGGATTAAAATACTTAGTAAAGTGCCTGACTAATAGAAAGGCATTCAATAAATGTTAGCTATTCATGGTGTCGTCATCATTATATTTACCATTATTACTAATCTCCTGTATTGCAAGAATTACAGTTTATATTTTTGTAGACCATCACTGTAGCTAAAGGGTCTTTGGGCCATAGGTGATATTCCATAAAGGTTGGTTAAATTGATCTGTGGTTTTTGACTATGGAAACTCAGAACTCCCTCAAAATGTACAAAACAGATTTACCTGCTAAATAAATCTCTTCAAAGCTGACCCCAGGTTTGATTGAATTAATTCCAATGAATTTGTCACAATGATGGAGAAAGGAAACTTAGAGGGCCCCACAGTGGTTTGCTGATAAAATGAGAAGTTTGGATTAGATCAATGTTTCCCAAAATATTTTCCTCAGAATGTTAGTGCCCCTCGAATCCTGCACAAAGCAAGAGTTTCATGACCAAGTAGCTTTTAAAACTCCTGTACACTCTACTCCCATTCTTCACAATGCACAATTTCATATTAAAAGTTCTGAGAGGTCCTCAACAGAAGACATCACTTAACTTTTTTTTTTTTTTTTTTAAGACAGATTCTCACTCTGTCACCCAGGCTGGAGTACAGTGGCCACCACTCCTGGCCTAAAAATTTTTTAACCTTGTGCTTCCCAATCTAAACTCACAGGGACCAGTTTTCTTAATGAAAGAGAATCAGACTAGCTTGTAACCATAGCTGGTGACACTCCCCTGCCCCATTCCTTGTATGTCCTCAGTGGACTAGGTCAGGAATAAATAAATTTTCCTGATTCTCAAGGGCTGGTCACTCCTTTGCACTGAGCTCAAAGCTTCTCTGTAGCATGGGTCACAATGAATGGTAGCCTTGATACTCTAGAGTAGCCTTTCAGCCTTCTCTGAGCCTCTAAAGACTGAGGATCCTTGGCATGAAATGGAGCAACTGATATACCCTTGCTTCCCCTGGGGACTCTCTTGCTCTCAAAAAGGCATCAGCCATCATCTCCATCTAGAGAATATACTAGCTGACTCAGCTTGACCAGCCTGTCCCAAAATGAGAATCTGGGTAAAATAAGCATTGAAACACTTCATTCCTTGTAGATTCACAAAACATATTAGCATATTAAAGACTATGAAGTTCTGCAGGAAAAAAAAACCTACTTAACTTTAATCCAACATTGCCAAGTTTTATTTGACCATGGAAGATTTTTCCAAAACACTTACAAACAGATCAAGGACATTAATCTTTCATGAAACACTAGATTCCCAGGGTCCTCTCCAGCTACATCATTCTGTGATTTTCTTTTTTATTTATGATGCATTAAAAGATTAATCTCTATCAGACTTCCATTTAGAAATTCACCAGAATGTGCAAAGGCAGCAGGTAAAATTGCTGAAGGGTATTATAAAAATACCCTCCAGTGATTTTTGAAACTTAAACTGAAATATTTATATAACTATATATTTCAGTTTGTATATTATATATATATGTATATACACACATATATATGTGTGTATATATATTGGTGTATGTATATCTATATCTATGTATATATGGCATTATATCCATTTTACAGATGCAGAAACTGAGCTTTACAGGGGGTGAGCAATTGGTCCAAAGCCACACAGCACACAGGTAGTCATTGATAAAGGTAAAAACAAGAGTTGAAGCCTGAGGTGTAAGGACACAGAGACAAGTACACAAATGTTTACAAGTTACACATATGACACGTGCCTTTAACATGAATTTCTTGAACATTCATTTAGAGGCCTTACAATGAAGACATCAGAGTGGCAGCAAGTTCTGTTGGAATCAGGGGAGCGTGTTCTTCTATAATCCCCTGGCTAACAGGAAAGCACACTGATTTGGCCCATGGTAGTTATACACTCCCATTGAGTCAGGGGCCACTTCTATGCACACAGGAGGTGCTAAAAATATGCTGTTGACTCATTGCCTCTAAGAGCAGAAGAAATGCCAAAAGTATAGGACAAGAGGCAGAAAAGCACACGGAAAAATGTCGTAGGGCAGTTCTCTGAGGAAGTGTTAGATCCCTTTGAAATCTGTCCAAACACTTTCTTGTGCTGGGGAAAGTCAATTACATATTTCAAGCAACCCCACATGTCATACGAGTATCTTGTACGTGTTTGTGTACTCGTGTCTGTGAACTTACATCTCAGACTTCAACTTCTCCCTCCCCACCCTTATCAATGACTGCCTGCATGGCCTTGGGCAAGTTGCTTTCCCTCTTCAAAGCTCAGTTTCTGCATCTATAAAATGGACATAATGCTACCTACCTCATGGGGTTAGTGATCACATTTAAGGAGCTAATATGTGGAAATTGCTTACACAGTACCTATCACATAATAAGGGTTTAATAAGTGTTTGATGTAATTGTTTTGATTATTACTACTATTACTAAAATAATAATTACTACAATAATAATGATTCTTATTCTCTATATTAGTATTATCTTTGAAAATGGGCATGGATTATGTCTATGTAACACTTTTGGCACAATATCTAGCATTATATCACACACAAATTAGAGAATTCATGTTATTAAGGATGAAAAAATATTTTTACTGACCCTTAAATTCATCGTAAGTAACTGCAAAAGAAGCCATTATCCCAACACATGAAATAAAAAAGAAAATTCAGTTCCTCTGGAGTTTGTTTTTGGAGGTAGCCACAGGATACCTAAATTTTTTTTCTTTTCAGAGAGACCGAGGGGCTCACTAGGTTGACCAGGCTGGTCTTGAACTCCTGGTCTCAAGCCATCCTCCCACCTCAGCCTCCCAAAGTGCTGGGATTACATGCATGAGCCACCACATCCAGCCTACCTAAAATATTGAATGCTGTTAATAAATCTCCTGAGGCCAGCATAAGAAGGTGATGGGCAAAACTAATGCAGGTATGTTTTTCTGGCTTTTTCATGTATTGGGCCAAACTTTGAAAAGCACTTACTATTAATGGCTAACTTGCAAAATTTGTGATTTATTAAAAGCAGATTTTAATTGTTTTACCTAAAAATAATAGGCCTCTGATCTGCCAAAGATGAAGATTTAATTTCTAGGTGTTCCCCACAATACCTAGAAACATCAGTGGAATCGATTATTAAACACTTTAGAACTATTCTCATCAAAGTTCTTTAATATTTAATACAGCAAAAGAAAAGTTTCTTTTCTAAAGGCTTCTCTATACTTTTTTTTGATAGTAGAATTTCATTTCTGAAGGCTCCTAAAAAGAATAGAATTTAGATCTTTATTAAAGAGGAAATATATTTTCCATGTTTAATTTAAATGACATTCCATCAGTCATTTGCAATCTTAGCCTACAGGGAATTTGTTTTTTTTCGTAGTTTTTATGTTTGGCTTTAGGAGGGGATTCCCAATAATCTCTATATAAATATTTCTAATCTCTATATAAATATTTTAACATTTCAATGTAAATTAGTTTTTTAAAACTATTTTATCCATAAAAATAATGAATTTGCATGGCTGAGGGTGAAATAATATGTTACCAGGACCCGTCAGTTTTGGGGGTTGTGAGTAGATCCCATCTTCATGTTCCTCCAGCCCAGCCCAAGCCTGGCTCAGGGCCTCCTCCCCCATTTGCCAGGAACCACCATCCCCAGGGATTCTATGTGCCCTGCCTGACCAGTGTTCTCCATCAGAGTTTACCAATCTTTTGTTCATTCCCTCAGAGCACAGCTAAGCAAGAGTACACTAATTTGAAAATTAACTCAAGCAAATAGAGGAACAATATCCCCAACACATTGCATTTTAACATAGGGTTTCCTGGACACACTGTTTCAACCCAAGAGTTGGGCTAATAGTAGGAGTTCCATCTGCTAAAATACGGCTGTCAGCTTCAGAGGGAAATTCATGAACGTCTTCGTAGTTTGTTTTTACGTTTCACTTGGCACTGTTTCTAAAATTTCCTCTGAAGCCAAAAAATAAGTTATTTCCCAGCACACTGGGCACTTTTCATTTATCATTGGATTGATTTTTGTAACTTGCAGTAGGAGCTGAAATCGACCAGGGGGTTCTTATCCAACAGACAGCAGCAAAACTCTTTGTGTATCTGCGTTCCTTTCAACAAGCGTGACTTCCTCAATGGCATCATTCGTGAGCGTAACACAGAGCTCAGCAATAACGTTTCTTCAATAACCCTACCAGGTATCCAACATAGGATGTTACTTCCTTTCACTGTTTTCCGACTCCTGGCAGATATTAATCATTGGGATTTGGGAACAAGGAAATAGAATTTCTGAGAATGCTTGGGAATTCCCAAATTCATATGATTTTCATAACACTTCACTTACAAGTTTTTGAAAAATAATAAATGACTATAATAACAAGCAAATAGTCGTTTTTTTCTGTAACAGGATTATATGAAAAGTTTTAGTAGTCTTCTGTTTTAAAGAGATATGATAACAAATGATGATTTATTATTATTATGAGCCAACATATTGTAACAAGATTATAAAATCCAATAGCATTAATAGAGAAAACATTAAAAAGAAATGAATGTTATCACAAAATAAATGCTAAAGAAAAGTCCTTTAAAGATTGAAAGGTAACACCACAAATAATGCTTTAATCATAGTTTACATGACATTGTTAAACAAGGCATCAATCATCCCCTCCAATACCATTTAAATAACATAACATTCTGATCTCCTGGCAAGATGAATAGCACTAGAAAGAAGCAACTGTCAAAATTGCCGATTTAAGGGTATATTTTGTTTCTAAAACTTGGCATTTCTTAGAAAACCTCTCATAGGATTTGTAAAACATATACTATGCCTAGGAACACATTAATATTTATTTGCAGAAATGGTTCACTGTTAGCAGTGGACAAGGCCATGAACACACACTTGTAACACAGCAACAGATACAAGAAAGTCTGACTGAGGCTCCTTTACTGCTCCTGTCCTGTTCACCTTAACTTTCATCTCCACATGTCAGTGCTTCCTCATCTTGCTTGACTTGAAGTCAGTGCATTTCTTCAAGCCAGTAAGTTCTCTATACTGACTATTAAGCTGTAATTTTCACAGGAAAATTAGAATGTTCCTTCCCATTTTCCTAATTTCTCAACTGATTTTTCTCAGAATTCAGAATCCATAAATATTGAAAGACCAGGAGAGAATTTCCAAATGGAAATGCTGTTCCCTTCGTCCATTTTCAGAAGAAACCGTAGGATAGTGTTATCCTTCTCTTCTCCAATTTTTTTTTTCCTGCAAACTTATGGTTATCACCTCTTTAAGTGAGTAGCTCACAATTTTGCCTCCCCTGCAAATGGTCCCAAAACAGTGAAGTGGGTCCTCTTTAGCTGTGTCTTTAGTACATAATCCTGCATTTCTGACCATATGCAGGGAGTGTGACCCAGGGAAGGATCCCTGACTCAATGGGATTTCTCTTGCTGTCTCTAGAATTTGAACACCGGAACCCAGACGTACAGAGGCTGGGAGCCATCGTGGTGTGCTATATTGATGACGGCAGCAGTGGGTGGTGTGGGGGCAGTTAATTGACAGCTATCTGTTGCTGACATCCCAGGAACTGCCTGAACCTCCTCTTTCCCAGTCATAAGATATCTAAGATTCTGCAGTATTCTTCATTAAATCCTAGCATGGTTTAAGCTAGCCAGAATTAGGTTCTGTTGCTTTCAATCAACAGAACCTTAGCTAATACATTGTTATTTCCTGGTCTTTGTTCCTTTAATTTTCCAGGAAAAGAAGGGAAAATGGCTTACTGGTTTTAAAAAGAGACAAGGGACAACATACCATTTATGCAAAATTTAGAAGCACTCAAAGGAAACTCTGGAAAGTTCCTGAGACATACCTAGGTAGGATCAGCATAAAACTTGAACAGTGTATCTAGATCTTGGTTGCCATGGTTGCCTTGACACAATGAACATCTGTATCAAGATCATATTTTCTTGTTGGGACAGAGAGAAGCACAAGGCGGAACTCACATTTACAGTAATCCTTGTTTTCCAGGGACCATACAACCCAGTTTGTCCAGAGCTGTTCATCTTAAGTTTGTTATCCCACCATAATTATAAATAGAATCTCCTTTTTCTCTCAAGAATATCCCACTTTGGATGATAATTTCTGTGACTACCCATTAAGAATATTTAATAACTATAGAAAACTGCTTATCTATATTTTTTGTATGTTTGAAACATTTTATAACAGAAATATCTTTAAAGTTATCACCTACACAGAATATAGCTGCCAAATGCTCCTACTCTGCTATTCTAACCATGAATCCCTCTGGGGCCCCTTCCTCCTACGGCGCTTGTGAGGATGAAATGAAATAAGCTCTATGAAGTGCCCAACAGTGACCAACACTGAATAAAATACAGCCACCATAGGTGGCCTTCCCTTATGTTCACCAAACTCCTGATAAGTTATTCGGTGATGTTTTAATCTTAATATTTTATGTAGATTATACATTCATCTGATTCAAAATGCAAAAGGTACAAAAGCGTATACAGTTAAAAGTTTCCCAACCCACTACCATTTATCTCCCTGGAGGCAACTGTTTCCAGATTTTTGAATATCCTTAAAGAATATCATATGTATGGAAAAGAAAGATTATATATTTATATGCATCTGTGAATGCATTTTCCTATGAGAGGCTCACAAAGTCTCCTTGAAGAGATATCATTATTACAAATACCCCTCAATTTACAATGGGGTTATATTCCAATAAACTTATGAAAATATTGTAAGCTGAAAATGCATTTAATACACTTAACCTACTAAACATCATAGCTTAGCTTGGCCTACCTTAAACACTCACATTAACCTACAGTTAGGCAAAATCATCTAACAGAAAGCCCATTTTATAATAAAGTGGGCTTTGAATATCTCATGTAATATAATGAATACTGTACTGAAAGTGGAAAACAGAATGGTTGTATGAGTACTCAAAGTACAGCTTCTGCTGAATGTGTATTGCTTTCAAACTGTCTTAAAGTTGAAAAATCATAAGTCAAAATATTCTAAGTCAGGGATTGTTTGTACTTCTACTTTACATGATGAAATTGAGCCTTGAAAAGATTAAGTGACTCGCCCAAGGTCACACTGGCAGTTAAATAGTGAAACTTGGATCCAAATTGTTCAGTCACTACATGTATTGTCTTGCAATTTGAAAAAGAGGAAGAGGAATTAAACTACTAAATTGAAGGACTATTTTAGGCATAGAAGCAGCAGATGCCTTCATGTCCAAGTGATTGTGAAAAGCCCACTTGCCCCAAAATATGTCTCCTGGTCATATGAAATTCCACCATTTCAGATTTTTACCTGGGGATTTAGAGTAATCTGCTGTTTTCCTAGAGCTCCCCTAAAATAGAAATAGAAAATTTTGGAAGGCTAAATATATGCTAACATTGGAAAACTCATTTTCTCCCCTTCGTAAGGCAAGGTACTGAAGGAGGGGGCCCTACAGGCCGTGCAGGGACATCCTGGAGGCATGGGGAGAAGAAACTGAAAGTCAAGTTTTTATGGAACAAAGAATACCGATCTCAGGATTCTCCCTTGAACCTGCCCTAACTTTGTTCAAATTGACTTAGCCACTGACCTGCTGTCAAAAGACCACAGCCAATCTGACTTGTTTTCAATATAATGATGAATATTGATTTGGTCCCTTCATCCAACATTCTCAGCTGGATCTTTTTTGACCAAGGATATACATTACTAGGTGAGTACAGGCAGTTAATTCTTCCACATGGGACTTCGGAGTTTCTGAGTTAACCAGAATCACCCACCTTAACATCTGCCAGTTTATACCCCAAGTCCTGACCAGTGCCCCCTACTTGCTATGCCTCATGTTTTCAATAGAGCATAAAATCAGAAATGAAAGATGAAACATCATAGCCAATATCACAGAAATACAAAGGATCCTAAGAACCTGCTAGGTATAATTACACACTAACTAATTGGATCATCTAGAAGAAATGGATAAATTCCCAGACACATAAAACCTACCAAGATTGACTCATGAAGAAATTTAAAAATCTGAACAGACTAATAGCAAGCAAGGAGGTTGAATCCGTAAGAAAATGTCTCCTATAAATGAAAAACCCAAAACCAGATGGCTTCCCAGATTAATTCTACCAAATATTTTAAGAAGAACGAATACCAGTCCTTCTCAAACTCTTCCAAAAAGCTGAAGTGGAGGGAATACTTCCAAACTCATCTTACAGGGCCAGCATTACCCTGATTCCAAAGCCAGACAAGAACACTACAAGAAAGGAAAATGACAGGCCAATATCCTTGATCTACATAGATGCAAAAATCCTCAACAAACTCCTAGCAAACCAAATTCAATAGCACATTGAAAGAATCATTCACCATGATCATGTCATGGTTCAACATAAGCAAATCAATACATATAATATACCATATTAGAAAAATAAAGGATAGAAACTATATGGCCATCACAATAGATATAGAAAAAGTTTTTGACAAAATTCGAAACCCTTTCATGGTGAAAAAAAAAAAAAAACACCCAACAGATCACGTATTGAGGGACTGTATCCCAACAAAATACAGGCCATATATGACAAACCCATAGCTAACACCATAATCAATGGTGAAAAGTTGAAACTTTTCCTCTACCATCAGGAACAAGACAAGGATGCCCACAGACACCACTTCTCAGGGTAATTAGGCAAAAGAAAGAAATAAAAGGCATCCTAATAGGAAAGGAAGAAGTGAAACTGTCTCTACTGACGGCATGATATTGTTATATATAGAAAACCCTACAAACTTCACTAAATAAAGGTTAGAACTCAACACAAAGAAGGGAACAATAGACACTGGGGGACTCCAAAGGTGGGAGGGAAGGATGGTGGGAGCAAGGGTTGTAAAACTACCTATCCATTACTATGCTCACTGCTTGGGTGGTGGGATCATTAGAAGCCCAAACCTCAGCACCATGCAATATACCTGTTTAAGAAACCTGTACATCTACCCTCCTGACTCTAAAATGAAACATACAATATTTAAAAAACAAAAACAAATAAATAAAATTTGAAAACTGTTAGAACTGAACTGATAGGTGAAATCAGTAAAGTTGTAGGATACAAAATCAACATATAGAGCCTTGAACACAGCAACATCCAGCTGTCTGACACGAAAGTCTCAGGGGCAAGAAAACCTCTATATGAACTAAGAAACAATGAGCTAAGTTGTGTTTATGTCTGAAAGGATGTTAAGAACTTCATTCATGTTACATCAGAGCCAACAGAAAGAACCAACAGGAAACCTGTACCCAACAAACAGAAATGACAAGATGAAGGGAAAGCAGAGGTAAGGGCTTACCTTAGAAAGGGCAAGTGATTAGCTCAATATACAATACAATGTTTGCTCCTGAGCCAAAAACTTGTACAATAATTTGGACATTACTTGCACAACCAGAAAAATCAGCCACTCATTAGGAAAATGTGTTTCTGTATAAGTCTTAGGACTCAGCTATCTATAATAACATGAAAAGACAATATTTTCATCCAAAATGAGTATTTTTGTTTGTCTTGGCTTGTTATTCTAACGTCAACAGCCTCTAAATAAACTGTTGAAGTACATGATATAACCACCTCTTTCTCCATCTTTCCCATTGCTCCCATAGGGTTTCAGTTGTGCAATTTCACCATTAGCAAAGTTTTTGCTGAAATCTGGCTTTTCAAAGGGAGAGTATCCAGAAACAGAAGATGCTGATCTGGGAGGCTCTTCCTAATAGAACTGCTGCTTCAGTTTAACTTGAAAAAGCCCACACCCAGTTCCTAATGACAAACATCTGAACACCGGGTGTTCCCCTGAGCAAGACCATGCTATGCCTCCTGCTCGCTCTGTTCTATAAGCAACCCACAGATTGCTCCCTGTGAAGAGGAGCCTGCAAGGGGAGCAGCATTCCACCAGACCCTGATTTAGCAAGATATTTCCATATCATTCCCCCAACCAGCTGGAAGTCCTCCACTGCTCTTGTGTAAAAATCTAACTCATCTCGCTGAATTTCCTGATTTAAAAGTCTAATTCATTTCACCAAAAGTGTGACAGAAGGAAACCAAGTACACCATCTCTCTCTTACCAAACCAAAGCTATTGCATGTGCATTCTGGGGGGAAATCATGGTCCAAATATGTTATGGAGGGGGTGCCAGCCCAGTGTCATCCTCTTACTATTGCCATAGGATCTTGGCTGATGGCATCAGAGGAAAAACAAGTTTATCAATTACTTTCAACCATTAAACTCACTCCTCCATGAAAAATGTTACAAGTCCAATGTCTCTTATTAAAATAAGCACTGCAAAATATAAAGGAGTCACAGTTTTAAAATGGGACACACGTTCTCTAAGCGGTGAACCACGTTAGAGGTGCACTGTTTACATTGTATAAAGTCCCCTGGAGCCAGGGTTAGGAAGCGCATCTGTTCTTTGATGTTCTGGGATGAAGGAGAAAGGAAAATGTGCTGCCAGAAGTGAGTGGGAAGGAGCCCATGAGATAAAGGAAGTAAATCCATTTGCTGATTGCAATAATAATGGTAATACACGAAGCTATACATACATACATACATACATACATACATGCAAACTTTCACATTTTTTTAAAAAAAGAACTTAAGGCTTCCACTCATGTAATCAGCCCTTATGAACTCTCCTGATTAGCTGCAAGGAAAACCTTCCTTTCTCCTCTTTCTTGCACCATCCTGGGCTCCCTTTTGACTTGTTTTTTTTTTTAACTTATAAACGAACAGCTCATATTCTGAAGTTTGTAGTCCCCTCCCGCCCCCCCCTCTCTATACGGCTCATTTACATTGGCAGCTGTCGTGCTGCTGGGCATCCTCAAACCCACAAGTTTCCCTTTAATGTTTGAGCAGACAAACATCATCATGCACTAGGCACCACTGTGCCACTCAAAATGCTTTTTTGTTTTTTTTATTGCATCTGAGAGAAATCTCAAGGTTGCAAACCTGGAGTCAGAATTGTCTCCATGTGTCTCAGTGGGAAGAGTATCGTGTGAAGAAACAAGTTGATTCTACTAATCAAAAGGAATTTTTTTGATATCAGGTCATCCTCCGAATGAATTTATATTACCGAGTGGAGGGTCACATGAAGAAAATGGTCAAACAGCACCACCTAGAGCAAGAGCTGAGAAGTGCAGCGGAGCCGGGCTGTGTCAGGAAAGAAAAGCAAGCTGGGGCCTGGCTCAGCGCTCTCCCCTCTGCTCCTGTCTGCATGGAAAGATTAGGATGACAGTGGCAGGAAGCCTGTGCACCTAGTATGCATCACTTGAAGGGAACACACAGATTCCAGTAAACAATTGGAAGGAAATGTTAATACCAGGCTCTGCTAAACAATATCAAATGAGTCCTAGATGAGACAAGCGACTTTCATCAAAGTTTCCTGATACCTGAAAAGACAGCCCAGGGGATCCTGCACTACATGTGGTGTATGTAAATTAAGCGGGTTTTCTTCCCCTTTGTAATCAAGGCTCATACACAAACAAAATCACACTTTAGAAACGGCCTATTTCAACTTGTAACTAGCTAGCTTTCAGGGGCTCCCGGTCAAAAATAAATAGAGCACAAAGACGCTTTCTCCTTTGGGATCATACACAACTTCACTCTGTCCGTTTCTTTCCCACATGGAGCAACAAAGCCGTCAGACCTCTCCATCCACCCATCGGGTCCTTCCTGATTAAAGTGAGATAAATCACAGCCCTCTCTCTCCAGATGGCAGGCGACAAGAGGGGGATGCTTGCCTCAAGAAATCCTCCCCATCCCTCTGCATTCATGCAAGCCTGAGCGGAGAGATGCAAGAAATTACGGATGCATTTTAATTCCCCAGACCCTGCAATTAAAAATGGAAATTTTTTGGCCACGCGTGTTGGCTCATGCCTGTAATCCCAGCACTTTCAGAGGCCGAGGTCGGCAGATCACCTGGGGTCAGGAGTTCGAGACCAGCCTGGCCAACATGGTGAAACCCTGTCTCTACTAAAAATACAAAAATTAGCTAGGAATGGTGGTGGGCGCCTGTAGTCCCAGCTACTCGGGAGGATGAGGCAGGAGAATCACTTGAACCCGGGAGGCAAAGTTTGCAGTGAGCCAAGATCGCACCACTGCACTCCACTCTGGGTGACAAAGGAAGACTTCATCTCAAAAAATGTTTTTAAAAAATGGAAGTGTTGTTCTTTCATTTGTAAATGTGTTTTGGTAAAAGAGGGGCAGTTTAAGCAACCCTTTCTATTGTCTACATTGTTAAAATTCATCCGACATGGACTCTTGACTCCGTTTTGCCTGGGCAGACCCAATTCAAGCATTTACAACAGCTATAACCTCCTCAAATCAAAAAGAGGAATCAGCATTATTGCTAAGTTCAAATAAGGTCTTGTTTTATTTCATTTTTATTTTTGAATGCAGCCATTCCTCCAGGTGCTGCCATCAGGGAAGATTGTCAGTCCTGATTACATAAAGGTATTATTACAAAATGCAATTCTTAAACATTCAGTGTCTAACTACACTTTTAATAAGGCTTTCCCCCTCCCCTATGTATTCTCCCTTAGACACCCCTTCTCAAATTTAAAATCACAGAAACTAAAACATGATGCCTAAAGAGAGCCTAGCGACTGCCCAGTCCTCTAATTTGATGAGTGGGAGTACTGAAGCCCAGAGGAGGTTAAGTAATTTGTTCCCAATGTCTTAGATAAGAAGAAAATGACCAGCTGGGAAATCCCACTCATGTCAAGGCAGAGGAACAGGGCCACAGACTGTGGTTGAATTGTGCCACACACCTACATCCTTCTTTAGGAATCACAGAACATTCCTGTGTTGAGTCGGAGTCACTGACTTCCTTTTCAGGCTGATTGAGTTCTGTCCTTACAGGCTGCGACAAGAAGTTTTGGTATTATACTACACCAAGACCATTTATCTAGTTCAAGAAATGCACAGTCCTTAGAGCCCAGCAACTTTCCCCATGTCCAGTAAATGTAGCTTCTCCATTAGAAGCTGTCAGAATGGAGCCTTCTGGCTCATCTTGATTTTGATTTGTGCAAGAATGAATGGTTGTGCTAAGACAGCTTTCCTAGCTGATAGAGAGCGAAACTTTTTTCTCATAATCTATAAACAAATTAAATTAGAACTTTTTTCTCATAATCTGTGAAAAAATATTAAATTAAATCTGGCTCGTCTTGATTTTGATTTGTGCAAGAATGAATGGTTGTGCTAAGACAGCTTTCCTAGCTGATAGTGAGCAAAACTTTTTTCTCATAATCTATAAAAAATATTAAATTAGAAGCATAGAGTTTATTTCATGACTTTTATCTTCCTGCATTTTTCTTGTGGGCATAAATGATTTGTTTTTATCCTGCCTGACCCCAATCCCTTTTCCAAGAGACTAAAAGAGTATCTAGTGCAAAGTAGGGACTCAAATATTTTTTAATAAACAGTGATCCCAGCCACCCAGTGCATGTTGCCAAATGCCAACCCCATAAATAATCAAACACATCATCTCATTCAGCCAATCAAAATCAAGTGCTACCTATTTTTTTAAGTTTTCATAGCCCTTGGGCATCTGCTTTCTCAGCATTTCCCAAACTTGACTCATTCTCATCCTGCCTTCCTAATTTTGATCTGTCAATTACCTCTACTATTATTTATTTCATATATTTTTAAATAGACCCACTTTTGAAACTTAAATACACGCCTTTTAAAAGGAAGCTTTCTTACTACTATACATCAAAAGCCATTATTACTTGTTCTAAGTACTCATAACAAGATGGTCACAACTATTAAAATTTACTAATGTGCATCCACATACTCTCTAAATTCATGGAGCATCTGCACACACTTTAAGAAACAATTCTGCATTACTCACTCAATTTTCTTGACATCCTTCTGAGGCAGGACAAACCTTGGGCCCAAAGAATTGAGGTAGGAGTCCAAGCAAGTTGCCAGCCACATAAAGGCAAACCTTGGCTCGGAAGTCAGGACTACCAGCCCCTAGGTTATGGTTCATGCTCTTTCCTCTGCTCTCCAGAACCTCCTATCTCCAAGTGTAGTTAGCAGCCCAGATGCAGCAGCATCCTCTAGAGACTTGTTAAAAATGCAGAAGCTCAGGCTCCACCCCAGGCCTATGCAGACTGAAACTGCATTTTAACAAGGTCCAGGTAATTCACGTGCACATTAAGTTTGAAAAGGCCTGGTCTATATCAGCGGTTCTCTAACTTAGCAGCACATTAGAACCATCTGTAGAGATTTTAAAAATACCAGTGCCTGGGCTTCACCTCCCAGAGAATCTGACTTAAGTGTCTGGGGTTTGCCCTGAGTCTAGGTATTTTTAAAAACTCCTCAGCTTATACAAAGCTGGCAGGGCTGGGCACAGTGGCTCATGCCTATAATCCCAGCACTTCGTGAGGCCAAAGTGGGCAGATTGCTTGAGTCCAGGAGTTTGAGATTAGCCTGGGCTAAAACCCCATCCCTACAAAAAAAAAAATACAAAAAGTAGTTGGGCATGGTGGTGGCACATACCTGTAGTCCCGGCTACTCAGGAGGCTGAGTCCTCGCTTGAACCCAGGAGGTCACAGTCTGGTCAACAGAGCAAGACCCTGTATCAAAACAAACAAACAAGCAAACAAAAAATGCTAGCAGCTTACCAGCTAGGGAGGCCTGTAGAGCCAAGTTTTCCAAATGGGGCTACATTAGTTGTTCCAGAACTTTAGCTGCATCAAAACCACCTGGATGGCTTGTTCAGCTACAGAGGGTCTGGCCATACCCCTACAGTTTCCAGCTGAGGGTCTGGAATGAGGCCCGATGATTTGCATTTCTAACAATCTCCAGGTGATGCTGATGCTGTGGGTCCAGGGACCACATTTTGAGAATCTATGCTAAATGAATCGGAGAAGACCAAAGCTCAAACTTATTCCAAGAACTTTTCAAGGCCCACCTGCAAGTTGTAGTGGAAGTAAGCATCTAAGGGTGCAAAAAGTTTCACTGTAGACTAAGGCCTTTTACCTGAGCTCTCAAATGTTCACATTTCTCTTATCAACCTAAATAACAAACAGAAAGAGGCTCTCCACAAGAAAAAGATATTCGTTTGGAAACAGAGCCTTGCAATAGAAACAGGCAAGCCAGAGTAAACTATATGCATATTCACGGAGGTAAAGGAAGACAAAAGAAAAAATGAGGAAGATTATATGATCATTTGGAAATGATTATCCTTGGCTACAAAGATCAATAACAAAGGTGATGCCAGGCCCAGGTTGGACAGGCAGTTGTTGGGCAAATATCCTTCAGAAGCATTGTTGTGTGCAAAGTTGCAATGGGCTTTGTGCAAGATTGTGTTTTTTGCAGTCTTCTGTGATAAGTTTTTGTTATCAGGCATACAAGCCCAAGAATCCTTTATTGCATGGCCTTCCCTGGCTCTATTTGTCAGGGTTTTGGTTAGGGGAGGGGTATTTTTAACACTCTCAATGTAAAAAATGCCATAAGGTAGGTACCCCAAATGCTTGTTTCGTCTTCATAAAATAACTTTTCCACCCGAACAAAGTCTACACATAAATTGTAAAACTACCCTGGCATGCAGTCCCTGGAAGAGTCTGGAGTCATTCTCGGGGTTCCCACCCAGGTGGGCAAGCGCAGCCACCACAGATAAGCACAAAGTAGGGGTCCCCGCTGGGGTTCAGCGGCAGGCAGTGGCCCTGGTTCTGATATTTGGCTGAAAACACAGCTCCCCTTTGTCACCCTCAGGACATTTCAGCTATTTCCTAGATAATAATCTCACTTCACCCTGCACAAAACAGGCACAGGATCATGTCACTCTGACCTGGTTTGAGTCCAAGGAGAATTTTGTTTTTAAAATAATTTAAGTTAGTAGTTAAAATATGAACTTTGGGCCAGGAGTGGTGGCCCATGCCTATAATCCCAGCACTTCGTGAGGCCAAAGTGGGCAGATTGCTTGAGTCCAGGAGTTTGAGACTAGCCTGGGCTAAAACCCCATCCCTACAAAAAAAAAAAAATACAAAAAGTAGTTGGGCATGGTGGTGGCACATACCTGTAGTCCCGGCTACTCAGGAGGCTGAGTCCTCGCTTGAACCCAGGAGGACACGGTCTGGTCAACAGAGCAAGACCCTGTATCAAAACAAAGAAACAAACAAAAAATGCTAGCAGCTTACCAGCTAGGGAGGCCTGTAGAGCCAAGTTTTCCAAATGGGGCTACATTAGTTGTTCCAAAACTTTAGATGCATCAAAACCACCTGGATGGCTTGTTCAGCTACAGAGGGTCTGGCCATGCCCCTAGAGTTTCCAGCTGAGGGTCTGGAATGAGGCCCGATGATTCGCATTTCTAACAATCTCCAGGTGATGCTGATGCTGTGGGTCCAGGGACCACATTTTGAGAATCTATGCTAAATGAATCGGAGAAGACCAAAGCTCAAACTTATTCCAAGAACTTTTCAAGGCCCACCTGCAAGTTGTAGTGGAAGTAAGCATCTAAGGGTGCAAAAAAGTATCACTGTAGACTAAGGCCTTTTACCTGAGCTCTCAAATGTTCACATTTCTCTTATCAACCTAAATAACAAACAGAGAGAGGCTCTCCACAAGAAAAAGATATTCGTTTGGAAACAGAGCCTTGCAATAGAAACAGGCAAGCCAGAGTAAACTACATGAATATTCACGAAGGTAAAGGAAGACAAAAGAAAAAATGAGGAAGATTATATGATCATTTGGAAATGACTATCCTTGGCTACAAAGATCAATAACAAAGGTGATGCCAGGCACAGGTTGGACAGGCAGTTGTTGGGCAAATATCCTTCAGAAGCATTGTTGTGTGCAAAGTTGCAATGGGCTTTGTGCAAGATTGTGTTTTTTGCAGTCTTCTGTGATAAGTTTTTGTTATCAGGCATACAAGCCCAAGAATCCTTTATTGCATGGCCTTTCCTGGCTCTATATGTCAGGGTTTTGGATAGGGTAGGGGTATTTTTAACACCATCAATGTAAAAAATGACATAAGGTAGGTACCCCAATGACTTGTTTGGCCTTCATAAAATAATTTTACATAAAATCTCTGTAAACGCGGAAATATCTACACCGCATTCTGTATAAACGTGGAAATATCTACACTGCTATCTCTGTAAATGTGTAAACATTTACAACGCTATCTGTATAAACATGGAAATATTTACACCGCCGTCTCTATAAACATGGAAATATCTACACCACTATCTCTATAAACATGGAAATATCTACACCGCTATCTCTATAAACATGGAAATATCTACACCGCTATCTGTATAAACATGTAAATATCTACACTGCTGTCTCTATAAACATGGAAATAACTACACCTCTATCTGTATAAACATGGAAATATCTACACCACTGTCTCTATAAACATAGAAATATCTACAATGATATATCTATAAACACACAAATATCTACACCACTGTCTCTATAAACATGGAAATATCTACACCGCTATCTCTATAAACATGGAAATATCTACACCGCTGTCTCTAGAAACATGGAAATATCTACACCACTATCTCTATAAACGTGGAAATATATACACCACTATCTCTAAAAAGATGGAAATATCTACACCGCTATCTCTATAAACGTGGGAGCATCTACACCGCTAACTCTATAAACCTGGAAATATCTACACCGCTATAAGTATAAATGTGGAAATATCTACACCACTATCTGTATAAACATGGAAATATCTACACCGCTATCTCCATAAACATGGAAATACGTACACCGCTATCTGTATAAACATGGAAATATTTACAAAGCTATCTCTATAAACATGGAAATATCTACACCGCTATCTCTATAAACATGGAAATATCTACACCACTGTCTGTAAAACATGGAAATATCTACACCGCTGTCTGTATAAACATGGAAATATATACACGGCTATCTGTTTAAACATGGAAATATCTACACCACTGACTGTATAAACATGGAAATATCTACACCGCTGTCTCTATAAACATGGAAATATCTACACCGCTATCTGTAGAAACATGGAAATATCTACACCGCTGTCTCTATAAACCTGGAAATATCTTCACCGTTATCTGTATTAACGTGGAAATATCTACAACGTTATCTGTATAGACGTGCAAATATCTACATCGCTATGTCTACAAACGTGGAATTATGTACACCGCTATCTGTATAAACATGGAAATATCTACACCGGTATGTGTATAAACGAGGAAATATTTCACCGCTATGTGTATAAACTTGGAAATTTCTACACCGCAATCTGCATAAAAGTGGAAATATCTTCACCGCTATTGGTATAAACGTGGAAATGTCTACACCGCTATCTCTATAAACGTGGAAATATCTACACCGCTATCTCTATAAACATGGAAATGTCTACACCGCTATCTGGATAAACATGGATATATCTACATGGCAATCTCTATAAATATGGAAATAACTAAACCACCATCTGTATAAACATGGAAATAACTTCACAGTCATCTGTATAAACATGGAAATATCTACACAACCATGTGTGGAAAAATGGAAATATCTGCACTGCCATCTGTATAAACATGGAAATATCTCCACTGCCATCTGTATAAACATGGAAATATCTCCACCGCTATCTGTATAAACATGGAAATATCTACACCGCTATCTGTATAAACATGGAAATGTCTACACCGCCATCTGTATAAAGATGGAAATATCAACACCGCCATCTGTATAAACATGGAAATACCTCAAGCGCTATTTGTATAAACATGGAAATATCTACACTGCTATCTGTATAAACATGGAAATGTCTACATGGCCATCTGTATAAACATGGAAATATCAACACCACCATCTGCAAAAACATGGAAATATCTACAGCGCCATCTGTGTAAACATGGAAATATCTACACCTCCATCTGTATAAACATGGAAATATCTACACCGCTATCTGTATAAACATTCAAATATCTACACCGTGATCTGTATAAATATGGAAATATCTACACCGCTATCTCTATACATATGGAAATATCTAAACCGCCATCTGTATAAAAATGGAAATAACTATAGAGTCATCTGTATAAACATGGAAATATCTACACCACCATCTGTGAAATCATGGAAATATCTACAATGATATCTGTATAAACATTGAAATATCCCCACCACCACCTGTATAAACATGGAAATATCTCCACCGCTATCTGTATAAACATGGAAATATCTGCACCGCTATCTATATAAACATGGAAATATCTCCACCGCTATCTGTATAAACATGCAAATATCTACAACGCTAAGTGTGTAAACATGGAAATATCTTCACCGCTATCTGTGTAAACATGGAAATATCTACCCAGCTATCTGTGTAAAGATGGAAATATCTACACCGCAATCTGTGCAAACATGGAAATATCTAAACCGCTATCTGTGTTAACATGGTAATATCTACACCGCTAACACTATAAACATGGAAATATCTACACCGCTGTCTCTATAAACATGGAAATCTCTACACCGCTATCTGAATAAATACGGAAATATATCCACCGCTATCTGTATAAACATGGAAACATCTACACAGCTATCTCTATAAACATGGAAATTTCTACACCGCTATCTGTATAAAAATGGAAATATCTACAACGCTATCTGTGTAAACATGGAAATATCTACACATGTATCTGTGTAAACATGGAAATATCTACACTGCTATGTGTGCAAAGATGGAAATATATAAACTGTAATCTGTGCAAAGATGGAAATATCTACACCGCTATCTCTATAATCATGGAAATATCTGCACCGCTATCTGTATAAACATGGATATATCTACACAGCTATCTCTATAAACGTGGAAATATCTACACCGCCATGAGTATACACATGGAAATATCTACACAGTCATCTGTATATACATGGAAATATCTACACCACCATCCCTATGAACATGGAAATATCTACATTGCGAGGTGTATACACATGGAAATATCTACACAGCCATCAGAATAAACATGGAAACATCTGCACCACTATCTCTATACACATTGAAGTACCTACACCGCTATGTCTACAATCATGGAAATAACTACACCGCTATCACTAGAATCATGGAAATATCTACACTGCTATCTGAACAAACATGGAAATATCTACACTGCCATCTGCATAAACATCGAAATATCTACACCGCCATCTGTATAAACATGGAAATATCTACACCACCATCTGTATAAACATAGAAATATCTACACTGCCATCTGTATAAACATGGAAATAACCACACAGTCATCTGTATATACATGGAAATATCTACACCACTATCGGTATAGACATGGAAATATCTACACCGCTATCTGTATAAAGATGGAAATATCTACACCGCTATCTGAATAAACATGGAAATATCTACGATGCTATCTGTATAAACAAGGAAATATCTACAACGCTATCTCTATAAACATGGAAATATCTACACCGCTATCCGTATAAACATGGAAATATCTATACTGCTACCTCTACAAACGTGGAAATATCTACACCGCTATCTGTTTAAACATGGAAATATCTACACCGGTATCTGTATAAACAAGGAAATATCTACACCAATATGTATATAATCATGGAAAGATTTACACCGCTCTGTCTATAAACATGGAAATATTTACAGGGCTACCTGTATAAACATGGAAATATCTACACAACCATGTGTAGGAACATGTAAATATCTACAATGCTATTTCTATAAACATGGAAATATCTACACCACTATTAGTATAAACATGGAAATATCTACAACGCTATCTGTATAAACATGGAAATATGTACACCGCCATGTCTATAAAGAAGGAAATAACTACACCGCTATCCGTATAAACATGGAAATAGCTACACCACTATCTCTATAAACATGGAAATATCTACACCGCTATCTGTATAAACATGAAAGTATCTACACCACTATCTGCATAAACTTGGAAATATCTACACCACTCTCTGTTTAAACATGGAAATATCTACAACGCTATCTCTATAAACATGGATATATCAACAACGCTTTCTCTATAAACATGGAATTATATACACAGCTTTGTGTATAAACATGGAAATATCTACACCGCTATCTCTATAAACATGGAAATATCTACACCACTATCTGTATAAACTTGGGAATATCTACACCGCTATGTGTATAAACATGGAAATATCTACACTGCTATCTCTATAAACATGGAAATATCTACACCACTATGTGTATAAACATTGAAATATCTACACCGCTATCTCTATAAACATGCTAATGTCTACACCGCTATCTGTATAAACAAGGAAATATCTGCACTGCTATCTCTATAAATATGGAAATATCTACACCGCTATCTGTATAAACATGGAAATATCTAAACTGCTGTCTGTTAAGCAGGGAAATATCTACACCGCTATTTCTATAAACATGAAAGTATCTACACTGCTATCTGTATAAACATGGAAACATCTACACCACTATCTGTATAAACATGGAAATATATTCAATGTTGTCTCTATAAACATGGAAATATCTACACCGCTTTCTGTATAAACTTGGGAATATCTTCAATGATACCTGTATAAACATGGAAATATCTACACAGCTATCTGTATAAACATGGAAATATCTACACCACTATCTCTATGAACATGGAAATATCTACACCGCTATCTGTATAAACAAGGAAGTATCTACACCGCTATCTGTTTAAACATGGAAATACCAACACCGCTATCTGTAAAAACATGGAAATATCTACAAAGCTATCTGTATAAACATGGAAATAACTACACAGCCATCTGTATAAACATGGAATTATCTACACCGCCATCTGTGTAAACATGGAAATATCTACACCGCTATCTGTATAAACATGGAAATATCTACACCGCCTTCTCTATAAACACGGAAATATCTACACCGCTATGTCAATAAACATGGAAATATTTACACCACCATCTCTAAAAACATGGAAATATCTACACCGCCATCTGTATAAACATGGAAATGTTTACACCGCTACCTCAATAAACATGGAAATATCTACACCGCCATCTGTATAAACATGGAAATATCTATACCACCATCTCTGTAGAGATAGAAGTATCTACACCGCTCCCTCTCTAAAGATGGAAATATCTACACCGTTATCTGTAAAAACTTGGAAATATCTACCACGCAATCTGTATAAACAAGGAAATATCTACACCGCTATCTCTATAAAAATGGAAATATCTACACATCCCTCTCTATAAACATGGAAATATCTACACCGCTAACTCCATAAACATGGAAGTATCTACCGCGCCATCTCTATAAACATGGAAATATCTACACCGCTATCTGTATAAACATGGAAATATCTACACTGCTATGTCTGTAAACTTGGAATTATCTTCAATGTTATCTGTGTAAAGTTGGAGGCATCTACACTGCTATTTCTATAGACATGGAAATATTTACACCCCTCTCTGCATAAACTTGGAAATATCCACACCGCTATCTCTATAAACATGGAAATATCTACAACAGTATGTGTACAAACATGGAAATAACTACACCGCTATCTGAACAAACATGGAAATATCTACAATGTCATCTGCATAAACATGGAAATATCTACACCGCCATCTGTATAAACATGGAAATATCTACACCACCATCTGTATAAACATAGAAATATCTACACTGCCATCTGTATAAACATGGAAATACCCAAACAGTCATCTGTATATACATGGAAATATCTACACAACTATCTGTATAGACATGGAAATATCTACACCGCTATCTCTATACACATGGAAATACCTACACAGCTATTTGTATAAACATTGAAATATCTAAAATGCTATTTGAAAAAACTTGGTAATATCTACACCGCTATCAGCATAAACTTGGAAATATCTACACCGCCATCTGTATAAACATGGAAATATCTCCACCGCTATCTGTATAAACATGGAAATATCTACACCGCTATCTGTATAAACATGGAAATATCTACACCTCTATCTGTATAAACATGGAAATATCTACACCGCTATCTGTATAAACAGGGAAATATCTACAGCGCTATCTGTATAAACATGGAAATATCTCTACTGCTATGTGTATAATCATGGAGATAACTACACCGCTATCTGTATAAACTTGGAAATATCAACAGCGCTATCTGTATAAACATGGAAATATCTCCACCGCTATCTGTATAAACATGGAAATATGTACACCACTATCTTTATAAACATGGAAATATCTACACCGCAATCTGTATAAACATGGAAATACCTACAACAATATCTGTGTAAACACGGAAATATATACACAGCCGTCTGTGTAAACATGCAAATATGTACACTGCTATAAGTGTGAAGATGGAAATATCTACACCGCAATCTGTGCAAATATGGAAATATCTACACCTCTATCTCTGTAAACATGGAAATACCTACACCGCTATCTCTATAAACATGGAAATATCTACACCGCTATCTGTATAAACATGGATATATCTACACCACGATCTGTATAAACATGGATATATCTACACCGCTATCAGTATAAACACGGAAATATCTACATGGCTGTCTCTATAAACATGGAAATATCTACACCGCCATCTGTATAAACATGGAAATATATACACCGTCATCTGTATAAACATGGAAATAACTACACCGCTATCTGTATAAACATGGAAATATCTACACCGTTATCTGTATAAACATAGAAATATTTACACCGCTATCTGTATAAACATGGAAATATATCCACCGCTATCTGTATAAACATGCAAATATGTACAACGCTATCTGAGTAAACATGGATTTTTCTACACCGCTATCTGTATAAACATGGAAATATCTACATGGCTATCTGTATGAAAATGGAAATATCTAAACCGCCATCTGTATAAACATGGAAATATCTACACCACCATATGTGAAAACACGGAAATATGTACACTGCCATCTGTATAAACATTGAAATATCTCCACCGCCATCAGTATAAACATGGAAATATCTCCACTACTATCTGTATAAACATGGAAATATCCACACCACTATCTGTATAAACATGGAAATATATCCACCGCTATCTGTATAAACATGCAAATATGTACAACGCTATCTGAGTAAACATGGATTTTTCTACACCGCTATCTGTATAAACATGGAAATATCTACCCCGCTTTCTGTGTAAAGATGGAAATATCTACACTGCAATCTGTGCAAAGATGGAATTATCTACACTGCTATCTGTGTAAAGTTGGAAATATCTACACCGCAATCTGTGCAAAGATGGAAATATCTACACAGCTATCTGTGTTAACATGGTAATATCTACAACACTATCTGTGTAAACATGGAAATATCTACACAGCTGTCTGTGTAAACATGCAAATATGTACACCGCTATCTGTGTGAAGATGGAAATATCTACACCGAAATCCATGCAAATATGGAAATATCTACACCTCTAACTCTGTAAATATGGAAATATCTACACCGCTATCTGTATAAACATGGAAATATCTACACCGCTATCTGTATAAACATGGAATCATCTACACCGCTATCTTTATAAATATGGAAATATCTACACCATTATCTCTATAAACATGGAAATGTCTATAAAGCTATCTGTATAAACATCGAAATATCTACATGGCTATCTCTATAAACATGGAAATACCTACATTGCCATCTGTATAAACATGGAAATACCTACACAGTCATCTATATAAGCATGGAAATATCTACACCGCTATCTGTATAAACATGGAAATACCTACATAGCCATCTGTATAAACACCGTAATATCTACACCGCCATCTGTATGAAATTGGAAATATCTCCACTGCTATCTGTATAAACATGGAAATATTTCCACCGCTATCTGTATAAACATGGAAATATCTACATCGCCATCTGTATAAAAATGGAAGTAATTACACCGCTTTCTGTATAAACCTGGAAAAATCTATACCGCTATCTGTATAAACATGGAAATATCTACATCGCTATCTGTGTAAAAATGGAAATACCTACACTGCCATCTGTTTAAACATGGAAGTAGCCACAGCGCTATCTGTAGAAACATGGAAATATCTACACCGCCATTTGAAAGAACATGGAAATATCTACATGGTTATCTGTATAAATATGGAAATGTCTACACCGCTATATCTATAAACATGGAAATATCTACACATCTATCTGTATAAACATGGAAATATCTACGCCGCTATCTCTTTAAACACGGAAATATCTACACCGCCATCTGTATAAACATGGAAATCTATACACAGTCATCTGTATAAACATGGAAATAACTACACCGCTAACAGTGTAAACATGGAAATATCTACACCGCTATCTTTATAAACGTGGAAATATCCACACCGAAATCTGCATAAACATGGAAATATCTACAACACTATCTGTGTAAACTTGGAAATATCTACACAGATGTCTTTGTAAACATGGAAATGTGTACAACACTATCTGTGTGAAGATGGAAATAACTACACCGCAATCAGTTCAAATATGGAAATATCTACACCTCTATATCTGTAAACATGGAAATATCTACACCGCTATCTGTATAAACATGGAAATATATACACCGCTATCTGTATACATATGGAAATATCTACACCGCTATCTCTATAAACGTGGAACTATCTACACCGCTATATATATAAATGTGGAAATAACTAAACCACTTTCTGTATAAACGAGGAAATATCTACACCGCTATCTCTGTAAATGTGTAAACATTTAAACCGTTATCTGTATAAACATGGAAATATTTACACCGCTGTCTCTTTAAACATGTAAATATTTACAACGCTATTTGTATAAACATAGAAATATATACACCGCTTTCTCTATAAACATGGAAATATCTACAATGCCATCTGTATAAAGATGGAAATATCAACACCGCAAGCTGTATAAACCTGGAAATATCTACACTGCTACCTGTATAAACTTGGAAATACCAACACCGCTATCTGTATAAACACGGAAATATCTTCAATGTTATCTATATAAACATGGAAATATCTACACCGCTGTCTGTATAAACTTGGAAATATCTACACCGCCATCTGTAAACACATGGAAATATCTACACCGCTATCTTAATAAATATGGCAAAATCTACACCGCTATCTCCATAAACATGGAAATGTCTTCACCGCTATTTGTATAAACATGGAAATATCTACACTGCCATCTGTATAAACATGGAAATATCTACACAGACATCTGTATAAACATGGAAATGTCTACACCGCTATCTGTATAAATTTGCAAATATCCACACCGCTATCTGCATAAACATGGAAATATCTATACTGCCATTTGAATAAACATGGAAATATCTACACCGCTATCTGTATAAATATGGAAATATATACACCTCTCTCTGTATAAACATGGAAGTATCTTCACTGCTATTTGTTTAAACATGGATTTATCTACACCACTATCTCAATAAACATAGAAATATCTACACCGCAATCTCTATAAACATGGAAATATCTACACCGCCATCAGCATTAACATGGAAATATCTACACCGCCATCTGTATAAACATGGAAATATCTACACCGCTATCTGTGTAAACATGGAAATATCTACCCCGCTATCTGTGTAAAGATGGAAATATCTACACCGCAATCTGTGCAAATATGGAAATATCTACACCGCTATCTGTGTTAACATGGTAATATCTACACCGCTAACACTATAAACATCGAAATATCTACACTGCGATGTGTTCACAGATGGAAATATCTACACAGCCATCAGTATAAACCTGGAAACATCTGCACCACTATCCCTATACACATGGAAATACCTAGACCGCTATGTCCACAATCATGGAAATAACTACACCGCTATCAGTAGAAACATGGAAATATCTACACCACTATCTGGACAAACATGGAAATATCTACAACACCATCTGTATAAACATAGAAATATCTACACTGCCATCTGTATAAACATGGAAATACCAAACAGTCATCTGTATATACATGGAAATATCTACACCACTATCTGGATAGACATGGAAATATCTACACCGCTATCTCCATAAACTTGGAAATACCTACAGAGCTATTTGTATAAACATTCAAATATCTACACTGCTATCTGAAAAAACTTGGAAATATCTACACCGCTATCTGCATAAACTTGGAAATATCTACACCGCCATCTGTATAAACATGGAAATATCTCCACCGCTATCTGTATAAACATGGAAATATCTACACCGCTATCTGTATAAACGTGGAAATATCTCCACCGCTATCTGTACAATCATGCAAATATCTACACCGCTATCTGTATAAAAATGGAAATATCTACATCGCTATCTGTATAAACTTGGAAATATCTACACCGCTATCTGTATACATATGGAAATATCTACACCGCCATCTCTATAACCATGGAAATGTCTACAGCACAATCTTTATAAACAGAGAATTATCTACATGGCTATCTCGATATACATGGAAATATCTACACCGCCATCTGTATAAACATGGAAATACCTACACAGTCATCTGTATAAATATGGAAATATCTACACCACTATCTGTATAAACATGGAAATATCTACACTGACATCTGTGTATACATGGAAATATCTACACAGCCATCTCTATAAACCTGTAAATATCTACATCGCTATCTGTAAAATCATGGAAATAGCCACACCGCAATCTTTATAAATATGGAAATATCCACACCGCCATTTATAAAAACATGGAAATATCTACACAGTCATCTGTATAAACATGGAAGTATCAACACCTCCATCTCTATAAACATGGAAATATCTACACTGCCATCTGTATACACATGGAAATATCTACACAGCCATCTGTAAACCTGGAAATATCTACACCGCTATCTGTATAAACATGGAAATATCTACACTGCTATCTGTATAAACTTGGAAATATCTACACCGCCATCTCTAAAAACATAGAAATATATCCACCGCTATCTGTAGAAACATGGAAATATCTCCTCCGCTATCTGTATAAACATGGAAATATCTGCATCGCTATCTGTATAAACTTTTAAATATCTACACCGCTATCTGTATACATATGGAAATATCTACACCGCCATCTCTATAAACATGGAAATGCTTACAGCACTATCTGTATAAACATGGAATTATCTACATGGCTATCTCGATATACATGGAAATATCTACACCGCCATCTGTATAAACATGGAAATACCTACACAGTAATCTGTATAAACATGGAAGTATCTACACCACTATCTGTAAACATGGAAATACCTACACCGCCATCTGTATAAATCTGGAGATATCTACAACGCTATCTCTATGAACATTGAAATACCTACACCGCTATCTGTAGAAACAGGAAAATAACTACACCGCTATCTGTATAAACATGGAAACATCTACAACGCTATATGTATAAACATGGAAATTTCTACACCGCCATCTCTATAAACTTGGAAATATATCCACCGCTATCTGTATAAACATTTTAATATCTCCACAGCTACTATATAAACATGGAAATAACTACACCGCTATCGGTATAAACATGGATATATCTACACCGCTATCTGTATCAACTTGCAAATATCTACACCGCTATCTGTATACATATGGAAATATTTACACCGCCATCTCTATAAACATGGAAATGTCTACACCGCTATCTGTATAAACTTGGAAATATCTACATGGCTATCTCTATATACATGGAAATACCTACGCCGCCATCAGTTTAAACATGGAAATATCTACACAGTCGTCTGTATAAAAGTGGAAATATCTACACCAATATCTGTATAAACATGGAAATCTCTACACTGCCATCTGTATAAACATGGAAATATCTACACAGCCATCTCTATAAACCTGGAAATATCTACATCGCTATCTGTATAAACATGGAAATAGCCACACCGCTATCTGTATACACATCGAAATATCTACGTCGAAATCTGTAAAAACATGGAAATATCTACACAGTCATCTGTATAAACATAGAAGTTTATACACCTCCATCTGTATAAACATGGAAATGTCTACACTGTCATCTGTATACACATGGATATATCTACAAAGCCATCTGTATAAACCTGGAAATATCTACACTGCTATCTCTATAAACATGGAAATAACGACACCGCTATCTGTATAAACATGGAAATATCTCCACCGCTTTCCTTATAAACATGGAAATATCTACACCGCTATATGTATATACATGGAAATATCTACACCGCCATGTGTAAAAACATGGAAATACCTACACAGTCATCTGTATAAACCTGGCAGTATCTACACCTCCATCTGTATAAACATGGAAATATCTACACTGCCATCTGTATACACGTGGAAATATCTACACAGCCATCTGTATAAACCTGGAAATATCTACAGCGTTATCTCTTTGAACATGGAAATAACTGCTCCGCTATCTGTGTAAACATGGAAATATCTACACCGCTATCTGTATAAACAAGGAAATATCAACACCGCTATCTGTGTAAACGTTGAAATATCTTCACCGCTATCTGTATAAACATGGATATATCTACACCGCTATCTGTATAAACATGGAAATATCTGCATCGCTATCTGTATAAACTTTTAAATATCTACACCGCTATCTGTATACATATGGAAATATCTACACAGCCATCTCTATAAACATGGAAATGTCTACAGCGCTATCTGTATAAACATGGAATTATCTACATGGGTATCTCGATATACATGGAAATATCTACACTGCCATCTGTATAAACATGGAAATAGCTACACAGTAATCTGTATAAACATGGAAGTATCTACACCACTATCTGCATAAACATGGAAATATCTACACTGCCATCTGTGTATACATGGAAATATCTACACAGCCATTTCTATAAACCTGGAAATATCAACATCACTATCTGTAAAAACATGGAAATAGCCACACCGCTATCTTTATAAATATGGAAATATCTACACAGCCATTTATAAAAACATGGAAATATCTACACAGTCATCTGTATAAACATGGAAGTATCTACACCTCCATCTCTATAAACATGGAAATACCTGCACTGCCATCTGTATACACATGGAAATATCTACACAGCCATCTGTATAAAACTGGAAATATCTACACCGCTATCTCCATAAACATGGAAATAACTACACCGCTATCTGTATAAACATGGAAATATCTACACCGCTATCTGTATAAACATGGAAATATCTACACTGCTATCTGTATAAACTTGGAAATATCTACACCGCCATCTCTATAAACATAGAAATATATCCACCGCTATCTGTATAAATTTGGAAATATCTCCTCCGTTATCTGTGAAAACTTGGAAATATCTCCACCGCTATCTGTATAAACATGGAAATATGTACACCGCTATCTGTGTAAACATGGAAATATCTACACCGCCATCTGTGAAAACATGGAAATACCTACACAGTCATCTGTATAAACATGGAAGTATCCACACCTCCATCTGTATAAACATGGAAATATCTACACTGCCATCTATATACACATTGAAATATCTACACAGCCATCTGTAAAAACCTGGAAATATCTACAACGGTATCTCTATGAACATGGAAATAACTGCACCGCTATCTGTATAAAAATGGAAATATCTACACCGCTATCTGTATAAACGTGGAAATATCTCCACCGCTATCTGTACAATCATGCAAATATCTACACCGCTATCTGTATAAAAATGGAAATATCTACATCGCTATCTGTATAAACTTGGAAATATCTACACCGCTATCTGTATACATATGGAAATATCTACACCGCCATCTCTATAAACATGGAAATGTCTACAGCACTATCTTTATAAACAGGGAATTATCTACATGGCTATCTCGATATACATGGAAATATCTACACCGCCATCTGTATAAACATGGAAATACCTACACAGTCATCTGTATAAATATGGAAATATCTACACCACTATCTGTATAAACATGGAAATATCTTCACTGACATCTGTGTATACATGGAAATATCTACACAGCCATCTCTATAAACCTGTAAATATCTACATCGCTATCTGTAAAAACATGGAAATAGCCACACCGCAATCTTTATAAATATGGAAATATCCACACCGCCATTTATAAAAACATGGAAATATCTACACAGTCATCTGTATAAACATGGAAGTATCAACACCTCCATCTCTATAAACATGGAAATATCTACACTGCCATCTGTATACACATGGAAATATCTACACAGCCATCTGTAAACCTGGAAATATCTACACCGCTATCTGTATAAACATGGAAATATCTACACTGCTATCTGTATAAACTTGGAAATATCTACACCGCCATCTCTAAAAACATAGAAATATATCCACCGCTATCTGTAGAAACATGGAAATATCTCCTCCGCTATCTGTATAAACATGGAAATATCTGCATCGCTATCTGTATAAACTTTTAAATATCTACACCGCTATCTGTATACATATGGAAATATCTACACCGCCATCTCTATAAACATGGAAATGACTACAGCGCTATCTGTATAAACATGGAATTATCTACATGGCTATCTCGATATACCTGGAAATACCTACACCACCATCTGTATAAACATGGAAATACCTACACAGTAATCTGTATAAACATGGAAGTATCTACACCACTATCTGTAAACATGGAAATATCTACACCGCCATCTGTATAAATCTGGAGATATCTACAACGCTATCTCTATGAACATGGAAATACCTACACCGCTATCTGTATAAACAGGAAAATAACTACACCGCTATCTGTATAAACATGGAAACGTCTGCAACGCTATATGTATAAACATGGAAATTTCTACACCGCCATCTCTATAAACTTGGAAATATATCCACCGCTATCTGTATAAACATTTTAATATCTCCACAGCTACTATATAAACATGGAAATAACTACACCGCTATCGGTATAAACATGGATATATCTACACCGCTATCTGTATCAACTTGCAAATATCTACACCGCTATCTGTATACATATGGAAATATTTACACCGCCATCTCTATAAACATGGAAATGTCTACACCGCTATCTGTATAAACTTGGAAATACCTACATGGCTATCTCTATATACATGGAAATACCTACGCCGCCATCAGTTTAAACATGGAAATATCTACACAGTCGTCTGTATAAAATTGGAAATATCTACACCACTATCTGTATAAACATGGAAATATCTACACTGCCATCTGTATAAACATGGAAATATCTACACAGCCATCTCTATAAACCTGGAAATATCTACATCGCTATCTGTATAAACATGGAAATAGCCACACCGCTATCTGTATAAACATCGAAATATCTACATCGAAATCTGTAAAAACATGGAAATATCTACACAGTCATCTGTATAAACATAGAAGTTTATACACCTCCATCTGTATAAACATGGAAATGTCTACACTGTCATCTGTATACACATGGATATATCTACAAAGCCATCTGTATAAACCTGGAAACATCTACACTGCTATCTCTATAAACATGGAAATAACGACACCGCTATCTGTATAAACATGGAAATATCTTCACCGCTTTCCTTATAAACATGGAAATATCTACACCGCTATATGTATATACATGGAAATATCTACACCGCCATGTGTAAAAACATGGAAATACCTACACAGTCATCTGTATAAACCTGGCAGTATCTACACCTCCATCTGTATAAACATGGAAATATCTACACTGCCATCTGTATACACGTGGAAATATCTACACAGCCATCTGTATAAACCTGGAAATATCTACAGCGTTATCTCTTTGAACATGGAAATAACTGCTCCGCTATCTGTGTAAACATGGAAATATCTACACCGCTATCTGTATAAACAAGGAAATATCAACACCGCTATCTGTGTAAACGTTGAAATATCTTCACCGCTATCTGTATAAACATGGATATATCTACACCGCTATCTGTATAAACATGGAAATATCTGCATCGCTATCTGTATAAACTTTTAAATATCTACACCGCTATCTGTATACATATGGAAATATCTACACCGCCATCTCTATAAACATGGAAATATCTACAGCGCTATCTGTATAAACATGGAATTATCTACATGGGTATCTCGATATACATGGAAATATCTACACTGCCATCTGTATAAACATGGAAATAGCTACACAGTAATCTGTATAAACATGGAAGTATCTACACCACTATCTGCATAAACATGGAAATATCTACACTGCCATCTGTGTGTACATGGAAATATCTACACAGCCATTTCTATAAACCTGGAAATATCAACATCACTATCTGTAAAAACATGGAAATAGCCACACCGCTATCTTTATAAATATGGAAATATCTACACAGCCATTTATAAAAACATGGAAATATCTACACAGTCATCTGTATAAACATGGAAGTATCTACACCTCCATCTCTATAAACATGGAAATACCTGCACTGCCATCTGTATACACATGGAAATATCTACACAGCCATCTGTATAAAACTGGAAATATCTACACCGCTATCTCCATAAACATGGAAATAACTACACCGCTATCTGTATAAACATGGAAATATCTACACCGCTATCTGTATAAACATGGAAATATCTACACTGCTATCTGTATAAACTTGGAAATATCTACACCGCCATCTCTATAAACATAGAAATATATCCACCGCTATCTGTATAAATTTGGAAATATCTCCTCCGTTATCTGTGAAAACTTGGAAATATCTCCACCGCTATCTGTATAAACATGGAAATATCTACACCGCTATCTGTGTAAACATGGAAATATCTACACCGCCATCTGTGAAAACATGGAAATACCTACACAGTCATCTGTATAAACATGGAAGTATCCACACCTCCATCTGTATAAATATGGAAATATCTACACTGCCATCTATATACATATTGAAATATCTACACAGCCATCTGTAAAAACCTGGAAATATCTACAACGGTATCTCTATGAACATGGAAATAACTGCACCGCTATCTGTATAAAAATGGAAATATCTACACCGCTATCTGTATAAACGTGGAAATATCTCCACCGCTATCTGTACAATCATGCAAATATCTACACCGCTATCTGTATAAAAATGGAAATATCTACATCGCTATCTGTATAAACTTGGAAATATCTACACCGCTATCTGTATACATATGGAAATATCTACACCGCCATCTCTATAAACATGGAAATGTCTACAGCACTATCTTTATAAACAGGGAATTATCTACATGGCTATCTCGATATACATGGAAATATCTACACCGCCATCTGTATAAACATGGAAATACCTACACAGTCATCTGTATAAATATGGAAATATCTACACCACTATCTGTATAAACATGGAAATATCTTCACTGACATCTGTGTATACATGGAAATATCTACACAGCCATCTCTATAAACCTGTAAATATCTACATCGCTATCTGTAAAAACATGGAAATAGCCACACCGCAATCTTTATAAATATGGAAATATCCACACCGCCATTTATAAAAACATGGAAATATCTACACAGTCATCTGTATAAACATGGAAGTATCAACACCTCCATCTCTATAAACATGGAAATATCTACACTGCCATCTGTATACACATGGAAATATCTACACAGCCATCTGTAAACCTGGAAATATCTACACCGCTATCTGTATAAACATGGAAATATCTACACTGCTATCTGTATAAACTTGGAAATATCTACACCGCCATCTCTAAAAACATAGAAATATATCCACCGCTATCTGTAGAAACATGGAAATATCTCCTCCGCTATCTGTATAAACATGGAAATATCTGCATCGCTATCTGTATAAACTTTTAAATATCTACACCGCTATCTGTATACATATGGAAATATCTACACAGCCATCTCTATAAACATGGAAATGTCTACAGCGCTATCTGTATAAACATGGAATTATCTACATGGCTATCTCGATATACCTGGAAATATCTACACCACCATCTGTATAAACATGGAAATACCTACACAGTAATCTGTATAAACATGGAAGTATCTACACCACTATCTGTAAACATGGAAATATCTACACCGCCATCTGTATAAATCTGGAGATATCTACAACGCTATCTCTATGAACATGGAAATACCTACACCGCTATCTGTATAAACAGGAAAATAACTACACCGCTATCTGTATAAACATGGAAACGTCTACAACGCTATATGTATAAACATGGAAATTTCTACACCGCCATCTCTATAAACTTGGAAATATATCCACCGCTATCTGTATAAACATTTTAATATCTCCACAGCTACTATATAAACATGGAAATAACTACACCGCTATCGGTATAAACATGGATATATCTACACCGCTATCTGTATCAACTTGCAAATATCTACACCGCTATCTGTATACATATGGAAATATTTACACCGCCATCTCTATAAACATGGAAATGTCTACACCGCTATCTGTATAAACTTGGAAATACCTACATGGCTATCTCTATATACATGGAAATACCTACGCCGCCATCAGTTTAAACATGGAAATATCTACACAGTCGTCTGTATAAAAGTGGAAATATCTACACCACTATCTGTATAAACATGGAAATATCTACACTGCCATCTGTATAAACATGGAAGTATCTACACAGCCATCTCTATAAACCTGGAAATATCTACATCGCTATCTGTATAAACATGGAAATAGCCACACCGCTATCTGTATAAACATCGAAATATCTACATCGAAATCTGTAAAAACATGGAAATATCTACACAGTCATCTGTATAAACATAGAAGTTTACACACCTCCATCTGTATAAACATGGAAATGTCTACACTGTCATCTGTATACACATGGATATATCTACAAAGCCATCTGTATAAACATGGAAATATCTACACTGCTATCTCTATAAACATGGAAATAACGACACCGCTATCTGTATAAACATGGAAATATCTCCAAGGCTTTCTTTATAAACATGGAAATATCTACACCGCTATCTGTATATACATGGAAATATCTACACCGCCATTTGTAAAAACATGGAAATACCTACACAGTCATCTGTATAAACATGGCAGTATCTACACCTCCATCTGTATAAACATGGAAATATCTACACTGCCATCTGTATACACGTGGAAATATCTACACAGCCATCTGTATAAACCTGGAAATATCTACAACGTTATCTCTTTGAACATGGAAATAACTGCTCCGCTATCTGTGTAAACATGGAAATATCTACACCGCTATCTGTATAAACAAGGAAATATCAACACCGCTATCTGTGTAAACTTTGAAATATCTTCACCGCTATCTGTATAAACATGGAAGTATCTACACCACTATCTGCATAAACATGGAAATATCTACACTGCCATCTGTGTATACATGGAAATATCTACACAGCCATTTCTATAAACCTGGAAATATCTACATCACTATCTGTAAAAACATGGAAATACCTACACCGCTATCTGTATAAACAGGAAAATAACTACACCGCTATCTGTATAAACTTGGAAATATCTACATGGCTATCTCTATATACATGGAAATACCTACGCCGCCATCAGTTTAAACATGGAAATATCTACACAGTCGTCTGTATAAAAGTGGAAATATCTACACCACTATCTGTATAAACACGGAAATATTTACACCACCATCTCTATAAACATGGAAATATCTACACAGCCATCTGTATTAACATGGTAATACCAACACTGCCATCTGTATAAACATGGAAATATCTACACAGTCGTCTGTATAAACCTGGAAATATCTACCTCACCATCTGTATAAATATGGAAATATCTACACTGCCATCTGTATAAACATGGAAATACGTACAACACTATCCATATAAACATGGAAATATCTACACCATGACCTGTATAAACATGGAAATATCTACACCGCTATCTATATGAACTTGGAAATATCTACAAGGCTATCTGTGTAAAGCTGGAAATATCTACACCACTAAGTATGTAAAAATGGAAATATCTACACCACTATCTGGGTAAACATGGACATATCTACAACGCTATCTGAACATGGAAATCTCTACACCGCTATAATTATAAAGAGGGAAATATCTACACTGCTTTCACTATAAACATGGAAATATCTACAGAGCCATATGTATTAACAAGGAAATACCTTCAACGACATCTGTACAAACATGGAAATACCTACACTGCCATCTGTATAAACATGGAAATATCCACACCGGCAACTGTATAAACATGGAAATATCTACACCGCCATCTGTATAAACATGGAAATATCTGCACCACTATCTCTATAAACATGGAAATATCTACACCGTTATCTGTATAAACAAAGAAATATCTCCACCGCTGTCTGCATGAACATGGAAACATCTACACCGCTAGCTGTATAAACATGGAATTATCTGCAGCGTTATCTGTATAAACATGGAAATATCTACACTGCAGTCGGTGCAAAGATGGAAATATCTACAATGCTATCTCAATAAACATGGAAATATCGACACCGCCATCTGTACACACATGGAAATACCTACACAGTCATCTGTATAAACATGGAAATATCTACACCACAATCTGTATAAACATGGAAATATCTAGACTGCCATCACTATAAACATGGAATTACCTACACAGACTTCTCTATAATCATTGAAATATCTACACCGCTATCTGTATAAACATGGAAGTAGCCACACCGCTATCAGTATAAACATGGAAATATCTACACCGCTATCTGTATAAACATGGAAATATCTACACCACGACGTGTATAAACATGGAAATATCTACAACGCTATGTGAATAAACATGGAAATATCTACACCGCTATCATTATAAACATGGAAATATTGACACCGCTATCTGTATAAATATGGAAATATCTACACCACTATCTGTATATACATGGAAATATCTACACTGTTATCTGTATAAACAAAGAAATATCTCCACCGCTGTCTGTATGAACCTGGAAACATTTACACCGCTAGCTGTATAAACATGGAATTATCTGCAGCGTTATCTGTATAAACATGGAAATATCTACACCGCAGTCTGTGCAAAGATGGAAATATCTACAATGCTATCTCAATAAACATGGAAATATCGACACCGCCATCTGTAAACACATGGAAATACCTACACAGTCATCTGTATAAACATGGAAATATCTACACCACTATCTGTATAAACATGGAAATACCTACACTGCCATCTGTATAAACATGGAATTATTTACACAGACATCTCTATAACCATTGAAATATCTACACCGCTATCTGTATAAACATGGAAGTAGGCACACCGCTATCTGTAAAAACATGGAAATATCTACACCGCCATCTGTGAAAACATGGAAATATCTACACTGTCATCTTTATAAACATGGAAATATCTACACGTCCATCTGCATAAACATGGAAATATCTACACTGCCATCTGTATATACCTGGAAATATCTACACTGCCATCTGTATAAACATGGAAATATCTACACCGCTATCTCTATAAACATGGAAATGTCTAAACGGTTATCTGTATAAACATGGAAATATCTCCACCGCTATCTGTAGAAACATGGAAATATCTACATCGCTATCTGTATAAACATGGAAATATCTCCACCGCTATCTCTATAAAGATGGAAATATCTACACCGCTATCTGTATAAACATGGAAATATCTATAACACCATCTGTGTAAACATGGAAATATCTGCACAGCTATCTGTGTAAACATGGAAATATGTAGACAGGTCTCTGTGTAAAGATGGAAATACCTACACCGCAATCTGTGGAAATATGGAAATATCTACACCGCTATCTCAGTAAACATGGAAATATCTAAACCGCTATCTGTACAAACATGGAAATATCAACACCGCTATCTGTATAAACATGGAAATGTCTACACCACGATCTGTATAAACATGGAAATATCTTCACCGCTATATGTATAAACATGGAAATATCTATACCGCTATCAGTATAAACATGCAAATATCTACACTGCTATCTGTATAAATATGGAAATATTGACACCGCTATCTGTATAAATATGGAAATATGTACACCACTATCTCTATAAACATGGAAATATCTACACCGTTATCTGTATAAACAAAGAAATATCTCCACCGCAGTCTGTATGAACATGGAAACATCTACACCGCTAGCTGTATAAACATGGAATTATCTGCAGCGTTATCTGTATAAACATGGGAATATCTACACCGCAGTCTGTGCAAAGATGGAAATATCTACAATGCTATCTCAATAAACATGGAAATATTGACACCGCCATCTGTACACACATGGAAATACCTACACAGTCATCTGAATAAACATGGAAATATCTACACCACTATCTGCATAAACATGGAAATACCTACACTGCCATCTGCATAAACATGGAATTATCCACACAGACATCTCTATAACCATTGAAATATCTACACCGCTATCTGTATAAACATGGAAGTAGCCACACCGCTATCTGTATAAACATGGAAATATATACACCGCCATCTGTGAAAACATGGAAATATCTACACTGTCATCTTTATAAACATGGAAATATCTACACATCCATCTGCATAAACATGGAAATATCTACACTGCCATCTGTATATACCTAGAAATATCTACACTGCCATCTGTATAAACATGGAAATATCTACACGGCTATCTCTATAAACATGGAAATGTCTACACGGCTATCTGTATAAACATGGAAATATCTCCACCGCTATCTGTAGAAACATGGAAATATCTACATCGCTATCTGTATAAACATGGAAATATCTCCACCGCTATCTCTATAAAGATGGAAATATCTACACCGCTATCTTTATAAACATGGAAATATCTGCACCGCTATCTGTATAAACATGGAAATATCTATAACATTAGCTGTGTAAACATGGAAATACCTACACAGCTATCTGTGTAAACATGGAAATATGTACACAGTTCTCTGTGTAAAGATGGAAATATCTACACCACAATCTGTGCAAATATGGAAATATCTACACCGCTATCTTAGTAAACATGGAAATATCTACACTGCTATCTGTATAAACATGGAAATATCAACACCGCTATCTGTATAAACATGGAAATGTCAACACCACGATCTGTATAAACATGGAAATATCTACACCGCAGTCTGTGCAAAGATGGAAATATCTACAATGCTATCTCATTAAACATGGAAATATCGACACCGCCATCTGTACACACATGGAAATACCTACACAGTCATCTGTATAAACATGGAAATATCTACACCACTATCTGTATAAACATGGAAATATCTACACTGCCATCTGTATAAACATGGAATTACCTACACAGACATCTCTATAACCATTGAAATATCTACACCGCTATCTGTATAAACATGGAAGTAGCCACACCGCTATCAGTATAAACATGGAAATATCTACACCGCTATCTGTATAAACATGAAAATATCTACACCGCTATGTGAATAAACATGGAAATACCTACACCGCTATCAGTATAAACATGGAAATATTGACACCGCTATCTGTATAAATATGGAAATATCTACACCACTATCTCTATAAAGATGGAAATATCTACACCGTTATCTGTATAAACAAAGAAATATCTCCACCGCTGTCTGTATGAACATGGAAACATCTACACCGCTAGCTGTGTAAACATGGAATTATCTGCAGCGTTATCTGTATAAACATGGAAATATCTACACCACAGTCTGTGCAAAGATGGAAATATCTACAATGCTATCTCAAAAAACATGGAAATATTGACACCGCCATTTGTACACACATGGAAATACCTACACAGTCAACTGTATAAACATGGAAATATCTACACCACTATCTGTATATACATGGAAATACCAACAATGCCAACTGTATAAACATGGAATTATCTACACAGACATCTCTATAACCATTGAAATATCTACACCGCTATCTGTATAAACATGGAAGTAGCCACACCGCTATCTGTATAAACATGGAAATATCTACACCGCCATCTGTGAAAACATGGAAATATCTACACTGTCATCTTTATAAACATGGAAATATCTACACGTCCATCTGTATAAACATGGAAATATCTACGCTGCCATCTGTACATACCTGGAAATATCTACACTGCCATCTGTATAAACATGGAAATATCTACACCGTTATCTCTTTAAACATGGAAATGTCTACACGGCTATCTGTATAAACATGGAAATATCTCCACCGCTATCTGTAGAAACATGGAAATATCTACATCGCTATCTGTATAAACATGGAAATATCTCCACCGCTATCTCTATAAAGATGGAAATATCTACACCGCTATCTTTATAAACTTGGAAATATCTACACAGCTATCTGTATAAACATGGAAATATCTATAACACTATCTGTGTAAGCATGGAAATATCTACACAGCTATCTGTGTAAACATGGAAATATGTACACAGGTCTCTTTGTAAAGATGGAAATATCTACACCACAATCTGTGCAAATATGGAAATATCTACACCGCTATCTCAGTAAACATGGAAATATCAACACCGCTATCTGTATAAACATGGAAATGTCTACACCACGATCTGTATAAACATGGAAATATCTACACCGCTATATGTATAAACATGGAAATATCTACACCGCTATCTGTATAAACATGGAAATATCTACACCACGACATGTATAAACATGGAAATATCTACACCGCCATGGGAATAAACATGGAAATATCTACACCGCTATCAGTAAAAACATGGAAATATCGACACCGCTATCTGTATAAATATGGAAATATCTTCACCACTATCTCTAAAAACATGGAAATATCTACACCGTTATCTGTATAAACAAAGAAATATCTCCACCGCTGTCTGTATGAACATGGAAACATCTACACCGCTAGCTGTATAAACATGGAATTATCTGCAGCGTTATCTGTATAAACATGGAAATATCTACACCGCAGTCTGTGCAAAGATGGAAATATCTACAATGCTATCTCAATAAACATGGAAATATCGACACCGCCATCTGTACACACATGGAAATACCTACAAAGTCATCTGTATAAACATGGAAATATCTACACCACTATCTGTATAAACATGGAAATACCTACACTGCCATCTGTATAAACATGGAATTATCTACACAGACATCTCTATAACCATTGAAATATCTACACCGCTATCTGTATAAACATGGAAGTAGCCACACCGCTATCTGTATAAACATGGAAATATCTACACCGCCATCTGTGAAAACATGGAAATATCTACACTGTCATCTTTATAAACATGGAAATATCTACACGTCCATCTGTATAAACATGGAAATATCTACACCGCTATCTCTATAAACATGGAAATGTCTACACGGCTATCTGTATAAACATGGAAATATCTCCACCGCTATCTGTAGAAACATGGAAATATCTACATCGCTATCTGTATAAACATGGAAATATCTCCACCGCTATCTCTATAAAGATGGAAATATCTACACCGCTATCTTTATAAACATGGAAATATCTACACCGCTATCTGTATAAACATGGAAATATCTATAACACTATCTGTGTAAACATGGAAATACCTACACAGCTATCTGTGTAGACATGGAAATATGTACACAGGTCTATGTGTAAAGATGGAAATATCTACACCGCAATCTGTGCAAATATGGAAATATCTACACCGCTATCTCAGTAAACATGGAAATATCTACACCGCTATCTGTATAAACATGGAAATACCAACATCGCTATCTGTATAAACATGGAAATGTCTACCCCACGATCTGTATAAACATGGAAATATCTACACCGCTATATGTATAAACATGGAAATATCTACACCGCTATCAGTATATACATGGAAATATCTACACCGCTATCTGTATAAACATGGAAATATCTACACCACGACATGTATAAACATGGAAATATCTACACCGCCATGTGAATATACATGGAAATATCCACACCGCTATCTGTATAAATATGGAAATATCTACACCACTGTCTCTATAAACATGGAAATATCTACACCGTTATCTGTATAAACAAAGAAATATCTCCACCGCTGTCTGTATGAACATGGAAACATCTACACCGCTAGCTGTATAAACATGGAATTATCTGCAGCGTTATCTGTATAAACATGGAAATATCTACACCAATATCTGTATAAACATGGAAATATCTACACTGCCATCTGTATAAACATGGAATTACCTACACAGACATCTCTATAATCATTGAAATATCTACACCGCTATCTGTACAAACATGGAAGTAGCCACACCGCTATCAGTATAAACATGGAAATATCTATAACACTATCTGTGTAAACATGGAAATATCTACACAGCTATCTGTGTAAACATGGAAATATGTACACAGGTCTCTGTGTAAAGATTGAAATACCTACACCGCAATCTGTGCAAATATGGAAATATCTACACCACTATCTCAGTAAACATGGTAATATCTACACCGCTATCTGTAAATCATGGAAATATCAACACCGCTATCTGTATAAACATGGAAATGTCTACACCACGATCTGTATAAACATGGAAATATCTACACCGCTATATGTATAAACATGGAAATACCTACACCGCTATTAGTATAAACATGGAAATATCTACACCGCTATCTGTATAAACATGGAAATATCTACACCACGACATGTATAAACATGGAAATATCTACACAGCCATGTGAATAAACATGGAAATATCTACACAGCTATCAGTAAAAACATGGAAATATCGACACCGCTATCTGTATAAATATGGAAATATCTACACCACTATTTCTATAAACATGGAAATATCTACACCGTTATCTGTATAAACAAAGAAATATCTCCACCGCTGTCTGTATGAACATGGAAACATCTACACCGCTAGCTGTATAAACATGGAATTATCTGCAGCGTTATCTGTATAAACATGGAAATATCTACACCGCAGTCTGTGCAAAGATGGAAATATCTACAATGCTATCTCAATAAACATGGAAATATCGACACCGCCATCTGTACACACATGGAAATACCTACACAGTCATCTGAATAAACATGGAAATATCTACACCACTATCTTTATAAACATGGAAATATCTACACTGCCTTCTGTATAAACATGGAATTACCTACACTGACATCTCTATAATCATTGAAATATCTACACCGCTATCTGTATAAACATGGAAGTAGCCACACCGCTATCAGTATATACATGGAAATATCTACACCGCTATCTGTATAAACATGGAAATATCAACACCACGACGTGTATAAACAAGGAAATATCTACACCGCTATGTGAATAAACATGGAAATATCTACACAGCTATCAGTATAAACATGGAAATATTGACACCGCTATCTGTATAAATATGGAAATATCTACACCACTATCTCTATAACCATTGAAATATCTACACCGCTATCTGTATAAACATGGAAGTAGCCACACCGCTATCTGTATAAACATGGAAATATCTACACCGCCATCTGTGAAAACATGGAAATATCTGCACTGTCATCTTTATAAACATGGAAATATCTACACGTCCATCTGTATAAACATGGAAATATCTACACTGCCATCTGTATATACCTGGAAATATCTACACTGCCATCTGTATAAACATGGAAATATCTACAGCACTATCTCTATAAACATGGAAATGTCTACACGGCTATCTGTATAAACATGGAAATATCTCCACCGCTATCTGTAGAAACATGGAAATATCTACATCGCTATCTGTATAAACAAGGAAATATCTCCACCGTTATCTCTATAAAGATGGAAATATCTACACCGCTATCTTTATAAACATGGAAATATCTACACCGCTATCAGTATAAACATGGAAATATCTATAACACTATTTGTGTAAACATGGAAATATCTACACAGCTATCTGTGTAAACATGGAAATATGTACACAGGTCTCTGTGTAAAGATGGAAATACCTACACCGCAATCTGTGCAAATATGGAAATATCTACACCACTATCTCAGTAAACATGGTAATATCTACACCGCTATCTGTAAATCATGGAAATATCCACACCGCTATATGTATAAACATGGAAATGTCTACACCACGATCTGTATAAACATGGAAATATCTACACCGCTATATGTATAAACATGGAAATATCTACACAGCTATCAGTATAAACATGGAAATATCTACACCGCTATCTGTATAAACATGGAAATATCTACACCACGACATGTATAAACATGGAAATATCTACACCGCCATGTGAATAAACATGGAAATATCTACACAGCTATCAGTAAAAACATGGTAATATCGACACCGCTATCAGTATAAATATGGAAATATCTACACCACTATTTCTATAAACATGGAAATATCTACACCGTTATCTGTATAAACAAAGAAATATCTCCACCGCTGTCTGTATGAACATGGAAACATCTACACCGCTAGCTGTATAAACATGGAATTATCTGCAGCGTTATCTGTATAAACATGGAAATATCTACACCGCAGTCTGTGCAAAGATGGAAATATCTACAATGCTATCCCAATAAACATGGAAATATCGACACAGCCATCTGTACACACATGGAAATACCTACACAGTCATCTGTGTAAACATGGAAATATCTACACCACTATCTTTATAAACATGGAAATATCTACACTGCCATCTGTATAAACATGGAATTACCTACACAGACATCTCTATAATCATTGAAATATCTACACCGCTATCTGTATAAACATGGAAGTAGCCACACTGCTATCAGTATATACATGGAAATATCTACACCGCTATCTGTATAAACATGGAAATATCAACACCACGACGTGTATAAACAAGGAAATATCTACACCGCTATGTGAATAAACATGGAAATATCTACAAGGCTATCAGTATAAACATGGAAATATTGACACGGCTATCTGTATAAATATGGAAATATCTACACCACTATCCATATAAAGATGGAAATATCTACACCGTTATCTGTATAAACAAAGAAATATCTCCACCGCTGTCTGTATGAACATGGAAACATCTACACCGCTAGCTGTATAAACATGGAATTATCTGCAGCGTTATCTGTATAAACATGGAAATATCTACACCACGACATGTATAAACATGGAAATATCTACACCGCTGTGTGAATAAACATGGAAATATCTAAACAGCTATCAGTATAAATATGGAAATATTGACACCGCTATCTGTATAAATATGGAAATATCTACACCACTATCTCTATAAACATGGAAATATCTACACCGTTATCTGTATAAACAAAGAAATATCTCCACCGCTGTCTGTATGAACATGGAAACATCCACACCGCTAGCTGTATAAACATGGAATTTTCTGCAGCGTTATCTGTATAAACATGGAAATCTCTACACCGCAGTCTGTGCAAAGATGGAAATATCTACAATGCTATCTCAATAAACATGGAAATATCGACACCACCATCTGTACACACATGGAAATACCTACACAGTCATCTGTATAAACATGGAAATATCTACACCACTATCTGTATAAACATGGAAATACCTACACTGCCATCTGTATAAACATGGAATTATCTACACAGACATCTCTATAACCATTGAAATATCTGCACCGCTATCTGTATAAACATGGAAGTAGCCACACCGCTATCTGTATAAACATGGAAATATCTACACCGCCATCTGTGAAAACATGGAAATATCTACACTGTCATCTTTCTAAACATGGAAATATCTACACGTCCATCTGTATAAACATGGAAATATCTACACTGCCATCTGTATATACCTGGAAATATCTACACTGCCATCTGTATAAACATGGAAATATCTACAGCGCTATCTCAAGAAACATGGAAATGTCTACACGGCTATCTGTATAAACATGGAAATATCTCCACCGCTATCTGTAGAAACATGGAAATATCTACATCGCTATCTGTATAAACATGGAAATATCTCCACCGTTATCTCTATAAAGATGGAAATATCTACACCGCTATCTTTATAAACATGGAAATATCTACACCGCTAGCAGTATAAACATGGAAATATCTATAACACTATCTGTGTAAACATGGAAATATCTACACAGCTATCTGTGTAAACATGGAAATATGTACACAGGTCTCTGTGTAAAGATGGAAATACCTACACCGCAATCTGTGCAAATATGGAAATATCTACACCACTTTTCAGTAAACATGGTAATATCTACACCGCTATCTGTAAATCATGGAAATATCAACACCGCTATCTGTATAAACATGGAAATGTCTACACCACGATCTGTATAAACATGGAAATATCTACACCGCTATATGTATAAACATGGAAATATCTACACCGCTATCAGTATAAACATGGAAATATCTACACCGCTATCTGTATAAACATGGAAATATCTACACCACGACATGTATAAACATGGAAATATCTACACCGCCATGTGAATAAACATGGAAATATCTACACAGCTATCAGTAAAAACATGGAAATATCGACACCGCTATCAGTATAAATATGGAAATATCTACACCACTATTTCTATAAACATGGAAATATCTACAACGTTATCTGTATAAACAAAGAAATATCTCCACCGCTGTCTGTATGAACATGGAAACATCTACACCGCTAGCTGTATAAACATGGAATTATCTGCAGCGTTATCTGTATAAACATGGAATTATCTACACCGCAGTCTGTGCAAAGATGGAAATATCTACAATGCTATCTCAATAAACATGGAAATATCGACACCGCCATCTGTACACACATGGAAATACCTACACAGTCATCTGTATAAACATGGAAATATCTACACCACTACCTTTATAAACATGGAAATATCTACACTGCCATCTGTATAAACATGGAATTACCTACACAGACATCTCTATAATCATTGAAATATCTACACCACTATCTGTATAAACATGGAAGTAGCCACACCGCTATCAGTATATACATGGAAATATCTACACCGCTATCTGTATAAACATGGAAATATCAACACCACGACGTGTATAAACAAGGAAATATCTACACCGCTATGTGAATAAACATGGAAATATCTACACAGCTATCAGTATAAACTTGGAAATATTGACACCGCTATCTGTATAAATATGGAAATATCTACACCACTATCTCTATAAACATGGAAATATCTTCACCGTTATCTGTATAAACAAAGAAATATCTCCACCGCTGTCTGTATGAACGTGGAAACATCTACACCGCTATCGGTATAAACATGGAATTATCTGCAGCGTTATCTGTATAAACATGGAAATATCTACACCGCAGTCTGTGCAAAGATGGAAATATCTACAATGCTATCTCAATAAACAAGGAAATATCGACACCGCCATCTGTACACACATGGAAATACCTACACAGTCATCTGTATAAACATGGAAGTATCAACACCACTATCTGTATAAACATGGAAATACCTTCATTGCCATCTGTATAAACATGGAATTATCTACACAGACATCTCTATAACCATTGAAATATCTACACCGCTATCTGTATAAACATGGAAGTAGCCACACCGCTATCTGTATAAACATGGAATTATCTACACCGCAGTCTGTGCAAAGATGGAAATATCTACAATGCTATCTCAATAAACATGGAAATATCGACACCGCCATCTGTACACAAATGGAAATACCTACACAGTCATCTGTATAAACATGGAAATATCTACACCACTATCTGTATAATCATGGAAACACCTTCATTGCCATCTGTATAAACACGGAATTATCTACACAGACATCTCTATAACCATTGAAATATCTACACCGCTATCTGTATAAACATGGAAGTAGCCACACCGCTATCTGTATGAACATGGAAATATCTACACCGCCATCTGTGAAAACATGGAAATATCTACACTGTCATCTTTATAAACATGGAAATATCTACACGTCCATCTGTATAAACATGGAAATATCTACACTGCCATCTGTATATACCTGGAAATATCTACCCTGCCATCTGTATAAACATGGAAATATCTACACCGCTATCTCTATAAACATGTAAATGTCTACACGGCTATCTGTATAAACATGGAAATATCTCCACCGCTATCTGTAGAAACATGGAAATATCTACATCGCAATCTGTATAAACATGGAAATATCTCCACCGCTATCTCTATAAAGATGGAAATATCTACACTGCTATCTTTATAAACATGGAAATATCTACACCGCTATCTGTATAAACATGGAAATATCTATAACACTATCTGTGTAAACATGGAAATATCTACACAGCTATCTGAGTAAAATGGAAATTTGTACACAGGTCTCTGTGTAAAGATGGAAATACCTACAACGCAATCTGTGGAAATATGGAAATATCTACACCGCTATCTGTATAAACATGGAAGTAGCCACACCGCTATCTGTATAAACATGGGAATATCTACACCGCTATCTGTATAAACATGGAAATATCTACACCACGACGTGTATAAACATGGAAATATCTACACCGCTATGTGAATAAACATGGAAATATCTACACCGCTATCAGTATAAACATGAAAATATTGACACCGCTATCTGTATAAATATGGAAATATCTACACCACTATCTCTATAAACATGGAAATATCTACACCGTTATCTGTATAAACAAAGAAATATCTCCACCGCTGTCTGTATGAACATGGAAACATCTACACCGCTGGCTGTATAAACATGGAATTATCTGCAGCGTTATCTGTATAAACATGGAAATATCTACACCGCAGTCTGTGCAAAGATGGAAATATCTATAATGCTATCTCAATAAACATGGAAATATCGACACCGCCATCTGTACACACATGGAAATACCTACACAGTCATCTGTATAAACATGGAAATATCTACACCACCATCTGTATAAACATGGAAATAACTACACTGCCATCTGTATAAACATGGAATTATCTACATAGACATCTCTATAACCATTGAAATATCTACACCGCTATCTGTATAAACATGGAAGTAGCCACACCGCTATCTGTATAAACATGGAAATATCTACATCGCCATCTCTATAAACATGGAAATGTCTACACGGCTATCTGTATAAACATGGAAATATCTCCACCGCTATCTGTAGAAACATGGAAATATCTACATTGCTATCTGTATAAACATGGAAATATCTCCACCGCTATCTCTATAAAGATGGAAATATCTACACCGCTATCTTTATAAACATGGAAATATCTACACCGCTATCTGTATAAACATGGAAATATCTATAACACTATCTGTGTAAACATGGAAATACCTACACAGCTATCTGTGTAAACATGGAAATATGTACACAGGTCTCTGTGTAAAGATGGAAATATCTACACCGCAATCTGTGCAAAGTTGGAAATATCTACACCGCTATCTCAGTAAACATGGAAATATCTACACCGCTATCTGTATAAACATGGAAATACCAACACCGCTATCTGTATAAACATGGAAATGTCTACCCCACGATCTGTATAAACATGGAAATATCTACACCGCTATATGTATAAACATGGAAATATCTACACCGCTATCAGTATAAACATGGAAATATCTACACCGCTATCTGTATAAACATGGAAATATCTACACCACGACATGTATAAACATGGAAATATCTACACCGCCATGTGAATATACATGGAAATATCCACACCGCTATCGGTATAAATATGGAAATATCTACACCACTATCTCTATAAACATGGAAATATCTACTCCGTTATCTGTATAAACAAAGAAATATCTCCACCGCTGTCTGTATGAACATGGAAACATCTACACCGCTAGCTGTATAAACATGGAATTATCTGCAGCGTTATCTGTATAAACATGGAAATATCTACACCGCAGTCTGTGCAAAGATGGAAATATCTACAATGATATCTCAATAAACATGGAAATATCGACACCGCCATGTGTACACACATAGAAATAGCTACACAGTCATCTGTATAAACATGGAAATATCTACACCACTATCTGTATAAACATGGAAATATCTACACTGCCATCTGTAAACATGAAATTACCTACACAGACATCTCTATAATCATTGAAATATCTACACCGCTATCTGTATAAACATGGAAGTAGCCACACCGCTATCAGTATAAACATGGAAATATCTACTCCCCTATCTGTATAAACATGGAAATATCTACACCACGACGTGTATAAACATGGAAATATCTACACCGCTATCAGTATAAACATGGAAATATTGACACCGCTGTCTGTATAAATATGGAAATATCTACACCACTATCTCTATAAACATGGAAATATCTACACCGTTATCTGTATAAACAAAGAAATATCTCCACCGCTGTCTGTATGAACTTGGAAACATCTACATCGCTAGCTTTATAAACATGGAATTATCTGCAGCGTTATCTGTATAAACATGGAAATATCTACACCGCAGTCTGTGCAAAGATGGAAATATCTACAATGCTATCTCAATAAACATGGAAATATCGAAACCGCCATCTGTACACACATGGAAATACCTACACAGTCATCTGTATAAACATGGAAATATCTACACCACCATCTGTATAAACATGGAAATAACTACACTGCCATCTGTATAAACATGGAATTATCTACACAGACATCTCTATAACCATTGAAATATCTACACCGCTATCTGTATAAACATGGAAGTAGCCACACCGCTATCTGTATAAACATGGAAATATCTACACCGCCATCTGTGAAAACATGGAAATATCTTCACTGTCATCTTTATAAACCTGGAAATATCTACACGTCCATCTCTATAAACATGGAAATATCTACACTGCCATCTGTATATACCTGGAAATACCTACACTGCCATCTGTATAAACATGGAAATATCTACACCGCTATCTCTATAAACATGGAAATGTCTACACGGCTATCTGTATAAACATGGAAATATCTCCACCGCTATCTGTAGAAACATGGAAATATCTACATCGCTATCTGTATAAACATGGAAATATCTCCACCGCTATCTCTATAAATATGGAAATATCTACACCGCTATCTTTATAAACATGGAAATATCTACACCGCTATCTGTATAAACATGGAAATATCTATAACACTATCTGTGTAAACATGGAAATACCTACACAGCTATCTGTGTAAACATGGAAATATGTACACAGGTCTCTGTGTAAAGATGGAAATATCTACAACGCAATCTGTGCAAATATGGAAATATCAACACCGCTATCTCAGTAAACATGGAAATATCTACACCGCTATCTGTATAAACATGGAAATACCAACATCGCTATCTGTATAAACATGGAAATGTCTACCCCACGATCTGTATAAACATGGAAATATCTACACCGCTATATGTATAAACATGGAAATATCTACACCGCTATCAGTATATACATGGAAATATCTACAACGCTATCTGTATAAACATGGAAATATCTACACCACGACATGTATAAACATGGAAATATCTACATCGCCATGTGAATATACATGGAAATATCCACACCGCTATCTGTATAAATATGGAAATATCTACACCACTGTCTCTATAAACATGGAAATATCTACACCGTTATCTGTATAAACAAAGAAATATCTCCACCGCTGTCTGTATGAACATGGAAACATCTACACCGCTAGCTGTATAAACATGGAATTATCTGCAGCGTTATCTGTATAAACATGGAAATATCTACACCACTATCTGTATAAACATGGAAATATCTACACTGCCATCTGTATAAACATGGAATTATCTACACAGACATCTCTATAATCATTGAAATATCTACACCGCTATCTGTACAAACATGGAAGTAGCCACACCGCTATCAGTATAAACATGGAAATATCTATAACACTATCTGTGTAAACATGGAAATATCTACACAGCTATCTGTGTAAACATGGAAATATGTACACAGGTCTCTGTGTAAAGATGGAAATACCTACACCGCAATCTGTGCAAATATGGAAATATCTACACCACTATCTCAGTAAACATGGTAATATCTACACCGCTATCTGTAAATCATGGAAATATCAACACCGCTATCTGTATAAACATGGAAATGTCTACACCACGATCTGTATAAACATGGAAATATCTACACCGCTATCTGTATAAACATGGAAATACCTACACCGCTATTAGTATAAACATGGAAATATCTACACCGCTATCTGTATAAACATGGAAATATCTACACCACGACATGTATAAACATGGAAATATCTACACAGCCATGTGAATAAACATGGAAATATCTTCACAGCTATCAGTAAAAACATGGAAATATCGACACCGCTATCTGTATAAATATGGAAATATCTACACCACTATTTCTGTAAACATGGAAATATCTACACCGTTATCTGTATAAACAAAGAAATATCTCCACCGCTGTCTGTATGAACATGGAAACATCTACACCGCTAGCTGTATAAACATGGAATTATCTGCAGCGTTATCTGTATAAACATGGAAATATCTACACCGCAGTCTGTGCAAAGATGGAAATATCTACAATGCTATCTCAATAAACATGGAAATATCGACACCGCCATCTGTACACACATGGAAATACCTACACAGTCATCTGTATAAACATGGAAATATCTACACCACTATCTTTATAAACATGGAAATATCTACACTGCCATCTGTATAAACATGGAATTACCTACACTGACATCTCTATAATCATTGAAATATCTACACCGCTATCTGTATAAACATGGAAGTAGCCACACCGCTATCAGTATATACATGGAAATATCTACACCGCTATCTGTATAAACATGGAAATATCAACACCACGACGTGTATAAACAAGGAAATATCTACACCGCTATGTGAATAAACATGGAAATATCTACACAGCTATCAGTATAAACATGGAAATATTGACACCGCTATCTGTATAAATATGGAAATATCTACACCACTATCTCTATAACCATTGAAATATCTACACCGCTATCTGTATAAACATGGAAGTAGCCACAACGCTATCTGTATAAACATGGAAATATCTACACCGCCATCTGTGAAAACATGGAAATATCTACACTGTCATCTTTATAAACATGGAAATATCTACACGTCCATCTGTATAAACATGGAAATATCTACACTGCCATCTGTATATACCTGGAAATATCTACACTGCCATCTGTATAAACATGGAAATATCTACAGCGCTATCTCTATAAACATGGAAATGTCTACACGGCTATCTGTATAAACATGGAAATATCTCCACCGCTATCTGTAGAAACATGGAAATATCTACATCGCTATCTGTATAAACATGGAAATATCTCCACCGTTATCTCTATAAAGATGGAAATATCTACACCGCTATCTTTATAAACATGGAAATATCTACACCGCTATCAGTATAAACATGGAAATATCTATAACACTATCTGTGTAAACATGGAAATATCTACACAGCTATCTGTGTAAACATGGAAATATGTACACAGGTCTCTGTGTAAAGATGGAAATACCTACACCGCAATCTGTGCAAATATGGAAATATATACACCACTATCTCAGTAAACATGGTAATATCTACACCGCTATCTGTAAATCATGGAAATATCAACACCGCTATATGTATAAACATGGAAATGTCTACACCACGATCTGTATAAACATGGAAATATCTACACCGCTATATGTATAAACATGGAAATATCTACACAGCTATCAGTATAAACATGGAAATATCTACACCGCTATCTGTATAAACATGGAAATATCTACACCACGACATGTATAAACATGGAAATATCTACACCGCCATGTGAATAAACATGGAAATATCTACACAGCTATCAGTAAAAACATGGTAATATCGACAACGCTATCAGTATAAATATGGAAATATCTACACCACTATTTCTATAAACATGGAAATATCTACACCGTTATCTGTATAAACAAAGAAATATCTCCACCGCTGTCTGTATGAACATGGAAACATCTACACCGCTAGCTGTATAAACATGGAATTATCTGCAGCGTTATCTGTATAAACATGGAAATATCTACACCGCAGTCTGTGCAAAGATGGAAATATCTACAATGCTATCCCAATAAACATGGAAATATCGACACCGCCATCTGTACACACATGGAAATACCTACACAGTCATCTGTATAAACATGGAAATATCTACACCACTATCTTTATAAACATGGAAATATCTACACTGCCATCTGTATAAACATGGAATTACCTACACAGACATCTCTATAATCATTGAAATATCTACACCGCTATCTGTATAAACATGGAAGTAGCCACACCGCTATCAGTATATACATGGAAATATCTACACCGCTATCTGTATAAACATGGAAATATCAACACCACGACGTGTATAAACAAGGAAATATCTACACCGCTATGTGAATAAACATGGAAATATCTACATAGCTATCAGTATAAACATGGAAATATTGACACCGCTATCTGTATAAATATGGAAATATCTACACCACTATCTCTATAAACATGGAAATATCTACACCGTTATCTGTATAAACAAAGAAATATCTCCACCGCTGTCTGTATGAACATGGAAACATCTACACCGCTAGCTGTATAAACATGGAATTATCTGCAGCGTTATCTGTATAAACATGGAAATATCTACACCACGACATGTATAAACATGGAAATATCTACTCCGCTGTGTGAATAAACATGGAAATATCTAAACAGCTATCAGTATAAATATGGAAATATTGACACCGCTATCTGTATAAATATGGAAATATCTACACCACTATCTCTATAAACATGGAAATATCTACACCGTTATCTGTATAAACAAAGAAATATCTCCACCGCTGTCTGTATGAACATGGAAACATCCACACCGCTAGCTGTATAAACATGGAATTATCTGCAGCGTTATCTGTATAAACATGGAAATATCTACACCGCAGTATGTGCAAAGATGGAAATATCTACAATGCTATCTCAATAAACATGGAAATATCGACACCACCATCTGTACACACATGGAAATACCTACACAGTCATCTGTATAAACATGGAAATATCTACACCACTATCTGTATAAACATGGAAATACCTACATTGCCATCTGCATAAACATGGAATTATCTACACAGACATCTCTATAACCATTGAAATATCTACACCGCTATCTGTATAAACATGGAAGTAGCCACACCGCTATCTGTATAAACATGGAAAGATCTACACCGCCATCTGTGAAAACATGGAAATATCTACACTGTCATCGTTATAAACATGGAAATATCTACACGTCCATCTGTATAAACATGGAAATATCTACACTGCCATCTGTATATACCTGGAAATATCTACACTGCCATCTGTATAAACATGGAAATATCTACAGCGCTATCTCAAGAAACATGGAAATGTCTACACGGCTATCTGTATAAACATGGAAATATCTCCACCGCTATCTGTAGAAACATGGAAATATCTACATCGCTATCTGTATAAACATGGAAATATCTCCACCGTTATCTCTATAAAGATGGAAATATCTACACCGCTATCTTTATAAACATGGAAATATCTACACCGCTATCAGTATAAACATGGAAATATCTATAACACTATCTGTGTAAACATGGAAATATCTACACAGCTATCTGTGTAAACATGGAAATATGCACACAGGTCTCTGTGTAAAGACGGAAATACCTACACCGCAATCTGTGCAAATATGGAAATATCTACACCACTTTTCAGTAAACATGGTAATATCTACACCGCTATCTGTAAATCATGGAAATATCAACACCGCTATCTGTATAAACATGGAAATGTCTACACCATGATCTGTATAAACATGGAAATATCTAAACCGCTATATGTATAAACATGGAAATATCTACACCGCTATCAGTATAAATATGGAAATATCTACACTGCTATCTGTATAAACATGGAAATATCTACACCACGACATGTATAAACATGGAAATATCTACACCGCCATGTGAATAAACATGGAAATATCTACACAGCTATCAGTAAAAACATGGAAATATCGACACCGCTATCTGTATAAATATGGAAATATCTACACCACTATCTGTATAAACATGGAAATACCTACACTGCCCTCTGAATAAACATGGAATTATCTACACTGACATCTATATAACCATTGAAATATCTACACCGCTATCTGTATAAACATGGAAGTAGCCACACCGCTATCTGTATAAACATGGAAATATCTACACCGCTATCTGTGAAAACATGGAAATATCTACACTGTCATCTTTATAAACATGGAAATATCTACACGTCCATCTGCATAAACATGGAAATATCTACACGGCCATCTGTATATACCTAGAAATATCTACACTGCCATCTGTGTAAACATGGAAATATCTACACCGTTATCTCTATAAACATGGAAATGTCTACACGGCTATCTGTGTAAACATGGAAATATCTCCACCGCTATCTGTAGAAACATGGAAATATCTACATCGCTATCTGTATAAACATGGAAATATCTCCACCGCTATCTCAATAAAGATGGAAATATCTACACCGCTATCTTTATAAACATGGAAATATCTGCACCGCTATCTGTATAAACATGGAAATATCTTTAACATTATCTGTGTAAACATGTAAATATCTACAAAGCTATCTGTGTAAACATGGAAATATGTACACAGGTCTCTGTGTAAAGATGGAAATATCTACACCACAATCTGTGCAAATATGGAAATATCTACACCGCTATCTTAGTAAACATCGAAATATCTACACCGCTATCTGTAAAAACATGGAAATATCAACACCGCTATCTGTATAAACATGGAAATGTCTACAACACGATCTGTATAAACATGGAAATATCTACACCGCTATATGTATAAACATGGAAATATCTACACAGCTATCAGTATAAACATGGAAATATCTACACCGCTATCTGTATAAACATGGAAATATCTACACCACGACATGTATAAACATGGAAATATCTACACCGCCATGTGAATAAACATGGAAATATGTACACCGCTATCAGTAAAAACATGGAAATAGCGACACCGCTATCTGTATAAATATGGAAATATCTACACCACTATCTCTATAAACATGGAAATATCTACACTGCCATCTGTATAAACATGGAATTACCTACACAGACATCTCTGTAATCATTGAAATATTTACACCGCTATCTGTATAAACATGGAAGTAGCCACACCGCCATCAGTATAAACATGGAAATATCTACACTGCTATCTGTATAAACATGGAAATATCTACACCACGACATGTATAAACATGGAAATATCTACACCGCTGTGTGAATAAACATGGAAATATCTAAACCGCTATCAGTATATATATGGAAATATTGACACCGCTATCTGTATAAATATGGAAATATCTACACCACTATATCTATAAACATGGAAATATCTACACCGTTATCTGTATAAACAAAGAAATATCTCCACCGCTGTCTGTATGAACATGGAAACATCTACACTGCTACCTGTATAAACATGGAATTATCTGCAGCGTTATCTGTATAAACTTGGAAATATCTACACTGCAGTCTGTGCAAAGATGGAAATATCTACAATGCTGTCTCAATAAACATGGAAATATCGACACCGCCATCTGTACACACATGGAAATACCTACACAGTCATCTGTATAAACATGGAAATATCTACACCACTATCTGTATAAACATGGAAATACCTACACTGCACTCTGAATAAACATGGAATTATCTACACAGACATCTATATAACCATTGAAATATCTACACCGCTATCTGTATAAACATGGAAGTAGCCACACCGCTATCTGTATAAACATGGAAATATCTACACCGCTATCTATGAAAACATGGAAATATCTACACTGTCATCTTTATAAACAGGGAAATATCTACACGTCCATCTGCATAAACATGGAAATATCTACACGGCCATCTGTATATACCTAGAAATATCTACACTGCCATCTGTGTAAACATGGAAATATCTACACCGTTATCTCTATAAACATGGAAATGTCTACACGGCTATCTGTATAAACATGGAAATATCTCCACCGCTATCTGTAGAAACATGGAAATATCTACATCGCTATCTGTATAAACATGGAAATATCTCCACCGCTATCTCAATAAAGATGGAAATATCTACACCGCTATCTTTATAAACATGGAAATATCTGCACCGCTATCTGTATAAACATGGAAATATCTATAACATTATCTGTGTAAACATGGAAATACCTACACAGCTATCTGTGTAAACATGGAAATATGTACACAGGTCTCTGTGTAAAGATGGAAATATCTACAACGCAATCTGTGCAAATATGGAAATATCAACACCGCTATCTCAGTAAACATGGAAATATCTACACCACAATCTGTGCAAATATGGAAATATCTACACCGCTATCTTAGTAAACATCGAAATATCTACACCGCTATCTGTAAAAACATGGAAATATCAACAACGCTATCTGTATAAACATGGAAATGTCTACACCACGATCTGTATAAACATGGAAATATCTACACCGCTATATGTATAAACATGGAAATATCTACACCGCTATCAGTATAAACATGGAAATATCTAAACCGCTATCTCTATAAACATGGAAATATCTACACCACGGCATGTATAAACATGGAAATATATACACCGCCATGTGAATAAACATGGAAATATCTACACCGCTATCAGTAAAAACATGGAAATAGCGACACCGCTATCTGTATAAATATGGAAATATCTACACCACTATCTCTATAAACATGGAAATATCTACACCGTTATCTGTATAAACAAAGAAATATCTCCACCGCTGTCTGTATGAACATGGAAACATCTACACCGCTAGCTGTATAAACATGGAATTATCTGCAGCGTTATCTGTATAAACATGGAAATATCTACACCGCAGTCTGTGCAAAGATGGAAATATCTACAATGCTATCTCAATAAACATGGAAATATTGACACCGCCATCTGTACACACATGGAAATAACTACACAGTCATCTGTATAAACATGGAAATATCTACACCACTATCTGTATAAACATGGAAATACCTACACTGCCATCTGTATAAACATGGAATTATCTACACAGACATCTCTATAACCATTGAAATATCTACACCGCTATCTGTATAAACATGGAAATATCTACACCACGACATGTATAAACATGGAAATATCTCCACCGCTATCTGTAGAAGCATGGAAATATCTACATCGCTATCTGTATCAACATGGAAATATCTCCACCGTTATCTCTGTAAAGATGGAAATATCTACACCGCTATCTTTATAAACATCGAAATATCTACACCGCTATCTGTATAAACATGGAAATATCTATAACACTATCTGTGTAAACATGGAAATATCTACACAGCTATCTGTGTAAACATGGAAACATGTACACAGGTCTCTGTGTAAAGATGGAAATATCTACACCGCAATCTCTGCAAATATGGAAATATCTACACCGCTATCTGTATAAACATGGAAATATCAACACCGCTATCTGTATAAACATGGAAATGTCTACACCACGATCTATATAAACATGGAAATATCTACACCGCTATATGTATAAACATGGAAATATCTACACCGCTATCAGTATAAACATGGAAATATCTACACCGCTATCTGTATAAACATGGAAATATCTACACCACGACATGTGTAAACATGGAAATATCTACACCGCCATGTGAATAAACATGGAAATATCTACACCGCTATCAGTAAAAACATGGAAATAGCGACACCGCTATCTGTATAAATATGGAAATATCTACACCACTATCTCTATAAACATGGAAATATCTACACCGTTATCTGTATAAACAAGGAAATATCTCCACCGCTGTCTGTATGAACATGGAAACATCTACACCGCTAGCTGTATAAACATGGAATTATCTGCAGCGTTATCTGTATAAACATGGAAATATCTACACCGCAGTCTGTGCAAAGATGGAAATATCTACAATGCTATCTCAATAAACATGGAAATATCGACACCGCCATCTGTACACACGTGGAAATACCTACACAGTCATCTGTAGAAACATGGAAATATCTACACCACTATCTGTATAAACATGGAAATATCTACACTGCCATCTGTATAAACATGGAATTACCTACACAGACATCTCTATAATCATTGAAATATCTACACCGCTATCTGTATAAACATGGAAGTAGCCAAACCGCTATCAGTATAAACATGGAAATATCTACACCGCTATATGTATAAACATGGAAATATCTACACCACGACGTGTATAAACATGGAAATATCTACACCGCTATGTGAATAAACATGGAAATATCTACACCGCTATCAGTATAAACATGGAAATATTGACACCGCTATCTGTATAAATATGGAAATATCTACACCACTATCTCTATAAACATGGAAATATCTACACCGTTATCTGTATAAACAAAGAAATATCTCCACCGCTGTCTGTATGAACATGGAAACATCTACACCGCTAGCTGTATAAACATGGAATTATGTGTAGCGTTATCTGTATAAACATGGAAATATCTACACCGCAGTCTGTGCAAAGATGGAAATATCTACAATGCTATCTCAATAAACATGGAAATATTGACACCGCCATCTGTACACACATGGAAATACCTACACAGTCATCTGTATAAACATGGAAATATCTACACCACTATCTGTATAAACATGGAAATACCCACACTGCTATCTGTATAAACATGGAATTATCTACACAGACATCTCTATAACCATTGAAATATCTACACCGCTATCTGTATAAACATGGAAGTAACCACACCGGTATCTGTATAAACGTGGAAATATCTACACCGTCATCTGTGAAAACATGGAAATATGTACACTGTCATCTTCATAAACATGGAAATATCTACACGTCCATCTGTATAAACATGGAAATATCTACACTGCCATCTGTATATACGTGGAAATATCTACACTGCCATCTGTATAAACATGGAAATATCTACTCCGCTATCTCTATAAACATGGAAATGTCTACAAGGCTATCTGTATAAACATGGAAATATCTCCACCGCTATCTGTAGAAACATGGAAATATCTACATCGCTATCTGTATAAACATGGAAATATCTCCACCGCTATCTCTATAAAGATGGAAATATCTACACCGCTATCTTTATAAACATGGAAATATCTACACCGCTATCTGTATAAACATGGAAATATCTATAACACTATCTGTGTAAACATGGAAATATCTACACCGCTATCTGTGTAAACATGGAAATATATACACAGGTCTATGTGTAAAGATGGAAATACCTACACCGCAATCTGCGGAAATATGGAAATATCTACACCGCTATCTCAGTAAATATGGAAATATCTACACCGCAGTCTGTGCAAACATGGAAATATCTACAATGCTATCACAATAAACATGGAAATATGAACACCGCCATCTGTACACACATGGAAATACCTACACAGTCATCTGTATAAACATGGAAATATCTACACCACTATCTGTATAAACATGGAAATATCTACACTGCCATCTGTATAAACATTGAATTACCTACACAGACATCTCTATAATCATTGAAATATCTACACCGCTATCTGTATAAACATGGAAGTAGCCACACCGCTATCAGTATAAACATGGAATATCTACACAGCTATATGTATAAACATGGAAATATCTACACCACGACGTGTATAAACATGGACATATCTACACCGCTATGTGAATAAACATGGAAATATCTACACCGCTATCAGTATAAACATGGAAATATTGACACCGCTATCTGTATAAATATGGAAATATCTACACCACTATCTCTATAAACATGGAAATATCTACACCGTTATCTGTATAAACAAAGAAATATCTCCACCGCTGTCTGTATGAACATGGAAACATCTACACCGCTAGCTGTATAAACATGGAATTATCTGCAGCGTTATCTGTATAAACATGGAATTATCTACACCGCAGTCTGTGCAAAGATGGAAATATCTACAATGCTATCTCAATAAACATGGAAATATCGACACCGCCATCTGTACACACATGGAAATACCTACACAGTCATCTGTATAAACATGGAAATATCTACACCACTACCTTTATAAACATGGAAATATCTACACTGCCATCTGTATAAACATGGAATTACCTACACAGACATCTCTATAATCATTGAAATATCTACACCACTATCTGTATAAACATGGAAGTAGCCACACCGCTATCAGTATATACATGGAAATATCTACACCGCTATCTGTATAAACATGGAAATATCAACACCACGACGTGTATAAACAAGGAAATATCTACACCGCTATGTGAATAAACATGGAAATATCTACACAGCTATCAGTATAAACATGGAAATATTGACACCGCTATCTGTATAAATATGGAAATATCTACACCACTATCTCTATAAACATGGAAATATCTTCACCGTTATCTGTATAAACAAAGAAATATCTCCACCGCTGTCTGTATGAACGTGGAAATATCTACACCGCTATCTGTATAAACATGGAATTATCTGCAGCGTTATCTGTATAAACATGGAAATATCTACACAGCAGTCTGTGCAAAGATGGAAATATCTACAATGCTATCTCAATAAACATGGAAATATCGACACCGCCATCTGTACACACATGGAAATACCTACACAGTCATCTGTATAAACATGGAAATATCTACACCACTATCTGTATAAACATGGAAATACCTACACTGCCATCAGTATAAACATGGAATTATCTACACAGACATCTCTATAACCATTGAAATATCTACACCGCTATCTGTATAAACATGGAAGTAGCCACACCGCTATCTGTATAAACATGGAAATATCTTCACCGCCATCTGTGAAAACATGGAAATATCTACACTGTCATCTTTATAAACATGGAAATATCTACACGTCCATCTGCATAAACATGGAAATATCTACACTGCCATCTGTATATACCTGGAAATATCTACACTGCCATCTGTATAAACATGGAAATATCTACAGCGCTATCTCTATAAACATGGAAATATCTACACGGCTATCTGTATAAACATGGAAATAACTCCACTGCTATCTGTAGAAACATGGAAATATCTACATCGCTATCTGTATAAACATGGAAATATCTCCACCGTTATCTCTATAAAGTTGGAAATATCTACACCGCTATCTTTATAAACATGGAAATATCTACACCGATATCTGTATAAACATGGAAATATCTATAACAACATCTGTGTAAACATGGAAATATCTACACAGCTATCTGTGTAAACATGGAAATATGTACACAGGTCTCTGTGTAAAGATGGAAATACCTACACCGCAAACTGTGCAAATATGGAAATATCTACACCGCTAACTCAGTAAACATGGAAATATCTACACCGCTATCTGTAAAAACATGGAAATATCAACACCGCTGTCTGTATAAACATGGAAATGTCTACACCACGATCTGTATAAACATGAAAGTATCTACACTGCTATATGTATAAACATGGAAATATCTACACCACTATCTGTATAAACATGGAAATATCTACACTGCCATCTGTATAAACATGGAATTACCTACACAGATATCTCTATAATCATTGAAATATCCACACCGCTATCTGTATAAACATGGAAGTAGCCACACCTCTATCAGTATAAACATGGAAATATCTACAACGCTATCTGTATAAACATGGAAATATCTACACCACGACGTGTATAATCATGGAAATATCTACACCGCCATGTGTATAAACATGGAAATACCTACACCGCTATCAGTATAAACATGGAAATATTGACACCGCTATCTGTATAAATATGGAAATATCTACACCACTATCTCTATAAAGATGGAAATATCTACACCGTTATCTGTATAAACAAAGAAATATCTCCACCGCTGTCTGTATGAACATGGAAACATCTACACCGCTAGCTGTGTAAACATGGAATTATCTGCAGCGTTATCTGTATAAACATGGAAATATCTACACCACAGTCTGTGCAAAGATGGAAATATCTACAATGCTATCTCAAAAAACATGGAAATATTGACACCGCCATTTGTACACACATGGAAATACCTACACAGTCAACTGTATAAACATGGAAATATCTACACCACTATCTGTATATACATGGAAATACCAACAATGCCAACTGTATAAACATGGAATTATCTACACAGACATCTCTATAACCATTGAAATATCTACACCGCTATCTGTATAAACATGGAAGTAGCCACACCGCTATCTGTATAAACATGGAAATATCTACACCGCCATCTGTGAAAACATGGAAATATCTACACTGTCATCTTTATAAACATGGAAATATCTACACGTCCATCTGTATAAACATGGAAATATCTACGCTGCCATCTGTATATACCTGGAAATATCTACACTGCCATCTGTATAAACATGGAAATATCTACACCGTTAACTCTTTAAACATGGAAATGTCTACACGGCTATCTGTATAAACATGGAAATATCTCCACCGCTATCTGTAGAAACATGGAAATATCTACATCGCTATCTGTATAAACATGGAAATATCTCCACCGCTATCTCTATAAAGATGGAAATATCTACACCGCTATCTTTATAAACTTGGAAATATCTACACAGCTATCTGTATAAACATGGAAATATCTATAACACTATCTGTGTAAGCATGGAAATATCTACACAGCTATCTGTGTAAACATGGAAATATGTACACAGGTCTCTTTGTAAAGATGGAAATATCTACACCACAATCTGTGCAAATATGGAAATATCTACACCGCTATCTCAGTAAACATGGAAATATCTACACCGCTATCTGTAAAAACATGGAAATATCAACACCGCTATCTGTATAAACATGGAAATGTCTATACCACGATCTGTATAAACATGGAAATATCTACACCGCTATATGTATAAACATGGAAATATCTACACCGCTATCAGTATAAACATGGAAATATCTACACCGCTATCTGTATAAACATGGAAATATCTACACCACGACATGTATAAACATGGAAATATCTACACCGCCATGGGAATAAACATGGAAATATCTACACCGCTATCAGTAAAAACATGGAAATATCGACACCGCTATCTGTATAAATATGGAAATATCTTCACCACTATCTCTAAAAACATGGAAATATCTACACCGTTATCTGTATAAACAAAGAAATATCTCCACCGCTGTCTGTATGAACATGGAAACATCTACACCGCTAGTTGTATAAACATGGAATTATCTGCAGCGTTATCTGTATAAACATGGAAATATCTACACCGCAGTCTGTGCAAAGATGGAAATATCTACAATGCTATCTCAATAAACATGGAAATATCGACACCGCCATCTGTACACACATGGAAATACCTACAAAGTCATCTGTATAAACATGGAAATATCTACACCACTATCTGTATAAACATGGAAATACCTACACTGCCATCTGTATAAACATGGAATTATCTACACAGACATCTCTATAACCATTGAAATATCTACACCGCTATCTGTATAAACATGGAAGTAGCCACACCGCTATCTGTATAAACATGGAAATATCTACACCGCCATCTGTGAAAACATGGAAATATCTACACTGTCATCTTTATAAACATGGAAATATCTACACGTCCATCTGTATAAACATGGAAATTTCTACACTGCCATCTGTATATACCTGGAAATATCTACACTGTCATCTGTATAAACATGGAAATATGTACAGCACTATCTCTATAAACATGGAAATATCTACACGGCTATCTGTATAAACATGGAAATATCTCCACCGCTGTCTGTAGAAACATGGAAATATCTACATCGCTATCTGTATAAACATGGAAATATCTCCACCGTTATCTCTATAAAGATGGAAATATCTACACCGCTATCTTTATAAACATGGAAATATCTACACCGCTATCTGTATAAACATGGAAATATCTATAACACTATCTGTGTAAGCATGGAAATATCTACACAGCTATCTGTGTAAACATGGAAATATGTACACAGGTCTCCGTGTAAAGATGGAAATACCTACACCGCAATCTGTGCAAATATGGAAATATCTACACCGCTATCTCAGTAAACATGGAAATATCTACACCGCTATCTGTAAAAACATGGAAATATCAACACCGCTATCTGTATAAACATGGAATTACCTACACAGATATCTCTATAATCATTGAAATATCTACACCGCTATCTGTATAAACATGGAAGTAGCCACACCGCTATCAGTATAAACATGGAAATATCTACACCGCTATCTGTATAAACATGGAAATATCTACACCACGACATGTATAATCATGGAAATATCTACACCGCTATGTGAATAAACATGGAAATACCTACACCGCTATCAGTATAAACATGGAAATATTGACACCGTTATCTGTATAAATATGGAAATATCTACACCACTGTCTCTATAAACATGGAAATATCTACACCGTTATCTGTATAAACAAAGAAATATCTCCACCGCTGTCTGTATGAACATGGAAACATCTACACCGCTAGCTGTATAAACATGGAATTATCTGCAGCGTTATCTGTATAAACATGGAAATATCTACACCACAGTCTGTGCAAAGATGGAAATATCTACAATGCTATCTCAAAAAACATGGAAATATTGACATCGCCATTTGTACACACATGGAAATACCTACACAGTCAACTGTATAAACATGGAAATATCTACACCACTATCTGTATATACATGGAAATACCAACAATGCCAACTGTATAAACATGGAATTATCTACACAGACATCTCTATAACCATTGAAATATCTACACCGCTATCTGTATAAACATGGAAGTAGCCACACCGCTATCTGTATAAACATGGAAATATCTACACCGCCATCTGTGAAAACATGGAAATATCTACACTGTCATCTTTATAAACATGGAAATATCTACACGTCCATCTGTATAAACATGGAAATATCTACGCTGCCATCTGTATATACCTGGAAATATCTACACTGCCATCTGTATAAACATGGAAAGATCTACACCGTTATCTCTTTAAACATGGAAATGTCTACACGGCTATCTGTATAAACATGGAAATATCTCCACCGCTATCTGTAGAAACATGGAAATATCTACATCGCTATCTGTATAAACATGGAAATATCTCCACCGCTATCTCTATAGAGATGGAAATATCTACACCGCTATCTTTATAAACTTGGAAATATCTACACAGCTATCTGTATAAACATGGAAATATCTATAACACTATCTGTGTAAGCATGGAAATATCTACACAGCTATCTGTGTAAACATGGAAATATGTACACAGGTCTCTTTGTAAAGATGGAAATATCTACACCACAATCTGTGCAAATATGGAAATATCTACACCGCTATCTCAGTAAACATGGAAATATCTACACCGCTATCTGTAAAAACATGGAAATATCAACACCGCTATCTGTATAAACATGGAAATGTCTATACCACGATCTGTATAAACATGGAAATATCTACACCGCTATATGTATAAACATGGAAATATCTACACCGCTATCAGTATAAACATGGAAATATCTACACCGCTATCTGTATAAACATGGAAATATCTACACCACGACATGTATAAACATGGAAATATCTACACCGCCATGGGAATAAACATGGAAATATCTACACCGCTATCAGTAAAAACATGGAAATATCGACACCGCTATCTGTATAAATATGGAAATATCTTCACCACTATCTCTAAAAACATGGAAATATCTACACCGTTATCTGTATAAACAAAGAAATATCTCCACCACTGTCTGTATGAACATGGAAACATCTACACCGCTACCTGTATAAACATGGAATTATCTGCAGCGTTATCTGTATAAACATGGAAATATCTACACTGCAGTCTGTGCAAAGATGGAAATATCTACAATGCTGTCTCAATAAACATGGAAATATCGTCACCGCCATCTGTACACACATGGAAATACCTACACAGTCATCTGTATAAACATGGAAATATCTACACCACTATCTGTATAAACATGGAAATACCTACACTGCCCTCTGAATAAACATGGAATTATCTACACTGACATCTATATAACCATTGAAATATCTACACCGCTATCTGTATAAACATGGAAGTAGCCACACCGCTATCTGTATAAACATGGAAATATCTACACCGCTATCTGTGAAAACATGGAAATATCTACACTGTCATCTTTATAAACATGGAAATATCTACACGTCCATCTGCATAAACATGGAAATATCTACACGGCCATCTGTATATACCTAGAAATATCTACACTGCCATCTGTGTAAACATGGAAATATCTACACCGTTATCTCTATAAACATGGAAATGTCTACACGGCTATCTGTGTAAACATGGAAATATCTCCACCGCTATCTGTAGAAACATGGAAATATCTACATCGCTATCTGTATAAACATGGAAATATCTCCACCGCAATCTCAATAAAGATGGAAATATCTACACCGCTATCTTTATAAACATGGAAATATCTGCACCGCTATCTGTATAAACATGGAAATATCTGTAACATTATCTGTGTAAACATGTAAATATCTACACAGCTATCTGTGTAAACATGGAAATATGTACACAGGTCTCTGTGTAAAGATGGAAATATCTACACCACAATCTGTGCAAATATAGAAATATCTACACCGCTATCTTAGTAAACATCGAAATATCTACACCGCTATCTGTAAAAACATGGAAATATCAACACCGCTATCTGTATAAACATGGAAATGTCTACAACACGATCTGTATAAACATGGAAATATCTACACCGCTATATGTATAAACATGGAAATATCTACACAGCTATCAGTATAAACATGGAAATATCTACACCGCTATCTGTATAAACATGGAAATATCTACACCACGACATGTATAAACATGGAAATATCTACACCGCCATGTGAATAAACATGGAAATATGTACACCGCTATCAGTAAAAACATGGAAATAGCGACACCGCTATCTGTATAAATATGGAAATATCTACACCACTATCTCTATAAACATGGAAATATCTACACTGCCATCTGTATAAACATGGAATTACCTACACAGACATCTCTATAATCATTGAAATATTTACACCGCTATCTGTATAAACATGGAAGTAGCCACACCGCCATCAGTATAAACATGGAAATATCTACACTGCTATCTGTATAAACATGGAAATATCTACACCACGACATGTATAAACATGGAAATATCTACACCGCTGTGTGAATAAACATGGAAATATCTAAACCGCTATCAGTATATATATGGAAATATTGACACCGCTATCTGTATAAATATGGAAATATCTACACCACTATATCTATAAACATGGAAATATCTACACCGTTATCTGTATAAACAAAGAAATATCTCCACCGCTGTCTGTATGAACATGGAAACATCTACACAGCTACCTGTATAAACATGGAATTATCTGCAGCGTTATCTGTATAAACTTGGAAATATCTACACTGCAGTCTGTGCAAAGATGGAAATATCTACAATGCTGTCTCAATAAACATGGAAATATCGACACCGCCATCTGTACACACATGGAAATACCTACACAGTCATCTGTATAAACATGGAAATATCTACACCACTATCTGTATAAACATGGAAATACCTACACTGCACTCTGAATAAACATGGAATTATCTACACAGACATCTATATAACCATTGAAATATCTACACCGCTATCTGTATAAACATGGAAGTAGCCACACCGCTATCTGTATAAACATGGAAATATCTACACCGCTATCTATGAAAACATGGAAATATCTACACTGTCATCTTTATAAACAGGGAAATATCTACACGTCCATCTGCATAAACATGGAAATATCTACACGGCCATCTGTATATACCTAGAAATATCTACACTGCCATCTGTGTAAACATGGAAATATCTACACCGTTATCTCTATAAACATGGAAATGTCTACACGGCTATCTGTATAAACATGGAAATATCTCCACCGCTATCTGTAGAAACATGGAAATATCTACATCGCTATCTGTATAAACATGGAAATATCTCCACCGCTATCTCAATAAAGATGGAAATATCTACACCGCTATCTTTATAAACATGGAAATATCTGCACCGCTATCTGTATAAACATGGAAATATCTATAACATTATCTGTGTAAACATGTAAATATCTACACAGCTATCTGTATAAACATGGAAATACGTACACAGGTCTCTGTGTAAAGATGGAAATATCTACACCACAATCTGTGCAAATATGGAAATATCTACACCGCTATCTTAGTAAACATCGAAATATCTACACCGCTATCTGTAAAAACATGGAAATATCAACACCGCTATCTGTATAAACATGGAAATGTCTACACCACGATCTGTATAAACATGGAAATATCTACACCGCTATATGTATAAACATGGAAATATCTACACCGCTATCAGTATAAACATGGAAATATCTACACCGCTATCTGTATAAACATGGAAATATCTACACCACGGCATGTATAAACATGGAAATATATACACCGCAATGTGAATAAACATGGAAATATCTACACCGCTATCAGTAAAAACATGGAAATAGCGACACCGCTATCTGTATAAATATGGAAATATCTACACCACTATCTCTATAAACATGGAAATATCTACACCGTTATCTGTATAAACAAAGAAATATCTCCACCGCTGTCTGTATGAACATGGAAACATCTACACCGCTAGCTGTATAAACATGGAATTATCTGCAGCGTTATCTGTATAAACATGGAAATATCTACACCGCAGTCTGTGCAAAGATGGAAATATCTACAATGCTATCTCAATAAACATGGAAATATTGACACCGCCATCTGTACACACATGGAAATAACTACACAGTCATCTGTATAAACATGGAAATATCTACACCACTATCTGTATAAACATGGAAATACCTACACTGCCATCTGTATAAACATGGAATTATCTACACAGACATCTCTATAACCATTGAAATATCTACACCGCTATCTGTATAAACATGGAAATATCTACACCGCTATCTGTATAAACATGGAAATATCTACACCACGACATGTATAAACATGGAAATATCTCCACCGCTATCTGTAGAAACATGGAAATATCTACATCGCTATCTGTATCAACATGGAAATATCTCCACCGTTATCTCTGTAAAGATGGAAATATCTACACCGCTATCTTTATAAACATCGAAATATCTACACCGCTATCTGTATAAACATGGAAATATCTATAACACTATCTGTGTAAACATGGAAATATCTACACAGCTATCTGTGTAAACATGGAAACATGTACACAGGTCTCTGTGTAAAGATGGAAATATCTACACCGCAATCTCTGCAAATATGGAAATATCTACACCGCTATCTGTATAAACATGGAAATATCAACACCGCTATCTTTATAAACATGGAAATGTCTACACCACGATCTATATAAACATGGAAATATCTACACCGCAATATGTATAAACATGGAAATATCTACACCGCTATAAGTATAAACATGGAAATATCTACACCGCTATCTGTATAAACATGGAAATATCTACACCACGACATGTGTAAACATGGAAATATCTACACCGCCATGTGAATAAACATGGAAATATCTACACCGCTATCAGTAAAAACATGGAAATAGCGACACCGCTATCTGTATAAATATGGAAATATCTACACCACTATCTCTATAAACATGGAAATATCTACACCGTTATCTGTATAAACAAGGAAATATCTCCACCGCTGTCTGTATGAACATGGAAACATCTACACCGCTAGCTGTATAAACATGGAATTATCTGCAGCGTTATCTGTATAAACATGGAAATATCTACACCGCAGTCTGTGCAAAGATGGAAATATCTCAATGCTATCTCAATAAACATGGAAATATCGACACCGCCATCTGTACACACGTGGAAATACCTACACAGTCATCTGTAGAAACATGGAAATATCTACACCACTATCTGTATAAACATGGAAATATCTACACTGCCATCTGTATAAACATGGAATTACCTACACAGACATCTCTATAATCATTGAAATATCTACACCGCTATGTGTATAAACATGGAAGTAGCCACACCGCTATCAGTATAAACATGGAAATATCTACACCGCTATATGTATAAACATGGAAATATCTACACCACGACGTGTATAAACATGGAAATATCTACACCGCTATGTGAATAAACATGGAAATATCTACACCGCTATCAGTATAAACATGGAAATATTGACACCGCTATCTGTATAAATATGGAAATATCTACACCACTATCTCTATAAACATGGAAATATCTACACCGTTATCTGTATAAACGAAGAAATATCTCCACAGCTGTCTGTATGAACATGGAAACATCTACACCGCTAGCTGTATAAACATGGAATTATGTGCAGCGTTATCTGTATAAACATGGAAATATCTACACCGCAGTCTGTGCAAAGATGGAAATATCTACAATGCTATCTCAATAAACATGGAAATATTGACACCGCCATCTGTACACACATGGAAATACCTACACAGTCATCTGTATAAACATGGAAATATCTACACCACTATCTGTATAAACATGGAAATACCCACACTGCCATCTGTATAAAGATGGAATTATCTACACAGACATCTCTATAACCATTGAAATATCTACACCGCTATCTGTATAAACATGGAAGTAACCACACCGGTATCTGTATAAACGTGGAAATATCTACACCGTCATCTGTGAAAACATGGAAATATGTACACTGTCATCTTCATAAACATGGAAATATCTACACGTCCATCTGTATAAACATGGAAATATCTACACTGCCATCTGTATATACCTGGAAATATCTACACTGCCATCTGTATAAACATGGAAATATCTACTCCGCTATCTCTATAAACATGGAAATGTCTACAAGGCTATCTGTATAAACATGGAAATATCTCCACCGCTATCTGTAGAAACATGGAAATATCTACATCGCTATCTGTATAAACATGGAAATATCTCCACCGCTATCTCTATAAAGATGGAAATATCTACACCGCTATCTTTATAAACATGGAAATATCTACACCGCTATCTGTATAAACATGGAAATATCTATAACACTATCTGTGTAAACATGGAAATATCTACACCGCTATCTGTGTAAACATGGAAATATATACACAGGTCTATGTGTAAAGATGGAAATACCTACACCGCAATCTGCGGAAATATGGAAATATCTACACCGCTATCTCAGTAAATATGGAAATATCTACACCGCAGTCTGTGCAAACATGGAAATATCTACAATGCTATCTCAATAAACATGGAAATATGAACACCGCCATCTGTACACACATGGAAATACCTACACAGTCATCTGTATAAACATGGAAATATCTACACCACTATCTGTATAAACATGGAAATATCTACACTGCCATCTGTATAAACATTGAATTACCTACACAGACATCTCTATAATCATTGAAATATCTACACCGCTATCTGTATAAACATGGAAGTAGCCACACCGCTATCAGTATAAACATGGAATATCTACACAGCTATATGTATAAACATGGAAATATCTACACCACGACGTGTATAAACATGGACATATCTACACCGCTATGTGAATAAGCATGGAAATATCTACACCGCTATCAGTATAAACATGGAAATATTGACACCGCTATCTGTATAAATATGGAAATATCTACACCACTATCTCTATAAACATGGAAATATCTACACCGTTATCTGTATAAACAAAGAAATATCTCCACCGCTGTCTGTATGAACATGGAAACATCTACACCGCTAGCTGTATAAACATGGAATTATCTGCAGCGTTATCTGTATAAACATGGAATTATCTACACCGCAGTCTGTGCAAAGATGGAAATATCTACAATGCTATCTCAATAAACATGGAAATATCGACACCGCCATCTGTACACACATGGAAATACCTACACAGTCATCTGTATAAACATGGAAATATCTACACCACTACCTTTATAAACATGGAAATATCTACACTGCCATCTGTATAAACATGGAATTACCTACACAGACATCTCTATAATCATTGAAATATCTACACCACTATCTGTATAAACATGGAAGTAGCCACACCGCTATCAGTATAAACATGGAAATATCTACACCGCTATCTGTATAAACATGGAAATATCAACACCACAACGTGTATAAACAAGGAAATATCTACACCGCTATGTGAATAAACATGGAAATATCTACACAGCTATCAGTATAAACATGGAAATATTGACACCGCTATCTGTATAAATATGGAAATATCTACACCACTATCTCTATAAACATGGAAATATCTTCACCGTTATCTGTATAAACAAAGAAATATCTCCACCGCTGTCTGTATGAACGTGGAAACATCTACACCGCTATCTGTATAAACATGGAATTATCTGCAGCGTTATCTGTATAAACATGGAAATATCTACACCGCAGTCTGTGCAAAGATGGAAATATCTACAATGCTATCTCAATAAACATGGAAATATCGACACCGCCATCTGTACACACATGGAAATACCTACACAGTCATCTGTATAAACATGGAAATATCTACACCACTATCTGTATAAACATGGAAATACCTACACTGCCATCAGTATAAACATGGAATTATCTACACAGACATCTCTATAACCATTGAAATATCTACACCGCTATCTGTATAAACATGGAAGTAGCCACACCGCTATCTGTATAAACATGGAAATATCTTCACCGCCATCTGTGAAAACATGGAAATATCTACACTGTCATCTTTATAAACATGGAAATATCTACACGTCCATCTGCATAAACATGGAAATATCTACACTGCCATCTGTATATACCTGGAAATATCTACACTGCCATCTGTATAAACATGGAAATATCTACAGCGCTATCTCTATAAACATGGAAATATCTACACGGCTATCTGTATAAACATGGAAATAACTCCACTGCTATCTGTAGAAACATGGAAATATCTACATCGCTATCTGTATAAACATGGAAATATCTCCACCGTTATCTCTATAAAGTTGGAAATATCTACACCGCTATCTTTATAAACATGGAAATATCTACACCGATATCTGTATAAACATGGAAATATCTATAACAACATCTGTGTAAACATGGAAATATCTACACAGCTATCTGTGTAAACATGGAAATATGTACACAGGTCTCTGTGTAAAGATGGAAATACCTACAGCGCAATCTGTGCAAATATGGAAATATCTACACCGCTATCTCAGTAAACATGGAAATATCTACACCGCTATCTGTAAAAACATGGAAATATCAACACCGCTATCTGTATAAACATGGAAATGTCTACACCACGATCTGTATAAACATGAAAGTATCTACACTGCTATATGTATAAACATGGAAATATCTACACCACTATCTGTATAAACATGGAAATATCTACACTGCCATCTGTATAAACATGGAATTACCTACACAGATATCTCTATAATCATTGAAATATCCACACCGCTATCTGTATAAACATGGAAGTAGCCACACCTCTATCAGTATAAACATGGAAATATCTACACCGCTATCTGTATAAACATGGAAATATCTACACCACGACGTGTATAATCATGGAAATATCTACACCGCTATGTGAATAAACATGGAAATACCTACACCGCTATCAGTATAAACATGGAAATATTGACACCGCTATCTGTATAAATATGGAAATATCTACACCACTATCTCTATAAAGATGGAAATATCTACACCGTTATCTGTATAAACAAAGAAATATCTCCACCGCTTTCTGTATGAACATGGAAACATCTACACCGCTAGCTGTATAAACATGGAATTATCTGCAGCGTTATCTGTATAAACATGGAAATATCTACACCACAGTCTGTGCAAAGATGGAAATATCTACAATGCTATCTCAAAAAACATGGAAATATTGACACCGCCATTTGTACACACATCGAAATACCTACACAGTCAACTGTATAAACATGGAAATATCTACACCACTATCTGTATATACATGGAAATACCAACAATGCCAACTGTATAAACATGGAATTATCTACACAGACATCTCTATAACCATTGAAATATCTACACCGCTATCTGTATAAACATGGAAGTAGCCACAGCGCTATCTGTATAAACATGGAAATATCTACACCGCCATCTGTGAAAACATGGAAATATCTACACTGTCATCTTTATAAACATGGAAATATCTACACGTCCATCTGTATAAACATGGAAATATCTACACTGCCATCTGTATATACCTGGAAATATCTACACTGCCATCTGTATAAACATGGAAATATCTACACCGTTATCTCTTTAAACATGGAAATGTCTACACGGCTATCTGTATAAACATGGAAATATCTCCACCGCTATCTGTAGAAACATGGAAATATCTACATCGCTATCTGTATAAACATGGAAATATCTCCACCGCTATCTCTATAAAGATGGAAATATCTACACCGCTATCTTTATAAACTTGGAAATATCTACACAGCTATCTGTATAAACATGGAAATATCTATAACACTATCTGTGTAAGCATGGAAATATCTACACAGCTATCTGTGTAAACATGGAAATATGTACACAGGTCTCTTTGTAAAGATGGAAATATCTACACCACAATCTGTGCAAATATGGAAATATCTACACCGCTATCTCAGTAAACATGGAAATATCTACACCGCTATCTGTAAAAACATGGAAATATCAACACCGCTATCTGTATAAACATGGAAATGTCTACACCACGATCTGTATAAACATGGAAATATCTACACCGCTATATGTATAAACATGGAAATATCTACACCGCTATCAGTATAAACATGGAAATATCTACACTGCTATCTGTATAAACATGGAAATATCTACACTGCCATCTGTATAAACATGGAAATATCTACACTGCCATCTGTATAAACATGGAATTACCTACACAGATATCTCTATAATCATTGAAATATCTACACCGCTATCTGTATAAACATGGAAGTAGCCACACCGCTATCAGTATAAACATGGAAATATCTACACCGCTATCTGTATAAACATGGAAATATCTACACCACGACGTGTATAATCATGGAAATATCTACACCGCTATGTGAATAAACATGGAAATACCTACACCGCTATCAGTATAAACATGGAAATATTGACACCGCTATCTGTATAAATATGGAAATATCTACACCACTGTCTCTATAAACATGGAAATATCTACACCGTTATCTGTATAAACAAAGAAATATCTCCACCGCTGTCTGTATGAACATGGAAACATCTACACCGCTAGCTGTATAAACATGGAATTATCTGCAGCCTTATCTGTATAAACATGGAAATATCCACACCACAGTCTGTGCAAAGATGGAAATATCTACAATGCTATCTCAAAAAACATGGAAATATTGACATCGCCATTTGTACTCACATGGAAATACCTACACAGTCAACTGTATAAACATGGAAATATCTACACCACTATCTGTATAAACATGGAAATACCAACAATGCCAACTGTATAAACATGGAATTATCTACACAGACATCTCTATAACCATTGAAAGATATACACTGCTATCTGTATAAACATGGAAGTAGCCACACCGCTATCTGTATAAACATGGAAATATCTACACCGCCATCTGTGAAAACATGGAAATATCTACACTGCCATCTGTATATACCTGGAAATATCTACACTGCCATCTGTATAAACATGGAAATATCTACACCGTTATCTCTTTAAACATGGAAATGTCTACACGGCTATCTGTATAAACATGGAAATATCTCCACCGCTATCTGTAGAAACATGGAAATATCTACATCGCTATCTGTATAAACATGGAAATATCTCCACCGCTATCTCTATAAAGATGGAAATATCTACACCGCTATCTTTATAAACATGGAAATATCTACACCGCTATTTGTATAAACATGGAAATATCTATAACACTATATGTGTAAACATGGAAATATCTACACAGCTATCTGAGTAAACATGGAAATATGTACACAGGTCTCTGTGTAAAGATGGAAATATCTACACCGCAATCTGTGCAAATATGGAAATATCTACACCGCTATCTCAGTAAACATGGAAATATCTACACCGCTATCTGTAAAAACATGGAAATATCAACTCCGCTATCTGTATAAACATGGAAATGTCTACACCACGATCTGTATAAACATGGAAATATCTACACCGCTATATGTATAAACATGGAAATATCTACACCACTATCAGTATAAACATGGAAATATCTACAACGCTATCTGTATAAACATGGAAATATCTACACCACGATGTGTATAAACATGGAAATATCTACACCGCTATGTGAATAAACATGGAAATATCTACACCGCTATCAGTATAAACATGGAAATATTGACACCGCTATCTGTATAAATATGGAAATATCTACACCACTATCTCTATAAACATGGAAATATCTACAACGTTATCTGTATAAACAAAGAAATATCTCCACCGCTGTCTGTATGAACATGGAAACATCTACACCGCTAGCTGTATAAACATGGAATTATCTGCAGCGTTATCTGTATAAACATGGAAATATCTACACCGCAGTCTGTGCAAAGATGGAAATATCTACAATGCTATCTCAATAAACATGGAAATATCGACACCGCCATCTGTACACACATGGAAATACCTACACAGTCATCTGTATAAACATGGAAATATCTAAACCACTATCTGTATAAACATGGAAATACCTACACTGCCATCTGTATAAACATGGAATTATCTACACAGACATCTCTATAACCATTGAAATATCTACACCGTTATCTGTATAAACATGGAAGTAGCCACAACGCTATCTGTATAAACATGGAAATATCTTCACCGCCATCTGTGAAAACATGGAAATATCTACACTGTCATCTTTATAAACATGGAAATATCTACACGTCCATCTGCATAAACATGGAAATATCTACACTGCCATCTGTATATACCTACAAATATCTACACTGCCATCTGTATAAACATGGAAATATCTACACCATTATCTCTATAAACATGGAAATGTCTACACGGCTATCTGTATAAACATGGAAATATCTCCACCGCTATCTGTAGAAACATGGAAATGTCTACATCGCTATCCGTATAAACATGGAAATATCTCCACCGCTATCTCAATAAAGATGGAAATATCTACACCGCTATCTTTATAAACATGGAAATATCTGCACCGCTATCTGTATAAACATGGAAATATCTATAACATTATCTGTGTAAACATGTAAATATCTACACAGCTATCTGTGTAATCATGGAAATATGTACACAGGTCTCTGTGTAAAGATGGAAATATCTACACCACAATCTGTGCAACTATGGAAATATCTACACCGCTATCTTAGTAAACATGGAAATATCTACACCGCTGTCTGTAAAAACATGGAAATATCAACACCGCTATCTGTATAAACATGGAAATGTCTACACCACGATCTGTATAAACATGGAAATATCTACACCGCTATATGTATAAACATGGAAATATCTACACCGCTATCAGTATAAACATGGAAATATCTACACCGCTATCTGTATAAACACGGAAATATCTACACCACGACATGTATAAACATGGAAATATCTACACCGCCATGTGAATAAACATGGAAATATCTACACCGCTATCAGTAAAAACATGGAAATAGCGACACCGCTATCTGTATAAATATGGAAATATCTACACCACTATCTCTATAAACATGGAAATATCTACACTGCCATCTGTATAAACATGGAATTACCTACACAGACATCTCTATAATCATTGAAATATTTACACCGCTATCTGTATAAACATGGAAGTAGCCACACCGCCATCAGTATAAACATGGAAATATCTACACCGCTATCTGTATAAACATGGAAATATCTACACCACGACATGTATAAACATGGAAATATCTACACCGCTGTGTGAATAAACATGGAAATATCTAAACCGCTATCAGTATAAATATGGAAATATTGACACCGCTATCTGTATAAATATGGAAATATCTACACCAGTATCTCTATAAACATGGAAATATCTACACCGTTATCTGTATAAACAAAGAAATATCTCCACCACTGTCTGTATGAACATGGAAACATCTACACCGCTACCTGTATAAACATGGAATTATCTGCAGCGTTATCTGTATAAACATGGAAATATCTACACTGCAGTCTGTGCAAAGATGGAAATATCTACAATGCTGTCTCAATAAACATGGAAATATCGTCACCGCCATCTGTACACACATGGAAATACCTACACAGTCATCTGTATAAACATGGAAATATCTACACCACTATCTGTATAAACATGGAAATACCTACACTGCCCTCTGAATAAACATGGAATTATCTACACAGACATCAATATAACCATTGAAATATCTACACCGCTATCTGTATAAACATGGAAGTAGCCACACCGCTATCTGTATAAACATGGAAATATCTACACCGCTATCTGTGAAAACATGGAAATATCTACACTGTCATCTTTATAAACATGGAAATATCTACACGTCCATCTGCATAAACATGGAAATATCTACACGGCCATCTGTATATACCTAGAAATATCTACACTGCCATCTGTGTAAACATGGAAATATCTACACCGTTATCTCTATAAACATGGAAATGTCTACACGGCTATCTGTGTAAACATGGAAATATCTCCACCGCTATCTGTAGAAACATGGAAATATCTACATCGCTATCTGTATAAACATGGAAATATCTCCACCGCTATCTCAATAAAGATGGAAATATCTACACCGCTATCTTTATAAACATGGAAATATCTGCACCGCTATCTGTATAAACATGGAAATATCTGTAACATTATCTGTGTAAACATGTAAATATCTACACAGCTATCTGTGTAAACATGGAAATATGTACACAGGTCTCTGTGTAAAGATGGAAATATCTACACCACAATCTGTGCAAATATGGAAATATGTACACCGCTATCTTAGTAAACATCGAAATATCTACACCGCTATCTGTAAAAACATGGAAATATCAACACCGCTATCTGTATAAACATGGAAATGTCTACAACACGATCTGTATAAACATGGAAATATCTACACCGCTATATGTATAAACATGGAAATATCTACACAGCTATCACTATAAACATGGAAATATCTACACCGCTATCTGTATAAACATGGAAATATCTACACCACGACATGTATAAACATGGAAATATCTACACCGCCATGTGAATAAACATGGAAATATGTACACCGCTATCAGTAAAAACATGGAAATAGCGACACCGCTATCTGTATAAATATGGAAATATCTACACCACTATCTCTATAAACATGGAAATATCTACACTGCCATCTGTATAAACATGGAATTACCTACACAGACATCTCTATAATCATTGAAATATTTACACCGCTATCTGTATAAACATGGAAGTAGCCACACCGCCATCAGTATAAACATGGAAATATCTACACTGCTATCTGTATAAACATGGAAATATCTACACCACGACATGTATAAACATGGAAATATCTACACCGCTGTGTGAATAAACATGGAAATATCTAAACCGCTATCAGTATATATATGGAAATATTGACACCGCTATCTGTATAAATATGGAAATATCTACACCACTATCTCTATAAACATGGAAATATCTACACCGTTATCTGTATAAACAAAGAAATATCTCCACCGCTGTCTGTATGAACATGGAAACATCTACACCGCTACCTGTATAAACATGGAATTATCTGCAGCGTTATCTGTATAAACTTGGAAATATCTACACTGCAGTCTGTGCAAAGATGGAAATATCTACAATGCTGTCTCAATAAACATGGAAATATCGACACCGCCATCTGTACACACATGGAAATACCTACACAGTCATCTGTATAAACATGGAAATATCTACACCACTATCTGTATAAACATGGAAATACCTACACTGCACTCTGAATAAACATGGAATTATCTACACAGACATCTATATAACCATTGAAATATCTACACCGCTCTCTGTATAAACATGGAAGTAGCCACACCGCTATCTGTATAAACATGGAAATATCTACACCGCTATCTGTGAAAACATGGAAATATCTACACTGTCATCTTTATAAACAGGGAAATATCTACACGTCCATCTGCATAAACATGGAAATATCTACACGGCCATCTGTATATACCTAGAAATATCTACACTGCCATCTGTGTAAACATGGAAATATCTACACCGTTATCTCTATAAACATGGAAATGTCTACACGGCTATCTGTATAAACATGGAAATATCTCCACCGCTATCTGTAGAAACATGGAAATATCTACATCGCTATCTGTATAAACATGGAAATATCTCCACCGCTATCTCAATAAAGATGGAAATATCTACACCGCTATCTTTATAAACATGGAAATATCTGCACCGCTATCTGTATAAACATGGAAATATCTATAACATAATCTGTGTAAACATGTAAATATCTACACAGCTCTCTGTATAAACATGGAAATACGTACACAGGTCTCTGTGTAAAGATGGAAATATCTACACCACAATATGTGCAAATATGGAAATATCTACACCGCTATCTTAGTAAACATCGAAATATCTACACCGCTATCTGTAAAAACATGGAAATATCAACAACGCTATCTGTATAAACATGGAAATGTCTACACCACGATCTGTATAAACATGGAAATATCTACACCGCTATCTTAGTAAACATCGAAATATCTACACCGCTATCAGTATAAACATGGAAATATCTACACCGCTATCTGTATAAACATGGAAATATCTACACCACGACATGTATAAACATGGAAATATATACACCGCCATGTGAATAAACATGGAAATATCTACACCGCTATCAGTATAAACATGGAAATATTGACACCGCTATCTGTATAAATATGGAAATATCTACACCACTATCTCTATAAACATGGAAATATCTACACCGTTATCTGTATAAACAAAGAAATATCTCCACCGCTGTCTGTATGAACATGGAAACATCTACACCGCTAGCTGTATAAACATGGAATTATCTGCAGCGTTATCTGTATAAACATGGAAATATCTACACCACGACATGTATAAACATGGAAATATCTACACCGCTGTGTGAATAAACATGGAAATATCTAAACAGCTATCAGTATAAATATGGAAATATTGACACCGCTATCTGTATAAATATGGAAATATCTACACCACTATCTCTATAAACATGGAAATATCTACACCGTTATCTGTATAAACAAAGAAATAACTCCACCGCTGTCTGTATGAACATGGAAACATCCACACCGCTAGCTGTATAAACATGGAATTATCTGCAGCGTTATCTGTATAAACATGGAAATATCTACACCGCAGTCTGTGCAAAGATGGAAGTATCTACAATGCTATCTCAATAAACATGGAAATATCGACACCACCATCTGTACACACATGGAAATACCTACACAGTCATCTGTATAAACATGGAAATATCTACACCACTATCTGTATAAACATGGAAATACCTACACTGCACTCTGAATAAACATGGAATTATCTACACAGACATCTATATAACCATTGAAATATCTACACCGCTATCTGTATAAACATGGAAGTAGCCACACCGCTATCTGTATAAACATGGAAATATCTACACCGCCATCTGTGAAAACATGGAAATATCTACACTGTCATCTTTATAAAGATGGAAATATCTACACGTCCATCTGTATAAACATGGAAATATCTACACTGCCATCTGTATATACCTGGAAATATCTACACTGCCATCTGTATAAACATGGAAATATCTACAGCGCTATCTCAAGAAACATGGAAATGTCTACACGGCTATCTGTATAAACATGGAAATATCTCCACCGCTATCTGTAGAAACATGGAAATATCTACATCGCTATCTGTATAAACATGGAAATATCTCCACCGTTATCTCTATAAAGATGGAAATATCTACACCGCTATCTTTATAAACATGGAAATATCTACACCGCTAGCAGTATAAACATGGAAATATCTATAACAATATCTGTGTAAACATGGAAATATCTACACAGCTATCTGTGTAAACATGGAAATATGTACACAGGTCTCTGTGTAAAGATGGAAATACCTACACCGCAATCTGTGCAAATATGGAAATATCTACACCACTTTTCAGTAAACATGGTAATATCTACACCGCTATCTGTAAATCATGGAAATATCAACACCGCTATCTGTATAAACATGGAAATGTCTACACCACGATCTGTATAAACATGGAAATATCTACACCGCTATATGTATAAACATGGAAATATCTACACCGCTATCAGTATAAACATGGAAATATATACACCGCTATCTGTATAAACATGGAAATATCTACACCACGACATGTATAAACATGGAAATATCTACACCGCCATGTGAATAAACATGGAAATATCTACACAGCTATCAGTAAAAACATGGAAATATCGACACCGCTATCAGTATAAATATGGAAATATCTACACCACTATTTCTATAAACATGGAAATATCTACACCGTTATCTGTATAAACAAAGAAATATCTCCACCGCTGTCTGTATGAACATGGAAACATCTACACCGCTAGCTGTATAAACATGGAATTATCTGCAGCGTTATCTGTATAAACATGGAATTATCTACACCGCAGTCTGTGCAAAGATGGAAATATCTACAATGCTATCTCAATAAACATGGAAATATCGACACCGCCATCTGTACACACATGGAAATACCTACACAGTCATCTGTATAAACATGGAAATATCTACACCACTACCTTTATAAACATGGAAATATCTACACTGCCATCTGTATAAACATGGAATTACCTACACAGACATCTCTATAATCATTGAAATATCTACACCACTATCTGTATAAACATGGAAGTAGCCACACCGCTATCAGTATATACATGGAAATATCTACACCGCTATCTGTATAAACATGGAAATATCAACACCGCGACGTGTATAAACAAGGAAATATCTACACCGCTATGTGAATAAACATGGAAATATCTACACAGCTATCAGTATAAACATGGAAATATTGACACCGCTATCTGTATAAATATGGAAATATCTACACCACTATCTCTATAAACATGGAAATATCTTCACCGTTATCTGTATAAACAAAGAAATATCTCCACCGCTGTCTGTATGAACGTGGAAACATCTACACCGCTATCTGTATAAACATGGAATTATCTGCAGCGTTATCTGTATAAACATGGAAATATCTACACCGCAGTCTGTGCAAAGATGGAAATATCTACAATGCTATCTCAATAAACATGGAAATATCGACACCGCCATCTGTACACACATGGAAATACCTACACAGTCATCTGTATAAACATGGAAATATCTACACCACTATCTGTATAAACATGGAAATACCTACACTGCCATCAGTATAAACATGGAATTATCTACACAGACATCTCTATAACCATTGAAATATCTACACCGCTATCTGTATAAACATGGAAGTAGCCACACCGCTATCTGTATAAACATGGAAATATCTTCACCGCCATCTGTGAAAACATGGAAATATATACACTGTCATCTTTATAAACATGGAAATATCTACACGTCCATCTGCATAAACATGGAAATATCTACACTGCCATCTGTATATACCTGGAAATATCTACACTGCCATCTGTATAAACATGGAAATATCTACAGCGCTATCTCTATAAACATGGAAATATCTACACGGCTATCTGTATAAACATGGAAATAACTCCACTGCTATCTGTAGAAACATGGAAATATCTACATCGCTATCTGTATAAACATGGAAATATCTCCACCGTTATCTCTATAAAGTTGGAAATATCTACACCACTATCTTTATAAACATGGAAATATCTACACCGATATCTGTATAAACATGGAAATATGTATAACAACATCTGTGTAAACATGGAAATATCTACACAGCTATCTGTGTAAACATGGAAATATGTACACAGGTCTCTGTGTAAAGATGGAAATACCTACACCGCAATCTGTGCAAATATGGAAATATCTACACCGCTATCTCAGTAAACATGGAAATATCTACACCGCTATCTGTAAAAACATGGAAATATCAACACCGCTATCTGTATAAACATGGAAATGTCTACACCACGATCTGTATAAACATGAAAGTATCTACACTGCTATATGTATAAACATGGAAATATCTACACCACTATCTGTATAAACATGGAAATATCTACACTGCCATCAGTATAAACATGGAATTACCTACACAGATATCTCTATAATCATTGAAATATCCACACCGCTATCTGTATAAACATGGAAGTAGCCACACCTCTATCAGTATAAACATGGAAATATCTACACCGCTATCTGTATAAACATGGAAATATCTACACCACGACGTGTGTAATCATGGAAATATCTACACCGCTATGTGAATAAACATGGAAATACCTACACCGCTATCAGTATAAACATGGAAATATTGACACCGCTATCTGTATAAATATGGAAATATCTACACCACTATCTCTATAAAGATGGAAATATCTACACCGTTATCTGTATAAACAAAGAAATATCTCCACCGCTGTCTGTATGAACATGGAAACATCTACACCGCTAGCTGTATAAACATGGCATTATCTGCAGCGTTATCTGTATAAACATGGAAATATCTACACCACAGTCTGTGCAAAGATGGAAATATCTACAATGCTATCTCAAAAAACATGGAAATATTGACACCGCCATTTGTACACACATGGAAATACCTACACAGTCAACTGTATAAACATGGAAATATCTACACCACTATCTGTATATACATGGAAATACCAACAATGCCAACTGTATAAACATGGAATTATCTACACAGACATCTCTATAACCATTGAAATATCTACACCGCTATCTGTATAAACATGGAAGTAGCCACACCGCTATCTGTATAAACATGGAAATATCTACACCGCCATCTGTGAAAACATGGAAATATCTACACTGTCATCTTTATAAACATGGGAATATCTACACGTCCATCTGTATAAACATGGAAATATCTACACTGCCATCTGTATATACCTGGAAATATCTACACTGCCATCTGTATAAACATGGAAATATCTACACCGTTATCTCTTTAAACATGGAAATGTCTACACGGCTATCTGTGTAAACATGGAAATATCTCCACCACTATCTGTAGAAACATGGAAATATCTACATCGCTATCTGTATAAACATGGAAATATCTCCACCGCTATCTCTATAAAGATGGAAATATCTACACCGCTATCTTTATAAACTTGGAAATATCTACACAGCTATCTGTATAAACATGGAAATATCTATAACACTATCTGTGTAAGCATGGAAATATCTACACAGCTATCTGTGTAAACATGGAAATATGTACACAGGTCTCTTTGTAAAGATGGAAATATCTACACAACAATCTGTGCAAATATGGAAATATCTACACCGCTATCTCAGTAAACATGGAAATATCTACACCGCTATCTGTAAAAACATGGAAATATCAACACCGCTATCTGTATAAACATGGAAATGTCTACACCACGATCTGTATAAACATGGAAATATCTACACCGCTATATGTATAAACATGGAAATATCTACACCGCTATCAGTATAAACATGGAAATATCTACACCGCTATCTGTATAAACATGGAAATATCTACACCACGACTTGTATAAACATGGAAATATCTACACCGCCATGGGAATAAACAAGGAAATATCTACACCGCTATCAGTAAAAACATGGAAATATCGACACCGCTATCTGTATAAATATGGAAATATCTTCACCACTATCTCTAAAAACTTGGAAATATCTACACCGTTATCAGTATAAACAAAGAAATATCTCCACCGCTGTCTGTATGAACATGGAAACATCTACACCGCTAGCTGTATAAACATGGAATTATCTGCAGCGTTATCTGTATAAACATGGAAATATCTACACCGCAGTCTGTGCAAAGATGGAAATATCTACAATGCTATCTCAATAAACATGGAAATATCGACACCGCCATCTGTACACACATGGAAATACCTACAAAGTCATCTGTATAAACATGGAAATATCTACACCACTATCTGTATAAACATGGAAATACCTACACTGCCATCTGTATAAACATGGAATTATCTACACAGACATCTCTATAACCATTGAAATATCTACACCGCTATCTGTATAAACATGGAAGTAGCCACACCGCTATCTGTATAAACATGGAAATATCTACACCGCCATCTGTGAAAACATGGAAATATCTACACTGTCATCTTTATAAACATGGAAATATCTACACGTCCATCTGTATAAACATGGAAATTTCTACACTGCCATCTGTATATACCTGGAAATATCTACACTGTCATCTGTATAAACATGGAAATATGTACAGCACTATCTCTATAAACATGGAAATATCTACACGGCTATCTGTATAAACATGGAAATATCTCCACCGCTGTCTGTAGAAACATGGAAATATCTACATCGCTATCTGTATAAACATGGAAATATCTCCACCGTTATCTCTATAAAGATGGAAATATCTACACCGCTATCTTTATAAACATGGAAATATCTACACCGCTATCTGTATAAACATGGAAATATCTATAACACTATCTGTGTAAGCATGGAAATATCTACACAGCTATCTGTGTAAACATGGAAATATGTACACAGGTCTCTGTGTAAACATGGAAATACCTACACCACAATCTGTGCAAATATGGAAATATCTACACCGCTATCTCAGTAAACATGGAAATATCTACACCGCTATCTGTAAAAACATGGAAATATCAACACCGCTATCTGTGTAAACATGGAAATGTCTACACCACGATCTGTATAAACATGGAAGTATCTACACTGCTATATGTATAAACATGGAAATATCTACAAAACTATCTGTATAAACATGGAAATATCTACACTGCCATCTGTATAAACATGGAATTACCTACACAGATATCTCTATAATCATTGAAATATCTACACCGCTATCTGTATAAACATGGAAGTAGCCACACCGCTATCAGTATAAACATGGAAATATCTACACCGCTATCTGTATAAACATGGAAATATCTACACCACGACGTGTATAATCATGGAAATATCTACACCGCTATGTGAATAAACATGGAAATACCTACACCGCTATCAGTATAAACATGGAAATATTGACACCGCTATCTGTATAAATATGGAAATATCTACACCACTGTCTCTATAAACATGGAAATATCTACACCGTTATCTGTATAAACAAAGAAATATCTCCTCCGCTGTCTGTATGAACATGGAAACATCTACACCGCTAGCTGTATAAACATAGAATTATCTGCAGCGTTATCTGTATAAACATGGAAATATCTACACCACAGTCTGTGCAAAGATGGAAATATCTACAATGCTATCTCAAAAAACATGGAAATATTGACATCGCCATTTGTACACACGGAAATACCTACACAGTCAACTGTATAAACATGGAAATATCTACACCACTATCTGTATAAACACGGAAATACCAACAATGCCAACTGTATAAACATGGAATTATCTACACAGACATCTCTATAACCATTGAAATATCTACACTGCTATCTGTATAAACATGGAAGTAGCCACACCGCTATCTGTATAAACATGGAAATATCTACACCGCCATCTGTGAAAACATGGAAATATCTACACTGTCATCTTTATAAACATGGAAATATCTACACGTCCATCTGTATAAACATGGAAATATCTACACTGCCATCTGTATATACCTGGAAATATCTACACTGCCATCGGTATAAACTTGGAAATATCTACACCGTTATCTCTTTAAACATGGAAATGTCTACACGGCTATCTGTATAAACATGGAAATATCTCCACCGCTATCTGTAGAAACATGGAAATATCTACATCGCTATCTGTATAAACATGGAAATATCTCCACCGCTATCTCTATAAAGATGGAAATATCTACCCCGCTATCTTTATAAACATGGAAATATGTACACCGCTATCTGTATAAACATGGAAATATCTATAACACTATCTGTGTAAACATGGAAATATCTACACAGCTATCTGAGTAAACATGGAAATATGTACACAGGTCTCTGTGTAAAGATGGAAATATCTACACCGCAATCTGTGCAAATATGGAAATATCTACACCGCTATCTCAGTAAACATGGAAATATCTACACCGCTATCTGTAAAAACATGGAAATATCAACTCCGCTATCTGTATAAACATGGAAATGTCTACACCACGATCTGTATAAACATGGAAATATCTACACCGCTATATGTATAAACATGGAAATATCTACACCGCTATCAGTATAAACATGGAAATATCTACACCACGACATGTATAAACATGGAAATATCTACACCGCCATGTGAATAAACATGGAAATATCTACCCGCTATCAGTAAAAACATGGAAATAGCGACACCGCTATCTGTATAAATATGGAAATATCTACACCACTATCTCTATAAACATGGAAATATCTACACTGCCATCTGTATAAACATGGAATTACCTACACAGACATCTCTATAATCATTGAAATATTTACACCGCTATCTGTATAAAAATGGAAGTAGCCACACCGCCATCAGTATAAACATGGAAATATCTACACCGCTATCTGTATAAACATGGAAATATCTTCACCACGACATGTATAAACAGGGAAATATCTACACCGCTGTGTGAATAAACATGGAAATATCTAAACCGCTATCAGTATAAATATGGAAATATTGACACCGCTATCTGTATAAATATGGAAATATCTACACCAGTATCTCTATAAACATGGAAATATCTACACCGTTATCTGTATAAACAAAGAAATATCTCCACCACTGTCTGTATGAACATGGAAACATCAACACCGCTACCTGTATAAACATGGAATTATCTGCAGCGTTATCTGTATAAACATGGAAATATCTACACTGCAGTCTGTGCAAAGATGGAAATATCTACAATGCTGTCTCAATAAACATGGAAATATCGTCACCGCCATCTGTACACACATGGAAATACCTACACAGTCATCTGTATAAACATGGAAATATCTACACCACTATCTGTATAAACATGGAAATACCTACACTGCCCTCTGAATAAACATGGAATTATCTACACAGACATCTATATAACCATTGAAATATCTACACCGCTATCTGTATAAACATGGAAGTAGCCACACCGCTATCTGTATAAACATGGAAATATCTACACCGCTATCTGTGAAAACATGGAAATATCTACACTGTCATCTTTATAAACATGGAAATATCTACACGTCCATCTGCATAAACATGGAAATATCTACACGGCCATCTGTATATACCTAGAAATATCTACACTGCCATCTGTGTAAACATGGAAATATCTACACCGTTATCTCTATAAACATGGAAATGTCTACACGGCTATCTGTGTAAACATGGAAATAACTCCACCGCTATCTGTAGAAACATGGAAATATCTACATCGCTATCTGTATAAACATGGAAATATCTCCACCGCTATCTTTATAAACATGGAAATATCTGCACCGCTATCTGTATAAACATGGAAATATCTGTAACATTATCTGTGTAGACATGTAAATATCTACACAGCTATCTGTGTAAACATGGAAATATGTACACAGGTCTCTGTGTAAAGATGGAAATATCTACACCACAATCTGTGCAAATATGGAAATATCTACACCGCTATCTTAGTAAACATCGAAATATCTACACCGCTATCTGTAAAAACATGGAAATATCAACACCGCTATCTGTATAAACATGGAAATGTCTACAACACGATCTGTATAAACATGGAAATATCTACACCGCTATATGTATAAACATGGAAATATCTACACAGCTATCAGTATAAACATGGAAATATCTACACCGCTATCTGTATAAACATGGAAATATCTACACCACGACATGTATAAACATGGAAATATCTACACCGCCATGTGAATAAACATGGAAATATGTACACCGCTATCAGTAAAAACATGGAAATAGCGACACCGCTATCTGTATAAATATGGAAATATCTACACCACTATCTCTATAAACATGGAAATATCTACACTGCCATCTGTATAAACATGGAATTACCTACACAGACATCTCTATAATCATTGAAATATTTACACCGCTATCTGTATAAACATGGAAGTAGCCACACCGCCATCAGTATAAACATGGAAATATCTACACTGCTATCTGTATAAACATGGAAATATCTACACCACGACATGTATAAACATGGAAATATCTACACCGCTGTGTGAATAAACATGGAAATATCTAAACCGCTATCAGTATATATATGGAAATATTGACACCGCTATCTGTATAAATATGGAAATATCTACACCACTATATCTATAAACATGGAAATATCTACACCGTTATCTGTATAAACAAAGAAATATCTCCACCGCTGTCTGTATGAACATGGAAACATCTACACCGCTACCTGTATAAACATGGAATTATCTGCAGCGTTATCTGTATAAACTTGGAAATATCTACACTGCAGTCTGTGCAAAGATGGAAATATCTACAATGCTGTCTCAATAAACATGGAAATATCGACACCGCCATCTGTACACACATGGAAATACCTACACAGTCATCTGTATAAACATGGAAATATCTACACCACTATCTGTATAAACATGGAAATACCTACACTGCACTCTGAATAAACATGGAATTATCTACACAGACATCTATATAACCATTGAAATATCTACACCGCTATCTGTATAAACATGGAAGTAGCCACACCGCTATCTGTATAAACATGGAAATATCTACACCGCTATCTGTGAAAACATGGAAATATCTACACTGTCATCTTTATAAACAGGGAAATATCTACACGTCCATCTGCATAAACATGGAAATATCTACACGGCCATCTGTATATACCTAGAAATATCTACACTGCCATCAGTGTAAACATGGAAATATCTACACCGTTATCTCTATAAACATGGAAATGTCTACACGGCTATCTGTATAAACATGGAAATATCTCCACCGCTATCTGTAGAAACATGGAAATATCTACATCGCTATCTGTATAAACATGGAAATATCTCCACCGCTATCTCAATAAAGATGGAAATATCTACACCGCTATCTTTATAAACATGGAAATATCTGCACCGCTATCTGTATAAACATGGAAATATCTATAACATTATCTGTGTAATCATGTAAATATCTACACAGCTATCTGTATAAACATGGAAATACGTACACAGGTCTCTGTGTAAAGATGGAAATATCTACACCACAATCTGTGCAAATATGGAAATATCTACACCGCTATCTTAGTAAACATCGAAATATCTACACCGCTATCTGTAAAAACATGGAAATATCAACAACGCTATCTGTATAAACATGGAAATGTCTACACCACGATCTGTATAAACATGGAAATATCTACACCGCTATATGTATAAACATGGAAATATCTACACCGCTATCAGTATAAACATGGAAATATCTACACCGCTATCTGTATAAACATGGAAATATCTACACCACGGCATGTATAAACATGGAAATATATACACCGCCATGTGAATAAACATGGAAATATCTACACCGCTATCAGTAAAAACATGGAAATAGCGACACCGCTATCTGTATAAATATGGAAATATCTACACCAGTATCTCTATAAACATGGAAATATCTACACCGTTATCTGTATAAACAAAGAAATATCTCCACCGCTTTCTGTATGAACATGGAAACATCTACACCGCTAGCTGTATAAACATGGAATTATCTGCAGCGTTATCTGTATAAACATGGAAATATCTACACCGCAGTCTGTGCAAAGATGGAAATATCTACAATGCTATCTCAATAAACATGGAAATATTGACACCGCCATCTGTACACACATGGAAATAACTACACAGTCATCTGTATAAACATGGAAATATCTACATCACTATCTGTATAAACATGGAAATACCTACACTGCCATCTGTATAAACATGGAATTATCTACACAGACATCTCTATAACCATTGAAATATCTACACCGCTGTCTGTATAAACATGGAAATATCTACACCGCTATCTGTATAAACATGGAAATATCTACACCACGACATGTATAAACATGGAAATATCTCCACCGCTATCTGTAGAAACATGGAAATATCTACATCGCTATCTGTATAAACATGGAAATATCTCCACCGTTATCTCTGTAAAGATGGAAATATCTACACCGCTATCTTTATAAACATCGAAATATCTACACCGCTATCTGTATAAACATGGAAATATCTATAACACTATCTGTGTAAACATGGAAATATCTACACAGCTATCTGTGTAAACATGGAAACATGTACACAGGTCTCTGTGTAAAGATGGAAATATCTACACCGCAATCTCTGCAAATATGGAAATATCTACACCGCTATCTGTATAAACATGGAAATATCAACACCGCTATCTGTATAAACATGGAAATGTCTACACCACGATCTATATAAACATGGAAATATCTACACCGCTATATGTATAAACATGGAAATATCTACACCGCTATCAGTATAAACATGGAAATATCTACACCGCTATCTGTATAAACATGGAAATATCTACACCACGACATGTGTAAACATGGAAATATCTACACCGCCATGTGAATAAACATGGAAATATCTACACCGCTATCAGTAAAAACATGGAAATAGCGACACCGCTATCTGTATAAATATGGAAATATCTACACCACTATCTCTATAAACATGGAAATATCTACACCGTTATCTGTATAAACAAGGAAATATCTCCACCGCTGTCTGTATGAACATGGAAACATCTACACCGCTAGCTGTATAAACATGGAATTATGTGCAGCGTTATCTGTATAAACATGGAAATATCTACACCGCAGTCTGTGCAAAGATGGAAATATCTACAATGCTATCTCAATAAACATGGAAATATTGACACCGCCATCTGTACACACATGGAAATACCTACACAGTCATCTGTATAAACATGGAAATATCTACACCACTATCTGTATAAACATGGAAATACCCACACTGCCATCTGTATAAACATGGAATTATCTACACAGACATCTCTATAACCATTGAAATATCTACACCGCTATCTGTATAAACATGGAAGTAACCACACCGGTATCTGTATAAACGTGGAAATATCTACACCGTCATCTGTGAAAACATGGAAATATGTACACTGTCATCTTCATAAACATGGAAATATCTACACGTCCATCTGTATAAACATGGAAATATCTACACTGCCATCTGTATATACCTGGAAATATCTACACTGCCATCTGTATAAACATGGAAATATCTACACCGCTATCTCTATAAACATGGAAATGTCTACAAGGCTATCTGTATAAACATGGAAATATCTCCACCGCTATCTGTAGAAACATGGAAATATCTACATCGCTATCTGTATAAACATGGAAATATCTCCACCGCTATCTCTATAAAGATGGAAATATCTACACCGCTATCTTTATAAACATGGAATTATCTACACCGCTATCTGTATAAACATGGAAATATCTATAACACTATCTGTGTAAACATGGAAATATCTACACGGCTATCTTTGTAAACATGGAAATATATACACAGGTCTATGTGTAAAGATGGAAATACCTACACCGCAATCTGCAGAAATATGGAAATATCTACACCGCTATCTCAGTAAATATGGAAATATCTACATCGCAGTCTGTGCAAAGATGGAAATATCTACAATGCTATCTCAATAAACATGGAAATATCAACACCGCCATCTGTACACACATGGAAATACCTACACAGTCATCTGTATAAACATGGAAATATCTACACCACTATCTGTATAAACATGGAAATATCTACACTGCCATCTGTATAAACATTGAATTACCTACACAGACATCTCTATAATCATTGAAATATCTACACCGCTATCTGTATAAACATGGAAGTAGCCACACCGCTATCAGTATAAACATGGAAATATCTACACCGCTATATGTATAAACATGGAAATATCTACACCACGACGTGTATAAACATGGACATATCTACACCGCTATGTGAATAAACATGGAAATATCTACACCGCTATCAGTATAAACATGGAAATATTGACACTGCTATCTGTATAAATATGGAAATATCTACACCACTATCTCTATAAACATGGAAATATCTACACCGTTATCTGTATAAACAAAGAAATATCTCCACCGCTGTCTGTATGAACATGGAAACATCTACACCACTAGCTGTATAAACATGGAATTATCTGCAGCGTTATCTGTATAAACATGGAAATATCTACACCGCAGTCTGTGCAAAGATGGAAATATCTACAATGCTATCTCAATAAACATGGAAATATTGACACCACCATCTGTACACACATGGAAATACCTACACAGTCATCTGTATAAACATGGAAATATCTACACCACTATCTGTATAAACATGGAAATACCTACACTGCCATCTGTATAAACATGGAATTATCTACACAGACATCTCTATAACCATTGAAATATCTACACCGCTATCTGTATAAACATGGAAGTAACCACACCGGTATCTGTATAAACGTGGAAATATCTACACCGCCATCTGTGAAAACATGGAAATATCTACACTGTCATCTTCATAAACATGGAAATATCTACACGTCCATCTGTATAAACATGGAAATATCTACACTGCCATCTGTATATACCTGGAAATATCTACACTGCCATCTGTATAAACATGGAAATATCTACACCGCTATCTCTATTAACATGGAAATGTCTACACGGCTATCTGTATAAACATGGAAATATCTGCACCGCTATCTGTAGAAACATGGAAATATCTACATCGCTATCTGTATAAACATGGAAATATCTCCACCGTTATCTCTATAAAGATGGAAATGTCTACACCGCTATCTTTATAAACATGGAAATATCTACACCGCTATCTGTATAAACATGGAAATATCTATAACACTATCTGTGTAAACATGGAAATATCTACACAGCTATCTGTGTAAACATGGAAACATGTACACAGGTCTCTGTGTAAAGATGGAAATATCTACACCGCAATCTGTGCAAATATGGAAATATCTACACCGCTATCTTAGTAAACATGGAAATATCTACACCGCTATCTGTAAAAACATGGAAATATCAACACCGCTATCTGTATAAACATGGAAATGTCTACACCACGATCTATATAAACATGGAAATATCTACACCGCTATATGTATAAACATGGAAATATCTACACCGCTATCAGTATAAACATGGAAATATCTACACCGCTATCTGTATAAACACGGAAATATCTACACCACGACATGTATAAACATGGAAATATCTACACCGCCATGTGAATAAACATGGAAATATCTACACCGCTATCAGTAAAAACATGGAAATAGCGACACCGCTATCTGTATAAATATGGAAATATCTACACCACTATCTCTATAAACATGGAAATATCTACACTGCCATCTGTATAAACATGGAATTACCTACACAGACATCTCTATAATCATTGAAATATTTACACCGCTATCTGTATAAACATGGAAGTAGCCACACCGCCATCAGTATAAACATGGAAATATCTACACCGCTATCTGTATAAACATGGAAATATCTACACCACGACATGTATAAACATGGAAATATCTACACCGCTGTGTGAATAAACATGGAAATATCTAAACCGCTATCAGTATAAATATGGAAATATTGACACCGCTATCTGTATAAATATGGAAATATCTACACCAGTATCTCTATAAACATGGAAATATCTACACCGTTATCTGTATAAACAAAGAAATATCTCCACCGCTGTCTGTATGAACATGGAAACATCTACACCGCTAGCTGTATAAACATGGAATTATCTGCAGCGTTATCTGTATAAACATGGAAATATCTACACTGCAGTCTGTGCAAAGATGGAAATATCTACAATGCTGTCTCAATAAACATGGAAATATCGTCACCGCCATCTGTACACACATGGAAATACCTACACAGTCATCTGTATAAACATGGAAATATCTACACCACTATCTGTATAAACATGGAAATACCTACACTGCCCTCTGAATAAACATGGAATTATCTACACAGACATCTATATAACCATTGAAATATCTACACCGCTATCTGTATAAACATGGAAGTAGCCACACCGCTATCTGTATAAACATGGAAATATCTACACCACTGTCTGTATAATCATGGAAATATCTACTCTGCCATCTGTATAAACATGGAAATATCTACACCTCCATCTGTGTAATCGTGGAAATAACTACACTGCCATCTGTATACACATGGAAATATCTACACAGCCATCTGTATAAACGTGGAAATATATACACCGCAATGTGTATAAACATGGAAATAACTCCACCGCTATCTGTATAAACATGGAAATATCTACATCGCTATCTGTATAAACAAGGAAATATCTCCACCGCTATCTGTATAAACATGGAAATATCTACACCGTTATCAGTATAAACATGGAAATACCTACACCGCTATCAGTATAAACATGGAAATACCTACACCGTTCTCGGTATAAATATGGAAATATCTACTCCGCTATCTCTATAAACATGGAAATATCTACGCAGCCATCTCTATAAACATGAAAATAACTCCACTGCTATGTGTATAAACATGGCAATAGCCACAACGCTATCTGCATAAACATGGAAATATCTACACCGCCATCTATAAAAACATGGAACTACCTACACAGTCATCTGTATAAACATGGAAATATCTAAACCTACATTTCAATAAACATGGAAATATCTAAACCTCCATTTCTATAAACATGGAAATATCTACACTGAAATATGTATACACATGGAAATATCTACACAGCCATCTGTATAAACATGGAAAATCACCACCGCTATCTCTATAAACATGGAAATACCTACACCGCTATCTGTATAAACATGGAAATAGCATTACCGTTATCTGTATAAACATGGAAATATCAACAACGCCATCTGAAAACATTGGAAATATCAACACAGTCATCTGTATAAACATGGAAATATCTACACCTCCATCTGTATAAACATGGAAATATCTCCGCCGCTATCTGTAGAAACATGGAAATATCTTCATCGCTATCTGTAAACATGGAAATATCTCCACCGCTATCTCTATAAAGATGGAAATAACTACACCGGTATCTTTATAAACATGGAAATATCTACACCGCTATCTGTATAAACATGGAAATATCTATAACACTATCTGTGTAAACATGGAAATATCTACACAGCTATCTGTGTAAACATGGAAATATGTACACAGCTCTCTGTGTAAAGATGGAAATATCTACACCGCAATCTGTGCAAATATGGAAATATCTACACCGCTATCTCTGTAAACAAGGAAATATCTACATCGCTATCTGTATAAACATGGAAATATCAACACCGCTATCTGTATAAACATGGAAATGTCTACACCACGATCTGTATAAACATGGAAATATCTACACCGCTATATGTATAAACATGGAAATATCTACACCGCTATATGTATAAACATGGAAATATCTACACCGCTATCAGTATAAACATGGAAATATCTACACTGCTATCTGTATAAACATGGAAATATCTACACCATGACGTGTATAAACATGGAAATATCTACACTGCTATGTGAATAAACATGGAAATATCTACACCGCTATCAGTGTGAACATGGAAATATCTACACCGCTATCTGTATAAATATGGAAATATCTACATCACTATCTGTTTAAACATGGAAATTTCTACACTGTTATCTGTATAAACACAGAAATATCTCCACCGCTGTCTGTATGAACATGGAAACATCTTCACCGCTTGCTGTATAAAGATGGAATTATCTACAGCGTTATCTGTATAAACATGGAAATATCTACACCGCAGTCTGTGCAAAGATGGAAAGATGTACAATGCTATCTCAATAAACATGGAAATATCAACACCGCCATCTGTAAAAACATGGAAATAACTACACAGTCATCTGTATAAACATGGAAATATCTACACCTCCATTTCTATAAACATGGAAATATCTACACAGCCATCTGTATACACATGGAAATATCTACACAGCCATCTGTATAAACATGGAAAATATCCACCGCGATCTCTATAAACATGGAAATACCTACACCGCTATCTGTATAAACATGGAAATAGCATTACAGCTATCTGTATAAACATGGAAATATCAACAACGCCATCTGTAAAAACATGGAAATATCAACACAGTCATCTGCATAAACATGGAAATATCTACACCTCCATCTGTATAAACATGGAAATATATCCACCGCTATCTGAAGAAACATGGAAATATCTTCATTGCTATCTGTATAAACATGGAAACATCTCCACCGCTATCTCTATAAAGATGGATATATCTACACCGCTATCAGTATAAACATGGAAATATCTACACCGCTATCAGTATAAACATGGAAATATCTACACCACGACATGTATAACATGGAAATATCTACACTGCTATGTGAATAAACATGGAAATATCTACACCGCTATCAGTATGAACATGGAAATATCTACACCGCTATCTGTATAAATATGGAAATATCTACACCACTATCTCTATAAACATGGAAATATCTACACCGTTATCTGTATAAACACAGAAATATCTCCACCGCTGTCTGTATGAACATGGAAACATCTTCACCGCTTGCTCTATAAACATGGAATTATCTACAGCGTTATCTGTATAAACATGGAAATATCTGCACCGCAGTGTGTGCAAAGATGGAAATATCTACAATGCTATCTCAATAAACATGGAAATATCTACACCACCATCTGTATAAACATAGAAATACCTACACAGTCATCTGTATAAACATGGAAATATCTACACCACAATCTGTATAAACATGGAAATATCTACACTGCCATCTGTATAAACATGGAATTATCTACACAGACATCTCTATAACCGTTGAAATATCTACACCGCTATCTGTATAAACATGGAAGTAGCCACACCACTATCTGTATAAACATGGAAATATCTACACCGCCATCTGTGAAAACATGGAAATATCTACACTGTCATCTTTATAAACATGGAAATAACTACACGTCCATCTGTATAAACATGGGAATATCTACACTGCCATCTGTATACACCTGGAAATATCTACACTGCCATCTGTATAAACATGCAAATATCTACACCGCTATCTCTATAAACATGGAAATGTCTACACAGCTATCTGTATAAACATGGAAATATCTACACCGCTATCTGTATAAACTTGGAAATATCTACCCCGCTAACTGTATAAACATGGAAATATCTACAACTCCATCTGAGTAAACATGGAAATATCTACACTGCCATCTGTATTCACATGGAAAATCCACAAAACCATCTGTATACACGTGGAAATATCTACACTGCCATCTGTATACACGAGAAAATATCTACACAGCCATCTTTATAAACATGGAAATAGCCAAAACGCTATCTGTATAAACATGGAAATAACTATAGCACCATATGAATAAACATGGAAATGTCTACAGGGCTATCTGTATAAATATAGAAATATCTACACCGCTATCTCTATAAACTTGGAAATACCTACAACGCAATCTGTATAAACATGGAAATATCTACACCGCTATCGGTAAAAACATGGAAATATCTCCACCGCTATCTCCATAAAGATGGAAATATCTGCACCGTTATCTTTATAAACATGGAAAAACCTACACCGCTATCTGTATAAACATGGAAATATATATAACACTACCAGTGTAAACATGGAAATATCTACACAGCTATCTGTTTAAACATGGAAATATGTACACTGCTATCAGTGTAAAGATGGACATATATACACCGCAATCTGAGCAAATATGGAAATATCTACACCGCTATATCTGTAAACATGGAAATATCTACACCGCTATATGTATAAACATGGAAATATCAACACCGTTATCTGTATAAACATGGAAATATCTACACCACGATCTGTATAAACATGGAAATATCTACACCGCTATATGTATAAACATGGAAATGTCTACACCGCTATCTGTATAAACATGGAAATATCTACATGGCTATCTCTATAAACATGGAAATGTCTTCACCGCCATCTGTATAAACTTGGAAATAACTACACAGTCATCTATATAAACATGTAAATATCTACACCACTATCTGAATAAACATTGAAATATCTACACTGCCATCTGTAGTAACATGGATATATCTACACAGCAATCTCTATAAACATGGAATATCTACATCACTATCTGTATAAACATGGAAATAGCCACACTGCTCTCTTTATACACATGGGAATAACTAAAGCGCCATCTGTAAAAACATGGAAATATCTACACAGTCATCTGTATAAACATGGAAATATCTAGAAATCCAACTGAGTAAACATGGAAATATCTACAAAGCCATCTGTATACACATGGAAATATCCACACAGCCATCTGTATAAACATGGAAATATCTACACTGCCATCTGTATATACGTGGAAATATCTACAAAGCCACCTGTATAAACATGGAAATAGCCACAACGCTATCTGTATAAACATGGAAATATCTATACCGCCATATGAAAAAACATGCAAATGTTTACATGGCTATCTGTATAAATATGGAAATATCTACACCGCTAACTCTATAAACTTGGAAATACCTGCACCGTTATCTTTATAAACATGGAAATATCTACACCGCTATCGGTATAAACATAGAAATATATATAACACTATATGTGTAAACATGGAAATATCTACACAGCTATCTGTTTAAACATAGAAATATGTACACTGCTATCAGTGTAAAGATGGAAATATCTACACTGCAATCTCTGCAAATATGGAAATGTCTACACCGATATCTCTGGAAACAGGGAAATATCTACACCGCTATCTGTATAAACATGGAAAATCAACACCGTTATCTGAATAAACATGGAAATAGCCACACCGCTCTCTGTATAAACATGGAAAAATCTACACCACGATCTGTAAAAACATGGAAATATCTACACAGTCATCTGTATAAACATGGAAATATCTGCACCTCCATCTGTATAAACATGGAAATATCTACACTGCCATCTGAATACACATGGAAATATCTACACAGCCATCTGTATAAACATGGAAAATCTCCAGCGCTATCTCTATAAACATGGAAATACCTACACCGCTATCTGTATAAACATGGAAATAACTACACCGCTATCTGTATAAACATGGAAATATCTACACCGCTGTCTGTATAAACTTGGAAATATCTACACCGCCGTCTGTATAAACATGGAAATATCTCCACCGCTATCTGTATAAACATGGAAAATCTACACTGCTATCTGTATAAACATGGAAATAAATACACCGCTATCTGTATAAACATGGAAATATCTGCACCGCTATCTGTATAAACATGGAAATATATACACCGCTATCTGTATAAACCTGGAAATATCTTCATCGCTATCTGTATAAACATGGAAATACGGACACAGTCATCTGTAGAAACATGGAAATATCTACAACACTGTCTGTATAATCATGGAAATATCTACTCGGCCATCTGTATAGACATGGAAATATCTACACCTGCATCTGTATAAACGTGGAAATAACTACACTGCCATCTGTATACACATGGAAATATCTACACAGTCATCTGTATAAACATGGAAATAGATACACCGAAATCTGTATAAACATGGAAATATCTCACCCGCTATCTGCATAAACATGGAATTATCTACACTGCTATCAGTATAAACATGGGAATATCTACACCGCTATCTGTATAAACATGGAAATATTGACACCGCTATCTGTATAAATATGGAAATATCTACACCACTATCTCTATAAACATGGAAACATCTACACAGTTATCTGTATAAACAAAGAAATATCTCCACCGCTGTCTGTATGAACATGGAAAAATCTACACTGCTAGCTGTATAAACATGGAATTATCTGTAGCATTATCTGTATAAACATGGAAATATCTACTCCGCAGTCTGTGCAAAGATGGAAATATCTACAATGCTATCTCAATAAACATGGAAATATCGACACCACCATCTGTACACACTTGGAAATACCTACACAGTCATCTGTATAAACATGGAAATATCTACACCACTATCTGTATAAACATGGAAATACCTACACTGCCATCTGTATAAACATGGAATTATCTACACAGACATCTCTATAACCATTGAAATATCTACACCGCTATCTGTATAAACATGGAAGTAGCCACACCGCTATCTGTATAAACATGGAAATATCTACACCGCCATCTGTGAAAACATGGAAATATCTACACTTTCATCTTTATAAACATGGAAATATCTACACGTCCATCTGTATAAACATGGAAATATCTACACTGCCATCTGAATATACCTGGAAATATCTACACTGCCATCTGTATAAACATGGAAATATATACAGCGCTATCTCTGTAAACATGGAAATATCTACACGGCTATCTGTATAAACATGGAAATATCTCCACCACTATCTGTAGAAACATGGAAATATCTACATCGCTATCTGTATAAACATGTAAATATCTCCACCGCTATCTCTATAAAGATGGAAATATCTACACTGCTATCTCTATAAACATGGAAATATCTACACCGCTATCTGTATAAACATGGAAATGTCTACACCACGATCTGTATAAACATGGAAATATCTACAACGCTATATGTATAAACATGGAAATATCTACACCGCTATCAGTATAAACATGGAAATATCTACACCGCTATCTGTATAAACATGGAAATATCTACACCACGACATGTATAAACATGGAAATATCTACACCGCTATCAGTAAAAACATGGAAATATCGGCACCGCTATCTGTATAAATATGGAAATATCTACACCACTATCTCTATAAACATGGAAATATCTACACCGTTATCTGTATAAACAAAGAAATATCTCCACCGCTGTCTGCATGAACATGGAAACATCTACACCGCTAGCTGTATAAACATGGAATTATCTGCAGCGTTATCTGTATAAACATGGAAATATCTACACCGCAGTCGGTGCAAAGATGGAAATATCTACAATGCTATCTCAATAAACATGGAAATATCGACACCGCCATCTGTACACACATGGAAATACCTACACAGTCATCTGTATAAACATGGAAATATCTACACCACAATCTGTATAAACATGGAAATATCTAGACTGCCATCACTATAAACATGGAATTACCTACACAGACTTCTCTATAATCATTGAAATATCTACACCGCTATCTGTATAAACATGGAAGTAGCCACACCGCTATCAGTATAAACATGGAAATATCTACACCGCTATCTGTATAAACATGGAAATATCTACATCACGACGTGTATAAACATGGAAATATCTACAACGCTATGTGAATAAACATGGAAATATCTACACCGCTATCATTATAAACATGGAAATATTGACACCGCTATCTGTATAAATATGGAAATATCTACACCACTATCTGTATAAACATGGAAATATCTACACCGTTATCTGTATAAACAAAGAAATATCTCCACCGCTGTCTGTATGAACATGGAAACATCTACACCGCTAGCTGTATAAACATGGAATTATCTGCAGCGTTATCTGTATAAACATGGAAATATCTACACTGCAGTATGTGCAAAGATGGAAATATCTACAATGCTATCTCAATAAACATGGAAATATCGAGACCGCCATCTGTACACACATGGAAATACCTACACAGTCATCTGTATAAACATGGAAATATCTACACCGTTATCTGTATAAACATTGAAATATCTATAACTCTATCTGTGTAAACATGGAAATATCTACACAGCTATCTGTGTAAACATGGAAATATGTACACAGGTCTCTGTGTAAAGATGGAAATACCTACACCGCAATCTGTGGAAATATGGAAATATCTACACCGCTATCTCAGTAAACATGGAAATATCTAAACCGCTATCTGTACAAACATGGAAATATCAACACCGCTATCTGTATAAACATGGAAATGTCTACACCACGATCTGTATAAACATGGAAATATCTTCACCGCTATATGTATAAACATGGAAATATCTACACCGCTATCAGTATAAACATGGAAATATCTACACCGCTATCTGTATAAACATGGAAATATTGACACCGCTATCTGTATAAATATGGAAATATGTACACCACTATCTCTATAAACATGGAAATATCTACACCGTTATCTGTATAAACAAAGAAATATCTCCACCGCTGTCTGTATGAACATGGAAACATCTACACCGCTAGCTGTATAAACTTGGAATTATCTGCAGCGTTATCTGTATAAACATGGGAATATCTACACCGCAGTCTGTGCAAAGATGGAAATATCTACAATGCTATCTCAATAAACATGGAAATATTGACACCGCCATCTGTACACACATGGAAATACCTACACAGTCATCTGAATAAACATGGAAATATCTACACCACTATCTGTATAAACATGGAAATACCTACACTGCCATCTGTATAAACATGGAATTATCCACACAGACATCTCTATAACCATTGAAATATCTACACCGCTATCTGTATAAACATGGAAGTAGCCACACCGCTATCTGTATAAACATGGAAATATATACACCGCCATCTGTGAAAACATGGAAATATCAACACTATCATCTTTATAAACATGGAAATATCTACACGTCCATCTGCATAAACATGGAAATATCTACACTGCCATCTGTATATACCTAGAAATATCTACATTGCCATCTGTATAAACATGGAAATATCTACACGGCTATCTCTATAAACATGGAAATGTCTACACGGCTATCTGTATAAACATGGAAATATCTCCACCGCTATCTGTAGAAACATGGAAATATCTACATCGCTATCTGTATAAACATGGAAATATCTCCACCGCTATCTCTATAAAGATGGAAATATCTACACCGCTATCTTTATAAACATGGAAATATCTGCACCGCTATCTGTATAAACATGGAAATATCTATAACATTAGCTGTGTAAACATGGAAATATCTACACAGCTATCTGTGTAAACATGGAAATATGTACACAGGTCTCTGTGTAAAGATGGAAATATCTACACCACAATCTGTGCAAATATGGAAATATCTACACCGCTATCTTAGTAAACATGGAAATATCTACACCGCAATCTGTATAAACATGGAAATATCAACACCGCTATCTGTATAAACATGGAAATGACAACACCACGATCTGTATAAACTTGGAAATATCTACACCGCAGTCTGTGCAAAGATGGAAATATCTACAATGCTATCTCAATAAACATGGAAATATCGACACCGCCATCTGTACACACATGGAAATACCTACACAGTCATCTGTATAAACATGGAAATACCAACACCACTATCTGTATAAACATGGAAATACCTACACTGCCATCTGTATAAACATGGAATTATCCACACAGACATCTCTATAACCATTGAAATATCTACACCGCTATCTGTATAAACATGGAAGTAGCCACACCGCTATCTGTATAAACATGGAAATATCTACACCGCCATCTGTGAAAACATGGAAATATCTACACTGTCATCTTTATAAACCTGGAAATATCTACACGTCCACCTGTATAAACATGGAAATATCTACACTGCCATCTGTATATACCTGGAAATATCTACACTGCCATCTGTATAAACATGGAAATATCTACAGCGATATCTCTATAAACATGGAAATGTCTACACGGCTATCTGTATAAACATGGAAATATCTCCACCGCTATCTGTAGAAACATGGAAATATCTACACCGCTATATGTATAAACATGGAAATATCTACACCGCTATCTGTATAAACATGGAAATATCTACACCGCTATCTGTATGAACATGGAATTATCTTCACTGCCATCTGTATAAACATGGAATTACCTACACAGACATCTCTATAATCATTGAAATATCTACACCGCTATCTGTATAAACATGGAAGTAGCCACACCGCTATCAGTATAAACATGGAAATATCTACACCGCTATCTGTATAAACATGGAAATATCTACACCACGACGTGTATAAACATGGAAATATCTACACCGCTATGTGAATAAACATGCAAATATCTACACCGATATCTGTATAAACATGGAAATATTGACACCGCTATCTGTATAAATATGGAAATATCAACACAACTATCTCTATAAACATGGAAATATCTACACCGTTATCTGTATAAACAAAGAAATATATCCACAGCTTTCTGTATGATCATGGAAACACCTACACCGCTAGGTGTATAAACATGTAATTATCTGCAGCGTGATCTGTACAAACATGGAAATATCTACACCGCAGTCTGTGCAAAGAAGGAAATACCTACAATGCTGTCTCAATAAACATGGAAATATCGACACTGCCATCTGTACCCACATGGAAATACCTACACAGTCATCTGTATTATCATGGAAATATCTACACCAATATCTGTATAAACATGGAGATATCTACACTGCCATCTGTATAAACATGGAATTACCTACACAGACATCTCTACAATCAATGAAATATCTACACCGCTATCTGTATAAACATGGAAGTAGCCACACCGCTATCAGTATAAACATGGAAATATCTACACCGCTATCTGTATAAACATGGAAATATCTTCACCGCTATGTGAATAAACATGGAAAAATCTACACCGCTATCAGTAAAAACATGGAAATATTGACACCGCTATCTGTATAAATATGGAAATATCTACACCACTATCTCTATAAAAATGGAAATATCTACACCGTTATCTGTAAAAACAAAGAAATATCTCCACCGCTGTCTGTATGAACTTGGAAACATCTACACCGCTAGCTGTATAAACATGGAATTATCTGCAGCGTTATCTGCATAAACATGGAAATATCTACACCGCAGTCTGTACAAAGATGAAAATATCTACAATGCTATCTCAATAAACATGGAAATATCGACACCACCATCTGTACACATATGGAAATACCTACACAGTCATCTGTATAAACATGGAAATATCTACACCACTATCTGTATAAACATGGAAATATCTACACCGCCATCTGTGAAAACATGGAAATATCTACACTGTCATCTTTATAAACATGGAAATATCTACACGTCCATCTGTATAAACATGGAAATATCTACACTGCCATCTGTATATACCTGGAAATATCTACACTGCCATCTGTATAAACATGGAAATATCTACAGCGCTATCTCTATAAACATGGAAATGTCTACACGGCTATCTGTATAAACATGGAAATATCTCCACCGCTATCTGTAGAAACATGGAAATATCTACACCGCTATATGTATAAACATGGAAATATCTACACCGCTATCAGTATAAACATGGAAATATCTACACCGCTATCTGTATAAACATGGAAATATCTACACCACGACGTGTATAAACATGGAAATATCTACACCGCTATGTGAATAAACATGGAAATATCTACACCGATATCAGTATAAACATGGAAATATTGACACCGCTATCTGTATAAATATGGAAATATCAACAGCACTATCTCTATAAACATGGAAATATCTACACCGTTATCTGTATAAACAAAGAAATATCTCCACCGCTTTCTGTATGATCATGGAAACACCTACACCGCTAGGTGTATAAACATGGAATTATCTGCAGCGTTATCTGTATAAACATGGAAATATCTACACCGCAGTCTGTGCAAAGATGGAAATATCTACAACGCTATCTCAATAAACATGGAAATATCGACACCGCCATCTGTACACACATGGAAATACCTACACAGTCATCTGTATAAACATGGAAATATCAACACCACTATCTGTATAAACATGGAAATACCTTCATTGCCATCTGTATAAACATGGAATTATCTACACAGACATCTCTATAACCATTGAAATATCTACACCGCTATCTGTATAAACATGGAAGTAGCCACACCGCTATCTGTATAAACATGGAAATATCTACACCGCAGTCTGTGCAAAGATGGAAATATCTACAATGCTATCTCAATTAACATGGAAATATCGACACCGCCATCTGTACACACATGGAAATACCTACACAGTCATCTGTATAAACATGGAAATATCTACACCACTATCTGTATAAACATGGAAATACCTTCATTGCCATCTGTATAAACACGGAATTATCTACACAGACATCTCTATAACCATTGAAATATCTACACCGCTATCTGTATAAACATGGAAGTAGCCACACCGCTATCTGTGTAAACATGGAAATATCTACACCGCCATCTGTGAAAACATGGAAATATCTACACTGTCATCTTTATAAACATGGAAATATCTACACGTCCATCTGTATAAACATGGAAATAACTACACTGCCATCTGTGTATACCTGGAAATATCTACACTGCCATCTGTATAAACATGGAAATATCTACACCGCTATCTCTATAGACATGGAAATGTCTACATGGCTATCTGTATAAACATGGAAATTACTCCACCGCTATCTGTAGAAACATGGAAATATCTACACCGCTATCTGTATAAACATAGAAATATCTCCACCGCTATCTATATAAAGATGGAAATAACTACACCGCTATCTTTATAAACATGGAAATATCTACACCGCTATCTGTATAAACATGGAAATATCTATAACACTATCTGTGTAAACATGGAAATATCTACACAGCTATCTGTGTAAACATGGAAATATGTACACAAGTCTCTGTGTAAAGATGGAAATACCTACACCGCAATCTGTGGAAATATGGAAAAATCTACACCGCTATCTCAGTAAACATGGAAATATCTAAACCGCTATCTGTACAAACATGGAAATATCAACACCGCTATCTGTATAAACATGGAAATGTCTACACCACGATCTGTATAAACATGGAAATATCTACACCGCTATATATATAAACATGGAAATATCTACATCGCTATCAGTATAAACATGGAAATATCTACACCGTTATCTGTATAAACATGGAAATATCTACACCACGACATGTATAAACATGGAAATATCTACACCGCCATGTGAATAAACATGGAAATATCTACACCGCTATCAGTAAAAACATGGAAATAGCGACACCGCTATCTGTATAAATATGGAAATATCTACACCACTATCTCTATAAACATGGAAATATCTACACCGTTATCTGTATAAACAAAGAAATATCTCCACCGCTGTCTGTATGAACATGGAAACATCTACACCGATAGCTGTATAAACATGGAATTATCTGAAGCGTTATCTGTATAAACATGGAAATATCTACACCGCAGTCTGTGCAAAGATGGAAATATCTACAATGCTATCTCAATAAACATGGAAATATCGACACCGGCATCTGTACACACATGGAAATACCTACACAGTCAACTGTATAAACATGGAAATATCTACACCACTATCTGTATAAACATGGAAATACCTACACTGCCATCTGTATAAACATGGAATTATATACACAGACATCTCTATAACCATTGAAATATCTACACCGCTCTCTGTATAAACATGGAAGTAGCCACACCGGCATCTGTATAAACATGGAAATATCTACACCGCCATCTGTGAAAACATGGAAATATCTACACTGTCATCTTTATAAACATGGAAATATCTACACATCGATCTGTATAAACATGGAAATATCTACACTGCCATCTGTATATACCTCGAAATATCTACACTGCCATCTGTATAAACATGGAAATATCTACAGCGCTATCTCTATAAACATGGAAATGTCTACACGGCTATCTGTATAAACATGGAAATTTCTCCACCGCTATCTGCATAAACATGGAAGTAGCCACACCGCTATCAGTATAAACATGGAAATATCTACACCGCTATCTGTATAAACATGGAAATATCTACACCACGACGTGTATAAACATGGAAATATCTACACCGCTATGTGAATAAACATGGAAATATCTACACCGATATCAGTATAAACATGGAAATATTGACACCGCTATCTGTATAAATATGGAAATATCAACTCCACTATCTCTATAAACATGGAAATATCTACACCGTCATCTGTATAAACAAAGAAATATCTCCACCGCTTTCTGTATGATCATGGAAACTCCTACACCGCTAGGTGTATAAACATGGAATTATCTTCAGCGTTATCTGTATAAACATGGAAATATCTACACCGCAGTCTGTGCAAAGATGGAAATATCTACAATGCTATCACAATAAACATGGAAATATCGACACCGCCATCTGTACAAACATGGAAATACCTACAGAGTCATCTCTGTAAACATGGAAATATCTACACCACTATCTGTATAAACATGGAAATACCTACACTGCCATCTGTATAAACATGGAATTATCTACACAGACATCTCTATAAACATTGAAATATCTACACCGCTATCTGTATAAACATGGAAGTAGCCACACCGGTATCTGTATAAACATGGAAATATCTACACCACCATCTGTGAAAACATGGAAATATCTACACTGTCATATTTATAAACATGGAAATATCTACACGTCCATGTGTATCAACCTGGAAATATCTACACTGCCATCTGTATATACCTGGAAATATCTACACTGCCATCTCTATAAACATGGAAATATCTACAGCGCTATCTCTATAAACATGGAAATGTCTACACGGCTATCTGTATAAACATGGAAATATCTCCACCGCTATCTGTAGAAACATGGAAATATCTACACCGCTATATGTATAAACATGGAAATATCTACACCGCTATCAGTATAAACATGGAAATATCTACACCGCTATCTGTATAAACATGGAAATATCTTCACTGCCATCTGTATAAACATGGAATTACCTTCACAGACATCTCTATAATCATTGAAATATCTACACCGCTATCTGTATAAACATGGAAGTAGCCACACCGCTATCAGTATAAACATGGAAATATCTACACCGCTATCTGTATAAACATGGAAATATCTACACCACGACGTGTATAAACATGGTAATATCTACACCGCTATGTGAATAAACATGGAAATATCTACACCGATATCAGTATAAACATGGAAATATTGACACCGCTATCTGTATAAATATGGAAATATCAACACAACTATCTCTATAAACATGGAAATATCTACACCGTTATCTGTATAAACAAAGAAATATCTCCACCGCTTTCTGTATGATCATGGAAACACCTACACCGCTAGGTGTATAAACATGGAATTATCTGCAGCGTTATCTGTATAAACATGGAAATATCTACACCGCAGTCTGTGCAAAGATGGAAATATTTACAATGCTATCTCAATAAACATGGAAATATCGACACCGCCATCTGTACACACATGGAAATACCTACACAGTCGTCTGTATAAACATGGAAATATCAACACCACTATCTGTATAAACATGGAAATACCTTCATTGCCATCTGTATAAACATGGAATTATCTACACAGACATCTCTATAACCATTGAAATAACTACACCGCTATCTGTATAAACATGGAAGTAGCCACACCGCTATCTGTACAAACATGGAAATATCTACACCGCAGTCTGGGCAAAGATGGAAATATCTACAATGCTGTCTCAATAAACATGGAAATATCGACACTGCCATCTGTACCCACATGGAAATACCTACACAGTCATCTGTATAAACATGGAAATATCTACACCACTATCTGTATAAACATGGAAATATCTACACTGCCATCTGTATAAACATGGAATTACCTACACAGACATCTGTATAATCAATGAAATATCTACACCGCTATCTGTATAAACATGGAAGTAGCCACACCGCTATCAGTATAAACATGGAAATATCTACACCGCTATCTGTATAAACATGGAAATATCTTCACCGCTATGTGAATAAACATGGAAAAATCTACACCGCTATCAGTATAAACATGGAAATATTGACTCCGCTATCTGTATAAATATGGAAATATCTTCACCACTATCTCTATAAACATGGAAATATCTACACCGTTATCTGTATAAACGAAGAAATATCTCCACCGCTGTCTGTATGAACTTGGAAACATCTACACCGCTAGCTGTATAAACATGGAATTATCTGCAGCGTTATCTGCATAAACATGGAAATATCTACACCGCAGTCTGTGCAAAGATGGAAATATCTACAATGCTATCTCAATAAACATGGAAATATCGACTCCACCATCTGTACACATATGGAAATACCTACACAGTCATCTGTATAAACATGGAAATATCTACACCATTATCTGTATAAACATGGAAATAACTACACTGCCATCTGTATAAACATGGAATTATCTACACAGACATCTCTATAAACATTGAAATATCTACACCGCTATCTGTATAAACATGGAAGTAGCCACACCGGTATCTGTATAAACATGGAAATAACTACACCGCCATCTGTGAAAACATGGAAATATCTACACTGTCATCTTTATAAACATGGAAATATCTACACGTCCATCTGTATAAACATGGAAATATCTACACTGCCATCTGTATATACCTGGGAATATCTACACTGCCATCTGTATAAACATGGAAATATCTACAGCGCTATCTCTATAAACATGGAAATGTCTACACGGCTATCTGTATAAACATGAAAATATCTCCACCGCTATCTTTAGAAACATGGAAATATCTACACCGCTATATGTATAAACATGGAAATAACTACACCGCTATCAGTATAAACATGGAAATATCTACACCGCTATCTGTATAAACATGGAAATATCTACACTGCCATCTGCATAAACATGGAATTACCTACACAGACATCTCTATAATCATTGAAATATCTACACCGCTATCTGTATAAACATGGAAGTAGCCACACCGCTATCAGTATAAACATGGAAATATCTACACCGCTATCTGTATAAACATGGAAATATCTACACCATGACGTGTATAAACATGGAAATCTCTACACCGCTATGTGAATAAACATGGAAATATCTACACTGATATCAGTATAAACATGGAAATATTGACACCGCTATCTGTATAAATATGGAAATATCAACACAACTATCTCTATAAACATGGAAATATCTACACCGTTATCTGTATAAACAAAGAAATATCTCCACCGCTTTCTGTATGATCATGGAAACACCTACACCGCTAGGTGTATAAACATGGAATTGTCTGCAGCGTTATCTGTATAAACATGGAAATATCTACACCGCAGTCTGTGCAAAGATGGAAATATCTACAATGCTATCTCAATAAACATGGAAATATCGACACCGCCATCTGTACACACATGGAAATACCTACACAGTCATCTGTATAAACATGGAAATATCAACACCACTATCTGTATAAACATGGAAATACCTTCATTGCCATCTGTATAAACATGGAATTATCTACACAGACATCTCTATAACCATTGAAATATCTACACCGCTATCTGTATAAACATGGAAGTAGCCACACCGCTATCTGTATAAACATGGAAATATCTACACCGCAGTCTGTGCAAAGATGGAAATATCTACAATGCTATCTCAATAAACATGGAAATATCGACACCGCCATCTGTTCACACATGGAAATACCTACACAGTCATCAGTATAAACATGGAAATATCTACACCACTATCTGTATAAACATGGAAATACCTTCATTGCCATCTGTATAAACACGGAATTATCTACACAGACATCTCTATAACCATTGAAATATCTGCACCGCTATCTGTATAAACATGGAAGTAGCCACACCGCTATCTGTATAAACATGGAAAGATCTACACCGCCATCTGTGAAAACATGGAAATATCTACACTGTCATCTTTATAAACCTGGAAATATCTACACGTCCATCTGTATAAACATGGAAATATCTACACTGCCATCTGTATATACCTGGAAATATCTACACTGCCATCTGTATAAACATGGAAATATCTACACCGATATCTCTATAAACATGGAAATGTCTACACGGCTATCTGTATAAACATGGAAATATCTCCACCGCTATCTGTAGAAACATGGAAATATCTACACCGCTATCTGTATAAACATGGAATTATCTCCACCGCTATCTCTGTAAAGATGGAAATATCTACACCGCTATCTTTATAAACATGGAAATATCTACACCGCTATCTGTATAAACATGGAATTATCTACACGACTATATGTATAAACATGGAAATATCTATACCGCTATCAGTATAAACATGGAAATATCTACACCGCTATCTGTATAAACATGGAAATATCTACACCACGACATGTATAAACATGGAAATATCTACACCGCCATGTGAATAAACATGGAAATATCTACAATGCTATCACAATAAACATGGAAATATCGACACCGCCATCTGTACAAACATGGAAATACCTACAGAGTCATCTCTGTAAACATGGAAATATCTACACCACTATCTGTATAAACATGGAAATACCTACACTGCCATCTGTATAAACATGGAATTATCTACACAGAGATCTCTATAAACATTGAAATATCTACACCGCTATCTGTATAAACATGGAAGTAGCCACACCGGTATCTGTATAAACATGGAAATATCTACACCACCATCTGTGAAAACATGGAAATATCTACACTGTCATATTTATAAACATGGAAATATCTACACGTCCATCTGTATAAACATGGAAATATCTACACTGCCATCTGTATATACCTGGAAATATGTACACTGCCATCTCTATAAACATGGAAATATCTACAGCGCTATCTCTATAAACATGGAAATGTCTACACGGCTATCTGTATAAACATGGAAATATCTCCACCGCTATCTGTAGAAACATGGAAATATCTACACCGCTATATGTATAAACATGGAAATATCTACACCGCTATCAGTATAAACATGGAAATATCTACACCGCTATCTGTATAAACATGGAAATATCTTCACTGCCATCTGTATAAACATGGAATTACCTTCACAGACATCTCTATAATCATTGAAATATCTACACCGCTATCTGTATAAACATGGAAGTAGCCACACCGCTATCAGTATAAACATGGAAATATCTACACCGCTATCTGTATAAACATGGAAATATCTTCACCGCTATGTGAATAAACATGGAAAAATCTACACCGCTATCAGTAAAAACATGGAAATATTGACACCGCTATCTGTATAAATATGGAAATATCTACACCACTATCTCTATAAAAATGGAAATATCTACACCGTTATCTGTAAAAACAAAGAAATATCTCCACCGCTGTCTGTATGAACTTGGAAACATCTACACCGCTAGCTGTATAAACATGGAATTATCTGCAGCGTTATCTGCATAAACATGGAAATATCTACACCGCAGTCTGTACAAAGATGAAAATATCTACAATGCTATCTCAATAAACATGGAAATATCGACACCACCATCTGTACACATATGGAAATACCTACACAGTCATCTGTATAAACATGGAAATATCTACACCACTATCTGTATAAACATGGAAATATCTACACCGCCATCTGTGAAAACATGGAAATATCTACACTGTCATCTTTATAAACATGGAAATATCTACACGTCCATCTGTATAAACATGGAAATATCTACACTGCCATCTGTATATACCTGGAAATATCTACACTGCCATCTGTATAAACATGGAAATATCTACAGCGCTATCTCTATAAACATGGAAATGTCTACACGGCTATCTGTATAAACATGGAAATATCTCCACCGCTATCTGTAGAAACATGGAAATATCTACACCGCTATATGTATAAACATGGAAATATCTACACCGCTATCAGTATAAACATGGAAATATCTACACCGCTATCTGTATAAACATGGAAATATCTACACCACGATGTGTATAAACATGGAAATATCTACACCGCTATGTGAATAAACATGGAAATATCTACACCGATATCAGTATAAACATGGAAATATTGACACCGCTATCTGTATAAATATGGAAATATCAACAGCACTATCTCTATAAACATGGAAATATCTACACCGTTATCTGTATAAACAAAGAAATATCTCCACCGCTTTCTGTATGATCATGGAAACACCTACACCGCTAGGTGTATAAACATGGAATTATCTGCAGCGTTATCTGTATAAACATGGAAATATCTACACCGCAGTCTGTGCAAAGATGGAAATATCTACAACGCTATCTCAATAAACATGGAAATATCGACACCGCCATCTGTACACACATGGAAATACCTACACAGTCATCTGTATAAACATGGAAATATCAACACCACTATCTGTATAAACATGGAAATACCTTCATTGCCATCTGTATAAACATGGAATTATCTACACAGACATCTCTATAACCATTGAAATATCTACACCGCTATCTGTATAAACATGGAAGTAGCCACACCGCTATCTGTATAAACATGGAAATATCTACACCGCAGTCTGTGCAAAGATGGAAATATCTACAATGCTATCTCAATTAACATGGAAATATCGACACCGCCATCTGTACACACATGGAAATACCTACACAGTCATCTGTATAAACATGGAAATATATACACCACTATCTGTATAAACATGGAAATACCTTCATTGCCATCTGTATAAACACGGAATTATCTACACAGACATCTCTATAACCATTGAAATATCTACACCGCTATCTGTATAAACATGGAAGTAGCCACACCGCTATCTGTGTAAACATGGAAATATCTACACCGCCATCTGTGAAAACATGGAAATATCTACACTGTCATCTTTATAAACATGGAAATATCTACACGTCCATCTGTATAAACATGGAAATAACTACACTGCCATCTGTGTATACCTGGAAATATCTACACTGCCATCTGTATAAACATGGAAATATCTACACCGCTATCTCTATAGACATGGAAATGTCTACATGGCTATCTGTATAAACATGGAAATTACTCCACCGCTATCTGTAGAAACATGGAAATATCTACACCGCTATCTGTATAAACATGGAAATATCTCCACCGCTATCTATATAAAGATGGAAATAACTACACCGCTATCTTTATAAACATGGAAATATCTACACCGCTATCTGTATAAACATGGAAATATCTATAACACTATCTGTGTAAACATGGAAATATCTACACAGCTATCTGTGTAAACATGGAAATATGTACACAAGTCTCTGTGTAAAGATGGAAATACCTACACCGCAATCTGTGGAAATATGGAAAAATCTACACCGCTATCTCAGTAAACATGGAAATATCTAAACCGCTATCTGTACAAACATGGAAATATCAACACCGCTATCTGTATAAACATGGAAATGTCTACACCACGATCTGTATAAACATGGAAATATCTACACCGCTATATATATAAACATGGAAATATCTACATCGCTATCAGTATAAACATGGAAATATCTACACCGTTATCTGTATAAACATGGAAATATCTACACCACGACATGTATAAACATGGAAATATCTACACCGCCATGTGAATAAACATGGAAATATCTACACCGCTATCAGTAAAAACATGGAAATAGCGACACCGCTATCTGTATAAATATGGAAATATCTACACCACTATCTCTATAAACATGGAAATATCTACACCGTTATCTGTATAAACAAAGAAATATCTCCACCGCTGTCTGTATGAACATGGAAACATCTACACCGCTAGCTGTATAAACATGGAATTATCTGAAGCGTTATCTGTATAAACATGGAAATATCTACACCGCAGTCTGTGCAAAGATGGAAATATCTACAATGCTATCTCAATAAACATGGAAATATCGACACCGGCATCTGTACACACATGGAAATACCTACACAGTCAACTGTATAAACATGGAAATATCTACACCACTATCTGTATAAACATGGAAATACCTACACTGCCATCTGTATAAACATGGAATTATATACACAGACATCTCTATAACCATTGAAATATCTACACCGCTCTCTGTATAAACATGGAAGTAGCCACACCGGTATCTGTATAAACATGGAAATATCTACACCGCCATCTGTGAAAACATGGAAATATCTACACTGTCATCTTTATAAACATGGAAATATCTACACATCGATCTGTATAAACATGGAAATATCTACACTGCCATCTGTATATACCTCGAAATATCTACACTGCCATCTGTATAAACATGGAAATATCTACAGCGCTATCTCTATAAACATGGAAATGTCTACACGGCTATCTGTATAAACATGGAAATTTCTCCACCGCTATCTGCATAAACATGGAAGTAGCCACACCGCTATCAGTATAAACATGGAAATATCTACACCGCTATCTGTATAAACATGGAAATATCTACACCACGACGTGTATAAACATGGAAATATCTACACCGCTATGTGAATAAACATGGAAATATCTACACCGATATCAGTATAAACATGGAAATATTGACACCGCTATCTGTATAAATATGGAAATATCAACTCCACTATCTCTATAAACATGGAAATATCTACACCGTCATCTGTATAAACAAAGAAATATCTCCACCGCTTTCTGTATGATCATGGAAACTCCTACACCGCTAGGTGTATAAACATGGAATTATCTTCAGCGTTATCTGTATAAACATGGAAATATCTACACCGCAGTCTGTGCAAAGATGGAAATATCTACAATGCTATCACAATAAACATGGAAATATCGACACCGCCATCTGTACAAACATGGAAATACCTACAGAGTCATCTCTGTAAACATGGAAATATCTACACCACTATCTGTATAAACATGGAAATACCTACACTGCCATCTGTATAAACATGGAATTATCTACACAGACATCTCTATAAACATTGAAATATCTACACCGCTATCTGTATAAACATGGAAGTAGCCACACCGGTATCTGTATAAACATGGAAATATCTACACCACCATCTGTGAAAACATGGAAATATCTACACTGTCATATTTATAAACATGGAAATATCTACACGTCCATGTGTATCAACCTGGAAATATCTACACTGCCATCTGTATATACCTGGAAATATCTACACTGCCATCTCTATAAACATGGAAATATCTACAGCGCTATCTCTATAAACATGGAAATGTCTACACGGCTATCTGTATAAACATGGAAATATCTCCACCGCTATCTGTAGAAACATGGAAATATCTACACCGCTATATGTATAAACATGGAAATATCTACACCGCTATCTGTATAAACATGGAAATATCTACACCGTTATCTGTATAAACAAAGAAATATCTCCACCGCTGTCTGTATGAACATGGAAACATCTACACCGCTAGCTGTATAAACATGGAATTATCTGCAGCGTTATCTGTATAAACATGGAAATATCTACACTGCAGTATGTGCAAAGATGGAAATATCTACAATGCTATCTCAATAAACATGGAAATATCGAGACCGCCATCTGTACACACATGGAAATACCTACACAGTCATCTGTATAAACATGGAAATATCTACACCGTTATCTGTATAAACATTGAAATATCTATAACTCTATCTGTGTAAACATGGAAATATCTACACAGCTATCTGTGTAAACATGGAAATATGTACACAGGTCTCTGTGTAAAGATGGAAATACCTACACCGCAATCTGTGGAAATATGGAAATATCTACACCGCTATCTCAGTAAACATGGAAATATCTAAACCGCTATCTGTACAAACATGGAAATATCAACACCGCTATCTGTATAAACATGGAAATGTCTACACCACGATCTGTATAAACATGGAAATATCTTCACCGCTATATGTATAAACATGGAAATATCTACACCGCTATCAGTATAAACATGGAAATATCTACACCGCTATCTGTATAAACATGGAAATATTGACACCGCTATCTGTATAAATATGGAAATATGTACACCACTATCTCTATAAACATGGAAATATCTACACCGTTATCTGTATAAACAAAGAAATATCTCCACCGCTGTCTGTATGAACATGGAAACATCTACACCGCTAGCTGTATAAACTTGGAATTATCTGCAGCGTTATCTGTATAAACATGGGAATATCTACACCGCAGTCTGTGCAAAGATGGAAATATCTACAATGCTATCTCAATAAACATGGAAATATTGACACCGCCATCTGTACACACATGGAAATACCTACACAGTCATCTGAATAAACATGGAAATATCTACACCACTATCTGTATAAACATGGAAATACCTACACTGCCATCTGTATAAACATGGAATTATCCACACAGACATCTCTATAACCATTGAAATATCTACACCGCTATCTGTATAAACATGGAAGTAGCCACACCGCTATCTGTATAAACATGGAAATATATACACCGCCATCTGTGAAAACATGGAAATATCAACACTATCATCTTTATAAACATGGAAATATCTACACGTCCATCTGCATAAACATGGAAATATCTACACTGCCATCTGTATATACCTAGAAATATCTACACTGCCATCTGTATAAACATGGAAATATCTACACGGCTATCTCTATAAACATGGAAATGTCTACACGGCTATCTGTATAAACATGGAAATATCTCCACCGCTATCTGTAGAAACATGGAAATATCTACATCGCTATCTGTATAAACATGGAAATATCTCCACCGCTATCTCTATAAAGATGGAAATATCTACACCGCTATCTTTATAAACATGGAAATATCTGCACCGCTATCTGTATAAACATGGAAATATCTATAACATTAGCTGTGTAAACATGGAAATATCTACACAGCTATCTGTGTAAACATGGAAATATGTACACAGGTCTCTGTGTAAAGATGGAAATATCTACACCACAATCTGTGCAAATATGGAAATATCTACACCGCTATCTTAGTAAACATGGAAATATCTACACCGCAATCTGTATAAACATGGAAATATCAACACCGCTATCTGTATAAACATGGAAATGACAACACCACGATCTGTATAAACTTGGAAATATCTACACCGCAGTCTGTGCAAAGATGGAAATATCTACAATGCTATCTCAATAAACATGGAAATATCGACACCGCCATCTGTACACACATGGAAATACCTACACAGTCATCTGTATAAACATGGAAATACCAACACCACTATCTGTATAAACATGGAAATACCTACACTGCCATCTGTATAAACATGGAATTATCCACACAGACATCTCTATAACCATTGAAATATCTACACCGCTATCTGTATAAACATGGAAGTAGCCACACCGCTATCTGTATAAACATGGAAATATCTACACCGCCATCTGTGAAAACATGGAAATATCTACACTGTCATCTTTATAAACCTGGAAATATCTACACGTCCACCTGTATAAACATGGAAATATCTACACTGCCATCTGTATATACCTGGAAATATCTACACTGCCATCTGTATAAACATGGAAATATCTACAGCGATATCTCTATAAACATGGAAATGTCTACACGGCTATCTGTATAAACATGGAAATATCTCCACCGCTATCTGTAGAAACATGGAAATATCTACACCGCTATATGTATAAACATGGAAATATCTACACCGCTATCTGTATAAACATGGAAATATCTACACCGCTATCTGTATGAACATGGAATTATCTTCACTGCCATCTGTATAAACATGGAATTACCTACACAGACATCTCTATAATCATTGAAATATCTACACCGCTATCTGTATAAACATGGAAGTAGCCACACCGCTATCAGTATAAACATGGAAATATCTACACCGCTATCTGTATAAACATGGAAATATCTACACCACGACGTGTATAAACATGGAAATATCTACACCGCTATGTGAATAAACATGCAAATATCTACACCGATATCTGTATAAACATGGAAATATTGACACCGCTATCTGTATAAATATGGAAATATCAACACAACTATCTCTATAAACATGGAAATATCTACACCGTTATCTGTATAAACAAAGAAATATATCCACAGCTTTCTGTATGATCATGGAAACACCTACACCGCTAGGTGTATAAACATGTAATTATCTGCAGCGTGATCTGTACAAACATGGAAATATCTACACCGCAGTCTGTGCAAAGAAGGAAATACCTACAATGCTGTCTCAATAAACATGGAAATATCGACACTGCCATCTGTACCCACATGGAAATACCTACACAGTCATCTGTATTATCATGGAAATATCTACACCAATATCTGTATAAACATGGAGATATCTACACTGCCATCTGTATAAACATGGAATTACCTACACAGACATCTCTACAATCAATGAAATATCTACACCGCTATCTGTATAAACATGGAAGTAGCCACACCGCTATCAGTATAAACATGGAAATATCTACACCGCTATCTGTATAAACATGGAAATATCTTCACCGCTATGTGAATAAACATGGAAAAATCTACACCGCTATCAGTAAAAACATGGAAATATTGACACCGCTATCTGTATAAATATGGAAATATCTACACCACTATCTCTATAAAAATGGAAATATCTACACCGTTATCTGTAAAAACAAAGAAATATCTCCACCGCTGTCTGTATGAACTTGGAAACATCTACACCGCTAGCTGTATAAACATGGAATTATCTGCAGCGTTATCTGCATAAACATGGAAATATCTACACCGCAGTCTGTACAAAGATGAAAATATCTACAATGCTATCTCAATAAACATGGAAATATCGACACCACCATCTGTACACATATGGAAATACCTACACAGTCATCTGTATAAACATGGAAATATCTACACCACTATCTGTATAAACATGGAAATATCTACACCGCCATCTGTGAAAACATGGAAATATCTACACTGTCATCTTTATAAACATGGAAATATCTACACGTCCATCTGTATAAACATGGAAATATCTACACTGCCATCTGTATATACCTGGAAATATCTACACTGCCATCTGTATAAACATGGAAATATCTACAGCGCTATCTCTATAAACATGGAAATGTCTACACGGCTATCTGTATAAACATGGAAATATCTCCACCGCTATCTGTAGAAACATGGAAATATCTACACCGCTATATGTATAAACATGGAAATATCTACACCGCTATCAGTATAAACATGGAAATATCTACACCGCTATCTGTATAAACATGGAAATATCTACACCACGACGTGTATAAACATGGAAATATCTACACCGCTATGTGAATAAACATGGAAATATCTACACCGATATCAGTATAAACATGGAAATATTGACACCGCTATCTGTATAAATATGGAAATATCAACAGCACTATCTCTATAAACATGGAAATATCTACACCGTTATCTGTATAAACAAAGAAATATCTCCACCGCTTTCTGTATGATCATGGAAACACCTACACCGCTAGGTGTATAAACATGGAATTATCTGCAGCGTTATCTGTATAAACATGGAAATATCTACACCGCAGTCTGTGCAAAGATGGAAATATCTACAACGCTATCTCAATAAACATGGAAATATCGACACCGCCATCTGTACACACATGGAAATACCTACACAGTCATCTGTATAAACATGGAAATATCAACACCACTATCTGTATAAACATGGAAATACCTTCATTGCCATCTGTATAAACATGGAATTATCTACACAGACATCTCTATAACCATTGAAATATCTACACCGCTATCTGTATAAACATGGAAGTAGCCACACCGCTATCTGTATAAACATGGAAATATCTACACCGCAGTCTGTGCAAAGATGGAAATATCTACAATGCTATCTCAATTAACATGGAAATATCGACACCGCCATCTGTACACACATGGAAATACCTACACAGTCATCTGTATAAACATGGAAATATCTACACCACTATCTGTATAAACATGGAAATACCTTCATTGCCATCTGTATAAACACGGAATTATCTACACAGACATCTCTATAACCATTGAAATATCTACACCGCTATCTGTATAAACATGGAAGTAGCCACACCGCTATCTGTGTAAACATGGAAATATCTACACCGCCATCTGTGAAAACATGGAAATATCTACACTGTCATCTTTATAAACATGGAAATATCTACACGTCCATCTGTATAAACATGGAAATAACTACACTGCCATCTGTGTATACCTGGAAATATCTACACTGCCATCTGTATAAACATGGAAATATCTACACCGCTATCTCTATAGACATGGAAATGTCTACATGGCTATCTGTATAAACATGGAAATTACTCCACCGCTATCTGTAGAAACATGGAAATATCTACACCGCTATCTGTATAAACATAGAAATATCTCCACCGCTATCTATATAAAGATGGAAATAACTACACCGCTATCTTTATAAACATGGAAATATCTACACCGCTATCTGTATAAACATGGAAATATCTATAACACTATCTGTGTAAACATGGAAATATCTACACAGCTATCTGTGTAAACATGGAAATATGTACACAAGTCTCTGTGTAAAGATGGAAATACCTACACCGCAATCTGTGGAAATATGGAAAAATCTACACCGCTATCTCAGTAAACATGGAAATATCTAAACCGCTATCTGTACAAACATGGAAATATCAACACCGCTATCTGTATAAACATGGAAATGTCTACACCACGATCTGTATAAACATGGAAATATCTACACCGCTATATATATAAACATGGAAATATCTACATCGCTATCAGTATAAACATGGAAATATCTACACCGTTATCTGTATAAACATGGAAATATCTACACCACGACATGTATAAACATGGAAATATCTACACCGCCATGTGAATAAACATGGAAATATCTACACCGCTATCAGTAAAAACATGGAAATAGCGACACCGCTATCTGTATAAATATGGAAATATCTACACCACTATCTCTATAAACATGGAAATATCTACACCGTTATCTGTATAAACAAAGAAATATCTCCACCGCTGTCTGTATGAACATGGAAACATCTACACCGATAGCTGTATAAACATGGAATTATCTGAAGCGTTATCTGTATAAACATGGAAATATCTACACCGCAGTCTGTGCAAAGATGGAAATATCTACAATGCTATCTCAATAAACATGGAAATATCGACACCGGCATCTGTACACACATGGAAATACCTACACAGTCAACTGTATAAACATGGAAATATCTACACCACTATCTGTATAAACATGGAAATACCTACACTGCCATCTGTATAAACATGGAATTATATACACAGACATCTCTATAACCATTGAAATATCTACACCGCTCTCTGTATAAACATGGAAGTAGCCACACCGGCATCTGTATAAACATGGAAATATCTACACCGCCATCTGTGAAAACATGGAAATATCTACACTGTCATCTTTATAAACATGGAAATATCTACACATCGATCTGTATAAACATGGAAATATCTACACTGCCATCTGTATATACCTCGAAATATCTACACTGCCATCTGTATAAACATGGAAATATCTACAGCGCTATCTCTATAAACATGGAAATGTCTACACGGCTATCTGTATAAACATGGAAATTTCTCCACCGCTATCTGCATAAACATGGAAGTAGCCACACCGCTATCAGTATAAACATGGAAATATCTACACCGCTATCTGTATAAACATGGAAATATCTACACCACGACGTGTATAAACATGGAAATATCTACACCGCTATGTGAATAAACATGGAAATATCTACACCGATATCAGTATAAACATGGAAATATTGACACCGCTATCTGTATAAATATGGAAATATCAACTCCACTATCTCTATAAACATGGAAATATCTACACCGTCATCTGTATAAACAAAGAAATATCTCCACCGCTTTCTGTATGATCATGGAAACTCCTACACCGCTAGGTGTATAAACATGGAATTATCTTCAGCGTTATCTGTATAAACATGGAAATATCTACACCGCAGTCTGTGCAAAGATGGAAATATCTACAATGCTATCACAATAAACATGGAAATATCGACACCGCCATCTGTACAAACATGGAAATACCTACAGAGTCATCTCTGTAAACATGGAAATATCTACACCACTATCTGTATAAACATGGAAATACCTACACTGCCATCTGTATAAACATGGAATTATCTACACAGACATCTCTATAAACATTGAAATATCTACACCGCTATCTGTATAAACATGGAAGTAGCCACACCGGTATCTGTATAAACATGGAAATATCTACACCACCATCTGTGAAAACATGGAAATATCTACACTGTCATATTTATAAACATGGAAATATCTACACGTCCATGTGTATCAACCTGGAAATATCTACACTGCCATCTGTATATACCTGGAAATATCTACACTGCCATCTCTATAAACATGGAAATATCTACAGCGCTATCTCTATAAACATGGAAATGTCTACACGGCTATCTGTATAAACATGGAAATATCTCCACCGCTATCTGTAGAAACATGGAAATATCTACACCGCTATATGTATAAACATGGAAATATCTACACCGCTATCAGTATAAACATGGAAATATCTACACCGCTATCTGTATAAACATGGAAATATCTTCACTGCCATCTGTATAAACATGGAATTACCTTCACAGACATCTCTATAATCATTGAAATATCTACACCGCTATCTGTATAAACATGGAAGTAGCCACACCGCTATCAGTATAAACATGGAAATATCTACACCGCTATCTGTATAAACATGGAAATATCTACACCACGACGTGTATAAACATGGTAATATCTACACCGCTATGTGAATAAACATGGAAATATCTACACCGATATCAGTATAAACATGGAAATATTGACACCGCTATCTGTATAAATATGGAAATATCAACACAACTATCTCTATAAACATGGAAATATCTACACCGTTATCTGTATAAACAAAGAAATATCTCCACCGCTTTCTGTATGATCATGGAAACACCTACACCGCTAGGTGTATAAACATGGAATTATCTGCAGCGTTATCTGTATAAACATGGAAATATCTACACCGCAGTCTGTGCAAAGATGGAAATATTTACAATGCTATCTCAATAAACATGGAAATATCGACACCGCCATCTGTACACACATGGAAATACCTACACAGTCGTCTGTATAAACATGGAAATATCAACACCACTATCTGTATAAACATGGAAATACCTTCATTGCCATCTGTATAAACATGGAATTATCTACACAGACATCTCTATAACCATTGAAATAACTACACCGCTATCTGTATAAACATGGAAGTAGCCACACCGCTATCTGTACAAACATGGAAATATCTACACCGCAGTCTGGGCAAAGATGGAAATATCTACAATGCTGTCTCAATAAACATGGAAATATCGACACTGCCATCTGTACCCACATGGAAATACCTACACAGTCATCTGTATAAACATGGAAATATCTACACCACTATCTGTATAAACATGGAAATATCTACACTGCCATCTGTATAAACATGGAATTACCTACACAGACATCTGGATAATCAATGAAATATCTACACCGCTATCTGTATAAACATGGAAGTAGCCACACCGCTATCAGTATAAACATGGAAATATCTACACCGCTATCTGTATAAACATGGAAATATCTTCACCGCTATGTGAATAAACATGGAAAAATCTACACCGCTATCAGTATAAACATGGAAATATTGACTCCGCTATCTGTATAAATATGGAAATATCTTCACCACTATCTCTATAAACATGGAAATATCTACACCGTTATCTGTATAAACGAAGAAATATCTCCACCGCTGTCTGTATGAACTTGGAAACATCTACACCGCTAGCTGTATAAACATGGAATTATCTGCAGCGTTATCTGCATAAACATGGAAATATCTACACCGCAGTCTGTGCAAAGATGGAAATATCTACAATGCTATCTCAATAAACATGGAAATATCGACTCCACCATCTGTACACATATGGAAATACCTACACAGTCATCTGTATAAACATGGAAATATCTACACCATTATCTGTATAAACATGGAAATAACTACACTGCCATCTGTATAAACATGGAATTATCTACACAGACATCTCTATAAACATTGAAATATCTACACCGCTATCTGTATAAACATGGAAGTAGCCACACCGGTATCTGTATAAACATGGAAATAACTACACCGCCATCTGTGAAAACATGGAAATATCTACACTGTCATCTTTATAAACATGGAAATATCTACACGTCCATCTGTATAAACATGGAAATATCTACACTGCCATCTGTATATACCTGGGAATATCTACACTGCCATCTGTATAAACATGGAAATATCTACAGCGCTATCTCTATAAACATGGAAATGTCTACACGGCTATCTGTATAAACATGAAAATATCTCCACCGCTATCTTTAGAAACATGGAAATATCTACACCGCTATATGTATAAACATGGAAATAACTACACCGCTATCAGTATAAACATGGAAATATCTACACCGCTATCTGTATAAACATGGAAATATCTACACTGCCATCTGCATAAACATGGAATTACCTACACAGACATCTCTATAATCATTGAAATATCTACACCGCTATCTGTATAAACATGGAAGTAGCCACACCGCTATCAGTATAAACATGGAAATATCTACACCGCTATCTGTATAAACATGGAAATATCTACACCATGACGTGTATAAACATGGAAATCTCTACACCGCTATGTGAATAAACATGGAAATATCTACACTGATATCAGTATAAACATGGAAATATTGACACCGCTATCTGTATAAATATGGAAATATCAACACAACTATCTCTATAAACATGGAAATATCTACACCGTTATCTGTATAAACAAAGAAATATCTCCACCGCTTTCTGTATGATCATGGAAACACCTACACCGCTAGGTGTATAAACATGGAATTGTCTGCAGCGTTATCTGTATAAACATGGAAATATCTACACCGCAGTCTGTGCAAAGATGGAAATATCTACAATGCTATCTCAATAAACATGGAAATATCGACACCGCCATCTGTACACACATGGAAATACCTACACAGTCATCTGTATAAACATGGAAATATCAACACCACTATCTGTATAAACATGGAAATACCTTCATTGCCATCTGTATAAACATGGAATTATCTACACAGACATCTCTATAACCATTGAAATATCTACACCGCTATCTGTATAAACATGGAAGTAGCCACACCGCTATCTGTATAAACATGGAAATATCTACACCGCAGTCTGTGCAAAGATGGAAATATCTACAATGCTATCTCAATAAACATGGAAATATCGACACCGCCATCTGTTCACACATGGAAATACCTACACAGTCATCAGTATAAACATGGAAATATCTACACCACTATCTGTATAAACATGGAAATACCTTCATTGCCATCTGTATAAACACGGAATTATCTACACAGACATCTCTATAACCATTGAAATATCTGCACCGCTATCTGTATAAACATGGAAGTAGCCACACCGCTATCTGTATAAACATGGAAAGATCTACACCGCCATCTGTGAAAACATGGAAATATCTACACTGTCATCTTTATAAACCTGGAAATATCTACACGTCCATCTGTATAAACATGGAAATATCTACACTGCCATCTGTATATACCTGGAAATATCTACACTGCCATCTGTATAAACATGGAAATATCTACACCGATATCTCTATAAACATGGAAATGTCTACACGGCTATCTGTATAAACATGGAAATATCTCCACCGCTATCTGTAGAAACATGGAAATATCTACACCGCTATCTGTATAAACATGGAATTATCTCCACCGCTATCTCTGTAAAGATGGAAATATCTACACCGCTATCTTTATAAACATGGAAATATCTACACCGCTATCTGTATAAACATGGAATTATCTACACGACTATATGTATAAACATGGAAATATCTATACCGCTATCAGTATAAACATGGAAATATCTACACCGCTATCTGTATAAACATGGAAATATCTACACCACGACATGTATAAACATGGAAATATCTACACCGCCATGTGAATAAACATGGAAATATCTACAATGCTATCACAATAAACATGGAAATATCGACACCGCCATCTGTACAAACATGGAAATACCTACAGAGTCATCTCTGTAAACATGGAAATATCTACACCACTATCTGTATAAACATGGAAATACCTACACTGCCATCTGTATAAACATGGAATTATCTACACAGAGATCTCTATAAACATTGAAATATCTACACCGCTATCTGTATAAACATGGAAGTAGCCACACCGGTATCTGTATAAACATGGAAATATCTACACCACCATCTGTGAAAACATGGAAATATCTACACTGTCATATTTATAAACATGGAAATATCTACACGTCCATCTGTATAAACATGGAAATATCTACACTGCCATCTGTATATACCTGGAAATATGTACACTGCCATCTCTATAAACATGGAAATATCTACAGCGCTATCTCTATAAACATGGAAATGTCTACACGGCTATCTGTATAAACATGGAAATATCTCCACCGCTATCTGTAGAAACATGGAAATATCTACACCGCTATATGTATAAACATGGAAATATCTACACCGCTATCAGTATAAACATGGAAATATCTACACCGCTATCTGTATAAACATGGAAATATCTTCACTGCCATCTGTATAAACATGGAATTACCTTCACAGACATCTCTATAATCATTGAAATATCTACACCGCTATCTGTATAAACATGGAAGTAGCCACACCGCTATCAGTATAAACATGGAAATATCTACACCGCTATCTGTATAAACATGGAAATATCTTCACCGCTATGTGAATAAACATGGAAAAATCTACACCGCTATCAGTAAAAACATGGAAATATTGACACCGCTATCTGTATAAATATGGAAATATCTACACCACTATCTCTATAAAAATGGAAATATCTACACCGTTATCTGTAAAAACAAAGAAATATCTCCACCGCTGTCTGTATGAACTTGGAAACATCTACACCGCTAGCTGTATAAACATGGAATTATCTGCAGCGTTATCTGCATAAACATGGAAATATCTACACCGCAGTCTGTACAAAGATGAAAATATCTACAATGCTATCTCAATAAACATGGAAATATCGACACCACCATCTGTACACATATGGAAATACCTACACAGTCATCTGTATAAACATGGAAATATCTACACCACTATCTGTATAAACATGGAAATATCTACACCGCCATCTGTGAAAACATGGAAATATCTACACTGTCATCTTTATAAACATGGAAATATCTACACGTCCATCTGTATAAACATGGAAATATCTACACTGCCATCTGTATATACCTGGAAATATCTACACTGCCATCTGTATAAACATGGAAATATCTACAGCGCTATCTCTATAAACATGGAAATGTCTACACGGCTATCTGTATAAACATGGAAATATCTCCACCGCTATCTGTAGAAACATGGAAATATCTACACCGCTATATGTATAAACATGGAAATATCTACACCGCTATCAGTATAAACATGGAAATATCTACACCGCTATCTGTATAAACATGGAAATATCTACACCACGACGTGTATAAACATGGAAATATCTACACCGCTATGTGAATAAACATGGAAATATCTACACCGATATCAGTATAAACATGGAAATATTGACACCGCTATCTGTATAAATATGGAAATATCAACAGCACTATCTCTATAAACATGGAAATATCTACACCGTTATCTGTATAAACAAAGAAATATCTCCACCGCTTTCTGTATGATCATGGAAACACCTACACCGCTAGGTGTATAAACATGGAATTATCTGCAGTGTTATCTGTATAAACTTGGAAATATCTACACTGCAGTCTGTGCAAAGATGGAAATATCTACAATGCTATCTCAATTAACATGGAAATATCGACACCGCCATCTGTACACACATGGAAATACCTACACAGTCATCTGTATAAACATGGAAATATATACACCACTATCTGTATAAACATGGAAATACCTTCATTGCCATCTGTATAAACACGGAATTATCTACACAGACATCTCTATAACCATTGAAATATCTACACCGCTATCTGTATAAACATGGAAGTAGCCACACCGCTATCTGTGTAAACATGGAAATATCTACACCGCCATCTGTGAAAACATGGAAATATCTACACTGTCATCTTTATAAACATGGAAATATCTACACGTCCATCTGTATAAACATGGAAATAACTACACTGCCATCTGTGTATACCTGGAAATATCTACACTGCCATCTGTATAAACATGGAAATATCTACACCGCTATCTCTATAGACATGGAAATGTCTACATGGCTATCTGTATAAACATGGAAATTACTCCACCGCTATCTGTAGAAACATGGAAATATCTACACCGCTATCTGTATAAACATGGAAATATCTCCACCGCTATCTATATAAAGATGGAAATAACTACACCGCTATCTTTATAAACATGGAAATATCTACACCGCTATCTGTATAAACATGGAAATATCTATAACACTATCTGTGTAAACATGGAAATATCTACACAGCTATCTGTGTAAACATGGAAATATGTACACAAGTCTCTGTGTAAAGATGGAAATACCTACACCGCAATCTGTGGAAATATGGAAAAATCTACACCGCTATCTCAGTAAACATGGAAATATCTAAACCGCTATCTGTACAAACATGGAAATATCAACACCGCTATCTGTATAAACATGGAAATGTCTACACCACGATCTGTATAAACATGGAAATATCTACACCGCTATATATATAAACATGGAAATATCTACATCGCTATCAGTATAAACATGGAAATATCTACACCGTTATCTGTATAAACATGGAAATATCTACACCACGACATGTATAAACATGGAAATATCTACACCGCCATGTGAATAAACATGGAAATATCTACACCGCTATCAGTAAAAACATGGAAATAGCGACACCGCTATCTGTATAAATATGGAAATATCTACACCACTATCTCTATAAACATGGAAATATCTACACCGTTATCTGTATAAACAAAGAAATATCTCCACCGCTGTCTGTATGAACATGGAAACATCTACACCGCTAGCTGTATAAACATGGAATTATCTGAAGCGTTATCTGTATAAACATGGAAATATCTACACCGCAGTCTGTGCAAAGATGGAAATATCTACAATGCTATCTCAATAAACATGGAAATATCGACACCGGCATCTGTACACACATGGAAATACCTACACAGTCAACTGTATAAACATGGAAATATCTACACCACTATCTGTATAAACATGGAAATACCTACACTGCCATCTGTATAAACATGGAATTATATACACAGACATCTCTATAACCATTGAAATATCTACACCGCTCTCTGTATAAACATGGAAGTAGCCACACCGGTATCTGTATAAACATGGAAATATCTACACCGCCATCTGTGAAAACATGGAAATATCTACACTGTCATCTTTATAAACATGGAAATATCTACACATCGATCTGTATAAACATGGAAATATCTACACTGCCATCTGTATATACCTCGAAATATCTACACTGCCATCTGTATAAACATGGAAATATCTACAGCGCTATCTCTATAAACATGGAAATGTCTACACGGCTATCTGTATAAACATGGAAATTTCTCCACCGCTATCTGCATAAACATGGAAGTAGCCACACCGCTATCAGTATAAACATGGAAATATCTACACCGCTATCTGTATAAACATGGAAATATCTACACCACGACGTGTATAAACATGGAAATATCTACACCGCTATGTGAATAAACATGGAAATATCTACACCGATATCAGTATAAACATGGAAATATTGACACCGCTATCTGTATAAATATGGAAATATCAACTCCACTATCTCTATAAACATGGAAATATCTACACCGTCATCTGTATAAACAAAGAAATATCTCCACCGCTTTCTGTATGATCATGGAAACTCCTACACCGCTAGGTGTATAAACATGGAATTATCTTCAGCGTTATCTGTATAAACATGGAAATATCTACACCGCAGTCTGTGCAAAGATGGAAATATCTACAATGCTATCACAATAAACATGGAAATATCGACACCGCCATCTGTACAAACATGGAAATACCTACAGAGTCATCTCTGTAAACATGGAAATATCTACACCACTATCTGTATAAACATGGAAATACCTACACTGCCATCTGTATAAACATGGAATTATCTACACAGACATCTCTATAAACATTGAAATATCTACACCGCTATCTGTATAAACATGGAAGTAGCCACACCGGTATCTGTATAAACATGGAAATATCTACACCACCATCTGTGAAAACATGGAAATATATACACTGTCATATTTATAAACATGGAAATATCTACACGTCCATGTGTATCAACCTGGAAATATCTACACTGCCATCTGTATATACCTGGAAATATCTACACTGCCATCTCTATAAACATGGAAATATCTACAGCGCTATCTCTATAAACATGGAAATGTCTACACGGCTATCTGTATAAACATGGAAATATCTCCACCGCTATCTGTAGAAACATGGAAATATCTACACCGCTATATGTATAAACATGGAAATATCTACACCGCTATCAGTATAAACATGGAAATATCTACACCGCTATCTGTATAAACATGGAAATATCTTCACTGCCATCTGTATAAACATGGAATTACCTTCACAGACATCTCTATAATCATTGAAATATCTACACCGCTATCTGTATAAACATGGAAGTAGCCACACCGCTATCAGTATAAACATGGAAATATCTACACCGCTATCTGTATAAACATGGAAATATCTACACCACGACGTGTATAAACATGGTAATATCTACACCGCTATGTGAATAAACATGGAAATATCTACACCGATATCAGTATAAACATGGAAATATTGACACCGCTATCTGTATAAATATGGAAATATCAACACAACTATCTCTATAAACATGGAAATATCTACACCGTTATCTGTATAAACAAAGAAATATCTCCACCGCTTTCTGTATGATCATGGAAACACCTACACCGCTAGGTGTATAAACATGGAATTATCTGCAGCGTTATCTGTATAAACATGGAAATATCTACACCGCAGTCTGTGCAAAGATGGAAATATTTACAATGCTATCTCAATAAACATGGAAATATCGACACCGCCATCTGTACACACATGGAAATACCTACACAGTCGTCTGTATAAACATGGAAATATCAACACCACTATCTGTATAAACATGGAAATACCTTCATTGCCATCTGTATAAACATGGAATTATCTACACAGACATCTCTATAACCATTGAAATAACTACACCGCTATCTGTATAAACATGGAAGTAGCCACACCGCTATCTGTACAAACATGGAAATATCTACACCGCAGTCTGGGCAAAGATGGAAATATCTACAATGCTGTCTCAATAAACATGGAAATATCGACACTGCCATCTGTACCCACATGGAAATACCTACACAGTCATCTGTATAAACATGGAAATATCTACACCACTATCTGTATAAACATGGAAATATCTACACTGCCATCTGTATAAACATGGAATTACCTACACAGACATCTGTATAATCAATGAAATATCTACACCGCTATCTGTATAAACATGGAAGTAGCCACACCGCTATCAGTATAAACATGGAAATATCTACACCGCTATCTGTATAAACATGGAAATATCTTCACCGCTATGTGAATAAACATGGAAAAATCTACACCGCTATCAGTATAAACATGGAAATATTGACTCCGCTATCTGTATAAATATGGAAATATCTTCACCACTATCTCTATAAACATGGAAATATCTACACCGTTATCTGTATAAACGAAGAAATATCTCCACCGCTGTCTGTATGAACTTGGAAACATCTACACCGCTAGCTGTATAAACATGGAATTATCTGCAGCGTTATCTGCATAAACATGGAAATATCTACACCGCAGTCTGTGCAAAGATGGAAATATCTACAATGCTATCTCAATAAACATGGAAATATCGACTCCACCATCTGTACACATATGGAAATACCTACACAGTCATCTGTATAAACATGGAAATATCTACACCATTATCTGTATAAACATGGAAATAACTACACTGCCATCTGTATAAACATGGAATTATCTACACAGACATCTCTATAAACATTGAAATATCTACACCGCTATCTGTATAAACATGGAAGTAGCCACACCGGTATCTGTATAAACATGGAAATAACTACACCGCCATCTGTGAAAACATGGAAATATCTACACTGTCATCTTTATAAACATGGAAATATCTACACGTCCATCTGTATAAACATGGAAATATCTACACTGCCATCTGTATATACCTGGGAATATCTACACTGCCATCTGTATAAACATGGAAATATCTACAGCGCTATCTCTATAAACATGGAAATGTCTACACGGCTATCTGTATAAACATGAAAATATCTCCACCGCTATCTTTAGAAACATGGAAATATCTACACCGCTATATGTATAAACATGGAAATAACTACACCGCTATCAGTATAAACATGGAAATATCTACACCGCTATCTGTATAAACATGGAAATATCTACACTGCCATCTGCATAAACATGGAATTACCTACACAGACATCTCTATAATCATTGAAATATCTACACCGCTATCTGTATAAACATGGAAGTAGCCACACCGCTATCAGTATAAACATGGAAATATCTACACCGCTATCTGTATAAACATGGAAATATCTACACCATGACGTGTATAAACATGGAAATCTCTACACCGCTATGTGAATAAACATGGAAATATCTACACTGATATCAGTATAAACATGGAAATATTGACACCGCTATCTGTATAAATATGGAAATATCAACACAACTATCTCTATAAACATGGAAATATCTACACCGTTATCTGTATAAACAAAGAAATATCTCCACCGCTTTCTGTATGATCATGGAAACACCTACACCGCTAGGTGTATAAACATGGAATTGTCTGCAGCGTTATCTGTATAAACATGGAAATATCTACACCGCAGTCTGTGCAAAGATGGAAATATCTACAATGCTATCTCAATAAACATGGAAATATCGACACCGCCATCTGTACACACATGGAAATACCTACACAGTCATCTGTATAAACATGGAAATATCAACACCACTATCTGTATAAACATGGAAATACCTTCATTGCCATCTGTATAAACATGGAATTATCTACACAGACATCTCTATAACCATTGAAATATCTACACCGCTATCTGTATAAACATGGAAGTAGCCACACCGCTATCTGTATAAACATGGAAATATCTACACCGCAGTCTGTGCAAAGATGGAAATATCTACAATGCTATCTCAATAAACATGGAAATATCGACACCGCCATCTGTTCACACATGGAAATACCTACACAGTCATCAGTATAAACATGGAAATATCTACACCACTATCTGTATAAACATGGAAATACCTTCATTGCCATCTGTATAAACACGGAATTATCTACACAGACATCTCTATAACCATTGAAATATCTGCACCGCTATCTGTATAAACATGGAAGTAGCCACACCGCTATCTGTATAAACATGGAAAGATCTACACCGCCATCTGTGAAAACATGGAAATATCTACACTGTCATCTTTATAAACCTGGAAATATCTACACGTCCATCTGTATAAACATGGAAATATCTACACTGCCATCTGTATATACCTGGAAATATCTACACTGCCATCTGTATAAACATGGAAATATCTACAGCGATATCTCTATAAACATGGAAATGTCTACACGGCTATCTGTATAAACATGGAAATATCTCCACCGCTATCTGTAGAAACATGGAAATATCTACACCGCTATCTGTATAAACATGGAATTATCTCCACCGCTATCTCTGTAAAGATGGAAATATCTACACCGCTATCTTTATAAACATGGAAATATCTACACCGCTATCTGTATAAACATGGAATTATCTACACGACTATATGTATAAACATGGAAATATCTATACCGCTATCAGTATAAACATGGAAATATCTACACCGCTATCTGTATAAACATGGAAATATCTACACCACGACATGTATAAACATGGAAATATCTACACCGCCATGTGAATAAACATGGAAATATCTACAATGCTATCACAATAAACATGGAAATATCGACACCGCCATCTGTACAAACATGGAAATACCTACAGAGTCATCTCTGTAAACATGGAAATATCTACACCACTATCTGTATAAACATGGAAATACCTACACTGCCATCTGTATAAACATGGAATTATCTACACAGAGATCTCTATAAACATTGAAATATCTACACCGCTATCTGTATAAACATGGAAGTAGCCACACCGGTATCTGTATAAACATGGAAATATCTACACCACCATCTGTGAAAACATGGAAATATCTACACTGTCATATTTATAAACATGGAAATATCTACACGTCCATCTGTATAAACATGGAAATATCTACACTGCCATCTGTATATACCTGGAAATATGTACACTGCCATCTCTATAAACATGGAAATATCTACAGCGCTATCTCTATAAACATGGAAATGTCTACACGGCTATCTGTATAAACATGGAAATATCTCCACCGCTATCTGTAGAAACATGGAAATATCTACACCGCTATATGTATAAACATGGAAATATCTACACCGCTATCAGTATAAACATGGAAATATCTACACCGCTATCTGTATAAACATGGAAATATCTTCACTGCCATCTGTATAAACATGGAATTACCTTCACAGACATCTCTATAATCATTGAAATATCTACACCGCTATCTGTATAAACATGGAAGTAGCCACACCGCTATCAGTATAAACATGGAAATATCTACACCGCTATCTGTATAAACATGGAAATATCTACACCACGACGTGTATAAACATGGAAATATCTACACCGCTATGTGAATAAACATGGAAATATCTACACCGATATCAGTATAAACATGGAAATATTGACACCGCTATCTGTATAAATATGGAAATATCAACACAACTATCTCTATAAACATGGAAATATCTACACCGTTATCTGTATAAACAAAGAAATATCTCCACCGCTTTCTGTATGATCATGGAAACCCCTACATCGCTAGGTGCATAAACATGGAATTATCTGCAGCGTTATCTGTATAAACATGGAAATATCTACACCGCAGTCTGTGCAAAGATGGAAATATTTACAATGCTATCTCAATAAACATGGAAATATCGACACCGCCATCTGTACACACATGGAAATACCTACACAGTCGTCTGTATAAACATGGAAATATCAACACCACTATCTGTATAAACATGGAAATACCTTCATTGCCATCTGTATAAACATGGAATTATCTACACAGACAACTCTATAACCATTGAAATATCTACACCGCTCTCTGTATAAACATGGAAGTAGCCACACCGCTATCTGTACAAACATGGAAATATCTACACCGCAGTCTGGGCAAAGATGGAAATATCTACAATGCTGTCTCAATAAACATGGAAATATCGACACTGCCATCTGTACCCACATGGAAATACCTACACAGTCATCTGTATAAACATGGAAATATCTACACCACTATCTGTATAAACATGGAAATACCTACACTGCCATCTGTATAAACACGGAATTATCTACACAGACATGTCTATAAACATTGAAATATCTACACCGCTATCTGTATAAACATCGAAGTAGCCACACCGGTATCTGTATAAACATGGAAATATCTACACCGCCATCTGTGAAAACATGGAAATATCTACACTGTCATCTTTATAAACATGGAAATATCTACACGTCCATCTGTATAAACATGGAAATATCTACACTGCCATCTGTATATACCTGGAAATATCTACACTGCCATCTGTATAAACATGGAAATATCTACAGCGCTATCTCTATAAACATGGAAATGTCTACACGGCTATCTGTATAAACATGGAAATATCTACACCACGACGTGTATAAACATGGAAATATCTACACCGCTATGTGAATAAACATGGAAATATCTACACCGATATCATTATAAACATGGAAATATTGACACCGCTATCTGTATAAATATGGAAATATCAACACCACTATCTCTATAAACATGGAAATATCTACACCGTCATCTGTATAAACAAAGAAATATCTCCACCGCTTTCTGTATGATCATGGAAACTCCTACACCGCTAGGTGTATAAACATGGAATTATCTGCAGCGTTATCTGTATAAACATGGAAATATCTACACTGCAGTCTGTGCAAAGATGGAAATATCTACAATGCTATCACAATATACATGGAAATATCGACACCGCCATCTGTACACACATGGAAATACCTACACAGTCATCTGTGTAAACATGGAAATATCTACACCACTATCTCTATAAACATGGAAATACCTACACTGCCATCTGTATAAACATGGAATTATCTACACAGACATCTCTATAAACATTGAAATATCTACACCGCTATCTGTATAAACATGGAAGTAGCCACACCGGTATCTGTATAAACATGGAAATACCTACACCGCCATCTGTGAAAACATGGAAATATCTACACTGTCATCTCCATAAACATGGAAATATCTACACGTCCATCTGTATAAACATGGAAATATCTACACTGCCATCTGTATATACCTGGAAATATCTACACTGCCATCTGTATAAACATGGAAATATCTACAGCGCTATCTCTATAAACATGGAAATGTCTACACGGCTATCTGTATAAACATGGAAATATCTCCACCGCTATCTGTAGAAACATGGAAATATCTACACCGCTATATGTATAAACATGGAAATATCTACACCGCTATCTGTATAAACATGGAAATATCTACACCACTATCTGTATGAACATGGAATTATCTTCACTGCCATCTGTATAAACATGGAATTACCTACACAGACATCTCTATAATCATTGAAATATCTACACCGCTATCTGTATAAACATGGAAGTAGCCACACCGCTATCAGTATGAACATGGAAATATCTACACCGCTATCTGTATAAACATGGAAATATCTACACCACGACGTGTATAAACATGGAAATATCTACACCGCTATGTGAATAAACATGCAAATATCTACACCGATATCAGTATAAACATGGAAATATTGACACCGCTATCTGTATAAATATGGAAATATCAACACAACTATCTCTATAAAGATGGAAATATCTACACCGTTATCTGTATAAACAAAGAAATATATCCACAGCTTTCTGTATGATCATGGAAACACCTACACCGCCAGTTGTATAAACATGGAATTATCTGCAGCGTGATCTGTATAAACATGGAAATATCTACACCGCAGTCTGTGCAAAGATGGAAATATTTACAATGCTATCTCAATAAACATTGAAATATCGACACCGCCATCTGTACACACATGGAAAAACCTACACAGTCGTCTGTATAAACATGGAAATATCAACACCACTATCTGTATAAACATGGAAATACCTTCATTGCCATCTGTATAAACATGGAATTATCTACACAGACATCTCTATAACCATTGAAATATCTACACCGCTATCTGTATAAACATGGAAGTAGCCACACCGCTATCTGTACAAACATGGAAATATCTACACCGCAGTCTGTGCAAAGATGGAAATATCTACAATGCTGTCTCAATAAACATGGAAATATCGACACTGCCATCTGTACCCACATGGAAATACCTACACAGTCATCTGTATAAACATGGAAATATCTACACCACTATCTGTATAAACATGGAAATATCTACACTGCCATCTGTATAAACATGGAATTACCTACACAGACATCTCTATAATCAATGAAATATCTACACCGCTATCTGTATAAACATGGAAGTAGCCACACCGCTATCAGTATAAACATGCAAATATCTACACCGCTATCTGTATAAACATGGAAATATCTTCACCGCTATGTGAATAAACATGGAAAAATCTACACCGCTATCAGTATAAACATGGAAATATTGACACCGCTATCTGTATAAATATGGAAATATCTACACCACTATCTCTATAAACATGGAAATATCTACACCGTTATCTGTATAAACGAAGAAATATCTCCACCGCTGTCTGTATGAACTTGGAAACATCTACACCGCTAGCTGTATAAACATGGAATTATCTGCAGCGTTATCTGCATAAACATGGAAATATCTACAGCGCAGTCTTTGCAAAGATGGAAATATCTACAATGATATCTCAATAAACATGGAAATATCGACACCGCCATCTGTACACACATGGAAATACCTACAAAGTCATCTGTATAAACATGGAAATATCTACACCACTATCTGTATAAACATGGAAATACCTACACTGCCATCTGTATAAACATGGAATTATCTACACAGACATCTCTATAACCATTGAAATATCTACACCGCTATCTGTATAAACATGGAAGTAGCCACACCGCTATCTGTATAAACATGGAAATATCTACACCGCCATCTGTGAAAACATGGAAATATCTACACTGTCATCTTTATAAACATGGAAATATCTACACGTCCATCTGTATAAACATGGAAATTTCTACACTGCCATCTGTATATACCTGGAAATATCTACACTGTCACCTGTATAAACATGGAAATATGTACAGCACTATCTCTATAAACATGGAAATATCTACACGGCTATCTGTATAAACATGGAAATATCTCCACCGCTGTCTGTAGAAACATGGAAATATCTACATCGCTATCTGTATAAACATGGAAATATCTCCACCGTTATCTCTATAAAGATGGAAATATCTACACCGCTCTCTTTATAAACATGGAAATATCTACACCGCTATCTGTATAAACATGGAAATATCTATAACACTATCTGTGTAAGCATGGAAATATCTACACAGCTATCTGTGTAAACATGGAAATATGTACACACGTCTCTGTGTAAAGATGGAAATACCTACACCGCAATCTGTGCAAATATGGAAATATCTACACCGCTATCTCAGTAAACATGGAAATATCTACACCGCTATCTGTAAAAACATGGAAATATCAACACCGCTATCTGTATAAACATGGAAATGTCTACACCACGATCTGTATAAACATGGAAGTATCTACACTGCTATATGTATAAACATGGAAATATCTACACCACTATCTGTATAAACATGGAAATATCTACACTGCCATCTGTATAAACATGGAATTACCTACACAGATATCTCTATAATCATTGAAATATCTACACCGCTATCTGTATAAACATGGAAGTAGCCACACCTCTATCAGTATAAACATGGAAATATCTACACCGCTATCTGTATAAACATGGAAATATCTACACCACGACGTGTATAATCATGGAAATATCTACACCGCTATGTGAATAAACATGGAAATACCTACACCGCTATCAGTATAAACATGGAAATATTGACACCGCTATCTGTATAAATATGGAAATATCTACACCACAGTCTGTGCAAAGATGGAAATATCTACAATGCTATCTCAAAAAACATGGAAATATTGACATCGCCATTTGTACACACATGGAAATACCTACACAGTCAACTGTAAAAACATGGAAATATCAACACCGCTATCTGTATAAACATGGAAATGTCTACAACACGATCTGTATAAACATGGAAATATCTACACCGCTATCTGTATAAACATGGAAATATCTACACCACGACATGTATAAACATGGAAATATCTACACCGCCATGTGAATAAACATGGAAATATGTACACCGCTATCAGTAAAAACATGGAAATAGCGACACCGCTATCTGTATAAATATGGAAATATCTACACCACTATCTCTATAAACATGGAAATATCTACACTGCCATCTGTATAAACATGGAGTTACCTACACAGACATCTCTATAATCATTGAAATATTTACACCGCTATCTTTATAAACATGGAAGTAGCCACACCGCCATCAGTATAAACATGGAAATATCTACACCGCTATCTGAATAAACATGGAAATATCTACACCACGACATGTATAAACATGGAAATATCTACACTGCTGTGTGAATTAACATGGAAATATCTAAACCGCTATCAGTATAAATATGGAAATATTGACACCGCTATCTGTATAAATATGGAAATATCTACATCACTATATCTATAAACATGGAAATATCTACACCGTTATCTGTATAAACAAAGAAATATCTCCACCGCTGTCTGTATGAACATGGAAACATCTACACCGCTACCTGTATAAACATGGAATTATCTGCAGTGTTATCTGTATAAACTTGGAAATATCTACACTGCAGTCTGTGCAAAGATGGAAATATCTACAATGATGTCTCAATAAACATGGAAATATCGACACCGCCATCTGTACACACATGGAAATACCTACACAGTCATCTGTATAAACATGGAAATATCTACACCACTATCTGTATAAACATGGAAATACCTACACTGCCCTCTGAATAAACATGGAATTATCTACACAGACATCTATATAACCATTGAAATATCTACACCGCTATCTGTATAAACATGGAAGTAGCCACACCGCTATCTGTATAAACATGGAAATATCTACACCGCTATCTGTGAAAACATGGAAATATCTACACTGTCATCTTTATAAACAGGGAAATATCTACACGTCCATCTGCATAAACATGGAAATATCTACACGGCCATCTGTATATTCCTAGAAATATCTACACTGCCATCTGTGTAAACATGGAAATATCTACACCGTTATCTCTATAAACATGGAAATGTCTACACGGCTATCTGTATAAACATGGAAATATCTCCACCGCTATCTGTAGAAACATGGAAATATCTACATCGCTATCTGTATAAACATGGAAATATCTCCACCGCTATCTCAATAAAGATGGAAATATCTACACCGCTATCTTTATAAACATGGAAATATCTGCACCGCTATCTGTATAAACATGGAAATATCTATAACATTATCTGTGTAAACATGTAAATATCTACACAGCTATCTGTATAAACATGGAAATACGTACACAGGTCTCTGTGTAAAGATGGAAATATCTACACCACAATCTGTGCAAATATGGAAATATCTACACCGCTATCTTAGTAAACATCGAAATATCTACACCGCTATCTGTAAATCATGGAAATATCAACACCGCTATCGGTATAAACATGGAAATGTCTACACCACGATCTGTATAAACATGGAAATATCTACACCGCTATATGTATAAACATGGAAATATCTACACCGCTATCAGTATAAACATGGAAATATCTACACCGCTATCTGTATAAACATGGAAATATCTACACCACTGCATGTATAAACATGGAAATATATACACCGCCATGTGAATAAACATGGAAATATCTACACCGCTCTCAGTAAAAACATGGAAATAGCGACACCGCTATCTGTATAAATATGGAAATATCTACACCACTATCTCTGTAAACATGGAAATATCTACACCGTTATCTGTATAAACAAAGAAATATCTCCACCGCTGTCTGTATAAACATGGAAACATCTACACCGCTAGCTGTATAAACATGGAATTATCTGCAGCGTTATCTGTATAAACATGGAAATATTTACACCGCAGTCTGTGCAAAGATGGAAATATCTACAATGCTATCTCAATAAACATGGAAATATTGACACCGCCATCTGTACACACATGGAAATAACTACACAGTCATCTGTATAAACATGGAAATATCTACACCACTATCTGTATAAACATGGAAATATTTACACTGCCATCTGTATAAACATGGAATTACCTACACAGACATCTCTATAATCATTGAAATATCTACACCTCTATCTGTATAAACATGGAAGTCGCCACACCGCTATCAGTATAAACATGGAAATATCTACACCGCTATCTGTATAAACATGGAAATATCTACACCACGACCTGTATAAACATGGAAATATCTACACCGCTATGTGAATAAACATGGAAATATCTACACCGCTATCTGTGTAAATATGGAAATATTGACACCGCTATCTGTATAAATATGGAAATATCTACACCACTATCTCTATAAACATGGAAATATCTACACCGTTATCTGTATAAACAAAGAAATATCTCCACCGCTGTCTGTATGAACATGGAAACATCTCCACCGCTAGCTGTATAAACATGGAATTATCTGCAGCGTTATCTGTATAAATATGGAAATATCTACACTGCAGTCTGTGCAAAGATGGAAATATCTACAATGCTGTCTCAATAAACATGGAAATATCGACACCGCCATCTGTACACACATGGAAATAGCTACACAGTCATCTGTATAAACATGGAAATATCTACACCACTATCTGTATAAAGATGGAAATACCTACACTGCCATCTGCATAAACATGGAATTATCTACACAGACATCTCTATAACCATTGAAATATCTACACCGGTATCTGTATTAACATGGAAGTAGCCACACCGCTATCTGTATAAACATGGAAATATCTACACCGCCATCTGGGAAAAAATGGAAATATCTACACTGTAATCTTCATAAACATGGAAATATCTACACTGCCATCTGTATATACCTGGAAATATCTACACTGCCATCTGTATAAACATGGAAATATGTACAGCGCTATCTCTATACACATGGAAATGTCTACACGGCTATCTGTATAAACATGGGAATATCTCCACCGCTATCTGTAGAAACATGGAAATATCTACATCGCTATCTGTATAAACATGGAAATATCTCCACCGCTATCTCTATAAAGATGGAAATATCTACACCGCTATCTTTATAAACATGGAAATATCTACACCGCTATCTGTGTAAACATGGAAATATGTACACAGGTCTATGTGTAAAGATGGAAATACCTACACCGCAATCTGTGCAAATATGGAAATAACTACACCGCTATCTCAGTAAACATGGAAATATCTACACCTCAGTCTGTGCAAAGATGGAAATATCTCCAATGCTATCTCAATAAACATGGAAATATCGACACCGCCATCTGTACACACGTGGAAATACCTACAAAGTCATCTGTATAAACATGGAAATATCTACACCACTATCTGTATAAACATGGAAATACCTACACTGCCATCTGTATAAACATGGAATTATCTACACAGACATCTCTATAACCATTGAAATATCTACACCGCTATCTGTATAAACATGGAAGTAGCCACACCGCTATCTGTATAAACATGGAAATATCTACACGGCCATCTGTGAAAACATGGAAATATCTACACTGTCATCTTTATAAACATGGAAATATCTACACGTCCATCTGTATAAACATGGAAATTTCTACACTGCCATCTGTATATACCTGGAAATATCTACACTGTCATCTGTATTAACATGGAAATATGTACAGCACTATCTCTATAAACATGGAAATATCTACACGGCTATCTGTATAAACATGGAAATATCTCCACCGCTGTCTGTAGAAACATGGAAATATCTACATCGCTATCTGTATAAACATGGAAATATCTCCACCGTTATCTCTATAAAGATGGAAATATCTACACCGCTATCTTTATAAACATGGAAATATCTACACCGCTATCTGTATAAACATGGAAATATCTATAACACTATCTGTGTAAGCATGGAAATATCTACACAGCTATCTGTGTAAACATGGAAATATGTACACAGGTCTCTGTGTAAAGATGGAAATACCTACACCGCAATCTGTGCAAATATGGAAATATCTACACCGCTATCTCAGTAAACATGGAAATATATACACCGCTATCTGTAAAAACATGGAAATATCAACACCGCTATCTGAATAAACATGGAAATGTCTACACCACGATCTGTATAAACATGGAAGTATCTACACTGCTATATGTATAAACATGGAAATATCTACACCACTATCTGTATAAACATGGAAATATCTACACTGCCATCTGTATAAACATGGAATTAACTACACAGACATCTCTATAATCATTGAAATATCTACACCGCTATCTGTATAAACATGGAAGTCGCCACACCGCTATAAGTATAAACATGGAAATATCTACACCGCTATCTGTATAAACATGGAAATATCTACACCACGACCTGTATAAACATGGAAATATCTACACCGCTATGTGAATAAACATGGAAATATCTACACCGCTATCTGTGTAAATATGGAAATATTGACACCGCTATCTGTATAAATATGGAAATATCTACACCACTATCTCTATAAACATGGAAATATCTACACCGTTATCTGTATAAACAAAGAAATATCTCCACCGCTGTCTGTATGAACATGGAAACATCTCCACCGCTAGCTGTATAAACATGGAATTATCTGCAGCGTTATCTGTATAAATATGGAAATATCTACACTGCAGTCTGTGCAAAGATGGAAATATCTACAATGCAGTCTCAATAAACATGGAAATATCGACACCGCCATCTGTACACACATGGAAATAGCTACACAGTCATCTGTATAAACATGGAAATATCTACACCACTATCTGTATAAAGATGGAAATACCTACACTGCCATCTGTATAAACATGGAATTATCTACACAGACATCTCTATAACCATTGAAATATCTACACCGGTATCTGTATTAACATGGAAGTAGCCACACCGCTATCTGTATAAACATGGAAATATCTACACCGCCATCTGGGAAAAAATGGAAATATCTACACTGTAATCTTCATAAACATGGAAATATCTACACTGCCATCTGTATATACCTGGAAATATCTACACTGCCATCTGTATAAACATGGAAATATGTACAGCGCTATCTCTATACACATGGAAATGTCTACACGGCTATCTGTATAAACTTGGGAATATCTCCACCGCTATCTGTAGAAACATGGAAATATCTACATCGCTATCTGTATAAACATGGAAATATCTCCACCGCTATCTCTATAAAGATGGAAATATCTACACCGCTATCTTTATAAACATGGAAATATCTACACCGCTATCTGTGTAAACATGGAAATATGTACACAGGTCTATGTGTAAAGATGGAAATACCTACACCGCAATCTGTGCAAATATGGAAATAACTACACCGCTATCTCAGTAAACATGGAAAAATCTACACCTCAGTCTGTGCAAAGATGGAAATATCTCCAATGCTATCTCAATAAACATGGAAATATCGACACCGCCATCTGTACACACGTGGAAATACCTACAAAGTCATCTGTATAAACATGGAAATATCTACACCACTATCTGTATAAACATGGAAATACCTACACTGCCATCTGTATAAACATGGAATTATCTACACAGACATCTCTATAACCATTGAAATATCTACACCGCTATCTGTATAAACATGGAAGTAGCCACACCGCTATCTGTATAAACATGGAAATATCTACACTGCCATCTGTGAAAACATGGAAATATCTACACTGTCATCTTTATAAACATGGAAATATCTACACGTCCATCTGTATAAACATGGAAATTTCTACACAGCCATCTGTATATACCTGGAAATATCTACACTGTCATCTGTATTAACATGGAAATATGTACAGCACTATCTCTATAAACATGGAAATATCTACACGGCTATCTGTATAAACATGGAAATATCTCCACCGCTGTCTGTAGAAACATGGAAATATCTACATCGCTATCTGTATAAACATGGAAATATCTCCACCGTTATCTCTATAAAGATGGAAATATCTACACCTCTATCTTTATAAACATGGAAATATCTACACCGCTATCTGTATAAACATGGAAATATCTATAACACTATCTGTGTAAGCATGGAAATATCTACACAGCTATCTGTGTAAACATGGAAATATGTACACAGGTCTCTGTGTAAAGATGGAAATACCTACACCGCAATCTGTGCAAATATGGAAATATCTACACCGCTATCTCAGTAAACATGGAAATATATACACCGCTATCTGTAAAAACATGGAAATATCAACACCGCTATCTGAATAAACATGGAAATGTCTACACCACGATCTGTATAAACATGGAAGTATCTACACTGCTATATGTATAAACATGGAAATATCTACACCACTATCTGTATAAACATGGAAATATCTACACTGCCATCTGTATAAACATGGAATTACCTACACAGATATCTCTATAATCATTGAAATATCTACACCGCTATCTGTATAAACATGGAATTAGCCACACCTCTATCAGTATAAACATGGTAATATCTACACCGCTATATGTATAAACATGGAAATATCTACACCACGACGTGTATAATCATGGAAATATCTACACCGCTATGTGAATAAACATGGAAATACCTACACCGCTATCAGTATAAACATGGAAATATTGACACCGCTATCTGTATAAATATGGAAATATCTACACCACTATCTCTATAAACATGGAAATATCTACACCGTTATCTGTATAAACAAAGAAATAGCTAAACCGCTGTCTTTATGAACATGGAAACATCTACACCGCTAGCTGTATAAACATGGAATTATCTGCAGCGTTATCTGTATAAACATGGAAATACCTACACCACAGTCTGTGCAAAGATGGAAATATCTACAATGCTATCTCAAAAAACATGGAAATATTGACATCGCCATTTGTACACACATGGAAATACCTACACAGTCAACTGTAAAAACATGGAAATATCAACACCGCTATCTGTATAAACATGGAAATGTCTACAACACGATCTGTATAAACATGGAAATATCTACACCGCTATCTGTATAAACATGGAAATATCTACACCACGACATGTATAAACATGGAAATATCTACACCGCCATGTGAATAAACATGGAAATATGTACACCGCTATCAGTAAAAACATGGAAATAGCGACACCGCTATCTGTATAAATATGGAAATATCTACACCACTATCTCTATAAACATGGAAATATCTACACTGCCATCTGTATAAACATGGAATTACCTACACAGACATCTCTATAATCATTGAAATATTTACACCGCTATCTGTATAAACATGGAAGTAGCCACACCGCCATCAGTATAAACATGGAAATATCTACACCGCTATCTGAATAAACATGGAAATATCTACACCACGACATGTATAAACATGGAAATATCTACACTGCTGTGTGAATAAACATGGAAATATCTAAACCGCTATCAGTATAAATATGGAAATATTGACACCGCTATCTGTATAAATATGGAAATATCTACATCACTATATCTATAAACATGGAAATATCTACACCGTTATCTGTATAAACAAAGAAATATCTCCACCGCTGTCTGTATGAACATGGAAACATCTACACCGCTACCTGTATAAACATGGAATTATCTGCAGTGTTATCTGTATAAACTTGGAAATATCTACACTGCAGTCTGTGCAAAGATGGAAATATCTACAATGCTATCTCAATAAACATGGAAATATCGACACCGCCATCTGTACACACATGGAAATAGCTACACAGTCATCTGTATAAACATGGAAATATCTACACCACTATCTGTATAAAGATGGAAATACCTACACTGCCATCTGTATAAACATGGAATTATCTACACAGACATCTCTATAACCATTGAAATATCTACACCGGTATCTGTATTAACATGGAAGTAGCCACACCGCTATCTGTATAAACATGGAAATATCTACACCGCCATCTGGGAAAAAATGGAAATATCTACACTGTAATCTTCATAAACATGGAAATATCTACACTGCCATCTGTATATACCTGGAAATATCTACACTGCCATCTGTATAAACATGGAAATATGTACAGCGCTATCTCTATACACATGGAAATGTCTACACGGCTATCTGTATAAACATGGGAATATCTCCACCGCTATCTGTAGAAACATGGAAATATCTACATCGCTATCTGTATAAACATGGCAATATCTCCACCGCTATCTCTATAAAGATGGAAATATCTACACCGCTATCTTTATAAACATGGAAATATCTACACCGCTATCTGTGTAAACATGGAAATATGTACACAGGTCTATGTGTAAAGATGGAAATACCTACACCGCAATCTGTGCAAATATGGAAATAACTACACCGCTATCTCAGTAAACATGGAAATATCTACACCTCAGTCTGTGCAAAGATGGAAATATCTCCAATGCTATCTCAATAAACATGGAAATATCGACACCGCCATCTGTACACACGTGGAAATACCTACAAAGTCATCTGTATAAACATGGAAATATCTACACCACTATCTGTATAAACATGGAAATACCTACACTGCCATCTGTATAAACATGGAATTATCTACACAGACATCTCTATAACCATTGAAATATCTACACCGCTATCTGTATAAACATGGAAGTAGCCACACCGCTATCTGTATAAACATGGAAATATCTACACCGCCATCTGTGAAAACATGGAAATATCTACACTGTCATCTTTATAAACATGGAAATATCTACACGTCCATCTGTATAAACATGGAAATTTCTACACTGCCATCTGTATATACCTGGAAATATCTACACTGTCATCTGTATTAACATGGAAATATGTACAGCACTATCTCTATAAACATGGAAATATCTACACGGCTATCTGTATAAACATGGAAATATCTCCACCGCTGTCTGTAGAAACATGGAAATATCTACATCGCTATCTGTATAAACATGGAAATATCTCCACCGTTATCTCTATAAAGATGGAAATATCTACACCGCTATCTTTATAAACATGGAAATATCTACACCGCTATCTGTATAAACATGGAAATATCTATAACACTATCTGTGTAAGCATGGAAATATCTACACAGCTATCTGTGTAAACATGGAAATATGTACACAGGTCTCTGTGTAAAGATGGAAATACCTACACCGCAATCTGTGCAAATATGGAAATATCTACACCGCTATCTCAGTAAACATGGAAATATATACACCGCTATCTGTAAAAACATGGAAATATCAACACCGCTATCTGAATAAACATGGAAATGTCTACACCACGATCTGTATAAACATGGAAGTATCTACACTGCTATATGTATAAACATGGAAATATCTACACCACTATCTGTATAAACATGGAAATATCTACACTGCCATCTGTATAAACATGGAATTACCTACACAGACATCTCTATAATCATTGAAATATCTACACCGCTACCTGTATAAACATGGAAGTCGCCACACCGCTATCAGTATAAACATGGAAATATCTACACCGCTATCTGTATAAACATGGAAATATCTACACCACGACCTGTATAAACATGGAAATATGTACACCGCTATGTGAATAAACATGGAAATATCTACACCGCTATCTGTGTAAATATGGAAATATTGACACCGCTATCTGTATAAATATGGAAATATCTACACCACTATCTCTATAAACATGGAAATATCTACACCGTTATCTGTATAAACAAAGAAATATCTCCACCGCTGTCTGTATGAACATGGAAACATCTCCACCGCTAGCTGTATAAACATGGAATTATCTGCAGCGTTATCTGTATAAATATGGAAATATCTACACTGCAGTCTGTGCAAAGATGGAAATATCTACAATGCTGTCTCAATAAACATGGAAATATCGACACCGCCATCTGTACACACATGGAAATAGCTACACAGTCATCTGTATAAACATGGAAATATCTACACCACTATCTGTATAAAGATGGAAATACCTACACTGCCATCTGTATAAACATGGAATTATCTACACAGACATCTCTATAACCATTGAAGTATCTACACCGGTATCTGTATTAACATGGAAGTAGCCACACCGCTATCTGTATAAACATGGAAATATCTACACCGCCATCTGGGAAAAAATGGAAATATCTACACTGTAATCTTCATAAACATGGAAATATCTACACTGCCATCTGTATATACCTGGATATATCTACACTGCCATCTGTAGAAACATGGAAATATGTACAGCGCTATCTCTATACACATGGAAATGTCTACACGGCTATCTGTATAAACATGGGAATATCTCCACCGCTATCTGTAGAAACATGGAAATATCTACATCGCTATCTGTATAAACATGGAAATATCTCCACCGCTATCTCTATAAAGATGGAAATATCTACACCGCTATCTTTATAAACATGGAAATATCTACACCGCTATCTGTGTAAACATGGAAATATGTACACAGGTCTATGTGTAAAGATGGAAATACCTACACCGCAATCTGTGCAAATATGGAAATAACTACACCGCTATCTCAGTAAACATGGAAATATCTACACCTCAGTCTGTGCAAAGATGGAAATATCTCCAATGCTATCTCAATAAACATGGAAATATCGACACCGCCATCTGTACACACGTGGAAATACCTACAAAGTCATCTGTATAAACATGGAAATATCTACACCACTATCTGTATAAACATGGAAATACCTACACTGCCATCTGTATAAACATGGAATTATCTACACAGACATCTCTATAACCATTGAAATATCTACACCGCTATCTGTATAAACATGGAAGAAGCCACACCGCTATCTGTATAAACATGGAAATATCTACACTGCCATCTGTGAAAACATGGAAATATCTACACTGTCATCTTTATAAACATGGAAATATCTACACGTCCATCTGTATAAACATGGAAATTTCTACACTGCCATCTGTATATACCTGGAAATATCTACACTGTCATCTGTATTAACATGGAAATATGTACAGCACTATCTCTATAAACATGGAAATATCTACACGGCTATCTGTATAAACATGGAAATATCTCCACCGCTGTCTGTAGAAACATGGAAATATCTACATCGCTATCTGTATAAACATGGAAATATCTCCACCGTTATCTCTATAAAGATGGAAATATCTACACCGCTATCTTTATAAACATGGAAATATCTACACCGCTATCTGTATAAACATGGAAATATCTATAACACTATCTGTGTAAGCATGGAAACATCTACACAGCTATCTGTGTAAACATGGAAATATGTACACAGGTCTCTGTGTAAAGATGGAAATACCTACACCGCAATCTGTGCAAATATGGAAATATCTACACCGCTATCTCAGTAAACATGGAAATATATACACCGCTATCTGTAAAAACATGGAAATATCAACACCGCTATCTGAATAAACATGGAAATGTCTACACCACGATCTGTATAAACATGGAAGTATCTACACTGCTATATGTATAAACATGGAAATATCTACACCACTATCTGTATAAACATGGAAATATCTACACTGCCATCTGTATAAACATGGAATTACCTACACAGATATCTCTATAATCATTGAAATATCTACACCGCTATCTGTATAAACATGGAAGTAGCCACACCTCTATCAGTATAAACATGGTAATATCTACACCGCTATATGTATAAACATGGAAATATCTACACCACGACGTGTATAATCATGGAAATATCTACACCGCTATGTGAATAAACATGGAAATACCTACACCGCTATCAGTATAAACATGGAAATATTGACACCGCTATCTGTATAAATATGGAAATATCTACACCACTATCTCTATAAACATGGAAATATCTACACCGTTATCTGTATAAACAAAGAAATAGCTAAACCGCTGTCTTTATGAACATGGAAACATCTACACCGCTAGCTGTATAAACATGGAATTATCTGCAGCGTTATCTGTATAAACATGGAAATATCTACACCACAGTCTGTGCAAAGATGGAAATATCTACAATGCTATCTCAAAAAACATGGAAATATTGACATCGCCATTTGTACACACATGGAAATACCTACACAGTCAACTGTATAAACATGGAAATATCTACACCACTATCTGTATAAACATGGAAATATCAACAATGCCAACTGTATAAACATGGAATTATCTACACAGACATCTCTATAACCATTGAAATATCTACACTGCTATCTGTATAAACATGGAAGTAGCCACACCGCTATCTGTATAAACATGGAAATATCTACACCGCCATCTGTGAAAACATGGAAATATCTACACTGTCATCTTTATAAACATGGAAATATCTACACGTCCATCTGTATAAACATGGAAATATCTACACTGCCATCTGTATATACCTGGAAATATCTACACTGCCATCTGTATAAACATGGAAATATCTACACCGTTATCTCTTTAAACATGGAAATGTCTACACGGCTATCTGTATAAACATGGAAATATCTCCACCGCTATCTGTAGAAACATGGAAATATCTACATCGCTATCTGTATAAACATGGAAATATCTCCACCGCTATCTCTATAAAGATGGAAATATCTACACCGCTATCTTTATAAACATGGAAATATCTACACCGCTATCTGTATAAACATGGAAATATCTATAACACTATCTGTGTAAACATGGAAATATCTACACAGCTATCTGAGTAAACATGGAAATATGTACAAAGGTCTCTGTGTAAAGATGGAAATATCTACACCGCAATCTGTGCAAATATGGAAATATCTACACCGATATCTCAGTAAACATGGAAATATCTACACCGCTATCTGTAAAAACATGGAAATATCAACTCCGCTATCTGTATAAACATGGAAATGTCTACACCACGATGTGTATAAACATGGAAATATCTACACCGCTATATGTATAAACATGGAAATATCTACACCACTATCAGTATAAACATGGAAATATCTACACCGCTATCTGTATAAACATGGAAATATCTACACCACGACCTGTATAAACATGGAAATATCTACACCGCTATGTGAATAAACATGGAAATATCTACACCGCTATCAGTATAAACATGGAAATATTGACACCGCTATCTGTATAAATATGGAAATATCTACACCACTATCTCTATAAACATGGAAATATCTACACCGTTATCTGTATAAACAAAGAAATAGCTCCACCGCTGTCTTTATGAACATGGAAACATCTACACCGCTAGCTGTATAAACATGGAATTATCTGCAGCGTTATCTGTATAAACATGGAAATATCTACACCACAGTCTGTGCAAAGATGGAAATATCTACAATGCTATCTCAAAAAACATGGAAATATTGACATCGCCATGTGTACACACATGGAAATACCTACACAGTCAACTGTATAAACATGGAAATATCTACACCACTATCTGTATAAACATGGAAATACCAACAATGCCAACTCTATAAACATGGAATTATCTACACAGACATCTCTATAACCATTGAAATATCTACACTGCTATCTGTATAAACATGGAAGTAGCCACACCGCTATCTGTATAAACATGGAAATATCTACACCGCCATCTGTGAAAACATGGAAATATCTACACTGTCATCTTTATAAACATGGAAATATCTACACGTCCATCTGTATAAACATGGAAATATCTACACTGCCATCTGTATATACCTGGAAATATCTACACTGCCATCTGTATAAACATGGAAATATCTACACCGTTATCTCTTTAAACATGGAAATGTCTACACGGCTATCTGTATAAACATGGAAATATCTCCACCGCTATCTGTAGAAACATGGAAATATCTACATCGCTATCTGTATAAACATGGAAATATCTCCACCGCTATCTCTATAAAGATGGAAATATCTACACCGCTATCTTTATAAACATGGAAATATCTACACCGCTATCTGTATAAACATGGAAATATCTATAACACTATCTGTGTAAACATGGAAATATCTACACAGCTATCTGAGTAAACATGGAAATATGTACAAAGGTCTCTGTGTAAAGATGGAAATATCTACACCGCAATCTGTGCAAATATGGAAATATCTACACCGCTATCTCAGTAAACATGGAAATATCTACACCGCTATCTGTAAAAACATGGAAATATCAACTCCGCTATCTGTATAAACATGGAAATGTCTACACCACGATCTGTATAAACATGGAAATATCCACACCGCTATATGTATAAACATGGAAATATCTACACCACTATCAGTATAAACATGGAAATATCTACACCGCTATCTGTATAAACATGGAAATATCTACACCACGACGTGTATAAACATGGAAATATCTACACCGCTATGTGAATAAACATGGAAATATCTACACCGCTATCAGTATAAACATGGAAATATTGACACCGCTACCTGTATAAATATGGAAATATCTACACCACTATCTCTATAAACATGGAAATATCTACACCGTTATCTGTATAAACAAAGAAATATCTCCACCGCTGTCTGTATGAACATGGAAACATCTACACCGCTAGCTGTATAAACATGGAATTATCTGCAGCGTTATCTGTATGAACATGGAAATATCTACACCGCAGTCTGTGCAAAGATGGAAATATCTACAATGCTATCTCAATAAACATGGAAATATCGACACCGCCATCTGTACACACATGGAAATACCTACACAGTCATCTGTATAAACATGGAAATATCTACACCACTATCTGTATAAACATGGAAATACCTACACTGCCATCTGTATAAACATGGAATTATCTACACAGACATCTCTATAACCATTGAAATATCTACACCGTTATCTGTATAAACATGGAATTATCTACACAGACATCTCTATAACCATTGAAATATCTACACCGTTATCTGTATAAACATGGAAGTAGCCACACCGCTATCTGTATAAACATGGAAATATCTACACCGCCATCTGTGAAAACATGGAAATATCTACACTGTCATCTTTATAAACATGGAAATATCTACACGTCCATCTGCATAAACATGGAAATATCTACACTGCCATCTGTATATACCTACAAATATCTACACTGCCATCTGTATAAACATGGAAATATCTACACCATTATCTCTATAAACATGGAAATGTCTACACGGCTATCTGTATAAACATGGAAATATCTCCACCGCTATCTGTAGAAACATGGAAATATCTACATCGCTATCCGTATAAACATGGAAATATCTCCACCGCTATCTCAATAAAGATGGAAATATCTACACCGCTATCTTTATAAACACGGAAATATCTGCACCGCTATCTGTATAAACACGGAAATATCTATGACATTATCTGTGTAAACATGTAAATATCTACACAGCTATACGTGTAAACATGCAAATATGTACACAGGTCTCTGTGTAAAGATGGAAATATCTACACCACAATCTGTGCAACTATGGAAATATCTACACCGCTATCTTAGTAAACATGGAAATATCTACACCGCTATCTGTAAAAACATGGAAATATCAACACCGCTATCTGTATAAACATGGAAATGTCTACACCACGATCTGTATAAACATGGAAATATCTACACCGCTATATGTATAAACATGGAAATATCTACACCGCTATCAGGATAAACATGGAAATATCTACAACGCTATCTGTATAAACACGGAAATATCTACACCACGACATGTATAAACATGGAAATATCTACACCGCCATGTGAAAAAACATGGAAATATCTACACCGCTATCAGTAAAAACATGGAAATAGCGACACCGCTATCTGTATAAATATGGAAATATCTACACCAATATCTCTATAAACATGGAAATATCTACACTGCCATCTGTATAAACATGGAATTACCTACACAGACATCTCTATAATCATTGAAATATTTACACCGATATCTGTATTAACATGGAAGTAGACACACCGCCATCAGTATAAACATGGAAATATCTACACCGCTATCTGTATAAACATGGAAATATCTACACCACGACATGTATAAACATGGAAATATCTACACCGCTGTGTGAATAAACATGGAAATATCTAAACCGCTATCAGAATAAATATGGAAATATTGACACCGCTATCTGTATAAATATGGAAATATCTACACCACTATCTCTATAAACATGGAAATATCTACACCGTTATCTGTATAAACAAAGAAATATCTCCACCACTCTCTGTATGAACATGGAAACATCTACACCGCTACCTGTATAAACATGGAATTATCTGCAGCGTTATCTGTATAAACATGGAAATATCTACACTGCAGTCTGTGCAAAGATGGAAATATCTACAATGCTGTCTCAATAAACATGGAAATATCGTCACAGCCATCTGTACACACATGGAAATACCTACACAGTCATCTGTATAAACATGGAAATATCTACACCACTATCTGTATAAACATGGAAATATCTACACTGCCATCTGTATAAACATGGAATTACCTACACAGACATCTCTATAATCATTGAAATATCAACACCGCTATCTGTATAAACATGGAAGTAGCCACACCGCTATCAGTATAAACATGGAAATATCTACACCGCTATCTGTATAAACATGGAAATATCTACACCACGACGTGTATAAACATGGAAATATCTACACCGCAATGTGAATAAACATGGAAATATCTACACAGCTATCAGTATAAACATGGAAATATTGACACCGCTATCTGTATAAACATGGAAATATCTACACCACTATCTCTATAAACATGGAAATATCTACACCGTTATCTGTATAAACAAAGAAATATCTCCACCGCTGTCTGTATGAACATGGAAACATCTACACCGCTATCTGTATAAACATGGAATTATCTGCAGCGTTATCTGTATAAACATGGAAATATCTACACCGCAGTCTGTGCAAAGATGGAAATATCTACAATGCTATCTCAATAAACATGGAAATATCGACACCGCCATCTGTACACACATGGAAATACCTACACAGTCATCTGTATAAACATGGAAATATCTACACCACTATCTGTATAAACATGGAAATACCTACACTGCCATCTATATAAACATGGAATTATCTACACAGACATCTCTATAACCAATGAAATATCTACACCGCTATCTGTATAAACATGGAAGTAGCCACACCGCTATCTGTATAAACATGGAAATATCTACACAGCCATCTGTGAAAACATTTAAATATCTACACTGTCATCTTTATAAACATGGAAATATCTACACGTCCATCTGTATAAACATGGAAATATCTACACTGCCATCTGTATATACCTGGAAATATCTACACTGCCATCTGTATAAACATGGAAATATGTACAGCGCCATCTCTATAAACATGGAAATATCTACACGGCTATCTGTATAAAAATGGAAATATCTATAACACTATCTGTGTAAACATGGAAATATCTACACAGCTATCTGTGTAAACATGGAAATATGTACACAGGTCTCTGTGTAAAGGTGGAAATACCTACAACGCAATCTGTGCAAATATGGAAATATCTACACCGCTATCTCAGTAAACATGGAAATATCTACACCGCTATCGGTAAAAACATGGAAATATCAACACCGCTATCTGTATAAACATGGAAATGTCTACACCACGATCTGTATAAACATGGAAGTATCTACACAGCTATATGTATAAACATGGAAATATCTACACCGCTATCAGTATAAACATGGAAATATCTACACCGCTATCTGTATAAACATGGAAATATCTACACCACAACATGTATAAACATGGAAATATCTACACCGCCATGTGAATAAACATGGAAATATCTACACCGCTATCAGTAAAAACATGGAAATAGCGACTCCGCTATCTGTCTAAATATGGAAATATCTACACCACTATCTCTATAAACATGGAAATATCTACACCGTTATCTGTATAAACAAAGAAATAACTCCACCGCTGTCTGTATGGACATGGAAACATCTACACCGCTAGCTGTATAAACATGGAATTATCTGCAGCGTTATCTGTATAAATATGGAAATATCTACACCGAAGTCTGTGCAAAGATGGAAATATCTACAATGCTATCTCAATAAACATGGAAATATCGACACCGCCATCTGTACACACATGGAAATACCTACACAGTCATCTGTATAAACATGGAAATATCTACACCACTATCTGTATAAACATGGAAATATCTACACTTCCATCTGTATAAACATGGAATTACCTACAAAGACATCTGTATAATCATTGAAATATCTACACCGCTATCTGTATAAACATGGAAGTAGCCACACCGCTATCAGTATAAACATGGAAATATCTACACCGCTATCTGTATAAACATGGAAATATCTACACCACGACATGCATAAACACGGAAATATCTACACCGCTATGTGAATAAACATGGAAATATCTACACCGCTATCAGTATAAACATGGAAATATTGACACCACTATCTGTATAAATATGGAAATATCTACACCACTATCTCTATAAACATGGAAATATCTACACCGCAGTCTGTGCAAAGATGGAAATATCTACAATGCTATCTCAATAAACATGGAAATATCGACACCGCCATCTGTACACACATGGAAATACCTACACAGTCATCTGTATAAACATGGAAATATCTACACCACTATCTGTATAAACATGGAAACACCTACACTGCCATCTGTATAAACATGGAATTATCTACACAGACATCTCTATAAACATTGAAATATCTATACCGCTATCTGTATAAACATGGAAGTCGCCACACCGCTATCTGTATGAACATGGAAATATCTACACCGCCATCTGTGAAATCATGGAAATATGTACACTGTCATCTTTATAAACATGGAAATATCTACACGTCCATCTGTATAAACATGGAAATATCTACACTGCCATCTGTATATACCTGGAAATATCTACACTGCCATCTGTATAAACATGGAAATATGTACAGCGCTATCTCTATAAACATGGAAATATCTACACGGCTATCTGTATAAACATGGAAATAACTCCACCGCTATCTGTACAAACATGGAAATATCTACATCGCTACCTGTATAAACATGGAAATATCTCCACCGTTATCTCTATAAAGATGGAAATATCTACACCGCTATCTTTATAAACATGGAAATATCTACACCGCTATCTGTATAAACATGGAAATATCTATAACACTATCTGTGTAAACATGGAAATATCTACACAGCTATCTGTGTAAACATGGAAATATGTACACAGGTCTCTGTGTAAAGATGGAAATACCTACACCGCAATCTGTGCAAATATGGAAATATGTACACCGCTATCTCAGTAAACATGGAAATATCTACACCGCTATCTGTAAAAACATGGAAATATCAACACCGCTATCTGTATAAACATGGAAATGTCTACACCACGATCTGTATAAACATGGAAATATCTACAACGCTATATGTATAAACATGGAAATATCTACACCGCTATCAGTATAAACATGGAAATATCTACACCGCTATCTGTATAAACATGGAAATATCTACACCACGACATGTATAAACATGGAAATATCTTCACCGCCATATGAATAAACTTGCAAATATCTACACAGCTATCAGTAAAAACATGGAAATATCGACACCGCTATCAGTATAAATATGGAAATATCTACACCACTATCTCTATAAACATGGAAATATCTACACCGTTATCTGTATAAACAAAGAAATGTCTCCACCGCTGTCTGTATGAACATGGAAACATCTACACCGCTAGCTGTATAAACATGGAATTAACTGCAGCGTTATCTGTATAAACATGGAAATATCTACACTGCAGTCTGTGCAAAGGTGGAAATATCTACAATGCTATCTCAATAAACATGGAAATATCGACACCGCCATCTGTACACACATGGAAATACCTACACAGTCATCTGTGTAAACATGGAAATATCTGCACCACTATCTGTATAAACATGGAAATATCTACACTGTCATCTGTATAAACATGGAATTACCTACACAGACATCTCTATAATCATTGAAATATCTACAGCGCTGTCTGTATAAACATGGAAGTAGCCACACCGCTATCAGTATAAACATGGAAATATCTACACCGCTATCTGTATAAACATGGAAATATCTACACCACGACGTGTATAAACATGGAAATATCTACACCGCTATGTGAATAAACATGGAAATATCTACACCGCTATCAGTATAAACATGGAAATATTGACACCGCTATCTGTATAAATATGGAAATATCTACACCACTATCTCTATAAACATGGAAATATCTACACCGTTATCTGTATAAACAAAGAAATATCTCCACCGCAGTCTGTATGAACATGGAAATATCTACACCGCTATCTGTTTAAACATGGAATTATCTGCAGCGTTATCTGTATAAACATGGAAATATCTACACCGTAGTCTGTGCAAAGATGGAAATATCTACAATGCTATCTCAATAAACATGGAAATATCGACACCGCCATCTGTACACACATGGAAATACCTACACAGTCATCTGTATAAACATGGAAATATCTACACCACTATCTGTATAAACATCTAAATACCTACACTGTCATCTGTATAAACATGGAATTATCTACACAGACATCTCTATAACCATTGAAATATCTACACCGTTATCTGTATAAACATGGAAGTAGCCACACCGCTATCTGTATAAACATGGAAATATCTACACCGCCATCTGTGAAAACATGGAAATATCTACACTGTCATCTTAATAAACATGGAAATATCTACACGTCCATCTGTATAAACATGCAAATATGTACAGCGCTATCTCTATAAACATGGAAATATCTACATGGCTATGTGTATAAACATGGAAATATCTCCACCGCTGTCTGTAGAAACATGGAAATATCTACATCGCTATCTGTATAAACATGGAAATATCTCCACCGTTACCTCTATAAAGATGGAAATATCTACACCGCTATCTTTATAAACATGGAAATATCTACACCGCTATCTGTATAAACATGGAAATATCTATAACACTATCTGTGTAAGCATGGAAATATCTACACAGCTATCTGTGTAAACATGGAAATATGTACACAGGTCTCTGTGTAAAGATGGAAATACCTACACCGCAATCTGTGCAAATATGGAAATATCTACACCGCTATCTCAGTAAACATGGAAATATCTACACCGCTATCTGTATAAACATGGAAATGTCTACACCACGATCTGTATAAACATGGAAGTATCTACACTGCTATATGTATAAACATGGAAATATCTACACCACTATCTGTATAAACATGGAAATATCTACACTGCCATTTGTATAAACATGGAATTACCTACACAGATATCTCTATAATCATTGAAATATCTTCACCACAATCTGTATAAACATGGAAATAGTCACACCGCTATCAGTATAAACATGGAAATATCGACACCGCTATCTGTATAAACATGGAAATATCTACACCACGACGTGTATAAAGATGGAAATATCTACACTGCTATGTGAATAAACATGGAAATATCCACACCGCTATCAGTATAAACATGGAAATATTGACACCGCTATCTGTATAAATATGGAAATATCTACACCACTATCTCTATAAAGATGGAAATATCTACACCGTTATCTGTATAAACAAAGAAATATCTCCACCGCTGTCTGTATGAACATGGAAACATCTACAATGCTAGCTGTATAAACATGGAATTATCTGCAGCGTTATCTGTATAAACATGGAAATATCTACACCGCAGTCTGTGCAAAGATGGAAATATCTACAATGCTATCTCAATAAACATGGAAATATCGACACCGCCATCTGTACACACATGGAAATACCTACACAGTTATCTGTATAAACATGGAAATATCTACACCACTATCTGTATAAACATGGAAATACCTACACTGCCATCTGTATAAACATGGAATTATCTACACAGACATCTCTATAACCATTGAAATATCTACACCGCTATCTGTATAAACATGGAAGTAGCCACACCACTATCTGTATAAACATGGAAATATCTACACCGCCATTTGTAAAAACATGGAAATATCTACACTGTCATCTTTATAAACATGGAAATATCTACACGTCGATCTGTATAAACATGGAAATTTCTACACTGCCATCTGTATATACCTGGAAATATCTACACTGCCATCTGTATAAACATGGAAATATGTACAGCGCTATCTCTATAAACATGGAAATATCTACACGGCTATCTGTATAAACATGGAAACATCTCCACCGCTGTCTGTTGAAACATGGAAATATCTACATCGCTATCTGTGTAAACATTGAAATATCTCCACCGTTATCTCTATAAAGATGGAAATATCTACATCGCTATCTTTATAAACATGGAAATATCTACACCGCTATCTGTATAAACATGGAAATATCTATAACACTATCTGTGTAAGCGTGGAAATATCTACACAGCTGTCTGTGTAAACATGGAAATATTTACACAGGTCTCTGTGTAAACATGGAAATAACTACACCGCAAACTGTGCAAATATGGAAATATCTACACCGCTATCTCAGTAAACATGGAAATATCTACACCGCTATCTGTAAAAACATGGAAATATCAACACCGCTATCTGTATAAACATGGAAATGTCTACACCACGATCTGTATAAACATGGAAGTATCTACAATGCTATATGTATAAACATGGAAATATCTACACCACTATCTGTATAAACATGGAAATATCTACACTGCCATCTGTATAAACATGGAATTACCTACACAGACATCTCTATAATCATTGAAATATCTACACCGCTATCTGTACAAACATGGAAGTACCCACACCGCTATCAGTATAAACATGGAAATATCTACACCGCTATCTGTATAAACATGGAAATATCTACACCACGACGTGTATAAACATGGAAATATCTACACCGCTATGTGAATAAACATGGAAATATCTACACCGCTATCAGTATAAACATGGAAATATTGACACAGCTATTTGTATAAATATGGAAATATCTACACCACTATCTCTATAAACATGGAAATATCTACACCGTTATCTGTATAAACAAAGAAATATCTCCACCGCTGTCCGTATGAACATGGAAACTTCTACACCGCTAGCTGTATAAACAAGGAATTATCTGCAGGGTTATCTGTATAAACATGGAAATATCTACACCGCAGTCTGTGCAAAGATGGAAATATCTACAATGCTATCTCAATAAACATGGAAATATCGACACCGCCATCTGTACAAACATGGAGATACCTACACAGTCATCTGTATAAACATGGAAATATCTACACCACTATCTGTATAAACATGGAAATACCTACACTGCCATCTGTATAAACTTGGAATTATCTACACAGACATCTCTATAACCATGGAAATATCTACACCTCTATCTGTATAAACATGGAAGTAGCCACACCGGCATCTGTACAAACATGGAAATATCTACACCGCCATCTGAGAAAACATGGAAATATCTACACTGTCATCTTTATAAACATGGAAATATCTGCACGTCCATCTGTATAAACATGGAAATATCTACACTGCCATCTGTATATACCTGGAAATACCTACACTGCCATCTGTATAAACATGGAAATATCTACACCGCTATCTCTATAAACATGGAAATGTCTACACGGCTATCTGTATAAACATGGAAATATCTATAACACTATCTGTGTAAACATGGAAATATCTACACAGCTATCTGAGTAAACATGGAAATATGTACACAGGTCTCTGTGTAAAGATGGAAATATCTACACCGCAATCTGTGCAAATATGGAAATATCTACAACGCTATCTCAGTAAACATGGAAATATCTACACCGCTATCTGTATAAACATGGAAATATCAACACCGCTATCTGTATAAACGTGGAAATGTCTACACCACAATCTGTATAAACATGGAAATATCTACACCGCTATATGTATAAACATGGAAATATCTACACCGCTATCAGAATAAACATGGAAATATCTACACCGTTATCTGTATAAACATGGAAATATCTACACAACGACATGTATAAACATGGAAATATCTACACTGCCATGTGAATAAACATGGAAATATCTACACCGCTATCAGTAAAAACATGGAAATATCGACACCGCTCTCTGTATAAATATGGAAATATCTACACCACTATCTCTATAAACATGGAAATATCTACACCGTTATCTGTATAAACAAAGAAATATCTCCACCGCTGTCTGTATGAACATGGAAACATCTACACCGCTAGCTGTATAAACATGGAATTATCTGCAGCGTTATCTGTATAAACATGGAAATATCTACACCGCAGTCTGTGCAAAGATGGAAATATCTACAATGCTGTCTCAATAAACATGGAAATATAGACACCGCCATCTGTACACACATGGAAATACCTACACAGTCATCTGTATGAACATGGAAATATCTCCACCACTAACTGTATAAACATGGAAATATCTACACTGCCATCTGTATATACCTGGAAATACCTACACTGCCATCTGTATAAACATGTAAATATCTACACCGCTATCTCTATAAACATGGAAATGTCTACACGGCTATCTCTATAAACACGGAAATATCTACACTGCCATCTGTGTAAACATGGAATTACCTACACAGATATCTCTATAAACATTGAAATATCTACACCGCTATCTGTATAAACACGGAAGTAGCCACACCGCTACCTGTATAAACATGGAAATATCTACACCGCCATCTGTGAATACATGGAAATATCTACACTGTCATCTTTATAAACATGGAAATATCTACACGTCCATCTGTATAAACATGGAAATATCTACACTGCCATCTGTATAAACATGTAAATATCTACACCGCTACCTCTATAAACATGGAAATGTCTACACGGCTATCTGTATAAACATGGAAATATCTCCACCGCTATCTGTAGAAATATGGAAATATCTACATCTCTATCTGTATAAACATGGAAATATCTCCACCGCTATCTCTAAAAAGATGGAAATATCTACACCGCTATCTTTATAAACATGGAAATATCTACACCGTTATCTGTATAAACAAAGAAATATCTCCACCGCTATCTGTATGAACATGGAAACATCTACACCGCTAGCTGTATAAACATGGAATTATCTGCATCGTTATCTGTATAAACATGGAAATATCTAAACCGCAGTCTGTGCAAAGATGGAAATATCTACAATGCTATCTCAATAAACATGGAAATATCGACACCGCCATCTGTACACACATGGAAATACATACAAAGTCATCTGTATAAACATGGAAATATCAACACCACTATTTGTATAAACATGGAAATATCTAAACTGCCATCTGTATAAACATGGAATTACCTACACAGTCATCTCTATAACCATTGAAATATCTATGCCGCTATCTGTATAAACATAGAAGTAGCCACACTGCTATCAGTATAAACATGGAAATATCTACACAGCTATCTGTGTAAACATGGAAATATGTACACAGTTCTCTGTGTAAAGATGGAAATATCTACACCGCAATCTGTGCAAATATGAAAATATCTACACCGCTATCTCAGTAAACATGGAAATATCTACACCGCTATCTGTATAAACATGGAAATATCAACACCGCTATCTGTATAAACATGGAAATATCTACACCGCTATCAGTATAAACATGGAAATATCTTCACCGCTATATGTATAAATATGGAAATATCTACACCACTATCTCTATAAACATGGAAATATCTACACCGTTATCTGTATAAACAAAGAAATATCTCCACCGCTGTCTGTATGAACATGGAAACATCTACACCGCTACCTGTATAAACATGGAATTATCTGCAGCGTTATCTGTATAAACGTGGAAATATCTACACCGTAGTCTGTGCAAAGATGGAAATATCTACAATGCTGTCTCAATAAACATGGAAATATCGACACCGCCATCTGTACACACATGGAAATACCTACACAGTCATCTGTATAAACATGGAAATATCTACACCACTATCTGTATAAACATGGAAATACCTACACTGCCATCTGTATAAACATGGAATTATCTACACAGACATCTCTATAACCATTGAAATATCTACACCGCTATCTGTATAAACATGGAAGTAGCCACACCGCTATCTGTATAAACATGGAAATATCTACACCGCCATCTGTGAAAACATGGAAATATCTACACTGTCATCTTTATAAACATGGAAATATCTACACGTCCATCTGTATAAACATGGAAATTTCTACACTGCCATCTGTATATACCTGGAAATATCTACACTGTCATCTGTATATATCTGGAAATATCTACACTGCCATCTGTATAAACATGGAAATATCTACACCGCTATCTCTATAAATATGGAAATATCTACACGGCTATCTGTATAAACATGGAAATATCTACACCACTATCTCTATAAACATGGAAATATCTACACCGCTATCTGTATAAACATGGAAATATCAACACCGCTATCTTTATAAACATGGAAATACCTACACCGCTATCTCTATAAACATGGAAATATCTACACAACCATCTCTATAAACATCAAATATATACAACGCCATCTGCATAATCATGGAAATATCTACACCATCATCTACATAAACAAGGAAATATCTACACCGCCACCTATATAAACATGGAAATATCTACACCGCTATCTCTATAAACATGGAAATATATAGACCGCCAGCTCTATAAACATGGAAATAACTACACCACCATCTACATAAACAAGGAAGTATCTACAGCGCCATCTATATAAACATGGAAATATCTACACCGCCATCTGCATAAACATGGAAATATCTACAATGCCATCTGTAAATAGATGGAAATATCTACAACGCGATCTGTATTAACACGGAAATATCAACACTACTATCGGTATAAACATGGAAATATTTTCAATGATATCTGTATAAACATGGAAATGTCTACACCATGAACTTTATAAACATGGAAATATCTACACCGCTATGTGTATAAACATGGAAATATCAACAACACTATCTGTATATACATGGAAATATCTACACCGCTATCTCTATACACATGGAAATATCTACACCACTATCTCTATAAACATGGAAGTATCTACGCCGCCAACTCTATGAATATGGAAATATCTACACCACCATCTGCATAATCATGGAAATATCTACTCCGCCATCTGTATAAACGTGGAAATATCTACACGGACATCTGTATAAACATGGAAATATCAACACCACCATCTGTATCAACATGGAAATATCTACACCGCTGTCTGTGTAAACATGGAAATATCTACACGGTGATCTGTATAAACATGGAAATATCTACAACGCTATCTGTGCAAACATGGATATATCTACACCACCATCTGTATAAACATGGAAATATATACACCGCCATCTGTACAAACATGGAAATATCTACAATGCCATCTGTAAAAAAATGTAAATATCTACAACACCATCTGTAAAAACATGGAAATATCTACACTGCTATCTGTATAAACATGGAAATATCTACACCGCCATCTGTAAATAAATGTAAATATCTACAACGCCATCTGTAAAAACATGGAAATTTCTACACAGTCAACTGTAGAAGCATGGAAATATCTACACCACCATCTCTATAAACAAGAAAATATCTACACGGCCATCTATAGAAGCATGTAAATATGTACACCGCTATCTCTATAAACATGGAAATATATAGACCACCATCTCTATAAACATGGAAATATCTACACCTCCATCTATATAAACATGGAAATATCTACATCTCTATCTGTATAAATATGGAAATATCTACACTGCCATCTGTAAATAGATGGAAACATCTACACCGCGATCTGTATTAACATGGAAATATCAACACTACTATCTGTATAGACATGGAAATATCTACAACGCTATCTGTATAAACATGGAAATATCTACACCGCTATCTGTATAAACATGGAAATATCTACACTGCTATCAGTATAAATATGTAAATATCTACACTGCTATCTTTATAAATATGGAAATATCTTCAGAGCTATCACCATAAAGATGGAAATATCTACACCACTATCTGTATAAACATGGAAATATCTACACCGATATCTCTATAAACATGGAAATATCTTCACCGCCATCCATATAAACATTGAAATATCTACACTGCCATCTGTATAAAGATGTATATATCGACACCGCGAGCTGTATAAATATCAAAATATCTACATCGCTATCTTTATAAACATGGAAATACCAACACCGCTTTCTGTATAAACATGGAAATATCTACACCGCTATCTCTATAAACATGGAAATATCAACACCGCTATCTTTATAAACATGGAAATACCTACACCGCTATCTCTATAAACATGGAAATATCTACACAACCATCTCTATAAACATCAAATATATACAACGCCATCTCCATAATCATGGAAATATCTACACCATCATCTACATAAACAAGGAAATATCTACACCGCCACCTATATAAACATGGAAATATCTACACCGCTATCTCTATAAACATGGAAATATATAGACAGCCATCTCTATAAACATGGAAATAACTACACCACCATCTACATAAACAAGGAAATATCTACAGCGCCATCTATATAAACATGGAAATATCTACACTGCCATCTGCATAAACATGGAAATATCTACAATGCCATCTGTAAATAGATGGAAATATCTACAACGCGATCTGTATTAACACGGAAATATCAACACTACTATCGGTATAAACATGGAAATATTTTCAATGATATCTGTATAAACCTGGAAATGTCTACACCATGAACTTTATAAACATGGAAATATCTACACCGCTATGTGTATAAACATGGAAATATCTACACCACTATCTGTATAAACATGGAAATATCTACACTGCTATCTGTGTAAATATGGAAATATCTACACCGCTATTTCCATAAACATGGAAATATCAACAACACTATCTGTATAAACATGGAAATATCTACACCGCTATCTCTATACACATGGAAATATCTACACCACTATCTCTATAAACATGGAAGTATCTACGCCGCCAATTCTATGAATATGGAAATATCTACACCACCATCTGCATAATCATGGAAATATCTACTCCGCCATCTGTATAAACGTGGAAATATCTACACGGACATCTGTATAAACATGGAAATATCAACACCACCATCTGTATCAACATGGAAATATCTACACCGCTGTCTGTGTAAACATGGAAATATCTACACGGTGATCTGTATAAACATGGAAATAATTACACCGCTATCTGTATAAACATGGAAATATCTACACCGCTATCTGTGCAAACATGGATATATCTACACCACCATCTGTATAAACATGGAAATATATACACCGCCATCTGTACAAACATGGAAATATCTACAATGCCATCTGTAAAAAAATGTAAATATCTACAACACCATCTGTAAAAACATGGAAATATCTACACTGCTATCTGTATAAACATGGAAATATCTACACCGCGATCTGTATAAACATGGAAATATATACACCGCTATCTTTGTAAACATGGAAATATATACACAGTGATCTGTATAAACATGGAAATAATTACACCACTATCTGTATAAACATGGAAATATCTACACCGCCATCTGTAAAAAAATGTAAATATCTACAACACCATCTGTAAAAACATGGAAATTTCTACACAGTCAACTGTAGAAGCATGGAAATATCTACACCACCATCTCTATAAACAAGAAAATATCTACACCGCCATCTATATAAGCATGGAAATATGTACACCGCTATCTCTATAAGCATGGATATATATGGACCAAAATCTCTATAAACATGGAAATACCTACACGGTCATCTTCATAAACAGGGAAATATCTACACCTCCTTCTATATAAACATGGAAATATCTACATCTCTATCTGTATAATTATGGAAATATCTACACTGCCATCTGTAAATAGATGGAAATATCTACACCGCGATCTGTTAACATGGAAATAGCAACACTACTATCTGTATAGACATGGAAATATTTACAACGCTATCTGTATAAACATGGAAATATCTACACGGCTATCTGTATAAATATGCAAATATCTACACTGCTATCTGTATAAATATGGAAATATCTACAGAGCTATCACCATAAGGATGGAAATATCTACACCGCTATCTGTATAAACATGGAAATATCTACACCGCTATCTCTAAACATGGAAATATCTACACCGCTATCGCTATAAACATGGAAATATCTTCACCGCCATCCGTATAAACATGGAAATGTCAACACTGCCATCTGTATAAAGATGAAAATATCGACACCGTGAGCTGTATAAAGATGGAAATATCAACACCGCTATCTGTATAAACATGGAAATACCAACACCGCTTTCTGTATAAACATGGAAATATCTACACCGCTATCTGCATAAACATGGAAATATCAACACCGCTATCTCTATAAACATGGAAATACCTACACCGCTATCTCTATTAACATGGAAATATCCACACCACCATCTCTATGAACATCAAATATATACAACGACATCTCCATAATCATGGAAATATCTACACCATCATCTACATAAACAAGGAAATATCTACACCGCAATCTATATAAACATGGAAATAGCTACACCGCTATCTCCATAAACATGGATATATATAGACCGCCATCTCTATAAACATGGAAATAACTACACCGCCATCTACATAAACAAGGAATTATCTACACCGCCATATATATAAACATGGAAATATCTACACCGCCATCTGTGTAAACAGGGAAATATCCACAGTGCCATCTGTAAGTAGATTGAAATAACTTCAACACGATCTGTATTAACACGGAAATATCTACACTACTATCTGTATAAACATGGAAATATTTACAATGATATCTGTATGAACACGGAAATATCTACACCATGAACTTTATAAAAATGGAAATATCTACACCGCTATGTGTATAAACATGGAAATATCTACACCGCTATCTGTATAAACATGGAAATATGTACACTGCTATCTGTATAAATACGGAAATATCTACACCGCTATTTCCATAAACATGAAAATATCTACACTGCTATCTGTATAAACATGGAAATATCAACACCGCGATCTCTATAAACATGGAAGTAACTACGCCGCCATCTCTATGAATATGGAAATATCTACACCACCTTCTGCATAATCATGGAAATATCTACTCCGCCATCTGTATAAACGTGGAAATATCTACACGGACATCTGTATAAACATGGAAATATCTACACCGCTATCTCTATAGACATGGAAATATCTACATGGCTATCTGTATAAACATGGAAATATCTACACCGCCATCTCTATAAACATGAAAACATCTAAACTGCCATCTCCATAAACATAGAATTATCTACACCGCCATCTGTATAAACATGGAAATATCTACACCGCCATCTGTATAAACATGGAAATATCTACATCGCCATCTGTTTAAAAATGGAAATACCTACACATCGAGCTGTATAAACATGGAAATATCTACACCCCTATCTGTATTAACAAGGAAATACCAACACCGCTATCTGTATAAACATGGAAAAATCTACACCGCCATTTCTATAAACATGAAAGTATCTACTCTGCCGTCTTCATAAACATGGAACTAACTACACCGCGATCTCTATAAACATGGAAATATCTACACCGCTATCTGTATAAACTTGGAAATATCTACACCGCTATGTGTATAAACATGGAAATATCTACACCGCTATCTTTATAAACATGGAAATATCTACACCGCTATCTGTGTAAAGATGGAAATTTCTACACCGCAATCTGTGCATAGATTTAAATATCTACACAGCTATCTGTGTAAACATGGAAATATCTACACCACTATCTGAATAATCATGTAAATGTCTACATCGCTATCTCTATAAACATGGAACTATCTACACCGCTATCTGTATAAACATGAAAATAACTACACTGCCATCTACATAAACATGGAACTATCTACACCGCCATATGTATAAACATGGAAATATCTACTCCGCCATCTGTATAAAGATGGAAATATCTACACTGCCATCTGGATAAAGATGTATATTTCTACACCGTGAGCTGTATTAACATGGAAATATCTACACCGCTATCTCAATAAAAGTGGAAATATCTACAACGCCATCTGTATAAACATGAAACTATAAACAGAGCCATCTCTATAAACATGGAACCATCTTCACCGTGAACTGTATAAACATGGAAATTTCTACACCGCTGTCAGTGTAAACATTGAAATATCTTCACCGCTATCCCTATAAACATGGAAATGTCAACAGAGCTATGTCTATAAACATGGAAATATCTACACCGCTATCAGTATAAACATTCTAATACCTACACCGTTATCACTATAAACATGGAAATACCTACACCGCTATATCTATAAACATGGAAATGTCTGCACCGCTATCTCTATGAACATGGAAATATATACACCGCCATCTCTATCTACATGGAAATATCTACACCGCCATCTGCATAAACAAGGAAATTTGTACACCGCCATCTGTAGAAAGATGGAAATATCTACACCACAATCTGTATAAACATGGAAATATCTACAACGCTATCTGTATAAACATGGAAATATCTACTACGTGATCTGTATAAACATGGAAATATCTACTCCGCTATCTGTATAAAAATGGAAATATATACAACCGCTATCTCCATAAACATGGAAATTCCTACACCGCTATCTCTATAATCATGGAAATACCTACACTGACATCTGTATAAACATGGAAATATCTACAATACCATCTGTATAAACATGGAAATATCTTCACTGCCATCTGTATAAACAAGGAAATACCTACACAGCCATCTCTTCAAACATGGAAATAGCTACACCGCTATTTGTATAAACATGGAAATAGCCACACCATCATCTGTATAAACATGGACATATTTACACCGCCATCTGTAAAAACATGGAAATATCTACACAGTCATCTATAGAAACATGGAAATATCTACACCTCCATTCATATAAACATGGAAATATCTACACAGTCATCTATAGAAACATGGAAATAACTACACCTCCATCTGTATAAACATGGAAATATCTACACTGCCGTCTGTATACACATGGAAATATCTACAACACCATCTTTATAAACATGGAAATATCTACACCGCCATCTGTATAAACATGGAAATATCTACACTGTCATTGGGATAAAGATGTAAATATCTACACCGCAAGCTGTATAAACATGGAAATAACTACATCACGATCTGCAAAAACATGGAAATATCTACACCGTTATGTGTATAAACTTGGAAATATCTACACAGCTATGTGTATAAACATGGAAATATCTACACCGCCATCTGAATAAACATGGAAATATCTACAGGGCTATCTGTATAAACATGGAAATATCTACACCGCTATCTCTATAAACATGGAAATATCTACAGCGCTGTCAGTATAAACTTGGAAATATCTACACCGCCATCTCTATAAACTTGGAAATATCTCCAACGCTATCTGTATTAACATGGAAATATCTCCACCGCTATCTGTATAAATATGGAAATATCTCAACCGCTATCTGTATAAACATGGAAATATATACACCGCTATCTGTAAACATGGAAATATCTTCAACGTTATCTGTATTAACATGGAAATATCTACCCTGCCGTCTGTATAAACATGGGAATACCCACAGCGCTATCTGAATAAACATGGAAATAACTACACCGCCATCTGAATAAACATGGAAATATCTACATGGCTATCTGTATATATATGGAAATACCTACACCGCTATCTCTATAAACATGGAAATATCTACACCACTATCTGTATAAACATGGAAATATCTACATGGTTATCTCTATAAACATGGAAATATTTACACCGCCATTTGTATATATCTCGAAATACCTACAATCCTATTTCAATAGACATAGAAATATCTACACCGCTTTCTGTGTAAACATGGAAATATCTACATGGCTATCTCTATAAACACGGAAATATCTACACCGCCATCTCAACAAACACGGAAATACCTACACAGTCATCTGTATCAACCTGTAAATACCTACACCATTATCTGTATAAACATGGAAATATCTACACTGACAAATGCATAAACATGGAAATATCTACACAGCCATCTCTATAAACATGGAAATATCTACATCGTTATCTGTATAAACATGGAAATATCCACACCGATATCTATATAAACATGGAAATATCTTCACCGCCATCTGTAAAAACATGGACATATCTCCACCGCTATCTCTATAAACTTGGAATTATCTACACCGCTATCAGTATAAACATGGAAATATCTCCACCGCAATCAGTATAAACATGGAAATACCTAGATCGCTATCTGCATTTACATGGAAATATCTACATCGTTATCTGTAGAAACATGGAAATATCTCGACCGTTATCTCTATAAACATGGAAATATCTCCAACGCTGTCTCTATAAACATGGAAATATCTACACCGCTATCTTTATAAACCTGGAAATATCTACACCACTATCTGTATAAACATGGAAATACGTACACTGCCATCTGTATAAACATGGAAACAGCCACACAGCTATGTGTATAAACATGGGAATATCTACACCGACATCTAAATGAACATGGAAATATCTACACGGCTATCTGTATAAATTTGGAAATATCTACACCGCTATCTCTATAAACATGGAAATAACTACACTGCTATCTGTATAAACATGGAAATATCTACACAGCCATTTGTATAAACATGGAAATATCTAAACCACTATCTCTGTAAACACAGAAACACCTACATCGCTATCTGTATAAACATGGAAATATCTACACCGCTATCTGTATAAACTTGAAAATATCTACACCGCTATCTGTATAAACTTGGAAATATCTACACCGATATCTGTATAAATATGGAAATTTATACTCCGCTCTCTGTATATAAATGGAAATATCTACATGGCTGTCTCTATAAACTTGGATATTTCTAAACCGCCATCTGTATAAACATGGAAATATCTACACTGCGATGTGTATAAACAGGGAAATATCTACACAGCCATATCTATAAACATGGAAATATCTGCATCGCTATCTGTATAAACATGGAAATAGCCACACCGCTATCTGTATAAACGTGGAAATATCTACACCGACATCTGTAAAAACATGGAAATATCTACACAGTCATCTGTGTAAACATGGAAGATATCTACACCTCCATCTGTATAAACATGAAAATATCTACACCACCGTCTAAATGAACACCGAAATGTCTACACGATTATTTGTATAAATATGGAAATATCTACACCGCTATCTCCATAAACATGGAAAATCTACAAAGCTATTTGTATAAACATGGAAATATCTACCCCGCTATCTCTATAAACATGGAAATATCTACACCGCGATCTCTATGAACATGGAAATATCTACATCGCTATCTGTACAAACATGGAAATACCTCCACCACTATCTCTGTTAACATGGAATTATCTACACTTCTATCTCTATAAACATGGAAATATCTCCAACGCAGTCTGTATAAACATGGAAATACCTACACTGCTATCTGTATAAACATGGAAATATCTTCACCGCTATCTGTGTTAACATAGAAATATCAAGACCACTGTCTGTATTAACATGGAAATATCTACATCTTCATCTGTATAAACATGGAAATATCTCCACCGCTATCTATATAAACATGAAAATATCTCCAAAGCTATCTGCATAAACTTGGAAATATCTACACTGCCATCTGTGTAAACATGGAAATATCTTCACCGCTATCTGTATAAACATGGAAATATCTTCATCGCTATCTGTGTAAACATGGAAATAGCCACACCGCTATCTGTATAAACATGGAAATATCTTCACCGCCATCTGTAAAAACATGGAAATATCTACACAGCCATCTGTAGAAACATGGACATATCTACATCTCCATCTGTATTAACATGGAAATATCTACACTGCCATCTGTATACACATGGAAGTATCAACACAGACATCTGCATTAACATGGAAATATCTACACCGCTATCTCTATAAACATGGAAATACCTACACCGCTATCTCTATAAACATGGAAATATCTACACTGCCATCTGTATACACATGGAAATATCCACACAGCCATCTGTTTAAACATGGAAATATCTACACCGCTATCTCGAAATACATGGAAATATCTACATCGCTATCTGTAAAAACATGGAAATATTTACAATGCCATCTGTATAAACATGGAAGTAGCCACACCGCTATCTATATAAACATGGAAATATCTACACCACCATCGGAATAAACATCAAAATATCTACACGGCTATCTGTATAAATATGGAAATACCTACACCGCCATCTCTATAAACATGGAAATACCTCTAACGCTATCTGTATTAACATGGAAATATCTCCACCGCTATCTGTATAAACTTGGAAATATCTCCACCGCTATCTGTATAAACATGGAAATATCTACAACGCTATCTGTATAAACATGGAATTATCTACAAAGCTATCTGTATTAACATGGAAATATCTGCACTGCCATGTGTATAAACATGGAAATAACCACACCGCTATCTGTATAAACATGGAAATATCTACACCGCCATCGGTAAAAACATGGAAATATCTACAGAGTCATCTGTATAAACATGGAAATACCTACTCCTCCTTCTGTGTAAACCTGGAAATATCTACACTGCCATCTGTATACACATGGAAATATCCACACAGCCATCTGTATAAACATGGAAATATCTACACCGATATCTCGATATACATGGAAATATTGACACCGCTATCTGTATAAATATGGAAATATCTACACCACTATCTCTATAAACATGGAAATATCTACACCGTTATCTGTATAAACAAAGAAATATCTCCACCGCAGTCTGTATGAACATGGAAATATCTACACCGCTATCTGTTTAAACATGGAATTATCTGCAGCGTTATCTGTATAAACATGGAAATATCTACACCGTAGTCTGTGCAAAGATGGAAATATCTACAATGCTATCTCAATAAACATGGAAATATCGACACCGCCATCTGTACACACATGGAAATACCTACACTGCCATCTGTATAAACATGGAATTATCTACACAGACATCTCTATAACCATTGAAATATCTACACCGTTATCTGTATAAACATGGAAGTAGCCACACCGCTATCTGTATAAACATGGAAATATCTACACCGCCATCTGTGAAAACATGGAAATATCTACACTGTCATCTTAATAAACATGGAAATATCTACACGTCCATCTGTATAAACATGCAAATATCTACAGCGCTATCTCTATAAACATGGAAATATCTACATGGCTATGTGTATAAACATGGAAATATCTCCACCGCTGTCTGTAGAAACATGGAAATATCTACATCGCTATCTGTATAAACATGGAAATATCTACACTGTCATCTTAATAAACATGGAAATATCTACACGTCCATCTGTATAAACATGCAAATATGTACAGCGCTATCTCTATAAACATGGAAATATCTACATGGCTATGTGTATAAACATGGAAATATCTCCACCGCTGTCTGTAGAAACATGGAAATATCTACATCGCTATCTGTATAAACATGGAAATATCTCCACCGTTACCTCTATAAAGATGGAAATATCTACACCGCTATCTTTATAAACATGGAAATATCTACACCGCTATCTGTATAAACATGGAAATATCTATAACACTATCTGTGTAAGCATGGAAATATCTACACAGCTATCTGTGTAAACATGGAAATATGTACACAGGTCTCTGTGTAAAGATGGAAATACCTACACCACAATCTGTGCAAATATGGAAATATCTACACCGCTATCTCAGTAAACATGGAAATATCTACACCGCTATCTGTATAAACATGGAAATGTCTACACCACGATCTGTATAAACATGGAAGTATCTACACTGCTATATGTATAAACATGGAAATATCTACACCACTATCTGTATAAACATGGAAATATCTACACTGCCATCTGTATAAACATGGAATTACCTACACAGATATCTCTATAATCATTGAAATATCTTCACCACAATCTGTATAAACATGGAAATAGTCACACCGCTATCAGTATAAACATGGAAATATCGACACCGCTATCTGTATAAACATGGAAATATCTACACCACGACATGTATAAAGATGGAAATATCTACACTGCTATGTGAATAAACATGGAAATATCCACACCGCTATCAGTATAAACATGGAAATATTGACACCGCTATCTGTATAAATATGGAAATATCTACACCACTATCTCTATAAAGATGGAAATATCTACACCGTTATCTGTATAAACAAAGAAATATCTCCACCGCTGTCTGTATGATCATGGAAACATCTACAATGCTAGCTGTATAAACATGGAATTATCTGCAGCGTTATCTGTATAAACATGGAAATATCTACACCGCAGTCTGTGCAAAGATGGAAATATCTACAATGCTATCTCAATAAACATGGAAATATCGACACCGCCATCTGTACACACATGGAAATACCTACACAGTTATCTGTATAAACATGGAAATATCTACACCACTATCTGTATAAACATGGAAATACCTACACTGCCATCTGTATAAACATGGAATTATCTACACAGACATGTCTATAACCATTGAAATATCTACACCGCTATCTGTATAAACATGGAAGTAGCCACACCACTATCTGTATAAACATGGAAATATCTACACCGCCATTTGTGAAAACATGGAAATATCTACACTGTCATCTTTATAAACATGGAAATATCTACACGTCGATCTGTATAAACATGGAAATTTCTACACTGCCATCTGTATATACCTGGAAATATCTACACTGCCATCTGTATAAACATGGAAATATGTACAGCGCTATCTCTATAAACATGGAAATATCTACACGGCTATCTGTATAAACATGGAAACATCTCCACCGCTGTCTGTTGAAACATGGAAATATCTACATCGCTATCTGTGTAAACATTGAAATATCTCCACCGTTATCTCTATAAAGATGGAAATATCTACATCGCTATCTTTATAAACATGGAAATATCTACACCGCTATCTGTATAAACATGGAAATATCTATAACACTATCTGTGTAAGCATGGAAATATCTACACAGCTGTCTGTGTAAACATGGAAATATGTACACAGGTCTCTGTGTAAAGATGGAAATAACTACACCGCAAACTGTGCAAATATGGAAATATCTACACCGCTATCTCAGTAAACATGGAAATATCTACACCGCTATCTGTAAAAACATGGAAATATCAACACCGCTATCTGTATAAACATGGAAATGTCTACACCACGATCTGTATAAACATGGAAGTATCTACAATGCTATATGTATAAACATGGAAATATCTACACCACTATCTGTATAAACATGGAAATATCTACACTGCCATCTGTATAAACATGGAATTACCTACACAGACATCTCTATAATCATTGAAATATCTACACCGCTATCTGTACAAACATGGAAGTACCCACACCGCTATCAGTATAAACATGGAAATATCTACACCGCTATCTGTATAAACATGGAAATATCTACACCACGACGTGTATAAACATGGAAATATCTACACCGCTATGTGAATAAACATGGAAATATCTACACCGCTATCAGTACAAACATGGAAATATTGACACAGCTATCTGTATAAATATGGAAATATCTACACCACTATCTCTATAAACATGGAAATATCTACACCGTTATCTGTATAAACAAAGAAATATCTCCACCGCTGTCTGTATGAACATGGAAACTTCTACACCGCTAGCTGTATAAACAAGGAATTATCTGCAGGGTTATCTGTATAAACATGGAAATATCTACACCGCAGTCTGTGCAAAGATGGAAATATCTACAATGCTATCTCAATAAACATGGAAATATCGACACCGCCATCTGTACAAACATGGAGATACCTACACAGTCATCTGTATAAACATGGAAATATCTACACCACTATCTGTATAAACATGGAAATACCTACACTGCCATCTGTATAAACTTGGAATTATCTACACAGACATCTCTATAACCATGGAAATATCTACACCTCTATCTGTATAAACATGGAAGTAGCCACACCGGCATCTGTATAAACATGGAAATATCTACACCGCCATCTGAGAAAACATGGAAATATCTACACTGTCATCTTTATAAACATGGAAATATCTGCACGTCCATCTGTATAAACATGGAAATATCTACACTGCCATCTGTATATACCTGGAAATACCTACACTGCCATCTGTATAAACATGGAAATATCTACACCGCTATCTCTATAAACATGGAAATGTCTACACGGCTATCTGTATAAACATGGAAATATCTATAACACTATCTGTGTAAACATGGAAATATCTACACAGCTATCTGAGTAAACATGGAAATATGTACACAGGTCTCTGTGTAAAGATGGAAATATCTACACCGCAATCTGTGCAAATATGGAAATATCTACAACGCTATCTCAGTAAACATGGAAATATCTACACCGCTATCTGTATAAACATGGAAATATCAACACCGCTATCTGTATAAACGTGGAAATGTCTACACCACGATCTGTATAAACATGGAAATATCTACACCGCTATATGTATAAACATGGAAATATCTACACCGCTATCAGAATAAACATGGAAATATCTACACCGCTATCTGTATAAACATGGAAATATCTACACAACGACATGTATAAACATGGAAATATCTACACCGCCATGTGAATAAACATGGAAATATCTACACCGCTATCAGTAAAAACATGGAAATATCGACACCGCTCTCTGTATAAATATGGAAATATCTACACCACTATCTCTATAAACATGGAAATATCTACACAGTTATCTGTATAAACAAAGAAATATCTCCACCGCTGTCTGTATGAACATGGAAACATCTACACCGCTAGCTGTATAAACATGGAATTATCTGCAGCGTTATCTGTATAAACATGGAAATATCTACACCGCAGTCTGTGCAAAGATGGAAATATCTACAATGCTGTCTCAATAAACATGGAAATATAGACACCGCCATCTGTACACACATGGAAATACCTACACAGTTATCTGTATGAACATGGAAATATCTCCACCACTAACTGTATAAACATGGAAATATCTACACTGCCATCTGTATATACCTGGAAATACCTACACTGCCATCTGTATAAACATGTAAATATCTACACCGCTATCTCTATAAACATGGAAATGTCTACACGGCTATCTCTATAAACATGGAAATATCTACACTGCCATCTGTGTAAACATGGAATTACCTACACAGATATCTCTATAAACATTGAAATATCTACACCGCTATCTGTATAAACACGGAAGTAGCCACACCGCTACCTGTATAAACATGGAAATATCTACACCGCCATCTGTGAATACATGGAAATATCTACACTGTCATCTTTATAAACATGGAAATATCTACACGTCCATCTGTATAAACATGGAAATATCTACACTGCCATCTGTATAAACATGTAAATATCTACACCGCTACCTCTATAAACATGGAAATGTCTACACGGCTATCTGTATAAACATGGAAATATCTCCACCGCTATCTGTAGAAATATGGAAATATCTACATCTCTATCTGTATAAACATGGAAATATCTCCACCGCTATCTCTATAAAGATGGAAATATCTACACCGCTATCTTTATAAACATGGAAATATCTACACCGTTATCTGTATAAACATGGAAATATCTATAACACTATCTGTGTAAACATGGAAATATCTACACAGCTATCTGTGTAAACATGGAAATATGTACACAGGTCTCTGTGTAAAAATGGAAATATCTACACCGCAATCTGTGCAAATATGGAAATATCTACACCGCTATCTCAGTAAACATGGAAATATCTACACCGCTATCTGTATAAACATGGAAATATCAACACCGTTATCTGTAGAAACATGGAAATGTCTACACCACGATCTGTATAAACATGGAAATATCTACACCGCTATATGTATAAACATGGAAATATCTACACCGCTATCAGTATAAACATGGAAATATCTACACCGCTATCTGTATAAACATGGAAATATCTACACCACGACATGTATAAACATGGAAATATCTACACCACCATGTGAATAAACATGGAAATATCCACACCGCTATCAGTAAAAACATGGAAATATCGACACCGCTATCTGTATAAATATGGAAATATATACACCACTATCTCTATAAATATGGAAATATCTACACCACTATCTCTATAAACATGGAAATATCTACACCGTTATCTGTATAAACAAAGAAATATCTCCACCGCTGTCTGTATGAACATGGAAACATCTACACCGCTAGCTGTATAAACATGGAATTATCTGCAGCGTTATCTGTATAAACATGGAAATATCTACACCGCAGTCTGTGCAAAGATGGAAATATCTACAATGCTATCTCAATAAACATGGAAATATCGACACCGCCATCTGCACACATGGAAATACCTACACAGTCATCTGTATAAACATGGAAATATCTACACCACTATCTGTATAAACATGGAAATATCTACACTGCCATCTGTGTAAACATGGAATTACCTACACAGATATCTCTATAAACATTGATATATCTACACCGCTATCTGTATAAACACGGAAGTAGCCACACCGCTATCTGTATAAACATGGAAATATCTACACCGCCATCTGTGAAAACATGGAAATATCTACACTGTCATCTTTATAAACATGGAAATATCTACACGTCCATCTGTATAAACATGGAAATATCTACACTGCCATCTGTATAAACATGTAAATATCTACACCGCTATCTCTATAAACATGGAAATGTCTACACGGCTATCTGTATAAACATGGAAATATCTCCACCGCTATCTGTAGAAACATGGAAATATCTACATCTCTATCTGTATAAACATGGAAATATCTCCTACGCTATATCTATAAAGATGGAAATATCTACACCGCTATCTGTATAAACATGGAAATATCAACACCGCTATCTGTATAAACATGGAAATGTCTACACCACGATCTGTATAAACATGGAAATATCTACACCGCTATATGTATAAACATGGAATTATCTACACCGCTATCAGTATAAACATGGAAATATCTACACCGCTATCTGTATAAACATGGAAATATCTATACCACGACATGTATAAACATGGAAATATCTACACCGCCATGTGAATAAACATGGAAATATCTACACCGCTATCAGTAAAAACATGGAAATATCGACACCGCTATCTGTATAAATATGGAAATATCTACACCACTATCTCTATAAACATGGAAATATCTACACCGTTATCTGTATAAACAAAGAAATATCTCCACCGCTATCTGTATGAACATGGAAACATCTACACCGCTAGCTGTATAAACATGGAATTATCTGCATCGTTATCTGTATAAACATGGAAATATCTAAACCGCAGTCTGTGCAAAGATGGAAATATCTACAATGCTATCTCAATAAACATGGAAATATCGACACCGCCATCTGTACACACATGGAAATACATACAAAGTCATCTGTATAAACATGGAAATATCAACACCACTATTTGTATAAACATGGAAATATCTAAACTGCCATCTGTATAAACATGGAATTACCTACACAGTCATCTCTATAACCATTGAAATATCTATGCCGCTATCTGTATAAACATAGAAGTAGCCACACCGCTATCAGTATAAACATGGAAATATCTACACAGCTATCTGTGTAAACATGGAAATATGTACACAGTTCTCTGTGTAAAGATGGAAATATCTACACCGCAATCTGTGCAAATATGAAAATATCTACACCGCTATCTCAGTAAACATGGAAATATCTACACCGCTATCTGTATAAACATGGAAATATCAACACCGCTATCTGTATAAACATGGAAATATCTACACCGCTATCAGTATAAACATGGAAATATCTTCACCGCTATATGTATAAATATGGAAATATCTACACCACTATCTCTATAAACATGGAAATATCTACACCGTTATCTGTATAAACAAAGAAATATCTCCACCGCTGTCTGTATGAACATGGAAACATCTACACCGCTACCTGTATAAACATGGAATTATCTGCAGCGTTATCTGTATAAACGTGGAAATATCTACACCGTAGTCTGTGCAAAGATGGAAATATCTACAATGCTGTCTCAATAAACATGGAAATATCGACACCGCCATCTGTACACACATGGAAATACCTACACAGTCATCTGTATAAACATGGAAATATCTACACCACTATCTGTATAAACATGGAAATACCTTCACTGCCATCTGTATAAACATGGAATTATCTACACAGACATCTCTATAACCATTGAAATATCTACACCGCTATCTGTATAAACATGGAAGTAGCCACACCGCTATCTGTATAAACATGGAAATATCTACACCGACATCTGTGAAAACATGGAAATATCTACACTGTCATCTTTATAAACATGGAAATATCTACACGTCCATCTGTATAAACATGGAAATTTCTACACTGCCATCTGTATATACCTGGAAATATCTACACTGTCATCTGTATATATCTGGAAATATCTACACTGCCATCTGTATAAACATGGAAATATCTACACCGCTATCTCTATAAACATGGAAATATCTACACGGCTATCTGTATAAACATGGAAATATCTACACCACTATCTCTATAAACATGGAAATGTCTACACCGCTATCTGTATAAACATGGAAATATCAACACCGCTATCTTTATAAACATGGAAATACCTACACCGCTATCTCTATAAACATGGAAATATCTACACAACCATCTCTATAAACATCAAATATATACAACGCCATCTGCATAATCATGGAAATATCTACACCATCATCTACATAAACAAGGAAATATCTACACCGCCACCTATATAAACATGGAAATATCTACACCGCTATCTCTATAAACATGGAAATATATAGACCGCCAGCTCTATAAACATGGAATTAACTACACCACCATCTACATAAACAAGGAAGTATCTACAGCGCCATCTATATAAACATGGAAATATCTACACCGCCATCTGCATAAACATGGAAATATCTACAATGCCATCTGTAAATAGATGGAAATATCTACAACGCGATCTGTATTAACACGGAAATATCAACACTACTATCGGTATAAACATGGAAATATTTTCAATGATATCTGTATAAACATGGAAATGTCTACACCATGAACTTTATAAACATGGAAATATCTACACCGCTATGTGTATAAACATGGAAATATCAACAACACTATCTGTATATACATGGAAATATCTACACCGCTATCTCTATACACATGGAAATATCTACACCACTATCTCTATAAACATGGAAGTATCTACGCCGCCAACTCTATGAATATGGAAATATCTACACCACCATCTGCATAATCATGGAAATATCTACTCCGCCATCTGTATAAACGTGGAAATATCTACACGGACATCTGTATAAACATGGAAATATCAACACCACCATCTGTATCAACATGGAAATATCTACACCGCTGTCTGTGTAAACATGGAAATATCTACACGGTGATCTGTATAAACATGGAAATAATTACACCGCTATCTGTATAAACATGGAAATATCTACACCGCTATCTGTGCAAACATGGATATATCTACACCACCATCTGTATAAACATGGAAATATATACACCGCCATCTGTACAAACATGGAAATATCTACAATGCCATCTGTAAAAAAATGTAAATATCTACAACACCATCTGTAAAAACATGGAAATATCTACACTGCTATCTGTATAAACATGGAAATATCTACACCGCCATCTGTAAATAAATGTAAATATCTACAACGCCATCTGTAAAAACATGGAAATTTCTACACAGTCAACTGTAGAAGCATGGAAATATCTACACCACCATCTCTATAAACAAGAAAATATCTACACGGCCATCTATAGAAGCATGGAAATATGTACACCGCTATCTCTATAAACATGGAAATATATAGACCACCATCTCTATAAACATGGAAATATCTACACCTCCATCTATATAAACATGGAAATATCTACATCTCTATCTGTATAAATATGGAAATATCTACACTGCCATCTGTAAATAGATGGAAACATCTACACCGCGATCTGTATTAACATGGAAATATCAACACTACTATCTGTATAGACATGGAAATATCTACAACGCTATCTGTATAAACATGGAAATATCTACACCGCTATCTGTATAAACATGGAAATATCTACACTGCTATCAGTATAAATATGTAAATATCTACACTGCTATCTTTATAAATATGGAAATATCTTCAGAGCTATCACCATAAAGATGGAAATATCTACACCACTATCTGTATAAACATGGAAATATCTACACCGATATCTCTATAAACATGGAAATATCTTCACCGCCATCCATATAAACATTGAAATATCTACACTGCCATCTGTATAAAGATGTATATATCGACACCGCGAGCTGTATAAATATCAAAATATCTACATCGCTATCTTTATAAACATGGAAATACCAACACCGCTTTCTGTATAAACATGGAAATATCTACACCGCTATCTCTATAAACATGGAAATATCAACACCGCTATCTTTATAAACATGGAAATACCTACACCGCTATCTCTATAAACATGGAAATATCTACACAACCATCTCTATAAACATCAAATATATACAACGCCATCTCCATAATCATGGAAATATCTACACCATCATCTACATAAACAAGGAAATATCTACACCGCCACCTATATAAACATGGAAATATCTACACCGCTATCTCTATAAACATGGAAATATATAGACAGCCATCTCTATAAACATGGAAATAACTACACCACCATCTACATAAACAAGGAAATATCTACAGCGCCATCTATATAAACATGGAAATATCTACACCGCCATCTGCATAAACATGGAAATATCTACAATGCCATCTGTAAATAGATGGAAATATCTACAACGCGATCTGTATTAACACGGAAATATCAACACTACTATCGGTATAAACATGGAAATATTTTCAATGATATCTGTATAAACCTGGAAATGTCTACACCATGAACTTTATAAACATGGAAATATCTACACCGCTATGTGTATAAACATGGAAATATCTACACCACTATCTGTATAAACATGGAAATATCTACACTGCTATCTGTGTAAATATGGAAATATCTACACCGCTATTTCCATAAACATGGAAATATCAACAACACTATCTGTATAAACATGGAAATATCTACACCGCTATCTCTATACACATGGAAATATCTACACCAATATCTCTATAAACATGGAAGTATCTACGCCGCCAATTCTATGAATATGGAAATATCTACACCACCATCTGCATAATCATGGAAATATCTACTCCGCCATCTGTATAAACGTGGAAATATCTACACGGACATCTGTATAAACATGGAAATATCAACACCACCATCTGTATCAACATGGAAATATTTACACCGCTGTCTGTGTAAACATGGAAATATCTACACGGTGATCTGTATAAACATGGAAATAATTACACCGCTATCTGTATAAACATGGAAATATCTACACCGCTATCTGTGCAAACATGGATATATCTACACCACCATCTGTATAAACATGGAAATATATACACCGCCATCTGTACAAACATGGAAATATCTACAATGCCATCTGTAAAAAAATGTAAATATCTACAACACCATCTGTAAAAACATGGAAATATCTACACTGCTATCTGTATAAACATGGAAATATCTACACCGCGATCTGTATAAACATGGAAATATCTACACCGCTATCTTTGTAAACATGGAAATATATACACAGTGATCTGTATAAACATGGAAATAATTACACCACTATCTGTATAAACATGGAAATATCTACACCGCCATCTGTAAAAAAATGTAAATATCTACAACACCATCTGTAAAAACATGGAAATTTCTACACAGTCAACTGTAGAAGCATGGAAATATCTACACCACCATCTCTATAAACAAGAAAATATCTACACCGCCATCTATATAAGCATGGAAATATGTACACCGCTATCTCTATAAGCATGGATATATATGGACCAAAATCTCTATAAACATGGAAATACCTACACGGTCATCTTCATAAACAGGGAAATATCTACACCTCCTTCTATATAAACATGGAAATATCTACATCTCTATCTGTATAATTATGGAAATATCTACACTGCCATCTGTAAATAGATGGAAATATCTACACCGCGATCTGTTAACATGGAAATAGCAACACTACTATCTGTATAGACATGGAAATATTTACAACGCTATCTGTATAAACATGGAAATATCTACACGGCTATCTGTATATATATGCAAATATCTACACTGCTATCTGTATAAATATGGAAATATCTACAGAGCTATCACCATAAGGATGGAAATATCTACACCGCTATCTGTATAAACATGGAAATATCTACACCGCTATCTCTAAACATGGAAATATCTACACCGCTATCGCTATAAACATGGAAATATCTTCACCGCCATCCGTATAAACATGGAAATGTCAACACTGCCATCTGTATAAAGATGAAAATATCGACACCGTGAGCTGTATAAAGATGGAAATATCAACACCGCTATCTGTATAAACATGGAAATACCAACACCGCTTTCTGTATAAACATGGAAATATCTACACCGCTATCTGCATAAACATGGAAATATCAACACCGCTATCTCTATAAACATGGAAATACCTACACCGCTATCTCTATTAACATGGAAATATCCACACCACCATCTCTATGAACATCAAATATATACAACGACATCTCCATAATCATGGAAATATCTACACCATCATCTACATAAACAAGGAAATATCTACACCGCAATCTATATAAACATGGAAATAGCTACACCGCTATCTCCATAAACATGGATATATATAGACCGCCATCTCTATAAACATGGAAATAACTACACCGCCATCTACATAAACAAGGAATTATCTACACCGCCATATATATAAACATGGAAATATCTACACCGCCATCTGTGTAAACAGGGAAATATCCACAGTGCCATCTGTAAGTAGATTGAAATAACTTCAACACGATCTGTATTAACACGGAAATATCTACACTACTATCTGTATAAACATGGAAATATTTACAATGATATCTGTATGAACACGGAAATATCTACACCATGAACTTTATAAAAATGGAAATATCTACACCGCTATGTGTATAAACATGGAAATATCTACACCGCTATCTGTATAAACATGGAAATATGTACACTGCTATCTGTATAAATACGGAAATATCTACACCGCTATTTCCATAAACATGAAAATATCTACACTGCTATCTGTATAAACATGGAAATATCATCACCGCGATCTCTATAAACATGGAAGTAACTACGCCGCCATCTCTATGAATATGGAAATATCTACACCACCTTCTGCATAATCATGGAAATATCTACTCCGCCATCTGTATAAACGTGGAAATATCTACACGGACATCTGTATAAACATGGAAATATCTACACCGCTATCTCTATAGACATGGAAATATCTACATGGCTATCTGTATAAACATGGAAATATCTACACCGCCATCTCTATAAACATGAAAACATCTAAACTGCCATCTCCATAAACATAGAATTATCTACACCGCCATCTGTATAAACATGGAAATATCTACACCGCCATCTGTATAAACATGGAAATATCTACATCGCCATCTGTTTAAAAATGGAAATACCTACACATCGAGCTGTATAAACATGGAAATATCTACACCCCTATCTGTATTAACAAGGAAATACCAACACCGCTATCTGTATAAACATGGAAAAATCTACACCGCCATTTCTATAAACATGAAAGTATCTACTCTGCCGTCTTCATAAACATGGAACTAACTACACCGCGATCTCTATAAACATGGAAATATCTACACCGCTATCTGTATAAACTTGGAAATATCTACACCGCTATGTGTATAAACATGGAAATATCTACACCGCTATCTTTATAAACATGGAAATATCTACACCGCTATCTGTGTAAAGATGGAAATTTCTACACCGCAATCTGTGCATAGATTTAAATATCTACACAGCTATCTGTGTAAACATGGAAATATCTACACCACTATCTGAATAATCATGTAAATGTCTACATCGCTATCTCTATAAACATGGAACTATCTACACCGCTATCTGTATAAACATGAAAATAACTACACTGCCATCTACATAAACATGGAACTATCTACACCGCCATATGTATAAACATGGAAATATCTACTCCGCCATCTGTATAAAGATGGAAATATCTACACTGCCATCTGGATAAAGATGTATATTTCTACACCGTGAGCTGTATTAACATGGAAATATCTACACCGCTATCTCAATAAAAGTGGAAATATCTACAACGCCATCTGTATAAACATGAAACTATAAACAGAGCCATCTCTATAAACATGGAACCATCTTCACCGTGAACTGTATAAACATGGAAATTTCTACACCGCTGTCAGTGTAAACATTGAAATATCTTCACCGCTATCCCTATAAACATGGAAATGTCAACAGAGCTATGTCTATAAACATGGAAATATCTACACCGCTATCAGTATAAACATTCTAATACCTACACCGTTATCACTATAAACATGGAAATACCTACACCGCTATATCTATAAACATGGAAATGTCTGCACCGCTATCTCTATGAACATGGAAATATATACACCGCCATCTCTATCTACATGGAAATATCTACACCGCCATCTGCATAAACAAGGAAATTTGTACACCGCCATCTGTAGAAAGATGGAAATATCTACACCACAATCTGTATAAACATGGAAATATCTACAACGCTATCTGTATAAACATGGAAATATCTACTACGTGATCTGTATAAACATGGAAATATCTACTCCGCTATCTGTATAAAAATGGAAATATATACAACCGCTATCTCCATAAACATGGAAATACCTACACCGCTATCTCTATAATCATGGAAATACCTACACTGACATCTGTATAAACATGGAAATATCTACAATACCATCTGTATAAACATGGAAATATCTTCACTGCCATCTGTATAAACAAGGAAATACCTACACAGCCATCTCTTCAAACATGGAAATAGCTACACCGCTATTTGTATAAACATGGAAATAGCCACACCATCATCTGTATAAACATGGACATATTTACACCGCCATCTGTAAAAACATGGAAATATCTACACAGTCATCTATAGAAACATGGAAATATCTACACCTCCATTCATATAAACATGGAAATATCTACACAGTCATCTATAGAAACATGGAAATAACTACACCTCCATCTGTATAAACATGGAAATATCTACACTGCCGTCTGTATACACATGGAAATATCTACAACACCATCTTTATAAACATGGAAATATCTACACCGCCATCTGTATAAACATGGAAATATCTACACTGTCATTGGGATAAAGATGTAAATATCTACACCGCGAGCTGTATAAACATGGAAATAACTACATCACGATCTGCAAAAACATGGAAATATCTACACCGTTATGTGTATAAACTTGGAAATATCTACACCGCTATGTGTATAAACATGGAAATATCTACACCGCCATCTGAATAAACATGGAAATATCTACAGGGCTATCTGTATAAACATGGAAATATCTACACCGCTATCTCTATAAACATGGAAATATCTACAGCGCTGTCAGTATAAACTTGGAAATATCTACACCGCCATCTCTATAAACTTGGAAATATCTCCAACGCTATCTGTATTAACATGGAAATATCTCCACCGCTATCTGTATAAATATGGAAATATCTCAACCGCTATCTGTATAAACATGGAAATATATACACCGCTATCTGTAAACATGGAAATATCTTCAACGTTATCTGTATTAACATGGAAATATCTACCCTGCCGTCTGTATAAACATGGGAATACCCACAGCGCTATCTGAATAAACATGGAAATAACTACACCGCCATCTGAATAAACATGGAAATATCTACATGGCTATCTGTATATATATGGAAATACCTACACCGCTATCTCTATAAACATGGAAATATCTACACCACTATCTGTATAAACATGGAAATATCTACATGGTTATCTCTATAAACATGGAAATATTTACACCGCCATTTGTATATATCTCGAAATACCTACAATCCTATTTCAATAGACATAGAAATATCTACACCGCTTTCTGTATAAACATGGAAATATCTACATGGCTATCTCTATAAACACGGAAATATCTACACCGCCATCTCAACAAACACGGAAATACCTACACAGTCATCTGTATCAACCTGTAAATACCTACACCATTATCTGTATAAACATGGAAATATCTACACTGACAAATGCATAAACATGGAAATATCTACACAGCCATCTCTATAAACATGGAAATATCTACATCGTTATCTGTATAAACATGGAAATATCCACACCGATATCTATATAAACATGGAAATATCTTCACCGCCATCTGTAAAAACATGGACATATCTCCACCGCTATCTCTATAAACTTGGAATTATCTACACCGCTATCAGTATAAACATGGAAATATCTCCACCGCAATCAGTATAAACATGGAAATACCTAGATCGCTATCTGCATTTACATGGAAATATCTACATCGTTATCTGTAGAAACATGGAAATATCTCGACCGTTATCTCTATAAACATGGAAATATCTCCAACGCTGTCTCTATAAACATGGAAATATCTACACCGCTATCTTTATAAACCTGGAAATATCTACACCACTATCTGTATAAACATGGAAATACGTACACTGCCATCTGTATAAACATGGAAACAGCCACACAGCTATGTGTATAAACATGGGAATATCTACACCGACATCTAAATGAACATGGAAATATCTACACGGCTATCTGTATAAATTTGGAAATATCTACACCGCTATCTCTATAAACATGGAAATATCTACACTGCTATCTGTATAAACATGGAAATATCTACACAGCCATTTGTATAAACATGGAAATATCTACACCACTATCTCTGTAAACACAGAAACACCTACATCGCTATCTGTATAAACATGGAAATATCTACACCGCTATCTGTATAAACTTGAAAATATCTACACCGCTATCTGTATAAACTTGGAAATATCTACACCGATATCTGTATAAATATGGAAATTTATACTCCGCTCTCTGTATATAAATGGAAATATCTACATGGCTGTCTCTATAAACTTGGATATTTCTAAACCGCCATCTGTATAAACATGGAAATATATACACTGCGATGTGTATAAACAGGGAAATATCTACACAGCCATATCTATAAACATGGAAATATCTGCATCGCTATCCGTATAAACATGGAAATAGCCACACCGCTATCTGTATAAACGTGGAAATATCTACACCGACATCTGTAAAAACATGGAAATATCTACACAGTCATCTGTGTAAACATGGAAGATATCTACACCTCCATCTGTATAAACATGAAAATATCTACACCACCGTCTAAATGAACACCGAAATGTCTACACGATTATTTGTATAAATATGGAAATATCTACACCGCTATCTCCATAAACATGGAAAATCTACAAAGCTATTTGTATAAACATGGAAATATCTACCCCGCTATCTCTATAAACATGGAAATATCTACACCGCGATCTCTATGAACATGGAAATATCTACATCGCTATCTGTACAAACATGGAAATACCTCCACCACTATCTCTGTTAACATGGAATTATCTACACTTCTATCTCTATAAACATGGAAATATCTCCAACGCAGTCTGTATAAACATGGAAATACCTACACTGCTATCTGTATAAACATGGAAATATCTTCACCGCTATCTGTGTTAACATAGAAATATCAACACCACTGTCTGTATTAACATGGAAATATCTACATCTTCATCTGTATAAACATGGAAATATCTCCACCGCTATCTATATAAACATGAAAATATCTCCAAAGCTATCTGCATAAACTTGGAAATATCTACACTGCCATCTGTGTAAACATGGAAATATCTTCACCGCTATCTGTATAAACATGGAAATATCTTCATCGCTATCTGTGTAAACATGGAAATAGCCACACCGCTATCTGTATAAACATGGAAATATCTTCACCGCCATCTGTAAAAACATGGAAATATCTACACAGCCATCTGTAGAAACATGGACATATCTACATCTCCATCTGTATTAACATGGAAATATCTACACTGCCATCTGTATACACATGGAAGTATCAACACAGACATCTGCATTAACATGGAAATATCTACACCGCTATCTCTATAAACATGGAAATACCTACACCGCTATCTCTATAAACATGGAAATATCTACACTGCCATCTGTATACACATGGAAATATCCACACAGCCATCTGTTTAAACATGGAAATATCTACACCGCTATCTCGAAATACATGGAAATATCTACATCGCTATCTGTAAAAACATGGAAATATTTACAATGCCATCTGTATAAACATGGAAGTAGCCACACCGCTATCTATATAAACATGGAAATATCTACACCACCATCGGAATAAACATCGAAATATCTACACGGCTATCTGTATAAATATGGAAATACCTACACCGCCATCTCTATAAACATGGAAATACCTCTAACGCTATCTGTATTAACATGGAAATATCTCCACCGCTATCTGTATAAACTTGGAAATATCTCCACCGCTATCTGTATAAACATGGAAATATCTACAACGCTATCTGTATAAACATGGAATTATCTACAAAGCTATCTGTATTAACATGGAAATATCTGCACTGCCATGTGTATAAAAATGGAAATAACCACACCGCTATCTGTATAAACATGGAAATATCTACACCGCCATCGGTAAAAACATGGAAATATCTACAGAGTCATCTGTATAAACATGGAAATACCTACTCCTCCTTCTGTGTAAACCTGGAAATATCTACACTGCCATCTGTATACACATGGAAATATCCACACAGCCATCTGTATAAACATGGAAATATCTACACCGATATCTCGATATACATGGAAATATCTACATCGCTATCTGTATAAACATGGAAATATCTACAATGCCATCTGTATAACATGGATGTAGCCACACCGCTCTCTGTATAAACATGGAAAAAACTACACCACCAGTTGAATAAACATCGAAATATCTACATGGCTATCTGTATAAATATGGAAATATCTACACAGCGATCTCTGTAAACATCGAAATATCTCCAACGCTATCTGTATAAACATGGAAATATCTCCACCGCTATCGGTATAAACATGGAAATATCTCCACCGCTATCTGTATGAACATGGCAATATCTACATTGCTATATGTACAAACATGGAAATATCTCCACCGCTATCTCTATAAACATGGAATTATCTACACCGCTATCTGTATAAACGTGGAAATATCTATGCCGCTATCTGTATAAACATGGAAATATCTACACCGCTACCTGTATAAACATGGAAATATCTACATCGTTATATGTATAAACATGGAAACATCTTGACCGCTATCTCTATAAACATGGAAATATCTCCACCGCTATATCTATAAACATGGAAATATGTACACCGCTATCTTTATAAACATGGAAATATCTACACCGCTATCTTTATAAACATGGAAATACCTACACCACTGTCTGCATAAACCTGGAAATATCCACACTGCCATCTGTATAATCATGGGAACAGCCACACCGCAATGTGTGTAAACCTGGAAATATCTACACCGCCATCTGAATAAACATGGAATTATCTACACCGCTATCTGTATAAATATGAAAATATCTACACCGCTATCTCTATAAACATGGAAATAACTACACCACTATCTGTATAAACATGGAAATATCTACACAGCCATCTCTATTAACATGGAAATATCTACATCGCTATCTGCATAAACATAGAAACAGACTCACCGCTATATGTATAAACATAGAAATATCTACTCCGCCCTGTGTAAAAACATGGAAATATCTCCACTGCTATCTGTATAAATGTGGAAATATCTACACCACTATGTGTATAATTATGGAAATATCTACACCGCTATCACTATAAACATGGAAATATCCACACCACTATCTGTATAAACATGGAAATATCTACACTGCCGTCTGGATTAACATGGAAATATCTACACAGCCATCTCTATATACATGGAAATATATACATCGCTATCTCTATAAACGTGGAAATGACTACACCGCTATCTGTATAATCATGGAAATGTCTACATGGCTATCCCTATAAACATGGAAATATCTACCCCGCCATCTCTATAACGATAGAAATATCTACATCGATATCTGTAAAAACATGGAAATAGCCACACCGATATCTGTATAAACATGGAAATATCTACACCGTCATCTGTAAAAACTTGGAAATATCTAAACAGTTATCTGTATAAACGTGGAAGTATCTACACCTCCATGTGTATAAACATGGAAATATCTACACTGCCATCTGTATACACATGGAAATACCTACACAGCCATCTGTGTAAATCTGGAAATATTTACATCACTATCTCTATAAACATGGAAATATCTACACAGCCATCTGTATAAACCTAGAAATCACTACATCGCTATCTGTATAAACATGTAAATAGCCACACCGCTATCTGTATAAACATGGAAATATCTACACTGCCAACTGTATAAACATGGAAATATCTATACCGCAGTCTCTATAAACATGGAAATATCTCTACCGCTATCTGTATAAACATGAAAATATCTACATCGCTATCTGTATAATCATGGAAATATTTACACCACTATCTCTATAAACATAGAAATAACGACAGCGCCATCCCTATAAACATGGAAATATCTACACCGCCATCTGCATATACATGGAAATATCTGCACACACATCTGTATAAACATGGAACCATCCACACTGCCATCTGTATAAACTTGGAAATATCTACACTGACATCTGTAGAAAGATGGAAATGTCTACAAAGCGATCAGTATAAACATGGGAATTTCTACACCGCTACCTGTATAAACATGGAAATATCTACACCACTATCTGTATCAACATGGAAATAACTACACCGCAATCTGTATAAACATGGAAATATCTACAGCGCTATCTCTATAAACATGGAAATGTCTACATGGCTATCTGTATAAACATGGAAATATCTCCACCGCTATCTGTAGAAACATGGAAATATCTACATCGCTATCTGTATAAACATGGAAATATCTCCACCGTTATCTCTATAAACATTGAAATATCTACACCGCTATCTGTATAAACATGGAAATATCTATAACACTATCTGTGTAAACATGGAAATATCTACACAGCTATCTGTGTAAACATGGAAATATGTACACAGGTCTCTGTGTAAAGATGGAAATACCTTCACCGCAATCTGTGCAAATATGGAAATATCTACACCACTATCTCAGTAAACATGGTAATATCTACACCGCTATCTGTAAAAACATGGAAATATCAACACCGCTATCTGTATAAACATGGAAATGTCTACACCACGATCTGTATAAACATGGAAATATCTACACCGCTATATGTATAAACATGGAAATATCTACACCGCTATCATTATAAACATGGAAATATCTACACCGCTATCTGTATAAACATGGAAATATCTACACCACGACATGTACAAACATGGAAATATCTACACCACCATGTGAATAAACATGGAAATATCTACACAGCTATCAGTAAAAACATGGAAATATCAACACCGCTATCAGTATAAATATGGAAATATCTACACCACTATTTCTATAAACATGGAAATATCTACACCGTTATCTGTATAAACAAAGAAATATCTCCACCGCTGTCTGTATGAACATGGAAACATCTACACCGCTAGCTGTATAAACATGGAATTATCTGCAGCGTTATCTGTATAAACATGGAAATATCTACACCGCAGTCTGTGCAAAGATGGAAATATCTACAATGCTATCTCAATAAACATGGAAATATCGACACCGCCATCTGTACACACATGGAAATACCTACACAGTCATCTGTATAAACATGGAAATATCTACACCACTATCTGTATAAACATGGAAATATCTACACTGCCATCTGTATAAACATGGAATTACCTACACAGACATCTCTATAATCATTGAAATATCTACACCGCTATCTGTATAAACATGGAAGTAGCCACACCGCTATCAGTATATACATGGAAATATCTACACCGCTATCTGTATAAACTTGGAAATATCTACACCACGACGTGTATAAACAAGGAAATATCTACACCGCTATGTGAATAAACATGGAAATATCTACACAGCTATCAGTATAAACATGGAAATATTGACACCGCTATCTGTATAAATATGGAAATATCTACACCACTATCTCTATAAACATGGAAATATCTACACCGTTATCTGTATAAACAAAGAAATATCTCCACCGCTGTCTGTATGAACATGGAAACATCTACACCGCTATCTGTATAAACATGGAAATATCTACACAGCCATCTCTATTAACATGGAAATATCTACATCGCTATCTGCATAAACATAGAAACAGACTCACCGCTATATGTATAAACATAGAAATATCTACTCCGCCCTGTGTAAAAACATGGAAATATCTCCACTGCTATCTGTATAAATGTGGAAATATCTACACCACTATGTGTATAATTATGGAAATATCTACACCGCTATCACTATAAACATGGAAATATCCACACCACTATCTGTATAAACATGGAAATATCTACACTGCCGTCTGGATTAACATGGAAATATCTACACAGCCATCTCTATATACATGGAAATATATACATCGCTATCTCTATAAACGTGGAAATGACTACACCGCTATCTGTATAATCATGGAAATGTCTACATGGCTATCCCTATAAACATGGAAATATCTACCCCGCCATCTCTATAACGATAGAAATATCTACATCGATATCTGTAAAAACATGGAAATAGCCACACCGATATCTGTATAAACATGGAAATATCTACACCGTCATCTGTAAAAACTTGGAAATATCTAAACAGTTATCTGTATAAACGTGGAAGTATCTACACCTCCATGTGTATAAACATGGAAATATCTACACTGCCATCTGTATACACATGGAAATACCTACACAGCCATCTGTGTAAACCTGGAAATATTTACATCACTATCTCTATAAACATGGAAATATCTACACAGCCATCTGTATAAACCTAGAAATCACTACATCGCTATCTGTATAAACATGTAAATAGCCACACCGCTATCTGTATAAACATGGAAATATCTACACTGCCAACTGTATAAACATGGAAATATCTATACCGCAGTCTCTATAAACATGGAAATATCTCTACCGCTATCTGTATAAACATGAAAATATCTACATCGCTATCTGTATAATCATGGAAATATTTACACCACTATCTCTATAAACATAGAAATAACGACAGCGCCATCCCTATAAACATGGAAATATCTACACCGCCATCTGCATATACATGGAAATATCTGCACACACATCTGTATAAACATGGAACCATCCACACTGCCATCTGTATAAACTTGGAAATATCTACACTGACATCTGTAGAAAGATGGAAATGTCTACAAAGCGATCAGTATAAACATGGGAATTTCTACACCGCTACCTGTATAAACATGGAAATATCTACACCACTATCTGTATCAACATGGAAATAACTACACCGCAATCTGTATAAACATGGAAATATCTACAGCGCTATCTCTATAAACATGGAAATGTCTACATGGCTATCTGTATAAACATGGAAATATCTCCACCGCTATCTGTAGAAACATGGAAATATCTACATCGCTATCTGTATAAACATGGAAATATCTCCACCGTTATCTCTATAAACATGGAAATATCTACACCGCTATCTGTATAAACATGGAAATATCTATAACACTATCTGTGTAAACATGGAAATATCTACACAGCTATCTGTGTAAACATGGAAATATGTACACAGGTCTCTGTGTAAAGATGGAAATACCTTCACCGCAATCTGTGCAAATATGGAAATATCTACACCACTATCTCAGTAAACATGGTAATATCTACACCGCTATCTGTAAAAACATGGAAATATCAACACCGCTATCTGTATAAACATGGAAATGTCTACACCACGATCTGTATAAACATGGAAATATCTACACCGCTATATGTATAAACATGGAAATATCTACACCGCTATCATTATAAACATGGAAATATCTACACCGCTATCTGTATAAACATGGAAATATCTACACCACGACATGTACAAACATGGAAATATCTACACCACCATGTGAATAAACATGGAAATATCTACACAGCTATCAGTAAAAACATGGAAATATCAACACCGCTATCAGTATAAATATGGAAATATCTACACCACTATTTCTATAAACATGGAAATATCTACACCGTTATCTGTATAAACAAAGAAATATCTCCACCGCTGTCTGTATGAACATGGAAACATCTACACCGCTAGCTGTATAAACATGGAATTATCTGCAGCGTTATCTGTATAAACATGGAAATATCTACACCGCAGTCTGTGCAAAGATGGAAATATCTACAATGCTATCTCAATAAACATGGAAATATCGACACCGCCATCTGTACACACATGGAAATACCTACACAGTCATCTGTATAAACATGGAAATATCTACACCACTATCTGTATAAACATGGAAATATCTACACTGCCATCTGTATAAACATGGAATTACCTACACAGACATCTCTATAATCATTGAAATATCTACACCGCTATCTGTATAAACATGGAAGTAGCCACACCGCTATCAGTATATACATGGAAATATCTACACCGCTATCTGTATAAACTTGGAAATATCTACACCACGACGTGTATAAACAAGGAAATATCTACACCGCTATGTGAATAAACATGGAAATATCTACACAGCTATCAGTATAAACATGGAAATATTGACACCGCTATCTGTATAAATATGGAAATATCTACACCACTATCTCTATAAACATGGAAATATCTACACCGTTATCTGTATAAACAAAGAAATATCTCCACCGCTGTCTGTATGAACATGGAAACATCTACACCGCTATCTGTATAAACATGGAATTATCTGCAGCGTTATCTGTATAAACATGGAAATATCTACACCGCAGTCTGTGCAAAGATGGAAATATCTACAATGCTATCTCAATAAACATGGAAATATCGACACCGCCATCTGCACACACATGGAAATACCTACACAGTCATCTGTATAAACATCGAAATATCTACACCACTATCTGTATAAACATGGAAATACCTACACTGCCATCTGTATAAACATGGAATTATCTACACAGACATCTCTATAACCATTGAAATATCTACACCGCTATCTGTATAAACATGGAAGTAGCCACACCGCTATCTGTATAAACATGGAAATATCTACACCGCCATCTGTGAAAACATGGAAATATCTACACTGTCATATTTATAAACATGGAAATATCTACACGTCCATCTGTATAAACATGGAAATATCTACACTGCCATCTGTATATACCTGGAAATATCTACACTGCCATCTGTATAAACATGGAAATATCTACAGCGCTATCTCTATAAACATGGAAATGTCTACACGGCTATCTGTATAAACATGGAAATATCTCCACCGCTATCTGTAGAAACATGGAAATATCTACATCGCTATCTGTATAAACATGGAAATATCTCCACCGTTATCTCTATAAAGATGGAAATATCTACACGGCTATCTTTATAAACATGGAAATATCTACACCGCTATCTGTATAAACATGGAAATATCTATAACACTATCTGTGTAAACATGGAAATATCTACACAGCTATCTGTGTAAACATGGAAATATGTACACAGGTCTCTGTGTAAAGATGGAAATACCTACACCGCAATCTGTGCAAATATGGAAATATCGACACCACTATCTCAGTAAACATGGTAATATCTACACCGCTATCTGTAAAAACATGGAAATATCAACACCGCTATCTGTATAAACATGGAAATGTCTACACCACGATCTGGATAAACATGGAAATATCTACACCGCTATATGTATAAACATGGAAATATCTACACCGCTATCATTATAAACATGGAAATATCTACACCGCTATCTGTATAAACATGGAAATATCTACACCACGACATGTATAAACATGGAAATATCTACACCGCCATGTGAAAAAACATGGAAATATCTACACAGCTATCAGTAAAAACATGGAAATATCGACACCACTATCAGTATAAATATGGAAATATCTACACCACTATTTCTATAAACATGGAAATATCTACACCGTTATCTGTATAAACAAAGGAATATCTCCACCGCTGTCTGTATGAACATGGAAACATCTACACCGCTAGCTGTATAAACATGGAATTATCTGCAGCGTTATCTGTATAAACATGGAAATATCTACACCGCAGTCTGTGCAAAGATGGAAATATCTACAATGCTATCTCAATAAACATGGTAATATCGACACCGCCATCTGTACACACATGGAAATACCTACACAGTCATCTGTATAAACATGGAAATATCTACACCACTATCTGTATAAACATGGAAATATCTACACTGCCATCTGTATAAACATGGAATTACCTACACAGACATCTCTATAATCATTGAAATATCTACACCGCTATCTGTATAAACATGGAAGTAGCCACACCGCAATCAGTATATACATGGAAATATCTACACCGCTATCTGTATAAACTTGGAAATATCTACACCACGACGTGTATAAACAGGGAAATATCTACACCGCTATGTGAATAAACATGGAAATATCTACACAGCTATCAGTATAAACATGGAAATATTGACACCGCTATCTGTATAAATATGGAAATATCTACACCACTATCTCTATAAACATGGAAGTATCTACACCGTTATCTGTATAAACAAAGAAATATCTCCACCGCTGTCTGTATGAACATGGAAACATCTACACCGCTATCTGTATAAACATGGAATTATCTGCAGCGTTATCTGTATAAACATGGAAATATCTACACCGCAGTCTGTGCAAAGATGGAAATATCTACAATGCTATCTCAATAAACATGGAAATATCGACACCGCCATCTGTACACACATGGAAATACCTACACAGTCATCGGTATAAACATCGAAATATCTACACCACTATCTGTATAAACATGGAAATACCTACACTGCCATCTGTATAAACATGGAATTATCTACACAGACATCTCTATAACCATTGAAATATCTACACCGCTATCTGTATAAACATGGAAGTAGCCACACCGCTATCTGTATAAACATGGAAATATCTTCACCGCCATCTGTGAAAACATGGAAATATCTACACTGTCATCTTTATAAACATGGAAATATCTACACCTCCATCTGCATAAACATGGAAATATCTACACTGCCATCTGTATATACCTGGAAATATCTACACTGCCATCTGTATAAACATGGAAATATCTACAGCGCTATCTCTATAAACATGGAAATATCTACACGGCTATCTGTATAAACATGGAAATAACTCCACTGCTATCTGTAGAAACATGGAAATATCTACATCGCTATCTGTATAAACATGGAAATATCTCCACCGTTATCTCTATAAAGATGGAAATATCTACACCGCTATCTTTATAAACATGGAAATATCTACACCGATATCTGTATAAACATGGAAATATCTATAACAATATCTGTGTAAACATGGAAATATCTACACAGCTATCTGTGTAAACATGGAAATATGTACACAGGTCTCTGTGTAAAGATGGAAATACCTACACCGCAATCTGTGCAAATATGGAAATATCTACACCGCTATCTCAGTAAACATGGAAATTTCTACACCGCTATCTTTAAAAACATGGAAATAACAACACCGCTACCAGTATAAACATGGAAATGTCTACACCACGATCTGTATAAAGATGGAAATATCTACACCGCTATATGTATAAACATGGAAATATCTACACCGCTATCAGTATAAACAAGTTAGTATCTACACCGCTATCTGTATAAACATGGAAATATCTACACCACGACATGTATAAACATGGAAATATCTACACCGCCATGGGAATAAACATGGAAATATCTACACAGCTATCAGTAAAAACATGGAAATATCGACACCGCTATCAGTATAAATATGGAAATATCTACACCACTATCTCTATAAACATGGAAATATCTACACCGTTATCTGTATAAACAAAGAAATATCCCCACCGCTGTCTGTATGAACATGGGAACATCTACACCGCTAGCTGTATAAACATGGAATTATCTGCAGCGTTATCTGTATAAACATGGAAATATCTACACCGCAGTCTGTGCAAAGATGGAAATATGTACAATGATATCTCAATAAACATGGAAATATCGACACCGCCATCTGTACACACATGGAAATACCTACACAGTCATCTGTATAAACATGGAAATATCTACACCGCTGTCTTTATAAACATGGAAATATCTTCACCGCCATCAGTGAAAACATGGAAATATCTACACTGTCCTCTTTATAAACATGGAAATATCTACACCTCCATCTGCATAAACATGGAAATATCTACACTGCCATCTGTATATACCTGGAAATATCTACACTGCCATCTGTATAAACATGGAAATATCTACAGCGCTATCTCTATAAACATGGAAATATCTACACCGCTATCTGTATAAACATGGAAATATCTACACCACGACATGTATAAACATGGAAATATCTACACCGCCATGTGAATAAACATGGAAATATCTACACAGCTATCAGTAAAAACATGGAAATATCGACACCGCTATCAGTATAAATATGGAAATATCTACACCACTATCTCTATAAACATGGAAATATCTACACCGTTATCTGTATAAACAAAGAAATATCTCCACCGCTGTCTGTATGAACATGGAAACATCTACAACGCTAGCTGTATAAACATGGAATTATCTGCAGCGTTATCTGTATAAACATGGAAATATCTACACCGCAGTCTGTGCAAAGATGGAAATATCTACAATGATATCTCAATAAACATGGAAATATCGACACCGCCATCTGTACACACATGGAAATACCTACACAGTCATCTGTATAAACATGGAAATATCTACACCACTATCTGTATAATCATGGAAATATCTACACTGCCATCTGTATAAACATGGAATTACCTACACAGACATCTCTATAATCATTGAAATATCTACACCGCTATCTGTATAAACATGGAAGTAGCCACACCACTATCTGTATATACATGGAAATATCTACACCGCTATCTGTATAAACATGGAAATATCTACACCACGACGTGTATAAACATGGAAATATCTACACCGCCATGTGAATAAACATGGAAATATCTACACAGCTATCAGTATAAACATGGAAATATTGACACCGCTATCTGTATAAATATGGAAATATCTACACCACTATCTCTATAAACATGGAAATATCTACACCGTTATCTGTATAAACAAAGAAATATCTCCACCGCTGTCTGTATGAACATGGAAACATCTGCACCGCTAGCTGTATAAACATGGAATTATCTGCAGCGTTATCTGTATAAACATGGAAATGTCTACACCGCAGTCTGTGCAAAGATGGAAATATCTAAAATGCTATCTCAATAAACATGGAAATACCGACACCGCCATCTGTACACACATGGAAATACCTACACAGTCATCTGTATAAACATGGAAATATCCACACCACTATCTGTATAAACATGGAAATATCTACACTGCCATCTGTATAAACATGGAATTACCTACACAGGCATCTCTATAATCATTGAAATATCTACACCGCTATCTGTATAAACATGGAAGTAGCCACACCGCTATCAGTATATACATGGAAATATCTACACCGCTATCTGTATAAACATGGAAATATCTACACCACGACATGTATAAACAAGGAAATATCTACACCGCTATGTGAATAAACATGGAAATATCTACACAGCTATCAGTGTAAACCTGGAAATATTGACACCGCTATCTGTATAAATATGGAAATATCTACACCACTATCTGTATAAACATGGAAATACCTACACTGCCATCTGTATAAACATGGAATTATCTGCACAGACATCTCTATAACCATTGAAATATCTACACCGCTATCTGTATAAACATGGAAGTAGCCACACCGCTATCTGTATAAACATGGAAATATCTACACCGCCATCTGTGAAAATATGGAAATATCTACACTGTCATCTTTATAAACATGGAAATATCTACACGTCCATCTGTATAAACATGGAATTACCTACACAGACATCTCTATAATCATTGAAATATCTACACCGCTATCTGTATAAACATGGAAGTAGCCACACCACTATCAGTATAAACTTGGAAATATCTACACCGCTATCTGTATAAACATGGAAATATCTACACCACGACGTGTATAAACATGGAAATATCTACACCGCTATGTGAATAAACATGGAAATATCTACACCGCTATCAGTATAAACATGGAAATATTGACACCGCTATCTGTATAAATATGGAAATATCTACACCACTATCTCTACAAACATGGAAATATCTACTCCGTTATCTGTATAACCAAAGAAATATCTCCACCGCTGTCTGTATGAACATGGAAACATCTACACCGCTAGCTGTATAAACATGGAATTATCTGCAGCGTTATCTGTATAAACATGGAAATGTCTACACCGCAGTCTGTGCAAAGATGGAAATATCTACAATGCTATCTCAATAAACATGGAAATATCGACACCGCCATCTGTACACACATGGAAATACCTACACAGTCATCTGTATAAACATGGAAATATCTACACCACTATCTGTATAAACATGGAAATACCTACACTGCCATCTGTATAAACATGGAATTATCTACACAGACATCTCTATAACCATTGAAATATCTACACTGCTATCTGTATAAACATGGAAGTAGCCACACCGCTATCTGTATAAACATGGAAATATCTACACCGCCATCTGTGAAAACATGGAAATATCTACACTGTCATCTTTATAAACATGGAAATATCTACACGTCCATCTGTATAAACATGGAAATATCTACACTGCCATCTGTATATACCTGGAAATATCTACACTGCCATCTGTATAAACATGGAAATATCTACACCGTTATCTCTTTAAACATGGAAATGTCTACATGGCTATCTGTATAAACATGGAAATATCTCCACCGCTATCTGTACAAACATGGAAATATCTACATCGCTATCTGTATAAACATGGAAATATCTCCACCGCTATCTCTATAAAGATGGAAATATCTACACCGCTATCTTTATAAACCTGGAAATATCTACACCGCTATCTGTATAAACATGGAAATATCTATAACACTATCTGTGTAAACATGGAAATATCTACACAGCTATCTGAGTAAACATGGAAATATGTACACAGGTCTCTGTGTAAAGATGGAAATATCTACACCACAATCTGTAAAAACATGGAAATATCAACACCGCTATCTTAGTAAACATCGAAATATCTACACCGCTATCTGTAAAAACATGGAAATATCAACACCGCTATCTGTATAAACATGGAAATGTCTACACCACGATCTGCATAAACATGGAAATATCTACACCGCTATATGTATAAACATGGAAATATCTACACCGCTATCAGTATAAACATGGAAATATCTACACCGCTATCTGTATAAACATGGAAATATCTACACCACGACATGTATAAACATGGAAATATCTACACCGCCATGTGAATAAACATGGAAATATCTACACCGCTATCAGTAAAAACATGGAAATATCGACACCGCTATCTGTATAAATATGGAAATATCTACACCACTATCTCTAAAAACATGGAAATATCTACACCTTTATCTGTATAAACAAAGAAATATCTCCACCGCTGTCTGTATGAACATGGAAACATCTACACCGCTAGCTGTATAAACATGGAATTATCTGCAGCGTTATCTGTATAAACATGGAAATATCTACACCGCAGTCTGTGCAAAGATGGAAATATTTACAATGCTATCTCAATAAACATGGAAATATCGACACCGCCATCTGTACACACATGGAAATACCTACACAGTCATCTGTATAAACATGGAAATATCTACACCACTATCTGTATAAACATGGAAATATCTACACTGCCATCTGTATAAACATGGAATTACCTACACAGACATCTCTATAATCATTGAAATATCTACACCGCTATCTGTAGAAACATGGAAGTAGCCACACCACTATCAGTATAAACATGGAAATATCTACACCGCTATCTGTATAAACATGGAAATATCTACTCCACGACGTCTATAAACATGGAAATATCTACACCGCTATGTGAATAAACATGGAAATATCTACACCGCTATCAGTAAAAACATGGAAATATCGACACCGCTATCTGTATAAATATGGAAATATCTACACCACTATCTCTATAAACATGGAAATATCTACACCATTATATGTATAAACAAAGAAATATCTCCACCGCTGTCTGTATGAACATGGAAACATCTACACCGCTAGCTGTATAAACATGGAATTATCTGCAGCGTTATGGGTATAAACATGGAAATGTCTACACCGCAGTCTGTGCAAAGATGGAAATATCTACAATGCTATCTCAATAAACATGGAAATATCGACACCGCCATCTGTACACACATGGAAATACCTACACAGTCATCTGTATAAACATGGAAATATCTACACCACTATCTGTATAAACATGGAAATACCTACACGGCCATCTGCATAAACATGGAATTATCTACACAGACATCTCTATAACCATTGAAATATCTACACCGTTATCTGTATAAACATGGAAGTAGCCACACCGCTATCTGTATAAACATGGAAATATCCACACCGCCATCTGTGAAAACATGGAAATATCTACACTGTCATCTTTATGAACATGGAAATATCTACACGTCCATCTGCAAAAACATGGAAATATCTACACTGCCATCTGTATATACCTAGAATTATCTACACTGCCATCTGTATAAACATGGAAATATCTACACCATTATCTCTATAAACATCGAAATGTCTACACGGCTATCTGTATAAACATGGAAATATCTCCACCGCTATCGGTAGAAACATGGAAATATCTACATCGCTATCTGTATAAACATGGAAATATCTCCACCGCTATCTCAATAAAGATGGAAATATCTACACCGCTATCTTTATAAACATGGAAATATCTGCACCGCTATCTGCATAAACATGGAAATATCTATAACATTATCTGTGTAAACATGTAAATATCAACACAGCTATCTGTGTAAACATGGAAATATGTACACAGGTCTCTGTGTAAAGATGGAAATACCTACACCACAATCTGTGCAACTATGGAAATATCTACACCGCTATCTTAGTAAACATGGAAATATCTACACCGCTATCTGTAAAAACATGGAAATATCAACACCGCTATCTGTATAAACATGGAAATGTCTACACCACGATCTGTATAAACATGGAAATATCTACACCGCTATATGTATAAACATGGAAATATCTTCACCGCTATCAGTATAAACATGGAAATATCTACACCGCTATCTGTATAAACATGGAAATATCTACACCACGACATGTATAAACATGGAAATATCTACACCGCCATGTGAATAAACATGGAAATATCTACACCGCTATCACTAAAAACATGGAAATAGCGACACCGCTATCTGTATAAATATGGAAATATCTACACCACTATCTCTATAAACATGGAAATATCTACACTGCCATCTGTATAAACATGGAATTACCTACACAGACATCTCTATAATCATTGAAATATCTACAACGCTATCTGTATAAACATGGAAGTAGCCACACCGCCATCAGTATAAACATGGAAATATCTACACCACTATCTGTATAAACATGGAAATATCTACACCACAACATGTATAAACATGGAAATATCTACACCGCTGTGTGAGTAAACATGGAAATATCTAAACCGCTATCAGTATAAATATGGAAATATTGACACCGCTATCTTTATAAATATGGAAATATCTACACCACTATCTCTATAAACATGGAAATATCTACACCGTTATCTGTATACACAAAAAATATCTCCACCGCTGTCTGTATGAACATGGAAACATCTCCACCGCTAGCTGTATAAACATGGAATTATCTGCAGCGTTATCTGTATAAACATGGAAATATCTACACTGCAGTCTGTGCAAAGATGGAAATATCTACAATGCTGTCTCAATAAACATGGAAATATCGACACCGCCATCTGTACACACATGGAAATACCTACACAGTCATCTGTATAAACATGGAAATATCTACACCACCATCTGTATAAACATGGAAATACCTACACTGCCATCTGTATAAACATGGAATTATCTACACAGACATCTGTATAACCATTGAAATATCTACACCGCTATCTGTATAAACATGGAAGTAGCCACACCGCTATCTGTATAAACATGGAAATATCTACACCGCCATCTGTGAAAACACGGAAATATCTACACTGTCATCTTTATAAACATGGAAAATTCTACACGTCCATCTGTATAAACATGGAAATCTCTACACTGCCATCTGTATATACCTGGAAATATCTACACTGCCATCTGTATAAACATGGAAATATGTACAGAGCTATCTCTATATACATGGAAATGTCTACACGGCTATCTGTATAAACATGGGAATATCTCCACCGCTATCTGTAGAAACATGGAAATATCTACATCGCTGTCTGTATAAACATGGAAATATCTCCACCGCTATCTCTATAAAGATGGAAATATCTACACCGCTATCTTTATAAACATGGAAATATCTACACCGCTATCTGTATAAACATGGAAATATCTATAACACTATCTGTGTAAACATGGAAATATCTACACCGCTATCTGTGTAAACATGGAAATATATACACAGGTCTATGTGTAAAGATGGAAATACCTACACCGCAATCTGCGCAAATATGGAAATATCTACACCGCTATCTCAGTAAACATGGAAATATCTACACCGCAGTCTGTGCAAAGATGGAAATATCTACAATGCTATCTCAATAAACATGGAAATATCAACACCGCCATCTGTACACACATGGAAATACCTACACAGTCATCTGTAGAAACATGGAAATATCTACACCACTATCTGTATAAACATGGAAATATCTACACTGCCATCTGTATAAACATGGAATTACCTACACAGACATCTGTATAATCATTGAAATATCTACACCGCTATCTGTATAAACATGGAAGTAGCCACACCGCTATCAGTATAAACATGGAAATATCTACACCGCTATGTGTATAAACATGGAAATATCTACACCACGACGTGTATAAACATGGACATATCTACATTGCTATGTGAATAAACATGGAAATATCTACACCGCTATCAGTATAAACATGGAAATATTGACACCGCTATCTGTATAAATATGGAAATATCTACACCACTATCTCTATAAACATGGAAATATCTACACCGTTATCTGTATAAACAAAGAAATATCTCCACCGCTGTCTGTATGAACATGGAAACATCTGCACCGCTAGCTTTATAAACATGGAATTATCTGCAGCGTTATCTATATAAACATGGAAATATCTACACCGCAGACTGTGCAAAGATGGAAATATCTACAATGCTATCTCAATAAACATGGAAATATTGACACCGCCATCTGTACACACATGGAAATACCTACACAGTCATCTGTATAAACTTGGAAATATCTACACCACTATCTGTATAAACATGGAAATACCCACACTGCCATCTGTATAAACATGGAATTATCTACACAGACATCTCTATAACCATTGAAATATCTACACCACTATCTGTATAAACATGGAAGCAACCACACCGGTATCTGTATAAACGTGGAAATATCTACACCGTCATCTGTGAAAACATGGAAATATGTACACTGTCATCTTCATAAACATGGAAATATCTACACGTCCATCTGTATAAACATGGAAATATCTACACTGCCATCTGTATATACCTAGAAATATCTACACTGCCATCTGTATAAACATGGAAATATCTACACCGCTATCTCTATAAACATGGAAATGTCTACACGGCTATCTGTATAAACATGGAAATAACTCCACCGCTATCTGTAGAAACATGGAAATATCTACATCGCTATCTGTATAAACATGGAAATATCTCCAGCGCTATCTCAATAAAGATGGAAATATCTACACCGCTATCTTTATAAACATGGAAATATCTGCACCGCTATCTGTATAAACATGGAAATATCTATAACATTATCTGTGTAAACATGTAAATATCTACACAGCTATCTGTGTAAACATAGAAATATGTACACAGGTCTCTGTGTAAAGATGGAAATATCTACACCACAATCTGTGCAAACATGGAAATACCTACACCGCTATCTTAGTAAACATGGAAATATCTACACCGCTATCAGTAAAAACATGGAAATATCAACACCGCTATCTGTATAAACATGGAAATGTCTACACCACGATCTGTATAAACATGGAAATATCTACACCGCTATATGTATAAACATGGAAATATCTACACCGCTATCATTATAAACATGGAAATATCTACACCGCTATCTGTATAAACATGGAAATATCTACACCACGACATGTATAAACATGGAAATATCTACACCGCCATGTGAATAAACCTGGAAATATCTACACCGCTATCAGTAAAAACATGGAAATAGCGACACCGCTGTCTGTATAAATATGGAAATATCTACACCACTATCTCTATAAACATGGAAATATCTACACCGTTATCTGTATAAACAAAGAAATATCTCCACCGCTGTCTGTATAAACATGGAAACATCTACACCGCTAGCTGTATAAACATGGAATTATCTGCAGCGTTATCTGTATAAACATGGAAATATTTACACCGCAGTTTGTGCAAAGATGGAAATATCTACAATGCTATCTCAATAAACATGGAAATATCGACACCGCCATCTGTACACACATGGAAATAACTACACAGTCATCTGTATAAACATGGAAATATCTACACCACTATCTGTATAAACATGGAAATATCTACACTGCCATCTGTATAAACATGGAATTACCTACACAGACATCTCTATAATCATTGAAATATCTACACCGCTATCTGTATAAACATGGAAGTCGCCACACCGCTATCAGTATAAACATGGAAATATCTACACCGCTATCTGTATAAACATGGAAATATCTACACCACGACATGTATAAACATGGAAATATCTACACCGCTATGTGAATAAACATGGAAATATCTACACCGCTATCTGTATAAATATGGAAATATTGACACTGCTATCTGTATAAATATGGAAATATCTACACCACTATCTCTATAAACATGGAAATATCTACACCGTTATCTGTATAAACAGAGAAATATCTCCACCGCTGTCTGTATGAACATGGAAACATCTACACCGCTAGCTGTATAATCATGGAATTATCTGCAGCGTTATCTGTATAAACATGGAAATATCTACACTGCAGTCTGTGCAAAGATGGAAATATCTACAATGCTGTCTCAATAAACATGGAAATATCGACACCGCCATCTGTACACACATGGAAATACCTACACAGTCATCTGTATAAACATGGAAATATCTACACCACCATCTGTATAAACATGGAAATACCTACACTGCCATCTGTATAAACATGGAATTATCTACACAGACATCTCTATAACCATTGAAATATCTACACCGCTATCTGTATAAACATGGAAGTAGCCACACCGCTATCTGTATAAACATGGAAATATCTACACCGCCATCTGTGAAAACATGGAAATATCTACACTGTCGTCTTTATAAACATGGAAATTTCTACACGTCCATCTGTATAAACATGGAAATCTCTACACTGCCATCTGTATATACCTGGAAATATCTACACTGCCATCTGTATAAACATGGAAATATGTACAGAGCTATCTCTATATACATGGAAATGTCTACACGGCTATCTGTATAAACATGGGAATATCTCCACCGCTATCTGTAGAAACATGGAAATATCTACATCGCTGTCTGTATAAACATGGAAATATCTCCACCGCTATCTCTATAAAGATGGAAATATCTACACCGCTATCTTTATAAACATGGAAATATCTACACCGCTATCTGTATAAACATGGAAATATCTATAACACTATCTGTGTAAACATGGAAATATCTACACCGCTATCTGTGTAAACATGGAAATATATACACAGGTCTATGTGTAAAGATGGAAATACCTACACCGCAATCTGCGCAAATATGGAAATATCTACACCGCTATCTCAGTAAACATGGAAATATCTACACCGCCATCTGTGAAAACATGGAAATATCTACACTGTCATCTTTATAAACATGGAAATTTCTACACGTCCATCTGTATAAACATGGAAATCTCTACACTGCCATCTGTATATACCTGGAAATATCTACACTGCCATCTGTATAAACATGGAAATATGTACAGAGCTATCTCTATATACATGGAAATGTCTACACGGCTATCTGTATAAACATGGGAATATCTCCACCGCTATCTGTAGAAACATGGAAATATCTACATCGCTGTCTGTATAAACATGGAAATATCTCCACCGCTATCTCTATAAAGATGGAAATATCTACACCGCTATCTTTATAAACATGGAAATATCTACACCGCTATCTGTATAAACATGGAAATATCTATAACACTATCTGTGTAAACATGGAAATATCTACACAGCTATCTGTGTAAACATGGAAACATGTACACAGGTCTCTGTGTAAAGATGGAAATATCTACACCGCAATATGTGCAAATATGGAAATATCTACACCGCTATCTCAGTAAACATGGAAATATCTACACCGCTATCTGTATAAACATGGAAATAACAACACCGCTATCTGTATAAACATGGAAGTGTCTACACCACGATCTATATAAACATGGAAATATCTACACCGCTATATGTATAAACATGGAAATATCTACACCGCTATCAGTATAAACATGGAAATATCTACACCGCTATCTGTAGAAACATGGAAATATCTACACCACGACATGTATAAACATGGAAATATCTACACCGCCATGTGAATAAACATGGAAATATCTACACCGCTATCAGTAAAAACATGGATATATCGACACCGCTATCTGTATAAATATGGAAATATCTACACCACTATCTCTATAAACATGGAAATATCTACACCGTTATCTGTATAAACAAAGAAATATCTCCACCGCTGTCTGTATGAACATGGAAACATCTTCACCGCTAGCTGTATAAACATGGAATTATCTGCAGCGTTATCTGTAAACATGGAAATATCTACACCGTAGTCTGTGCCAAGATGGAAATATCTACAATGCTATCTCAATAAACATGGAAATATCGACACCGCCATCTGTACACACGTGGAAATACCTACACAGTCATCTGTAGAAACATGGAAATATCTACACCACTATCTGTATAAACATGGAAATATCTACACTGCCATCTGTATAAACATGGAATTACCTACACAGACATCTGTATAATCATTGAAATATCTACACCGCTATCTGTATAAACATGGAAGTAGCCACACCGCTATCAGTATAAACATGGAAATATCTACACCGCTATGTGTATAAACATGGAAATATCTACACCACGACGTGTATAAACATGGACATATCTACACCGCTATGTGAATAAACATGGAAATATCTACACCGCTATCAGTATAAACATGGAAATATTGACACCGCTATCTGTATAAATATGGAAATATCTACACCACTATCTCTATAAACATGGAAATATCTACACCGTTATCTGTATAAACAAAGAAATATCTCCACCGCTGTCTGTATGAACATGGAAACATCTGCCCCGCTAGCTTTATAAACATGGAATTATCTGCAGCGTTATCTGTATAAACATGGAAATATCTACACCGCAGTCTGTGCAAAGATGGAAATATCTACAATGCTATCTCAATAAACATGGAAATATCAACACCGCCATCTGTACACACATGGAAATAACTACACAGTCATCTGTATAAACATGGAAATATCTACACCACTATCTGTATAAACATGGAAATATCTACACTGCCATCTGTATAAACATTGAATTACCTACACAGACATCTCTATAATCATTGAAATATCTACACCGCTATCTGTATAAACATGGAAGTAGCCACACCGCTATCAGTATAAACATGGAAATATCTACACCGCTATATGTATAAACATGGAAATATCTACACCACGACGTGTATAAACATGGACATATCTACACCGCTATGTGAATAAACATGGAAATATCTACACCGCTATCAGTATAAACATGGAAATATTGACACCGCTATCTGTATAAATATGGAAATTTCTACACCACTATCTCTATAAACATGGAAATATCTACACCGTTATCTGTATAAACAAAGAAATATCTCCACCGCTGTCTGTATGAACATGGAAACATATACACCGCTAGCTGTATGAATATGGAATTATCTGCAGCGTTATCTGTATAAACATGGAAATATCTACACCGCAGTCTGTGCAAAGATGGAAATATCTACAATGCTATCTCAATAAACATGGAAATATTGACACCGCCATCTGTACACACATGGAAATACCTACACAGTCATCTGTATAAAAATGGAAATATCTACACCACTATCTGTATAAACATGGAAATACCTACACTGCCATCTGTATAAACATGGAATTATCTACACAGACATCTCTATAACCATTGAAATATCTACACCGCTATCTGTATAAACATGGAAGTAACCACACCCGTATCTGTATAAACGTGGAAATATCTACACTGCCATCTGTGAAAACATGGAAATATCTACACTGTCATCTTCATAAACATGGAAATATCTACACGTCTATCTGTATAAACATGGAAATATCTACACTGCCATCTGTATATACCTGGAAATATCTACACTGCCATCTGTATAAACATGGAAATATCTACACCGCTATCTCTATAAACATGGAAATGTCTACACGGCTATCTGTATAAACATGGAAATATCTCCACCGCTATCTGTAGAAACATGGAAATATCTACATCGCTATCTGTATAAACATGGAAATATCTCCACCGTTATCTCTATAAAGATGGAAATAACTCCACCGCTATCTGTAGAAACATGGAAATATCTACATCGCTATCTGTATAAACATGGAAATACCTCCACCGCTATCTCAATAAAGATTGAAATATCTACACCGCTATCTTTATAAACATGGAAATATCTGCACCGCTATCTGTATAAACATGGAAATATCTATAACATTATCTGTGTAAACATATAAATATCTACACAGCTATCTGTGTAAACATAGAAATATGTACACAGGCCTCTGTGTAAAGATGGAAATATCTACACCACAATCTGTGCAAATATGGAAATACCTACACCGCTATCTTAGTAAACATGGAAATATCTACACCGCTATCTGTAAAAACATGGAAATATCAACACCGCCATCTGTATAAACATGGAAATGTCTACACCACGATCTGTATAAACATGCAAATATCTACACCGCTATATGTATAAACATGGAAATATCTACACCGCTATCATTATAAACATGGAAATATCTACACCGCTATCTGTATAAACATGGAAATATCTACACCACGAAATGTATAAACATGGAAATATATACACCGCCATGTGAATAAACCTGGAAATATCTACACCGTTATCAGTAAAAACATGGAAATAGCGACACCGCTGTCTGTATAAATATGGAAATATCTACACCACTATCTCTATAAACATGGAAATATCTACACTGTTATCTGTATAAACAAAGAAATATCTCCACCGCTGTCTGTATAAACATGGAAACATCTACACCGCTAGCTGTATAAACATGGAATTATCTGCAGCGTTATCTGTATAAACATGGAAATATTTACACCGCAGTCTGTGCAAAGATGGAAATATCTACAATGCTATCTCAATAAACATGGAAATATCGACACCGCCATCTGTACACACATGGAAATAACTACACAGTCATCTGTATAAACATGGAAATATCTACACCACTATCTGTATAAACATGGAAATATCTACACTGCCATCTGTATAAACATGGAATTACCTACACAGACATCTCTATAATCATTGAAATATCTACACCGCTATCTGTATAAACATGGAAGTCGCCACACCGCTATCAGTATAAACATGGAAATATCTACACCGCTATCTGTATAAACATGGAAATATCTACACCACGACATGTATAAACATGGAAATATCTACACCGTTATGTGAATAAACATGGAAATATCTACACCGCTATCTTTATAAATATGGAAATATTGACACCGCTATCTGAATAAATATGGAAATATCTACACCACTATCTCTATAAACATAGAAATATCTACACCGTTATCTGTATAAACAGAGAAATATCTCCACCGCTGTCTGTATGAACATGGAAACATCTACACCGCTAGCTGTATAAACATGGAATTATCTGCAGCGTTATCTGTATAAACATGGAAATATCTACACTGCAGTCTGTGCAAAGATGGAAATATCTACAATGCTGTCTCAATAAACATGGAAATATCGACACCGCCATCTGTACACACATGGAAATACCTACACAGTCATCTGTGTAAACATGGAAATATCTACACCACCATCTGTATAAACATGGAAATACCTACACTGCCATCTGTATAAACATGGAATTATCTACACAGACATCTCTATAACCATTGAAATATCTACACCGCTATCTGTATAAACATGGAAGTAGCCACACCGCTATCTGTATAAACATGGAAATATCTACACCGCCATCTGTGAAAACATGGAAATGTCTACACTGTCATCTTTATAAACATGGAAATTTCTACACGTCCATCTGTATAAACATGGAAATATCTACACTGCCATCTGTATATACCTGGAAATATCTACACTGCCATCTGTATAAACATGGAAATATGTACAGAGCTATCTGTATATACATGGAAATGTCTACACGGCTATCTGTATAAACATGGGAATATCTCCACCGCTATCTGTAGAAACATGGAAATATCTACATCGCTATGTGTATAAACATGGAAATATCTCCACCGCTATCTCTATAAAGATGGAAATATCTACACCGCTATCTTTATAAACATGGAAATATCTACACCGCTATCTGTATAAACATGGAAATATCTATAACACTGTCTGTGTAAACATGGAAATATCTACACCGCTATCGGTGTAAACATGGAAATATATACACAGGTCTATGTGTAAAGATGGAAATACCTACACCGCAATCTGCGCAAATATGGAAATATCTACACCGCTATCTCAGTAAACATGGAAATATCTACACCGCAGTCTGTGCAAAGATGGAAATATCTACAATGCTATCTCAATAAACATGGAAATATCAACACCGCCATCTGTACACACATGGAAATACCTACACAGTCATCTGTATAAACATGGAAATATCTACACCACTATCTGTATAAACATGGAAATATCTACACTGCCATCTGTATAAACATTGAATTACCTACACAGACATCTCTATAATCATTGAAATATCTACACCGCTATCTGTATAAACATGGAAGTAGCCACACCGCTATCAGTATAAACATGGAAATATCTACACCGCTATATGTATAAACATGGAAATATCTACACCAGGACGTGTATAAACATGGACATATCTACACCGCTATGTGAATAAACATGGAAATATCTACACCGCTATCAGTATAAACATGGAAATATTGACACCGCTATCTGTATAAATATGGAAATTTCTACACCACTATCTCTATAAACATGGAAATATCTACACCGTTATCTGTATAAACAAAGAAATATCTCCACCGCTGTCTGTATGAACATGGAAACATCTACACCGCTAGCTGTATGAATATGGAATTATCTGCAGCGTTATCTGTATAAACATGGAAATATCTACACCGCAGTCTGTGCAAAGATGGAAATATCTACAATGCTATCTCAATAAACATGGAAATATTGACACCGCCATCTGTACACACATGGAAATACCTACACAGTCATCTGTATAAACATGGAAATATCTACACCACTATCTGTATAAACATGGAAATACCTACACTGCCATCTGTATAAACATGGAATTATCTACACAGACATCTCTATAACCATTGAAATATCTACACCGCTATCTGTATAAACATGGAAGTAACCACACCCGTATCTCTATAAACGTGGAAATATCTACACTGCCATCTGTGAAAACATGGAAATATCTACACTGTCATCTTCATAAACATGGAAATATCTACACGTCCATCTGTATAAACATGGAAATATCTACACTGCCATCTGTATATACCTGGAAATATCTACACTGCCATCTGTATAAACATGGAAATATCTACACCGCTATCTCTATAAACATGGAAATGTCTACACGGCTATCTGTATAAACATGGAAATATCTCCACCGCTATCTGTAGAAACATGGAAATATCTACATCGCTATCTGTATAAACATGGAAATATCTCCACCATTATCTCTATAAAGATGGAAATATCTACACCGCTATCTTTATAAACATGGAAATATCTACACCGCTATCTGTATAAACATGGAAATATCTATAACACTATCTGTGTAAACATGGAAATATCTACACAGCTATCTGTGTAAACATGGAAACATGTACACAGGTCTCTGTGTAAAGATGGAAATATCTACACCGCAATCTGTGCAAATATGGAAATATCTGCACCGCTGTCTCAGTAAACATGGAAATATCTACACCGCTATCTGTATAAAAATGGAAATAACAACACCGCTATCTGTATAAACATGGAAATGTCTACACCACGATCTATATAAACATGGAAATATCTACTCCGCTATATGTATAAACATGGAAATATCTACACCGCTATCAGTATAAACATGGAAATATCTACACCGCTATCTGTAGAAACATGGAAATATCTACACCACGACATGTATAAACATGGAAATATCTACACCGCCATGTGAATAAACATGGAAATATCTACACCGCTATCAGTAAAAACATGGAAATATCGACACCGCTATCTGTATAAATATGGAAATATCTACACCACTATCTCTATAAACATGGAAATATCTACACCGTTATCTGTATAAACAAAGAAATATCTCCACCGCTGTCTGTATGAACCTGGAAATATCTACACCGCTAGCTGTATAAACATGGAAATATCTGCAGCGTTATCTGTATAAACATGGAAATATCTACAGCGCAGTCTGTGCAAAGATGGAAATATCTACAATGCTATCTCAATAAACATGGAAATATCGACACCGCCATCTGTACACACGTGGAAATACCTACACAGTCATCAGTATAAACATGGAAATATCTACACCACTATCTGTATAAACATGGAAATATCTACACTGCCATCTGTAAAACTTGGAATTACCTACACAGACATCTCTATAATCATTGAAATATCCACACCGCTATCTGTATATACATGGAAGTAGCCACACCGCTATCAGTATAAACATGGAAATATCTACATCGCTATCTGTATAAACATGGAAATATCTACACCACGACGTCTATAAACATGGAAATACCTACACCGCTATGTGAATAAACATGGAAATATCTACACCGCTATCAGTATAAACATGGAAATATTGACACCGCTATCTGTATAAATATGGAAATATCTACACCACTATCTCTATAAACATGGAACTATCTACACTGCTATCTGTATAAACAAAGAAATATCTCCACCGCTGTCTGTATGAACATGGAAACATCTACACCGATAGCTGTATAAACATGGAATTATCTGCAGCGTTATCTGTATAAACATGGAAATATCTACACCGCAGTCTGTTGAAAGATGGAAATATCTAAAATGCTATCTCAATAAACATGGAAATATTGACACCGCCATCTGAACACACATGGAAATACCTACACAGTCATCTGTATAAACATAGAAATATCTACACCACTATCAGTATAAACATGGAAATACCTACACTGCCATCTGTATAAACATGGAATTATCTACACAGACATCTCTATAACCATTGAAATATCTACACCACTATCTGTATAAACATGGAAGTAACCACACCGGTATCTGTATAAACGTGGAAATATCTACACCGCCATCTGTGAAAACATGGAAATATCTACACTGTCATCTTCATAAACATGGAAATATCTACACGTCCATCTGTATAAATATGGAAATATCTACACTGCCATCTGTATATACCTGGAAATATCTACACTGCCATCTGTATAAATATGGAAATATCTACACCGCTATCTCTATAAACATGGAAATGTCTACAAGGCTATCTGTATAAACATGGAAATATCTCCACCGCTATCTATAGAAACATGGAAATATCTACATCGCTATCTGTATAAACATGGAAATATCTACACCGCCATCTGTGAAAACATGGAAATATCTACACTGTCATCTGTATAAACATGGAAATATCTACACGTCCATCTGTATAAACATGGAAATATCTACACTGCCATCTGTATATACCAGGATTTACCTACACTGCCATCTGTATAAACATGGAAATATCTACACCGCTATCTCTATAAAGATGGAAACGTCTACACGGCTATCTATATAAACATGGAAATATATCCACCGCTATCTGTAGAAACATGCAAATATCTACATCGCTATCTGTATAAACATGGAAATATCTCCACCGCTATCTGTAGAAACATGGAAATATCTACATTGCTATCTGTATAAACATGGAAATATCTCCACCGCTATCTCTATAAGGATGGAAATATCTACACCGCTATCTTTATAAACATGGAAATATCTACACCGCTATCTGTATAAACATTGAAATATCTATAACACTATCGGTGTAAACATGGAAATATCTACACAGCTATCTGTGTAAACATGGAAATATGCACACAGGTCTCTGTGTAAAGATGGAACTATCTACACTGCAGTCTGTGCAAATATGGAAATGTCTACACCGCTATCTCAGTAAACATGGAATTATCTACACCTCTATCTGTGTAAACATGGAAATATCAACACTGCTATCTGTATAAACATGGAAATATCTACACGGCTATCAGTATAAACATGGAAATATCTACACCGCTATCTGTATAAACATGGAAATAGCTACACCACGACATGTATAAACATGGAAATATCTACACCACCATGTGAATAAATATGGAAATATCCACATCGCTATCAGTGAAAACATGGAAATATCGACACCGCTATCTGTATAAATATGGAAATATCTACACCACTATCTCTATAAACATGGAAATATCTACACTGTTATCTGTATAAACAAAGAAATATCTCCACCGCTGTCTGTATGAACTTGGAAACATCTTCACCGCTAGCTGTATAAACATGGAAATATCTACACCGCTATCAGTATAAACATGGAAATATCTACACCGCTATCTGTATAAACATGGAAATATCTACACCACGACATGTATAAACATGGAAGTAGCCACACCGCTATCTGTATAAACATGGAAATATCTACACCGCCATCTGTGAAAACATGGAAATATCTACACTGTCATCTTTATAAACATGGAATTATCTACACGTCCATCTGTATAAACATGGAAATAACTACACTGCCGTCTGTATATACTGGGAAATATCTACACTGCCATCTGTATAAACATGGAAATATCTACACCCCTATCTCTATAAATATGGAAATGTCTACACGGCTATCTGTATAAACATGGAAATATCTCCACCGCTATCTGTAAAAACATGGAAATATCTACATCGCTATCTGTATAAACATGGAAATATCTCCAACGCTATCTCTATAAAGATGGAAATATCTACACCGCTATCTTTATAAACATGGAAATATCTACACCACTATCTCTATAAACATGGAAATATCTACACCGTTATCTGTATAAACAAAGAAATAACTCCACCGCTGTCTGTATGAACATGGAAACATCTCCACCGCTAGCTGTATAAACATGGAATTGTCTGCAGCGTTATCTGTATAAACATTGAAATATCTACACCGCAGTCTGTGCAAAGATGGAAATATCTACAATGCTGTCTCAATAAACATGGAAATATCGACACCGCCATCTGTACACACGGAAATACCTACACAGTCATCTGTATAAACATGGAAATATCTACACCACTATCTGTATAAACATGGAAATATCTACACTGCCATCTGTATAAACAAGGAATTACCTACACAGACATCTCTATAATCATTGAAATATCTACACCGCTATCTGTATAAACATGGAAGTAGCCACACCGCTATCTGTATAAACATGGAAGTATCTACACCGCTATCTGTATAAACATGGAAATATCTACACCACGACGTGTATAAACATGGAAATATCTACACTGTCATCTTTATAAACATGGAAATATCTACACTGCCATCTGTATAAACATGTAAATATCTACACCGCTATCTCTATAAACATGGAAATGTCTACACGGCTATCTGTATAAACATGGAAATATCTCCACCGCTATCTGTAGAAACATGGAAATATCTACATCTCTATCCGTATAAACATGGAAATATCTCCTACGCTATCTCTATAAAGATGGAAATATCTACACTGCTATCTTTATAAACATGGAAATATCTACACCGATATCTGTATAAACATGGAAATATCTATAACACTATCTGTGTAAACATGGAAATACCTACACAGCTATCTGTGTAAACATGGAAATATGTACACAGGTCTCTGTGTAAAGATGGAAATATCTACAGAGCAATCTGTGCAAATATGTTAATATCTACACCGCTATCTCAGTAAACATGGAAATATCTACACCGCTATCTGTATAAACATGGAAATATCAACACCGCTATCTGTATAAACATGGAAATGTCTACACCACGATCTGTATAAACATGGAAATATCTACACCGATATATGTATAAACATGGAAATATCTACACCGCTATCTGTATAAACATGGAAATATCTACACCGCTATCTGTATAAACATGGAAATATCTACACCACGACATGTATAAACATGGAAATATCTTCACCGCCATGTGAATAAACATGGAAATATCTACACCGCTATCAGTAAAAACATGGAAATATCGACACCGCTATCTGTATAAATATGGAAATATCTACACCACTATCTCTATAAACATGGAAATATCTACACCATTATATGTATAAACAAAGAAATATCTCCACCGCTGTCTGTATGAACATGGAAACATCTACACCGCTAGCTGTATAAACATGGAATTATCTGCAGCGTTATGGGTATAAACATGGAAATGTCTACACCGCAGTCTGTGCAAAGATGGAAATATCTACAATGCTATCTCAATAAACATGGAAATATCGACACCGCCATCTGTACACACATGGAAATACCTACACAGTCATCTGTATAAACATGGAAATATCTACACCACTATCTGTATAAACATGGAAATACCTACACGGCCATCTGCATAAACATGGAATTATCTACACAGACATCTCTATAACCATTGAAATATCTACACCGTTATCTGTATAAACATGGAAGTAGCCACACCGCTATCTGTATAAACATGGAAATATCCACACCGCCATCTGTGAAAACATGGAAATATCTACACTGTCATCTTTATGAACATGGAAATATCTACACGTCCATCTGCAAAAACATGGAAATATCTACACTGCCATCTGTATATACCTAGAATTATCTACACTGCCATCTGTATAAACATGGAAATATCTACACCATTATCTCTATAAACATCGAAATGTCTACACGGCTATCTGTATAAACATGGAAATATCTCCACCGCTATCGGTAGAAACATGGAAATATCTACATCGCTATCTGTATAAACATGGAAATATCTCCACCGCTATCTCAATAAAGATGGAAATATCTACACCGCTATCTTTATAAACATGGAAATATCTGCACCGCTATCTGCATAAACATGGAAATATCTATAACATTATCTGTGTAAACATGTAAATATCAACACAGCTATCTGTGTAAACATGGAAATATGTACACAGGTCTCTGTGTAAAGATGGAAATACCTACACCACAATCTGTGCAACTATGGAAATATCTACACCGCTATCTTAGTAAACATGGAAATATCTACACCGCTATCTGTAAAAACATGGAAATATCAACACCGCTATCTGTATAAACATGGAAATGTCTACACCACGATCTGTATAAACATGGAAATATCTACACCGCTATATGTATAAACATGGAAATATCTTCACCGCTATCAGTATAAACATGGAAATATCTACACCGCTATCTGTATAAACATGGAAATATCTACACCACGACATGTATAAACATGGAAATATCTACACCGCCATGTGAATAAACATGGAAATATCTACACCGCTATCACTAAAAACATGGAAATAGCGACACCGCTATCTGTATAAATATGGAAATATCTACACCACTATCTCTATAAACATGGAAATATCTACACTGCCATCTGTATAAACATGGAATTACCTACACAGACATCTCTATAATCATTGAAATATCTACAACGCTATCTGTATAAACATGGAAGTAGCCACACCGCCATCAGTATAAACATGGAAATATCTACACCACTATCTGTATAAACATGGAAATATCTACACCACAACATGTATAAACATGGAAATATCTACACCGCTGTGTGAGTAAACATGGAAATATCTAAACCGCTATCAGTATAAATATGGAAATATTGACACCGCTATCTTTATAAATATGGAAATATCTACACCACTATCTCTATAAACATGGAAATATCTACACCGTTATCTGTATACACAAAAAATATCTCCACCGCTGTCTGTATGAACATGGAAACATCTCCACCGCTAGCTGTATAAACATGGAATTATCTGCAGCGTTATCTGTATAAACATGGAAATATCTACACTGCAGTCTGTGCAAAGATGGAAATATCTACAATGCTGTCTCAATAAACATGGAAATATCGACACCGCCATCTGTACACACATGGAAATACCTACACAGTCATCTGTATAAACATGGAAATATCTACACCACCATCTGTATAAACATGGAAATACCTACACTGCCATCTGTATAAACATGGAATTATCTACACAGACATCTGTATAACCATTGAAATATCTACACCGCTATCTGTATAAACATGGAAGTAGCCACACCGCTATCTGTATAAACATGGAAATATCTACACCGCCATCTGTGAAAACACGGAAATATCTACACTGTCATCTTTATAAACATGGAAAATTCTACACGTCCATCTGTATAAACATGGAAATCTCTACACTGCCATCTGTATATACCTGGAAATATCTACACTGCCATCTGTATAAACATGGAAATATGTACAGAGCTATCTCTATATACATGGAAATGTCTACACGGCTATCTGTATAAACATGGGAATATCTCCACCGCTATCTGTAGAAACATGGAAATATCTACATCGCTGTCTGTATAAACATGGAAATATCTCCACCGCTATCTCTATAAAGATGGAAATATCTACACCGCTATCTTTATAAACATGGAAATATCTACACCGCTATCTGTATAAACATGGAAATATCTATAACACTATCTGTGTAAACATGGAAATATCTACACCGCTATCTGTGTAAACATGGAAATATATACACAGGTCTATGTGTAAAGATGGAAATACCTACACCGCAATCTGCGCAAATATGGAAATATCTACACCGCTATCTCAGTAAACATGGAAATATCTACACCGCAGTCTGTGCAAAGATGGAAATATCTACAATGCTATCTCAATAAACATGGAAATATCAACACCGCCATCTGTACACACATGGAAATACCTACACAGTCATCTGTAGAAACATGGAAATATCTACACCACTATCTGTATAAACATGGAAATATCTACACTGCCATCTGTATAAACATGGAATTACCTACACAGACATCTGTATAATCATTGAAATATCTACACCGCTATCTGTATAAACATGGAAGTAGCCACACCGCTATCAGTATAAACATGGAAATATCTACACCGCTATGTGTATAAACATGGAAATATCTACACCACGACGTGTATAAACATGGACATATCTACATTGCTATGTGAATAAACATGGAAATATCTACACCGCTATCAGTATAAACATGGAAATATTGACACCGCTATCTGTATAAATATGGAAATATCTACACCACTATCTCTATAAACATGGAAATATCTACACCGTTATCTGTATAAACAAAGAAATATCTCCACCGCTGTCTGTATGAACATGGAAACATCTGCACCGCTAGCTTTATAAACATGGAATTATCTGCAGCGTTATCTATATAAACATGGAAATATCTACACCGCAGACTGTGCAAAGATGGAAATATCTACAATGCTATCTCAATAAACATGGAAATATTGACACCGCCATCTGTACACACATGGAAATACCTACACAGTCATCTGTATAAACTTGGAAATATCTACACCACTATCTGTATAAACATGGAAATACCCACACTGCCATCTGTATAAACATGGAATTATCTACACAGACATCTCTATAACCATTGAAATATCTACACCACTATCTGTATAAACATGGAAGCAACCACACCGGTATCTGTATAAACGTGGAAATATCTACACCGTCATCTGTGAAAACATGGAAATATGTACACTGTCATCTTCATAAACATGGAAATATCTACACGTCCATCTGTATAAACATGGAAATATCTACACTGCCATCTGTATATACCTAGAAATATCTACACTGCCATCTGTATAAACATGGAAATATCTACACCGCTATCTCTATAAACATGGAAATGTCTACACGGCTATCTGTATAAACATGGAAATAACTCCACCGCTATCTGTAGAAACATGGAAATATCTACATCGCTATCTGTATAAACATGGAAATATCTCCAGCGCTATCTCAATAAAGATGGAAATATCTACACCGCTATCTTTATAAACATGGAAATATCTGCACCGCTATCTGTATAAACATGGAAATATCTATAACATTATCTGTGTAAACATGTAAATATCTACACAGCTATCTGTGTAAACATAGAAATATGTACACAGGTCTCTGTGTAAAGATGGAAATATCTACACCACAATCTGTGCAAACATGGAAATACCTACACCGCTATCTTAGTAAACATGGAAATATCTACACCGCTATCAGTAAAAACATGGAAATATCAACACCGCTATCTGTATAAACATGGAAATGTCTACACCACGATCTGTATAAACATGGAAATATCTACACCGCTATATGTATAAACATGGAAATATCTACACCGCTATCATTATAAACATGGAAATATCTACACCGCTATCTGTATAAACATGGAAATATCTACACCACGACATGTATAAACATGGAAATATCTACACCGCCATGTGAATAAACCTGGAAATATCTACACCGCTATCAGTAAAAACATGGAAATAGCGACACCGCTGTCTGTATAAATATGGAAATATCTACACCACTATCTCTATAAACATGGAAATATCTACACCGTTATCTGTATAAACAAAGAAATATCTCCACCGCTGTCTGTATAAACATGGAAACATCTACACCGCTAGCTGTATAAACATGGAATTATCTGCAGCGTTATCTGTATAAACATGGAAATATTTACACCGCAGTTTGTGCAAAGATGGAAATATCTACAATGCTATCTCAATAAACATGGAAATATCGACACCGCCATCTGTACACACATGGAAATAACTACACAGTCATCTGTATAAACATGGAAATATCTACACCACTATCTGTATAAACATGGAAATATCTACACTGCCATCTGTATAAACATGGAATTACCTACACAGACATCTCTATAATCATTGAAATATCTACACCGCTATCTGTATAAACATGGAAGTCGCCACACCGCTATCAGTATAAACATGGAAATATCTACACCGCTATCTGTATAAACATGGAAATATCTACACCACGACATGTATAAACATGGAAATATCTACACCGCTATGTGAATAAACATGGAAATATCTACACCGCTATCTGTATAAATATGGAAATATTGACACTGCTATCTGTATAAATATGGAAATATCTACACCACTATCTCTATAAACATGGAAATATCTACACCGTTATCTGTATAAACAGAGAAATATCTCCACCGCTGTCTGTATGAACATGGAAACATCTACACCGCTAGCTGTATAATCATGGAATTATCTGCAGCGTTATCTGTATAAACATGGAAATATCTACACTGCAGTCTGTGCAAAGATGGAAATATCTACAATGCTGTCTCAATAAACATGGAAATATCGACACCGCCATCTGTACACACATGGAAATACCTACACAGTCATCTGTATAAACATGGAAATATCTACACCACCATCTGTATAAACATGGAAATACCTACACTGCCATCTGTATAAACATGGAATTATCTACACAGACATCTCTATAACCATTGAAATATCTACACCGCTATCTGTATAAACATGGAAGTAGCCACACCGCTATCTGTATAAACATGGAAATATCTACACCGCCATCTGTGAAAACATGGAAATATCTACACTGTCGTCTTTATAAACATGGAAATTTCTACACGTCCATCTGTATAAACATGGAAATCTCTACACTGCCATCTGTATATACCTGGAAATATCTACACTGCCATCTGTATAAACATGGAAATATGTACAGAGCTATCTCTATATACATGGAAATGTCTACACGGCTATCTGTATAAACATGGGAATATCTCCACCGCTATCTGTAGAAACATGGAAATATCTACATCGCTGTCTGTATAAACATGGAAATATCTCCACCGCTATCTCTATAAAGATGGAAATATCTACACCGCTATCTTTATAAACATGGAAATATCTACACCGCTATCTGTATAAACATGGAAATATCTATAACACTATCTGTGTAAACATGGAAATATCTACACCGCTATCTGTGTAAACATGGAAATATATACACAGGTCTATGTGTAAAGATGGAAATACCTACACCGCAATCTGCGCAAATATGGAAATATCTACACCGCTATCTCAGTAAACATGGAAATATCTACACCGCCATCTGTGAAAACATGGAAATATCTACACTGTCATCTTTATAAACATGGAAATTTCTACACGTCCATCTGTATAAACATGGAAATCTCTACACTGCCATCTGTATATACCTGGAAATATCTACACTGCCATCTGTATAAACATGGAAATATGTACAGAGCTATCTCTATATACATGGAAATGTCTACACGGCTATCTGTATAAACATGGGAATATCTCCACCGCTATCTGTAGAAACATGGAAATATCTACATCGCTGTCTGTATAAACATGGAAATATCTCCACCGCTATCTCTATAAAGATGGAAATATCTACACCGCTATCTTTATAAACATGGAAATATCTACACCGCTATCTGTATAAACATGGAAATATCTATAACACTATCTGTGTAAACATGGAAATATCTACACAGCTATCTGTGTAAACATGGAAACATGTACACAGGTCTCTGTGTAAAGATGGAAATATCTACACCGCAATATGTGCAAATATGGAAATATCTACACCGCTATCTCAGTAAACATGGAAATATCTACACCGCTATCTGTATAAACATGGAAATAACAACACCGCTATCTGTATAAACATGGAAGTGTCTACACCACGATCTATATAAACATGGAAATATCTACACCGCTATATGTATAAACATGGAAATATCTACACCGCTATCAGTATAAACATGGAAATATCTACACCGCTATCTGTAGAAACATGGAAATATCTACACCACGACATGTATAAACATGGAAATATCTACACCGCCATGTGAATAAACATGGAAATATCTACACCGCTATCAGTAAAAACATGGATATATCGACACCGCTATCTGTATAAATATGGAAATATCTACACCACTATCTCTATAAACATGGAAATATCTACACCGTTATCTGTATAAACAAAGAAATATCTCCACCGCTGTCTGTATGAACATGGAAACATCTTCACCGCTAGCTGTATAAACATGGAATTATCTGCAGCGTTATCTGTAAACATGGAAATATCTACACCGTAGTCTGTGCCAAGATGGAAATATCTACAATGCTATCTCAATAAACATGGAAATATCGACACCGCCATCTGTACACACGTGGAAATACCTACACAGTCATCTGTAGAAACATGGAAATATCTACACCACTATCTGTATAAACATGGAAATATCTACACTGCCATCTGTATAAACATGGAATTACCTACACAGACATCTGTATAATCATTGAAATATCTACACCGCTATCTGTATAAACATGGAAGTAGCCACACCGCTATCAGTATAAACATGGAAATATCTACACCGCTATGTGTATAAACATGGAAATATCTACACCACGACGTGTATAAACATGGACATATCTACACCGCTATGTGAATAAACATGGAAATATCTACACCGCTATCAGTATAAACATGGAAATATTGACACCGCTATCTGTATAAATATGGAAATATCTACACCACTATCTCTATAAACATGGAAATATCTACACCGTTATCTGTATAAACAAAGAAATATCTCCACCGCTGTCTGTATGAACATGGAAACATCTGCCCCGCTAGCTTTATAAACATGGAATTATCTGCAGCGTTATCTGTATAAACATGGAAATATCTACACCGCAGTCTGTGCAAAGATGGAAATATCTACAATGCTATCTCAATAAACATGGAAATATCAACACCGCCATCTGTACACACATGGAAATAACTACACAGTCATCTGTATAAACATGGAAATATCTACACCACTATCTGTATAAACATGGAAATATCTACACTGCCATCTGTATAAACATTGAATTACCTACACAGACATCTCTATAATCATTGAAATATCTACACCGCTATCTGTATAAACATGGAAGTAGCCACACCGCTATCAGTATAAACATGGAAATATCTACACCGCTATATGTATAAACATGGAAATATCTACACCACGACGTGTATAAACATGGACATATCTACACCGCTATGTGAATAAACATGGAAATATCTACACCGCTATCAGTATAAACATGGAAATATTGACACCGCTATCTGTATAAATATGGAAATTTCTACACCACTATCTCTATAAACATGGAAATATCTACACCGTTATCTGTATAAACAAAGAAATATCTCCACCGCTGTCTGTATGAACATGGAAACATATACACCGCTAGCTGTATGAATATGGAATTATCTGCAGCGTTATCTGTATAAACATGGAAATATCTACACCGCAGTCTGTGCAAAGATGGAAATATCTACAATGCTATCTCAATAAACATGGAAATATTGACACCGCCATCTGTACACACATGGAAATACCTACACAGTCATCTGTATAAAAATGGAAATATCTACACCACTATCTGTATAAACATGGAAATACCTACACTGCCATCTGTATAAACATGGAATTATCTACACAGACATCTCTATAACCATTGAAATATCTACACCGCTATCTGTATAAACATGGAAGTAACCACACCCGTATCTGTATAAACGTGGAAATATCTACACTGCCATCTGTGAAAACATGGAAATATCTACACTGTCATCTTCATAAACATGGAAATATCTACACGTCTATCTGTATAAACATGGAAATATCTACACTGCCATCTGTATATACCTGGAAATATCTACACTGCCATCTGTATAAACATGGAAATATCTACACCGCTATCTCTATAAACATGGAAATGTCTACACGGCTATCTGTATAAACATGGAAATATCTCCACCGCTATCTGTAGAAACATGGAAATATCTACATCGCTATCTGTATAAACATGGAAATATCTCCACCGTTATCTCTATAAAGATGGAAATAACTCCACCGCTATCTGTAGAAACATGGAAATATCTACATCGCTATCTGTATAAACATGGAAATACCTCCACCGCTATCTCAATAAAGATTGAAATATCTACACCGCTATCTTTATAAACATGGAAATATCTGCACCGCTATCTGTATAAACATGGAAATATCTATAACATTATCTGTGTAAACATATAAATATCTACACAGCTATCTGTGTAAACATAGAAATATGTACACAGGCCTCTGTGTAAAGATGGAAATATCTACACCACAATCTGTGCAAATATGGAAATACCTACACCGCTATCTTAGTAAACATGGAAATATCTACACCGCTATCTGTAAAAACATGGAAATATCAACACCGCCATCTGTATAAACATGGAAATGTCTACACCACGATCTGTATAAACATGCAAATATCTACACCGCTATATGTATAAACATGGAAATATCTACACCGCTATCATTATAAACATGGAAATATCTACACCGCTATCTGTATAAACATGGAAATATCTACACCACGAAATGTATAAACATGGAAATATATACACCGCCATGTGAATAAACCTGGAAATATCTACACCGTTATCAGTAAAAACATGGAAATAGCGACACCGCTGTCTGTATAAATATGGAAATATCTACACCACTATCTCTATAAACATGGAAATATCTACACTGTTATCTGTATAAACAAAGAAATATCTCCACCGCTGTCTGTATAAACATGGAAACATCTACACCGCTAGCTGTATAAACATGGAATTATCTGCAGCGTTATCTGTATAAACATGGAAATATTTACACCGCAGTCTGTGCAAAGATGGAAATATCTACAATGCTATCTCAATAAACATGGAAATATCGACACCGCCATCTGTACACACATGGAAATAACTACACAGTCATCTGTATAAACATGGAAATATCTACACCACTATCTGTATAAACATGGAAATATCTACACTGCCATCTGTATAAACATGGAATTACCTACACAGACATCTCTATAATCATTGAAATATCTACACCGCTATCTGTATAAACATGGAAGTCGCCACACCGCTATCAGTATAAACATGGAAATATCTACACCGCTATCTGTATAAACATGGAAATATCTACACCACGACATGTATAAACATGGAAATATCTACACCGTTATGTGAATAAACATGGAAATATCTACACCGCTATCTTTATAAATATGGAAATATTGACACCGCTATCTGAATAAATATGGAAATATCTACACCACTATCTCTATAAACATAGAAATATCTACACCGTTATCTGTATAAACAGAGAAATATCTCCACCGCTGTCTGTATGAACATGGAAACATCTACACCGCTAGCTGTATAAACATGGAATTATCTGCAGCGTTATCTGTATAAACATGGAAATATCTACACTGCAGTCTGTGCAAAGATGGAAATATCTACAATGCTGTCTCAATAAACATGGAAATATCGACACCGCCATCTGTACACACATGGAAATACCTACACAGTCATCTGTGTAAACATGGAAATATCTACACCACCATCTGTATAAACATGGAAATACCTACACTGCCATCTGTATAAACATGGAATTATCTACACAGACATCTCTATAACCATTGAAATATCTACACCGCTATCTGTATAAACATGGAAGTAGCCACACCGCTATCTGTATAAACATGGAAATATCTACACCGCCATCTGTGAAAACATGGAAATGTCTACACTGTCATCTTTATAAACATGGAAATTTCTACACGTCCATCTGTATAAACATGGAAATATCTACACTGCCATCTGTATATACCTGGAAATATCTACACTGCCATCTGTATAAACATGGAAATATGTACAGAGCTATCTGTATATACATGGAAATGTCTACACGGCTATCTGTATAAACATGGGAATATCTCCACCGCTATCTGTAGAAACATGGAAATATCTACATCGCTATGTGTATAAACATGGAAATATCTCCACCGCTATCTCTATAAAGATGGAAATATCTACACCGCTATCTTTATAAACATGGAAATATCTACACCGCTATCTGTATAAACATGGAAATATCTATAACACTGTCTGTGTAAACATGGAAATATCTACACCGCTATCGGTGTAAACATGGAAATATATACACAGGTCTATGTGTAAAGATGGAAATACCTACACCGCAATCTGCGCAAATATGGAAATATCTACACCGCTATCTCAGTAAACATGGAAATATCTACACCGCAGTCTGTGCAAAGATGGAAATATCTACAATGCTATCTCAATAAACATGGAAATATCAACACCGCCATCTGTACACACATGGAAATACCTACACAGTCATCTGTATAAACATGGAAATATCTACACCACTATCTGTATAAACATGGAAATATCTACACTGCCATCTGTATAAACATTGAATTACCTACACAGACATCTCTATAATCATTGAAATATCTACAACGCTATCTGTATAAACATGGAAGTAGCCACACCGCTATCAGTATAAACATGGAAATATCTACACCGCTATATGTATAAACATGGAAATATCTACACCAGGACGTGTATAAACATGGACATATCTACACCGCTATGTGAATAAACATGGAAATATCTACACCGCTATCAGTATAAACATGGAAATATTGACACCGCTATCTGTATAAATATGGAAATTTCTACACCACTATCTCTATAAACATGGAAATATCTACACCGTTATCTGTATAAACAAAGAAATATCTCCACCGCTGTCTGTATGAACATGGAAACATCTACACCGCTAGCTGTATGAATATGGAATTATCTGCAGCGTTATCTGTATAAACATGGAAATATCTACACCGCAGTCTGTGCAAAGATGGAAATATCTACAATGCTATCTCAATAAACATGGAAATATTGACACCGCCATCTGTACACACATGGAAATACCTACACAGTCATCTGTATAAACATGGAAATATCTACACCACTATCTGTATAAACATGGAAATACCTACACTGCCATCTGTATAAACATGGAATTATCTACACAGACATCTCTATAACCATTGAAATATCTACACCGCTATCTGTATAAACATGGAAGTAACCACACCCGTATCTCTATAAACGTGGAAATATCTACACTGCCATCTGTGAAAACATGGAAATATCTACACTGTCATCTTCATAAACATGGAAATATCTACACGTCCATCTGTATAAACATGGAAATATCTACACTGCCATCTGTATATACCTGGAAATATCTACACTGCCATCTGTATAAACATGGAAATATCTACACCGCTATCTCTATAAACATGGAAATGTCTACACGGCTATCTGTATAAACATGGAAATATCTCCACCGCTATCTGTAGAAACATGGAAATATCTACATCGCTATCTGTATAAACATGGAAATATCTCCACCATTATCTCTATAAAGATGGAAATATCTACACCGCTATCTTTATAAACATGGAAATATCTACACCGCTATCTGTATAAACATGGAAATATCTATAACACTATCTGTGTAAACATGGAAATATCTACACAGCTATCTGTGTAAACATGGAAACATGTACACAGGTCTCTGTGTAAAGATGGAAATATCTACACCGCAATCTGTGCAAATATGGAAATATCTGCACCGCTGTCTCAGTAAACATGGAAATATCTACACCGCTATCTGTATAAAAATGGAAATAACAACACCGCTATCTGTATAAACATGGAAATGTCTACACCACGATCTATATAAACATGGAAATATCTACTCCGCTATATGTATAAACATGGAAATATCTACACCGCTATCAGTATAAACATGGAAATATCTACACCGCTATCTGTAGAAACATGGAAATATCTACACCACGACATGTATAAACATGGAAATATCTACACCGCCATGTGAATAAACATGGAAATATCTACACCGCTATCAGTAAAAACATGGAAATATCGACACCGCTATCTGTATAAATATGGAAATATCTACACCACTATCTCTATAAACATGGAAATATCTACACCGTTATCTGTATAAACAAAGAAATATCTCCACCGCTGTCTGTATGAACCTGGAAATATCTACACCGCTAGCTGTATAAACATGGAAATATCTGCAGCGTTATCTGTATAAACATGGAAATATCTACAGCGCAGTCTGTGCAAAGATGGAAATATCTACAATGCTATCTCAATAAACATGGAAATATCGACACCGCCATCTGTACACACGTGGAAATACCTACACAGTCATCAGTATAAACATGGAAATATCTACACCACTATCTGTATAAACATGGAAATATCTACACTGCCATCTGTAAAACTTGGAATTACCTACACAGACATCTCTATAATCATTGAAATATCCACACCGCTATCTGTATATACATGGAAGTAGCCACACCGCTATCAGTATAAACATGGAAATATCTACATCGCTATCTGTATAAACATGGAAATATCTACACCACGACGTCTATAAACATGGAAATACCTACACCGCTATGTGAATAAACATGGAAATATCTACACCGCTATCAGTATAAACATGGAAATATTGACACCGCTATCTGTATAAATATGGAAATATCTACACCACTATCTCTATAAACATGGAACTATCTACACTGCTATCTGTATAAACAAAGAAATATCTCCACCGCTGTCTGTATGAACATGGAAACATCTACACCGATAGCTGTATAAACATGGAATTATCTGCAGCGTTATCTGTATAAACATGGAAATATCTACACCGCAGTCTGTTGAAAGATGGAAATATCTAAAATGCTATCTCAATAAACATGGAAATATTGACACCGCCATCTGAACACACATGGAAATACCTACACAGTCATCTGTATAAACATAGAAATATCTACACCACTATCAGTATAAACATGGAAATACCTACACTGCCATCTGTATAAACATGGAATTATCTACACAGACATCTCTATAACCATTGAAATATCTACACCACTATCTGTATAAACATGGAAGTAACCACACCGGTATCTGTATAAACGTGGAAATATCTACACCGCCATCTGTGAAAACATGGAAATATCTACACTGTCATCTTCATAAACATGGAAATATCTACACGTCCATCTGTATAAATATGGAAATATCTACACTGCCATCTGTATATACCTGGAAATATCTACACTGCCATCTGTATAAATATGGAAATATCTACACCGCTATCTCTATAAACATGGAAATGTCTACAAGGCTATCTGTATAAACATGGAAATATCTCCACCGCTATCTATAGAAACATGGAAATATCTACATCGCTATCTGTATAAACATGGAAATATCTACACCGCCATCTGTGAAAACATGGAAATATCTACACTGTCATCTGTATAAACATGGAAATATCTACACGTCCATCTGTATAAACATGGAAATATCTACACTGCCATCTGTATATACCAGGATTTACCTACACTGCCATCTGTATAAACATGGAAATATCTACACCGCTATCTCTATAAAGATGGAAACGTCTACACGGCTATCTATATAAACATGGAAATATATCCACCGCTATCTGTAGAAACATGCAAATATCTACATCGCTATCTGTATAAACATGGAAATATCTCCACCGCTATCTGTAGAAACATGGAAATATCTACATTGCTATCTGTATAAACATGGAAATATCTCCACCGCTATCTCTATAAGGATGGAAATATCTACACCGCTATCTTTATAAACATGGAAATATCTACACCGCTATCTGTATAAACATTGAAATATCTATAACACTATCGGTGTAAACATGGAAATATCTACACAGCTATCTGTGTAAACATGGAAATATGCACACAGGTCTCTGTGTAAAGATGGAACTATCTACACTGCAGTCTGTGCAAATATGGAAATGTCTACACCGCTATCTCAGTAAACATGGAATTATCTACACCTCTATCTGTGTAAACATGGAAATATCAACACTGCTATCTGTATAAACATGGAAATATCTACACGGCTATCAGTATAAACATGGAAATATCTACACCGCTATCTGTATAAACATGGAAATAGCTACACCACGACATGTATAAACATGGAAATATCTACACCACCATGTGAATAAATATGGAAATATCCACATCGCTATCAGTGAAAACATGGAAATATCGACACCGCTATCTGTATAAATATGGAAATATCTACACCACTATCTCTATAAACATGGAAATATCTACACTGTTATCTGTATAAACAAAGAAATATCTCCACCGCTGTCTGTATGAACTTGGAAACATCTTCACCGCTAGCTGTATAAACATGGAAATATCTACACCGCTATCAGTATAAACATGGAAATATCTACACCGCTATCTGTATAAACATGGAAATATCTACACCACGACATGTATAAACATGGAAGTAGCCACACCGCTATCTGTATAAACATGGAAATATCTACACCGCCATCTGTGAAAACATGGAAATATCTACACTGTCATCTTTATAAACATGGAATTATCTACACGTCCATCTGTATAAACATGGAAATAACTACACTGCCGTCTGTATATACTGGGAAATATCTACACTGCCATCTGTATAAACATGGAAATATCTACACCCCTATCTCTATAAATATGGAAATGTCTACACGGCTATCTGTATAAACATGGAAATATCTCCACCGCTATCTGTAAAAACATGGAAATATCTACATCGCTATCTGTATAAACATGGAAATATCTCCAACGCTATCTCTATAAAGATGGAAATATCTACACCGCTATCTTTATAAACATGGAAATATCTACACCACTATCTCTATAAACATGGAAATATCTACACCGTTATCTGTATAAACAAAGAAATAACTCCACCGCTGTCTGTATGAACATGGAAACATCTCCACCGCTAGCTGTATAAACATGGAATTGTCTGCAGCGTTATCTGTATAAACATTGAAATATCTACACCGCAGTCTGTGCAAAGATGGAAATATCTACAATGCTGTCTCAATAAACATGGAAATATCGACACCGCCATCTGTACACACGGAAATACCTACACAGTCATCTGTATAAACATGGAAATATCTACACCACTATCTGTATAAACATGGAAATATCTACACTGCCATCTGTATAAACAAGGAATTACCTACACAGACATCTCTATAATCATTGAAATATCTACACCGCTATCTGTATAAACATGGAAGTAGCCACACCGCTATCTGTATAAACATGGAAGTATCTACACCGCTATCTGTATAAACATGGAAATATCTACACCACGACGTGTATAAACATGGAAATATCTACACTGTCATCTTTATAAACATGGAAATATCTACACTGCCATCTGTATAAACATGTAAATATCTACACCGCTATCTCTATAAACATGGAAATGTCTACACGGCTATCTGTATAAACATGGAAATATCTCCACCGCTATCTGTAGAAACATGGAAATATCTACATCTCTATCCGTATAAACATGGAAATATCTCCTACGCTATCTCTATAAAGATGGAAATATCTACACTGCTATCTTTATAAACATGGAAATATCTACACCGATATCTGTATAAACATGGAAATATCTATAACACTATCTGTGTAAACATGGAAATACCTACACAGCTATCTGTGTAAACATGGAAATATGTACACAGGTCTCTGTGTAAAGATGGAAATATCTACAGAGCAATCTGTGCAAATATGTTAATATCTACACCGCTATCTCAGTAAACATGGAAATATCTACACCGCTATCTGTATAAACATGGAAATATCAACACCGCTATCTGTATAAACATGGAAATGTCTACACCACGATCTGTATAAACATGGAAATATCTACACCGATATATGTATAAACATGGAAATATCTACACCGCTATCTGTATAAACATGGAAATATCTACACCGCTATCTGTATAAACATGGAAATATCTACACCACGACATGTATAAACATGGAAATATCTTCACCGCCATGTGAATAAACATGGAAATATCTACACCGCTATCAGTAAAAACATGGAAATATCGACACCGCTATCTGTATAAATATGGAAATATCTACACCACTATCTCTATAAACATGGAAATATCTACACCGTTATCTGTATAAACAAAGAAATATCTCCACCACTGTCTGTATGAACATGGAAACATCTACACCGCTAGCTGTATAAACATGGAATTATCTGCAGCGTTATCTGTATAAACATGGAAATATCTACACCGCAGTCTGTGCAAAGATGGAAATATCTACAATGCTATCTCAATAAACATGGAAATATCGACACCGCCATCTGTACACACATGGAAATACCTACACAGTCATCTGTATAAACATGGAAATATCTACACCACTATCTGTATAAACATGGAAATACCTACAGTGCCATCTGTATAAACATGGAATTATCTACACAGACATCTCTATAACCATTGAAATATCTACACCGCTATCTGTATAAACATGGAAGTAGCCACACCGCTATCTGTATAAACATGGATATATCTACACCGCCATCTGTGAAAACATGGAAATATCTACACTATCATCTTTATAAACATGGAAATATCTACACGTCCATCTGTATAAACATGGAAATATCTACACTGCCATCTGTATATACCTGGAAATACCTACACTGCCATCTGTATAAACATGGAAATATCTACACCGCTATCTCTATAAACATGGAAATGTCTACACGGCTATCTCTATAAACATGGAAATATATCCACCGCTATCTGTAGAAACATGCAAATATCTACATCGCTATCTGTATAAACATGGAAATATCTCCACCGCTATCTCTATAAAGATGGAAATATCTACACTGCTATCTTTATAAACATGGAAATATCTTCACCGTTATCTGTATAAACATGGAAATATCTATAACACTATCTGTGTAAACATGGAAATATCTACACAGCTATCTGTGTAAACATGGAAATATGTACACAGGTATCTGTGTAAAAATGGAAATATCTACACCGCAATCTGTGCAAATATGGAAATATCTACACCGCTATCTCAGTAAACATGGAAATATCTACACCGCTATCTGTATAAACATGGAAATATCAACACCGCTATCTGTAGAAACATGGAAATGTCTACACCACGATCTGTATAAACATGGAAATATCTACACCGCTATATGTATAAACATGGAAATATCTACACCGCTATCAGTATAAACATGGAAATATCTACACCGCTATCTGTATAAACATGGAAATATCTACACCACGACATGTATAAACATGGAAATATCTACACCACCATGTGAATAAACATGGAAATATCCACACCGCTATCAGTAAAAACATGGAAATATCGACACCGCTATCTGTATAAATATGGAAATATCTACACCACTATCTCTATAAACATGGAAATATCTACACCGTTATCTGTATAAACAAAGAAATATCTCCACCGCTGTCTGTATGAACATGGAAACATCTAAACCGCTAGCTGTATAAACATGGAATTATCTGCAGCGTTATCTGTATAAACATGGAAATATCTACACCGCAGTCTGTGCAAAGATGGAAATATCTACAATGCTATCTCAATAAACATGGAAATATTGACACCGCCATCTGTACACACATGGAAATACCTACACAGTCATCTGTATAAACATGGAAATATCTACACCACTATCTGTATAAACGGAAATATCTACACTGCCATCTGTGTAAACATGGAATTACCTACACAGATATCTCTATAAACATTGAAATATCTACACCACTATCTGTATAAACACGGAAGTAGCCACACCGCTATCTGTATAAACATGGAAATATCTACACCGCCATCTGTGAAAACCTGGAAATATCTACACTGTCATCTTTATAAACATGGAAATATCTACACGTCCATCTGTATAAACATGGAAATATCTACACTGCCATCTGTATAAACATGTAAATATCTACACCGCTATCTCTATAAACATGGAAATGTCTACACGGCTATCTGTATAAACATGGAAATATCTCCACCGCTATCTGTAGAAAGATGGAAATATCTACATCTCTATCTGTATAAACATGGAAATATCTCCTACGCTATCTCTATAAAGATGGAAATATCTACACCGCTATCTTTATAAACATGGAAACATCTACACCGTTATCTGTATAAACAAAGAAATATCTGCACCACTCTCTGTATGAACATGGAAACATCTACACCGCTAGCTGTATAAACATGGAATTATCCGCATCGTTATCTGTATAAACATGGAAATATCTACACCGCAGTCTGTGCAAAGATGGAAATATCTTCAATGCTATCTCAATAAACATGGAAATATCGACACCGCCATCTGTACACACATGGAAATACATACACAGTCATCTGTATAAACATGGAAATATCAACACCACTACTTGTATAAACATGGAAATATCTAAACTGCCATCTGTATAAACATGGAATTACCTACACAGTCATCTCTATAACCATTGAAATATCTATGCCGCTATGTGAATAAACATGGAAATATCAACACCGCTATCAGTATAAACATGGAAATATTGACACCGCTATCTGTATAAATATGGAAATATCTACACCACTATCTCTATAAACATGGAAATATCTACACCGTTATCTGTATAAACAAAGAAATATCTCCACCGCTGTCTGTATGAACATGGAAACATCTACACCGCTAGCTGTATAAACATAGAATTATCTGCAGCGTTATCTGTATAAACATGGAAATATCAACACGGCAGTCTGTGCAAAGATGGAAATATCTACAATGCTATCTCAATAAACATGGAAATATCGACACCGCCATCTGTACACACATGGAAATACCTACACAGTCATCTGTATAAACATGGAAATATCTACACCACTATCTGTATAAACATGGAAATACCTTCACTGCCATCTGTATAAACATGGAATTATCTACACAGACATCTCTATAACCATTGAAATATCTAAACCGCTATCTGTATAAACATGGAAGTAGCCACACCGCTATCTGTATAAACATGGAAGTATCTACACCGCCATCTGTGAAAACATGGAAATATCTACACTGTCATCTTTATAAACATGGAAATATCTACACGTCCATCTGTATAAACATGGAAATATCTACACTGCCATATGTATATACCTGGAAATACCTACACTGCCATCTGTATAAACATGGAAATATCTACACCGCTATCTCTATAAATATGGAAATGTCTACACGGCTATCTGTATAAACATGGAAATATATCCACCGCTATCTGTAGAAACATGCAAATATCTACATCGCTATCTGTATAAACATGGAAATATCTCCACCGCTATCTGTAGAAACATGGAATTATCTACATTGCTATCTGTATAAATATGGAAATATCTCCACCGCTATCTCTATAAAGATGGAAATATCTACACCGCTATCTTTATAAACATGGAAATATCTACACCGCTATCTGTAAAAACATGGAAATATCTATAACACTATCGGTGTAAACATGGAAATATCTACACAGCTATCTGTGTAAACATGGAAATATGCACACAGGTCTCTGTGTAAAGATGGAAATATCTACACTGCAATCTGTGCAAATATGGAAATGTCTACACCGCTATCTCAGTAAACATGGAAATATCTACACCGCTATCTGTATAAACATGGAAATATCAACACCGCTATCTGTATAAACATGGAAATGTCTACCCAACGATCTGTATTAACATGGAAATAACTACACCGCTATATGTATAAATATGTAAATATCTACACGGCTATCAGTATAAACATGGAAATATCTACACCGCTATCTGTATAAACATGGAAGTAGCTACACGACGACATGTATAAACATGGAAATATCTACACCACCATGTGAATAAACATGGAAATATCCACACGGCTATCAGTAAAAACATGGAAATATCGACACCGCTACCTGTATAAATATGGAAATATCTACACCACTATCTCTATAAACATGGAAATATCTACACCGTTATCTGTATAAACAAAGGAATATCTCCACCGCTGTCTGTATGAACATGGAAACATCTACACCGCTAGCTGTATAAACATGGAATTATCTGAAGCGTTATCTGTATAAACATGGAAATATCTACACCGCAGTCTGTGCAAAGATGGAAATATCTGCAATGCTATCTCAATAAACATGGAAATATCGACACCGCCATCTGTACACACATGGGAATACCTACACAGTCATCTGTATAAACATGGAAATATCTACACCACTATCTGTATAAACATGGAAGTAGCCACACCGCTATCAGTATAAACATGGAAATATCTACACCGCTATCTGTATAAACATGAAAGTAACCACACCGGAATCTGTATAAACGTGGAAATATCTACACGTCCATCTGTATAAACATGGAAATATCTACACTGCCATCTGTATATACCTGGAAATATCTACACTGCCATCTGTGTAAACATGGAAATATGTACAGCGCTATCTCTATAAACATGGAAATATCTACACGGCTATCTGTATAAACATGGAAATAACTCCACCGCTATCTGTAGAAACATGGAAATATCTACATCGCTATCTGTATAAACATGGAAATATCTCCACCGTTATCTCTATAAAGATGGAAATATCTACACCACTATCTTTATAAACATGGAAATGTCTACACCGCTATCTGTATAAACATGGAAATATCTATAACACTATCTGTGTAAACATGGAAATATCTACACAGCTGTCTGTGTAAACATGGAAATATGTACACAGGTCTCTGTGTAAAGATGGAAATACCTACACCGCAATCTGTGCATATATGGAAATATCTACACCGCTATCTCAGTAAACATGGAAATATCTACACCGCTATCTGTAAAAACATGGAAATATTAACACCGCTATCTGTATAAACATGGAAATGTCTACACCACGATCTGTATAAACATGCAAATATCTACACCGCTATATGTATAAACATGGAAATATCTACACCGCTATATGTATAACACGGAAATATCTACACCGCTATCTGTATAAACATGGAAATATCTACACCACGACATGTATAAACATGGAAATATCTACACCGCCATGTGAATAAACATGGAAATATCTACACAGCTATCAGTAAAAACATGGAAATATCGACACCGCTATCAGTATACATATGGAAATATCTACACCACTATCTCTATAAACATGGAAATATCTACACCGTTATCTGTATAAACAAAGAAATATCTCCACCGCTGTCTGTATGAACATGGAAACATCTACACTGCTAGCTGTATAAACATGGAATTATCTGCAGCGTTATCTGTATAAACATGGAAATATCTACACCGCAGTCTGTGCAAAGATGGAAATATCTACAATGCTATCTCAATAAACATGGAAATATCGACACCGCCATCTGTACACACATGAAAATACCTACACAGTCATCTGTATAAACATGGAAATATCTACACCACTATCTGTATAAACATGGAAATACCTACACTGCCATCTGTATAAACATGGAATTATCTACACAGACATCTCTATAAACGTTGAAATACCTACACCGCTATCTGTATAAACATGGAAGTAGCCACACCGCTATCTGTATAAACATGGACATAACTACACAGCCCTCTGTGAAAACATGGAAATATCTACACTGTCATCTTTATAAATATGGAAATATCTACACGTCCATCTGTATAAACATGGAAATATCTACACTGCCATCTGTATATACCTGGAAATATCTACACTGCCATCTGTATAAACATGGAAATATGTACAGCGCTATCTCTATAAACATGGAAATATCTACACGGCTATCCGTATAAACATGGAAATAACTCCACCGCTATCTGTAGAAACATGGAAATATCTACATCGCTATCTGTATAAACATGGAAATATCTACACCGCTATCTGTATAAACATGGAAGTGTCTACACAACGATCTGTATAAACATGGAAGTATCTACACTGCTATATGTATAAAAATGGATATATCTACACCACTATCTGTATAAACATGGAAATATCTACACTGCCATCTGTATAAACATGGAATTACCTACACAGATATCTCTATAATCATTGAAATATCTACACCGCTATGTGTATAAACATGGAAGTAGTCACACCGCTATCAGTATAAACATGGAAATATCGACACCGCTATCTGTATAAACATGGAAATATCTACACCACGACGTGTATAAACATGGAAATATCTACACCGCTATGTGAATAAACATGGAAATATCTACACCGCTATCAGTATAAACATGGAAATATTGACACCGCTATCTGTATAAATATGGAAATATCTACACCACTATCTCTATAAACATGGAAATATCTACACCGTTATCTGTATAAACAAAGAAATATCTCCACCGCTGTCTGTATGAACATGGAAACATCTACACCGCTAGCTGTATAAACATGGAATTATCTGCAGCGTTATCTGTATAAACATGGAAATATCTGCACCGCAGTCTGTGCAAAGATGGAAATATCTACAATGCTATCTCAATAAACATGGAAATATCAACACCGCCATCTGTACTCACATGGAAATACCTACACAGTCATCTGTATAAACATGGAAATATCTACACCACTATATGTATAAACATGGAAATATCTACACTGCCATCTGTATAAACATGGAATTACCTACACAGACATCTCTATAATCATTGAAATATCTACACCGCTATCTGTATAAACATGGAAGTAGCCCCACCGCTATCAGTATATACATGGAAATATCTACACCGCTATCTGTATAAACATGGAAATATCTACACCACGACGTGTATAAACAAGGAAATATCTACACCGCTATGTGAATAAACATGGAAATATCTACACAGCTATCAGTATAAACATGGAAATATTGACACCGCTATCTCTATAAGTATGGAAATATCTACACCACTATCTCTATAAACATGGAAATATCTACACCGTTATCTGTATAAACAAAGAAATATCTCCACCGCTGTCTGTATGAACATGGAAACATCTACACCGCTAGCTGTATAAACATGGAATTATCTGCAGCGTTATCTGTATAAACATGGAAATATCTACACCGCAGTCTGTGCAAAGATGGAAATATCTACAATGCTACCTCAATAAACATGGAAATATCGACACCGCCATCTGTACACACATGGAAATACCTACACAGTCATCTGTATAAACATGGAAATATCAACACCACTATCTGTATAAACATGGAAACATCTACACTGCCATCTGTATAAACATGGAATTATCTACACAGACATCTCTATAAACATTGAAATATCTACACCGCTATCTGTGTAAACATGGAAGTAGCCACAGCGCTATCTGTATAAACATGGAAATATCTACACCGCCATCTGTGAAAACATGGAAATATCTACACTGTCATCTTTATAAACATGGAAATATCAACACGTCCATCTCTATAAACATGGAAATATCTACACTGCCATCTGTATAAACCTGGATTTACCTACACTGCCATCTGTATAAACATGGAAATATCTACACCGCTATCTCTATAAAGATGGAAACGTCTACACGGCTATCTATATAAACATGGAAATATATCCACCGCTATCTGTAGAAACATGCAAATATCTACATCGCTATCTGTATAAACATGGAAATATCTCCACCGCTATCTGTAGAAACATGGAATTATCTACATTGCTATCTGTATAAATATGGAAATATCTCCACCGCTATCTCTATAAAGATGGAAATATCTACACCGCTATCTTTATAAACATGGAAATATCTACACCGCTATCTGTAAAAACATGGAAATATCTATAACACTATCGGTGTAAACATGAAAATATCTACACAGCTATCTGTGTAAACATGGAAATATGCACACAGGTCTCTGTGTAAAGATGGAAATATCTACACTGCAATCTGTGCAAATATGGAAATGTCTACACCGCTATCTCAGTAAACATGGAAATATCTACACCGCTATCTGTATAAACATGGAAATATCAACACCGCTATCTGTATAAACATGGAAATGTCTACCCAACGATCTGTATAAACATGGAAATAACTACACCGCTATATGTATAAATATGGAAATATCTACACGGCTATCAGTATAAACATGGAAATATCTACACCGCTATCTGTATAAACATGGAAGTAGCTACACGACGACATGTATAAACATGGAAATATCTACACCACCATGTGAATAAACATGGAAATATCCACACCGCTATCAGTAAAAACATGGAAATATCGACACCGCTATCTGTATAAATATGGAAATATCTACACCACTATCTCTATAAACATGGAAATATCTACACCGTTATCTGTATAAACAAAGAAATATCTCCACCGCTGTCTGTATGAACATGGAAACATCTACACCGCTAGCTGTATAAACATGGAATTATCTGAAGCGTTATCTGTATAAACATGGAAATATCTACACCGCAGTCTGTGCAAAGATGGAAATATCTGCAATGCTATCTCAATAAACATGGAAATATCGACACCGCCATCTGTACACACATGGGAATACCTACACAGTCATATGTATAAACATGGAAATATCTACACCACTATCTGTATAAACATGGAAATATCTACACTGCCATCTGTATAAACATGGAATTACCTACACAGACATCTCAATAATCATTGAAATATCTACACCGCTATCTGTATAAACATGGAAGTAGCCACACCGCTATCAGTATAAACATGGAAATATCTACACCGCTATCTGTATAAACATGAAAGTAACCACACCGGAATCTGTATAAACGTGGAAATATCTACACGTCCATCTGTATAAACATGGAAATATCTACACTGCCATCTGTATATACCTGGAAATATCTACACTGCCATCTGTAAAAACATGGAAATATGTACAGCGCTATCTCTATAAACATGGAAATATCTACACGGCTATCTGTATAAACATGGAAATAACTCCACCGCTATCTGTAGAAACATGGAAATATCTACATCGCTATCTGTATAAACATGGAAATATCTCCACCGTTATCTCTATAAAGATGGAAATATCTACACCACTATCTTTATAAACATGGAAATGTCTACACCGCTATCTGTATAAACATGGAAATATCTATAACACTATCTGTGTAAACAAGGAAATATCTACACAGCTGTCTGTGTAAACATGGAAATATGTACACAGGTCTCTGTGTAAAGATGGAAATACCTACACCGCAATCTGTGCAAATATGGAAATATCTACACCGCTATCTCAGTAAACATGGAAATATCTACACCGCTATCTGTAAAAACATGGAAATATTAACACCGCTATCTGTATAAACATGGAAATGTCTACACCACGATCTGTATAAACATGCAAATATCTACACCGCTATATGTATAAACATGGAAATATCTACACCGCTATATGTATAACACGGAAATATCTACACCGCTATCAGTATAAACATGGAAATATCTACACCGCTATCTGTATAAACATGGAAATATCTACACCACGACATGTATAAACATGGAAATATCTACACCGCCATGTGAATAAACGTGGAAATATCTACACAGCTATCAGTAAAAACATGGAAATATCGACACCGCTATCAGTATACATATGGAAATATCTACACCACTATCTCTATAAACATGGAAATATCTACACCGTTATCTGTATAAACAAAGAAATATCTCCACCGCTGTCTGTATGAACATGGAAACATCTACACCGCTAGCTGTATAAACATGGAATTATCTGCAGCGTTATCTGTATAAACATGGAAATATCTACACCGCAGTCTGTGCAAAGATGGAAATATCTACAATGCTATCTCAATAAACATGGAAATATCGACACCGCCATCTGTACACACATGAAAATACCTACACAGTCATCTGTATAAACATGGAAATATCTACACCACTATCTGTATAAACATGGAAATACCTACACTGCCATCTGTATAAACATGGAATTATCTACACAGACATCTCTATAAACATTGAAATACCTACAACGCTATCTGTATAAACATGGAAGTAGCCACACCGCTATCTGTATAAACATGGACATATCTACAAAGCCCTCTGTGAAAACATGGAAATATCTACACTGTCATCTTTATAAATATGGAAATATCTACACGTCCATCTGTATAAACATGGAAATATCTACACTGCCATCTGTATATACCTGGAAATATCTACACTGCCATCTGTATAAACATGGAAATATGTACAGCGCTATCTCTATAAACATGGAAATATCTACACGGCTATCCGTATAAACATGGAAATAACTCCACCGCTATCTGTAGAAACATGGAAATATCTACATCGCTATCTGTATAAACATGGAAATATCTACACCGCTATCTGTATAAACATGGAAGTGTCTACACAACGATCTGTATAAACATGGAAGTATCTACACTGCTATATGTATAAAAATGGATATATCTACACCACTATCTGTATAAACATGGAAATATCTACACTGCCATCTGTATAAACATGGAATTACCTACACAGATATCTCTATAATCATTGAAATATCTACACCGCTATGTGTATAAACATGGAAGTAGTCACACCGCTATCAGTATAAACATGGAAATATCTACACCGCCATCTGTGAAAACATGGAAATATCTACACTGTCATCTTTATAAACATGGAAATATCTACACGTCCATCTGTATAAACATGGAAATATCTACACTGCCATCTGTATAAACATGTAAATATCTACAACGCTATCTCTATAAACATGGAAATGTCTACACGGCTATCTGTATAAACATGGAAATATCTCCACCGCTATCTGTAGAAACATGGAAATATCTACATCTCTATCTGTATAAACATGGAAATATCTCCTACGCTATCTCTATAAAGATGGAAATATCTACACCGCTATCTTTATAAACATGGAAACATCTACACCGTTATCTGTATAAACAAAGAAATATCTGCACCAATGTCTGTATGAACATGGAAACATCTACACCGCTAGCTGTATAAACATGGAATTATCTGCAGCGTTATCTGTATAAACATGGAAATATCTACACCGCAGTCTGTGCAAAGATGGAAATATCTACAATGCTATCTCAATAAACATGGAAATATCGACACCGCCATCTGTACACACATGGAAATACATACACAGTCATCTGTATAAACATGGAAATATCAACACCACTATTTGTATAAACATGGAAATATCTAAACTGCCATCTGTATAAACATGGAATTACCTACACAGTCATCTCTATAACCATTGAAATATCTATGCCGCTATCTGTATAAACATAGAAGTAGCCACACCGCTGTCAGTATAAACATGGAAATATCTACACCGCTATCTGTATAAACATGGAAATATCTACACCACGACGTGTATAAACATGGAAATATCTACACCGCTATGTGAATAAACATGGAAATATCTACACCGCTATCAGTATAAACATGGAAATATTGACACCGCTATCTGTATAAATATGGAAATATCTACACCACTATCTCTATAAACATGGAAATATCTACACCGTTTTCTGTATAAACAAAGAAATATCTCCACCGCTGTCTGTATGAACATGGAAACATCTACACCGCTAGCTGTATAAACATAGAATTATCTGCAGCGTTATCTGTATAAACATGGAAATATCAACACGGCAGTCTGTGCAAAGATGGAAATATCTACAATGCTATCTCAATAAACATGGAAATATCGACACCGCCATCTGTACACACATGGAAATACCTACACAGTCATCTGTATAAACATGGAAATATCTACACCACTATCTGTATAAACATGGAAATACCTTCACTGCCATCTGTATAAACATGGAATTATCTACACAGACATCTCTATAACCATTGAAATATCTAAACCGCTATCTGTATAAACATGGAAGTAGCCACACCGCTATCTGTATAAACATGGAAATATCTACACCGCCATCTGTGAAAACATGGAAATATCTACACTGTCATCTTTATAAACATGGAAATATCTACACGTCCATCTGTATAAACATGGAAATATCTACACTGCCATATGTATATACCTGGAAATACCTACACTGCCATCTGTATAAACATGGAAATATCTACACCGCTATCTCTATAAATATGGAAATGTCTACACGGCTATCTGTATAAACATGGAAATATATCCACCGCTATCTGTAGAAACATGCAAATATCTACATCGCTATCTGTATAAACATGGAAATATCTCCACCGCTATCTGTAGAAACATGGAATTATCTACATTGCTATCTGTATAAATATGGAAATATCTCCACCGCTATCTCTATAAAGATGGAAATATCTACACCGCTATCTTTATAAACATGGAAATATCTACACCGCTATCTGTAAAAACATGGAAATATCTATAACACTATCGGTGTAAACATGGAAATATCTACACAGCTATCTGTGTAAACATGGAAATATGCACACAGGTCTCTGTGTAAAGATGGAAATATCTACACTGCAATCTGTGCAAATATGGAAATGTCTACACCGCTATCTCAGTAAACATGGAAATATCTACACCGCTATCTGTATAAACATGGAAATATCAACACCGCTATCTGTATAAACATGGAAATGTCTACCCAACGATCTGTATAAACATGGAAATAACTACACCGCTATATGTATAAGTATGGAAATATCTACACGGCTATCAGTATAAACATGGAAATATCTACACCGCTATCTGTATAAACATGGAAGTAGCTACACGACGACATGTATAAACATGGAAATATCTACACCACCATGTGAATAAACATGGAAATATCCACACCGCTATCAGTAAAAACATGGAAATATCGACACCTCTATCTGTATAAATATGGAAATATCTACACCACTATCTCTATAAACATGGAAATATCTACACCGTTATCTGTATAAACAAAGAAATATCTCCACCGCTGTCTGTATGAACATGGAAACATCTACACCGCTAGCTGTATAAACATGGAATTATCTGAAGCGTTATCTGTATAAACATGGAAATATCTACACCGCAGTCTGTGCAAAGATGGAAATATCTGCAATGCTATCTCAATAAACATGGAAATATCGACACCGCCATCTGTACACACATGGGAATACCTACACAGTCATCTGTATAAACATGGAAATATCTACACCACTATCTGTATAAACATGGAAATACCTACACTGCCATCTGTATAAACATGGAATTATCTACACAGACATCTCTATAACCATGGAAATATCTACACCGCTATCTGTATAAACATGGAAGTAGCCACACCGGCATCTGTATAAACATGGAAATATCTACACCGCCATCTGTGAAAACATGGAAATATCTACACTGTCATCTTTATAAACATGGAAATATCTACACGTCCATCTGTATAAACATGGAAATATCTACACTGCCATCTGTATATACCTGGAAATACCAACACTGCCATCTGTATAAACATGGAAATATCTACACCGCTATCTCTATAAACATGGAAATGTCTACACGGCTATCTGTATAAACATGGAAATATATCCTCCGTTATCAGTAGAAACATGCAAATATCTACATCGCAATCTGTATAAACATGGAAATATCTACACCGCTATCTGTAGAAACATGGAAATATCTACATCGCTATCTGTATAAACATGGAAATATCTCCACCGCTATCTCTATAAAGATGGAAATATCTACACCGCTATCTTTATAAACAGGGAAATATCTACACCGCTATCTGTATAAACATGGAAATATCTATAACACTATCGGTGTAAACATGGAAATATCTCCACCGATATCTGTAGAAACATGGAAATATCTACATCGCTATCTGTATAAACATGGAAATATCTCCACCGCTATCTCTATAAAGATGGTAATATCTACACCGCTATCTTTATAAACATGGAAATATCTACACCGCTATCTGTATAAACATGGAAATATCTATAACACTATCTGTGTAAACATGGAAATATCTACAGAGCTATCTGTGTAAACATGGAAATATGTACACAGGTCTCTGTGTAAAGATGGAAATATCTACACCGCAATCTGTGCAAATATGGAAATATCTACACCGCTATCTCAGTAAACATGGAAATATCTACACCGCTATCTGTATAAACATGGAAATATCAACACCGCTATCTGTATAAACATGGAAATGTCTACACCACGATCTGTATAAACATGGAAATATCTACACCGGTATATGTATAAACATGGAAATATCTACACCGCTATCAGTATAAACATGGAAATATCTACACCGCTATCTGTATAAACATGGAAATATCTACACCACGACATGTATAAACATGGAAATATCTACACCGCCATGTGAATAAACATGGAAATATCTCCACCGCTATCAGTAAAAACATGGAAATATCGACACCGCTATCTGTATAAATATGGAAATATCTACACCACTATCTCTATAAACATGGAAATATCTACACCGTTATCTGTATAAACAAAGAAATATCTCCACCGCTGTCTGTATGAACATGGAAACATCTACACCGCTAGCTGTATAAACATGGAATTATCTGCAGCGTTATCTGTATAAACATGGAAATATCTACACCGCAGTCTGTGCAAAGATGGAAATATCTACAATGCTGTCTCAATAACCATGGAAATATAGACACCGCCATCTGTACACACATGGAAATACATACACAGTCATCTGTATGAACATGGAAATATCTCCACCACTAACTGTATAAACATGGAAATATCTACACTGCCATCTGTATAAACATGGAATTACCTACAGAGACATCTCTATAATCATTGAAATATCTACACCGCTATCTGTATAAACATGGAAGTAGCCACACCGCTATCAGTATAAACATGGAAATATCTACTCCGCTATCTGTATAAACATGGAAATATCTACACCACGACGTGTATAAACATGGAAATATCTACACCGCTATGTGAATAAACATGGAAATATCTACACCGCTATCAGTATAAACATGGAAATATTGACACCGCTATCTGTATAAATATGGATATATCTACACCACTATCTCTATTAACATGGAAATATCTACACCGTTATCTGTAAAAACAAAGAAATATCTCCACCGCTGTCTGTATTAACATGGAGACATCTACACCGCTAGATGTATAAACTAGGAATTATCTGCAGCGTTATCTGTATAAACATGGAAATATCTACACCGCAGTCTGTGCAAAGATGGAAATATCTACAATGCTATCTCAATAAACATGGAAATATCGACACCGCCATCTGTACACACATTGAAATACCTACACAGTCATCTGTATAAACATGGAAATACCTACACCACTATCTGTATAAACATGGAAATACCTACACTGCCATCTGTATAAACATGGAATTATCTACACAGACATCTCTATAACCATGGAAATATCTACACCGCTATCTGTATAAACATGGAAGTAGCCACACCGGCATCTGTATAAACATGGAAATATCTACACCGCCATCTGTGAAAACATGGAAATATCTACACTGTCATCTTTATAAACATGGAAATATCTACACGTCCATCTGTATAAACATGGAAATATCTACACTGCCATCTGTATATACCTGGAAATACCTACACTGCCATCTGTATAAACATGGAAATATCTACACCGCTATCTCTATAAACATGGAAATGTCTACACGGCTATCTGTATAAACATGGAAATATATCCTCCGTTATCAGTAGAAACATGCAAATATCTACATCGCAATCTGTATAAACATGGAAATATCTACACCGCTATCTGTAGATACATGGAAATATCTACATCGCTATCTGTATAAACATGGAAATATCTCCACCGCTATCTCTATAAAGATGGAAATATCTACACCGCTATCTTTATAAACAGGGAAATATCTACACCGCTATCTGTATAAACATGGAAATATCTATAACACTATCGGTGTAAACATGGAAATATCTCCACCGATATCTGTAGAAACATGGAAATATCTACATCGCTATCTGTATAAACATGGAAATATCTCCACTGCTATCTCTATAAAGATGGTAATATCTACACCGCTATCTTTATAAACATGGAAATATCTACACCGCTATCTGTATAAACATGGAAATATCTATAACACTATCTGTGTAAACATGGAAATATCTACAGAGCTATCAGTGTAAACATGGAAATATGTACACAGGTCTCTGTGTAAAGATGGAAATATCTACACCGCAATCTGTGCAAATATGGAAATATCTACACCGCTATCTCAGTAAACATGGAAATATCTACACCGCTATCTGTATAAACATGGAAATATCTCCACCGCTATCTGTAGAAACATGGAAATATCTACATCTCTATCTGTATAAACATGGAAATATCTCCTACGCTATCTCTATAAAGATGGAAATATCTACACCGCTATCTTTATAAACATGGAAACATCTACACCGTTATCTGTATAAACAAAGAAATATCTGCACCAATGTCTGTATGAACATGGAAACATCTACACCGCTAGCTGTATAAACATGGAATTATCTGCATCGTTATCTGTATAAACATGGAAATATCTACACCGCAGTCTGTGCAAAGATGGAAATATCTACAATGCTATCTCAATAAACATGGAAATATCGACACCGCCATCTGTACACACATGGAAATACATACACAGTCATCTGTATAAACATGGAAATATCAACACCGCTATTTGTATAAACATGGAAATATCTAAACTGCCATCTGTATAAACATGGAATTACCTACACAGTCATCTCTATAACCATTGAAATATCTATGCCGCTATCTGTATAAACATAGAAGTAGCCACACCGCTATCAGTATAAACATGGAAATATCTACACCGCTATCTGTATAAACATGGAAATATCTACACCACGACGTGTATAAACATGGAAATATCTACACCGCTATGTGAATAAACATGGAAATATCTACACCGCTATCAGTATAAACATGGAAATATTGACACCGCTATCTGTATAAATATGGAAATATCTACACCACTATCTCTATAAACATGGAAATATCTACACCGTTTTCTGTATAAACAAAGAAATATCTCCACCGCTGTCTGTATGAACATGGAAACATCTACACCGCTAGCTGTATAAACATAGAATTATCTGCAGCGTTATCTGTATAAACATGGAAATATCAACACGGCAGTCTGTGCAAAGATGGAAATATCTACAATGCTATCTCAATAAACATGGAAATATCGACACCGCCATCTGTACACACATGGAAATACCTACACAGTCATCTGTATAAACATGGAAATATCTACACCACTATCTGTATAAACATGGAAATACCTTCACTGCCATCTGTATAAACATGGAATTATCTTCACAGACATCTCTATAACCATTGAAATATCTAAACCGCTATCTGTATAAACATGGAAGTAGCCACACCGCTATCTGTATAAACATGGAAATATCTACACCGCCATCTGTGAAAACATGGAAATATCTACACTGTCATCTTTATAAACATGGAAATATCTACACGTCCATCTGTATAAACATGGAAATATCTACACTGCCATATGTACATACCTGGAAATACCTACACTGCCATCTGTATAAACATGGAAATATCTACACCGCTATCTCTATAAATATGGAAATGTCTACACGGCTATCTGTATAAACATGGAAATATATCCACCGCTATCTGTAGAAACATGCAAATATCTACATCGCTATCTGTATAAACATGGAAATATCTCCACCACTATCTGTAGAAACATGGAATTATCTACATTGCTATCTGTATAAATATGGAAATATCTCCACCGCTATCTCTATAAAGATGGAAATATCTACACCGCTATCTTTATAAACATGGAAATATCTACACCGCTATCTGTAAAAACATGGAAATATCTATAACACTATCGGTGTAAACATGGAAATATCTACACAGCTATCTGTGTAAACATGGAAATATGCACACAGGTCTCTGTGTAAAGATGGAAATATCTACACTGCAATCTGTGCAAATATGGAAATGTCTACACCGCTATCTCAGTAAACATGGAAATATCTACACCGCTATCTGTATAAACATGGAAATATCAACACCGCTATCTGTATAAACATGGAAATGTCTACCCAACGATCTGTATAAACATGGAAATAACTACACCGCTATATGTATAAGTATGGAAATATCTACACGGCTATCAGTATAAACATGGAAATATCTACACCGCTATCTGTATAAACATGGAAGTAGCTACACGACGACATGTATAAACATGGAAATATCTACACCACCATGTGAATAAACATGGAAATATCCACACCGCTATCAGTAAAAACATGGAAATATCGACACCGCTATCTGTATAAATATGGAAATATCTACACCACTATCTCTATAAACATGGAAATATCTACACCGTTATCTGTATAAACAAAGAAATATCTCCACCGCTGTCTGTATGAACATGGAAACATCTACACCGCTAGCTGTATAAACATGCAATTATCTGAAGCGTTATCTGTATAAACATGGAAATATCTACACCGCAGTCTGTGCAAAGATGGAAATATCTGCAATGCTATCTCAATAAACATGGAAATATCGACACCGCCATCTGTACACACATGGGAATACCTACACAGTCATCTGTATAAACATGGAAATATCTACACCACTATCTGTATAAACATGGAAATATCTACACTGCCATCTGTATAAACATGGAATTACCTACACAGACATCTCAATAATCATTGAAATATCTACACCGCTATCTGTATAAACATGGAAGTAGCCACACCGCTATCAGTATAAACATGGAAATATCTACACCGCTATCTGTATAAACATGAAAGTAACCACACCGGAATCTGTATAAACGTGGAAATATCTACACGTCCATCTGTATAAACATGGAAATATCTACACTGCCATCTGTATAAACATGGAATTACCTACAGAGACATCTCTATAATCATTGAAATATCTACACCGCTATCTGTATAAACATGGAAGTAGCCACACCGCTATCAGTATAAACATGGAAATATCTACTCCGCTATCTGTATAAACATGGAAATATCTACACCACGACATGTATAAACATGGAAATATCTACACCGCTATGTGAATAAACATGGAAATATCTACACCGCTATCAGTATAAACATGGAAATATTGACACCGCTATCTGTATAAATATGGATATATCTACACCACTATCTCTATTAACATGGAAATATCTACACCGTTATCTGTAAAAACAAAGAAATATCTCCACCGCTGTCTGTATGAACATGGAGACATCTACACCGCTAGATGTATAAACAAGGAATTATCTGCAGCGTTATCTGTATAAACATGGAAATATCTACACCGCAGTCTGTGCAAAGATGGAAATATCTACAATGCTATCTCAATAAACATGGAAATATCGACACCGCCATCTGTACACACATTGAAATACCTACACAGTCATCTGTATAAACATGGAAATATCTACACCACTATCTGTATAAACATGGAAATACCTACACTGCCATCTGTATAAACATGGAATTATCTACACAGACATCTCTATAACCATGGAAATATCTACACCGCTATCTGTATAAACATGGAAGTAGCCACACCGGCATCTGTATAAACATGGAAATATCTACACCGCCATCTGTGAAAACATGGAAATATCTACACTGTCATCTTTATAAACATGGAAATATCTACACGTCCATCTGTATAAACATGGAAATATCTACACTGCCATCTGTATATACCTGGAAATACCAACACTGCCATCTGTATAAACATGGAAATATCTACACCGCTATCTCTATAAACATGGAAATGTCTACACGGCTATCTGTATAAACATGGAAATATATCCTCCGTTATCAGTAGAAACATGCAAATATCTACATCGCAATCTGTATAAACATGGAAATATCTACACCGCTATCTGTAGAAACATGGAAATATCTACATCGCTATCTGTATAAACATGGAAATATCTCCACCGCTATCTCTATAAAGATGGAAATATCTACACCGCTATCTTTATAAACAGGGAAATATCTACACCGCTATCTGTATAAACATGGAAATATCTATAACACTATCGGTGTAAACATGGAAATATCTCCACCGATATCTGTAGAAACATGGAAATATCTACATCGCTATCTGTATAAACATGGAAATATCTCCACCGCTATCTCTATAAAGATGGTAATATCTACACCGCTATCTTTATAAACATGGAAATATCTACACCGCTATCTGTATAAACATGGAAATATCTATAACACTATCTGTGTAAACATGGAAATATCTACAGAGCTATCTGTGTAAACATGGAAATATGTACACAGGTCTCTGTGTAAAGATGGAAATATCTACACCGCAATCTGTGCAAATATGGAAATATCTACACCGCTATCTCAGTAAACATGGAAATATCTACACCGCTATCTGTATAAACATGGAAATATCAACACCGCTATCTGTATAAACATGGAAATGTCTACACCACGATCTGTATAAACATGGAAATATCTACACCGGTATATGTATAAACATGGAAATATCTACACCGCTATCAGTATAAACATGGAAATATCTACACCGCTATCTGTATAAACATGGAAATATCTACACCACGACATGTATAAACATGGAAATATCTACACCGCCATGTGAATAAACATGGAAATATCTCCACCGCTATCAGTAAAAACATGGAAATATCGACACCGCTATCTGTATAAATATGGAAATATCTACACCACTATCTCTATAAACATGGAAATATCTACACCGTTATCTGTATAAACAAAGAAATATCTCCACCGCTGTCTGTATGAACATGGAAACATCTACACCGCTAGCTGTATAAACATGGAATTATCTGCAGCGTTATCTGTATAAACATGGAAATATCTACACCGCAGTCTGTGCAAAGATGGAAATATCTACAATGCTGTCTGAATAAACATGGAAATATAGACACCGCCATCTGTACACACATGGAAATACCTACACAGTCATCTGTATGAACATGGAAATATCTCCACCACTAACTGTATAAACATGGAAATATCTACACTGCCATCTGTATAAACATGGAATTACCTACAGAGACATCTCTATAATCATTGAAATATCTACACCGCTATCTGTATAAACATGGAAGTAGCCACACCGCTATCAGTATAAACATGGAAATATCTACTCCGCTATCTGTATAAACATGGAAATATCTACACCACGACGTGTATAAACATGGAAATATCTACACCGCTATGTGAATAAACATGGAAATATCTACACCGCTATCAGTATAAACATGGAAATATTGACACCGCTATCTGTATAAATATGGATATATCTACACCACTATCTCTATTAACATGGAAATATCTACACCGTTATCTGTAAAAACATAGAAATATCTCCACCGCTGTCTGTATTAACATGGAGACATCTACACCGCTAGATGTATAAACTAGGAATTATCTGCAGCGTTATCTGTATAAACATGGAAATATCTACACCGCAGTCTGTGCAAAGATGGAAATATCTACAATGCTATCTCAATAAACATGGAAATATCGACACCGCCATCTGTACACACATTGAAATACCTACACAGTCATCTGTATAAACATGGAAATACCTACACCACTATCTGTATAAACATGGAAATACCTACACTGCCATCTGTATAAACATGGAATTATCTACACAGACATCTCTATAACCATGGAAATATCTACACCGCTATCTGTATAAACATGGAAGTAGCCACACCGGCATCTGTATAAACATGGAAATATCTACACCGCCATCTGTGAAAACATGGAAATATCTACACTGTCATCTTTATAAACATGGAAATATCTACACGTCCATCTGTATAAACATGGAAATATCTACACTGCCATCTGTATATACCTGGAAATACCAACACTGCCATCTGTATAAACATGGAAATATCTACACCGCTATCTCTATAAACATGGAAATGTCTACACGGCTATCTGTATAAACATGGAAATATATCCTCCGTTATCAGTAGAAACATGCAAATATCTACATCGCAATCTGTATAAACATGGAAATATCTACACCGCTATCTGTAGATACATGGAAATATCTACATCGCTATCTGTATAAACATGGAAATATCTCCACCGCTATCTCTATAAAGATGGAAATATCTACACCGCTATCTTTATAAACAGGGAAATATCTACACCGCTATCTGTATAAACATGGAAATATCTATAACACTATCGGTGTAAACATGGAAATATCTCCACCGATATCTGTAGAAACATGGAAATATCTACATCGCTATCTGTATAAACATGGAAATATCTCCACTGCTATCTCTATAAAGATGGTAATATCTACACCGCTATCTTTATAAACATGGAAATATCTACACCGCTATCTGTATAAACATGGAAATATCTATAACGCTATCTGTGTAAACATGGAAATATCTACAGAGCTATCTGTGTAAACATGGAAATATGTACACAGGTCTCTGTGTAAAGATGGAAATATCTACACCGCAATCTGTGCAAATATGGAAATATCTACACCGCTATCTCAGTAAACATGGAAATATCTACACCGCTATCTGTATAAACATGGAAATATCTCCACCGCTATCTGTAGAAACATGGAAATATCTACATCTCTATCTGTATAAACATGGAAATATCTCCTACGCTATCTCTATAAAGATGGAAATATCTACACCGCTATCTTTATAAACATGGAAACATCTACACCGTTATCTGTATAAACAAAGAAATATCTGCACCAATGTCTGTATGAACATGGAAACATCTACACCGCTAGCTGTATAAACATGGAATTATCTGCATCGTTATCTGTATAAACATGGAAATATCTACACCGCAGTCTGTGCAAAGATGGAAATATCTACAATGCTATCTCAATAAACATGGAAATATCGACACCGCCATCTGTACACACATGGAAATACATACACAGTCATCTGTATAAACATGGAAATATCAACACCGCTATTTGTATAAACATGGAAATATCTAAACTGCCATCTGTATAAACATGGAATTACCTACACAGTCATCTCTATAACCATTGAAATATCTATGCCGCTATCTGTATAAACATAGAAGTAGCCACACCGCTATCAGTATAAACATGGAAATATCTACACCGCTATCTGTATAAACATGGAAATATCTACACCACGACGTGTATAAACATGGAAATATCTACACCGCTATGTGAATAAACATGGAAATATCTACACCGCTATCAGTATAAACATGGAAATATTGACACCGCTATCTGTATAAATATGGAAATATCTACACCACTATCTCTATAAACATGGAAATATCTACACCGTTTTCTGTATAAACAAAGAAATATCTCCACCGCTGTCTGTATGAACATGGAAACATCTACACCGCTAGCTGTATAAACATAGAATTATCTGCAGCGTTATCTGTATAAACATGGAAATATCAACACGGCAGTCTGTGCAAAGATGGAAATATCTACAATGCTATCTCAATAAACATGGAAATATCGACACCGCCATCTGTACACACATGGAAATACCTACACAGTCATCTGTATAAACATGGAAATATCTACACCACTATCTGTATAAACATGGAAATACCTTCACTGCCATCTGTATAAACATGGAATTATCTTCACAGACATCTCTATAACCATTGAAATATCTAAACCGCTATCTGTATAAACATGGAAGTAGCCACACCGCTATCTGTATAAACATGGAAATATCTACACCGCCATCTGTGAAAACATGGAAATATCTACACTGTCATCTTTATAAACATGGAAATATCTACACGTCCATCTGTATAAACATGGAAATATCTACACTGCCATATGTATATACCTGGAAATACCTACACTGCCATCTGTATAAACATGGAAATATCTACACCGCTATCTCTATAAATATGGAAATGTCTACACGGCTATCTGTATAAACATGGAAATATATCCACCGCTATCTGTAGAAACATGCAAATATCTACATCGCTATCTGTATAAACATGGAAATATCTCCACCGCTATCTGTAGAAACATGGAATTATCTACATTGCTATCTGTATAAATATGGAAATATCTCCACCGCTATCTCTATAAAGATGGAAATATCTACACCGCTATCTTTATAAACATGGAAATATCTACACCGCTATCTGTAAAAACATGGAAATATCTATAACACTATCGGTGTAAACATGGAAATATCTACACAGCTATCTGTGTAAACATGGAAATATGCACACAGGTCTCTGTGTAAAGATGGAAATATCTACACTGCAATCTGTGCAAATATGGAAATGTCTACACCGCTATCTCAGTAAACATGGAAATATCTACACCGCTATCTGTATAAACATGGAAATATCAACACCGCTATCTGTATAAACATGGAAATGTCTACCCAACGATCTGTATAAACATGGAAATAACTACACCGCTATATATATAAGTATGGAAATATCTACACGGCTATCAGTATAAACATGGAAATATCTACACCGCTATCTGTATAAACATGGAAGTAGCTACACGACGACATGTATAAACATGGAAATATCTACACCACCATGTGAATAAACATGGAAATATCCACACCGCTATCAGTAAAAACATGGAAATATCGACACCGCTATCTGTATAAATATGGAAATATCTACACCACTATCTCTATAAACATGGAAATATCTACACCGTTATCTGTATAAACAAAGAAATATCTCCACCGCTGTCTGTATGAACATGGAAACATCTACACCGCTAGCTGTATAAACATGGAATTATCTGAAGCGTTATCTGTATAAACATGGAAATATCTACACCGCAGTCTGTGCAAAGATGGAAATATCTGCAATGCTATCTCAATAAACATGGAAATATCGACACCGCCATCTGTACACACATGGGAATACCTACACAGTCATCTGTATAAACATGGAAATATCTACACCACTATCTGTATAAACATGGAAATATCTACACTGCCATCTGTATAAACATGGAATTACCTACACAGACATCTCAATAATCATTGAAATATCTACACCGCTATCTGTATAAACATGGAAGTAGCCACACCGCTATCAGTATAAACATGGAAATATCTACACCGCTATCTGTATAAACATGAAAGTAACCACACCGGAATCTGTATAAACGTGGAAATATCTACACGTCCATCTGTATAAACATGGAAATATCTACACTGCCATCTGTATAAACATGGAATTACCTACAGAGACATCTCTATAATCATTGAAATATCTACACCGCTATCTGTATAAACATGGAAGTAGCCACACCGCTATCAGTATAAACATGGAAATATCTACTCCGCTATCTGTATAAACATGGAAATATCTACACCACGACATGTATAAACATGGAAATATCTACACCGCTATGTGAATAAACATGGAAATATCTACACCGCTATCAGTATAAACATGGAAATATTGACACCGCTATCTGTATAAATATGGATATATCTACACCACTATCTCTATTAACATGGAAATATCTACACCGTTATCTGTAAAAACAAAGAAATATCTCCACCGCTGTCTGTATGAACATGGAGACATCTACACCGCTAGATGTATAAACAAGGAATTATCTGCAGCGTTATCTGTATAAACATGGAAATATCTACACCGCAGTCTGTGCAAAGATGGAAATATCTACAATGCTATCTCAATAAACATGGAAATATCGACACCGCCATCTGTACACACATTGAAATACCTACACAGTCATCTGTATAAACATGGAAATATCTACACCACTATCTGTATAAACATGGAAATACCTACACTGCCATCTGTATAAACATGGAATTATCTACACAGACATCTCTATAACCATGGAAATATCTACACCGCTATCTGTATAAACATGGAAGTAGCCACACCGGCATCTGTATAAACATGGAAATATCTACACCGCCATCTGTGAAAACATGGAAATATCTACACTGTCATCTTTATAAACATGGAAATATCTACACGTCCATCTGTATAAACATGGAAATATCTACACTGCCATCTGTATATACCTGGAAATACCAACACTGCCATCTGTATAAACATGGAAATATCTACACCGCTATCTCTATAAACATGGAAATGTCTACACGGCTATCTGTATAAACATGGAAATATATCCTCCGTTATCAGTAGAAACATGCAAATATCTACATCGCAATCTGTATAAACATGGAAATATCTACACCGCTATCTGTAGAAACATGGAAATATCTACATCGCTATCTGTATAAACATGGAAATATCTCCACTGCTATCTCTATAAAAATGGAAATATCTACACCGCTATCTTTATAAACAGGGAAATATCTACACCGCTATCTGTATAAACATGGAAATATCTATAACACTATCGGTGTAAACATGGAAATATCTCCACCGATATCTGTAGAAACATGGAAATATCTACATCGCTATCTGTATAAACATGGAAATATCTCCACCGCTATCTCTATAAAGATGGAAATATCTCTATAAAGATGGTAATATCTACACCGCTATCTTTATAAACATGGAAATATCTACACCGCTATCTGTATAAACATGGAAATATCTATAACACTATCTGTGTAAACATGGAAATATCTACAGAGCTATCTGTGTAAACATGGAAATATGTACACAGGTCTCTGTGTAAAGATGGAAATATCTACACCGCAATCTGTGCAAATATGGAAATATCTACACCGCTAGCTCAGTAAACATGGAAATATCTACACCGCTATCTGTATAAACATGGAAATATCAACACCGCTATCTGTATAAACATGGAAATGTCTACACCACGATCTGTATAAACATGGAAATATCTACACCGGTATATGTATAAACATGGAAATATCTACACCGCTATCAGTATAAACATGGAAATATCTACACCGCTATCTGTATAAACATGGAAATATCTACACCACGACATGTATAAACATGGAAATATCTACACCGCCATGTGAATAAACATGGAAATATCTCCACCGCTATCAGTAAAAACATGGAAATATCGACACCGCTATCTGTATAAATATGGAAATACCTACACCACTATCTCTATAAACATGGAAATATCTACACCGTTATCTGCATAAACAAAGAAATATCTCCACCGCAGTCTGCATGAACATGGAAACATCTACACCGCTAGCTGTATATACATGGAATTATCTGCAGCGTTATCTGTATAAACATGGAAATATCTACACTGCAGTCTGTGCAAAGATGGAAATATCTACAATGCTGTCTCAATAAACATGGAAATATCGACACCGCCATCTGTACACTCGGAAATACCTACAGAGTCATCTGTATAAACATGGAAATATCTACACTGCCATCTGTAAAAACATGGAATTACCTACACAGACATCTCTATAATTATTGAAATATCTACACTGCTATCTGTATAAACATGGAAGTAGCCACACCGCTATCAGTATAAACATGGAAATATCTACACCGCTATCTGTATAAACATGGAAATATCTACACCACGACGTGTATAAACATGGAAATATCTACACCGCTATGTGAATAAACATGGAAATATCTACACCGCTATCAGTATAAACATGGAAATATTGACACCGCTATCTGTGTAAATATGGAAATATCTACACCACTATCTCTATAAACATGGAAATATCCACACCGTTATCTGTATAAACCAAGAAATATCTCCACCGCTGTCTGTATGAAAATGGAAACATCTACACCGCTAGATGTATAAACAAGGAATTATCTGCAGCGATATCTGTATAAACATGGAAATATCTACACCGCAGTCTGTGCAAAGATGGAAATATCTACAATGCTATCTCAATAAACATGGAAATATCGACACCGCCATCTGTACACACATGGAAATACCTACACAGTCATCTGTATAAACATGGAAATATCTACACCACTATCTGTATAAACATGGAAATACCTACACTGCCATCTGTATAAACATGGAATTATCTACACAGACATCTCTATAACCATGGAAATATCTACACCGCTATCTGTATAAACATGGAAGTAGCCAAACCGGCATCTGTATAAACATGGAAATATCTACACCGCCATCTGTGAAAACATGGAAATATCTACACTGTCATCTTTATAAACATGGAAATATCTACACGTCCATCTGTATAAACATGGAAATATCTACACTGCCATCTGTATATACCTGGAAATACCTACACTGCCATCTGTATGAACATGGAAATATCTACACCGCTATCTCTATAAACATGGAAATGTCTACACCGCTATCTGTATAAACATGGAAATATCTATAACACTATCTGTGTAAACATGGAAATATCTACACAGCTATCTGTGTAAACATGGAAATATGTACACAGGTCTCTGTGTAAAGATGGAAATATCTACACCGCAATCTGTGCAAATATGGAAATATCTACACCGCTATCTCAGTAAACATGTAAATATCTACACCGCTATCTGTATAAACATGGAAATATCAACACCGCTATCTGTATAAACATGTAAATGTCTACACCACGATCTATATAAACATGGAAATATCTACACCGCTATCTGTATAAACATGGAAATATCTACACCGCTATCAGTATAAACATGGAAATATCTACACCGCTATCTGTATAAACATGGAAATATCTACACCACGACATGTATAAACATGGAAATATCTACACCGCCATGTGAATAAACATGGAAATATCTACACCGCTATCAGTAAAAACATGGAAATATCGACACCGCTATCTGTATAAATATGGAAATATCTACACCACTATCTCTATAAACATGGAAATATCTACACCGTTATCTGTATAAACAAAGAAATATCTCCACCGCTGTCTGTATGAACATGGAAACATCTACACCGCTAGCTGTATAAACATGGAATTATCTTCAGCGTTATCAGTATAAACATGGAAATATCTACACCGCAGTCTGTGCAAAGATGGAAATATCTACAATGCTGTCTCAATAAACATGGAAATATCGACACCGCCATCTGTACACACGGAAATACCTACACAGTCATCTGTATAAACATGGAAATATCTACACCACTATCTGTATAAACATGGAAATATCTACACTGCCATCTGTATAAACATGGAATTACCTACACAGACATCTCCATAATCATCGAAATATCCACACCGATATCTGTATAAACATGGAAGTAGCCACACCGCTATCTGTATAAACATGGAAATATCTACACCGCTATCTGTATAAACATGGAAATATCTACACCACGACGTGTATAAACATGGAAATATCTACACCGCTATGTGAATAAACATGGAAATATCTACACCGCTATCAGTATAAACATGGAAATATTGACACCGTTATCTGTATAAACAAAGAAATATCTCCACCGCTGTCTTTATGAACATGGAAACATCTACACCGCTAGCTGTATAAACATGGAATTATCTGCAGCGTTATGTGTATAAACATGGAAATATCTACACCGCAGTCTGTGCAAAGATGGAAGTATCTACAATGATATCGCAATAAACATGGATATATCGACACCGCCATCTGTACACACATGGAAATACCTACACAGTCATCTGTATAAACATGGAAATATCTACACCACTATCTGTAAAAACTTGGAAATACCTACACTGCCATCTGTATAAACATGGAATTATCTACACCGACATCTCTATAACCATTGAAATATCTACACCGCTATCAGTATAAACATGGAAGTAGCCACACCGCTATCTGTATAAACATGGATACATCTACACCGCCATCTGTGAAAACATGGAAATATCTACACTATCATCTTTATAAACATGCAAATATATACACGTCCATCTGTATAAACATGGAAATATCTACACTGCCATCTGTATATACCTGGAAATACCTACACTGCCATCTGTATAAACATGGAAATATCTACACCGCTATCTCTATAAACATGGAAATGTCTACACGGCTATCTGTATAAACATGGAAATATATCCACCGCTATCTGTGGAAACATGCAAATATCTACATCGCTATCTGTATAAACATGGAAATATCTCCACCGCTATCTCTATAAAGATGGAAATATCTACACCGCTATCTTTATAAACATGGAAATATCTACACCGTTATCTGTATAAACATGGAAATATCTATAACACTATCTGTGAAAACATGGAAATATCTACACAGCTATCTGTGTAAACATGGAAATATGTACACAGGTCTCTGTGTAAAGATGGAAATATCTGTACTGCAATCTGTGCAAATATGGAAATATCTAAACCGCTATCTCAGTAAACATGGAAATATCTACACCGCTATCTGTATAAACATGGATATATCAACACCGCTATCTGTATAAACATGGAAATGTCTACACCACGATCTGTATAAACATGGAAATACCTACACCGCTATATGTATAAACATGGAAATATCTACACCGCTATCAGTATAAACATGGAAATATCTACACCGCTATCTGTATAAACATGGAAATATCTACACCACGACATGTATAAACATGGAAATATCTACACCACCATGTGAATAAACATGGAAATTTCCACACCACTATCAGTTAAAACATGGAAATATCGACACCGCTATCTGTATAAATATGGAAATATCTACACCACTATCTCTATAAACATGGAAATATCTTCACCGTTATCTGTATAAACAAAGAAATATCTCCACCGCTGTCTGTTTGAACATGGAAACATCTACACCGCTAGCTGTATAAACATGGAATTATCTGCAGCGTTATCTGTATAAACATGGAAATATCTACACCGCAGTCTGTGCAAAGATGGAAATATCTACAATGCTATCTCAATAAACATGGAAATATCGACACCGCCATCTGTACACACATGGAAATACCTACACAGTCATCGGTATAAACATGGAAATATCTACACCACTATCTGTATAAACATGGAAATACCTACAGTGCTTCTGTATAAACATGGAATTATCTACACAGACATCTCTATAACCATTGAAATATCTACACCGCTATCTGTATAAACATGGAAGTTGCCACACCGCTATCTGTATAAACATGGATATATCTACACCGACATCTGTGAAAACATGGAAATATCTACACTATCATCTTTATAAACATGGAAATATCTACACGTCCGTCTGTATAAACATGGAAATATCTACACTGCCATCTGTATATACCTGGAAATACCTACACTTCCATCTGTATAAACATGGACTTATCTACACCGCTATCTCTATAAACATGGAAATGTCTACACGGCTATCTCTATAAACATAGAAATATATCCACCGCTATCTGTAGAAACATGGAAATATCTACATCGCTATCTGTATAAACATGGAAATATCTCCACCGCTGTCTGTAGAAACATGGAAATATCTACATCGCTATCTGTATAAACATGGAAATATCTCCACCGTTATCTCTATAAAGATGGAAATATCTACACCGCTATCTTTATAAACATGGAAATATCTACACCGCTATCTGTATAAACATGGAAATATCTATAACACTATCTGTGTAAACATGGAAATATCTACACAGCTATCTGTGTAAACATGGAAATACGTACACAGGTCTCTGTGTAAAGATGGAAATACCTACACCGCAATCTGTGCAAATATGGAAATATCTACACCGCTATCTCAGTAAACATGGAAATATCTAAACCGCTATCTGTAAAAACATGGAAATATCAACACCGCTATCTGTATAAACATGGGTATGTCTACACCACGATCTGTATAAACATGGAAGTATCTACACTGCTATATGTATAAACATGGAAATATCTACACTGCAATCTGTATAAACATGGAATTACCTACACAGACATCTCTATAATCATTGAAATATCTACACCGCTATCTGTATAAACATGGAAGTAGCCACACCGCTATCAGTATAATCATGGAAATATCTACACCGCTATCTGTATAAACATGGAAATATCTACACCACGACGTGTATAAACATGGAAATATCTACACATGGAAATATCTACACCGCTATGTGAATAAACATGGCAATATCTACACCGCTATCAGTGTAAACATGGAAATATTGACACAGCTATCTCTATAAATATGGAAATATCTAAACCACTATCTCTATAAACATGGAAATATCTACACCGTTATCTGTATAAACAAAGAAATATCTCCACCGCTGTCTGTATGAACATGGAAACTTCTACACCGCTAGCTGTATAAACAAGGAATTATCTGCAGCGTTATCTGTATAAACATGGAAATAACTACACCGCAGTCTGTGCAAAGATGGAAGTATCTACAATGCTATCTCAATAAACATGGATATATCGACACCGCCATCTGTACACACATGGAAATACCTACACAGTCATCTGTATAAACATGGAAATATCTACACCACTATCTGTATAAACATGGAAATACCTACACTGCCATCTGTATAAACATGGAATTATCTACACCGACATCTCAATAACCATTGAAATATCTACACCGCTATCTGTATAAACATGGAAGTAGCCACACCGCTATCTGTATAAACATGGATACATCTACACCGCCATCTGTGAAAACATGGAAATATCTACACTATCATCTTTATAAACATGCAAATATCTACACGTCCATCTGTATAAACATGGAAATATCTACACTGCCATCTGTATATACCTGGAAATACCTACACTGCCATCTGTATAAACATGGAAATATCTACACCGCTATCTCTATAAACTTGGAAATGTCTACACGGCTATCTGTATAAACATGGAAATATCTCCACCGCTATCTGTAGAAACATGCAAATATCTACATCGCTATCTGTATAAACATGGAAATATTTCCACCGCTATCTCTATAAAGATGGAAATATCTACACCGCTATCTTTATAAACATGGAAATATCTTCACCGTTATCTGTATAAACATGGAAATATCTATAACACTATCTGTGTAAACATGGAAATATCTACACAGCTATCTGTGTAAACATGGAAATATGTACACAGGTCTCTGTGTAAAGATGGAAATATCTGCACCGCAATCTGTGCAAATATGGAAATATCTACACCGCTATCTCAGTAAACATGGAAATATCTACACCGCTATCTGTATAAACATGGATATATCAACACCGCTATCTGTATAAACATGGAAATGTCTACACCACGATCTGTATAAACATGGAAATACCTACACCGCTATATGTATAAACATGGAAATATCTACACCGCTATCAGTATAAACATGGAAATATCTACACCGCTATCTGTATAAACATGGAAATATCTACACCACGACATGTATAAACATGGAAATATCTACACCACCATGTGAATAAACATCGAAATATCCACAAGGCTATCAGTTAAAACATGGAAATATCGACACCGCTATCTGTATAAATATGGAAATATCTACACCACTATCTCTATAAACATGGAAATATCTTCACCGTTATCTGTATTAACAAAGAAATATCTCCACCCCTGTCTGTATGAACATGGAAACATCTACACCGCTAGCTGTATAAACATGGAATTATCTGCAGCGTTATCTGTATAAACATGGAAATATCTACACCGCAGTCTGTGCAAAGATGGAAATATCTACAATGCTATCTCAATAAACATGGAAATATCGACACCGCCATCTGTACACACATGGAAATACCTACACAGTCATCGGTATAAACATGGAAATATCTACACCACTATCTGTATAAACATGGAAATACCTACAGTGCTTCTGTATAAACATGGAATTATCTACACAGACATCTCTATAACCATTGAAATATCTAAACCGCTATCTGTATAAACATGGAAGTTGCCACACCGCTATCTGTATAAACATGGATATATCTTCACCGCCATCTGTGAAAACATGGAAATATCTACACTATCATCTTTATAAACATGGAAATATCTACACGTCCGTCTGTATAAACATGGAAATATCTACACTGCCATCTGTATATACCTGGAAATACCTACACTGCCATCTGTATAAACATGGACTTATCTACACCGCTATCTCTATAAACATGGAAATGTCTACACGGCTATCTCTATAAACATAGAAATATATCCACCGCTATCTGTAGAAACATGCAAATATCTACATCGCTATCTGTATAAACATGGAAATATCTCCACCGCTATCTCTATAAAGATGGAAATATCTACACCGCTATCTTTATAAACATGGAAATATGTACACCGTTATCTGTATAAACATGGAAATATCTAGAACACTATCTGTGTAAACATGGAAATATCTACACAGCTATCTGTGTGAACATGGAAATATGTACACAGGTCTCTGTGTAAAGATGGAAATATCTAAACCGCAATCTGTGCAAATATGGAAATATCTACACTGCTATCTCAGTAAACATGGAAATATCAACACCGCTATCTGTATAAACATGGAAATGTCTACACGACGATCTGTATAAACATGGAAATATCTACACCGCTATATGTATAAACATGGAAATATCTACACCGCTATCAGTATAAACATGGAAATATCTACACCGCTATCTGTATAAACATGGAAATATCTACACCACGACATGTATAAACATGAAAATATCTACACCACCATGTGAATAAACATGGAAATATCCACACCGCTATCAGTAAAAACATGGAAATATCGACACCGCTATCTGTATAAATATGGAAATATCTACACCACTATCTCTATAAACATGGAAATATCTACACCGTTATCTGTATAAACAAAGAAATATCTCCACCGCTGTCTGTATGAACAGGGAAACATCTACACCGCTAGCTGTATAAACATGGAATTATCTGCAGCGTTATCTGTATAAACATGGAAATATCTACACCGCAGTCAGTGCAAAGATGGAAACATCTACAATGCTATCTCAATAAACATGGAAATATCGACACCGCCATCTGTACACACATGGAAATACCTACACAGTCATCTGTATAAACATGGAAATATCTACACCACTATCTGTATAAACATGGAAATAACTACACCGCCATCTGTGAAAACATGGAAATATCTACACTGTCATGTTTATAAACATGGAAATATCTAATCGTCCATCTGTATAAACATGGAAATTTCTACACTGCCATCTCTATATACCTGGAAATATCTACACTGCCATCTGTATATACATGGAAATATGTACAGCGCTATCTCTATAAACATGGAAATATCTACACGGCTATCTGTATAAACATGGAAATATCTCCACCGCTGTCTGTAGAAACATGGAAATATCTACATCGCTATCTGTATAAACATGGAAATATCTCCACCGTTATCTCTATAAAGATGGAAATATCTACACCGCTATCTTTATAAACATGGAAATATCTACACCGCTATCTGTATAAACATGGAAATATCTATAACACTATCTGTGTAAGCATGGAAATATCTACACAGCTATCTGTGTAAACATGGAAATATGTACACAGGTCTCTGTGTAAAGATGGAAATACCTACACCGCAATCTGTGCAAATATGGAAATATCTACACCGCTATCTCAGTAAACATGGAAATATCTAAACTGCTATCTGTAAAAACATGGAAATATCAACACCGCTATCTGTATAAACCTGGGTATGTCTACACCACGATCTGTATAAACATGGAAGTATCTACACTGCTATATGTATAAACATGGAAATATCTACACCACTATCTGTATAAACATGGAAATATCTACACTGCCATCTGTATAAACATGGAATTACCTACACAGACTTCTCTATAATCCTTGAAATATCTACACCGCTATCTGTATAAACATGGAAGAAGCCACACCGCTATCAGTATAATCACGGAAATATCTACACCGCTATCTGTATAAACATGGAAATATCTACACCACGACGTGTATAAACATGGAAATATCTACACCGCTATGTGAATAAACATGGAAATATCTACACCGCTATCAGTATAAACATGGAAATATTGACACCGCTATCTGTATAAATATGGAAATATCTACACCACTATCTCTATAAACATGGAAATATCTACACCGTTATCTGTATAAACAAAGAAACATCTCCACCGCTGTCTGTATGAACATGGAAACTTCTACACCGCTAGCTGTATAAACAAGGAATTATCTGCAGCGTTATCTGTATAAACATGGAAATATCTACACCGCAGTCTGTGCAAAGATGGAAATATCTACAATGCTATCTCAATAAACATGGAAATATCGACACCGCCATCTGTACACACATGGAAATACCTACACAGTCATCTGTATAAACATGGAAATATCTACACCACTATCTGTATAAACATGGAAATACCTACACTGCCATCTGTATAAACATGGAATTATCTACACAGACATCTCTATAACCATGGAAATATCTACACCGCTATCTGTATAAACATGGAAGTAGCCACACCGGCATCTGTATAAACATGGAAATATCTACACCGCCATCTGTGAAAACATGGAAATATCTACACTGTCATGTTTATAAACATGGAAATATCTACACGTCCATCTGTATAAACATGGATATATCTACACTGCCATCTGTATATACCTGGAAATACCTACACTGCCATCTGTATAAACATGGAAATATCTACACCGCTATCTCTATAAACATGGAAATGTCTACACGGCTATCTGTATAAACATGGAAATATATCCACCGCTATCAGTAGAAACATGCAAATATCTACATCGCAATCTGTATAAACATGGAAATATCTACACCGCTATCTGTATAAACATGGAAATATCTACATCGCTATCTGTATAAACATGGAAATATCTCCACCGCTATCTCTATAAAGATGAAAATATCTACACCGCTATCTTTATAAACAGGGAAATATCTACACCGAAATCTGTATAAACATGGAAATATCTATAACACTATCGGTGTAAACATGGAAATATCTCCACCGATATCTGTAGAAACATGGAAATATCTACATCGCTATCTGTATAAACATGGAAATATCTCCGCCGCTATCTCTATAAAGATGGTAATATCTACACCGCTATCTTTATAAACATGGAAATATCTACACCGCTATCTGTATAAACATGGAAATATCTATAACACTATCTGTGTAAACATGGAAATATCTACACAGCTATCTGTGTAAACATGGAAATATGTACACAGGTCTCTGTGTAAAGATGGAAATATCTACACCGCAATCTGTGCAAATATGGAAAAACTACACCGCTATCTCAGTAAACATGGAAATATCTACACCGCTATCTGTATAAACATGGAAATATCAACACCGCTATCTGTATAAACATGGAAATGTCTACACCGCGATCTGTATAAACATGGAAATATCTACACCGCTATATGTATAAACATGGAAATATCTACACCGCTATCAGTATAAACATGGAAATATCTACACCGCTATCTGTATAAACATGTTAATATCTACACCACGACATGTATAAACATGGAAATATCTACACCACCATGTGAATAAACATGGAAATATCTCCACCGCTATCAGTAAAAACATGGAAATATCGACACCGCTATCTGTATAAATATGGAAATATCTACACCACTATCTCTATAAACATGGAAATATCTACAACGTTATCAGCATAAACAAAGAAATATCTCCACCGCTGTCTGTATGAACATGGAAACATCTACTCCGATAGCTGTATATATATGGAATTATCTGCAGCGTTATCTGCATAAACATGGAAATATCTACACTGCAGTCTGTGCAAAGATGGAAATATCTACAATGCTGTCTCAATAAACATGGAAATATCGACACCGCCATCTGTACACTCGGAAATACCTACTGAGTCATCTGTATAAACATGGAAATATCTACACTGCCATCTGTAAAAACATGGAATTACCTACACAGACATCTCTATAATCATTGAAATATCTACACCGCTATCTGTATAAACATGGAAGTAGCCACACCGCTATCAGTATAAACATGGAAATATCTACACCGCTATCTGTATAAACATGGAAATATCTACACCACGACATGTATAAACATGGAAATATCTACACCGCTATGTGAATAAACATGGAAATATCTACACCGCTATCAGTAAAAACATGGAAATATCGGCACCGCTCTCTGTGTAAATATGGAAATATCTACACCACTATCTCTATAAACATGGAAATATCTACACCGTTATCTGTATAAACCAAGAAATATCTCCACCGCTGTCTGTATGAAAATGGAAACGTCTACACCGCTAGATGTATAAACAAGGAATTATCTGCAGCGATATCTGTATACACATGGAAATATCTACACCGCAGTCTGTGCAAAGATGGAAATATCTACAATGCTATCTCAATAAACATGGAAATATCGACACCGCCATCTGTACACACATGGAAATACCTACACAGTCATCTGTATAAACATGGAAATATCTACACCACTATCTGTATAAACATGGAAATACCTACACTGCCATCTGTATAAACATGGAATTATCTACACAGACATCTCTATAACCATGGAAATATCTACACCGCTATCTGTATAAACATGGAAGTAGCCACACCGGCATCTGTATAAACATGGAAATATCTACACCGCCATCTGTGAAAACATGGAAATATCTACAGTGTCATCTTTATAAACATGGAAATATCTACACGTCCATCTGTATAAACATGGAAATATCTACACTGCCATCTGTATATACCTGGAAATACCTACACTGCCATCTGTATAAACATGGAAATATCTACACCGCTATCTCTATAAACATGGAAATGTCTACACCGCTATCTGTATAAATATGGAAATATCTATAACACTATCTGTGTAAACATGGAAATATCTACACAGCTATCTGTGTAAACATGGAAATATGTACACAGGTCTCTGTGTAAAGATGGAAATATCTACACCGCAATCTGTGCAAATATGGAAATATCTACACCGCTATCTCAGTAAACATGGAAATATCTACACCGCTATCTGTATAAACATGGAAATATCAACACCGCTATCTGTATAAACATGGAAATGTCTACACCACGATCTGTATAAACATGGAAATATCTACACCGCTATATGTATAAACATGGAAATATCCACTCGGCCATCAGCATAAACATGGAAATATCTACACCGCTATCAGTATAAACATGGAAATATCTACACCACGACATGTATAAACATGAAATATCTACACCGCCATGTGAATAAACATGGAAATATCTACACCGCTATCAGTAAAAACATGGAAATAACGACACCGCTATCTGTATAAATATGGAAATAGCTACACCACTATCTCTATAAACATGGAAATATCTACACCGTTATCTGTATAAACAAAGAAATATCTCCACCGCTGTCTGTATGAACATGGAAACATCTACACCGCTAGCTGTATAAACATGGAATTATCTGCAGCGTTATCTGTATAAACATGGAAATATCTACACCGCAGTCTGTGCAAAGATGGAAATATCTACAATGCTGTCTCAATAAACATGGAAATATCGACACCGATATCTGTACACACATGGAAATACCTACACAGTCATCTGTATGAACATGGAAATATCTCCACCACTGTCTGTATAAACATGGAAATAACTACACTGCCATCTGTATAAACATGGAATTACCTACACAGACATCTCTATAAACATTGAAATATCTACACCGCTATCTGTATAAACATGGAAGTAGCCACACCGCTATCAGTATAAACATGGAAATATCTACTCCGCTATCTGTATAAACATGGAAATACCTACACCACGACGTGTATAAACATGGGAATATCTACACCGCTATGTGAATAAACATGGAAATATCTACAATGCTATCTCAATAAACATGGAAATATCGACACCGCCATCTGTACACACATGGAAATACCTACACAGTCATCTGTATAAACATGGAAATATCTACACCACTATCTGTATAAACATGGAAATACCTACACTGCCATCTGTATAAACATGGAATTATCTACACAGACATCTCTATAACCACGGAAATATCTACACCGCTATCTGTATAAACATGGAAGTAGCCACACCGGCATCTGTATAAACATGGAAATATCTACACCGCCATCTGTGAAAACATGGAAATATCTACACTGTCATCTTTATAAACATGGAAATATCTACACGTTCATCTGTATAAACATGGAAATATCTACACTGCCATCTGTATATACCTGGAAATACCTACACTGCCATCTGTACAAACATGGAAATATCTACACCGCTATCTCTATAAACAAGGAAATGTCTACACGGCTATCTGTACAAACATGGAAATATATCCACCGCTATCTGTAGAAACATGCAAATATCTACATTGCTATCTGTATAAACTTGGAAATATCTACGCCGCTATCTGTAGAAACATGGAAATATCTACATCGCTATCTGTATAAACATGGAAATATCTCCACCACTATCTCTATAAAGATGGAAATATCTACACCGCTATCTTTATAAACAGGGAAATATCTACACCGCTATCTGTATAAACATGGAAATATCTCCACCGATATCTGTAGAAACATGGAAATATCTACATCGCTATCTGTATAAACATGGAAATATCTCCACCGCTATCTCTATAAAGATGGTAATATCTACACCGCTATCTTTATAAACATGAAAATATCTACACCGCTATCTGTATAAACATGGAAATATCTATAACACTATCTGTGTAAACATGGAAATATCTACACAGCTATCTGTGTAAACATGGAAATATGTACACAGGTCTCTGTGTAAAGATGGAAATATCTACACCGCAATCTGTGAAAATATGGAAATATCTACACCGCTATCTCAGTAAACATGTAAATATCTACACCGCTATCTGTATAAACATGGAAATATCAACACCGCTATCTGTATAAACATGTAAATGTCTACACCACGATCTCTATAAACATGGAAATATCTACACCGCTATATGTATATACATGGAAATATCTACACCGCTATCAGTATAAACATGGAAATATCTACACTGCTATCTGTATAAACATGGAAATATCTACACCACGACATGTATAAACATGGAAATATCTACACCGCCATGTGAATAAACATGGAAATATCTACACCGCAATCAGTAAAAACATGGAAATATCGACACCGCTATCTGTATAAATATGGAAATATCTACACCACTATCTCTATAAACATGGAAATATCTACACCGTTATCTGTATAAACAAAGAAATATCTCCACCGCTGTCTGTATGAACATGGAAACATCTACACCGCTAGCTGTATAAACATGGAATTATCTGCAGCGTTATCTGTATAAACATGGAAATATCTACACCGCAGTCTGTGCAAAGATGGAAATATCTACAATGCTGTCTCAATAAACATGGAAATATCGACACCGCCATCTGTACACACGGAAATACCTACACAGTCATCTGTATAAACATGGAAATATCTACACCACTATCTGTATAAACATGGAAATATCTACAATGCCATCTGTATAAACATGGAATTACCTACACAGACATCTCCATAATCATTGAAATATCCACACCGCTATGTGTATAAACATGGAAGTAGCCACACCGCTATCTGTATAAACATGGAAATATCTACACCGCTATCTGTATAAACATGGAAATATCTACACCACGACGTGTATAAACATGGAAATATCTACACCGCTATGTGAATAAACATGGAAATATCTACACCGCTATCAGTATAAACATGGAAATATTGACACCGCTATCTATATAAATATGGAAATATCTACACCACTATCTCTATAAACATGGAAATATCTACACCGTTATCTGTATAAACAAAGAAATATCTCCACCGCTGTCTGTATGAACATGGAAACATCTACACCGCTAGCTGTATAAACAAGGAATTATCTGCAGCGTTATCTGTATAAACATGGATATATCTACACCGCAGTCTGTGCAAAGGTGGAAGTATCTACAATGCTATCTCAATAAACAAGGATATATCAACACCGCCATCTGTACACACATGGAAATACCTACACAGTCATCTGTATAAACATGGAAATATCTTCACCACTATCTGTATAAACATGGAAATACCTACACTGCCATCTGTATAAACATGGAATTATCTACACAGACATCTCTATAACCATTGAAATATCTACACCGCTATCTGTATAAACATGGAAGTAGCCACACCGCTATCTGTATAAACATGGATACATCTGCACCGCCATCTGTGAAAACATGGAAATATCTACACTATCATCTTTATAAACATGCAAATATCTACACGTCGATCTGTATAAACATGGAAATATCTACACTGCCATCTGTATATACCTGGAAATACCTACACTGCCATCTGTATAAACATGGGAATATCTACACCGCTATCTCTATAAACATGGAAATGTCTACACGGCTATCTGTATAAACATGGAAATATATCCACCGCTATCTGTAGAAACATGCAAATATCTACATCGCTATCTGCATAAACATGGAAATATCTCCCCCGCTATCTCTATAAAGATGGAACTATCTACACCGCTATCTTTATAAACATGGAAATATCTACACCGTTATCTGTATAAACGTGGAAATACCTATAACACTATCTGTGTAAACATGGAAATATCTACACAGCTATCTGTGTAAACATGGAAATATGTACACAGGTCTCTGTGTAAAGATGGAAATATCTACACCGCAATCTGTGCAAATATGGAAATATCTACACTGCTATCTCAGTAAACATGGAAATATCAACACCGCTATCTGTGTAAACATGGAAATGTCTACACCACGATCTGTGAAAACATGGAAATATCTACACTGTCATCTTTATAAACATGGAAATATATACACGTCCATCTGTATAAACATGGAAATATCTACACTGCCATCTGTATAAACATGGAAATATCTAAACCGCTATCTCTATAAACATGGAAATGTCTACACGGCTATCTGTATAAACATGGAAATATCTCCACCGCTATCTGTAGAAACATGGAAATATCTACATCTCTATCTGTATAAACATGGAAATATCTCCAACGCTATCTCTAAAAAGATGGAAATATCTACACTGCTATCTTTATAAACATGGAAATATCTACACCGATATCTGTATAAACATGGAAATATCTATAACACTATCTGTGTAAACATGGAAATATCTACACAGGTATCTGTGTAAACATTGAAATATGTACACAGGTCTCTGTGTAAAGATGGAAATATCTGCACCGCAATCTGTGCAAATATGGAAATATATACACCGCTATCTCAGTAAACATGGAAATATCTACACCGCTATCTGTATAAACATGGAAATATCAACACCGCTATCTGTATAAACATGGAAATGTCTACACCACGATCTCTATAAACATGGAAATACCTACACCGCTATATGTATAAACATGGAAATATCTACACCGCTATCAGTATAAACATGGAAATATCTACACCGCTATCTGTATAAACATGGAAATATCTACACCACGACATGTATAAACATGGAAATATCTACACCGCCATGTGAATAAACATGGAAATATCTACACCGCTATCAGTAAAAACATGGAAATATCGGCACCGCTCTCTGTATAAATATGGAAATATCTACACCACTATCTCTATAAACATGGAAATATCTACACCGTTATCTGTATAAACAAAGAAATATCTGCACCACTGTCTGTATGAACATGGAAACATCTACACCGCTAGCTGTATAAACATGGAATTATCTGCATCGTTATCTGTATAAACATGGAAATATCTACACCGCAGTCTGTGCAAAGATGGAAATATCTACAATGCTATCTCAATAAACATGGAAATATCGACACCGCCATCTGTACACACATGGAAATACATACACAGTCATCTGTGTAAACATGGAAATATCAACACCACTATTTGTATAAACATGGAAATATCTAAACTGCCATCTGTATAAACATGGAATTACCTACACAGACATCTCTATAACCATTGAAATATCTACACCGCTATCTGTATAAACATGGAAGTAGCCACGCCGCTATCAGTATAAACATGGAAATATCTACACCGCTATCTGTATAAACATGGAAATATCTTCACCATGACGTGTATAAACATGGAAATATCAACACCGCTATGTGAATAAACATGGAAATGTCTACACCGCCATCTGTGAAAACATGGAAATATCTACACCACGACGTGTATAAACATGGAAATATCTACACCGCTATGTGAATAAACATGGAAATATCTACACCGCTATCTCTATAAACATGGAAATGTCTACACGGCTATCTGTATAAACATGGAAATATCTCCACCGCTATCTGTAGAACCATGGAAATATCTACATCGCTATCTGTATAAACATGGAAATATCTCCACAGCTATCTCTATAAAGATGGAAATATCTACACCGCTATCTTTATAAACATCGAAATATCTACACCGCTATCTGTATAAACATGGAAATATCTATAACACTATCTGTGTAAACATGGAAATATCTACACAGCTATCTGTGTAAACATGGAAATATCTACACAGGTCTCTGTGTAAAGATGGAAATGTCTACACCGCAATCTGTATAAACATGGAAATATCTATAACACTGTCTGTGTAAACATGGAAATATCTACACCGCTATCTGTATAAACATGGAAATATCTATAACACTATCTGTGTAAACATGGAAATATCTACACCGCTATATGTATAAACATGGAAATATCTACACCGCTATCAGCATCAACATGGAAATATCTACACCGCCATCTGTGAAAACATGGAAATATCTTCACCATGACGTGTATAAACATGGAAATATCTACAACACTATGTGAATAAACATGGAAATATCTACACCGCTATCAGTATAAACATGGAAATATTGACACTGCTATCAGAATAAATATGGAAATATGTACACCACTATCTCTATAAACATGGAAATATCTACACTGTTATCTGTATAAACAAAGAAATATCTCCACCGCTGTCTGTATGAACATGGAAACATCTACACCGCTAGCTGTATAAACATGGAATTATTTGCAGCGTTATCTGTATAAACATGGAAATATCTACACCGCAGTCTGTGCAAAGATGGAAATATCTTCAATGCTATCTCAATAAACATGGAAATATCGACAACGCCATCTGTACACACATGGAAATACCTACACTCTCATCTTTATAAACATGGAAATATCTACACGTCCATCTGTATAAACATGGAAATATCTACACTGCCATCTGAATACACTTGGAAATATCTACACTGCCATCTGTATAAACATGGAAATATCTACACCGCTATCTCTATAAACATGGAAATATCTACACGGCTATCTGTATAAACATGGAAATATCTCCACTGCTATCTGTATAAACATGGAAATATCTACACCGCTATCTATATAAACATGGAAATATCTACACTGCTATCTGTAAAAATATGAAAATATCTACACCGCTATTTCCATAAACATGGAACTATCTACAACGCTATCTGTATAAACATGGAAATATCTACACCGCTATCTCTATACACATGGAAATATCTACTCCGCTATCTCTATAAACATGGAAGTACCTTCGCCGCCATCTCTATGAATATGGAAATATCTACACCACCATCGGCATAATCATGGAAATATCTACTCCGCCATCTGTATAAACGTGGAAATATCTACACGGACATCTGTATAAACATGGAAATATCAACACCACCATCTGTATCAACATGGAAATACCTACACCGCTATCTGTATGAACATGGAAATATATACACCGCGATCTGTATAAACATGGAAATATCTACACCGCTGTCTGTGTAAACATGGAAATATCTACACGGTGATCTGTATAAACATGGAAATAATTACACCGCTATCTCTATAAACATGGAAATATCTACACTGCTATCTGTGCAAACATGGATATATCTACACCGCCAATTGTATAAACATGGAAATATCTACACCGCCATCTGTACAAACATGGAAATATCTACAATGCCATCTGTAAAAAAATGAAAACATCTACAATGCCATCTGTAAAAACATGGAAATTTCTACACCGCTATCTGTATAAACATGGAAATAGCTACACCGCGATCTGTATAAACATGGAAATATCTACACAGTGTTCTGTATAAACATGGAAATAATTGCACCGCTATCTGTATAAACATGGAAATATCTACACCGCCATCTGTAAATAAATGTAAACATCTACAACCCCATCTGTAAAAACATGGAAATTTCTACACAGTCAACTGTAGAAGCATGGAAATATCTACACCACCATCTCTATAAACAAGAAAATATCTACACGGCCATCTATATAAGCATGGAAATATGTACACCGCTATCTCTATAAACATGGAAATATATAGACCACCATCTCTATAAACATGGAAATATCTACACCGCCATCTTCATAAACAAGGAAATATCTACACCTCCATCTATATAAACATGGAAATATCTACATCTCTATCTGTATAAATATGGAAATATCTACACTGCCATCTGTAAATAGATGGAAACATCTACACCGCGATCTGTATTAACATGGAAATATCAACACTACTATCTGTATAGACATGGAAATATCTACAACGCTATCTGTATAAACATGGAAATATCTACACCGCTATCTGTATAAACATGGAAATATCTACACTGCTATCAGTATAAATATGGAAATATCTACACTGCTATCTGTATAAATATGGAAATATCTACAGAGCTATCACCATAAAGATGGAAATATCTACACCACTCTCTGTATAAACATGGAAATATCTAAACCGATATCTCTATAAACATGGAAATATCTACACCGCTATCTCTATAAACATGGAAATATCTACACCGCTATCTCTATAAACATGGAAATATCTTCACCGCCATCCTTATAAACATTGAAATATCTACACTGCCATCTGTATAAAGATGTAAATATCGACACCGCGAGCTGTATAAATATCAAAATATCTACATCGCTATCTTTATAAACATGGAAATACCAACACCGCTTTCTGTATAAACATGGAAATATCTACACCGCTATCTGTATAAACATGGAAATATCAACACCGTTATCTTTATAAACATGGAAATACCTACACCGCTATCTCTATAAACATGGAAATATCTACACCACCATCTCTATAAACATCAAATATATACAACGCCATCTCCATAATCATGGAAATATCTACACCATCATCTACATAAACAAGGAAATATCTACACCGCCACCTATATAAACATGGAAATATCTACACCGCTATCTCTATAAACATGGAAATATATAAACCGCCATCTCTATAAACATGGAAATAACTACACCGCCATCTACATGAACAAGGAAATATCTACAGCGCCATCTATATAAACATGGAAATATCTACACCACCATCTGCATAAACATGGAAATATCTACAATGCCATCTGTAAATAGATGGAAATATCTACAACGCGATCTGTATTAACACGGAAATATCAACACTACTATCGGTATAAACATGGAAATACTTACAACAATATCTGTATAAACATGGAAATGTCTACACCATGAACTTTATAAACATGGAAATATCTACACCGCTATGTGTATAAACATGGAAATATCTACACCACTATCTGTATAAACATGGAAATATCTACACTGCTATCTGTATAAATATGGAAATATCTACACCGCTATTTCCATAAACATGGAAATATCAACAACACTATCTGTATAAACATGGAAATATCTACACCGCTATCTCTATACACGTGGAAATATCTACACCACTATCTCTATAAACATGGAAGTATCTAAGCCGCCAACTCTATGAATATGGAAATATCTACACCACCATCTGCATAATCATGGAAATATCTACTCCGCCATCTGTATAAACGTGGAAATATCTACACGGACATCTGTATAAACATGGAATTATCAACACCACCATCTGTATCAACATGGAAATATCTACACCGCTATCTGTATAAACATGGAAATATCTACACCACGATCTGTATAAACATGGAAATATCTACACTGCTGTCAGTGTAAACATGGAAATATCTACACGGTGATCTGTATAAACTTGGAAATATCAACACCGCTATCTCTATAAACATGGAAATATCTTCACCGCCATCCGTATAAACATGGAAATATCTACACTGCCATCTGTATAAAGATGTAAATATCGACACCGCGAGCTGTATAAAGATCGAAATATCTACACCGCTATCTGTATAAACATGGAAATAACAACACCGCTTTCTGTATAAACATAGAAATATCTACACCGCTCTCTGTATAAACATGGAAATATCAACACCGCTATCTCTATAAACATGGAAATACCTACACCGCTATCTCTATAAACATGGAAATATCTACACCACTATCTCTATAAATATCAAATGTATACAACGCCATCTCCATAATCATGGAAATATCTACACCATCATCTACATAAACAAGGAAATATCTACACCGCCATCTATATAAACATGGAAGTATCTACACCGCTATCTCTATAAACATGGAAATACATAGACCGCCATCTCTATAAACATGGAAATAACTACACCGCCATCTTCATAAACAAGGAAATATCTACAGCGCCATCTATATAAACATGGAAATATCTACACCGCCATCTGCATAAACGTGGAAATATCTACAATGCCATCTGTAAATAGATGGAAATATCTGAAACGCGATCTGTATTAACACGGAAATATCTACACTACTATCTGTATAAACATGGAAATATTTACAACGATATCTGTATAAAAATGGAAATGTCTACACCATGAACTTTATAAACATGGAAATATCTACACCCCTATGTGTATAAACATGGAAATATCTACACCGCTATCAGTATAAACATGGAAATATCTACACTGCTATCTGTATAAATATGGAAATATCTACACCGCTATTTCCATAAACATGGAAATATCTACAACACTATGTGTATAAACATGGAAATATCTACACCGCTATCTCTATACACATGGAAATATCTACACCGCTATCTCTATAAACACGGAAGTATCTACGCCGCCATCTTTATGAATATGGAAATATCTACACCACCATCAGCATAATCATGTAAATATCTACTCCACCATCTGTATAAACGTGGAAATATCTACACAGACATCTGTATAAACATGGAAATATTAACACCACCATCTGTATCAACATGGAAATATCTACACCACGATCTGTATAAACCTGGAAATATCTACACCGCTGTCTGTGTAAACATGGAAACATCTACACCGCTATCTTTATTAACATGGAAATATCTACACCGCTATCTGTATAAATATGGAAATATCTACACCACTGTCTCTATAAACATGGAAATAACTAGACCGCTATCTGTATAAACATGGAAATATCTACACCGCTATCTCCGTAAACATGGAAATATCTACACGGCTATCTGCATAAACTTGGAAATATCTACACCGCCATATGTATAAACATGTAAATATCTCCACCGCTATCTGTATAAACATGGAAATATCTTCATCGCTATCTGTATAAACATGGAAATAGCCACACCGCTATCTGTATAAACATGGAAATATCTTCACCGCCATCTGTAAAAACATGGAAATATCTACAGAGTCATCTGTAGAAACATGGACATATCTACACCTCCATCTGTATTAACTTGGAAATATCTACCCTGCCATCTGTATACACATGGAAATATCAACACGGCCATCTGTATTAACATGGAAATATCTACACCGCTATCTCTGTAAACATGGAAATACCTACACCGCTATCTCTATAAACATGGAAATATCTACACCGCTATCTGTATAAACATGGTAATATCTACAGCGCTTTCTGTATTAACATGGAAATAACTACACTGCTGTCTGTATAAACATGGAAATAGTCACAGCGCTATCCGTATAAACATGGAAATATCTACACCGCTATCTGTATAAACATGGAAATATCTACACCGCTATCTCCGTAAACATGGAAATATCTACACGGCTATCTGCATAAACTTGGAAATATCTACACCGCCATATGTATAAACATGTAAATATCTCCACCGCTATCTGTATAAACATGGAAATATCAACACCGCTATCTGTATAAACATGGAAATGACTACACCACGAACTGTATAAACATGGAAATACCTACACCGCTATATGTATAAACATGGAAATATCTACACCGCTATCAGTATAAACATGGAAATATCTACACCGCTATCTGTATAAACATGGAAATATCTACACCACGACATGTATAAACATGGAAATATCTACACCACCATGTGAATAAACATGGAAATATCCACACCGCTATCAGTTAAAACATGGAAATATCGACACCGCTATCTGTATAAATATGGAAATATCTACACCACTATCTCTATAAACATGGAAATATCCACACCGTTATCTGTATAAACAAAGAAATATCTCCACCGTTGTCTGTATGAACATGGAAACATCTACACCGCTAGCTGTATGAACATGGAATTATCTGCAGCGTTATCTGTATAAACATGGAAATATCTACACCGCAGTCTGTGCAAAGATGGAAATATCTACAATGCTATCTCAATAAACATGGAAATATCGACACCGCCATCTGTACACACATGGAAATACCTACACAGTCATCTGTATAAACATGGAAATATCTACACCACTATCTGTATAAACATGGAAATACCTACAGTGCTTCTGTATAAACATGGAATTATCTACACAGACATCTCTATAACCATTGAAATATCTACACCGCTATCTGTATAAACATGGAAGTTGCCACACCGCTATCTGTATAAACATGGATATATCTAAACCGCCATCTGTGAAAACATGGTAATATCTACACTATCATCTTTATAAACATGGAAATATCTACACGTCCATCTGTATAAACATGGAAATATCTACACTGCCATCTGTATATACCTGGAAATACCTACACTGCCATCTGTATAAACATGGACTTATCTACACCGCTATCTCTATAAACATGGAAATGTCTACACGGCTATCTCTATAAACATAGAAATATATCCACCGCTATCTGTAGAAACATGCAAATATCTACATCGCTATCTGTATAAACATGGAAATATCTCCACCGCTATCTCTATAAAGATGGAAATATCTACACCGCTATCTTTATAAACATGGAAATATATACACCGTTATCTGTATAAACATGGAAATATCTATAACACTATCTGTGTAAACATGGAAATATCTACACAGCTATCTGTGTAAACATGGAAATATGTACACAGGTCTCTGTGTAAAGATGGAAATATCTACACCGCAATCTGTGCAAATATGGAAATATCTACACTGCTATCTCAGTAAACATGGAAATATCAACACCGCTATCTGTATAAACATGGAAATGTCTACACCACGATCTGTGAAAACATGGAAACATCTACACTGTCATCTTTATAAACATGGAAATATCTACACGTCCATCTGTATAAACATGGAAATATCTACACTGCCATCTGTATAAACATGGAAATATCTAAACCGCTATCTCTATAAACATGGAAATGTCTACACGGCTATCTGTATAAACATGGAAATATCTCCACCACTATCTGTAGAAACATGGAAATATCTACATCTCTATCTGTATAAACATGGAAATATCTCCAACGCTATCTCTAAAAAGATGGAAATATCTACACTGCTATCTTTATAAACATGGAAATATCTACACCGATATCTGTATAAACATGGAAATATCTATAACACTATCTGCGTAAACATGGAAATATCTACACAGGTATCTGTGTAAACATTGAAATATGTACACAGGTCTCTGTGTAAAGATGGAAATATCTGCACCGCAATCTGTGCAAATATGGAAATATATACACCGCTATCTCAGTAAACATGGAAATATCTACACCGCTATCTGTATAAACATGGAAATATCAACACCGCTATCTGTATAAACATGGAAATGTCTACACCACGATCTCTATAAACATGGAAATATCTACACCGCTATATGTATAAACATGGAAATATCTACACCGCTATCAGTATAAACATGGAAATATCTACACCGCTATCTGTATAAACATGGAAATATCTACACCACGACATGTATAAACATGGAAATATCTACACCGCCATGTGAATAAACATGGAAATATCTACACCGCTATCAGTAAAAACATGGAAATATCGGCACCGCTCTCTGTATAAATATGGAAATATCTACACCACTATCTCTATAAACATGGAAATATCTACACCGTTATCTGTATAAACAAAGAAATATCTGCACCACTGTCTGTATGAACATGGAAACATCTACACCGCTAGCTGTATAAACATGGAATTATCTGCATCGTTATCTGTATAAACATGGAAATATCTACACCGCAGTCTGTGCAAAGATGGAAATATCTACAATGCTATCTCAATAAACATGGAAATATCGACACCGCCATCTGTACACACATGGAAATACATACACAGTCATCTGTGTAAACATGGAAATATCAACACCACTATTTGTATAAACATGGAAATATCTAAACTGCCATCTGTATAAACATGGAATTACCTACACAGACATCTCTATAACCATTGAAATATCTACACCGCTATCTGTATAAACATGGAAGTAGCCACGCCGCTATCAGTATAAACATGGAAATATCTACACCGCTATCTGTATAAACATGGAAATATCTTCACCATGACGTGTATAAACATGGAAATATCAACACCGCTATGTGAATAAACATGGAAATGTCTACACCGCCATCTGTGAAAACATGGAAATATCTACACCACGACGTGTATAAACATGGAAATATCTACACCGCTATGTGAATAAACATGGAAATATCTACACCGCTATCTCTATAAACATGGAAATGTCTACACGGCTATCTGTATAAACATGGAAATATCTCCACCGCTATCTGTAGAACCATGGAAATATCTACATCGCTATCTGTATAAACATGGAAATATCTCCACCGCTATCTCTATAAAGATGGAAATATCTACACCGCTATCTTTATAAACATCGAAATATCTACACCGCTATCTGTATAAACATGGAAATATCTATAACACTATCTGTGTAAACATGGAAATATCTACACAGCTATCTGTGTAAACATGGAAATATCTACACAGGTCTCTGTGTAAAGATGGAAATATCTACACCGCAATCTGTATAAACATGGAAATATCTATAACACTATCTGTGTAAACATGGAAATATCTACACCGCTATATGTATAAACATGGAAATATCTACACCGCTATCAGCATCAACATGGAAATATCTACACCGCCATCTGTGAAAACATGGAAATATCTTCACCACGACGTGTATAAACATGGAAATATCTACAACACTATGTGAATAAACATGGAAATATCTACACCGCTATCAGTATAAACATGGAAATATTGACACTGCTATCAGAATAAATATGGAAATATGTACACCACTATCTCTATAAACATGGAAATATCTACAATGTTATCTGTATAAACAAAGAAATATCTCCACCGCTGTCTGTATGAACATGGAAACATCTACACCGCTAGCTGTATAAACATGGAATTATTTGCAGCGTTATCTGTATAAACATGGAAATATCTACACCGCAGTCTGTGCAAAGATGGAAATATCTACAATGCTATCTCAATAAACATGGAAATATCGACACCGCCATCTGTACACACATGGAAATACCTACACTCTCATCTTTATAAACATGGAAATATCTACACGTCCATCTGTATAAACATGGAAATATCTACACTGCCATCTGAATACACTTGGAAATATCTACACTGCCATCTGTATAAACATGGAAATATCTACACGGCTATCTGTATAAACATGGAAATATCTCCACTGCTATCTGTATAAACATGGAAATATCTACACCGCTATCTATATAAACATGGAAATATCTACACTGCTATCTGTAAAAATATGGAAATATCTACACCGCTATTTCCATAAACATGGAACTATCTACAACGCTATCTGTATAAACATGGAAATATCTACACCGCTATCTCTATACACATGGAAATATCTACTCCGCTATCTCTATAAACATGGAAGTACCTTCGCCGCCATCTCTATGAATATGGAAATATCTACACCACCATCGGCATAATCATGGAAATATCTACTCCGCCATCTGTATAAACGTGGAAATATCTACACGGACATCTGTATAAACATGGAAATATCAACACCACCATCTGTATCAACATGGAAATACCTACACCGCTATCTGTATGAACATGGAAATATATACACCGCGATCTGTATAAACATGGAAATATCTACACCGCTGTCTGTGTAAACATGGAAATATCTACACGGTGATCTGTATAAACATGGAAATAATTACACCGCTATCTCTATAAACATGGAAATATCTACACTGCTATCTGTGCAAACATGGATATATCTACACCGCCAATTGTATAAACATGGAAATATCTACACCGCCATCTGTACAAACATGGAAATATCTACAATGCCATCTGTAAAAAAATGAAAACATCTACAATGCCATCTGTAAAAACATGGAAATTTCTACACCGCTATCTGTATAAACATGGAAATAGCTACACCGCGATCTGTATAAACATGGAAATATCTACACAGTGTTCTGTATAAACATGGAAATAATTGCACCGCTATCTGTATAAACATGGAAATATCTACACCGCCATCTGTAAATAAATGTAAACATCTACAACCCCATCTGTAAAAACATGGAAATTTCTACACAGTCAACAGTAGAAGCATGGAAATATCTACACCACCATCTCTATAAACAAGAAAATATCTACACGGCCATCTATATAAGCATGGAAATATGTACACCGCTATCTCTATAAACATGGAAATATATAGACCACCATCTCTATAAACATGGAAATATCTACACCGCCATCTTCATAAACAAGGAAATATCTACACCTCCATCTATATAAACATGGAAATATCTACATCTCTATCTGTATAAATATGGAAATATCTACACTGCCATCCGTAAATAGATGGAAACATCTACACCGCGATCTGTATTAACATGGAAATATCAGCACTACTGTCTGTATAGACATGGAAATATCTACAACGCTATCTGTATAAACATGGAAATATCTACACCGCTATCTGTATAAACATGGAAATATCTACACCGCTATCAGTATAAATATGGAAATATCTACACTGCTATCTGTATAAATATGGAAATATCTACAGAGCTATCACCATAAAGATGGAAATATCTACACCACTCTCTGTATAAACATGGAAATATCTAAACCGATATCTCTATAAACATGGAAATATCTACACCGCTATCTCTATAAACATGGAAATATCTACACCGCTATCTCTATAAACATGGAAATATCTTCACCGCCATCCTTATAAACATTGAAATATCTACACTGCCATCTGTATAAACATGTAAATATCGACACCGCGAGCTGTATAAATATCAAAATATCTACATCGCTATCCTTATAAACATGGAAATACCAACACCGCTTTCTGTATATACATGGAAATATCTACACCGCTATCTGTATAAACATGGAAATATCAACACCGCTATCTTTATAAACATGGAAATATCTACACCGCTATCTCTATAAACATGGAAATATCTACACCACCATCTCTATAAACATCAAATATATACAACGCCATCTCCATAATCATGGAAATATCTACACCATCATCTACATAAACAAGGAAATATCTACACCGCCACCTATATAAACATGGAAATATCTACACCGCTATCTCTATAAACATGGAAATATATAAACCGCCATCTCTATAAACATGGAAATAACTACACCACCATCTACATGAACAAGGAAATATCTACAGCGCCATCTATATAAACATGGAAATATCTACACCACCATCTGCATAAACATGGAAATATCTACAATGCCATCTGTAAATAGATGGAAATATCTACAACGCGATCTGTATTAACACGGAAATATCAACACTACTATCGGTATAAACATGGAAATACTTACAACAATATCTGTATAAACATGGAAATGTCTACACCATGAACTTTATAAACATGGAAATATCTACACCGCTATGTGTATAAACGTGGAAATATCTACACCACTATCTGTATAAACATGGAAATATCTACACTGCTATCTGTATAAATATGGAAATATCTACACCGCTATTTCCATAAACATGGAAATATCAACAACACTATCTGTATAAACATGGAAATATCTACACCGCTATCTCTATACACATGGAAATATCTACACCACTATCTCTATAAACATGGAAGTATCTAAGCTGCCAACTCTATGAATATGGAAATATCTACACCACCATCTGCATAATCATGGAAATATCTACTCCGCCATCTGTATAAACGTGGAAATATCTACACGGACATCTGTATAAACATGGAATTATCAACACCACCATCTGTATCAACATGGAAATATCTACACCGCTATCTGTATAAACATGGAAATATCTACACCACGATCTGTATAAACATGGAAATATCTACACTGCTGTCAGTGTAAACATGGAAATATCTACACGGTGATCTGTATAAACTTGGAAATATCAACACCGCTATCTCTATAAACATGGAAATATCTTCACCGCCATCCGTATAAACATGGAAATATCTACACTGCCATCTGTATAAAGATGTAAATATCGACACCGCGAGCTGTATAAAGATCGAAATATCTACACCGCTATCTGTATAAACATGGAAATAACAACACCGCTTTCTGTATAAACATAGAAATATCTACACCGCTCTCTGTATAAACATGGAAATATCACCACCGCTATCTCTATAAACATGGAAATACCTACACCGCTATCTCTATAAACATGGAAATATCTACACCACTATCTCTATAAACATGAAATGTATACAACGCCATCTCCATAATCATGTAAATATCTACACCATCATCTACATAAACAAGGAAATATCTACACCGCCATCTATATAAACATGGAAGTATCTACACCGCTATCTCTATAAACATGGAAATACATAGACCGCCATCTCTATAAACATGGAAATAAATACACCGCCATCTTCATAAACAAGGAAATATCTACAGCGCCATCTATATAAACATGGAAATATCTACACCGCCATCTGCATAAACGTGGAAATATCTACAATGCCATCTGTAAATAGATGGAAATATCTGAAACGCGATCTGTATTAACACGGAAATATCTACACTACTATCTGTATAAACATGGAAATATTTACAACGATATCTGTATAAAAATGGAAATGTCTACACCATGAACTTTATAAACATGGAAATATCTACACCCCTATGTGTAGAAACATGGAAATATCTACACCGCTATCTGTATAAACATGGAAATATCTACACTGCTATCTGTATAAATATGGAAATATCTACACCGTTATTTCCATAAACATGGAAATATCTACAACACTATGTGTATAAACATGGAAATATCTACACCGCTATCTCTATACACATGGAAATATCTACACCGCTATCTCTATAAACACGGAAGTATCTACGCCGCCATCTTTATGAATATGGAAATATCTACACCACCATCAGCATAATCATGTAAATATCTACTCCACCATCTGTATAAACGTGGAAATATCTACACGGACATCTGTATAAACATGGAAATATTAACACCACCATCTGTATCAACATGGAAATATCTACACCACGATCTGTATAAACCTGGAAATATCTACACCGCTGTCTGTGTAAATATGGAAACATCTCCACCGCTATCTTTATTAACATGGAAATATCTACACCGCTATCTGTATAAATATGGAAATATCTACACCACTGTCTCTATAAACATGGAAATAACTAGACCGCTATCTGTATAAACATGGAAATATCTACACCGCTATCTCCGTAAACATGGAAATATCTACACGGCTATCTGCATAAACTTGGAAATATCTACACCGCCATATGTATAAACATGTAAATATCTCCACCGCTATCTGTATAAACATGGAAATATCTTCATCGATATCTGTATAAACATGGAAATAGCCACACCGCTATCTGTATAAACATGGAAATATCTTCACCGCCCTCTGTAAAAACATGGAAATATCTACACAGTCATCTGTAGAAACATGGACATATCTACACCTCCATCTGTATTAACTTGGAAATATCTACCCTGCCATCTGTATACACATGGAAATATCAACACGGCCATCTGTATTAACATGGAAATATCTACACCGCTATCTCTGTAAACATGGAAATACCTACACCGCTATCTCTATAAACATGGAAATATCTACACCGCTATCTGTATAAACATGGTAATATCTACAGCGCTTTCTGTATTAACATGGAAATAACTACACTGCTGTCTGTATAAACATGGAAATAGCCACAGCGCTATCCGTATAAACATGGAAATATCTACACCGCCATCTGAATAAACATGGAAATATCTACACCGCTATCTCTATAAACATGGAAATATCTACAGCGCTGTCAGTATAAACTTGGAAATATCTACACCGCCATCTCTATAAACTTGGAAATATCTACAACGCTATCTGTATTAACATGGAAATATCTCCACCGCTATCTGTATAAACATGGAAATATCTCAACCGCTATCTGTATAAACATGGAAATATATACACCGCTATCTGTAAACATGGAAATATCTACAACGTTATCTGTATTAACATGGAAATATCTACCCTGCCGTCTGTATAAACATGGGAATACCCACAGCGCTATCTCTATAAACATGGAATTATCTACACCGCTATCAGTATAAACATGGAAATACCTACACCGCTACCTGTATAAACATGTAAATATCTTCACCGCTGTCTGTGTAAACATGGAAATATCTACACCGCTATCTGCATTTACATGGAAATATCTACATCGTTATCTGTATAAACATGGAAATATCTCGACCGTTATCTCTATAAACATGGAAATATCTCCAACGCTGTCTCTATAAACATGGAAATATCTACACCGCTATCTTTATAAACCTGGAAATATCTACACCACTATCTGTATAAACATGGAAATACGTACACTGCCATCTGTATAAACATGGAAACAGCCACACAGCTATGTGTATAAACATGGGAATATCTACACTGACATCTAAATGAACATGGAAATATCTACACGGCTATCGGTATAAATTTGGAAATATCTACACCGCTATCTCTATAAACATGGAAATATCTACACTGCTATCTGTATAAACATGGAAATATCTACACAGCCATTTGTATAAACATGGAAGTATCTACACCACTATCTCTGTAAACACAGAAACACCTACATCGCTATCTGTATAAACATGGAAATATCTACACCGCTATCTGTATAAACTTGAAAATATCTACACCGCTATCTGTATAAACTTGGAAATATCTACACCGATATCTGTATAAATATGGAAATTTCTACACCGCTCTCTGTATATAAATGGAAATATCTACATGGCTGTCTCTATAAAATTGGAAATTTCTAAACCGCCATCTGTATAAACATGGAAATATCTACACTGCGATGTGTATAAACAGGGAAATATCTACACAGCCATATCTATAAACATGGAAATATCTGCATCGCTATCTGTATAAACATGGAAATAGCCACACCGCTATCTGTATAAACGTGGAAATATCTACACCGACATCTGTAAAAACATGGAAATATCTACACAGTCATCTGTGTAAACATGGAAGATATCTACACCTCCATCTGTATAAACATGAAAATATCTACACCACCGTCTAAATGAACTCCGAAATGTCTACACGATTATTTGTATAAATATGGAAATATCTACACCGCTATCTCCATAAACATGGAAAATCTACAAAGCTATTTGTATAAACATGAAAATATCTACACCGCTATCTCTATAAACATGGAAATATCTACACCGCGATCTCTATGAACATGGAAATATCTACATCGCTATCTGTACAAACATGGAAATACCTCCACCACTATCTCTGTTAACATGGAATTATCTACACTTCTATCTCTATAAACATGGAAATATCCCCAACGCAATCTGTATAAACATGGAAATACCTACACTGCTATCTGTATAAACATGGAAATATCTACACCGCTATCTGTATTAACATGGAAATATCAACACCACTGTCTGTATTAACATGGAAATATCTACATCTTCATCTGTATAAACATGGAAATATCTCCACCGCTATCTATATAAACATGAAAATATCTCCACCGCTATCTGCATAAACTTGGAAATATCTACACTGCCATCTGTGTAAACATGGAAATATCTTCACCGCTATCTGTATAAACATGGAAATATCTTCATCGCTATCTGTGTAAACATGGAAATTGCCACACCGCTATCTGTATAAACATGGAAATATCTTCACCGCCATCTGTAAAAACATGGAAATATCTACACAGCCATCTGTAGAAACATGGACATATCTACATCTCCATCTGTATTAACATGGAAATATCTACACTGCCATCTGTATACACATGGAAGTATCAACACAGCCATGTGTATTAACATGGAAATATCTACACTGCTATCTCTATAAACTTGGAAATACCTACACCGCTATCTCTATAAACATGGAAATATCTACACTGCCATCTGTATACACATGGAAATATCCACACAGCCATTTGTTTAAACATGGAAATATCTACACCGCTATCTCGAAATACATGGAAATATCTACATCGCTATCTGTAAAAACATGGAAATATTTACAATGCCATCTGTATAAACATGGAAGTAGCCACACCGCTATCTGTATAAACATGGAAATATCTACACCACCATCGGAATAAACATCGAAATATCTACACGGCTATCTGTATAAATATGGAAATACCTACACCGCCATCTCTATAAACATGGAAATACCTCCAACGCTATCTGTATTAACATGGAAATTTCTCCACCGCTATCTGTATAAACTTGGAAATATCTCCACGGCTATCTGTATAAACATGGAAATATCTACAACGCTATCTGTATAAACATGGAATTATCTACAAAGCTAACTGTATTAACATGGAAATATCTGCACTGCCATGTGTATAAACATGGAAATAACCACACCGCTATCTGTATAAACATGGAAATATCTACACCGCCATCGGTAAAAACATGGAAATATCTACAGAGTCATCTGTATAAACATGGAAATACCTACACCTCCTTCTGTGTAAACCTGAAAATATCTACACTGCCATCTGTATACACATGGAAATATCCACACAGCCATCTGTATAAACATGGAAATATCTACACCGCTATCTCGATATACATGGAAATATCTCCACCGCTATCGGTATAAACATGGAAATATCTCCACCGCTATCTGTATGAACCTGGAAATATCTACATTGCTATATGTACAAACATGGAAATATCTCCACCGCTATCTCTATAAACATGGAATTATCTACACCGCTATCTGTATAAACGTGGAAATATCTACGCCGCTATCTGTATAAACATGGAAATATCTACACCGCTACCTGTATAAACATGGAATTATCTAAATCGTTATATGTATAAACATGGAAACATCTTGACCGCTATCTCTATAAACATGGAAATATCTCCACCGCTATATCTATAAACATGGAAATATGTACACCGCTATCTTTATAAACATGGAAATATCTACACCGCTATCTTTATAAACATGGAAATACCTACACCACTATCTGCATAAACCTGGAAATATCTACACTGCCATCTGTATAATCATGGGAACAGCCACACCGCTATGTGTGTAAACCTGGAAATATCTACACCGCCATCTGAATAAACATGGAATTATCTACACCGCTATCTGTATAAATATAAAAATATCTACACCGCTATCTCTATAAACATGGAAATAACTACACCACTATCTGTATAAACATGGAAATATCTACACAGCCATCTCTATTAACATGGTAATATCTACATCGCTATCTGCATAAACATAGAAATAGACTCACCGATATATGTATAAACATAGAAATATCTACTCCGCCCTGTGTAAAAACTTGGAAATATCTCCACTGCTATCTGTATAAATGTGGAAATATCTACACCGCTATGTGTATAATTATGGAAATATCTACACCGCTATCACTATAAACATGGAAATATCTACACCGCAATCTGTATAAACATGGAAATAACTACACCGCTAACCCTATAAACATGGAAATATCTACACCGCCATCTGTAAAAACATGGAAATATCTACACAGTCATCTGTGAAAACATGGAAAGTATCTACACCTCCATCTGTATAAACATGGAAATAACTACACCAACATCTGAATGAACATCAAAATGTCTACACGGCTATTTGTATAAATATGGATATATCTACAACGCTATCTCTATAAACATGGAAATATCTACAAAGCTATCTGTATACACATGGAAATATCTACAATGCTATCTCTATAAACATGGAAATATCTCCACCGCTATCTCTATGAACATGGAAATATCTACACCGCCATCTCTATAAACATGGAAATATCTCCAACGCTATCTGTATTAACATGTAAATATCTTCATCGCTATCTGTACAAACATGGAAATATCTCCACCGCTATCTCTATAAACAAGGAATTATCTACACCGCTATCTCTATACACATGGAAATATCTCCATGGCAATCAGTATAAACATGGAAATACCTACACCGCTACCTGTATAAACATGTAAATATCTACGCCGCTATCAGTATAAACATGGAAATGTCTACACAGCTATCTGTATCAACATGGAAATATCCACACCGTTGTCTGAATAAACAAGGAAATATCTCGACCGCAATCTCTAAAAACATGGAAATATCCCCACCACTATCCCTATAATCATGGAAATATCTACACCGATATCTTCATAAACATGGAAATATCTACACCACTATCTGTATAAACATGGAAATACATACAGTGCCATCTCTATAAACATGGAAACAGCCACAACGCTTTCTGCATAAACATGGAAATATCCACACAGCCATCTGTGTAAACATGGATATATCTACACCGCTATCTCTATAAACATGGAAATATCTACATCGCTATCTGTATAAACATGGAAATACCTATACTGCCATCTGTATAAACATGGAAGTAGCCACACCGCTATCTGTATAAACATGGAAATATCTCCACCGCTATCTCAATATACATGGAAATATCTCCACCGCTATCTGTATAAACATGGAAATATCTACACTGCTATCTCTATAAACATGGAAATATGTTCACAGCTATCTGTATAAACATGGAATTATCTACATTGCTAGCTGTATAAACTTGGAAATATCTACACTGCCATCTGTATAAACATGGAAATAGCCACACCGCTATCTGTATAAACATGGAAATATCTACACCGCCATCTGTATGAACATGGAAACACCTACACAGTTATCTGTATAAACATGGAAATATCTACACATCCATCTGTATAAACATGGAAATACCTACACTGCCATCTGTATACACATGGGAATATCTACACCTCCATCTGTATACACATGGAAATACCAACACTGCAATCTGTATACACATGCAAATATCTACACCGCTACCTATATATATTTGGAAATACTTACACCGATATCTGTATAAACATGGAAATATCTACACCGCTATCTGTATAAACATGGAAATATCTACACCGCCATCTGTATGAACTTGGAAATCTCTACACCGCAATCTGTATAAACCTGTAAGTATCTCCCCCGCTATCTGTATAAACATGGAAATATCTCCACCGCAATCTGTATAAACATGTAAATATCTACACCGGTATCTCTATAAACATGGAAATATCTACACCGCCATCCCTAAAAACATGGAAATATCTACAGTGTCATCTGTATAAACTTGGAAATATCTACAACTCCATGAGCATCAACATGGAAATATATACACAGCCATCTCTATAAACATGGAAACATCTACACCGCTATCTCTATAAACATGGAAATATCTACACCGGTATCTGTATATACTTGGAAATATCTGCACCGCTATCTGTATAAACATGCAAATATCTACACCGATATCGGTGTAATCATGGAAATATCTACATCGCTATCTGTATAAATATGGAACCATCCCCACCGCTATCTGTATAAACATGGAAACATCTACACCGCCATCTGTAAAAAAGTGGAAATCTCTACACCGCTATCTGAATAAACATGGAAATAACTACACCGCTATCTGTATAAACATGGATATATCTACACAGCTATCTGTATAAACCTGGAATTGTCTACACCGCTATCTCTATAAACATAGAAATATCTACACCGCCATCTGTAAACACATGGTAATATCTACACAGCCATCTGTATAAAGATGGAAATATCTACACCGCTATCTCTAAAAACGTGGAAATAACTACATCGCTATCTGTAGAAACATGCAAATACCTACACCGCTATCTCTATAAACATGGAAATAACTACACCGCCATCTCTATAAACATGAAAATATCCACACAGCCATCTCCATAAACATGGATCTATCTACACCGCAATCTGTATAAACATGGAAATATCTACACTCCCATCTGTATAAACATGGAAATATCTACACCGCCATCTGTATAAACATGGAAATATCTACACTGCAAGCTGTATAAACATGGCAATATCTACACCAATATCTGCATAAACATGGAAATATCAACACCGCAATCTGTATAAACATGGAAATATCTACACCGCTATCTGTATAAACACGGAAATATCTACATTGCGATCTGTACAAACATGGAAATACCTAAACCACTATCTGTATAAACATGGAAATATCTAAACCGCTATCAGTATAAACATGGAAATATCTACAACAATGTCTGTATAAACATGGAAATATCTACACCGCTATCTGTATAAACATGGAAATACCTACACCGCTATCTGTATAAACATTTAAATATCTACACCGCTCTTTCTATACACATGGAAATATCTACACCGCTATCTCTATAAACATGGAAATATCTTCACCGCTTTCTGTATAAACATGGAAATAACTACACCGCTATCACTATAAAGATCGAAATATCTACACCGCCACCTGTAAAAACGTGGAAATATCTTCACAGTTATCTGTATAAACATGGAAATATCTACATTGCCAACTGTATACAGATGGGAATATCTACAAAGCCATCTGTATAAACATGGAAATGTCTACACCGCTATCTCTATAAACATGGTAATACCTAAACCGCTATCTGTATAAACATGGAAATATCTACACAACTAACTCTACAAACATGGAAATATCTACACCGCCATCTCTATAAACATCAAAATGTCTACACTGCCATCTCCATAAACATGGAAATATCATCACCGCCATCTGTATAAACATGGCAGTATCTACAACGCCATGTGTATAAACATGGAAGTATCTTCACCACAATCTGTATAAACATGGAAATACCAACACCACGATCTGTATAAACATGGAAATATCTACACTGCCAACTGTATAAACATGGAAATATCTATACCGCAGTCTCTATAAATATGGAAATATCTCCACCGCTATCTGTATAAACATGAAAATATCTACATCGCTATCTGTATAATCATGGAAATATTTACACCACTATCTCTATAAACATAGAAATAACGACACCGCCATCCCTATAAACATGGAACTATCTACACCGCCATCTGCATATACATGGAAATATCTGCACACACATCTGTATAAACATGGAAACATCTACACTGCCATCTGTATAAACTTGGAAATATCTACACTGACATCTGTAGAAAGATGGAAATGTCTACAAAGCGATCTGTATAAACATGGGAATTTCTACACCGCTACCTGTATAAAAATGGAAATATCTACACCGCTATCTGTATAAACATGGAATATCTACACCGCTGTCTGTATAAACATGGAAATATCTACACTGCCATCTGCATACACATGGAAATATCTACACAGCCATCCGTATAAACATGGAAGTATCTACACGGCTATCTCTATAAACATGGAAATACTTACACCGCTATCTGTATAAACATGGAAACATCTACAATGCTATCTGTATAAACACGGAAGTATCTACACCACTTTCTGTATAAAGTTGGAAATATCAACACTGCCATCTGTATAAACATGGAAATATCTCCACTGCAATCTGTATAAATATTTAAATATCTCCACCGCTATCTGTGTAAACATGAAAATAACTACACCGCTATCTGTATAAACATGGAAATAGCTACACCGCTATCTCTATAAACATGGAAATATCTACATCGTCATCTGTAAAAATATGGAAAAATCTACAGAGTCATCTTTATAAACTTGGAAATATCTTCACATCCATCTCTATAAACATGGAAATATCTACACCGCTTTCTCTATAAACATGGAAATACCTACACTGCTATCTGTATAAACATGGAAATATCTACACCGATATCTGTATAAATAAGGCAATATCTACACCGCAATCTCCACAAACATGGAAATGCCTACACCGCTATCTGTATAAACTTGGAAATACCTACACTATCATTTCTATAAACATGGAAATATCTTCACCACCATCTGCATAAACATGGAAATATCTATACTGCCATCTCTATAAACATGGAAATATCTACAGATCCATCTCTTCAAACATGGAAATAGCTACACCGCTATCTGTATAAACGTGGAAATACCAACACCGCTATCTGTATAAACATGGAAATATGTACACCGCCATCTGTAAAAACATGGAAATATCTCCACAATCATCTTTAAAAACATGGAAATATCTACACCTACATCTGTATAAACATGGAAATATCTACACTGCCATCTGTATGCACATGGAAATATCTCTGCAGCCATCTGTATAAACATGGAAATATCTACACCGGTATATGTACAAACATGGAAATATCTCCACCGCTATCTATATAAACTTGGAAATATCTACACCGGTATCTATATAAACATGGAAATATCTACAACGCCATCCCTAAAAACATGGAAATATCTACAGTGTCATCTGTATAAACTTGGAAATATCTACAACTCCATGAGCATCAACATGGAAATATATACACAGCCATCTCTATAAACATGGAAACATCTACACCGCTATCTCTATAAACATGGAAATATCTACACCGGTATCTGTATATACTTGGAAATATCTGCACCGCTATCTGTATAAACATGCAAATATCTACACCGATATCGGTATAATCATGGAAATATCTACATCGCTATCTGTATAAATATGGAACCATCCCCACCGCTATCTGTATAAACATGGAAACATCTACACCGCTATGTGTATAAACATGGATATATCTACACCGCTATCTCTATAAACATGGAAATATCTACAGCGCTATCTCTATAATCATGGAAATATCTACACCGCCATCTGTAAAAACGTGGAAATCTCTACACCGCTATCTGAATAAACATGGAAATAACTACACCGCTATCTGTATAAACATGGATATATCTACACAGCTATCTGTATAAACCTGGAATTGTCTACACCGCTATCTCTATAAACATAGAAATATCTACACCGCCATCTGTAAACACATGGTAATATCTATACAGCCATCTGTATAAAGATGGAAATATCTACACCGCTATCTCTAAAAACGTGGAAATAACTACATCGCTATCTGTAGAAACATGCAAATACCTACACCGCTATCTCTATAAACATGGAAATAACTACTCCGCCATCTCTATAAACATGAAAATATCCACACAGCCATCTCCATAAACATGGATCTATCTACACCGCAATCTGTATAAACATGGAAATATCTACACTCCCATCTGTATAAACATGGAAATATCTACACCGCCATCTGTATAAACATGGAAATATCTACACTGCAAGCTGTATAAACATGGCAATATCTACACCAATATCTGCATAAACATGGAAATATCAACACCGCAATCTGTATAAACATGGAAATATCTACACCGCCATCTGTATAAACACGGAAATATCTACATTGCGATCTGTACAAACATGGAAATACCTAAACCACTATCTGTATAAACATGGAAATATCTAAACCGCTATCAGTATAAACATGGAAATATCTACAACAATGTCTGTATAAACATGGAAATATCTACACCGCTATCTGTATAAACATGGAAATACCTACACCGCTATCTGTATAAACATTTAAATATCTACACCGCTCTTTCTATACACATGGAAATATCTACACCGCTATCTCTATAAACATGGAAATATCTTCACCGCTTTCTGTATAAACATGGAAATAACTACACCGCTATCACTATAAAGATCGAAATATCTACACCGCCACCTGTAAAAACGTGGAAATATCTTCACAGTTATCTGTATAAACATGGAAATATCTACATTGCCAACTGTATACAGATGGTAATATCTACAAAGCCATCTGTATAAACATGGAAATGTCTACACCGCTATCTCTATAAACATGGAAATACCTAAACCGCTATCTCTATAAACATGGAAATATCTACACAACTAACTCTACAAACATGGAAATATCTACACCGCCATCTCTATAAACATCAAAATATCTACACTGCCATCTCCATAAACATGGAAATATCATCACCGCCATCTGTATAAACATGGCAGTATCTACAACGCCATGTGTATAAACATGGAAGTATCTTCACCACAATCTGTATAAACATGGAAATACCAACACCACGATCTGTATAAACATGGAAATATCTACACTGCCAACTGTATAAACATGGAAATATCTATACCGCAGTCTCTATAAATATGGAAATATCTCCACCGCTATCTGTATAAACATGAAAATATCTACATCGCTATCTGCATAATCATGGAAATATTTACACCACTATCTCTATAAACATAGAAATAACGACACCGCCATCCCTATAAACATGGAAATATCTACACCGCCATCTGCATATACATGGAAATATCTGCACACACATCTGTATAAACATGGAACCATCTACACTGCCATCTGTATAAACTTGGAAATATCTACACTGACATCTGTAGAAAGATGGAAATGTCTACAAAGCGATCTGTATAAACATGGGAATTTCTTCACCGCTACCTGTATAAACATGGAAATATCTACACCACTATCTGTATCAACATGGAAATATCTACACCGCAATCTGTATAAACATGGAAATATCTACAATGCTATCTCTGTAAACATGGAAATATCTACACAGCTATCTGTGTAAACTTGGAAATATCTACACCGCATTCTGTGTAAATTTGGCAATACCTACACCGCAATCTTTGCAAAGATGGAAATATCTACACAGCTATCTCTGTAACAATGGAAATATCTACACAGCTATCTGTGTAAACTTGGAAATATCTACACAGCTATCTGTGTAAACTTGGAAATATCTACACAGCTATCTGTGTAAAAATGGAAATAACTACAGAGCAATCTGTGCAAACATGGAAATATCTACACTGCTATCTCTGTAAACATGGAAATATCTACACCGCTATCTGTATAAACATGGAAATATCTATACCGCAGTCTCTATAAACATGGAAATATCTACCACGGTAAGTGTGTAAACATGGAAATATCTACACAGCTATCTGTGTAAACTTGGAAATATCTACACAGCTATCTGCGTAAACATGGAAATATCTACACGGCAATCTGTGCAAAGATGGAAATAAATACACCGCTATCTCTGTAAACATGGAAATATCTACACCGCTACTTGTATAAACATGGAAATATCTACACCGCTGTCTGTATAAAGAAGGAAATATCTACACTGCCATCTGTAGAAACATGGAAATATCTACACCGCAATCTGTATAAACATGGAAATACCTACACCGCTATCTGTATAAATATGGAGGAAATATCTACACCGCTATCTCTATAAACATGGAAATATCTACACTGCAATCTCTATATACATGGAAATTTCAACACCGCCATCTCTATAAACATGAAAATATCTACACCGTCATCTTCAGAAACATGGATGTATCTACACCGCCATCTGTATAAACTTGGAAATATCTACACCACTATCTGTATAAACAAGGAAATATCTTCACTTCTATCTGTATAAACATGGAAATATCTACACCGCCATCTGTATAAAGAAGATGGAAATATCTACACCGCAATCTGTATAAATATGGAAATACCTACACCGCTACCTCTATAGACTTGGAAATATCTACACTGCTATCTGTATAAACATGGAAATATCTACACTGCCATCTGTATAAAGATGGAAATATCTACACCGCTATCTGTATAAACAGGGAAATATCTACACCACAATCAGTATAAACATTGAAATATCTACACCGCTATCTCTATAAATATGAAAATACTTACACCACCATCTCTATAAACATGGAAGTATTTACACTGCTATCTCTATAAACATAGAAATGACTACACCGCCATCTCTAAAAACATGGAAATATCTACACCGCCATCTGCATAAACATGGAAATATATACACAGACATCTGTATAAACTTGGAAATATCTACACTGACATGTGTAGAAAGATGGAAATATCTACAAAGCGATCTGTATAAACATGTGAATTTAAACACCGCTACCTGTATAAACATGGAAATATCTACACCGCTATCTGTATCAACATGGAAAAACTACACCGCTATCTGTATAAACATGGAAATATCTACACAGCAATTTGTGCAAAGATGGAAATATCTACACCGCAGTATCTATAAACATGGAAATATCTACAACACTATCTGTATAAACATGGAAATAAATACACCACTAACTGTATAAACATGGAAATTTTTACACCGCTATCTGTATAAACATGGAAATATTTCCACCGCTGTCTTTATAAACACGGAAATACCTACACCGGTGTCTTTAAAAACATGGAAATACCTACACCGCTATCTCTGTAAACAATGAAATATCTACAACGCTATCTGGGTAAACATGCAAATATCTATACAGCTATCTTTGTAAACTTGGAAATATCTACACCGCAATCTGTGTAAGCATGGAAATATCTACAACGCTATCTGTGTAAACATGGAAATATTTACAACGCTATCTGTGTAAACAGGGAAATATCTACACAGCTATCTGTAAAACGTGGAAATATCTACACCATTATCTGTATAACCCTGAAAATATCTACACCGCTATCTGTATCAACATGTAAATAACTACACCGCTATCTGTATAAACATGGAAATATCTGCAATGATATCTCTGTAAACATGGAAATATCGACACAGTTATCTGTGTAAACTTGGAAATATCTACACCGCTATCTGTGTAAAGTTTGCAATGTCTACACCGCAATATGTGAAAGATGGAAATATCTTTACCGCTATATCTGTAAACATGGAAATATCTACACCGCTATATGTGTAAACATGGAAATATCTACACCGCCATCTGTATACACATGGAAATATCTACACAGCCATCTGTACAAACATGGAAATATCTACACCGCTATCTCTATAAACATGGAAATATCTACACCGCTATCTGTATAAACAGGGAAATATCTAAATTGCAATGTGTATAAACAGGGAAATATCTCCACCGCTATCTGTGTAAACATGGAAATATCTACACCGCCATCTGTATAAACATGGAAATATCTACACCGTTATCTCTATAAACATGGAAATATCTACACCGCCATCTGTATAAACATGGAAATATCTACACTGCTATCTCTATAAACATGGAAATTTCTACAATGCCATCTGTAAAAACATGGAAATACCTATACAGTCATCTGTATAAACATGGAAATATCTACACCACCATCTGTATAAACATGAAAATATCTACTATGCCATCTATATACACTTGGAAAAACTACACGGCAATCTGTGTATAGATGGAAACATCAACACCGCCATCTGTACAAACAGGGAAATATCTACACCGCTACCTCCATAAACATGGAAATATCTACACTGCGGTCTGTATAAACATGGAAATATCTACACCGGTATCTGAATAAACATAGAAATACCAACAACACGATCTGTATAAACATGGAAATATTTACACCGCTATCTCTACAAACATGGAAATATCTGCACCGCTATCTCAATAAACATGGAAATATCTACACCGCCATCTGTATAAACATGGAAATACCTACAAAGTCATCTGTATAAACATGGAAATATCTACACAGCCATCTGTATAAACATGGAAATTTCTACACAGCCATCTGTATATACATGGAAATATCTACACCGCTATCTGTATAAACATGGAAATAACTACACCGCTATTTGTATAAACAAGGAAATATCTACACCGTGATCTGTATAAACATGGAAATATCTACACCGCCATCTCTATAAACATGGAAATATCTACACTCCTATCTGAATAAACATGGAAATATCTCCACTGCTATCTCTATAAACATCGAAATATCTACACCACCATCTGTAGAAACATGGAAATACTTACAAAGTTCTCTGTATAAACATGGAAATAACTACACGGCTATTTGTATAAACATGGAAATATCTCCACTGCTATCTCTATAAACATCGAAGTATCTACACTGCCATCTGTATAAACATGGAAATACTTACAAAGTTATCTGTATAAACATGGAAATATCTACACCACCATCTATATTAACATGGAAATATCTACACAGCCATGTGTACATACATGGGAATATCTACACCGCTCTCTATAAAAACATTGAAATAACTACACCGCTATCTCTATATACATGGAAATATCTACACCGCCATCTTCATATCCATAGAAATATCTGCGCCGCCATCTGTATAAACATGTAAATATCTACATAGTCATCTGTGTATAGATGGAAATATCAACACCGCCATCTCTACAAACATGGAAATATCTACACCGCGGTCTGTATAAACATGGAAATATCTTCACCACTATCTGTATAAACATGGAAATATCTACACCGCTATCTCTATAAACATGGAAATATGTACACCGTGATCTGAATAAACATGGAAATATTTACACCGCTATCTGTATAAACATGGAAATTTCTACACCGTTATCTGCATAAATATGGAAATATCTACACCGCTATCTCTATAAACATGGAAATATCTTCACCGCCATCTCTATAAACATGGAAATACCTATACAGTCATCTGTGTAAACATGGAAATATCTACACCACCATCTGTATAAACATGGAAATATCTACAATGCCATCTATATACACATGGAAATACCTACACGGCAATCTGTGTATAGATGGAAACATTAACACCGCCATCTGTACAAACATGGAAATATCTACACTGCTATCTCTATAAACATGGAAATATCTACACTGCGGTCTGTATGAACATGGAAATATCTTCAACGGTATCTGTATAAACATGGAAATATCTACACCACGATCTGTATAAACATGGAAATATATACACCGCGATCTGTATAAACATGAAAATATCTGCACCGCTATCTCTATAAACATGGAAATATCTACAAAGCCATCTGTATAAACATGGAAATACCTACACAGTCATGTGTAGGAACATGGAAACATCTACACTGCCATCTGTATAAACGTAGAAATATCTACAGAGTCCTCTGTATAAATATGGAAATATCTGCATAGGCATCTGTGTAAACATGGAAATATCTGCACCGCTATCTGTATAAACATGGAAATACCTACACCACTGTCTCTATAAACATGGAAATATGTACACCGCTATGTGTATAAACATGGAAATATCTCCAATGCTGTCTGTATAAACATGGAAATATCTCCACCGTTATCTGTTTAAACATGGATATATCTAAAGGGCCATCTCTATAAATATTGAAATATCTACACAGCCATCTCTAAAAACATGGAAATATCTACACAGTCATCTGAATAAACATGGAAATATGTACACCACCATCTTTATAAACATGGAAATGTCTACAATACCATCTGTATACACATGGAAATATCTACACATACATCTGTATAAATATGGAAATATCTACACGACCATCTGTATAAACATGGGAATATCTACACTGCCATCTGTAGAAAGATGGAAATATGTACACCGCTATCTCTGAAAATATGGAAATATCTACACCACCATCTCTATAAACATGAAAATATCTACACTGCCATCTCCATAAAGATGGAAGTATCAACCCCGTCATGTGTATAAACACGAAAATATCTACACCACCATCTGTGTGAACATGGAAATAACTACACCGCTATCTGTATAAACATGGAAATATCTATACCGCCATCTGCATGTCCATGGAAATATCTACCCCGCCATCTGTATAAACATGGAAATATCTACACGGCCATCTGTGTATAGATGGAAATATCAACACCGCCATCTGTGCAAACATGGAAATATCTACATCGCTATCTCTATAAACATGGAAATATCTGCACTGCCATCTGTAAAAACATGGAAATACGTATACAGTCATCTGTATAAACATGGAAATATCTACAATGCCATCTGTATACATATGGAAATATCTACACAGCCATCTGTATAAACATGTAAATATCTACACTGCTATCTCTATAAACCTGTAAATATCTACACCGCCATCTCTATAAACATGAAAATATCTACACTGCCATCTCCATAAACATGGAACTAACTACTCCGCCATCTGTATAAACATGGAAACATCTACACCGCCATCTGTGTGAATAAGGAAATATCTACAATGCCATCTGTATAAAGATATAAGTATCTGCACCGCGAGCTGTATAAACATGGAAAATCTACATAGCTATCTGTATAAACGTGGAAATACCAACATCGCTATCGGCATAAACATGGAAATATCTACAACGCCATCTATATAAACATGGAAATATCTACACCGCTATGTCTATAAACATGGAAATACCTACACCGCTATCTGTATAAACATGGAAATATCTACACCGCCATCTGTATAAACATGGAAATACCTACACCGCGATCTGTATAAACATGGAAATATCTACACCGCGATCTATATAAACATGGAAATATCTTCACCACTATCTGTATAAACATGGAAATATCTACACCGCTACCTGTATAAACATGGTAATATCTACACCACCATCTATATACATGGAAATATCTACATCCCCATCTTTATAAACATGGAAATATCAACAATGCCATCTGTAGAAAGATGGAAATATCTACACCGCAATCTGTGTAAACATGGAAATATCTGCACCGCTATCTGTAAAAACATGGAAATATCTACACCGCTATCTGTGTAAACATGGAAATATCTACACCACGATCTGAATAAACATGGAAATATCTACACCGCGATCTGTATAAACATGGAAATATCTACGCAGATATCTGTATAAACATGGAAATATCTACACAGCTCTCTGTATAAACATGGAAATATCTACACCGCCATCTGTATAAACATGGAAATACCTACAACCTCATCTGTATAAACATGGAAATATCTACACAGCCATCTGTATAAACACGGAAATATCTACACAGCCATCTCTAAATACATGGAAATATCTACACCGCTATCTGTATAAACATGGAAATAACTACACCGCTATTTGTATAAACAAGGAAATATCTACACCGTGATCTGTATAAACATGGAAATATCTACACCGCCATCACTATGAACATGGAAATATCTACACTCCTATCTGAATAAACATGGAAATATCTCCACTGCTATCTCTATAAACATCGAAATATCTACACCGCCATCTGTAGAAACATGGAAATACTTACAAAGTTCTCTGTATAAACATGGAAATAACTACACGGCTATTTGTATAAACGTGGAAATATCTCCACTGCTATCTCTATAAACATCGAAGTATCTACACTGCCATCTGTATAAACATGGAAATACTTACAAAGTTATCTGTATAAACATGGAAATATCTACACCACCATCTGTATTAACATGGAAATATCTACACAGCCATGTGTACATACATGGGAATATCTACACCATTCTCTATAAAAACATTGAAATAACTACACCGCTATCTCTATATACATGGAAATATCTACACCGCCATCTACATATCCATAGAAATATCTGCGCCGCCATCTGTATAAACATGGAAATATCTACACAGTCATCTGTGTATAGATGGAAATATCAACACCGCCATCTCTACAAACTTGGAAATATCCACACCGCGGTCTGTATAAAAATGGAAATATCTTCACCGCTATCTGTATAAACATGGAAATATCTACACCGCTATCTCTATAAACATGGAAATATCTACACCGTGATCTATATAAACATGGAAATATTTACACCGCTATCTGTATAAACATGGAAATTTCTACACCGTTATCTGCATAAATATGGAAATATCTACACCGCTATCTCTATAAACATGGAAATATCTACACCGCCATCTGTATAAACATGGAAATACCTATATAGTCATCTGTGTAAACATGGAAATATCTACACCACCGTCTGTATAAACATGGAAATATCTACAATGCCATCTCTATAAACATGGAAATATATACACTCTTATCTGAATAAACATGGAAATATCTCCACTGCTATCTCCATAAACCTGGAAATATCTACACAGCCATCTGTATAAGCATGGAAATATCTACATTGACATGTGTATATACATGGAAATATCTACACCGCTATCCATATAAACATGGAAATGACTACACCGCTATCTGTATAAACATGGAAATATCTACACCGCCATCTACATATCCATGGAAATATGTGCGCCGCCATCTCTATAAACATGGAAATATCTACACGGTCATCTGTGTATAGATGGAAATATCAACACCGCCATCTGTACAAACATGGAAATATCTGCACCGCTATCTGTATAAACATGGGAATATCTACACCTCGGTCTGTATAAACATGGAAATATCTACACCGCTATCTGTATAAACATGGAAATATCTACACCGCTATCTCTATACACATGGAAATATCTGCACCGCTATCTCTATAAACATGGAAATATCTACAAGGACATCTGTATAAACATGGAAATAACTACACAGTCATGTGTAGGAACATTTAAATATCTACACAGCCATCTGTATAAACATAGAAATACCTACACAGCCCTCTGTATAAATATAGAAATATCTGCATAGGCATCTGTGTAAACATGGAAATACCTACACCGCTGTCTCTATAAACATGGAAATATGTACACCGCTATGTGTATAAACATGGAAATATCTCCACTGCTCTCTGTATACACAAGGAAATATCTCCACCGTTATCTGTATAAACATGGAAATATCTACACTGCTATCTCTATAAACATGGAAATATCTACACCGCCATCTCTATAAACATGAAAATATCTACACTGCCATCTCCATAAACATTGAACTAACTACTCTGCCATCTGTATAAACATGGAAACATCTACACCGCCATTTGTGAGAATAAGGAAATATCTACAATGCCATCTGTATAAAGATATACATATCTGCACCGCGAGCTGTAGAAACATGGAAATATCTGCACCGCCATCTGTATAAACATGGAAATATCTACACAGACATGTGTATATACATGGAAATAACTACACCGCTATCTATATAAACATGGAAATAACTACACCGCTATCTGTATAAACATGGAAATATCTACATCATGATCTGTGTAAACATGGAAATATCTACACCGCGGTCTGTATAAACATGGAAATATCTACACTGCCATCTGTAAAAACATGGAAATATCTACACAGTCATCTGAATAAACATGGAAATATCTTCACCACCATCTGTATAAACATGGAAATACCTACAATACCATCTGTCTACACATGGAAATATCTACACAGCCATCTGTATAAACATGGAAATACCTACAATACCAACTGTATACACATGGAAATATCTACACAGACATCTCTTTAAATATGTAAAGATCTACACCGCCATCTGTATAAACGTGGAAATAACTACACTGCCATCTGTAGAAAGATGGAAATATCTTCACCGCTATCTCTATAAATATGGAAATATCTACACCGCCATCTCTATAAACATGAAAATATCTACACTGCCATCTCCATAAAGATGGAAGTATCTACTGTGCCATGTGTATAAACACGGAAATATCTACACCACTATCTGTGTAAACATGGAAATATCTACACCGCTATCTGTTTAGACATGGAAATATCTACACCGCCATCTGCATGTCCATGGAAATATCTACGCCACCATCTGTATAAACATGGAAATATCTACCCGGCCATCTGTGTATAGATGGAAATATCAACACCGCCATCTGTAGAAACATGGAAATATCTACACCGCTATCTCTATAAACATGGAAATAACTGCACTGCCATCTGTAAAAACATGGAAATACGTATACAGTCATCTGTATAAACATGGAAATATCTACAATGCCTTCTGTATACACATGGAAATATCTACACAGCCATTTGAATAAACATGTAAATATCTACACTGTTATCTCTATAAACATGGAAATATCTACACCGCTATCTGTATAAACATGGAAATATCTACACCGCGATCTGTATAAACACGGAAATATCTACACTGCGATCTGTATAAACATGGAAATAACTTCACCACAATCTGTATAAACTTGGAAATATCTACACTGCTACCTGTATAAACATGGTAATATCTACACCACCATCTATATAAACATGGAAATATCTACACCGCCATCTGTATAAACATGGAAATATCTACAATGCCATCTGTAGAAAGATGGAAATATCTACACCGCAATCTGTGTAAACATGGAATTATGTACACCGCTATCTGTAAACATATGGAAATATCTATACCGCTACCTGTATAAACATGGAAATATCTACACCGCGATCAGTATAAACATGGAAATATCTACACCGCGATGTGTATAAACATGGAAATATCTACACCGCTATCTATATAAACATGGAAATATCTACACAGCTATCCCTATAAACATGGAAATATCTACACCGCCATCTGTATAAACATGGAAATACCTATACAGTCATCTGTGTAAACATGGAAATATCTACAGCACCATCTGTATAAACACGGAAATATCTTCAATGCCATCTGAATACACGTGGAAATACGTACACGGCAATCTGTGTATAGATGGAAACATCAACACCGCCATGTGTACAAACATGGAAATATCCGCACTGCTATCTCTATAAACATGGAAATATCTACACTGCGGTCTGTATAAACATGGAAATTTCTACACCGGTATCTGTATAAACATGGAAATATCTACACCATGATCTGTGTAAACATTGAAATATATACACCGCTATCTGTATAAACATGGAAATATCTGCACCGCTTTCTCTATAAACATGGAAATATCTACAAAGACATCTGTATAAACATGGAAATACCTACACAGTCGTGTGTAGGAATATTTAAATATCTACACTGCCATCTGTATAAACATAGAAATATCTACAAAGCCCTCTGTATATATATGGAAATATCTGCATAGGCATCTGTGTAAACATGGAAATATCTGCACCGCTATCTGTATAAACATGGAAATACCTACACCGCTGTCTCTATAATCATGGAAATATGTACACCGCAATGTGTATAAACATGGAAATATCTCCACTGCTCTCTGTATAAACATGGAAATATCTCCACCGTAATCTGTATAAACATGGAAATATCTACAGCGCCATCTCTATATACATTGAAATATCTACACTGCCATCTGTAAAAACACGGAAATATCTACGCAGTCATCTGAATAAACATGGAAATATCTTCACCACCATCTGTATAAACTTGGAAATACCTACAATACCATCTGTATACACATGGAAATATCTACACAGCCATCTGTATAAACATGGAAATATCTACAATGCCATCTCTATAAACATGGAAATATATACACCCTTATCTGAATAAACATGGAAATATCTCCACTGCTATCTCCATAAACCTGGAAATATTTACACAGCCATCTGTATAAACATGGAAATATCTACATTGACATGTGTATATACATGGAAATATCTACACCGCTATCCATATAAACATGGAAATAACTACACCGCTATCTGTATAAACATGGAAATATCTACACCGCCATCTACATATCCATGGAAATATCTGCGCCGCCATCTGTATAAACATGGAAATATCTACACGGTCATCTGTGTATAGATGGAAATATCAACACCGCCATCTGTACAAACATGGAAATATCTGCACCGCTATCTGTATAAACATGGGAATATCTACACCTCGGTCTGTATAAACATGGAAATATCTACACCGCTATCTGTACAAACATGGAAATATCTACACCGCTATCTCTATACACATGGAAATATCTGCACCGCTATCTCTATAAACATGGAAATATCTACAAGGACATCTGTATAAACATGGAAATAACTACACAGTCATGTGTAGGAACATTTAAATATCTACACTGCCATCTGTATAAACATAGAAATACCTACACAGCCCTCTGTATAAATATAGAAATATCTGCATAGGCATCTGTGTAAACATGGAAATACCTACACCGCTGTCTCTATAAACATGGAAATATGTACACCGCTATGTGTATAAACATGGAAATATCTCCACTGCTCTCTGTATACACATGGAAATATCTCCACCGTTATCTGTATAAACATGGAAATATCTACACTGCTATCTCTATAAACATGGAAATATCTACACCGCCATCTCTATAAACATGAAAATATCTACACTGCCATCTCCATAAACATTGAACTAACTACTCTGCCATCTGTATAAACATGGAAACATCTACACCGCCATTTGTGTGAATAAGGAAATATCTAAAATGCCATCTGTATAAAGATATACATATCTGCACCGCGAGCTGTAGAAACATGGAAATATCTGCACCGCCATCTGTATAAACATGGAAATATCTACACAGTCATGTGTATATACATGGAAATAACTACACCACTATCTATATAAACATGGAAATAACTACACCGCTATCTGTATAAACATGGAAATATCTACACCATGATCTGTGTAAACATGGAAATATCTACACCGCGGTCTGTATAAACATGGAAATATCTACACTGCCATCTGTAAAAACATGGAAATATCTACACAGTCATCTGAATAAACATGGAAATATCTTCACCACCATCTGTATAAACCTGGAAATACCTACAATACCATCTGTCTACACATGGAAATACCTACACAGCCATCTGTATAAACATGGAAATACCTACAATACCATCTGTATACACATGGAAATATCTACACAGACATCTCTTTAAATATGTAAAGATCTACACCGCCATCTGTATAAACGTGGAAATAACTACACTGCCATCTGTAGAAAGATGGAAATATCTTCACCGCTATCTCTATAAATATGGAAATATCTACACCGCCATCTCTATAAACATGAAAATATCTACACTGCCATCTCCATAAAGATGGAAGTATCTACTGTGCCATGTGTATAAACACGGAAATATCTACACCACTATCTGTGTAAACATGGAAATATCTACACCGCTATCTGTTTAGACATGGAAATATCTACACCGCCATCTGCATGTCCATGGAAATATCTACGCCACCATCTGTATAAACATGGAAATATCTACCCGGCCATCTGTGTATAGATGGAAATATCAACACCCCCATCTGTAGAAACATGGAAATATCTACACCGCTATCTCTATAAACATGGAAATAACTGCACTGCCATCTGTAAAAACATGGAAATACGTACACAGTCATCTGTATAAACATGGAAATATCTACAATGCCTTCTGTATACACATGGAAATATCTACACAGCCATTTGAATAAACATGTAAATATCTACACTGTTATCTCTGTAAACATGGAAATATCTACACCGCTATCTGTATAAACATGGAAATATCTACACCGCGATCTGTATAAACAAGGAAATATCTACACTGCGATCTGTATAAACATGGAAATATCTTCACCACAATCTGTATAAACATGGAAATATCTACAGTGCTACCTGTATAAACATGGTAATATCTACACCACCATCTATATAAACATGGAAATATCTACACCGCCATCTGTATAAACATGGAAATATCTACAATGCCATCTGTAGAAAGATGGAAATATCTACACCGCAATCTGTGTAAACATGGAATTAAGTACACCGCTATCTGTAAACATATGGAAATATCTATACCGCTACCTGTATAAAGATGGAAATATCTACACCGCGATCAGTATAAACATGGAAATATCTACACCGCGATGTGTATAAACATGGAAATATCTACACCGCTATCTATATAAACATGGAAATATCTACACAGCTATCCCTATAAACATGGAAATATCTACACCGCCATCTGTATAAACATGGAAATACTTATACAGTCATCTGTGTAAACATGGAAATATCTACAGCACCATCTGTATAAACATGGAAATATCTTCAATGCCATCTGAATACACGTGGAAATATGTACACGGCAATCTGTGTATAGATGGAAACATCAACACTGCCATGTGTACAAACATGGAAATATCCGCACTGCTATCTCTATAAACATGGAAATATCTACACTGCGGTCTGTATAAACATGGAAATTTCTACACCGGTATCTGTATAAACATGGAAATATCTACACCATGATCTGTGTAAACATGGAAATATATACACCGCTATCTGTATAAACATGGAAATATCTGCACCGCTTTCTCTATAAACATGGAAATATCTACACTGCCATCTGTAAAAACATGGAAATATCTACACAGTCATCTGAATAAACATGGAAATATCTTCACCACCATCTGTATAAACATGGAAATAACTACAATACCATCTGTATAAACATGGAAATATCTACACAGCCATCTGTATAAACATGGAAATACCTACAATACCATCTGTATACACATGGAAATATCTACACAGACATCTGTATAAATATGGAAATATGAACACCGCCATCTGTATAAACATGGAAATATCTACACTGCCATCTGTAGAAAGATGGAAATATCTACACCGCTATCTCTATAAATATGGAAATATCTACACCGCCATCTCTATAAACATGAAAATAACTACACTGCCATCTCCATAAATATGGAAGTATCTACTCTGCCATGTGTATAAACGCGGAAATATCTACACCACTATCTGTGTAAACATGGAAATATCTACACCGCTATCTGTTTAAACATGGAAATATCTACACCGCCATCTGCATGTCCATGGAAATATCTAAGCCGCCATCTGTATAAACATGGAAATATCTGCACGGCCATCTGTGTATAAATGGAAATATCAACACCGCCATCGGTAGAAACATGGAAATATCTATACCGCTATCTCTATAAACATGGAAATATCGACACTGCCATCTGTAAAAACATGGAAATACGTATACAGTCATCTGTATGAACATGGAAATATCTACAATGCCATCTGTATACACATGGAAATATCTACACAGCCATCTGTATAAACATGTAAATATCTACACGGCTACCTCTATAAACTTGGAAATATCTACACCGCGATCTGTATAAACACGGAAATATCTACACCGCGATCTGTATAAACATGGAAATATCTTCACCACAATCTGTATAAACAAGGAAATATCTACAGCGCTACCTGTATAAACATGGTAATATCCACACCACCATCTATATAAACATGGAAATATCTACACCGCCATCTGTATAAACATGGAAATATCTACAATGCCATCTGTAGAAAGATGGAAATATCTACACCGCAATCTGTGTAAACATGGAACTATCTACACCGCTATCTGTAAACACATGGAAATACCTACACCGCTATCTGTATAAACATGGAAATATCTACACCGCGATCTGTATAAACATGGAAATATCTACACCGCGATCTGTATAAACATGGAAATATCTACACTGCCATCTGTAGTAAGATGGAAATATCTACACCACTATCTGTGTAAACATGGAAATATCTACACCGCTATCTGTTTAGACATGGAAATATCTACACCGCCATCTGCATGTCCATGGAAATATCTACGCCACCATCTGTATAAACATGGAAATATCTACCCGGCCATCTGTGTATAGATGGAAATATCAACACCGCCATCTGTAGAAACATGGAAATATCTACACCCCTATCTCTATAAACATGGAAATAACTGCACTGCCATCTGTAAAAACATGGAAATACGTATACAGTCATCTGTATAAACATGGAAATATCTACAATGCCTTCTGTATACACATGGAAATATCTACACAGCCATTTGAATAAACATGTAAATATCTACACTGCTATCTCTATAAACATGGAAATATCTACACCGCTATCTGTATAAACATGGAAATATCTACACCGCGATCTGTATAAACACGGAAATATCTACACCGCCATCTGTATAAACATGGAAATACCTATACAGTCATCTGTGTAAACATGGAAATACCTACACAGTCGTGTGTAGGAATATTTAAATATCTACACTGCCATCTGTATAAACATAGAAATATCTACAAAGCCCTCTGTATAAATATGGAAATATCTGCAAAGTCATCTGCGTAAACATGGAAATATCTGCACCGCTATCTGTATAAACATGGAAATACCTACACCGCTGTCTCTATAAACATGGAAATATGTACACCACTATGTGTATAAACATGGAAATATCTCCACTGCTCTCTGTATAAACATGGAAATATCTCCACCGTTATCTGTATCAACATGGAAATATCTACAGCGCCATCGCTATAAACATTGAAATATCTACACTGCGATCTGTAAAAACATGGAAATATCTACACCACCAACAGTATAAGCATGGAAATATCTACACCACCATCTGTATAGACATGGAAATACCTACAATACCATCTGTATACACATGAAAATATCTAAACAGCCATCTGTATAAGCATGTAAATATCTACACTGCTATCTCTATAAACATGGAAATATCTACACCGCCATCTCTATAAACATGAAAATCTCTACACTGCCATCTCCATAAATATGGAACTAACTACTCCGCCATCTGTATAAACATGGAAACATCTACACCGCGATCTGTATAAACATGGAAATACCTTAACCACGATCTGTATATACATGGAAATTTCTACACCGCTATCTGTATAAACATGGTAATATCTACACCACCATCTATATAAACTTGGAAATATCTACACCGCCACCTATATAAACATGGAAATATCTACAATGCCATCAGTAGAAAGATGGAAATATCTAAACCGCAATCTGTGTAAACACGGAAATAGCTACACCGATATCTGTAAAAACATGGAAATATGTACACCCCTATCTGTATAAACATGGAAATATCTACACTGCGATCTGTATAAACATGGAAATATCTACACCCCTATCTGTAGAAACATGGAAATATCTACACCGCTATCTGTATAAACATGGAAATATCTACACAACTATCTCTATAAACATGGAAATATCTACACCGCCGTCTGTATAAACATGGAAATACCTACAAAGTCATCTGTATAAACATGGAAATATCTACACAGCCATCGGTATAAACATGGAAATATCTACAAAGCCATCTGTATAAACATGGAAATATCTACACCGCTATCTGTATAAACATGGAAATAACTACACCGCTATTTGTATAAACAAGCAAATATCTACACTGTGATCTGTATAAACATGGAAATATCTACACTGCCATCTCTATAAACATGGAAATATCTACACCCCTATCTGTATAAACATGGAAATATCCACACCGCTATCTCTATAAACATGGAAAAATCAACAACGCTATCTCTATGAACATGGAAATATCTACACCGCCATCTCTATAAACATGGAAATATCTACACCACGATCACTATAAACATGGAAACATCTACACCGCTATCTGTATAAACATGGAAATGTCTCCACTGCTATCTCTATAAACATAGAAATATCTACACCGCCATCTGTATAAACATGGAAATACTTACAAAGTTATCTGTATAATCATGGAAATATCTACACCGCCATCTGTATAAACATGGAAATATCTTCACAGCCATGTGTATATACATGGAAATATCTACACCGCTATCTATATAAACATGGAAATAACTACAACGCTATCTGTATAAACATGGAAATATCTACAACACCATCTACATATTCATGGAAATATCTGCGCCGCCATCTGTATAAACATGGAAATAACTACACGGTCATCTGTGTATAGATGGAAATATCAACACCGCCATCTGTACAAACATGGAAATATCTGCACCGCTATCTGTATAACCATGGAAATATCTACACCGCGGTTTGTATAAACATGAAAATATCTACACCGCTATCTGTATAAACATGGAAATATCTACACCGCTATCTCTATAAACATGGAAATATCTACACCGTGATCTGTATAAACATGGAAATATTTACACCGCTATCTGTATAAACATGGAAATTTCTACACCGTTATCTGTATAAATATGGAAATATCTACACCGCTATCTGTATAAACATGGAAATATCTACACCGCTACCTGTATAAACATGGAAATGTCTACACAGCTATCTCTATAAACATGGAAATATCTACACCGCCATCTGTATAAACATGGAAATATCTACACCGCGATCTGTATAAACATGGAAATAACTACACCGCTATTTGTATAAACAAGGAAATATCTACACCGGGATCTGTATACACATGGAAATATCTACACCGCGATCTGTATAAACATGGAAATATCTACACAGCTATCTCTATCAACATGGAAATATCTACACCGCCATCTGTATAAACATGGAAATACCTATACTGTCATCTGTGTAAACATGGATATATCTACACAACCATCTGTAAACATGGAAATATCTTCAATGCCATCTGAATACACATGGAAATACCTACACGGCAATCTGTGTATAGATGGAAACATCAACACCGCCATCTGTACAAACATGGAAATATCTACACTGCTATCTCTATAAACATGGAAATATCTACACTGCCGTCTGTATAAACATGGAAATTTCTACACCGGTATCTGTATAAACATGGAAATATCTACACCATGATCTGTGTAAACATGGAAATATATACACCGCAATCTGTATAAACAAGGAAATATCTACACCGCCATCTTTAGAAACATGGAAATATCTACACCGCCATTTGTATAAACATGGAAATACCTACACTGCTACCTGTATAAATATAGAAATGTCTACACTGCCATCTCTATAAACATGGAAATACCTACACCACTTGCACTATAAAGATGGAAATATCTACACCGCAATCTCTGTAAACATGGAAATATCTACACCGCCATCTATGTAAACATGAAAATATCTACACTGCCATACTCAGAAACATGGCTGTATCTACACCGCCATCTGTATAAACATGGAAATATCTACACCACTCTCTGTATAAAGATGGAAATATTTAAACCGCTATCTCTATAAACATGGAAATATCTACACCGCTATCTCTATAAACATGGAAATATCTACACCGCCATCTGTATTAACATGGAAATATCTAAACAGTCATCTGTATAAACCTGGAAATATCTACACTGTCATCTATATAAACATGGAAATATCTACAGAGAACTCTGTATAAACATGGAATTATCGGCACAGCCATCTGTATAACCATGGAAATATCTTCACCGCAACCTTTATTAACATGGAAATACCTACACAATCATCTGCATAAACATGGAGACATGTAAACAGCTATCTGTATAGTCATGGAAATATCTACACCGCTATCAGTATAAACACGGAAATATCTACAACGCTATCTGTGTAAACATGGAAATGTCTACACAGCTATCTGTGTAAACATGGAAATATCTACACCGCTATTTTTGCAAAGATGGAAATATCTGCAATGCAATCTTTGCAAACATAGAAATATTTACACCGCTATCTCTGTAAACAGGGAAATATCTGCACCGCTAACTGTATAAACATGGAAATATCTACACCGCTATCTCTATACACATGGAAATATCTACACCGCCATCTGTATAAACATGGATATATCTACACAGTCATCTGTATATACATGGAAATATCTACGCCACCATCTCTATAAACATGGAAATATCTACACTGCCATGTGCATACAGATGGAAATATCTACACAGCCATCAGTATAAACTTGGAAACATCTGCACCGCTATCTGAATACACATGGAAATAACTACACCGCTAACTCTATAAAAATTGAAAGATCTAAACTGCTATCTGTATAAACATGGAAATAACTACGGCGCTATCTGCATAAACATGGAAATACCTACACTGCCATCTGTATAAACATGGAAATACCTGCACCGTGAGCTGAATAAACATGGAAATACCTACACCGTCATGTGTAGGAACATTTAAATATCAACACTGCCATCTGTATAAACATAGCAATATCTACAGAGCCCTCTGTATAAATATGGATATATCTGCATAGGCATCTGTGTAAACATGGAAATATCTGCACCGCTATCTGTATAAACATGGAAATACCTACACCGCTGTCTCTAAAAACATGGAAATACGTACACCGCTATGTGTATAAACATGGAAATATCTCCACTGCACTCTGTATAAACATGGAAGTATCTCCACCATTATCTGTATAAACACGGAAATATCTACAGCGCCATATCTATAAAAATTGAAATATGTACACTGCCATCTGTAAAAACATGGAAATATCTACACAGTCATCTGAAAAAACATGGAAATACCTACACCACCATCTGTATAAACATGGAAATACCTACAATACCATCTGTATACACATGGAAATATCTACACAGACATCTGTATAAATATGGAAATACCTACAAGGCCATCAGTATAATCATGGAAATATCTACACTGCCATCTGTAGAAAGATGGAAATATCTACACCGCTATCTCTATAAATATGGAAATATCTACACCGCCAGCTCTATAAACATGAAAATATCAACACTGCCATCTCCATAAAGATGGAAGTATCTACACCGCCATGTGTATAAACACGGAAATATCTACAACACCATCTGTGTAAACATGGAAATATCTACACCGCTATCTGTATAAACATGGAAATATCTACACCGCCATCTGCATGTCCTTGGAAATATCTATGCCGCCATCTGTATAAACATGGAAATATCTACACGGCCATCTGTGTATAGATGGAAATATCAACACCGCCATCTGTACAAACATGGAAATATCTACACCGCTATCTCTATAAACATGGAAATATCTGCACTGCCATCTGTAAAAACATGGAAATACCTATACAGTCATCTGTATAAACATGGAAATATCTACAATGTCATCGGTATACACATGGAAATATCTACACAGTCATCTGTATAAACATGTAAATATCTACACTGCCGTCTCCATAAACATAGAACTAGCTACTCCGTCATCTGTATAAACATGGAAACATCTACACCGCCATCTGTGTGAATAAGGAAATATCTACAATGCCATCTGTAGAAAGATGGAAATACCTACACCGCAATCTGTGTAAACATGGAAATATCTACACCGCAATCTATATATACATGGAAATAACAACACCGCTATCTGTATAAACATGGAAATATCTACACCTCCATCTACATATCCATGGAAATATCTGCGCCACCATCTGTATAAACATGGAAATATCTACACGGTCATCTGTGTATAGATGGAAATATCAACACCGCCGTCTGTACAAACATGGAAATATCTGCACCGCTATCTGTATAAACATGGAAATATCCACACCGCTTTCTGTATAAACATGGAAATATCTACACCGCTGTCTCTATAAACATAGAAATATCTACACCGTGATCTGTATAAACATGGAAATATTTACACCGCTATCTGTATAAACATGGAAACTTCTACACCGTTATCTGTATAAACATGGAAATATTTACACCGCTATCTGTATAAACATGGAAACTTCTACACCGCTATCTGTATAAACTTGGAAATATCTACACCGCCATCTGTATAAACATGGAAATATCTACAATGCCATCTGTATACACATGGAAATACCTACACGGCAATCTGTGTATAGATGGAAACATCAACACCGCCATCTTTTCAAACATGGAAATATCTACACTGCTATCTCTATAAACATGGAAATATCTACACTGCGGTCTGTATAAACATGGAAATATCTACACCGGTATCTGTATAAACATGGAAATATTTACACCACGATGTGTATAAAAATGGAAATATATACACCGCTATCTGTATAAACATGGAAATTTCTGCACCGCTATCTCTATAAACATGGAAATATCTACAAAGCCATCTGTATAAACATGGAAATACCTACACAGTCATGTGTAGGAACATGGAAATATCTACACTGCCATCGGTATAAACATAGAAATATCTACACAGCTCTCTGTATAAATATGGAAATATATGCATAGGCATCTGTGTAAACATGGAAATATCTGCAGCGCTATCTGTATAAACATGGAAATATCTCCAATGCTCTCTGTATAAACATGGAAATATCTCCACCGTTATCTGTATAAACATGGAAATATCTACAGCGCCATCTCTATAAGCATAGAAATATCTACCCTGCCATCTGTAAAAACATGGAAATATCTACACAGTCATCTGAATAAACATGGAAATATCTACACCACCATCTCTATAAACATGGAAATTCCTACAATACCATCTGTATACACATGGAAATATCTACACAGACATCTGTATAAATATGGAAATATCTACACGGCCATCTGTATAAACATGGAAATATCTACACTGCCATCTGTAGAAAGATGGAAATATCTACACCGCTATCTCTATAAATATGGAAATATCTACACCACCATCTGTGTAAACATGGAAATATCTACACCGCTATCTGTATACACATGGAAATATCTACAATGCCATCTGTACACACATGGAAATATCTACATCGTGATCTGTATAAACATGGAAATATTTACACCGCTTTCTGTATAAACATGGAAATTTCTACACCGTTGTCAGTATAAATATGGAAATATCTACACCGCTATCTCTATAAACATGGAAATATCTACACTGCCATCTGTATAAACATGGAAATACCTATACAGTCATCTATGTAAACATGGAAATATCTACACCACCATCTGTATAAACATGGAAATATCTACAATGCCATCTGTATGCACATGCAAATACCTGCACGGAAATCAGTGTATAGATGGAAACGACAACAGCGCCATTTGTACAAACATGTAAATATCTACACTGCGGTCTGTATAAACATGGAAATATCTACACCGGTATCTGTTTAAACATGGAAATATCTACAGCGCCATCTCTATAAACATTGAAATATCTACACTGCCATCTGTAAAAACATGGAAATATCTACACAGTCATCTCAATAAACATGGAAATATGTACACCATCATCTGTATAAATATGGAAATACCTACAATACCATCTGTATACAAATGGAAATATCTACACAGACATCTATATAAATATGGAAATACCTACACGGCCATCTGTATAAACATGGAAATATCTACACTGCCATCTGTAGAAAGATGAAAATATGTACACCGCTATCTCTATAAATATGGAAATATCTACACCGCCATCTCTATAAACATGAAAATATCTACACTGCCATCTGTAGAAATATGGAAACTTCTACACCGTTATCTGTATAAATATGGAAATATCTACACCGCTATCTCTATAAACATGGAAATATCTACACCGTGATCTGTATAAACATGGAAATATCTTCAAAACGATCTGTATAAACATGGAAATATCTACACCGCTATCTGTATAAACATGGTAATATCTACACCACCATCTATATAAACATGGAAATATCTACACCGCCATCTGTATAAACATGGAAATAACAACACAGTCATCTGTATAAACATGGAAATATCTACAGTGCCATCTGTGAAAACATGGAAATACCTACACTGCCATCTGTATAAACATGGTAATATTTCCACCGCTATCTGTATAAACATGGAATTATCTCCACTGCTATCTGCATAAAGATGGAAATATCTACACCACGATCTGCATAAACATGGAAATATCTACACCGCTATCTCTATAATCATGGAAATATCTACACCGCCATCTGTATAAAGATGGAAACATCTACACCGCTATCTTTATAAACATAGAAATACCTACATCGCTATCTGTATAAAGATGGAAACATCTGCACCGCTATCTTTATAAACATAGAAATATCTACACGGCTATTTGTATAAACATGGAAATATCTGCAACACTATCTGTGTAAACATGGAAATATCTACACCACACTCTGTGCAAAGATGGAAAGATCTACACCGCTATCTCTATAAATATGGAAATACCTACACCGCCATCTGTATAAACATGGAAATATCTACACCGCTATCTGTATAAAGATGGAAACATCTACACCGCTATCTTTATAAACATAGAAATACCTACATCGCTATCCGTATAAAGATGGAAACATCTGCACCGCTATCTTTATAAACATAGAAATATCTAACCCGCTATTTGTATAAACATGGAAATATCTAAAACACTATCTGTGTAAACATAGAAATATCTACACCACACTCTGCGCAAAGATGGAAAGATCTACACCGCTATCTCTATAAACATGGAAATATCTACACTGCCATCTGTATAAACTTGGAAATATCTACTCAGACATCTCTATAAACATGGAAATATCTACACTACTATCTGTATAAACATGGAAATAACCACACGGCTATCTGTATAAACATGGAAATATCTACACCGCCAACTGTAAAAACATGAGAATACCTACACAGTCATCTGTATAAACCTGGAAATATCTACAACTCCATCTGTATAAACCTGGAAATATCTACACTGCCATCTCTATACACATGGAAATATCTACACTGACATCGGTATAAACATGGAAATATCTACACCGCTATCTCTATAAACATGGAAATAATTACACAGCTATCTGTATTAACATGGAAATATCTACAACACTATCTGTGTTAACACGGAAATAAATACACCTCTATCTGTGTAAACATGGAAATATGTACACAGCTATCAGTGTAAAGACGGAAATATCTACAGCGCAATCTGTGCAAATATGGAAATATCTACACAACTCTCTCTGTAAACATGGAAATATCTAAACCGCTGTCTGAATAAACATGGAAATATCTACACCGCTATCTGTATAAATATGGATATATCTACACCACGATCTCTATAAACATGGAAATATCTACACTGCTGTCTGTATAAATATGGAAATATCTACACCGCAATCTCTGTAAACATGGAAATGTCTACACCTCAATCTGTATAAACATGGAAATATCTACATGGCTATCTCTATAAACATGGAAATACCTACAACGCCATCTGTATGAACATGGAAATACCTACACCGCTATCTGTATAAACATGGAAATATCTACACCACGATCTGTATAAACATGGAAATATCTACACCGCTATCTGTATAAACATGGAAATACCTACAACACTATCTGTGTAAATATGGAAATATCTACACCGCTATCACTATAAACATCAAATGTCTACACCGCTATCTGTATAAACATGGAAATATCTACATGGCTATCTCTATAAACATGGAAATATCTTCACCGCTATCTGTGTAAACATGGAAATATGTACACCGCTATCTGTGTAAAGATGGAAATATTTACACCGCAATCTTGGCAAATATGGAAATATCTACACCGCTATCTCGGTAAACATGGAAATACCTACACCGCTATCTGTATAAACATGGAAATATCCACACTTCAATCTGTATAAACATGGAAATGTCTACACCACGATCTGTATAAACATGGAAATACCTCCACCGCTATCTGTACAGGCATGGAAACATCTACACCGCTATCTGTATAAACATGGAAATATCTAAACCGCTATCTGTATAAACCTGGAAATATCTACAAAGCTATTTGTGTAAACATGGAAATATCTAAACAGCTATCTGTGTAAACGTGGAAATACCTACACCGCTCTCTGTGGAAAGATGGAAATATCTAAACTGCAATCTGTGCAAAGATGGAAATATCTACAACGATATCTCTATAAAAATGGATTTACCTGCACCGCTATCTGTATAAACATGGAAATATCTACACCCCTGTCTGTATAAACATGGAAATATCTACAATGCTATCTGTGTAAACATGGAAATATCTAAAGAGCTATCTGTGTAAACATGGAAATATCTACACCGCTTTCTGTGGAAAGATGGAAATATCTACACTGAAATCTGTGCAAAATGGAAATATCTACAACGCTATCTCTATAAACATGGAATTATCTGCACCGCTATCTGTATAAACATGGAAATATCTACAACGCTTTCAGTATAAACATGGAAATATTTACAAGGCTATCTCTATAAATATGGAAATACCTACACCGCCATCTTTATAAACATGGAAGTACCTACACCGCTGTCTGTATAAACATGGAAATATCTACACCACGATCTGTATAAACATGGAAATATCTACACTGCCATCTGTATAAACATGGAAATATCTACACCGCTATCTGTATAAACATGGAAATACCTACAACACTATCTGTGTAAATATGGAAATATCTACACCGCTATCACTATAAACATCGAAATGGAACACCGCTATCTTTATAAACATGGAAATATCTACATGGCTATCTCTATATACATGGAAATACCTTCACCGCTATCTGTGTAAACATGGAAATATGTACACAGCTATCAGTGTAAAGACGGAAATATCTACAGCGCAATCTGTGCAAATATGGAAATATCTACACAACTCTCTCTGTAAACATGGAAATATCTAAACCGCTGTCTGAATAAACATGGAAATATCTACACCGCTATCTGTATAAATATGGATATATCTACACCACGATCTCTATAAACATGGAAATATCTACACTGCTGTCTGTATAAATATGGAAATATCTACACCGCAATCTCTGTAAACATGGAAATGTCTACACCTCAATCTGTATAAACATGGAAATATCTACATGGCTATCTCTATAAACATGGAAATACCTACAACGCCATCTGTATGAACATGGAAATACCTACACCGCTATCTGTATAAACATGGAAATATCTACACCACGATCTGTATAAACATGGAAATATCTACACCGCTATCTGTATAAACATGGAAATACCTACAACACTATCTGTGTAAATATGGAAATATCTACACCGCTATCACTATAAACATCAAATGTCTACACCGCTATCTGTATAAACATGGAAATATCTACATGGCTATCTCTATAAACATGGAAATATCTTCACCGCTATCTGTGTAAACATGGAAATATGTACACCGCTATCTGTGTAAAGATGGAAATATTTACACCGCAATCTTGGCAAATATGGAAATATCTACACCGCTATCTCGGTAAACATGGAAATACCTACACCGCTATCTGTATAAACATGGAAATATCCACACTTCAATCTGTATAAACATGGAAATGTCTACACCACGATCTGTATAAACATGGAAATACCTCCACCGCTATCTGTACAGGCATGGAAACATCTACACCGCTATCTGTATAAACATGGAAATATCTAAACCGCTATCTGTATAAACCTGGAAATATCTACAAAGCTATTTGTGTAAACATGGAAATATCTAAACAGCTATCTGTGTAAACGTGGAAATACCTACACCGCTCTCTGTGGAAAGATGGAAATATCTAAACTGCAATCTGTGCAAAGATGGAAATATCTACAACGCTATCTCTATAAAAATGGATTTACCTGCACCGCTATCTGTATAAACATGGAAATATCTACACCCCTGTCTGTATAAACATGGAAATATCTACAATGCTATCTGTGTAAACATGGAAATATCTAAAGAGCTATCTGTGTAAACATGGAAATATCTACACCGCTTTCTGTGGAAAGATGGAAATATCTACACTGAAATCTGTGCAAAATGGAAATATCTACAACGCTATCTCTATAAACATGGAATTATCTGCACCGCTATCTGTATAAACATGGAAATATCTACAACGCTTTCAGTATAAACATGGAAATATTTACAAGGCTATCTCTATAAATATGGAAATACCTACACCGCCATCTTTATAAACATGGAAGTACCTACACCGCTGTCTGTATAAACATGGAAATATCTACACCACGATCTGTATAAACATGGAAATATCTACACTGCCATCTGTATAAACATGGAAATATCTACACCGCTATCTGTATAAACATGGAAATACCTACAACACTATCTGTGTAAATATGGAAATATCTACACCGCTATCACTATAAACATCGAAATGGAACACCGCTATCTTTATAAACATGGAAATATCTACATGGCTATCTCTATATACATGGAAATACCTTCACCGCTATCTGTGTAAACATGGAAATATGTACACAGCTATCTGTGTAAAGATGGAAATATTTACACCGCAATCTTGGCAAATATGGAAATATCTTTTCCGCTATCTCGGTAAACATGGAAATACCTACACCGCTATCTGTATAAACATGGAAATATCCACACTTCCATCTGTATAAACATGGAAATGTCTACACCACGATCTGTATAAACATGGAAATACCTCCACCGCTATCTGTATAGGCATGGAAACATCTACACTGATATCTGTATAAACATGGAAATATCTACGCCGCTATCTGTATAAACCTGGAAATATCTACAAAGCTATTTGTGTAAACATGGAAATATCTAAACAGCTATCTGTATAAACATGGAAATATCTACACCGCTTTCTGTATAAACCTGGAAATATCTGCATCACTATCTGTATAAACATGGAAATGTCTATACCGCTATCTCTATAAACATGGAAATATCTACACCGCTATTTTTATAAACATGGAAATATCTACACCACAATCTGTATAAACATGGAAAATCTACAGCGCTATCTGTATAAACATGGAAATATCTACATGGCTATCTCTATAAACATGGATATATCTACACCACCATCTGTATAAACATGGAAATATATCCACCGCTATCTGTATAAACATGGAAATATCTACAAAACTATCTGTGTTAACATGGAAATATCTACACCGCTATCTGTGGAAACATGGAAATATGTACACCGCTATCTGTGTAAAGATGGAAATACCAACTCCGCTATCTGTGCAAATATGGAAATATCTACACCGCTATCTCTATAAACATGGAAATATCTACACCGTTATCTGTATAAATATGGAAATATCTACACCACGATCTCTATGAACATGGAAATAGCCAAACCGCTATCTGCGTAAACATGGAAATATCTACACCGCTTTCTGTAAAAACATGGAAATACCTACACCGCTATCTGTATAAACACGGAAATTACACCTCTACCAGTATAAAAATGGAAGTATCTACACAGCCATCTGAATAAACATGGAAATATTTTACACCGCTCTCTGTATAAACATGGAAATATCTACACCATTATCTGCACAAAGATGCAAATATCAACCCTGCCATCTGTATAAACATGGAAATATCTACACCGCCATCTGTAAAAACATGGAAATATCTACACTGTCATCTGTAAAAACATGGAAATATCAACACCGCCATCTGTACAAACATGGAAATATCTACACAGATATCTGAAAACATGGAACTATCTACACAGCTATCTGTATAAACATGGAAATACCAACACTGCTGTCTGTATAAAGATGGAAATATCTACAACGCTATCTGTATAAACATGGAAATATCTACACCACCATGTATATAAACATGAAAATATCAACACTGTCATCTGTATAAACATGGAAATATATACATAGCCATCTCTAAATACATGGAAATAAGTACACCGCTATCTGTATAAACATGGAAATATCTGCACCGCTATCTGTATAAACATGTAAAGATCTACACCGCTATCTGTATAAAAAAGGAAATATCTACACCGCTATCTGTATGAAGGTGGAAATATTTACACCGCGAGCTGTATAAACATGGAAATATCTACATCGCTATCTGTATAAACATGGAAATATCTACACCGCTATCTCTATAAACATGGAAATATATACAATGCCATCTCTATAAACATAGAAATATCTACACCGACATCTACATAAACAAGGATATATCAACACCGCCATCTGTACAAACATGGAAATATCTACACAGATATCTGAAAACATGGAACTATCTACACCGCTATCTGTATAAACATGGAAATACCTACCAAGGTAACTCTATAAATATGGGAATATCTACACTGCTATCTGTATAAACATGGAAATATCTACACCGTTATCTGTATAAACATGGAGATATCTACATGGCTATCTTTATAAAGATGGAAAAACCTACACCACCATCTGTATAAACCTGGAAATACGTACACAGTCATCTCTATAATCATGGAAATACCTACACCAGCATCTGTATAATAATGGAAATATCTACACTGCCATAGGTATAAACATGGAAATATCTACACTGCCATCTCTACAAACATGGAAATAACTACACCACTATCTGTATAAAAATGGAAATAGCCACACCGCTATCAGTATAAACATGGAAATGTCTACACCGCTGTCTGTATAATCATGGAAATATCTACACCGCTATATGTATAAATATGGAAATAACTACACCACTATCTCTATAACCATGGAAATATCTGCACCGCTATCTGTATAAACATAGAAAGAACTACACTGCTATCTCTATAAACATGGAAATATCTACTCCGCCATCTGTATAAACATGGAAATATCTCCACCGCTATGTGCATAAAAATGGAAATATCTACTCCGCTATCTGTATAAACATGATAATATCAACACCGCTATCTGTATAAACCTGGAAATATCTACACCGCTATCTCTATAAACATGGAAATATCTACACCGCCATCTGTATAAACCTGGAAATATCTACACAGTCATCGGTATAAACATGGAAATATCTACACCACCATCTCTATAAACATGGAAATACCTACACTGCCAACGGTATACAAATGGAAATACCTACACAGCCATCAGTATAAACATGGAAATATCTACACCGCTATCTCTATACACATGGAAATACCCACACCGCTACCTCTACAAACATGGAAATATCTACAGCGCAATCTCTATAAACAGGGAAATATCTACACCGCCATCTCTATAAACATGAAAATATCTACACCACCATCTCCACAAAGATGGAAATAACTACACCACCATTTGTGTAAACATGGAAATAACGATACCGATATCTGTATAAACATGGAAATATCTACACTGGCATCTGTATAACGATGGAAATATCAACAATGTGAGCTGAATAAACATGGAAATATCTACACCGCTATCTGTATAAACATGGAAATACCAACACCGGTATCTGTATAAACATGGAAATACCTACACCACTATCTCTATACACTTGGAAATATCTACACCGCTATCTGTATAAACATGGAAATATCTACACCGCCTTCTGTATAAACATGGAAATATCTCCACCACGATCTGTATGAACATGGAAATATCTACAATGCTATCTGTATAACCATGGAAATACATACACCATTATCTGTATAAACATGAAAATACCTAAACTGCTATCTGTATAAACATGGAAATACCTACACCACTACCTGTAAAAACTTGGAACTATCTACAGCATTATCTGTATAAACATGCAAACATATACAATGCTATCTGTGTAAACATGGAAATATCTACACCACCATGTATATAAACATGAAAATATCAACACTGTCATCTGTATAAACATGGAAATATATACACAGCCATCTCTAAATACATGGAAATAAGTACACCGCTATCTGTATAAACATGGAAATATCTACAACGCCATCTGTATAAACATGGAAATATCTACACAACCATGTACATAAACATGAAAATATCAACACTGTCATCTGTATAAACATGGAAATATATACACAGCCATCTCTAAATACATGGAAATAAGTACACCGCTATCTGTATAAACATGGAAATATCTGCACCGCTATCTGTATAAACATGTAAAGATCTACACCGCTATCTGTATAAAAAAGGAAATATCTACACAGCTATCTGTATGAAGGTGGAAATATTTACACCGCGAGCTGTATAAACATGGAAATATCTACATCGCTATCTGTATAAACATGGAAATATCTACACCGCTATCTCTATAAACATGGAAATATATACAATGCCATCTCTATAAACATAGAAATATCTACACCGACATCTACATAAACAAGGATATATCAACACCGCCATCTGTACAAACATGGAAATATCTACACAGATATCTGAAAACATGGAACTATCTACACCGCTATCTGTATAAACATGGAAATACCTACCCAGCTAACTCTATAAATATGGAAATATATACACTGCTATCTGTATAAACATGGAAATATCTACACCGTTATCTGTATAAACATGGAGATATCTACATGGCTATCTTTATAAAGATGGAAAAACCTACACCGCCATCTGTATAAACCTGGAAATACGTACACAGTCATCTCTATAATCATGGAAATACCTACACCAGCATCTGTATAATAATGGAAATATCTACACTGCCATAGGTATAAACATGGAAATATCTACACTGCCATCTCTACAAACATGGAAATAACTACACCACTATCTGTATAAAAATGGAAATAGCCACACCGCTATCTGCATAAACATGGAAATGTCTACACCGCTGTCTGTATAATCATGGAAATATCTACACCGCTATATGTATAAATATGGAAATAACTACACCACTATCTCTATAACCATAGAAATATCTGCACCGCTATCTGTATAAACATAGATAGAACTACACTGCTATCTCTATAAACATGGAAATATCTACTCCACCATCTGTATAAACATGGAAATATCTCCACCGCTATGTGCATAAAAATGGAAATATCTACTCCGCTATCTGTATAAACATGATAATATCAACACCGCTATCTGTATAAACCTGGAAATATCTACACCGCTATCTCTATAAACATGGAAATATCTACACCGCCATCTGTATAAACCTGGAAATATCTACACAGTCATCGGTATAAACATGGAAATATCTACACCACCATCTCTATAAACATGGAAATACCTACACTGCCAACGGTATACAAATGGAAATACCTACACAGCCATCAGTATAAACATGGAAATATCTACACCGCTATCTCTATACACATGGAAATACCCACACCGCTACCTCTATAAACATGGAAATATCTACAGCGCAATCTCTATAAACAGGGAAATATCTACACCGCCATCTCTATAAACATGAAAATATCTACACCACCATCTCCATAAAGATGGAAATAACTACACCACCATTTGTGTAAACATGGAAATAACGATACCGATATCTGTATAAACATGGAAATATCTACACTGGCATCTGTATAACGATGGAAATATCAACAATGTGAGCTGAATAAACATGGAAATATCTACACCGCTATCTGTATAAACATGGAAATACCAACACCGGTATCTGTATAAACATGGAAATACCTACACCACTATCTCTATACACTTGGAAATATCTACACCGCTATCTGTATAAACATGGAAATATCTACACCGCCTTCTGTATAAACATGGAAATATCTCCACCACGATCTGTATGAACATGGAAATATCTACAATGCTATCTGTATAACCATGGAAATACATACACCATTATCTGTATAAACATGAAAATACCTAAACTGCTATCTGTATAAACATGGAAATACCTACACCACTACCTGTAAAAACTTGGAACTATCTACACCATTATCTGTATAAACATGCAAACATATACAATGCTATCTGTGTAAACATGGAAATATCTACACCGCTGTCTGTGTAAACATGGAAATATTTACACCACTATCAGTGTAAAGATTGAAATATCTACAGCATAATCCGTGCAACGATGGAAATACCTACACCTCTATCTGTGTAAAGGTGGAAATAACTACACCGCAATCTGTGCAAATATGGAAATATCTACACCGCAATCTGTGTAGACTTGGTAATATCTACAACGTTAACTGTATAAACATGGAAGTATCTACACCACTATCTGTATAAACTTGGAAATATCTACACCGCCATCAGTATAAACATGGAAATATCTACACCGACATCTGAATAAACATGGAAATATCTACAACGCCATCTGTATAAATAGGGAAATATCTACACCGTTATCTCTATGAACATGGAAATATCTACACCGCTATCTGTATAATCATGGAAATATCTACACCGCTATCTGTATAAACATGCAAATATATACAACGCTATCTGTGTAAACATGGAAATATCTACACTGCTGTCTGTGTAAACATGGAAATATCTACACCACTATCTGTGTAAAGATTGAAATATCTACAGCACAATCTGTGCAACGATGGAAATTTCTTCACCACTATCTGTTTAAAAATGGAAATATCTACACCGCAATCTGAGCAAAGATGGAAATATCTACACCGCTATCTGCATAAACATCTAAATATCTACACCACCATCTGTATAAACATGGAAATACCTACACCGCCATCTGTATAAACTTGGAAATATCAACACCGCCATCTGTATAATAATGGAAATACCCACACCGCCAACAGTATAAACATGGAAATATCTACACCGTCATCTGTGAAAACATGGAAATATCTACACAGTCATTTGCATAAACATGGAAATATCTACACCTCCGAGAGTATAAGCATGGAAATATCTACACTGCCTTCTGTACACACATGGAAATACCTTCACAGCAATCTGTATAAACATGGAAATATATACACCGCTATCTCTAAAAACACGGAAATTCCTACACCGCTATCTGTATAAAAATGGAAATATCTACACCGCTATCTGCATGTACATGGAAATACCTTCACCAGTATCTTTATAAACTTGGAAAAACCTACAACACTATCTGTATAAACATGGAAATATCTACATCGCCATCTGAATAAACATGGAAATATCTTCACCGCGATCTGTATGAACATGAAATTACGTTCACTGCTATCTGTATAAACATGGAAATATCTAGACCGTTATCTGTATAAACATGCAAATATCTACACCGCTATGTGTATAAACATGGAAATGTCTACACAACCATGTGTAGAAACATGGAAATATCTACACCGCTATCTCTATAAACACGGAAATACCTACAGCGCTATCTCTATAAACATGGAAGTATCTACACCGCTATCTCTATAAATATGGAAATAACTACACCGCTTTCTTTATACACATGGAAATATCTACACCGCTATGTGTATGAACATGGAGATATCTACAATACTATCTCTATATACATGGAAATATCTACACCGCCATCTGCAAAAACATGGAAATACCTTCACATTCATCTGTATAAACATGGAAATATCTACACCACCGTCTGTATAAACATGGAAATAACTACACTGCCATCTGTATACACATGGAAATAACTTCACAGCCATCTGCATAAACATGGAAATATGTACAGCGCTATCTCTAAAAACATGGAAATACCTACACTGCTATCTCTATAAATTTGGAAATACTTACACCGCTATCTCTATAAACATGGAAATATCTCCACTGCCATCTCAATACACATGAAAATATCTACACCGCCATCTCCATAAACATGGAATTATCTACACCGCCATCTCAATAAAAATGGAAATATTTACGCTGCCATATGTATAAACACGGAACTAACTACACCGCCATCTGTATAAACATGGAAATATCTACACCGCAATCTTTGTAAACATGGAAATATCTACAATGCCATCTGTATAAACATGGAAATACCAACACCGCTATCTGTATAAACATGGAAATAGGTACACCGCGATCTATTTAAACATGGAAATAACTACACCGCTATCTGTATAAACATGGATATATCTACACCGCTATCTGTATAAACATGGAAATATCTACACCGCCATCTGTAAAAACATGGAAATATCTACAGAGTCATCTGTATAAAAATGGAAATATCTACACCTCCGTGAGTATAAACTTGGAAATATCTACTCTGCCATCTGTATACACATGGAAATATCTACACAGCCATGAGTATAAACACGGAAATATCTACACCGTTATCTCTATAAACATGAAAATTCCTACACCTCTATATGTATAAACATGGAAATATCTACACCGCTATCTGTATAAACATGGAAATACCTACACCAATATATCCTTAAATATGGAAATATCTACACCGCTATCTCTATAAACATGGAAATGTCTACACCGCTATCTGTATAAACTTGGAAATATCTAAACCGCCATCCCTATAAACGTTGGTATATCTACAAATCTATCTCTGTAAACATGGAAATATATAAACTGCTATCTCTATAAGCATGGAAATATCAACAATACTATCTGTGTAAACATGGAAATATCTACACCGCTATCTGTATAAACATTGAAATATCTACACCGCTATCTGTATAAACATGGAAATATCTACACAACCTTCTGTATAAACATGGAAATATCTACCCAGCTATCTCTATAAACATGGAAATACCTACACCGCTATCTCTATAAACATGGAAATATCTACACCACTATCTCTATAAACATGAATATAACTACACCGCCATCTCCATAAACATGAAAATATCTACACTGTCATCTCCATAAACATGGAACTATCTACACCGCCATCTGTATAAACATGGAAATATCAACACTGCCATCTGTGTACACATGGAAATATCTACACAGCCATCTGTATAAACAAGGAAATATCTACACCGTTATCTCTGTTAACATGGAAATAAATACACCACTATCTCTATAAACATGGAAATATCTACACCACTATCTGTATAAACATGTAAATATCTACACCTCCATCTCTATAAATATGAAAATATCTACACTGCCATCTCCATAATCATTGAACTATCTACACCGCCATCTGTATAAATATGGAAATATCTACACCGCCATCTGAATAAACATGGAAATATCTACAATGCCATCTATATAAAGATGTAAGTATCTACTCCGCGAGGTAAATAAACATGGAAATATCTACACCGATATCTGTATAAACATGGAAATATCAACACTGCCATCTGCATAATCATGAAAAAATCCACACCGCAATCTGCCTAAACATGGAAATATCTACACTGCAATTTGGAAAAACATGGAAATATCTACACAGTCATCTGTATAAACTTGGAAATATCTACACCTCCGTGAGTATAAACATCGAAATATCTACACTGCCATCTGTATACACATGGAAATATCTCCACAGCTATCAGTATAAACATGGAAACATCTACACCGCTATCTCTATAAACATGGAAATACCTACACCGCTTTCTGTATAAACATGGAAATGCCTACACCAATATCTGTATAAACATGGAAATACCGACACCACTACCTGTATAAACTTGGAAATATCTACACTGCTATCTGCATAAACATGGAAATATCTACACCGCCATCTGTATAAACATGGAAATATCTCCACCGCTATGTGCATAAACATGGAAATATCTACTCCGCTATCTGTATAAACATGAAAATATCAACACCGCTCTCTGTATAAACACGCTAACATCCTCACCGCTGTCTGTATAGACATGGAAATATCTACACCGATATCTCTATAAACATGGAAATATCTACACCGCCATCTGTATAAACGTGGAAATCTCTACACAGTCATCTGTATAAACATGGAAATACCTACACCACCATCTCTATAAACATGGAAATATCTACACTGCCTTCGGTATACAAATGGAAATATCTACACAGCCATCAGTATAAACATGGAAACATCTAAACCTCTATCTCTGTACACATGGAAATACCTACACCGCTATCTCTATAAACATGGAAATATCTACACCGCAATCTCTATAAACATGGAAATATCTACACCGCCATCTCTATAAACATGAAAATATCTACACCACCATCTCCATAAAGATGGAACTATCTACACCACCATTTGCGTAAACATGGAAATAACGACACCGATATCTGTATTAACATGGAAATATCTACACTGCCATCTGTATAACGATGGAAGTATCTTCATCGTGAGCTGAATAAACATGGAAATGTCTACAACGCTATCTGTATAAACATGGAAATACCAACACCGCTATCTGTATAAACATGGAAATATCTACTCCGCTATCTGTATAAACATGGAAATACCAACACAGCTACCTGTATAAACATGGAAATATCGACACCGCTATCAGTATAAACATGGAAATATCTACACCACTATACCCATAAACATGGAAGTACCTACAACGCCATCTCTATAAACATGGAAATATCTACAATGCTATCTGTATAAACGTGGATATATCTTCACCGCTATCTGTATAAATTTGGAAATCTCTACACCAAGATCTGTATAAACATGGAAATATCTACACCACTATCTGTATAAACATGGAAATATCCACACCGATATCTCTATAAACATGGAAATGTCTACACCGCTATCTGGATAAACTTGGAAATACCAAAACCGCTCTCTCCATAAACGTGGAGATATCTACAATGCTATCTGTGTAAACAAGGGAATATATAAACCACTATCTCTATAAACATGGAAACATATACAATGCTATCTGTGTAAACATGGAAATATCTACAACTCTATCTGTATAAACATGGAAATACCTACACCGCAATCTGTATAAACATGGAAATATCTACAAAACCATCTGTATATCTTGGAAATATCTACATCGCTATCTCTATAAACATAGAAATATCTATACCGCTATCTATATAAACATGGAAATACCTACACCACTATCTCTATAAACATGGAAATATCTACACCGCCATCTCTATAAACATGAAAATATCTACACTGCCATCTCCATAATCATGGAACTATCTACACCGCCATCTGTATATACATGGAAATATCTACACCACCATCAGTATAGACAAGGAAATATCTACACCGTGAGCTGTAGAAACATGGAAATATCTACACCGCTATCTGTGTAAACATGGAAATATCTATACCGCGATCTGTATAATCATGGAAATATCAACACCGCCATCTGTATAATCATGGAAATATCCACACCGCCATCAGTATAATCATGGAAATATCTAAACCGCCATCTGTAAAAATCTGGAAATATCTACACAGTCATCTGTAAAAACATGGAAATATCTACACTGCCATCTGTACACACATGGAAATATCTACACGGACATCAGTATAAACATGGAAATATCTACACCGCTATCTCTATAAACATGGATATTACTACACCGCTATCTGTATAAACATGGAAATGTCTACACCGCTATCTGTATAAACATGGAAATACCTACACCACTATATCTTTAAATATGGAAATATCCACACTGCTATCTCTATAAACATGGAAATGTTTACACCGCTATCTGTATAAACTTGGAAATATCTAAACTGCTGTCTGTATAAATTTAGAAATAACTACAACGCTATCTGTGAAACATGGAAATACATAAACCACTATCTCTATAAACATGGAAATATCTACAACGCTATCTGTGTAAACATGGAAATATCTACACCGCTATCTGTATAAACATGGAAATACCTACTCCACTATCTGTATAAACATGGAAATAACTACACCGCTAACTCTATAAACATGGATATATCTACACCGACATCTATAAAAACATGGAAATACCTACACAGTCATCTGTATAAACATGGAAATATGTACACCTCCGTGAGTATAAACATGGAAACATCTACACTGCCATCTGTATACACATGGAAATATCTACACGGGCATCAGTATAAACATGGAATTATCTACACCGCTATCTCTATAAACATGGAAATTCCTACACCGCTATCTGTATAAACATGGAAATATCTATACCGCTATCTGTATAAACATGGAAATATATTCCTCACTATCTGTGTAAAGGTTTAAGTATCTACACAGCTATCTGTGTAAACTTGGAAATATCTACACCGCTATCTGTGTATAGATGGAAATATCTACACCACAATCTGTGCAAAGATGGAAATATCTACACCGCTATCTCTGTAAACATGGAAATATCTACACCGCTATCTGTATAAACATGGAAATATCTACATCGCGATCTGTATAAACATGGAAATATCTACACCGCTGTCTCTTTAACATGGAAATATCTGCACCGCTCTCTGTATACACATGGAAATATCTACACCACTATGTCTATAAACATGGAAATATCTACACCGCAGTCGGTATACACATGGAAATATCTACACACCCATCTGTATAAACATGGAAATATCTACACCACTATCTCTAGAAACATGGATATATCTCCACCACTACCTGTAGAAACATGGAAATATCTACACCGCCGTCTGTATCAACATGGAAATATCTACACTGATATCTGTATAAATATGTAAATATCTACACTGCTATCTCTATAAACCTGGAAATAACTGCACTGCCATGTGTTTAAGCATGCGAATATCCTCACAGCCATCTGTATAAACATGGAAATATCTACACCACCATCTCTATAAACATGGAAATATCTACACCGCTATCTGTAAAAACATGGAAATGTCAACATCGCTATCTGCATAAAGATGGAAACATCTCCACCGCTATCTGTATAAACATTGAAATATCTACACCGCTATCTGTATAAACATGGAAATATCTACACCACTATCTCTATAAACATGAATATAACTACACCGCCATCTCCATAAACATGAAAATATCTACACTGTCATCTCCATAAACATGGAACTATCTACACCGCCATCTGTATAAACATGGAAATATCTACACTGCCATCTGTGTACACATGGAAATATCTACACAGCCATCTGTATAAACAAGGAAATATCTACACCGTTATCTCTGTTAACATGGAAATAAATACACCACTATCTCTATAAACATGGAAATATCTACACCACTATCTGTATAAACATGTAAATATCTACACCTCCATCTCTATAAATATGAAAATATCTACACTGCCATCTCCATAATCATTGAACTATCTACACCACCATCTGTATAAATATGGAAATATCTACACCGCCATCTGAATAAACATGGAAATATCTACAATGCCATCTATATAAAGATGTAAGTATCTACTCCGCGAGATAAGTAAACATGGAAATATCTACACCGATATCTGTATAAACATGGAAATATCAACACTGCCATCTGCATAATCATGAAAAAATCCACACCGCAATCTGCCTAAACATGGAAATATCTACACTGCAATTTGGAAAAACATGGAAATATCTACACAGTCATCTGTATAAACTTGGAAATATCTACACCTCCGTGAGTAAAAACATCGAAATATCTACACTGCCATCTGTATACACATGGAAATATCTCCACAGCTATCAGTATAAACATGGAAACATCTACACCGCTATCTCTATAAACATGGAAATACCTACACCGCTTTCTGTATAAACATAGAAATGCCTACACCAATATCTGTATAAACATGGAAACACCGACACCACTACCTGTATAAACTTGGAAATATCTACACTGCTATCTGCATAAACATGGAAATATCTACACCGCCATCTGTATAAACATGGAAATATCTCCACCGCTATGTGCATAAACATGGAAATATCTACTCCGCTATCTGTATAAACATGAAAATATCAACACCGCTCTCTGTATAAACACGCTAACATCCTCACCGCTATCTGTATAGACATGGAAATATCTACACCGATATCTCTATAAACATGGAAATAACTACACCGCCATCTGTATAAACGTGGAAATCTCTACACAGTCATCTGTATAAACATGGAAATACCTACACCACCATCTCTATAAACATGGAAATATCTACACTGCCTTCGGTATACAAATGGAAATATCTACACAGCCATCAGTATAAACATGGAAACATCTAAACCTCTATCTCTGTACACATGGAAATACCTACACTGCTATCTCTATAAACATGGAAATATCTACACCGCAATCTCTATAAACATGGAAATATCTACACCGCCATCTCTATAAACATGAAAATATCTACACCACCATCTCCATAAAGATGGAACTATCTACACCACCATTTGCGTAAACATGGAAATAACGACACCGATATCTGTATTAACATGGAAATATCTACACTGCCATCTGTATAACGATGGAAATATCTTCATCGTGAGCTGAATAAACATGGAAATGTCTACAACGCTATCTGTATAAACATGGAAATACCAACACCGCTATCTGTATAAACATGGAAATATCTACTCCGCTATCTGTATAAACATGGAAATACCAACACAGCTACCTGTGTAAACATGGAAATATCGACACCGCTATCAGTATAAACATGGAAATATCTACACCACTATACCCATAAACATGGAAGTACCTACAACGCCATCTCTATAAACATGGAAATATCTACAATGCTATCTGTATAAACGTGGATATATCTTCACCGCTATCTGTATAAATTTGGAAATATCTACACCAAGATCAGTATAAACATGGAAATATCTACACCACTATCTGTATAAACATGGAAATATCCACACCGATATCTCTATAAACATGGAAATGTCTACACCGCTATCTGGATAAACTTGGAAATACCAAAACCGCTCTCTCCATAAACGTGGAGATATCTACAATGCTATCTGTGTAAACATGGAAATATATAAACCACTGTCTCTATAAACATGGAAACATATACAATGCTATCTGTGTAAACATGGAAATATCTACAACTCTATCTGTATAAACATGGAAATACCTACACCGCAATCTGTATAAACATGGAAATATCTACAAAACCATCTGTATATCTTGGAAATATCTACATCGCTATCTCTATAAACATAGAAATATCTATACCGCTATCTATATAAACATGGAAATACCTACACCACTATCTCTATAAACATGGAAATATCTACACCGCCATCTCTATAAACATGAAAATATCTACACTGCCATCTCCATAATCATGGAACTATCTACACCGCCATCTGTATATACATGGAAATATCTACACCACCATCAGTATAAACAAGGAAATATCTACACCGTGAGCTGTAGAAACATGGAAATATCTACACCGCTATCTGTGTAAACATGGAAATATCTATACCGCGATCTGTATAATCATGGAAATATCAACACCGCCATCTGTATAATCATGGAAATATCCACACCGCCATCAGTATAATCATGGAAATATCTAAACCGCCATCTGTAAAAATCTGGAAATATCTACACAGTCATCTGTAAAAACATGGAAATATCTACACTGCCATCTGTACACACATGGAAATATCTACACGGACATCAGTATAAACATGGAAATATCTACACCGCTATCTCTATAAACATGGATATTACTACACCGCTATCTGTATAAACATGGAAATGTCTACACCGCTATCTGTATAAACATGGAAATACCTACACCACTATATCTTTAAATATGGAAATATCCACACTGCTATCTCTATAAACATGGAAATGTTTACACCGCTATCTGTATAAACTTGGAAATATCTAAACTGCTGTCTGTATAAATTTAGAAATAACTACAACGCTATCTGTGAAACATGGAAATACATAAACCACTATCTCTATAAACATGGAAATATCTACAACGCTATCTGTGTAAACATGGAAATATCTACACCGCTATCTGTATAAACATGGAAATACCTACTCCACTATCTGTATAAACATGGAAATAACTACACCGCTAACTCTATAAACATGGATATATCTACACCGACATCTATAAAAACATGGAAATACCTACACAGTCATCTGTATAAACATGGAAATATGTACACCTCCGTGAGTATAAACATGGAAACATCTACACTGCCATCTGTATACACATGGAAATATCTACACGGGCATCAGTATAAACATGGAAATTTGTACACCTCCGTGAGTATAAACATGGAAACATCTACACTGCCATCTGTATACACATGGAAATATCTACACGGGCATCAGTATAAACATGGAAGTATCTACACCGCTATCTCTATAAACATGGAAATTCCTACACCGCTATCTGTATAAACATGGAAATATCTATACCGCTATCTGTATAAACATGGAAATATATTCCTCACTATCTGTGTAAAGGTTTAAGTATCTACACAGCTATCTGTGTAAACTTGGAAATATCTACACCGCTATCTGTGTATAGATGGAAATATCTACACCACAATCTGTGCAAAGATGGAAATATCTACACCGCTATCTCTGTAAACATGGAAATATCTACACCGCTATCTGTATAAACATGGAAATATCTACATCGCGATCTGTATAAACATGGAAATATCTACACCGCTGTCTCTTTAACATGGAAATATCTGCACCGCTCTCTGTATACACATGGAAATATCTACACCACTATGTCTATAAACATGGAAATATCTACACCGCAGTCGGTATACACATGGAAATATCTACACACCCATCTGTATAAACATGGAAATATCTACACCACTATCTCTATAAACATGGATATATCTCCACCACTACCTGTAGAAACATGGAAATATCTACACCGCTGTCTGTATCAACATGGAAATATCTACACTGATATCTGTATAAATATGTAAATATCTACACTGCTATCTCTATAAACCTGGAAATAACTGCACTGCCATGTGTTTAAGCATGCGAATATCCTCACAGCCATCTGTATAAATATGGAAATATCTACACCACCATCTCTATAAACATGGAAATATCTACACCGCTATCTGTAAAAACATGGAAATGTCAACATCGCTATCTGCATAAAGATGGAAACATCTCCACCGCTATCTGTATAAACATTGAAATATCTACACCGCTATCTGTATAAACATGGAAATATCTACACCACTATCTCTATAAACATGAATATAACTACACCGCCATCTCCATAAACATGAAAATATCTACACTGTCATCTCCATAAACATGGAACTATCTACACCGCCATCTGTATAAACATGGAAATATCTACACTGCCATCTGTGTACACATGGAAATATCTACACAGCCATCTGTATAAACAAGGAAATATCTACACCGTTATCTCTGTTAACATGGAAATAAATACACCACTATCTCTATAAACATGGAAATATCTACACCACTATCTGTATAAACATGTAAATATCTACACCTCCATCTCTATAAATATGAAAATATCTACACTGCCATCTCCATAATCATTGAACTATCTACACCACCATCTGTATAAATATGGAAATATCTACACCGCCATCTGAATAAACATGGAAATATCTACAATGCCATCTATATAAAGATGTAAGTATCTACTCCGCGAGATAAGTAAACATGGAAATATCTACACCGATATCTGTATAAACATGGAAATATCAACACTGCCATCTGCATAATCATGAAAAAATCCACACCGCAATCTGCCTAAACATGGAAATATCTACACTGCAATTTGGAAAAACATGGAAATATCTACACAGTCATCTGTATAAACTTGGAAATATCTACACCTCCGTGAGTAAAAACATCGAAATATCTACACTGCCATCTGTATACACATGGAAATATCTCCACAGCTATCAGTATAAACATGGAAACATCTACACCGCTATCTCTATAAACATGGAAATACCTACACCGCTTTCTGTATAAACATAGAAATGCCTACACCAATATCTGTATAAACATGGAAACACCGACACCACTACCTGTATAAACTTGGAAATATCTACACTGCTATCTGCATAAACATGGAAATATCTACACCGCCATCTGTATAAACATGGAAATATCTCCACCGCTATGTGCATAAACATGGAAATATCTACTCCGCTATCTGTATAAACATGAAAATATCAACACCGCTCTCTGTATAAACACGCTAACATCCTCACCGCTATCTGTATAGACATGGAAATATCTACACCGATATCTCTATAAACATGGAAATAACTACACCGCCATCTGTATAAACGTGGAAATCTCTACACAGTCATCTGTATAAACATGGAAATACCTACACCACCATCTCTATAAACATGGAAATATCTACACTGCCTTCGGTATACAAATGGAAATATCTACACAGCCATCAGTATAAACATGGAAACATCTAAACCTCTATCTCTGTACACATGGAAATACCTACACTGCTATCTCTATAAACATGGAAATATCTACACCGCAATCTCTATAAACATGGAAATATCTACACCGCCATCTCTATAAACATGAAAATATCTACACCACCATCTCCATAAAGATGGAACTATCTACACCACCATTTGCGTAAACATGGAAATAACGACACCGATATCTGTATTAACATGGAAATATCTACACTGCCATCTGTATAACGATGGAAATATCTTCATCGTGAGCTGAATAAACATGGAAATGTCTACAACGCTATCTGTATAAACATGGAAATACCAACACCGCTATCTGTATAAACATGGAAATATCTACTCCGCTATCTGTATAAACATGGAAATACCAACACAGCTACCTGTGTAAACATGGAAATATCGACACCGCTATCAGTATAAACATGGAAATATCTACACCACTATACCCATAAACATGGAAGTACCTACAACGCCATCGCTATAAACATGGAAATATCTACAATGCTATCTGTATAAACGTGGATATATCTTCACCGCTATCTGTATAAATTTGGAAATATCTACACCAAGATCAGTATAAACATGGAAATATCTACACCACTATCTGTATAAACATGGAAATATCCACACCGATATCTCTATAAACATGGAAATGTCTACACCGCTATCTGGATAAACTTGGAAATACCAAAACCGCTCTCTCCATAAACGTGGAGATATCTACAATGCTATCTGTGTAAACATGGAAATATATAAACCACTATCTCTATAAACATGGAAACATATACAATGCTATCTGTGTAAACATGGAAATATCTACAACTCTATCTGTATAAACATGGAAATACCTACACCGCAATCTGTATAAACATGGAAATATCTACACCGCTAACTCTATAAACATGGATATATCTACACCGACATCTATAAAAACATGGAAATACCTACACAGTCATCTGTATAAACATGGAAATATGTACACCTCCGTGAGTATAAACATGGAAACATCTACACTGCCATCTGTATACACATGGAAATATCTACACGGGCATCAGTATAAACATGGAAGTATCTACACCGCTATCTCTATAAACATGGAAATTCCTACACCGCTATCTGTATAAACATGGAAATATCTATACCGCTATCTGTATAAACATGGAAATATATTCCTCACTATCTGTGTAAAGGTTTAAGTATCTACACAGCTATCTGTGTAAACTTGGAAATATCTACACCGCTATCTGTGTATAGATGGAAATATCTACACCACAATCTGTGCAAAGATGGAAATATCTACACCGCTATCTCTGTAAACATGGAAATATCTACACCGCTATCTGTATAAACATGGAAATATCTACATCGCGATCTGTATAAACATGGAAATATCTACACCGCTGTCTCTTTAACATGGAAATATCTGCACCGCTCTCTGTATACACATGGAAATGTCTACACCACTATGTCTATAAACATGGAAATATCTACACCGCAGTCGGTATACACATGGAAATATCTACACACCCATCTGTATAAACATGGAAATATCTACACCACTATCTCTATAAACATGGATATATCTCCACCACTACCTGTAGAAACATGGAAATATCTACACCGCCATCTGTATCAACATGGAAATATCTACACTGATATCTGTATAAATATGTAAATATCTACACTGCTATCTCTATAAACCTGGAAATAACTGCACTGCCATGTGTTTAAGCATGCGAATATCCTCACAGCCATCTGTATAAACATGGAAATATCTACACCACCATCTCTATAAACATGGAAATATCTACACCGCTATCTGTAAAAACATGGAAATGTCAACATCGCTATCTGCATAAAGATGGAAACATCTCCACCGCTATCTGTATAAACATTGAAATATCTACACCGCTATCTGTATAAACATGGAAATATCTACACCGCCATCTCTATAAACATGAAAATATCTACACCACCATCTCCATAAAGATGGAACTATCTACACCACCATTTGCGTAAACATGGAAATAACGACACCGATATCTGTATTAACATGGAAATATCTACACTACCATCTGTATAACGATGGAAATATCTTCATCATGAGCTGAATAAACATGGAAATGTCTACAACGCTATCTGTATAAACATGGAAATACCAACACCGCTATCTGTATAAACATGGAAATATCTACTCCGCTATCTGTATAAACATGGAAATACCAACACAGCTACCTGTATAAACATTTAAATATCGACACCGTTATCAGTATAAACATGGAAATATCTACACCACTATACCCATAAACATGGAAGTACCTACAACGCCATCTCTATAAACATGGAAATATCTACAATGCTATCTGTATAAACGTGGAAATATCTTCACCGCTATCTGTATAAATTTGGAAATATCTACACCAAGATCTGTATAAACATGGAAATATCTACACCACTATCTGTATAAACATGGAAATATCCACACCGATATCTCTATAAACATGGAAATGTCTACACCGCTATCTGGATAAACTTGGAAATACCAAAACCGCTCTCTCCATAAACGTGGAGATATCTACAATGCTATCTGTGTAAACATGGAAATATATAAACCACTATCTCTATAAACATGGAAACATATACAATGCTATCTGTGTAAACATGGAAATATCTACAACTCTATCTGTATAAACATGGAAATACCTACACCGCAATCTGTATAAACATGGAAATATCTACAAAACCACCTGTATATCTTGGAAATATCTACATCGCTATCTCTATAAACATAGAAATATCTATACCGCTATCTATATAAACATGGAAATACCTACACCACTATCTCTATAAACATGGAAATATCTACACCGCCATCTCTATAAACATGAAAATATCTACACTGTCATCTCCATAATCATGAAACTATCTACACCGCCATCTGTATATACATGGAAATATCTACACCACCATCAGTATAAACAAGGAAATATCTACACCGTGAGCTGTAGAAACATGGAAATATCTACACCGCTATCTGTGTAAACATGGAAATATCTATACCGCGATCTGTATAATCATGGAAATATCAACACCGCCATCTGTATAATCATGGAAATATCCACACCGCCATCAGTATAATCATGGAAATATCTAAACCGCCATCTGTAAAAATCTGGAAATATCTACACAGTCATCTGTAAAAACATGGAAATATCTACACTGCCATCTGTACACACATGGAAATATCTACACGGACATCAGTATAAACATGGAAATATCTACACCGCTATCTCTATAAACATGGATATTACTACACCGCTATCTGTATAAACATGGAAATGTCTACACCGCTATCTGTATAAACATGGAAATACCTACACCACTATATCTTTAAATATGGAAATATCCACACTGCTATCTCTATAAACATGGAAATGCTTACACCGCTATCTGTATAAACTTGGAAATATCTAAACTGCTGTCTGTATAAATTTAGAAATAACTACAACGCTATCTGTGAAACATGGAAATACATAAACCACTATCTCTATAAACATGGAAATATCTACAACGCTATCTGTGTAAACATGGAAATATCTACACCGCTATCTGTATAAACATGGAAATACCTACTCCACTATCTGTATAAACATGGAAATAACTACACCGCTAACTCTATAAACATGGATATATCTACACCGAAATCTATAAAAACATGGAAATACCTACACAGTCATCTGTATAAACATGGAAATATGTACACCTCCGTGAGTATAAACATGGAAACATCTACACTGCCATCTGTATACACATGGAAATATCTACACGGGCATCAGTATAAACATGGAAGTATCTACACCGCTATCTCTATAAACATGGAAATTCCTACACCGCTATCTGTATAAACATGGAAATATCTATTCCGCTATCTGTATAAACATGGAAATATATTCCTCACTATCTGTGTAAAGGTTTAAGTATCTACACAGCTATCTGTGTAAACTTGGAAATATCTACACCGCTATCTGTGTATAGATGGAAATATCTACACCACAATCTGTGCAAAGATGGAAATATCTACACCGCTATCTCTGTAAACATGGAAATATCTACACCGCTATCTGTATAAACATGGAAATATCTACATCGCGATCTGTATAAACATGGAAATATCTACACCGCTGTCTCTTTAACATGGAAATATCTGCACCGCTCTCTGTATACACATGGAAATATCTACACCACTATGTCTATAAACATGGAAATATCTACACCGCAGTCGGTATACACATGGAAATATCTACACACCCATCTGTATAAACATGGAAATATCTACACCACTATCTCTATAAACATGGATATATCTCCACCACTACCTGTAGAAACATGGAAATATCTACACCGCCGTCTGTATCAACATGGAAATATCTACACTGATATCTGTATAAATATGTAAATATCTACACTGCTATCTCTATAAACCTGGAAATAACTGCACTGCCATGTGTTTAAGCATGCGAATATCCTCACAGCCATCTGTATAAACATGGAAATATCTACACCACCATCTCTATAAACATGGAAATATCTACACCGCTATCTGTAAAAACATGGAAATGTCAACATCACTATCTGCATAAAGATGGAAACATCTCCACCGCTATCTGTATAAACATTGAAATATCTACACCGCTATCTGTATAAACATGGAAATATCTACACCGCCATCTCTATAAACATGAAAATATCTACACCACCATCTCCATAAAGATGGAACTATCTACACCACCATTTGCGTAAACATGGAAATAACGACACCGATATCTGTATTAACATGGAAATATCTACACTGCCATCTGTATAACGATGGAAATATCTTCATCGTGAGCTGAATAAACATGGAAATGTCTACAACGCTATCTGTATAAACATGGAATTACCAACACCGCTATCTGTATAAACATGGAAATATCTACTCCGCTATCTGTATAAACATGGAAATACCAACACAGCTACCTGTATAAACATGGAAATATCGACACCGCTATCCGTATAAACATGGAAATATCTACACCACTATACCCATAAACATGGAAGTACCTACAACGCCATCTCTATAAACATGGAAATATCTACAATGCTATCTGTATAAACGTGGATATATCTTCACCGCTATCTGTATAAATTTGGAAATATCTACACCAAGATCTGTATAAACATGGAAATATATACACCACAATCTGTATAAACATGGAAATATCCACACCGATATCTCTATAAACATGGAAATGTCTACACCGCTATCTGGATAAACTTGGAAATACCAAAACCGCTCTCTCCGTAAACGTGGAGATATCTACAATTCTATCTGTGTAAACATGGAAATATATAAACCACTATCTCTATAAACATGGAAACTTATACAATGCTATCTGTGTAAACATGGAAATATCTACAACTCTATCTGTATAAACATGGAAATACCTACACCGCAATCTGTATAAACATGGAAATATCTACAAAACCATCTGTATATCTTGGAAATATCTACATCGCTATCTCTATAAACATAGAAATATCTATACCGCTATCTATATAAACATGGAAATACCTACACCACTATCTCTATAAACATGGAAATAACTACACCGCCATCTCTATAAACATGAAAATATCTACACTGTCATCTCCATAATCATGGAACTATCTACACCGCCATCTGTATATACATGGAAATATCTACACCACCATCAGTATAAACAAGGAAATATCTACACCGTGAGCTGTAGAAACATGGAAATATCTACACCGCTATCTGTGTAAACATGGAAATATCTATACCGCGATCTGTATAATCATGGAAATATCAACACCGCCATCTGTATAATCATGGAAATATCCACACCGCCATCAGTATAATCATGGAAATATCTAAACCGCCATCTGTAAAAATCTGGAAATATCTACACAGTCATCTGTAAAAACATGGAAATATCTACACTGCCATCTGTACACACATGGAAATATCTACACGGACATCAGTATAAACATGGAAATATCTACACCGCTATCTCTATAAACATGGATATTACTACACCGCTATCTGTATAAACATGGAAATGTCTACACCGCTATCTGTATAAACATGGAAATACCTACACCACTATATCTTTAAATATGGAAATATCCACACTGCTATCTCTATAAACATGGAAATGTTTACACCGCTATCTGTATAAACTTGGAAATATCTAAACTGCTGTCTGTATAAATTTAGAAATAACTACAACGCTATCTGTGAAACATGGAAATACATAAACCACTATCTCTATAAACATGGAAATATCTACAACGCTATCTGTGTAAACATGGAAATATCTACACCGCTATCTGTATAAACATGGAAATACCTACTCCACTATCTGTATAAACATGGAAATAACTACACCGCTAACTCTATAAACATGGATATATCTACACCGACATCTATAAAAACATGGAAATACCTACACAGTCATCTGTATAAACATGGAAATATGTACACCTCCGTGAGTATAAACATGGAAACATCTACACTGCCATCTGTATACACATGGAAATATCTACACGGGCATCAGTATAAACATGGAAGTATCTACACCGCTATCTGTATAAACATGGAAATACCTACTCCACTATCTGTATAAACATGGAAATAACTACACCGCTAACTCTATAAACATGGATATATCTACACCGACATCTATAAAAACATGGAAATACCTACACAGTCATCTGTATAAACATGGAAATATGTACACCTCCGTGAGTATAAACATGGAAACATCTACACTGCCATCTGTATACACATGGAAATATCTACACGGGCATCAGTATAAACATGGAAGTATCTACACCGCTATCTCTATAAACATGGAAATTCCTACACCGCTATCTGTATAAACATGGAAATATCTATACCGCTATCTGTATAAACATGGAAATATATTCCTCACTATCTGTGTAAAGGTTTAAGTATCTACACAGCTATCTGTGTAAACTTGGAAATATCTACACCGCTATCTGTGTATAGATGGAAATATCTACACCACAATCTGTGCAAAGATGGAAATATCTACACCGCTATCTCTGTAAACATGGAAATATCTACACCGCTATCTGTATAAACATGGAAATATCTACATCGCGATCTGTATAAACATGGAAATATCTACACCGCTGTCTCTTTAACATGGAAATATCTGCACCGCTCTCTGTATACACATGGAAATATCTACACCACTATGTCTATAAACATGGAAATATCTACACCGCAGTCGGTATACACATGGAAATATCTACACACCCATCTGTATAAACATGGAAATATCTACACCACTATCTCTATAAACATGGATATATCTCCACCACTACCTGTAGAAACATGGAAATATCTACACCGCTGTCTGTATCAACATGGAAATATCTACACTGATATCTGTATAAATATGTAAATATCTACACTGCTATCTCTATAAACCTGGAAATAACTGCACTGCCATGTGTTTAAGCATGCGAATATCCTCACAGCCATCTGTATAAATATGGAAATATCTACACCACCATCTCTATAAACATGGAAATATCTACACCGCTATCTGTAAAAACATGGAAATGTCAACATCGCTATCTGCATAAAGATGGAAACATCTCCACCGCTATCTGTATAAACATTGAAATATCTACACCGCTATCTGTATAAACATGGAAATATCTACACCACTATCTCTATAAACATGAATATAACTACACCGCCATCTCCATAAACATGAAAATATCTACACTGTCATCTCCATAAAGATGGAACTATCTACACCGCCATCTGTATAAACATGGAAATATCTACACTGCCATCTGTGTACACATGGAAATATCTACACAGCCATCTGTATAAACAAGGAAATATCTACACCGTTATCTCTGTTAACATGGAAATAAATACACCACTATCTCTATAAACATGGAAATATCTACACCACTATCTGTATAAACATGTAAATATCTACACCTCCATCTCTATAAATATGAAAATATCTACACTGCCATCTCCATAATCATTGAACTATCTACACCACCATCTGTATAAATATGGAAATATCTACACCGCCATCTGAATAAACATGGAAATATCTACAATGCCATCTATATAAAGATGTAAGTATCTACTCCGCGAGATAAGTAAACATGGAAATATCTACACCGATATCTGTTTAAACATGGAAATATCAACACTGCCATCTGCATAATCATGAAAAAATCCACACCGCAATCTGCCTAAACATGGAAATATCTACACTGCAATTTGGAAAAACATGGAAATATCTACACAGTCATCTGTATAAACTTGGAAATATCTACACCTCCGTGAGTAAAAACATCGAAATATCTACACTGCCATCTGTATACACATGGAAATATCTCCACAGCTATCAGTATAAACATGGAAACATCTACACCGCTATCTCTATAAACATGGAAATACCTACACCGCTTTCTGTATAAACATAGAAATGCCTACACCAATATCTGTATAAACATGGAAACACCGACACCACTACCTGTATAAACTTGGAAATATCTACACTGCTATCTGCATAAATATGGAAATATCTACACCGCCATCTGTATAAACATGGAAATATCTCCACCGCTATGTGCATAAACATGGAAATATCTACTCCGCTATCTGTATAAACATGAAAATATCAACACCGCTCTCTGTATAAACACGCTAACATCCTCACCGCTATCTGTATAGACATGGAAATATCTACACCGATATCTCTATAAACATGGAAATAACTACACCGCCATCTGTATAAACGTGGAAATCTCTACACAGTCATCTGTATAAACATGGAAATACCTACACCACCATCTCTATAAACATGGAAATATCTACACTGCCTTCGGTATACAAATGGAAATATCTACACAGCCATCAGTATAAACATGGAAACATCTAAACCTCTATCTCTGTACACATGGAAATACCTACACTGCTATCTCTATAAACATGGAAATATCTACACCGCAATCTCTATAAACATGGAAATATCTACACCGCCATCTCTATAAACATGAAAATATCTACACCACCATCTCCATAAAGATGGAACTATCTACACCACCATTTGCGTAAACATGGAAATAACGACACCGATATCTGTATTAACATGGAAATATCTACACTGCCATCTGTATAACGATGGAAATATCTTCATCGTGAGCTGAATAAACATGGAAATGTCTACAACGCTATCTGTATAAACATGGAAATACCAACACCGCTATCTGTATAAACATGGAAATATCTACTCCGCTATCTGTATAAACATGGAAATACCAACACAGCTACCTGTGTAAACATGGAAATATCGACACCGCTATCAGTATAAACATGGAAATATCTACACCACTATACCCATAAACATGGAAGTACCTACAACGCCATCTCTATAAACATGGAAATATCTACAATGCTATCTGTATAAACGTGGATATATCTTCACCGCTATCTGTATAAATTTGGAAATATCTACACCAAGATCAGTATAAACATGGAAATATCTACACCACTATCTGTATAAACATGGAAATATCCACACCGATATCTCTATAAACATGGAAATGTCTACACCGCTATCTGGATAAACTTGGAAATACCAAAACCGCTCTCTCCATAAACGTGGAGATATCTACAATGCTATCTGTGTAAACATGGAAATATATAAACCACTATCTCTATAAACATGGAAACATATACAATGCTATCTGTGTAAACATGGAAATATCTACAACTCTATCTGTATAAACATGGAAATACCTACACCGCAATCTGTATAAACATGGAAATATCTACAAAACCATCTGTATATCTTGGAAATATCTACATCGCTATCTCTGTAAACATAGAAATATCTATACCGCTATCTATATAAACATGGAAATACCTACAGCACTATCTCTATAAACATGGAAATATCTACACCGCCATCTCTATAAACATGAAAATATCTACACTGTCATCTCCATAATCATGGAACTATCTACACCGCCATCTGTATATACATGGAAATATCTACACCACCATCAGTATAAACAAGGAAATATCTACACCGTGAGCTGTAGAAACATGGAAATATCTACACCGCTATCTGTGTAAACATGGAAATATCTATACCGCGATCTGTATAATCATGGAAATATCAACACCGCCATCTGTATAATCATGGAAATATCCACACCGCCATCAGTATAATCATGGAAATATCTAAACCGCCATCTGTAAAAATCTGGAAATATCTACACAGTCATCTGTAAAAACATGGAAATATCTACACTGCCATCTGTACACACATGGAAATATCTACACGGACATCAGTATAAACATGGAAATATCTACACCGCTATCTCTATAAACATGGATATTACTACACCGCTATCTGTATAAACATGGAAATGTCTACACCGCTATCTGTATAAACATGGAAATACCTACACCACTATATCTTTAAATATGGAAATATCCACACTGCTATCTCTATAAACATGGAAATGTTTACACCGCTATCTGTATAAACTTGGAAATATCTAAACTGCTGTCTGTATAAATTTAGAAATAACTACAACGCTATCTGTGAAACATGGAAATACATAAACCACTATCTCTATAAACATGGAAATATCTACAATGCTATCTGTGTAAACATGGAAATATCTACACCGCTATCTGTATAAACATGGAAATACCTACTCCACTATCTGTATAAACATGGAAATAACTACACCGCTAACTCTATAAACATGGATATATCTACACCGACATCTATAAATACATGGAAATACCTACACAGTCATCTGTATAAACATGGAAATATGTACACCTCCGTGAGTATAAACATGGAAACATCTACACTGCCATCTGTATACACATGGAAATATCTACACGGGCATCAGTATAAACATGGAAGTATCTACACCGCTATCTCTATAAACATGGAAATTCCTACACCGCTATCTGTATAAACATGGAAATATCTATACCGCTATCTGTATAAACATGGAAATATATTCCTCACTATCTGTGTAAAGGTTTAAGTATCTACACAGCTATCTGTGTAAACTTGGAAATATCTACACCGCTATCTGTGTATAGATGGAAATATCTACACCACAATCTGTGCAAAGATGGAAATATCTACACCGCTATCTCTGTAAACATGGAAATATCTACACCGCTATCTGTATAAACATGGAAATATCTACATCGCGATCTGTATAAACATGGAAATATCTACACCGCTGTCTCTTTAACATGGAAATATCTGCACCGCTCTCTGTATACACATGGAAATATCTACACCAGTATGTCTATAAACATGGAAATATCTACACCGCAGTCGGTATACACATGGAAATATCTACACACCCATCTGTATAAACATGGAAATATCTACACCACTATCTCTATAAACATGGATATATCTCCACCACTACCTGTAGAAACATGGAAATATCCACACCGCCGTCTGTATCAACATGGAAATATCTACACTGCTATCTGTATAAATATGTAAATATCTACACTGCTATCTCTATAAACCTGGAAATAACTGCACTGCCATGTGTTTAAGCATGCGAATATCCTCACAGCCATCTGTATAAACATGGAAATATCTACACCACCATCTCTATAAACATGGAAATATCTACACCGCTATCTGTAAAAACATGGAAATGTCAACATCGCTAGCTGCATAAAGATGGAAACATCTCCACCGCTATCTGTATAAACATTGAAATATCTACACCGCTATCTGTATAAACATGGAAATATCTACACCGCCAACTCTATAAACATGAAAATATCTACACCACCATCTCCATAAAGATGGAACTATCTACACCACCATTTGCGTAAACATGGAAATAACGACACCGATATCTGTATTAACATGGAAATATCTACACTACCATCTGTATAACGATGGAAATATCTTCATCGTGAGCTGAATAAACATGGAAATGTCTACAACGCTATCTGTATAAACATGGAAATACCAACACCGCTATCTGTATAAACATGGAAATATCTACTCCGCTATCTGTATAAACATGGAAATACCAACACAGCTACCTGTATAAACATGGAAATATCGACACCGTTATCAGTATAAACATGGAAATATCTACACCACTATACCCATAAACATGGAAGTACCTACAACGCCATCTCTATAAACATGGAAATATCTACAATGCTATCTGTATAAACGTGGAAATATCTTCACCGCTATCTGTATAAATTTGGAAATATCTACACCAAGATCAGTATAAACATGGAAATATCTACACCACTATCTGTATAAACATGGAAATATCCACACCGATATCTCTATAAACATGGAAATGTCTACACCGCTATCTGGATAAACTTGGAAATACCAAAACCGCTCTCTCCATAAACGTGGAGATATCTACAATGCTATCTGTGTAAACATGGAAATATATAAACCACTATCTCTATAAACATGGAAACATATACAATGCTATCTGTGTAAACATGGAAATATCTACAACTCTATCTGTATAAACATGGAAATACCTACACCGCAATCTGTATAAACATGGAAATATCTACAAAACCATCTGTATATCTTGGAAATATCTACATCGCTATCTCTATAAACATAGAAATATCTATACCGCTATCTATATAAACATGGAAATACCTACACCACTATCTCTATAAACATGGAAATATCTACACCGCCATCTCTATAAACATGAAAATATCTACACTGTCATCTCCATAATCATGGAACTATCTACACCGCCATCTGTATATACATGGAAATATCTACACCACCATCAGTATAAACAAGGAAATATCTACACAGTGAGCTGTAGAAACATGGAAATATCTACACCGCTATCTGTGTAAACATGGAAATATCTATACCGCGATCTGTATAATCATGGAAATATCAACACCGCCATCTGTATAATCATGGAAATATCCACACCGCCATCAGTATAATCATGGAAATATCTAAACCGCCATCTGTAAAAATCTGGAAATATCTACACAGTCATCTGTAAAAACATGGAAATATCTACACTGCCATCTGTACACACATGGAAATATCTACACGGACATCAGTATAAACATGGAAATATCTACACCGCTATCTCTATAAACATGGATATTACTACACCGCTATCTGTATAAACATGGAAATGTCTACACCGCTATCTGTATAAACATGGAAATACCTACACCACTATATCTTTAAATATGGAAATATCCACACTGCTATCTCTATAAACATGGAAATGTTTACACCGCTATCTGTATAAACTTGGAAATATCTAAACTGCTGTCTGTATGAATTTAGAAATAACTACAACGCTATCTGTGAAACATGGAAATACATAAACCACTATCTCTATAAACATGTAAATATCTACAACGCTATCTGTGTAAACATGGAAATATCTACACCGCTATCTGTATAAACATGGAAATACCTACTCCACTATCTGTATAAACATGGAAATAACTACACCGCTAACTCTATAAACATGGATATATCTACACCGACATCTATAAAAACATGGAAATACCTACACAGTCATCTGTATAAACATGGAAATATGTACACCTCCGTGAGTATAAACATGGAAACATCTACACTGCCATCTGTATACACATGGAAATATCTACACGGGCATCAGTATAAACATGGAAGTATCTACACCGCTATCTCTATAAACATGGAAATTCCTACACCGCTATCTGTATAAACATGGAAATATCTATACCGCTATCTGTATAAACATGGAAATATATTCCTCACTATCTGTGTAAAGGTTTAAGTATCTACACAGCTATCTGTGTAAACTTGGAAATATCTACACCGCTATCTGTGTATAGATGGAAATATCTACACCACAATCTGTGCAAAGATGGAAATATCTACACCGCTATCTCTGTAAACATGGAAATATCTACACCGCTATCTGTATAAACATGGAAATATCTACATCGCGATCTGTATAAACATGGAAATATCTACACCGCTGTCTCTTTAACATGGAAATATCTGCACCGCTCTCTGTATACACATGGAAATATCTACACCAGTATGTCTATAAACATGGAAATATCTACACCGCAGTCGGTATACACATGGAAATATCTACACACCCATCTGTATAAACATGGAAATATCTACACCACTATCTCTATAAACATGGATATATCTCCACCACTACCTGTAGAAACATGGAAATATCTACACCACCGTCTGTATCAACATGGAAATATCTACACTGATATCTGTATAAATATGTAAATATCTACACTGCTATCTCTATAAACCTGGAAATAACTGCACTGCCATGTGTTTAAGCATGCGAATATCCTCACAGCCATCTGTATAAACATGGAAATATCTACACCACCATCTCTATAAACATGGAAATATCTACACCGCTATCTGTAAAAACATGGAAATGTCAACATCGCTATCTGCATAAAGATGGAAACATCTCCACCGCTATCTGTATAAACATTGAAATATCTACACCGCTATCTGTATAAACATGGAAATATCTACACCGCCATCTCTATAAACATGAAAATATCTACACCACCATCTCCATAAAGATGGAACTATCTACACCACCATTTGCGTAAACATGGAAATAACGACACCGATATCTGTATTAACATGGAAATATCTACACTGCCATCTGTATAACGATGGAAATATCTTCATCGTGAGCTGAATAAACATGGAAATGTCTACAACGCTATCTGTATAAACATGGAATTACCAACACCGCTATCTGTATAAACATGGAAATATCTACTCCGCTATCTGTATAAACATGGAAATACCAACACAGCTACCTGTATAAACATGGAAATATCGACACCGCTATCAGTATAAACATGGAAATATCTACACCACTATACCCATAAACATGGAAGTACCTACAACGCCATCTCTATAAACATGGAAATATCTACAATGCTATCTGTATAAACGTGGATATATCTTCACCGCTATCTGTATAAATTTGGAAATATCTACACCAAGATCTGTATAAACATGGAAATATCTACACCACAATCTGTATAAACATGGAAATATCCACACCGATATCTCTATAAACATGGAAATGTCTACACCGCTATCTGGATAAACTTGGAAATACCAAAACCGCTCTCTCCATAAACGTGGAGATATCTACAATGCTATCTGTGTAAACATGGAAATATATAAACCACTATCTCTATAAACATGGAAACATATACAATGCTATCTGTGTAAACATGGAAATATCTACAACTCTATCTGTATAAACATGGAAATACCTACACCGCAATCTGTATAAACATGGAAATATCTACAAAACCATCTGTATATCTTGGAAATATCTACATCGCTATCTCTATAAACATAGAAATATCTATACCGCTATCTATATAAACATGGAAATACCTACACCACTATCTCTATAAACATGGAAATATCTACACCGCCATCTCTATAAACATGAAAATATCTACACTGCCATCTCCATAATCATGGAACTATCTACACCGCCATCTGTATATACATGGAAATATCTACACCACCATCAGTATAAACAAGGAAATATCTACACCGTGAGCTGTAGAAACATGGAAATATCTACACCGCTATCTGTAAAAACATGGAAATGTCAACATCGCTATCTGCATAAAGATGGAAACATCTCCACCGCTATCTGTATAAACATTGAAATATCTACACCGCTATCTGTATAAACATGGAAATATCTACACCGCCATCTCTATAAACATGAAAATATCTACACCACCATCTCCATAAAGATGGAACTATCTACACCACCATTTGCGTAAACATGGAAATAACGACACCGATATCTGTATTAACATGGAAATATCTACACTGCCATCTGTATAACGATGGAAATATCTTCATCGTGAGCTGAATAAACATGGAAATGTCTACAACGCTATCTGTATAAACATGGAATTACCAACACCGCTATCTGTATAAACATGGAAATATCTACTCCGCTATCTGTATAAACATGGAAATACCAACACAGCTACCTGTATAAACATGGAAATATCGACACCGCTATCAGTATAAACATGGAAATATCTACACCACTATACCCATAAACATGGAAGTACCTACAACGCCATCTCTATAAACATGGAAATATCTACAATGCTATCTGTATAAACGTGGATATATCTTCACCGCTATCTGTATAAATTTGGAAATATCTACACCAAGATCTGTATAAACATGGAAATATCTACACCACAATCTGTATAAACATGGAAATATCCACACCGATATCTCTATAAACATGGAAATGTCTACACCGCTATCTGGATAAACTTGGAAATACCAAAACCGCTCTCTCCATAAACGTGGAGATATCTACAATGCTATCTGTGTAAACATGGAAATATATAAACCACTATCTCTATAAACATGGAAACATATACAATGCTATCTGTGTAAACATGGAAATATCTACAACTCTATCTGTATAAACATGGAAATACCTACACCGCAATCTGTATAAACATGGAAATATCTACAAAACCATCTGTGTATCTTGGAAATATCTACATCGCTATCTCTATAAACATAGAAATATCTATACCGCTATCTATATAAACATGGAAATACCTACACCACTATCTCTATAAACATGGAAATATCTACACCGCCATCTCTATAAACATGAAAATATCTACACTGCCATCTCCATAATCATGGAACTATCTACACCGCCATCTGTATATACATGGAAATATCTACACCACCATCAGTATAAACAAGGAAATATCTACACCGTGAGCTGTAGAAACATGGAAATATCTACACCGCTATCTGTGTAAACATGGAAATATCTATACCACGATCTGTATAATCATGGAAATATCAACACCGCCATCTGTATAATCATGGAAATATCCACACCGCCATCAGTATAATCATGGAAATATCTAAACCGCCATCTGTAAAAATCTGGAAATATCTACACAGTCATCTGTAAAAACATGGAAATATCTACACTGCCATCTGTACACACATGGAAATATCTACACGGACATCAGTAGAAACATGGAAATATCTACACCGCTATCTCTATAAACATGGATATTACTACACCGCTATCTGTATAAACATGGAAATGTCTACACCGCTATCTGTATAAACATGGAAATACCTACACCACTATATCTTTAAATATGGAAATATCCACACTGCTATCTCTATAAACATGGAAATGTTTACACCGCTATCTGTATAAACTTGGAAATATCTAAACTGCTGTCTGTATAAATTTAGAAATAACTACAACGCTATCTGTTAAACATGGAAATACAAAAACCACTATCTCTATAAACATGGAAATATCTACAACACTATCTGTGTAAACATGGAAATATCTACACCGCTATCTGTATAAACATGGAAATACCTACTCCACTATCTGTATAAACATGGAAATAACTACACCGCTAACTCTATAAACATGGATATATCTACACCGACATCTATAAAAACATGGAAATACCTACACAGTCATCTGTATAAACATGGAAATATGTACACCTCCGTGAGTATAAACATGGAAATATCTACACTGCCATCTGTATACACTTGGAAATATCTACACGGGCATCAGTATAAACATGGAAGTATCTACACCGCTATCTCTATAAACATGGAAATTCCTACACCGCTATCTGTATAAACATGGAAATATCTATACCACTATCTGTATAAACATGGAAATATATTCCTCACTATCTGTGTAAAGGTTTAAGTATCTACACAGCTATCTGTGTAAACTTGGAAATATCTACACCGCTATCTGTGTATAGATGGAAATATCTACACCACAATCTGTGCAAAGATGGAAATATCTACACCGCTATCTCTGTAAACATGGAAATATCTACACCGCTATCTGTATAAACATGGAAATATCTACATCGCGATCTGTATAAACATGGAAATATCTACACCGCTGTCTCTTTAACATGGAAATATCTGCACCGCTCTCTGTATACACATGGAAATATCTACACCACTATGTCTATAAACATGGAAATATCTACACCGCAGTCGGTATACACATGGAAATATCTACACACCCATCTGTATAAACATGGAAATATCTACACCACTATCTCTATAAACATGGATATATCTCCACCACTACCTGTAGAAACATGGAAATATCTACACCGCCGTCTGTATCAACATGGAAATATCTACACTGATATCTGTATAAATATGTAAATATCTACACTGCTATCTCTATAAACCTGGAAATAACTGCACTGCCATGTGTTTAAACATGCGAATATCCTCACAGCCATCTGTATAAACATGGAAATATCTACACCACCATCTCTATAAACATGGAAATATCTACACCGCTATCTGTAAAAACATGGAAATGTCAACATCGCTATCTGCATAAAGATGGAAACATCTCCACCGCTATCTGTATAAACATTGAAATATCTACACCGCTATCTGTATAAACATGGAAATATCTACACCACTATCTGTATAAACATGGAAAATCTACACCACCATCTCTATAAACATGGAAATATCTACACTGCCGTTTGCATACAAATGGAAATATCTACAAAGCCATCTGTATAAACATGGAAGTATCTACACTGCTATCTCTATTAACATGGAAATACCTACACAGCTATCTCTAGAATCATGGAAATATCTACACCGCAATCTGTATAAACAAGGAAATATCTACACCGCCATCTCTATAAACATGAAAATATCTACACCGCCATCTACATAATCATGGAACTAACTACACCACCATCTGTATAAACTTGGAAATATCTACACCGCTTTCTGTATAAACATGGAAACATCTACACTTCCATCTGTATAAAGATGGAAATATCTATACCGCGAGCTGTATAAACATGGAAATATATAAACTGCTATCCGTATAAACATGGAAATACCAACACCGCTATCTCTATAAACGTGGAAATATCTACACCGCTCTCTGTATAAACATGGAAATATCTACACCGCTATCTCTGTAAACATGGAAATACCTACACCGACATCTCTATAAACATGGAAATACATTAACTGCTATCCGTATAAACATGGAAATATCTACAACACTAATTGGGTAAACATGGAAATATCAACACTGCCATCTGTATACACATGGAACTATCTACAGAGCCATCAGTATAAATATGGAAACATCCACACCGCTATCTCTATACACATGGAAATACCAATACCCCTATCTCTATAAACATGGAAATATCTACACCGTCATCTCTATAAACATGAAAATATCTACACCGCCATCTCCATAAACATGGAACTATCTTCACCACCATCTGTGTAAACATGGAAATATCTACAACACTGTCTGTATAAACATAGAAATAACTACAATGATATCTGTATAAAGATGGTAATATCTACACCGTGAGCTGTATTAACCTGGAAATATCTACACCGCTATCTGTATAAACATGGAAATACCAACACTGCTGTCTGTATAAAGATGGAAATATCTACAACGCTATCTGTATAAACATGGACATATCTACACCACCATGTATATAAACATGAAAATATCAACACTGTCATCTGTATAAACATGGAAATATATACACAGCCATCTCTAAATACATGGAAATAAGTACACCGCTATCTGTATAAACATGGAAATATCTGCACCGCTATCTGTATAAACATGTAAAGATCTACACCGCTATCTGTATAAACATGGAAATATCTACACCGCTATCTGTATGAAGGTGGAAATATTTACACCGCGAGCTGTATAAACATGGAAATATCTACATCGCTATCTGTATAAACATGGAAATATCTACACTGCTATCTCTATAAACATGGAAATATATACAATGCCATCTCTATAAACATAGAAATATCTACACCGACATCTACATAAACAAGGATATATCAACACCGCCATGTGTACAAACATGGAAATATCTACACAGATATCTGAAAACATGGAACTATCTACACCGCTACCTGTATAAACATGGAAATACCTACCCAGCTAACTCTATAAATATGGAAATATCTACACTGCTATCTGTATAAACATGGAAATATCTACACCGTTATCTTTATAAACATGGAGATATCTACATGGCTATCTTTATAAAGATGGAAAAACCTACACCGCCATCTGTATAAACCTGGAAATACGTACACAGTCATCTCTATAATCATGGAAATACCTACACCAGCATCTGTATAATAATGGAAATATCTACACTGCCATAGGTATAAACATGGAAATATCTACACAGCCATCTCTACAAACATGGAAATAACTACACCACTATCTGTATAAAATTGGAAATAGCCACACCGCTATCTGTATAAACATGGAAATGTCTACACCGCTGTCTGTATAATCATGGAAATATCTACACCGCTATATGTATAAATATGGAAATAACTACACCACTATCTCTATAACCATGGAAATATCTGCACCGCTATCTGTATAAACATAGAAAGAACTACACTGCTATCTCTATAAACATGGAAATATCTACTCCGCCGTCTGTATAAACGTGGAAATATCTACAAAGTCATTTGTATAAGCATGGAAATATCTACACCGTCATCTGTATAAAGATGGAAATACATACACCACTATCTGTATAAACCTGGAAATATCTACACCACTATCTGAATAAACTTGGAAATATCTACACCGCTATCTGTATAAACATGGAAATATCTACACCGCTATCTGAATAAGCATGGAAATACCTACACCGCTATCTGTATAAGCATGCAAACATCTAAACCGCTATCTGTATAAACATGGAAATATCTACATCGCCGTCTGTATAAACATGGAAATATCTACACCGCTATCTGTATAATCATGGAAATAACAGCACCGCCATCTACATAAATGAGGAAATTTCTACACCGCCATCTCTATAAACTTGAAAATATCTACAACTCCATCTCCATAAACATGGAACTATCTACACAGCCATTTGTGTAAACATGGAAATATGTACACCTCTATCTGTATAAACATGGAAATATCTACACTACCATCTGTATAAACGTGAAAATCTCTACACAGTCATCTGTATAAACATGGAAATACCTACACCACCATCTCTATAAACATGGAAATATCTACACTCCCTTCGGTATACAAATGGAAATACCTACACAGCCATCAGTATAAACATGGAAACATCTAAACCTCTATCTCTATACACATGGAAATACCTACACCGCTATCTCTATAAACATGGAAATATCTACACCGCAATCTCTATAAACATGGAAATATCTACACCGCCATCTCTATAAACATGAAAATATCTACACCACCATCTCCATAAAGATGGAACTATCTACACCACCATTTGCGTAAACATGGAAATAACGACACCGATATCTGTATTAACATGGAAATATCTACACTGCCATCTGTATAACGATGGAAATATCTTCATCGTGAGCTGAATAAACATGGAAATGTCTACAACGCTATCTGTATAAACATGGAATTACCAACACCGCTATCTGTATAAACATGGAAATGTCTACTCCGCTATCTGTATAAACATGGAAATACCAACACAGCTACCTGTATAAACATGGAAATATCGACACCGCTATCAGTATAAACATGGAAATATCTACACCACTATACCCATAAACATGGAAGTACCTACAACGCCATCTCTATAAACATGGAAATATCTACAATGCTATCTGTATAAACGTGGATATATCTTCACCGCTATCTGTATAAATTTGGAAATATCTACACCAAGATCTGTATAAACATGGAAATATCTACACCACTATCTGTATAAACATGGAAATATCCACACCGATATCTCTATAAACATGGAAATGTCTACACCGCTATCTGGATAAACTTGGAAATACCAAAACCGCTCTCTCCATAAACGTGGAGATATCTACAATGCTATCTGTGTAAACATGGAAATATATAAACCACTATCTCTATAAACATGGAAACATATACAATGCTATCTGTGTAAACATGGAAATATCTACAACTCTATCTGTATAAACATGGAAATACCTACACCGCAATCTGTATAAACATGGAAATATCTACAAAACCATCTGTATATCTTGGAAATATCTACATCGCTATCTCTATAAACATAGAAATATCTATACCGCTATCTATATAAACATGGAAATACCTACACCACTATCTCTATAAACATGGAAATATCTACACCGCCATCTCTATAAACATGAAAATATCTACACTGTCATCTCCATAAACATGGAACTATCTACACCGCCATCTGTATAAACATGGAAATATCTACACTGCCATCTGTGTACACATGGAAATATCTACACAGCCATCTGTATAAACAAGGAAATATCTACAACGTTATCTCTGTTAACATGGAAATAAATACACCACTATCTCTATAAACATGGAAATATCTACACCACTATCTGTATAAACATGTAAATATCTACACCTCCATCTCTATAAATATGAAAATATCTACACTGCCATCTCCATAATCATTGAAATATCTACACCACCATCTGTATAAATATGGAAATATCTACACCGCCATCTGAATAAACATGGAAATATCTACAATGCCATCTATATAAAGATGTAAGTATCTACTCCGCGAGGTAAATAAACATGGAAATATCTACACCGATATCTGTATAAACATGGAAATATCAACACTGCCATCTGCATAATCATGAAAAAATCCACACCGCAATCTGCCTAAACATGGAAATATCTACACTGCAATTTGGAAAAACATGGAAATCTCTACACAGTCATCTGTATAAACTTGGAAATATCTACACCTCCGTGAGTATAAACATCGAAATATCTACACTGCCATCTGTATACACATGGAAATATCTCCACAGCTATCAGTATAAACATGGAAACATCTACACCGCTATCTCTATAAACATGGAAATACCTACACCGCTTTCTGTATAAACATGGAAATGCCTACAACAATATCTGTATAAACATGGAAATACCGACACCACTACCTGTATAAACTTGGAAATATCTACACTGCTATCTGCATAAACATGGAAATATCTACACCGCCATCTGTATAAACATGGAAATATCTCCACCGCTATGTGCATAAACATGGAAATATCTACTCCGCTATCTGTATAAACATGAAAATATCAACACCGCTCTCTGTATAAACACGCTAACATCCTCACCGCTATCTGTATTGACATGGAAATATCTACACCGATATCTCTATAAACATGGAAATATCTACACCGCCATCTGTATAAACGTGGAAATCTCTACACAGTCATCTGTATAAACATGGAAATACCTACACCACCATCTCTATAAACATGGAAATATCTACACTGCCTTCGGTATACAAATGGAAATATCTACACAGCCATCAGTATAAACATGGAAACATCTAAACCTCTATCTCTGTACACATGGAAATACCTACACCGCTATCTCTATAAACATGGAAATATCTACACCGCAATCTCTATAAACATGGAAATATCTACACCGCCATCTCTATAAACATGAAAATATCTACACCACCATCTCCATAAAGATGGAACTATCTACACCACCATTTGCGTAAACATGGAAATAACGACACCGATATCTGTATTAACATGGAAATATCTACACTGCCATCTGTATAACGATGGAAATATCTTCATCGTGAGCTGAATAAACATGGAAATGTCTACAACGCTATCTGTATAAACATGGAAATACCAACACCGCTATCTGTATAAACATGGAAATATCTACTCCGCTATCTGTATAAACATGGAAATACCAACACAGCTACCTGTGTAAACATGGAAATATCGACACCGCTATCAGTATAAACATGGAAATATCTACACCACTATACCCATAAACATGGAAGTACCTACAACGCCATCTCTATAAACATGGAAATATCTACAATGCTATCTGTATAAACGTGGATATATCTTCACCGCTATCTGTATAAATTTGGAAATATCTACACCAAGATCTGTATAAACATGGAAATATCTACACCACTATCTGTATAAACATGGAAATATCCACACCGATATCTCTATAAACATGGAAATGTCTACACCGCTATCTGGATAAACTTGGAAATACCAAAACCGCTCTCTCCATAAACGTGGAGATATCTACAATGCTATCTGTGTAAACATGGAAATATATAAACCACTATCTCTATAAACATGGAAACATATACAATGCTATCTGTGTAAACATGGAAATATCTACAACTCTATCTGTATAAACATGGAAATACCTACACCGCAATCTGTATAAACATGGAAATATCTACAAAACCATCTGTATATCTTGGAAATATCTACATCGCTATCTCTATAAACATAGAAATATCTATACCGCTATCTATATAAACATGGAAATACCTACACCACTATCTCTATAAACATGGAAATATCTACACCGCCATCTCTATAAACATGAAAATATCTACACTGTCATCTCCATAATCATGGAACTATCTACACCGCCATCTGTATATACATGGAAATATCTACACCACCATCAGTATAAACAAGGAAATATCTACACCGTGAGCTGTAGAAACATGGAAATATCTACACCGCTATCTGTGTAAACATGGAAATATCTATACCGCGATCTGTATAATCATGGAAATATCAACACCGCCATCTGTATAATCATGGAAATATCCACACCGCCATCAGTATAATCATGGAAATATCTAAACCGCCATCTGTAAAAATCTGGAAATATCTACACAGTCATCTGTAAAAACATGGAAATATCTACACTGCCATCTGTACACACATGGAAATATCTACACGGACATCAGTATAAACATGGAAATATCTACACCGCTATCTCTATAAACATGGATATTACTACACCGCTATCTGTATAAACATGGAAATGTCTACACCGCTATCTGTATAAACATGGAAATACCTACACCACTATATCTTTAAATATGGAAATATCCACACTGCTATCTCTATAAACATGGAAATGTTTACACCGCTATCTGTATAAACTTGGAAATATCTAAACTGCTGTCTGTATAAATTTAGAAATAACTACAACGCTATCTGTGAAACATGGAAATACATAAACCACTATCTCTATAAACATGGAAATATCTACAACGCTATCTGTGTAAACATGGAAATATCTACACCGCTATCTGTATAAACATGGAAATACCTACTCCACTATCTGTATAAACATGGAAATAACTACACCGCTAACTCTATAAACATGGATATATCTACACCGACATCAATAAAAACATGGAAATACCTACACAGTCATCTGTATAAACATGGAAATATGTACACCTCCGTGAGTATAAACATGGAAACATCTACACTGCCATCTGTATACACATGGAAATATCTACACGGGCATCAGTATAAACATGGAAGTATCTACACCGCTATCTCTATAAACATGGAAATTCCTACACCGCTATCTGTATAAACATGGAAATATCTATACCGCTATCTGTATAAACATGGAAATATATTCCTCACTATCTGTGTAAAGGTTTAAGTATCTACACAGCTATCTGTGTAAACTTGGAAATATCTACACCGCTATCTGTGTATAGATGGAAATATCTACACCACAATCTGTGCAAAGATGGAAATATCTACACCGCTATCTCTGTAAACATGGAAATATCTACACCGCTATCTGTATAAACATGGAAATATCTACATCGCGATCTGTATAAACATGGAAATATCTACACCGCTGTCTCTTTAACATGGAAATATCTGCACCGCTCTCTGTATACACATGGAAATATCTACACCACTATGTCTATAAACATGGAAATATCTACACCGCAGTCGGTATACACATGGAAATATCTACACACCCATCTGTATAAACATGGAAATATCTACACCACTATCTCTATAAACATGGATATATCTCCACCACTACCTGTAGAAACATGGAAATATCTACACCGCCGTCTGTATCAACATGGAAATATCTACACTGATATCTGTATAAATATGTAAATATCTACACTGCTATCTCTATAAACCTGGAAATAACTGCACTGCCATGTGTTTAAGCATGCGAATATCCTCACAGCCATCTGTATAAACATGGAAATATCTACACCACCATCTCTATAAACATGGAAATATCTACACCGCTATCTGTAAAAACATGGAAATGTCAACATCGCTATCTGCATAAAGATGGAAACATCTCCACCGCTCTCTGTATAAACATTGAAATATCTTCACCGCTATCTGTATAAATTTGGAAATATCTACACCAAGATCTGTATAAACATGGAAATATCTACACCACTATCTCTATAAACATGGAAATGTCTACACCGCTATCTGGATAAACTTGGAAATACCAAAACCGCTCTCTCCATAAACGTGGAGATATCTACAATGCTATCTGTGTAAACATGGAAATATATAAACCACTATCTCTATAAACATGGAAACATATACAATGCTATCTGTGTAAACACGGAAATATCTACAACTCTATCTGTATAAACATGGAAATACCTACACCGCAATCTGTATAAACATGGAAATATCTACAAAACCATCTGTATATCTTGGAAATATCTACATCGCTATCTCTATAAACATAGAAATATCTATACCGCTATCTATATAAACATGGAAATACCTACACCACTATCTCTATAAACATGGAAATATCTACACCGCCATCTCTATAAACATGAAAATATCTACACTGCCATCTCCATAATCATGGAACTATCTACACCGCCATCTGTATATACATGGAAATATCTACACCACCATCAGTATAAACAAGGAAATATCTACACCGTGAGCTGTAGAAACATGGAAATATCTACACCGCTATCTGTGTAAACATGGAAATATCTATACCGCGATCTGTATAATCATGGAAATATCAACACCGCCATCTGTATAATCATGGAAATATCCACACTGCCATCAGTATAATCATGGAAATATCTAAACCGCCATCTGTAAAAATCTGGAAATATCTACACAGTCATCTGTAAAAACATGGAAATATCTACACTGCCATCTGTACACACATGGAAATATCTACACGGACATCAGTATAAACATGGAAATATCTACACCGCTATCTCTATAAACATGGATATTACTACACCGCTATCTGTATAAACATGGAAATGTCTACACCGCTATCTGTATAAACATGGAAATACCTACACCACTATATCTTTAAATATGGAAATATCCACACTGCTATCTCTATAAACATGGAAATGTTTACACCGCTATCTGTATAAACTTGGAAATATCTAAACTGCTGTCTGTATAAATTTAGAAATAACTACAACGCTATCTGTGAAACATGGAAATACATAAACCACTATCTCTATAAACATGGAAATATCTACAACGCTATCTGTGTAAACATGGAAATATCTACACCGCTATCTGTATAAACATGGAAATACCTACTCCACTATCTGTATAAACATGGAAATAACTACACCGCTAACTCTATAAACATGGATATATCTACACCGACATCTATAAAAACATGGAAATACCTACACAGTCATCTGTATAAACATGGAAATATGTACACCTCCGTGAGTATAAACATGGAAACATCTACACTGCCATCTGTATACACATGGAAATATCTACACGGGCATCAGTATAAACATGGAATTATCTACACCGCTATCTCTATAAACATGGAAATTCCCACACCGCTATCTGTATAAACATGGAAATATCTATACCGCTATCTGTATAAACATGGAAATATATTCCTCACTATCTGTGTAAAGGTTTAAGTATCTACACAGCTATCTGTGTAAACTTGGAAATATCTACACCGCTATCTGTGTATAGATGGAAATATCTACACCACAATCTGTGCAAAGATGGAAATATCTACACCGCTGTCTCTGTAAACATGGAAATATCTACACCGCTATCTGTATAAACATGGAAATATCTACATCGCGATCTGTATAAACATGAAAATATCTACACCGCTGTCTCTTTAACATGGAAATATCTGCACCGCTCTCTGTATACACATGGAAATATCTACACCACTATGTCTATAAACATGGAAATATCTACACCGCAGTCGGTATACACATGGAAATATCTACACACCCATCTGTATAAACATGGAAATATCTACACCACTATCTCTATAAACATGGATATATCTCCACCACTACCTGTAGAAACATGGAAATATCTACACCGCCGTCTGTATCAACATGGAAATATCTACACTGATATCTGTATAAATATGTAAATATCTACACTGCTATCTCTATAAACCTGGAAATAACTGCACTGCCATGTGTTTAAGCATGCGAATATCCTCACAGCCATCTGTATAAACATGGAAATATCTACACCACCATCTCTATAAACATGGAAATATCTACACCGCTATCTGTAAAAACATGGAAATGTCAACATCGCTATCTGCATAAAGATGGAAACATCTCCACCGCTATCTGTATAAACATTGAAATATCTACACCGCTATCTGTATAAACATGGAAATATCTACACCGCCATCTCTATAAACATGAAAATATCTACACCACCATCTCCATAAAGATGGAACTATCTACACCACCATTTGCGTAAACATGGAAATAACGACACCGATATCTGTATTAACATGGAAATATCTACACTGCCATCTGTATAACGATGGAAATATCTTCATCGTGAGCTGAATAAACATGGAAATGTCTACAACGCTATCTGTATAAACATGGAAATACCAACACCGCTATCTGTATAAACATGGAAATATCTACTCCGCTATCTGTATAAACATGGAAATACCAACACAGCTACCTGTATAAACATGGAAATATCGACACCGTTATCAGTATAAACATGGAAATATCTACACCACTATACCCATAAACATGGAAGTACCTACAACGCCATCTCTATAAACATGGAAATATCTACAATGCTATCTGTATAAACGTGGAAATATCTTCACCGCTATCTGTATAAATTTGGAAATCTCTACACCAAGATCTGTATAAACATGGAAATATCTACACCACAATCTGTATAAACATGGAAATATCCACACCGATATCTCTATAAACATGGAAATGTCTACACCGCTATCTGGATAAACTTGGAAATACCAAAACCGCTCTCTCCATAAACGTGGAGATATCTACAATGCTATCTGTGTAAACATGGAAATATATAAACCACTATCTCTATAAACATGGAAACATATACAATGCTATCTGTGTAAACATGGAAATATCTACAACTCTATCTGTATAAACATGGAAATACCTACACCGCAATCTGTATAAACATGGAAATATCTACAAAACCATCTGTATATCTTGGAAATATCTACATCGCTATCTCTATAAACATAGAAATATCTATACCGCTATCTATATAAACATGGAAATACCTACACCACTATCTCTATAAACATGGAAATATCTACACCGCCATCTCTATAAACATGAAAATATCTACACTGCCATCTCCATAATCATGGAACTATCTACACCGCCATCTGTATATACATGGAAATATCTACACCACCATCAGTATAAACAAGGAAATATCTACACCGTGAGCTGTAGAAACATGGAAATATCTACACCGCTATCTGTGTAAACATGGAAATATCTATACCGCGATCTGTATAATCATGGAAATATCAACACCGCCATCTGTATAATCATGGAAATATCCACACCGCCATCAGTATAATCATGGAAATATCTAAACCGCCATCTGTAAAAATCTGGAAATATCTACACAGTCATCTGTAAAAACATGGAAATATCTACACTGCCATCTGTACACACATGGAAATATCTACACGGACATCAGTAGAAACATGGAAATATCTACACCGCTATCTCTATAAACATGGATATTACTACACCGCTATCTGTATAAACATGAAAATGTCTACACCGCTATCTGTATAAACATGGAAATACCTACACCACTATATCTTTAAATATGGAAATATCCACACTGCTATCTCTATAAACATGGAAATGTTTACACCGCTATCTGTATAAACTTGGAAATATCTAAACTGCTGTCTGTATAAATTTAGAAATAACTACAACGCTATCTGTGAAACATGGAAATACATAAACCACTATCTCTATAAACATGGAAATATCTACAACGCTATCTGTGTAAACATGGAAATATCTACACCGCTATCTGTATAAACATGGAAATACCTACTCCACTATCTGTATAAACATGGAAATAACTACACCGCTAACTCTATAAACATGGATATATCTACACCGACATCTATAAAAACATGGAAATACCTACACAGTCATCTGTATAAACATGGAAATATGTACACCTCCGTGAGTATAAACATGGAAACATCTACACTGCCATCTGTATACACATGGAAATATCTACACGGGCATCAGTATAAACATGGAAGTATCTACACCGCTATCTCTATAAACATGGAAATTCCTACACCGCTATCTGTATAAACATGGAAATATCTATACCGCTATCTGTATAAACATGGAAATATATTCCTCACTATCTGTGTAAAGGTTTAAGTATCTACACAGCTATCTGTGTAAACTTGGAAATATCTACACCGCTATCTGTGTATAGATGGAAATATCTACACCACAATCTGTGCAAAGATGGAAATATCTACACCGCTATCTCTGTAAACATGGAAATATCTACACCGCTATCTGTATAAACATGGAAATATCTACATCGTGATCTGTATAAACATGGAAATATCTACACCGCTGTCTCTTTAACATGGAAATATCTGCACCGCTCTCTGTATACACATGGAAATATCTACACCACTATGTCTATAAACATGGAAATATCTACACTGCAGTCGGTATACACATGGAAATATCTACACACCCATCTGTATAAACATGGAAATATCTACACCACTATCTCTATAAACATGGATATATCTCCACCACTACCTGTAGAAACATGGAAATATCTACACCGCCGTCTGTATCAACATGGAAATATCTACACTGATATCTGTATAAATATGTAAATATCTACACTGCTATCTCTATAAACCTGGAAATAACTGCACTGCCATGTGTTTAAGCATGCGAATATCCTCACAGCCATCTGTATAAACATGGAAATATCTACACCACCATCTCTATATACATGGAAATATCTACACCGCTATCTGTAAAAACATGGAAATGTCAACATCGCTATCTGCATAAAGATGGAAACATCTCCACCGCTATCTGTATAAACATTGAAATATCTACACCGCTATCTGTATAAACATGGAAATATCTACACCGCCATCTCTATAAACATGAAAATATCTACACCACCATCTCCATAAAGATGGAACTATCTACACCACCATTTGCGTAAACATGGAAATAACGACACCGATATCTGTATTAACATGGAAATATCTACACTGCCATCTGTATAACGATGGAAATATCTTCATCGTGAGCTGAATAAACATGGAAATGTCTACAACGCTATCTGTATAAACATGGAAATACCAACACCGCTATCTGTATAAACATGGAAATATCTACTCCGCTATCTGTATAAACATGGAAATACCAACACAGCTACCTGTATAAACATGGAAATATCGACACCGTTATCAGTATAAACATGGAAATATCTACACCACTATACCCATAAACATGGAAGTACCTACAACGCCATCTCTATAAACATGGAAATATCTACAATGCTATCTGTATAAACGTGGAAATATCTTCACCGCTATCTGTATAAATTTGGAAATCTCTACACCAAGATCTGTATAAACATGGAAATATCTACACCACAATCTGTATAAACATGGAAATATCCACACCGATATCTCTATAAACATGGAAATGTCTACACCGCTATCTGGATAAACTTGGAAATACCAAAACCGCTCTCTCCATAAACGTGGAGATATCTACAATGCTATCTGTGTAAACATGGAAATATATAAACCACTATCTCTATAAACATGGAAACATATACAATGCTATCTGTGTAAACATGGAAATATCTACAACTCTATCTGTATAAACATGGAAATACCTACACCGCAATCTGTATAAACATGGAAATATCTACAAAACCATCTGTATATCTTGGAAATATCTACATCGCTATCTCTATAAACATAGAAATATCTATACCGCTATCTATATAAACATGGAAATACCTACACCACTATCTCTATAAACATGGAAATATCTACACCGCCATCTCTATAAACATGAAAATATCTACACTGCCATCTCCATAATCATGGAACTATCTACACCGCCATCTGTATATACATGGAAATATCTACACCACCATCAGTATAAACAAGGAAATATCTACACCGTGAGCTGTAGAAACATGGAAATATCTACACCGCTATCTGTGTAAACATGGAAATATCTATACCGCGATCTGTATAATCATGGAAATATCAACACCGCCATCTGTATAATCATGGAAATATCCACACCGCCATCAGTATAATCATGGAAATATCTAAACCGCCATCTGTAAAAATCTGGAAATATCTACACAGTCATCTGTAAAAACATGGAAATATCTACACTGCCATCTGTACACACATGGAAATATCTACACGGACATCAGTAGAAACATGGAAATATCTACACCGCTATCTCTATAAACATGGATATTACTACACCGCTATCTGTATAAACATGAAAATGTCTACACCGCTATCTGTATAAACATGGAAATACCTACACCACTATATCTTTAAATATGGAAATATCCACACTGCTATCTCTATAAACATGGAAATGTTTACACCGCTATCTGTATAAACTTGGAAATATCTAAACTGCTGTCTGTATAAATTTAGAAATAACTACAACGCTATCTGTGAAACATGGAAATACATAAACCACTATCTCTATAAACATGGAAATATCTACAACGCTATCTGTGTAAACATGGAAATATCTACACCGCTATCTGTATAAACATGGAAATACCTACTCCACTATCTGTATAAACATGGAAATAACTACACCGCTAACTCTATAAACATGGATATATCTACACCGACATCTATAAAAACATGGAAATACCTACACAGTCATCTGTATAAACATGGAAATATGTACACCTCCGTGAGTATAAACATGGAAACATCTACACTGCCATCTGTATACACATGGAAATATCTACACGGGCATCAGTATAAACATGGAAGTATCTACACCGCTATCTCTATAAACATGGAAATTCCTACACCGCTATCTGTATAAACATGGAAATATCTATACCGCTATCTGTATAAACATGGAGATATATTCCTCACTATCTGTGTAAAGGTTTAAGTATCTACACAGCTATCTGTGTAAACTTGGAAATATCTACACCGCTATCTGTGTATAGATGGAAATATCTACACCACAATCTGTGCAAAGATGGAAATATCTACACCGCTATCTCTGTAAACATGGAAATATCTACACCGCTATCTGTATAAACATGGAAATATCTACATCGCGATCTGTATAAACATGGAAATATCTACACCGCTGTCTCTTTAACATGGAAATATCTGCACCGCTCTCTGTATACACATGGAAATATCTACACCACTATGTCTATAAACATGGAAATATCTACACCGCAGTCGGTATACACATGGAAATATCTACACACCCATCTGTATAAACATGGAAATATCTACACCACTATCTCTATAAACATGGATATATCTCCACCACTACCTGTAGAAACATGGAAATATCTACACCGCCGTCTGTATCAACATGGAAATATCTACACTGATATCTGTATAAATATGTAAATATCTACACTGCTATCTCTATAAACCTGGAAATAACTGCACTGCCATGTGTTTAAGCATGCGAATATCCTCACAGCCATCTGTATAAACATGGAAATATCTACACCACCATCTCTATATACATGGAAATATCTACACCGCTATCTGTAAAAACATGGAAATGTCAACATCGCTATCTGCATAAAGATGGAAACATCTCCACCGCTATCTGTATAAACATTGAAATATCTACACCGCTATCTGTATAAACATGGAAATATCTACACCGCCATCTCTATAAACATGAAAATATCTACACCACCATCTCCATAAAGATGGAACTATCTACACCACCATTTGCGTAAACATGGAAATAACGACACCGATATCTGTATTAACATGGAAATATCTACACTGCCATCTGTATAACGATGGAAATATCTTCATCGTGAGCTGAATAAACATGGAAATGTCTACAACGCTATCTGTATAAACATGGAAATACCAACACCGCTATCTGTATAAACATGGAAATATCTACTCCGCTATCTGTATAAACATGGAAATACCAACACAGCTACCTGTATAAACATGGAAATATCGACACCGTTATCAGTATAAACATGGAAATATCTACACCACTATACCCATAAACATGGAAGTACCTACAACGCCATCTCTATAAACATGGAAATATCTACAATGCTATCTGTATAAACGTGGAAATATCTTCACCGCTATCTGTATAAATTTGGAAATCTCTACACCAAGATCTGTATAAACATGGAAATATCTACACCACAATCTGTATAAACATGGAAATATCCACACCGATATCTCTATAAACATGGAAATGTCTACACCGCTATCTGGATAAACTTGGAAATACCAAAACCGCTCTCTCCATAAACGTGGAGATATCTACAATGCTATCTGTGTAAACATGGAAATATATAAACCACTATCTCTATAAACATGGAAACATATACAATGCTATCTGTGTAAACATGGAAATATCTACAACTCTATCTGTATAAACATGGAAATACCTACACCGCAATCTGTATAAACATGGAAATATCTACAAAACCATCTGTATATCTTGGAAATATCTACATCGCTATCTCTATAAACATAGAAATATCTATACCGCTATCTATATAAACATGGAAATACCTACACCACTATCTCTATAAACATGGAAATATCTACACCGCCATCTCTATAAACATGAAAATATCTACACTGCCATCTCCATAATCATGGAACTATCTACACCGCCATCTGTATATACATGGAAATATCTACACCACCATCAGTATAAACAAGGAAATATCTACACCGTGAGCTGTAGAAACATGGAAATATCTACACCGCTATCTGTGTAAACATGGAAATATCTATACCGCGATCTGTATAATCATGGAAATATCAACACCGCCATCTGTATAATCATGGAAATATCCACACCGCCATCAGTATAATCATGGAAATATCTAAACCGCCATCTGTAAAAATCTGGAAATATCTACACAGTCATCTGTAAAAACATGGAAATATCTACACTGCCATCTGTACACACATGGAAATATCTACACGGACATCAGTAGAAACATGGAAATATCTACACCGCTATCTCTATAAACATGGATATTACTACACCGCTATCTGTATAAACATGAAAATGTCTACACCGCTATCTGTATAAACATGGAAATACCTACACCACTATATCTTTAAATATGGAAATATCCACACTGCTATCTCTATAAACATGGAAATGTTTACACCGCTATCTGTATAAACTTGGAAATATCTAAACTGCTGTCTGTATAAATTTAGAAATAACTACAACGCTATCTGTGAAACATGGAAATACATAAACCACTATCTCTATAAACATGGAAATATCTACAATGCTATCTGTGTAAACATGGAAATATCTACACCGCTATCTGTATAAACATGGAAATACCTACTCCACTATCTGTATAAACATGGAAATAACTACACCGCTAACTCTATAAACATGGATATATCTACACCGACATCTATAAAAACATGGAAATACCTACACAGTCATCTGTATAAACATGGAAATATGTACACCTCCGTGAGTATAAACATGGAAACATCTACACTGCCATCTGTATACACATGGAAATATCTACACGGGCATCAGTATAAACATGGAAGTATCTACACCGCTATCTCTATAAACATGGAAATTCCTACACCGCTATCTGTATAAACATGGAAATATCTATACCGCTATCTGTATAAACATGGAAATATATTCCTCACTATCTGTGTAAAGGTTTAAGTATCTACACAGCTATCTGTGTAAACTTGGAAATATCTACACCGCTATCTGTGTATAGATGGAAATATCTACACCACAATCTGTGCAAAGATGGAAATATCTACACCGCTATCTCTGTAAACATGGAAATATCTACACCGCTATCTGTATAAACATGGAAATATCTACATCGCGATCTGTATAAACATGGAAATATCTACACCGCTGTCTCTTTAACATGGAAATATCTGCACCGCTCTCTGTATACACATGGAAATATCTACACCACTATGTCTATAAACATGGAAATATCTACACCGCAGTCGGTATACACATGGAAATATCTACACACCCATCTGTATAAACATGGAAATATCTACACCACTATCTCTATAAACATGGATATATCTCCACCACTACCTGTAGAAACATGGAAATATCTACACCGCCGTCTGTATCAACATGGAAATATCTACACTGATATCTGTATAAATATGTAAATATCTACACTGCTATCTCTATAAACCTGGAAATAACTGCACTGCCATGTGTTTAAGCATGCGAATATCCTCACAGCCATCTGTATAAACATGGAAATATCTACACCACCATCTCTATATACATGGAAATATCTACACCGCTATCTGTAAAAACATGGAAATGTCAACATCGCTATCTGCATAAAGATGGAAACATCTCCACCGCTATCTGTATAAACATTGAAATATCTACACCGCTATCTGTATAAACATGGAAATATCTACACCGCCATCTCTATAAACATGAAAATATCTACACCACCATCTCCATAAAGATGGAACTATCTACACCACCATTTGCGTAAACATGGAAATAACGACACCGATATCTGTATTAACATGGAAATATCTACACTGCCATCTGTATAACGATGGAAATATCTTCATCGTGAGCTGAATAAACATGGAAATGTCTACAACGCTATCTGTATAAACATGGAAATACCAACACCGCTATCTGTATAAACATGGAAATATCTACTCCGCTATCTGTATAAACATGGAAATACCAACACAGCTACCTGTATAAACATGGAAATATCGACACCGTTATCAGTATAAACATGGAAATATCTACACCACTATACCCATAAACATGGAAGTACCTACAACGCCATCTCTATAAACATGGAAATATCTACAATGCTATCTGTATAAACGTGGATATATCTTCACCGCTATCTGTATAAATTTGGAAATCTCTACACCAAGATCTGTATAAACATGGAAATATCTACACCACTATCTGTATAAACATGGAAATATCCACACCGATATCTCTATAAACATGGAAATGTCTACACCGCTATCTGGATAAACTTGGAAATACCAAAACCGCTCTCTCCATAAACGTGGAGATATCTACAATGCTATCTGTGTAAACATGGAAATATATAAACCACTATCTCTATAAACATGGAAACATATACAATGCTATCTGTGTAAACATGGAAATATCTACAACTCTATCTGTATAAACATGGAAATACCTACACCGCAATCTGTATAAACATGGAAATATCTACAAAACCATCTGTATATCTTGGAAATATCTACATCGCTATCTCTATAAACATAGAAATATCTATACCGCTATCTATATAAACATGGAAATACCTACACCACTATCTCTATAAACATGGAAATATCTACACCGCCATCTCTATAAACATGAAAATATCTACACTGCCATCTCCATAATCATGGAACTATCTACACCGCCATCTGTATATACATGGAAATATCTACACCACCATCAGTATAAACAAGGAAATATCTACACCGTGAGCTGTAGAAACATGGAAATATCTACACCGCTATCTGTGTAAACATGGAAATATCTATACCGCTATCTGTATAATCATGGAAATATCAACACCGCCATCTGTATAATCATGGAAATATCCACACCGCCATCAGTATAATCATGGAAATATCTAAACCGCCATCTGTAAAAATCTGGAAATATCTACACAGTCATCTGTAAAAACATGGAAATATCTACACTGCCATCTGTACACACATGGAAATATCTACACGGACATCAGTATAAACATGGAAATATCTACACCGCTATCTCTATAAACATGGATATTACTACACCGCTATCTGTATAAACATGGAAATGTCTACACCGCTATCTGTATAAACATGGAAATACCTACACCACTATATCTTTAAATATGGAAATATCCACACTGCTATCTCTATAAACATGGAAATGTTTACACCGCTATCTGTATAAACTTGGAAATATCTAAACTGCTGTCTGTATAAATTTAGAAATAACTACAACGCTATCTGTGATACATGGAAATACATAAACCACTATCTCTATAAACATGGAAATATCTACAACACTATCTGTGTAAACATGGAAATATCTACACCGCTATCTGTATAAACATGGAAATACCTACTCCACTATCTGTATAAACATGGAAATAACTACACCGCTAACTCTATAAACATGGATATATCTACACCGACATCTATAAAAACATGGAAATACCTACACAGTCATCTGTATAAACATGGAAATATGTACACCTCCGTGAGTATAAACATGGAAATATCTACACTGCCATCTGTATACACATGGAAATATCTACACGGGCATCAGTATAAACATGGAAGTATCTACACCGCTATCTCTATAAACATGGAAATTCCTACACCGCTATCTGTATAAACATGGAAATATCTATACCGCTATCTGTATAAACATGGAAATATATTCCTCACTATCTGTGTAAAGGTTTAAGTATCTACACAGCTATCTGTGTAAACTTGGAAATATCTACACCGCTATCTGTGTATAGATGGAAATATCTACACCACAATCTGTGCAAAGATGGAAATATCTACACCGCTATCTCTGTAAACATGGAAATATCTACACCGCTATCTGTATAAACATGGAAATATCTACATCGCGATCTGTATAAACATGGAAATATCTACACCGCTGTCTCTTTAACATGGAAATATCTGCACCGCTCTCTGTATACACATGGAAATATCTACACCACTATGTCTATAAACATGGAAATATCTACACCGCAGTCGGTATACACATGGAAATATCTACACACCCATCTGTATAAACATGGAAATATCTACACCACTATCTCTATAAACATGGATATATCTCCACCACTACCTGTAGAAACATGGAAATATCTACACCGCCGTCTGTATCAACATGGAAATATCTACACTGCTATATGTATAAATATGTAAATATCTACACTGCTATCTCTATAAACCTGGAAATAACTGCACTGCCATGTGTTTAAGCATGCGAATATCCTCACAGCCATCTGTATAAACATGGAAATATCTACACCACCATCTCTATAAACATGGAAATATCTACACCGCTATCTGTAAAAACATGGAAATGTCAACATCGCTATCTGCATAAAGATGGAAACATCTCCACCGCTATCTGTATAAACATTGAAATATCTACACCGCTATCTGTATAAACATGGAAATATCTACACCACTATCTGTATAAACATGGAAAATCTACACCACCATCTCTATAAACATGGAAATATCTACACTGCCGTTTGCATACAAATGGAAATATCTACAAAGCCATCTGTATAAACATGGAAGTATCTACACTGCTATCTCTATTAACATGGAAATACCTACACAGCTATCTCTAGAATCATGGAAATATCTACACCGCAATCTGTATAAACAAGGAAATATCTACACCGCCATCTCTATAAACATGAAAATATCTACACCGCCATCTACATAATCATGGAACTAACTACACCACCATCTGTATAAACTTGGAAATATCTACACCGCTTTCTGTATAAACATGGAAACATCTACACTTCCATCTGTATAAAGATGGAAATATCTATACCGCGAGCTGTATAAACATGGAAATATATAAACTGCTATCCGTATAAACATGGAAATACCAACACCGCTATCTCTATAAACGTGGAAATATCTACACCGCTCTCTGTATAAACATGGAAATATCTACACCACTATCTCTATAAACATGGAAATACCTACACCGACATCTCTATAAACATGGAAATACATTAACTGCTATCCGTATAAACATGGAAATATCTACAACACTAATTGGGTAAACATGGAAATATCAACACTGCCATCTGTATACACATGGAACTATCTACAGTGCCATCAGTATAAATATGGAAACATCCACACCGCTATCTCTATACACATGGAAATACCAATACCACTATCTCTATAAACATGGAAATATCTACACCGTCATCTCTATAAACATGAAAATATCTACACCGCCATCTCCATAAACATGGAACTATCTTCACCACCATCTGTGTAAACATGGAAATATCTACAACACTGTCTGTATAAACATAGAAATAACTACAATGATATCTGTATAAAGATGGTAATATCTACACCGTGAGCTGTATTAACTTGGAAATATCTACACCGCTATCTGTATAAACATGGAAATACCAACACTGCTGTCTGTATAAAGATGGAAATATCTACAACGCTATCTGTATAAACATGGAAATATCTACACCACCATGTATATAAACATGAAAATATCAACACTGTCATCTGTATAAACATGGAAATATATACACAGCCATCTCTAAATACCTGGAAATAAGTACACCGCTATCTGTATAAACATGGAAATATCTGCACCGCTATCTGTATAAACATGTAAAGATCTACACCGCTATCTGTATAAACATGGAAATATCTACACCGCTATCTGTATGAAGGTGGAAATATTTACGCCGCGAGCTTTATAAACATGGAAATATCTACATCGCTATCTGTATAAACATGGAAATATCTACACTGCTATCTCTATAAACATGGAAATATATACAATGCCATCTCTATAAACATAGAAATATCTACACCGACATCTACATAAACAAGGATATATCAACACCGCCATGTGTACAAACATGGAAATATCTACACAGATATCTGAAAACATGGAACTATCTACACCGCTACCTGTATAAACATCGAAATACCTACCCAGCTAACTCTATAAATATGGAAATATCTACACTGCTATCTGTATAAACATGGAAATATCTACACCGTTATCTGTATAAACATGGAGATATCTACATGGCTATCTTTATAAAGATGGAAAAACCTACACCGCCATCTGTATAAACCTGGAAATACGTACACAGTCATCTCTATAATCATGGAAATACCTACACCAGCATCTGTATAATAATGGAAATATCTACACTGCCATAGGTATAAACATGGAAATATCTACACAGCCATCTCTACAAACATGGAAATAACTACACCACTATCTGTATAAAATTGGAAATAGCCACACCGCTATCTGTATAAACATGGAAATGTCTACACCGCTGTCTGTATAATCATGGAAATATCTACACCGCTATATGTATAAATATGAAAATAACTACACCACTATCTCTATAACCATGGAAATATCTGCACCGCTATCTGTATAAACATAGAAAGAACTACACTGCTATCTCTATAAACATGGAAATATCTACTCCGCCATCTGTATAAACGTGGAAATATCTACAAAGTCATTTGTATAAGCATGGAAATATCTACACCGTCATCTGTATAAAGATGGAAATACATACACCACTATCTGTATAAACCTGGAAATATCTACACCACTATCTGAATAAACTTGGAAATATCTACACAGCTATCTGTATAAACATGGAAATATCTACACCGCTATCTGAATAAGCATGGAAATACCTACACCGCTATCTGTATAAGCATGCAAATATCTAAACCGCTATCTGTATAAACATGGAAATATCTACATCGCTATCTGTGTAAACATGGAAACATCTCCACCGCTATCTGTATAAACACGGAACTATCTACAACGCTATCTTTATAAACATGGAAATATCTACATCGCCGTCTGTATAAACATGGAAATATCTACACCGCTATCTGTATAATCATGGAAATAACTGCACCGCCATCTACATAAACGAGGAAATTTCTACACCGCCATCTCTATAAACTTGAAAATATCTACAACTCCATCTCCATAAACATGGAACTATCTACACAGCCATTTGTGTAAACATGGAAATATGTACACCTCTATCTGTATAAACATGGAAATATCTACACTACCATCTTTATAAACATGGAAATATCTACATCGCGACCTGTATAAACATGGAAATATCTACACCGCTGTCTCTATAAACATCGAAATAACTACACCGACATCTGTAAGAACATGGAAATATCTACAGAGTCATCTGTATAAACATGGAAATATCTACACCACCATCTGTATAAACTTGGAAATAACTACACTGCCATCTGTGTACACATGGAAATAACTACACTGCAATCTGTATACAAATGGAAATATCTACACAGCCATCTGTATCAACATGGAAATCACTACACTACTATCTCTATAAACACGGAATTACCTACACCGCTATCTCTATAAACATGGAAATATCTACACCACTATCTGTATAAACATGGATATATCTACACCGTTATCTGCATAAACATGGAAATATCTACAACGCTATATGTATAAATTTGGAAATAACTACTCCGCTATCTCTATAAATATGGAAATATCTACATCGCTATCTGTAAAAACATAGAAATAGCTACATCGCTATCTCTATAAACATGGAAATATCTACACCGCCATCTGCATAAACCTGGAAATATCTACACCGTCATTTGTATAAACATGGAAATATCTACACCGTTTTCTGTATAAATATGGAAATATCTACACCGCTATCTCTCTAAATTTCGAAATATCTACACCTCCATCTGCATAAACATCTAAATATCTACAACATCTGTATAAACATGGAAATATCTACACCGCCATCACTATAAACATGGAAATATCAACACCGCCATTTGTATAATCATGGAAATATCCACACTGCCATCTCTATAAACATGGAAATATCTACACCGCCATTTGTAAAAACATGGAAATATGTACACAGTCATCTGTATAAACATGGAAATATCAACAACTCCATCAGTATAAACATGGAAAAATCTACACTGCTATCTGTGTAAACATGGAAATCTCTACACGGCCATCTGTATAAATATGGAAATATCTACACCGGTATCTGTATAAACACGGAAATATCTACACCGCCATCTGTATAAACACAGAAATATCTACACCGTTGTCTCTATAAACATGGAAATATCTAAACCACCATCTGTAAAAACATGGATATATCTACACAGTGATCTGTATAAACATGGAAATATCTACACAGTCGTCTGTAAACATGGAAATATCTACACCACCATCTGTATAAACTTGGAAATATCTACACTGCCATCTGTGTACACATGTAAATACCTACACTGCCATCTGTATACACATGGAAATATCTACACAGCCATCTGTACCAACATGGAAATAACTACACCGCTATATTTATAAACATGGAATTACACCGCTATCTCTATAAACATGGAATTATCTACACCACTATCTCTATAAACATGGAAACATCTACACCGCCATCTCTATAAACATGTAAATATCTACACTGACATCTCCATAAACATGGAAGTATCTACAGCACCATCTGTATAAACATGGAAATATCTACACTGCCATCTCTATAAAGATGTAAATATCTACACCGCAAGCTGGATTAACATGGAAATATCTACACCGCTATCTGAATAAACATGGAAATACCGACACCGCTATCTGTATAAACATGGAAATATCTACACCGCTACCTGAATAAAGATGGAAATATCTACACCGCTATCTGAATAAACATGGAAATATCTACACCGCGATCTGTATAAACATGGAAATAACTCCACTGCTATCTGTATAAACGTGGAAATACCTACACAGCAATCTGTATATACATGGAAATATCTACCCAGCTATCTCTATAAATATGGAAATATCTACACCGCTATCTGTATAAACATGGAAATTTCTACACCGCTATCTGTATAAACATGGAAATATCTACATGGCTATCTCTATAAAGATGGAAATATCTACACCGCCATCTGTATAAGCCTGTAAATACCTACACAGTCATCTCTATAAACATGGAAATATCTACACCAGCATCTGTATAAACATGGAAATATCTACACCGCCATCTGTATAAACGTGGAAATAACTGCACAGTCATTTGTATAAACATGGAAATATCTACATGGTCATCTCTATAAAGATGGAAATATCTACACTGCTATCTGTATAAACATGGAAATATCTACACCACTATCTGTACAAACTTGGAAATATCTACACCACTATCTGTATAAACTTGGAAATATCTACACGGCCATCTGTATAAAAATGGAAATACCTACACAGTCATCTGTCTAAACATGGAAATACCTACACAGTCATCTGTATAAACATGGAAATATCTACCCCACCATCTGTATAAACATGAAAATATCTACACCGCCATCTGTATAAGTATGGAAATAGCTACACAGTTATCTGTATAAACATGGAAATAGCCACACCACTATCTGTATAAACATGGAATTATCTAAACCGCCATTTGTATAAACATGGAAATATCAACACCGCCATCTGTATAAACATGAAAATATCTAAACCGCCATTTGTGTAAACTTGGGAATATCTACACTGCTATCTGTATAAACATGGAAATATCTACAGGGCTATCTGTATAAACATGGAAATAACTACACCGCCATCTGTATAAACATGCAAATATCTACGCAGTCATCTGTATAAACATGTAAATATCTACACCAACATCTCAATAAACATGGAAATATCTAGACAGCCATATCTATACCCATGGAAATATCTACACAGCCATCTGTATAAACATGGAAATATCTACACCGCTATCTTTGTAAACATGGAAATATCTACACCTCTATCTGTAGAATCTCGGAAATATCTACATCGCGATCTGTATAAACATGGAAATATCTACAACGCTATCTGTATAAACATGGAAATATGTACGCCGCTATCTGTATAAACATGGAAATACCTAAACCGCTGCCTGTATAAACATGGAAATATCTACAAGGCTAACTTTGTAAACATGGAAATATCTACAACGCTATCTTTGTAAACATCTACAACTCTATCTGTGTAAACATGGAAATATCTACACAGCTACCTTTGTAAACTTGGAAATATCTACACCGCTATCTGTGTAAAGATGGAAATATCTACACCGCAATCTGTGCAAAGATTGAAATATCTACAGCGCTATCTCTGGAAACATGGAAATATCTACACCGCAATCTGTGCAAAGATAGAAATATCTACACCGCCATCTGTATAAACATGGAAATACCAACACAGCTATCTGTATAAACATGGAAATACCTACGCCACTATCGGTATAAACATGAATATATCTACAAAACTATCTCCATAAACATGAAAATACCTACACCGCCATCTCTGTAGACATGGAAATATCTACACCGCTATCTGCATAAACATGGAAATGTCTACACTGCTACCTGTATAAACATGGAAATAACTCTACCGCTATCTGTATAAATATGGAAATATCTACACCGCTATCTCTATAAACATGGAAATGTCTACACCGCTATCTGTATAAAGATGGAAATATCTACAACTCTATCTCTATAAACAGGGAAATATCTACACCGCTATCTCTATACACATGGAAATATCTACACAGTCATCTGTATAAACATGGTAATATCTACACCACCATCTGTATAAACTTGGAAATATCTATACTGCCATCTGTATAAACGTGGGAATACCTAAACCGCTATCTGTATAAATATGGAAACATCTACACCACTATCCCTATAACCATGGAAATATCAACAACGCTATCCAAATAAACATGGAAATATCTACACCGCTATCTGCTTCAACATGGAAATATCTACACCACTATCACTATAAACATGGAAATAACTACACCGACATCTCTATAAACATGGAAATACCTACACCGCCATCTCTATAAACATGGAAACACCTATAACACCATGTCTATAAACTTGGAAATATCTACAACGCCATCGGCACAACCATGGAAATATCTACCCCGCCGTCTGCATAAACATGGAAAAATCTACACCGACATCTGTATAAACATGGAAATATCTGCAACGCTATCTGTGTAAACATGGAAATATCTGCACTGCTATATATGGAAACATGGAAATATCTACATCACTATATGTATAAACATGGAAATATCTACACCGTTATCTCTATAAACATGGAATTATCTACACCGCTATCTCTATAAACATGGAAATATCTACACCGCTATCTGTATAAACATGGAAATATCTACACCGCTATCTCTATAAAGATGGAAATATCTACACCGCCATCTGTATAAACATGCAAATATCTACACAGTCATCTGTATAAACATGGAAATATCTACACCACCATCTCTATAAACATGGAAATATCAAGACTGCCATCTCTATACACATGGAAATATCTACACAGCCATCTGTATAAACATGGAAATATCTACACCGCTATCTCTATAAACATGGAAATATCTACATGGCTATCTGTATAAACATGGAAATATCTATATCACTATCTGTATAAACATGGAAATATCTCCACCGCTATCTCTATAAATATGGAAATATCTACACCGCTATCTGTATAAACATGGAAATACCTACACCGCTATCTGCATAAACATGGAAATATCTACAACGCTATCTGTGTAAACATGGAAATATCTACAATGCTATCTGTGTAAACATGGAAATATCTACACAGCTATCTGTGTAAACTGGGAAATATCTACACCACTATCTGTGTAAAGATGGAAATACCTACACCGCAATCTGTGAAAAGATGGAATTATCTACACCGCTATCTCTGTAAACACGGAAATATCAACACCACCATCTGAATAAACATGGAAATATCTACACTGCCATCTGTATAAACATGGAAATATCTACACAGCCATCTCTATAAACATGGAAATATCTACATAGCCATCTGTATTAACATGGAAATATCTACACCGGTATGTGTATAAAGATGGAAATACCTACACCGCTATCTGTATAAACTTGAAAATATCTTCACTGCTATATGTATAAATATGGAAATATCTACACCGCTGTCTCTATAAACATGGAAATATCTTCACCACTATCTGTATAAACATGGAAATGTCTACACCGCTATCTCAATAAACATGGAAATATCTACACCGCCATCTGAATAAACATGGAAATATCTACACCACTACCTGTATAAAAATGGAAACATCTGCACCGCTATCTTTAAAAACATGGAAATATCTACACCGCGATCTGTATAAACATGGGAATACCTACACCGCTATCTGTATAAACATGGAAATATCTACACCTCTGTCTCTATAAACATGGAAATATCTACACCGCTATCTCTATAAACATGCAAATATCTACACCGCCATCTTTAAAAACATGGAAATATCTACACACTCATCTGTATAAACATGGAAATATCTACACCATCATCTCTATAAACATGGAAATATCTACACTGCCAGGAGCTCAAGAGCAGCCTGGGCAATACAGCAAAGCCTCATCTTTACAAAAAAATAAGAAATATTAGCTGGCCTTGGTGGTGTGCACCTGTAGTCCCTGCTTCTTGGGAAGCTGAGTTGGGAGGATCCATGGAGCCCAGGAGTTTAAGGCTGCAGTGAGCTTGGATAACGACTGCACTCCAGCCTGGATGACAGAACAAGAACCTGTTTCAAAAAAGAAAAAAGAATAAAAAACCTAAAAACTAAAAACTGGATGTAGTTTGCTAGTAACTAAACAGCAAATTAATTGTAACATGCTTACATATCAACGATGTCTTTCTTCTTTGATCATAAACCTGCTCACTAAGAAGCTGCTGAAGTCCATGGTAGTGACAGGTACATGTCTGCAGCCTTGTCCTGACCTGCATCTTCTTTGATTGTCCCCATCTGTGTCTCCGACTGGCACTGCCGAACCGTCTTGCTACCTGATCAATGTTGTACTGAACCGGACTGCTAACTGATCAATGTTGTCGAGCTCACTGCACAAAGCTGTTCTTACAAGGTAGATTTCTGCCTGGAATAGCCATACTTACACTGTTTATATTCCTTACTCCTGACCCATCCAACGCAGCACAAGTTCTATTTATTGCCATAGAAACATAGGTCATTTGGAAACACCTCCTTCATTTCTATGGAATGTTCAAACATTTCTGACATTTTGGACTCTGTTCTAGCCTCTTGTTAAATATATCCAGAAAAGAGACAAAGCTTTATGGGGGGGCTATATGCACACATATGCTATAGAATAAGCTATCTAAATGCTTAAAAATACTTTCCATCTGTCACCGCACCTCAATAGGTACACAGAAATTAAGTATGTGTATATCTGTCTGTATAGATACGTATAAATATATATCCCCAAAACAAAAACTCATTCTCTTACTTATACATAGGTAGAATATAGGTGAATATACATATACATTTATAGGTAGAACAAAAAAACCCTCAGCCTCTTTAGGGCCATGTGTTTTCTCTGAGTAATTGTCACAATTAATTAAAATACATGTGTATGCCTTTTTAGATAAATTTCATCAGACCAATTTCTGTCTGGTTGGAAAATAATAACTGCCTATTTGCTAAGTGCCCCTGCCCCCATACTATGTTCCAGTGAACTAAAGACCTCTGGCAATCATATATTTACAACTCAGCAAGATTAAACAATTTATTGCTATTTATGACATCCAAGCTGTATCTTCTGTATTATATTCCACATTAGCATCTATCACCTTACATTTGGGAGATCCTGTCCAAAAAATGATTATGCCTCCTAACCAAACATTCAGCAGGGCTGCAGGAACAGGCCCCCTGAACAAACATCCTGCCAAAGTACTTTAAAGCACCGTGAGCTGCCACAGCTGTGCATTTTCAGATGACTCAGCAGATTAGCGTGGAGTCTCTTAGCCTCTGCTTGGTCTGTTCCTTTCAGTGATCTCTCACGTGGCCCAGTCCATTCGGTTTGAAAATCCTCATGAAATGAGCAGATTATGATCTGGCTTCAGTAGAGGGCCATGGGGTGGGCATGGAGGGGAGAGGGTTTGCTCTTAACACAGCCTAAGCCTCAGAAAGGTTTCAGATGGAAAAGCATGGCACTGACTCAGCTCATGCTTAACAGGAAATAATGCACAGACCACACCAAAAAAGCCCTTTATGTTGTGTGAAAGTCTATGCCGGAGCAGCTGCTGCCACCTCATGTACTGTGATACAGTGTGCATGTGTGTGTTTGTGTGTGCATGAGTGTGAGTATGCACACAAATGTGTGCTGGGAGGGGGAGGAGATCACACCTTCCACAGTCGCCACCTCAGCCTTAGCTAGCAGCGTGGAGAATTGCCAAAAGTCAACAGGAAGCTGCACCAAAGCAACTGTGATCACCACATCAGCAGGCGCTTTCTGGTTAGTAAAGCTACTGGGACTGAAAAACACACACGATCTCGTCCTTCTTTTATTTTAATCAGAGCAAAATATTTTTATAATAATTGTGTTATATGAATAAATAATTCATAACGCTGTAACCCATTATCACATTCAATCCTCCCAACAACCCTAGAAGATATGTAGACAAGTATTATTACTTTCCCTATTTTTATAAATGAGGAAATAAACCCCAGGAGGCTAGGCGACTTACCCACGGTCCTAGAAGTTGCAAACAGTAGTATCATGATTCAAATCCAAAGCTTCTCCTTTTGTCTTTATCATTTTAATTTTGAAGGTAATGCATATGCATGTATGATCTTTTAAATCCAGAGATGTATATGGAATAGATAGGAAAAGGGACTCTCCTTCCCCATTATACACCCCCTCCACCCAAGCTATATACACTGTTGACTAGAGTATGTCCTTTCAATCCTATTTTCTATGCCTACATTATATACAGAAAAGCAGGATTACGTTACACACAATATTCCAGTCATTGCTGTTTTTCACCAACAAGCTATCATTCACATCTTTTTCATACTACATATAAATTTATATCCTTTATTTTAGTGGTGTATATTGTGCAGTTGTGTCATAAATTATGTACCTGTTCTCTGTTGAACATATAGATTTTTTCTGAGTTTTTCCTTAGCAAAATGCTGCAGTGAGTACCCTTGTACACAGATGTTTGTACATTTGTTCTAGAAAAATCTACAGTAAAGATTCTTAGATTAAGACATTCCCAGGTTATTAGAAAACTACTCTATTAATTTAGATATATACTTCCAAATTGCCTGACCAAAAAGTTATGTCAATTTAACTTCTATGAACAGTATACAAACATGACAATTTTCCATCACCTACACCAACTCTGGGTAATTTCATCTTTTTTACAAGTTGATGGATTGTTTTAATTTATATTTCTCTGGTTATTAATAAGGTTGGCCACCTGTTCATGTGTTATTATTGATGATATTTGTATTGAATTGTTTGAATTTTCTTGATTTCAAAAAACGTTTTACATGTCATAGATATTAAATATTTGTTGTAAAACTCTCCTTCCAGTATTGTGTATGTGTTTGGTCAAGTAGAATAAACTCTCGTCCTCTGATTTCAGATTCCTTTCTCTTTCCATTAGAAATCCCTAAATGTAAAACTACATATTGATAGCTAAAAACCAGGATGTTTACTAGAGAAAAAGAATACAAAGGCAATAATTAAATATTATATTTATACAAAATACCTACTAGTACAAACTTAAAAAGAGAAAGTAAAAGTCAAATGCTTCTACGACTTCAGACTAAGAAAAAGAACTTTTGAGGTTGAATGTTCCTGAAATATTTCTTTTCATACAACTACGGACATGACTTCAAAAGTTGATGTGACTAAAAAATGTAAGATATGAAAGATATTTGAAGACTCAGAGAAGGTGGATTTTCATTTTAACAAGTCACATATATATTCTAGATATCCTCTTATTCGTAACTAAGAGAGTCAAATCAGATGAAAGACTCTAAAAATTTCCCTTTGACTGTGTTAAGTAGAAGTAGTAGAGGCATATTGGCCAAATCTTGAGTGTTTGCAAATTGACTCTTAAGGCTATAGGCTGGCACAGGTCATTGAAGCCCTAGCTTTTTATCTTTAATTTTAAAATCCCCAAACAATTTATACTAATTATTCTTGTCCATTATTTCCAAATAATCTTGTTTAAAGGTTATTACAGTGCTTGCTCATGTTACTGTTGTCTAACAGAAGGGTATCCGGGGCCTTAAAACTGAGAGGGTTAGGATTAATGATTCCAATACCTATGCTTGGACATCTCCAAAAGTGGGTTCCAACTTCTTGTCCTCAAGTCTGTATAGAAACTAGCAAACTTCCAGAGTTCACAAAAGGCTCAAAGAGAACAGATGTTTTATAGAAAATTCTTAGAGCAAGTTTCACACATAATGTTGCTGATGCCTGTCTGCCTTTTCAATAAACATCACTATGCTTTATCACAAGATTTAATAAAGCAGCTTAGTTAAAAATGCCATCTGGGTCTCTGGACACATTAAACAAAGCTTAAAATAACCACCCCAGCAACTGGGAAGACCCAGCTGTTCTCATAATCTGTCCCACTCCTTTTACTTCCCCATAAAAAGAGTGAATGAAGACCACAGACTAAAAGCATCCAGAAGGAACTGACACAAACAGGGAGATAGATGGAGCCAAGGGCTCCTGTAAGTTTGCTATTGCTCACATAATAGATTTGCTAATTCCACAACCTGCGGATGGTGATTAAGAACAGGAAGCAGAAAGAGGGAAGAGAGAATCATAGAAGGGCTCATTCAAGTTTTCTAATGTATCACAAACCTGTCCTCCCTAATGTCTGGATCATAGCAGCCCATTCCATTCACCTATTCTCTAGTGAACTCCAATAGAAAATACAAAGCCATCACCACCCAGTTCTTTCTCCCTTCTAGAGATGAGATATTAGCCACCCAATCCCAGATTCTCAGATCCATTCCAGGAAAGAAGCCCTAGGTATTGAAGCACAGCTTTCCCTCCCTCCCTTCTTTCTTCCACCCCAAGATTTGTTCCCCAGATAGTTCTAGTAAATGCAAAACCAAGTATATTCTCATTCTTTAGAGCAACCAGCTTTTCATGGCCAACTGGAATCAAACACAACCTGCACAAACATCTATCTGGAGGACACTCCCAAGGCTCCTACTGAGCCAGCCTTCTGCATACCACTGCATTTCAGCTTCCTAGTTCACAAGACACTGAGACATTCTTGAATTCTGCAAGGTGCACTGTGTGTTAATAGCTTGGCTGCTCATCATGTGGCCAATAAAGGGCATGACTAGTCAACAAATAAATTTTCTCTTGGCTAAAACTTGCAACAAAACTGTAAGCTGTTTACCAAGGGGCCCACTACAGGTTATATTCAATATATACAGTCAAATCCTAACTATCTGAGATATATTCAGTTGACCATACACCTTTATATTTCAGTAAAAGGTCTTTACATTTCCCAGTGCTATCGATGTTACAAAGTGCTTTCATATGCAGTGCTTCATCTGATTTCCAGTATAATTAAATGATCCTGTCATACCTGATTTTTAGATGAGGAAACAAGTGGTTTCTGGGTATTTCAAGAGGCTAACGCATCTGCCCTCCAACTTGTATGTGAAAACCAAAAACAAAATTCCAAGGCCCTTCAACCATCTGAATGGACTTTGACTCTTTTGGTCAATATATGGCAGAGCTAGGAAAAGAAGGTGAGTCTTCCAGCTGCTGATACAGGGTTTTCTCTGCCATACTCCATTAACTCCAAGGCTAAAGTCAAAAGAGGGTGTGGTTATCACATGAAAAAATCTGGTTTGGATTTCCCAAATGTGTATGTAGTATTTGGGGATTTACCTTAATTTAACCTACAGTTCTTTTGGGTTGTAACAGTCTGACTCCATTTTTGAAAACAAAACAAAATCGATTTTAAATGCTGAATTATAGATCTTTGCTGTCCAGTATGGTAGCTACTAACCACTTATGGTTATTTGCATTTCTATTTTAATTAATTAAAATTCAGTAAAATGCAAGATTCAGTTCTTCAGTTGCTCTAGCCACATTTCAAGTGTTACAGTAGTCACATATGGCTAGTGGCTGGGACAATGCAGATTATAGAACAGTTCCATCATCAAAGAAACTTCTATTGAACAGTGCTATTATATAATGTCATCTCCAGAGAAAGAAGACTTCAGAAAAAGTCAGAAACGGCCGGGTGCAGTGGCTCACACGTGTAATCCCAGCACTTTGGGAGGCCAAGGCAGGCAGATCCCTTGAGGTCAGGAGTTCAAGACCAGCCTGGCCGACATGGTGAAACCCCGTCTCTAGTAAAAATACAAAAAATTAGCTAGGCGTGGTGGTGCATGCCTGTAACCACAGCTACTCAGGAGGCTGAGTTGGGAGAATCACTGGAACCCAGGAGGCAGAAGTTGTAGTGAGCCAAGATTGTGCCACTGCACTCTAGTCTGGGTGACAGAGCAAGACTCCATCTCAAAAAAAAAAAGAAAAAGAAAAAGAAAAAGTCAGAAACATCTTGAGGCAGGCATAGTGCTGTCATCTGTCCAATATTGAAGATGATTTAAGAATAAGAAAGAAGAAGAGAACAAAGAAGAGAAAAAGAAGTTGCCTTAGGTGTACCTACCCAGAAAAGGACAAAGGCATTCTTGTAGTCATTGTGTTGTATTTTAGCTCTTAAACTTTTTAAGAGATTAGAATAATTTGACACATAGAAGATCTAAACCACTGAAGAGGCTCTGAAGCAGATAAAAGTAGAAAGAAAATAAAAAACTAATTAGGTACAAACTAAGCTTAACCACAATTCGTTTAAACGGTACTATTTACTCTTCACATGATTGGTTTTTCTTTTGCTTTATAGTATGACATAGTTTATATCTTTAAAGGGGAATTAAAATATTTCTGGGAATTTTTAAAAGTAAGTTCACACAGCCACATAAAAACTACAGAAACAGATAAAACCTATCTTCTCATTTATTCCCTAATCCATTCAAATTAAATATAAAAATCCAAGCAGCCACAGTGATATTCAAAAAAGCAAAAGTGAGACAAAACAAAATTCATTTGTCACCTGTGGAGGTAGTTAGCTCACCTAATCTTCACTCCAAACACCAGTAATTTTTAAAAGACAGAAATAAACATATGTTCTGCCTTCCCGGAAGGAACTATGTTTCAGGGTAGCCAAATAACCCAGTTGTGAAGAAAATGGTCTGCTTATAGAAAAATGCCAGCTAAAGCATGTAGATAGAATTAGAGAATTAGAAATTCACCATTTTGAAACCCCTAATGAAATAATCAACTCAAGCAAAGATCATTAATAAATGCTAAAACCATCAAGTAACAATTGATACAGAATATAACTGAATATACACATGGTACAAAGTTCACGTCACAGACTACTGGCTTGACCCAAGGGGGAATATAGCAGAGGAGATAGGCAGTGATCACCCTAACCTTGCGATCATCTCACCATCACTAATGATGGGATGTGAATACACATTTTTGCCTATGAAATAGTCTTTAAAAAAAGAAGTTGAACCTGAATCTAACTAAACCTTGCAATGGGCTGAACGTGTATGTCTTCCCCAAATTAATATGTTGACATCCTAACCCCAAAGGTGCTGGTATTAAAAGGTGGGGCCTTTAGGGGGTCATTAGATCATAAGGACAGAGGCTTCATGATTGGAATTAGTGCCCTTATAAAAGAGGCCCCAGAGAGCTAGCTAGTCTCTCCCACTATGTGAGGGCCCAGCAAGAAAGCCAATCTATGAACCAGAAAGTTGGTCCTAACCAGATATCAAAACCACATGCTCCTTGATTTTAAACTTGCTAGCCTCTAGGACTGTGAGAAATAAATTTCTGTTCTTTATAAGTCATCCAGTTTTTGGTATTTTGTTATAGCAGGCCTAAAAGCCTTTAGAACTAACTTCCAGTTAACCAGGAAAAAACAGAGTGAAAAGTTAAATGACACCATAAAAAGCAACCAGAAAATTCCAGAAGGGGAAATATTCTACAGGACAACTGACTAGTTTTTCAACAAGTCAATTTCACTAAATAAATACATAAACAAAGAGTATGTGTATTTTCCAGGTTAAAACAGTCTTGAGCTAAATAATCAAATGCAATGTGTGTCCCTTGATTAGAAGAAACTAATTTGAACAAACCAGCCACAAAAGATATTTCAGGGAGACCAAGCTGGAAGGATCACTTGAGGCCAGGAGTTTGAGACCAGCCTGGGCAACGTAGTAAGACCTCCATCTCTACAAAAACAATAAATTAGCTGGGCATGGTGGTGTGCACCTATAGTCCTAGCTACTCAGGAAGCTGAGGCAGGAAGATCACTTGAGCCCAGGAGTTTGAGGCTGCAATGAGCTATGATTGTTTCACTGCACTTCAGGCTGTGTGAAAGAGCAAGCCTTTGTCTCAAAAAATAAAAGGACATTTCATAATAATTGAGGAAATCTGAATGTGGACTGGGTAATAAATGATATAAAAAAGCCATTTTTTATTTTGTTTGAAAAGATGATTTTGTAACTATACAGGAAAATGTTCTTCTTTTTTTAGAAATCTGTACTAAAGAATTTAGGGGTAAAATATCATTTTCTTTAATATACTTTCAAACACAAGCAAAAAATAGTCATGACACAAATATAGCAAAATGTTTACAATCTATGTTCTATGCTTGCCTGTGAGTGCCATTAATCTCATCTCTCTGCTTTTCTGAAAGTTTGAAAATTTCAAAGTTTTATAATAAATTTTTTTACATCCCATAATTTGATAATAATTTTTTTAAAGTTTGAAGCAAATCAACAACTATAGCTTCAAAAATATCCTGACCCACAATAAACATTGAACAGGGTATATTTCTCCCATTTCCTAAAAAGTTGGCCCAGTAAGGAGTATGAGAGCTGCCATAGCTCTCCCAAGGCTCATTATTCTCCATCACTCCATGGGAAATCCCAAAATAAATTTTTAAAAAAGTTGTTTAAATTTATAATGTTTTTGATTCTATAATAATTTTATAATAAAATAATTGTAAAATGTTTTTGATTTTATAATTTATAAAAATTTTTATACATGTTTATGTTTGAAATGTCTATTTCAAACTTTATGAGATATTAAAATATAAGTAATATAGTTCATCATTTTAGAAATGCCATGCTTTTCTTCTCCAGCAATTACATAATCAAAGAGTAACTGTAGTTTTTCCTAGAACATTGCTTTGTAGGCTGGGCATGGTGGTTCATGACACTTTAGGAGGCCAAGGCAGGCAGATCTCTTGAGATCAGGAGTTTGAGACTAGACTGGGCAACACAGAGAAACCCTATGAGTAGTAAAAACACAAAAATCAGCTGTGCATACTGGCGTGCACCTATAGCCCCAGCTACTCAGGAGGCTGAGGTGGGAAGATCACCTGAATCTGGGGAGGTCAAGGCTACAGTGAGCCAAGACTGTACCATTGCACTCCAGCCTGGGCAACAAAGTGAGACCCTGTGTCAAAAAAAAATGAAATTTAATTTAAAAAAAGAAAATTGCTTTGTAAAATTAACTTTTTCAATCAAAACCAAGATTTTTCAGATATACAGAATGCAGCCCACTGGTCAGATTTGTCAGTTCAAAGAGAAAAAATTCTAGTTTCCTATTTTTCTAGCCTGCTTATGATTATCCAATAAGATATCAAAAAAGACCAAAGCCTTTGGGATCCATATTCAGTATTCCTGAGTCTAACTCAGGATGCCAAATCAGGAGACAAGCACATTCTCATCAATTTTCAATCATTCGAGACCAATTTTGCTTATAATTATCCAGTTCTTTTAGACCACCTTTCTCCTGAAGCCAGCCTTATGGCTATTCACTTCACTTTAGCATAAGCCCCCAAGAAGGTGAACTAAATGAGGAAACGATTGGTTAAAGTTGGCGTTTGAAATTCTGAAACATGTCCACCATTCCCTTCACCCATGCCCGCCCCTCTTAGAAGTAGTACTTTCAGATTATTTAAGAGTCGATGCTTCTATGTGGATTTTGTCAGCTGTCCTTTATAACAGCTAGTGCGTTTAATTTGACTCTATTTTCAGCATATATTGACCTATGCTAATTATCTGTTAAAATAAATTCCACTCTTAGAGTTAATAAAGTGTGTTTGTCATGGAAGACCCATTGAAGTAAGAAGCTGAGGAGCCCTTATGGTAAAGTGGGACAAGAAATAATAAGACATAATAATTTTCCCATGCAAATCAACAACCGTAGCTTCAAAAATATCCTGAACCACAACAAGTATTGGACAGGCCATGTTTCTCTCACTCCCTAAAAAATTGGCTCGGGAAGGAGTATGAGAGCTCCCATAGCTCTCCCAAGGCTCATTATTCTCCATCACTCCACAGGAACAGCCTGTCAGAGAAGAGTGAAAGACCATTTGTCAACCTCTCTTCAACTCCCTGATTCTAGCCAAACTTCATCAATCTCAAGTGAGGAGCCAGAGAGAAATCAAACCCCATATATCCAGCATCATTGTCTACTGGAGTCAAAAATCACAATTCCACTACCCACCCCAACACCACTGGCCCTGTTTCTCCCAATTGCTTTTTATTGTGTTTTTTAAAAAATCCTCTTTCCCTATCCCTGCAACACCGAGAAGGAGGAATTATAGTAGATAAATATGAAGCATGGAGATCCTTTAAAAATATTTTTAATAATAAATGAGAAAATGAAAAGGAAAGGGTTGGGAAGGAAGGAGGGAATACAAATGCCAGGGAAATGTTCAGTTTTGCTTTTAAAGATGTTAACACTCATTTATACATCTGCAAGACACTCCCCTTAAAGACAAGTTCTATGAGTGTGGGTCTGGTTGCATGAATAAGGATAAAATTACCTTTTTAGACGATGTTTCCCACATATCATTCAGAGACCCCTGAAGTTAGGTATCCCTCTTGTAGATGTCCTTGAGATGCTGCTGGACCTGGGAAAGAGGAAACTGGGATACGGGTCTATGCCAAAAGGTGCTTCTAGTTATAGGACAGAGAGGAAAGGGGCAGAGGGAGAAAAACCCGAAGTCTGAGAATCTGGATTGCAGAAGACTACCGAGGTCGTGGGAGAAGGGAGAGAAAACAAGGATGAAAAGCGAAAGGGGAAGAGGCATGAAATGTTGTCAAATGTCAAAAGGCATTTGGAGAGAAGTTGGGAATTGCATTAAGAAAACCACTGCAAATCTCATTTCAGACCATTTAGAGATATGCCCCCTGGGAACTGCGAGCTCAGGCTGTTTAGCATCAAACAAATGGATCCACTCCATCCCTACCCTAATTAAATAAATCATTCAGTAATTCCACTGGGTTAAAGAACCAAAATATTAAAAACCTTCAGGACCTACTCTTGCCAAATATGTCAGGGATCGTGTGTGTGTGTGTGTGTGTGTGTGTGTGTGTGTGTGTGTGTGTGTGTGTGTGTGTTCTGAGACACCACTACTGTTAAATAGGCAGAGCTAAGACTTAGGGGACTGGCAGATTATTGCAAAAAGGGCACGGGGCAGAGGGACTATGTTGTGAGCCTGGGAAAGAAGTTTGTGTGGGGACTGTGGGCAGTGAACACGTTGGGAACAATATGGAAAACTGGGAGCTGCCTTGGAATCTACAGGGCCGGGTAAGAGAATGTCCGAAAGAAAAATGAGCAGGTGCGGGATGTGTGCAGAGTCGGAGAAGAGTCCAGGGCACCCGGAGTGGCTCCAGGAACGACGGACACCCCTCAAGGCTTTTGGGGGCGGTGGGTACTAATAGAACCCAGTGTCCGGGGTGCGCCGGGGAGGCTGCGAGCGCGGCGGGAGTGGGGCGCTGGAGGGTGAGGACGCAGGAGTGAGGAAGCAAAGCCTGGGCCGGGCAGGGGCCACCCAGCTGGGCCCGGAGGCAGCAGGGGGACAAGGCCTAGGAGAGGGCATGGCGGCAGCGCGGCGGGAAGCGAGGGGCATCCGGACACTCACCCCGTTGGCCGCAGCCATGTGCCCCACGATCTCGATGGCCGTCCTGCTAAAGTACCTGCCGTCGCTGCCCACCACCGTGGTGCAGCACCGGCGGTCGCGCAGGTCCATGGACGATAGCACGCTCTGGATGAATTTGGGCAGGTTGTTGCGCTGGCCCTCGAAGAGGCCGGTAGGTCGCCGCAGAACCCCGCTGCCGGCCGGCCGCCGGTCCTCGTAGGGCGCGGTGGGCACTGTCAGCACCGGGATGGGGCTCCCCTCCGTGGCGCCTCCTGGCCGGTCCTGCTGAGGCTTCCGGGGCCGGAGGCAATCTGCAGCCTGCCGGGGGCCTCCGCCCACCTGGCCGCGCACCGGGACTCCGCCTCGCGCCCAGGCCCCCTCTCCGGCAGGTCGGCACCCTGCGCCCTGCACCCGCCCGCCTGGGGACTGCCCGCCCCTCCTCTCCGTGCAGCTGCTCGCTGACTCCCTCGGCGGAGATTGCTTCTGCCTTCCTGTAAAGTTTTCTCCCGCCCACCTCCGCTGCCAGACCGCCCGAGGTGTCCTCAGTTTCTCCCCAAGTTGGACTCACTTTCGGGGTGTCCCAAAAGCCTGATTCCAGGGCCTGCTAGCCGGACCCCGGTGACGCCTGCACCCGCGCCTGGCCCCAGCCTTCACGCGCGATCGCCGCCCTCCGGGGCACACCCTCCGCCAGAAAACAGCCGGCGGGCGGCGAGACTTTGGGCAGAGTCCGGGTTCCTCTCCGGCGCCAGGCCGGTCTCCCTGTCTCCCTGGGAGTGCGCAGCCTACACGCACCAGTTTCTCTTTAGAACAAGCACGGGGAGGGATTTGGGAGGGGGCTGAAACCTTTTGCCATCAGCGAACAGCCTCAGCCAAAAATAACCCTGGAAAGGCGAGCTAAGGATGGTTATCTCCTGCCAGCGCTGAAATTGGAGGCTGGGCGCTGCATGTGGGGTGTGTGTGTGTGTGTGTGTGTGTGTGTGTGTGTGTGTACCCTCCCACCCCGACCATTTGTTGAAGGGAATCACCACTGTCAGACTTCAATCCAACAGGACCCACTCGAGCCATCCACACTTTCCCCAGCCTCCTCCAAAACAGCACACTTTCCGGTATGGACAATTCTTTTTTTTTTTTTTTCACTTGTTTGTATGTAGTGGTGGTTGCAACAGCAGCAACACAGACGACACATATTTCCCTATTCTTCTCGCCCTTCTCACCCTCCCTACCCAGCTCCTGCCTTAGAAACAGGCTTGGCCTACACTGTATCTGTCCACACTGCCTGAACTCTTCCCTGAATTAATCGTTTTCAATAGGAGGGGGCTAAATCCCTTATTAATGCCCTACCAGGAGTGAATGAATAAAGCCAAGTTAAAGGGGAACTGGGTACCACATACTGTGCTAGGTTCCTTTGCATGTATCCTTTCATTCTGCTGGAGCTAAAGATGTTCTGCCTCCTCTCCATAAAACGCACCCAAACTCCAAAACCAGGAAATTCTCCATAGAAAATAGGAGTGAAGAGAGACAAGACTAACAGGATAAACCGCAAAGCAGGAAGAAAGTTTTGTCTCCCATTTCGCTCAAGGAATTTTTGGACCCACCAAGGCTACTGTCCTGAAAGATCCTGCTGCTTCTCCTTCCCCAAATATTGTCCACTTCCTGAGAGTAAGGCTGACTTGCCGCAGGCTTATAAAGTGTTTGGTCACAGTAAGACAACTGTGAGTAATAACACACATTGTATACTGTTTTGCAATTGATAAAAGGCTTTGCATCTGTTTTTTCTTTGGAGGCTGAAGAAAAGAAGAATGGTATTCACGCAGTTCCCATTTTACAGATGAAAACAAGAGGACTTTTTCTGTGAAGTCAGGAAAGTGGTTACAATGGTACTTTCTGCCTGTCCGAATTATGTATTGCCACTCCCCTTTCTATTAATAACATTGAAGTGTGATGGGACAACCACTGAAGCTGTCAGTTGAAACCTGCTGGGACTTTTTAGCCATTCTCCTAAACATAAAGAATGGGTGTTTTTGGAGGGGATGAGAGGAATGGGGAAATGTTGTCAAAGAGTACAATGTTTTAGTTGAGACAGGAAGAATATATTTTGTTGAGATCTACAGCACAGCATGGTGACTGTAGTTTACAATGAAGTATTGTGTATTTCAAAATTGCTAAGACAATAAATTTCAAATGTTCTCACCGCAAAAAAGATAGGTTTTGAGGTGATGAATCTATTAATTCTCTGGATTTAATTATTCCACAATGTATACATATATCATAACATCACATTATACCTCCGTAAATACATACAATTTTAATTTGTCAATTAACATTTTTTTAAAAGAATAGTGTGGCCAGTTGGGGAGGTAGTTTTTTTTTTTTTTTCCTCTAGTCTCTACTCAGTCTCCAAGATCCCATTCCCCATAAAATTCCTGTCACCCAGGTGGAGTGCAGTGGCACAATCATGGCTCACTGCCCCCTCTCCCTCTTGGGCTCAAGCGATCCTCCCGCCTACAGGTACATGCCACCACGCCCAGCTAATTTTTGTAGCTTTTGTAGACATGGGGTTTCACCATGTTGCCTAGGCTGGTCTCGAACTCCTCAGCTCAATCAATCTGCCCACTTTAGCCTCCCACAGTGCTGGGATTACAGGTGGGAGCCACCAAGCCCAACCCATAAAGTTCCTAACTTTTTATCTCCCTGGGAGTGCACAGCCTACACACACCAGTTTCTCTTTAGAACATACTTAAGAGTCTTGGCTTAGCATCCAACAGACAGAACTTTAACACTTCTACGGATCTGTGCACCTGTCTATGGTGTGGGGTTTTTAAGATCTCTTTCTAATGACACTTTATTTTGCAAAGCAGGACAGTTTCATTCCCAGAAGAGCAGGTATGGTAAATCCTTTGTTCCAGTAATGAAGACAATGATCCAAACCCGAAGCCTCTGAGAAGCCCAGAAACCCTCCAGGCCTCCATCTCTCTGCTCCTAGCACCTGCCTCTCTCTTGACATCAACATCATTCTCCCCTCTCACAGCCCAGCTCCTTCCACAGACCCAGGGATTAGGCACCAGCACCTCAGACTAGATTTTAGAGAATTACCATTCAAGAGGCAATCCTCTTCCCTTGGTTCCAATTTCAAGGTTCTCAAAGACTGGAACAGGGCTAGTTTGAGGCAATGTGCCCCATCGCATAGCCAGAAAGAAACTTACAGTGAAAAGGAAAACAATTCTTCCAAAGTAAGGGGGTGCTGATCCCCAGAGGGAGGACAGATGGGCAACCAAACAGTAACCGGGCCACCACATGCTTCACACTCACTGATCAAGGACTTCTAAAACCACTTTTTTTTTCTCTGAATTTATATAGGATTTTGTATCACTCGTAAAGGAATGTCTTATAGGCTGATAACACCTTTCTATTCATGCTTACACTTAACATTTAGGCTAGGATAATTTCCTAACCTCAGTGTCCTCACTATAAGATGGGAATTATTATAATCCCTACCTCATAAATTGTTGGGAGGATTAAAATACTTACTAAAGTGCCTGACTAATAGAAAGGCATTCAATAAATGTTAGCTATTCATGGTGTCATCATCATTATATTTACCATCATTACTAATCTCCTGTATTGCAAGAATTACAGTTTATATTTTTGTAGACCATCACTGTAGCTAAAGGGTCTTTGGGCCATAGGTGATATTCCATAAAGGTTGGTTAAATTGATCTGTGGTTTTTGACTATGGAAACTCAGAACTCCCTCAAAATGTACAAAACAGATTTACCTGCTAAATAAATCTCTTCAAAGCTGACCCCAGGTTTGATTGAATTAATTCCAATGAATTTGTCACAATGATGGAGAAAGGAAACTTAGAGGGCCCCACAGTTGTTTGCTGGTAAAATGAGAAGTTTGGATTAGATCAATGTTTCCCAAAATATTTTCCTCAGAATGTTAGTGCCCCTCGAATCCTGCACAAAGCAAGAGTTTCATGACCAAGTAGCTTTTAAAACTCCTGTACACTCTACTCCCATTCTTCACAATGCACACTTTCATATTAAAAGTTCTGAGAGGTCCTCAACAGAAGACATCACTTAACTTTTTTTTTTTTTTTAAGACAGATTCTCACTCTGTCACCCAGGCTGGAGTACAGTGGCCACCACTCCTGGCCTAAAAATTTTTTAACCTGGTTCTTCCCAATCTAATCTCACAGGGACCAGTTTTCTTAATGAAAGAGAATCAGACTAGCTTGTAACCATACCTGGTGACACTCCCCTGCTCCATTCCTTGTATGTCCTCAGTGGACTAGGTCAGGAATAAATAAATTTTCCTGATTCTCAAGGGCTGGTCACTCCTTTGCACTGAGCTCAAAGCTTCTCTGTAGCATGGGTCACAATGAATGGTAGCCCTGATAGCCTAGAGTAGCCTTTCAGCCTTCTCTGAGCCTCTAAAGACTGAGGATCCTTGGCATGAAATGGAGCAACTGATATACCCTTGCTTCCCCTGGGGACTCTCTTGCTCTCAAAAAGGCATCAGCCATCATCTCCATCTAGAGAATATACTAGCTGACTCAGCTTGACCAGCCTGTCCCAAAATGAGAATCTGGGTAAAATAAGCATTGAAACACTTCATTCCTTGTAGATTCACAAAACATATTAGCATATTACAGACTATGAAGTTCTGCAGGAAAAAAAAACCTATTTAACTTTAATCCAACGTTGCCAAGTTTTATTTGACCATGGAAGATTTTTCCAAAACACTTACAAACAGATCAAGGACATTAATCTTTCATGAAACACTAGATCCCCAAGGTCCTCTCCAGCTACATCATTCTGTGATTTTCTTTTTTATTTATGATGCATTAAAAGATTAATCTCTATCAGACTTCCATTTAGAAATTCACCAGAATGTGCAAAGGCAGCAGGTAAAATTGCTGAAGGGTATTATAAAAATACCCTCCAGTGATTTTTGAAACTTAAACTGAAATATTTATATAACTATATATTTCAGTTTGTATATTATATATATATGTATATACACACATATATATGTGTGTATATATATTGGTGTATGTATATCTATATCTATGAATATATGGCATTATATCCATTTTTCAGATGCAGAAACTGAGCTTTACAGGGGGTGAGCAATTGGTCCAAAGCCACACAGCACACAGGTAGTCATTGATAAAGGTAAAAACAAGAGTTGAAGCCTGAGGTGTAAGGACACAGAGACAAGTACACAAATGTTTACAAGTTACACATATGACACGTGCCTTTAACATGAATTTCTTGAACATTCATTTAGAGGCCTTACAATGAAGACATCAGAGTGGCAGCAAGTTCTGTTGGAATCAGGGGAGCGTGTTCTTCTATAATCCCCTGGCTAACAGGAAAGCACACTGATTTGGCCCATGGTAGTTATACACTCCCATTGAGTCAGGGGCCACTTCTATGCACACAGGAGGTGCTAAAAATATGCTGTTGACTCATTGCCTCTAAGAGCAGAAGAAATGCCAAAAGTATAGGACAAGAGGCAGAAAAGCACACGGAAAAATGTCGTAGGGCAGTCCTCTGAGGAAGTGTTAGATCCCTTTGAAATCTGTCCAAACACTTTCTTGTGCTGGGGAAAGTCAATTCCATATTTCAAGCAACCCCACATGTCATACGAGTATCTTGTACGTGTTTGTGTACTCGTGTCTGTGAACTTACATCTCAGACTTCAACTTCTCGCTCCCCACCCTTATCAATGACTGCCTGCATGGCCTTGGGCAAGTTGCTTTCCCTCTTCAAAGCTCAGTTTCTGCATCTATAAAATGGACATAATGCTACCTACCTCATGGGGTTAGTGATCACATTTAAGGAGCTAATATGTGGAAATTGCTTACACAGTACCTATCACATAATAAGGGTTTAATAAGTGTTTGATGTAATTGTTTTGATTATTACTACTATTACTAAAATAATAATTACTACAATAATAATGATTCTTATTCTCTATATTAGTATTATCTTTGAAAATGGGCATGGATTATGTCTATGTAACACTTTTGGCACAATATCTAGCATTATATCACACACAAATTAGAGAATTCATGTTATTAAGGATGAAAAAATATTTTTACTGACCCTTAAATTCTTCGTAAGTAACTGCAAAAGAAGCCATTATCCCAACACATGAAATAAAAAAAAAATTCAGTTCCTCTGGGGTTTGTTTTTGGAGGTAGCCACAGGATACCTAATTTTTTTTTCTTTTCAGAGAGACCGAGGGGCTCACTAGGTTGACCAGGCTGGTCTTGAACTCCTGGTCTCAAGCCATCCTCCCACCTCAGCCTCCCAAAGTGCTGGGATTACATGCATGAGCCACCACATCCAGCCTACCTCAAATATTGAATGCTGTTAATAAATCTCCTGAGGCCAGCATAAGAAGGTGATGGGCAAAACTAATGCCGGTATGTTTTTCTGGCTTTTTCATGTATTGGGCCAAACTTTGAAAAGCACTTACTATTAATGGCTAACTTGCAAAATTTGTGATTTATTAAAAGCAGATTTTAATTGTTTTACCTAAAAATAATAGGCCTCTGATCTGCCAAAGATGAAGATTTAATTTCTAGGTGTTCCCCACAATACCTAGAAACATCAGTGGAATCGATTATTAAACACTTTAGAACTATTCTCATCAAAGTTCTTTAATATATAATACAGCAAAAGAAAAGTTTCTTTTCTAAAGGCTTCTCTATACTTTTTTTAATAGTTGAATTTCATTTCTGAAGGCTCCTAAAAAGAATAGAATTTAGATCTTTATTAAAGAGGAAATATATTTTCCATGTTTAATTTAAATGACATTCCATCAGTCATTTGCAATCTTAGCCTACACAGAATTTTTTTTTTTGGTAGTTTTTATGTTTGGCTTTAGGAGGGGATTCCCAATAATCTCTATATAAATATTTCTAATCTCTATATAAATATTTTAACATTTCAATGTAAATTAGTTTTTTAAAACTATTTTATCCATAAAAATAATGAATTTGCATGGCTGAGGGAGAAATAATATGTTACCAGGACCCGTCAGTTTTGGGGGTTGTGAGTAGATCCCATCTTCATGTTCCTCCAGCCCAGCCCAAGCCTGGCTCAGGTCCTCCTCCCCCATTTGCCAGGAACCACCATCCCCAGGGATTCTATGTGCCCTGCCTGACCAGTGTTCTCCATCAGAGTTTACCAATCTTTTGTTCATTCCCTCAGAGCACAGCTAAGCAAGAGTACACTAATTTGAAAATTAACTCAAGCAAATAGAGGAACAATATCCCCAACACATTGCATTTTAACATAGGGTTTCCTGGACACACTGTTTCAACCCAAGAGTTGGGCTAATAGTAGGAGTTCCATCTGCTAAAATACGGCTGTCAGCTTCAGAGGGAAATTCATGAACGTCTTCGTAGTTTGTTTTTACATTTCACTTGACACTGTTTCTAAAATTTCCTCTGAAGCCAAAAAATAAGTTATTTCCCAGCACACTGGGCACTTTTCATTTATCATTGGATTGATTTTTGTAACTTGCAGTAGGAGCTGAAATCGACCAGGGGGTTCTTATCCAACAGACAGCAGCAAAACTCTTTGTGTATCTGCGTTCCTTTCAACAAGCGTGACTTCCTCAATGGCATCATTCGTGAGCGTAACACAGAGCTCAGCAATAACGTTTCTTCACTAACCCTACCAGGTATCCAACATAGGATGTTACTTCCTTTCACTGTTTTCCGACTCCTGGCAGATATTAATCATTGGGATTTGGGAACAAGGAAATAGAATTTCTGAGAATGCTTGGGAATTCCCAAATTCATATGATTTTCATAACACTTCACTTACAAGTTTTTGAAAAATAATAAGTGACTATAATAACAAGCAAATAGTCGTTTTTTTCTGTAACAGGATTATATGAAAAGTTTTAGTAGTCTTCTGTTTTAAAGAGATATGATAACAAATGATGATTTATTATTATTATGAGCCAACATATTGTAACAAGATTATAAAATCCAATAGCATTAATAGAGAAAACATTAAAAAGAAATGAATGTTATCACAAAATAAATGCTAAAGAAAAGTCCTTTAAAGATTGAAAGGTAACACCACAAATACTTAATGCTTTAATCGTTGTTTACATGACATTGTTGTACAAGGCATCAATCATCCCCTCCAATACCATTTAAATAACATATCATTCTGATCTCCTGGCAAGATGAATAGCACTAGAAAGAAGCAACTGTCAAAATTGCCGATTTAAGGGTATATTTTGTTTCTAAAACTTGGCATTTCTTAGAAAACCTCTCATAGGATTTGTAAAACATATACTATGCCTAGGAACACATTAATATTTATTTGCAGAAATGGTTCACTGTTAGCAGTGAACAAGGCCGTGAACACACACTTGTAACACAGCAACAGATACAAGAAAGTCTGACTGAGGCTCCTTTACTGCTCCTGTCCTGTTCACCTTAACTTTCATCTCCACATGTCAGTGCTTCCTCATCTTGCTTGACTTGAAGTCAGTGCATTTCTTCAAGCCAGTAAGTTCTCTATACTGACTATTAAGCTGTAATTTTCACAGGAAAATTAGAATGTTCCTTCCCATTTTCCTAATTTCTCAACTGATTTTTCTCAGAATTCAGAATCCATAAATATTGAAATGCCAGGAGAGAATTTCCAAATGGAAATGCTGTTCCCTTCGTCCATTTTCAGAAGAAACCGTAGGATAGTGTTATCCTTCTCTTCTCCAATTTTTTTTTTCCTGCAAACTTATGGTTATCACCTCTTTAAGTGAGTACCTCACAATTTTGCCTCCCCTGCAAATGGTCCCAAAACAGTGAAGTGGGTCCTCTTTAGCTGTGTCTTTAGTACATAATCCTGCATTTCTGACCATATGCAGGGAGTGTGACCCAGGGAAGGATCCCTGACTCAATGGGATTTCTCTTGCTGTCTCTAGAATTTGAACACCGGAACCCAGACGTACAGAGGCTGGGAGCCATCGTGGTGTGCTATATTGATGACGGCAGCAGTGGGTGGTGTGAGGGCAGTTAATTGACAGCTACCTGTTGCTGACATCCCAGGAACTGCCTGAACCTCCTCTTTCCCAGTCATAAGATATCTAAGATTCTGCAGTATTCTTCATTAAATCCTAGCATGGTTTAAGCTAGCCAGAATTAGGTTCTGTTGCTTTCAATCAACAGAACCTTAGCTAATACATTGTTATTTCCTGGTCTTTGTTCCTTTAATTTTCCAGGAAAAGAAGGGAAAATGGCTTACTGGTTTTAAAAAGAGACAAGGGACAACATACCATTTATGCAAAATTTAGAAGCACTCAAAGGAAACTCTGGAAAGTTCCTGAGACATATATATGTAGGATCAGCATAAAACTTGAACAGTGTATCTAGATCATGGTTGCCATGGTTGCCTTGACACAGTGAACATCTGTATCAAGATCATATTTTCTTGGTGGGACAGAGAGAAGCACAAGGCGGGACTCACATTTACAGTAATCCTTGTTTTCCAGGAACCATACAACCCAGTTTGTCCAGAGCTGTTCATCTTAAGTTGGTTATCCCACCATAATTATAAATAGAACCTCCTTTTTCTCTCAAGAATATCCCACTTTGGATGATAATTTCTGTGACTACCCATTAAGAATATTTAATAACTATAGAAAACTGCTTCTCTATATTTTTTGTATTTTTGAAACATTTTATAACAGAAATATCTTTAAAGTTATCACCTACACAGAATATAGCTGCCAAATGCTCCTACTCTGCTATTCTAACCATGAATCCCTCTGGGGCCCCTTCCTCCTACGGCGCTTGTAAGGATGAAATGAAATAAGCTCTATGAAGTGCCCAACAGTGACCGACACTGAATAAAATACAGCCACCATAGGTGGCCTTCCCTTATGTTCACCAAACTCCTGATAAGTTATTCGGTGATGTTTTAATCTTAATATTTTATGTAGATTATACATTCATCTGATTCAAAATGCAAAAGGTACAAAAGCGTATACAGTTAAAAGTTTCCCAACCCACTACCATTTATCTCCCTGGAGGCAACTGTTTCCAGATTTTTGAATATCCTTAAAGAATATCATATGTATGGAAATGAAAGATTATATATTTATATGCATCTGTGTATGCATTTTCCTATGAGAGGCTCACAAAGTCTCTTTGAAGAGATATCATTATTACAAATACCCCTCAATTTACAATGGGGTTATATTCCAATAAACTTATGAAAATATTGTAAGCTGAAAATGCATTTAATACACTTAACCTACTAAACATCATAGCTTAGCTCGGCCTACCTTAAACACTCACATTAACCTACAGTTAGGCAAAATCATCTAACAGAAAGCCCATTTTATAATAAAGTGGGCTTTGAATATCTCATGTAATATAATGAATACTGTACTGAAAGTGGAAAACAGAATGGTTGTATGAGTACTCAAAGTACAGCTTCTGCTGAATGTGTATTGCTTTCAAACTATCTTAAAGTTGAAAAATCATAAGTCAAAATATTCTAAGTCAGGGATTGTTTGTACTTCTACTTTACATGATGAAATTGAGCCTTGAAAAGATTAAGTGACTCGCCCAAGGTCACACTGGCAGTTAAATAGTGAAACTTGGATCCAAATTGTTCAGTCACTACATGTATTGTCTTGAAATTTGAAAAAGAGGAAGAGGAATTAAACTACTAAATTGAAGGCCTATTTTAGGCATAGAAGAAGCAGATGCCTTCATGTCCAAGTGATTGTGAAAAGCCCACTTGCCCCAAAATATGTCTCCTGGTCATATGAAATTCCACCATTTCAGATTTTTACCTGGGGATTTAGAGTAATCTGCTGTTTTCCTAGAGCTCCCCTAAAATAGAAATAGAAAATTTTGGAAGGCTAAATATATGCTAACATTGGAAAACTCATTTTCTCCCCTTCGTAAGGCAAGGTACTGAAGGAGGGGGCCCTACGGGCTGTGCAGGGACATCCTGGAGGCATGGGGAGAAGAAACTGAAAGTCAAGTTTTTATGGAACAAAGAATACCGATCTCAGGATTCTCCCTTGAACCTGCCCTAACTTTGTTCAAATTGACTTAGCCACTGACCTGCTGTCAAAAGACCACAGCCAATCTGACTTGTTTTCAATATAATGATGAATATTGATTTGGTCCCTTCATCCAACATTCTCAGCTGGATCTTTTTTGACCAAGGATATACATTACTAGGTGAGTACAGGCAGTTAATTCTTCCACACGGGACTTCAGAGTTTCTGAGTTAACCAGAATCACCCACCTTAACATCTGCCAGTTTATACCCCAAGTCCTGACCAGTGCCCCCTACCTGCTATGCCTCATGTTTTCAATAGAGCATAAAATCAGAAATGAAAGATGAAACATCATAGCCAATATCACAGAAATACAAAGGATCCTAAGAAACTGCTAGGTATAATTACACACTAACTAATTGGATCATCTAGAAGAAATGGATAAATTCCCAGACACATAAAACCTACCAAGATTGACTCATGAAGAAATTTAAAAATCTGAACAGACTAATAGCAAGCAAGGAGGTTGAATCCGTAAGAAAATGTCTCCTATCAATAAAAAACCCAAAACCAGATGGCTTCCCAGATTAATTCTACCAAATATTTTAAGAAGAACTAATACCAGTCCTTCTCAAACTCTTCCAAAAAGCTGAAGTGGAGGGAATACTTCCAAACTCATCTTACAGGGCCAGCATTACCCTGATTCCAAAGCCAGACAAGAACACTACAAGAAAGGAAAACGACAGGCCAATATCCTTGATCTACATAGATGCAAAAATCCTCAACAAAAATCCTAGCAAACCAAATTCAATAGCACATTGAAAGAATCATTCACCATGATCATGTCATGGTTCAACATAAGCAAATCAATACATATAATATACCATATTAGAAAAATAAAGGATAGAAACTATATGGCCATCACAATAGATATATAAAAAGTTTTTGACAAAATTCGAAACCCTTTCATGGTGAAAAAAAAAAACACCCAACAGATCACGTATTGAGGGACTGTATCCCAACAAAATAAAGGCCATATATGACAAACCCATAGCTAACACCATGATCAATGGTGAAAAGTTGAAACTTTTCCTCTACCATCAGGAACAAGACAAGGATGCCCACAGACACCACTTCTCAGGGTAATTAGGCAAAAGAAAGAAATAAAAGGCATCCTAATAGGGAAGGAAGAAGTGAAACTGTCTCTACTGACGGCATGATCTTGTTATATATAGAAAACCCTACAAACTTCACTAAAAAAAGGTTAGAACTCAACACAAAGAAGGGAACAATAGACACTGGGGACTCCAAAGGTGGGAGGGAAGGATGGTGGGAGCAAGGGTTGAAAAACTACCTATCGATTACTATGCTCACTGCTTGGGTGGTGGGATCATTAGAAGCCCAAACCTCAGCACCATGCAATATACCTGTTTAAGAAACCTGTACATCTACCCTCCTGACTCTAAAATGAAACATACAATATTTAAAAAACAAAAACAAATAAATAAAATTTGAAAACTGTTAGAACTGAACTGATAGGTGAAATCAGTAAAGTTGTAGGATACAAAATCAACAGATAGAGCCTTGAACACAGCAACATCCAGCTGTCTGACACGAAAGTCTCAGGGGCAATAAAACCTCTATATGAACTCAGAAACAATGAGCTAAGTTGTGTTTATGTCTGAAAGGATGTTAAGAACTTCATTCATGTTACATCAGAGCCAACAGAAAGAACCAACAGGAAACCTGAATCCAACAAACAGAAATGACAAGATGAAGGGAAAGCAGAGGTAAGGGCTTACCTTAGAAAGGGCAAGTGATTAGCTCAATATGCAATACAATGTTTGCTCCTGAGCCAAAAATTTGTACAATAATTTGGACATTACTTGCACAACCAGAAAAATCAGCCACTCATTAGGAAAATGTGTTTCTGTATAAGTCTTAGGACTCAGCTATCTATAATAACATGAAAAGACAATATTTTCATCCAAAATGAGTATTTTTGTTTGTCTTGGCTTGTTATTCTAACGTCAACAGCCTCTAAATAAACTGTTGAAGTACATGATATAACCACCTCTTTCTCCATCTTTCCCATTGCTCCCATAGGGTTTCAGTTGTGCAATTTCACCATTAGCAAAGCTTTTTGCTGAAATCTGGCTTTTCAAAGGGAGAGTATCCAGAAACAGAAGATGCTGATCTGGGAGGCTCTTCCTAATAGAACTGCTGCTTCAGTTTAACTTGAAAAAGCCCACACCCAGTTCCTAATGACAAACATCTGAACACCGGGTCTTCCCCTGAGCAAGACCATGCTATGCCTCCTGCTCGCTCTGTTCTATAAGCAACCCACAGATTGCTCCCTGTGAAGAGGAGCCTGCAAGGGGAGCAGCATTCCACCAGACCCTGATTTAGCAAGATATTTCCATATCATTCCCCCAACCAGCTGGAAGTCCTCCACTGCTCTTGTGTAAAAATCTAACTCATCTCACTGAATTTCCTGATTTAAAAGTCTAATTCATTTCACCAAAAGTGTGACAGAAGGAAACCAAGTACACCATCTCTCTCTTACCAAACCAAAGCTATTGCATGTGCATTCTGGGGGGAAAACATGGTCCAAATATGTTATGGAGGGGGTGCCAGCCCAGTGTCATCCTCTTACTATTGCCATAGGATCTTGGCTGATGGCATCAGAGGAAAAACAAGTTTATCGATTACTTTCAACCATTAAGCTCACTCCTCCATGAAAAATATGTCACAAGTCCAATGTCTCTTATTAAAATAAGCACTGCAAAATATAAAGGAGTCACAGTTTTAAAATGGGACACACGTTCTCTAAGCGGTGAACCACGTTAGAGGTGCACTGTTTACAATGTATAAAGTCCCCTGGAGCCAGGGTTAGGAAGCGCATCTGTTCTTTGATGTTCTGGGATGAAGGACAAAGGAAAATGTGCTGCCAGAAGTGAGTGGGAAGGAGCCCATGAGATAAAGGAAGTAAATCCATTTGCTGATTGCAATAATAATGGTAATACACGAAGCTATACATACATACATACATACATACATACATGCATGCAAACTTTCACATTTTTTAAAAAAAAGAACTTAAGGCTTCCACTCATGTAATCAGCCCTTATGAACTCTCCTGATTAGCTGCAAGGAAAATCTTCCTTTCTCCTCTTTCTTGCACCATCCTGGGCTCCCTTTTGACTTTTTTTTTTAACTTATAAACGAACAGCTCATATTCTGAAGTTTGTAGTCCCCTCCCGCCCCCTCTCTCTCTATACGGCTCATTTACATTGGCAGCTGTCGTGCTGCTGGGCATCCTCAAACCCACAAGTTTCCCTTTAATGTTTGAGCAGACAAACATGATCATGCACTAGGCATCACTGTGCCACTCAAAATGCTTTTTTGTTTTTTTTTTATTGCATCTGAGAGAAATCTCAAGGTTGCAAACCTGGAGTCAGAATTGTCTCCATGTGTCTCAGTGGGAAGAGTATCATGTGAAGGAACAAGTTGATTCTACTAATCAAAAGGAATTTTTTTGATATCAGGTCATCCTCCGAATGAATTTATATTACCGAGTGGAGGGTCACATGAAGAAAATGGTCAAACAGCACAACCTAGAGCAAGAGCTGAGAAGTGCAGCGGAGCCGGGCTGTGTCAGGAAAGAAAAGCAAGCTGGGGCCTGGCTCAGCGCTCTCCCCTCTGCTCCTGTCTGCATGGAAAGATTATGATGACAGTGGCAGGAAGCCTGTGCACCTAGTATGCATCACTTGAAGGGAACACACAGATTCCAGTAAACAGTTGGAAGGAAATGTTAATATCAGGCTCTGCTAAACAATATCAAATGAGTCCTAGATGAGGCAAGCGACTTTCATCAAAGTTTCCTGATACCTGAAAAGACAGCCCAGGGGATCCTGCGCTACATGTGGTGTATGTAAATTAAGCGGGTTTTTTCCCCTTTGTAATCAAGGCTCATACACAAACAAAATCACACTTTAGAAATGGCCTATTTCAACTTGTAACTAGCTTGCTTTCAGGGGCTCCAGGTCAAAATGAAATAGAGCACAAAGACGCTTTCTCCTTAGGGATCATACACAAATTCACTCTGTCCGTTTCTTTCCCACATGGAGCAACAAAGCCGTCAGACCTCTCCATCCACCCATCGGGTCCTTCCTGATTAAAGTGAGATAAATCACAGCCCTCTCTCTCTAGATGGCAGGCGACAAGAGGGGGATGCTTGCCTCAAGAAGTCCTCCCCATCCCTCTGCATTCATGCAAGCCCGAGCGGAGAGATGCAAGAAATTACGGATGCATTTTAATTCCCCAGACCCTGCAATTAAAAATGGAAATTTTTTGGCCACGCCTGTTGGCTCACGCCTGTAATCCCAGCACTTTCAGAGGCCGAGGTCGGCAGATCACCTGGGGTCAGGAGTTCGAGACCAGCCTGGCCAACATGGTGAAACCCTGTCTCTACTAAAAATACAAAAATTAGCTAGGAATGGTTGTGGGCGCCTGTAGTCCCAGCTACTCGGGAGGATGAGGCAGGAGAATCACTTGAACCCGGGAGGCAAAGTTTGCAGTGAGCCAAGATCGCACCACTGCACTCCACTCCGGGTGACAAAGCAAGACTTCATCTCAAAAAATGTTTTTAAAAAATGGAAGTGTTGTTCTTTCATTTGTAAATGTGTTTTGGTAAAAGAGGGGCAGTTTAAGCAACCCTTTCTATTGTCTACATTGTTAAAATTCATCCGACATGGACTCTTGACTCTGTTTTGCCTGGGCAGACCCAATTCAAGCATTTACAACAGCTATAGCCTCCTCAAATCAAAAAGAGGAATCAGCATTATTGCTAAGTTCAAATAAGGTCTTGTTTTATTTCATTTTTATTTTTGAATGCAGCCATTCCTCCAGGTGCTGTCATCAGGTAAGATTGTCAGTCCTGATTACGTAAAGGTATTATTACAAAATGCAATTCTCAAACATTCAGTGTCTAACTACACTTTTAATAAGCCTTTCCCCCTCCCCTATGTATTCTCCCTGAGACACCCGTTCTCAAACTTAAAATCACAGAAACTAAAATATGATGCCTAAAGAGAGCCTAGCGACTGCCCAGTCCTCTAATTTGATGAGTGGGAGTACTGAAGCCCAGAGGAGGTCAAGTAATTTGTTCCCAATGTCTTAGATAAGAAGAAAATGACCAGCTGGGAAATCCCACTCATGTCAAGGCAGAGGCACAGGGCCACAGACTGTGGTTGAATTGTGCCACACTCCTACATCCTTCTTTAGGAATCACAGAACATTCCTGTGTTGAGTCGGAGTCACTGACTTCCTTTTCAGGCTGATTGAGTTCTGTCCTTACGGGCTGCGACAAGAAGTTTTGGTATTATGCTACACCAAGACCATTTATTTAGTTCAAGAAATGAGCACAGTCCTTAGAGCCCAGCAACTTTCCCCATGTCCAGTAAATGTAGCTTCTCCATTAGAAGCTGTCAGAATGGAGCCTTCTGGCTCATCTTGATTTTGATTTGTGCAAGAATGAATGGTTGTGCTAAGACAGCTTTCCTAGCTGATAGAGAGCGAAACTTTTCTCTCATAACCTATAAAAAAATTAAATTAGAACTTTTTTCTCATAATCTGTGAAAAAATATTAAATTAAATCTGGCTCATCTTGATTTTGATTTGTGCAAGAATGAATGGTTGTGCTAAGACAGCTTTCCTAGCTGATAGTGAGCAAAACTTTTTTCTCATAATCTATAAAAAAATATTAAATTAGAAGCATAGAGTTTATTTCATGACTTTTATCTTCCTGCAATTTTCTTGTGGGCATAAATGATTTGTTTTTATCCTGCCTGCCCCCCAATCCCTTTTCCAAGAGACTGAAAGAGTATCTAGTGCAAAGTAGAGACTCAAATATTTTTTAATAAACAGTGATCCCAGCCACCCAGTGCATGTTGCCAAATGCCAACCCCATAAATGATCAAACACATCATCTCATTCAGCCAATCAAAATCAAGTGCTACCTATTTTTTTAAGTTTTCATAGCCCTTGGGCATCTGCTTTCTCAGCATTTCCCAAACTTGAGTCATTCTCATCCTGCCTTCCTAATTTTGCTCTGTCAATTACCTCTACTATTATTTATTTCATATATTTTTAAATAGCCCCACTTTTGAAACTTAAATACATGCCTTTTAAAAGGAAGCTTTCTTACTACTATACATCAAAAACCATTATTACTTGTTCTAAGTACTCATAATAACATGGTCACAACTATTAAAATTTACTAATGTGCATCCACATACTCTCTAAATTCATGGAGCATCTGCACACACTTTAAGAAACAATTCTGCATTACTCACTCAATTTTCTTGACATCCTTCTGAGGCAGGACAAACCTTGGGCCCAAAGAATTGAGGTAGGAGTCCAAGCAAGTTGCCAGCCACATAAAGGCAAACCTTGGCTCGGAAGTCAGGACTACCAGCCCCTAGGTTATAGTTCATGCTCTTTCCTCTGCTCTCCAGAACCTCCTATCTCCAAGTGTAGTTAGCAGCCCAGATGCAACAGCATCCTCTAGAGACTTGTTAAAAATGCAGAAGCTCAGGCTCCACCCCAGGCCTATGCAGACTGAATCTGCATTTTAACAAGGTCCAGGTAATTCACGTGCACATTAAGTTTGAAAAGGCCTGGTCTAGATCAGCGGTTCTCTAACTTAGCAGCACATTAGAACCATCTGTAGAGACTTTAAAAATAACAGTGCCTGGGCTTCACCTCCCAGAGAATCTGACTTTAGTGTGTGGGGTTTGCCCTGAGTCTAGGTATTTTTAAAAACTCCTCAGCTTATACAAAGCTGGCAGGGCCGGGCGCAGTGGCTCATTCCTATAATCCCAGCACTTTGTGAGGCCAAAGTGGGCAGATTGCTTGAGTTCAGGAGTTTGAGACTAGCCTGGGCTAAAACCCCATCCCTACAAAAAAAAATACAAAAAGTAGTTGGGCATGGTGGTGGCAGATACCTGTAGTCCCGGCTACTCAGGAGGCTGAGTCCTCGCTTGAACCCAGGAGGTCACGGTCTGGTCAACAGAGCAAGACCCTGTATCAAAACAAACAAACAAGCAAACAAAAAATGCTAGCAGCTTACCAGCTAGGGAGGCCTGTAGAGCCAAGTTTTCCAAATGGGGCTACATTAGTTGTTCCAGAACTTTAGCTGCATCAAAACCACCTGGATGGCTTGTTCAGCTACAGAGGGTCTGGCCATGCCCCTAGAGTTTCCAGCTGAGGGTCTGGAATGAGGCCCGATGATTTGCATTTCTAACAATCTCCAGGTGATGCTGATGCTGTGGGTCCAGGGACCACATTTTGAGAATCTATGCTAAATGAATCGGAGAAGACCAAAGCTCAAACTTATTCCAAGAACTTTTCAAGGCCCACCTGCAAGTTGTAGTGGAAGTAAGCATCTAAGGGTGCAAAAAAGTTTCACTGTAGACTAAGGCCTTTTACCTGAGCTCTCAAATGTTCCCATTTCTCTTATCAACCTAAATAACAAACAGAGAGAGGCTCTCCACAAGAAAAAGATATTCGTTTGGAAACAGAGCCTTGCAATAGAAACAGGCAAGCCAGAGTAAACTATATGCATATTCACGGAGGTAAAGGAAGACAAAAGAAAAAATGAGGAAGATTATATGATCATTTGGAAATGATTATCCTTGGCTACAAAGATCAATAACAAAGGTGATGCCAGGCCCAGGTTGGACAGGCAGTTGTTGGGCAAATATCCTTCAGAAGCATTGTTGTGTGCAAAGTTGCAATGGGCTTTGTGCAAGATTGTGTTTTTTGCAGTCTTCTGTGATAAGTTTTTGTTATCAGGCATACAAGCCCAAGAATCCTTTATTGCATGGCCTTCCCTGGCTCTATTTGTCAGGGTTTTGGTTAGGGAAGGGGTATTTTTAACACTCTCAATGTAAAAAATGCCATAAGGTAGGTACCCCAATTGCTTGTTTCATCTTCATAAAATAACTTTTCCACCCGAACAAAGTCTACACATAAATTGTAAAAATACCCTGGCATGCAGTCCCTGGAAAAGTCTGGAGTCATTCTCGGGGTTCCCACCCAGGTGGGCAAGCGTAGCCACCACAGATAAACACAAAGTAGCGGTCCCCGCTGGGGTTCGGCGGCAGGCAGTGGCCCTGGTTCTGATATTTGGCTGAAAACACAGCTCATCTTTGTCACCCTCAGGACATTTCAGCTATTTCCTAGATAATAATCTCACTTCACCCTGCACAAAACAGGCACATGATCATGTCACTCTGACCTGGTTTGAGTCCAAGGAGACTTTTGTTTTTAAAATAATTTAGGTTAGAAGTTAAAATATGAACTTTGGGCCAGGAGTGGTGGCCCATGCCTATAATCCCAGCACTTTGTGAGGCCAAAGTGGGCAGATTGCTTGAGTCCAGGAGCTTGAGACTAGCCTGGGCTAAAACCCCATCCCTACAAGAAAAAAAATACAAAAAGTAGTTGGGCATGGTGGTGGCACATACCTGTAGTCCCGGCTACTCAGGAGGCTGAGTCCTCGCTTGAACCCAGGAGGTCACGGTCTGGTCAACAGAGCAAGACCCTGTATCAAAACAAACAAACAAACAAACAAACAAAAAATGCTAGCAGCTTACCAGCTAGGGAGGCCTGTAGAGCCAAGTTTTCCAAATGGGGCTACATTAGTTGTTCCAGAACTTTAGCTGCATCAAAACCACCTGGATGGCTTGTTCAGCTACAGAGGGTCTGGCCATGCCCCTAGAGTTTCCAGCTGAGGGTCTGGAATGAGGCCCGATGATTTGCATTTCTAACAATCTCCAGGTGATGCTGATGCTGTGGGTCCAGGGACCACATTTTGAGAATCTATGCTAAATGAATCGGAGAAGACCAAAGCTCAAACTTATTCCAAGAACTTTTCAAGGCCCACCTGCAAGTTGTAGTGGAAGTAAGCATCTAAGGGTGCAAAAAAGTTTCACTGTAGACTAAGGCCTTTTACCTGAGCTCTCAAATGTTCCCATTTCTCTTATCAACCTAAATAACAAACAGAGAGAGGCTCTCCACAAGAAAAAGATATTCGTTTGGAAACAGAGCCTTGCAATAGAAACAGGCAAGCCAGAGTAAACTATATGCATATTCACGGAGGTAAAGGAAGACAAAAGAAAAAATGAGGAAGATTATATGATCATTTGGAAATGATTATACTTGGCTACAAAGATCAATAACAAAGGTGATGCCAGGCCCAGGTTGGACAGGCAGTTGTTGGGCAAATATCCTTCAGAAGTATTGTTGTGTGCAAAGTTGCAATGGGCTTTGTGCAAGATTGTGTTTTTTGCAGTCTTCTGTGATAAGTTTTTGTTATCAGGCAGACAAGCCCAAGAATCCTTTTTTGCATGGCCTTCCCTGGCTCTATATGTCAGGGTTTTGGTTAGGGTAGGGGTATTTTTAACACACACAATGTAAAAAATGCCATGAGGTAGGTACCCCAATGACTTGTTTCATCTTCATAAAATAATTTTTCATAAAATCTCTGGAAACGTGGAAATATCTACACCACTTTCTGTATAAATGTGGAAATATCTACACCGCTATTTCTGAAAATGTGTAAACATTTACAACGCTATCTATATAAACATGGAATTATTTACACCGCCGTATCTATAAACATGGAAATATCTACACCGCTATCTCTATAAACACGGAAATATTTACGCCGCTATCTGTATAAACATGGAAATATGTAAACAGCTATCTCTATAAACATGGAAATATGTAAACAGCTATCTCTATAAACATGGAAATATCTACACCGCTATCTCTATAAACATGGAAATATCTACACCGCTATCAGTATAAACATGGAAATATCTACACCGCTGTCTCTATAAACATGGAAATATCTACACCTCTATCTGTATAAACATGGAAATATCTACACCACTGTCTCTATAAACATGGAAATATCTACAACGCTATGTCTATAAACATGCAAATATGTACATCACTGTCTCTATAAACATGGAAATATCTACACCGCTATCTCTATAAACATGGAAATATCTACACCGCTGTCTCTAGAAACATGGAAATATCTACACCGCTATATCTATAAACGTGGAAATATCTACACCGCTATGTCTATAAACATGGAAATATCTACACCGCTATCTCCATAAACGTGGGAACATCTACACCACTATCTCTATAAACCTGGAAATATCTACACCGCTATGAGTATAAATGTGGAAATATCTACACCGCTATCTGTATAAACCTGGAAATATCTACACCGCTATCTCTATAAACATGGAAATAATTACACCGCTATCTGTATAAACATGGAAATATTTACAAAGATATCTCTATAAACATGGAAATATCTACACCGCTATCTGTATAAACATGGAAATATCTACACCACTATCTGTAAAACATGGAAATATCTACACAGCTGTCTGTATAAACATGGAAATATATACACGGCTATCTGTTTAAACATGGAAAAATTTACACAACTGACAGTATAAACATGGAAATATCTACACCGCTATCTGTATAAACATGGAAATATCTACACCGCTATCTGTATAAACATGGAAATATCTACACCGCTGTCTCTATAAACATGGAAATATCTACACCTCTATCTGTATAAACATGGAAATATCTACATCGCTGTTCCTATAAACCTGGAAATATCTACACCGTTATCTCTATTAATGTGGAAATGTCTACATCGCTATCTGTATAGACGTGGAAATATGTACATCGCTATGTCTACAAACGTGGAAATACCTACACCGCTATCTCTGTAAATGTGTAAACATTTAACCCGCTATCTGTATAAACATGGAAATATTTACACCACGATGTGTATAAATATGGAAATATCTACACCGCTATCTCTATAAACATGGAAATGTCTGCACCGCTATCTGTATAAACATGGAAATAACTACACGGCTATTTCTATAAACATGGAAACATCTAAACGACCATCTGTATAAACATGGAAATACCCACACAGTCATCTGTATAAACATGGAAAGAGCTACACCATCATCTGTATAAACATGGAAATACCTCCACTGCTATCTGTACAAACATGGAAACATCTACACTGCTATCTGTCTAAACATGGAAATATCTACACCGCTATCTGTATAAATACGGAAATATCTACAACGCTATCTGTGTAAACATGGAAATATCTACACAGCCATCTGTGTAAACATGGAAATATCTACACCGCTATCTGTGTAAAAATGGAAATGTCTACACCGCAATCTGAGCAAAGATGGAAATAGCTACACCGTTATCTGTGTAAACATGCAAATATCAACACCGCTATCTGTATAAACACGGAAATATCTACACCGCTATCTGTATAAACAGGGAAATATCTACACCGCCATCTGTATAATCATGGAAATATCCACAACGCCATCTGAATAAACTTGGAAATATCTACACCGCTATCTGTATAAATATGGAAATATCTACAATGCTATGTCTATAAACATGGAATTATCTGCACCGCTATCTGTATACACATGGAAATATCTACACCACTATCTCTATAAACATGGCAATATCTACAACGCCATCTGTATAAATATGGAAATATCTTCACAGTCATCTGTATAAACATGGAAATATCTACACCACCATCTCTATAAACATGGAAATACCTACACTGCCATCTGTATACACATGGAAATATCTACACAGCCATCTGTATAAACATGGAAATATCTACACAGCTATCTCTATACACATGGAATTACCTACACCGCTATCTCTATAAACATAGAAATATCTACACCGCCATCTATATAAACATGGAAATATCTACACCACAATCTCTATGAACATGAAAATATCTACACCGCCATCTCAATTAACATGGAACTATCAAAAACACCATCTGTGTAAACATGGAAATATCTACACCGCTATCTCTATAAACAGAAATATTTACACCACCATCTCTATAAACAGGGAATTATCTACACCGCCATCTGTATAAACATAGAAATATCTACACAGCCATCTCTAGAAAGATGGAAATGTCTACACCGCAATCTGTGTAAACATGGAAATATCTACACCTCTATCTGTATAAACATGGAAATACCTACACCATGATATGTATAAAGATGGAAATATCTACAATGCTATCTGTATAAACATGGAAATAGCCACACCGCAATCTGTATAAACATGGAAATACCTACACCGCCATCTGTAAAAACATGGAAATATCTACACTGCCATCTGTAAAAACATGGAAATATGTACACCTCCATCTGTATAAACATGGAAATATCTACACTGCCATCTGTATACACATGGAAATATCTACAGCACTATCTGTAAAAACATGGTAATATCTACATCGCTATCTGTATAAACATGGAAATATCTCCACCGATAACTGTATAAACATGGAAATATCTACACCGCTATCTCTATAAACATGGAAATGTCTACACCGCTATCTCTATAAACATGGAAATACCTACACTGCTATCTGAATAAACATGGAAATATCTACACCGCTATCTGTGTAAACATGGTAATATATACAACGCTATCTGTATAAACATGGAAATATCTACACCTCTATCTGCATAAACATGGAAATATCTACACCGCCATCTGTATAAACTTGGAAATATCTACACCGCCATCTGAATAAACATGGAAATATCAACATCGCTCTCTGTAGAAATATAGAAATATTTACATCGCTATCTCTATAAACATGGATATATCTACACCGCCAACTGTATAAACGTAGAAATATATACACTGCCATCTGTAGAAAGATAGAAATCTCTACACCGTGATCTCTATAAACATGGAAATATCTACACCGCTACCTGTATAAACATGGAATTATCTACACCGCTACCTGTGTAAAGATGGAAATATCTGCACCGCAATCTGTGCAAAGATGGAAATATCTACACCGCTATTCCTATAAACATGGAAATATCTGCACGCTCTCTGTATAAATATGGAAATATCTACACCACTATCTCTATAAACATGGAAATATCTACACCGCTATCTGTATAAACATGGAAATAGCCACAACACTATCTGTATAATCATGGAAATATCTACACCACCATCTGAATAAACATGGAAACATCTCCACCGTCATCTGTATAAATATGGAAATAACTACACCGCTATCTGTATAAATATGGAAATATCTACACCGCTATCTCTATAAACATTGAAATGTCTACAACGCTATCTGTATAAACATGGAGTTATCTACACGGTTATCTATATAAACATGGAAATATCTAAACGGCCTTCTGTATAAACATGGAAATATCTACAGAGTCATCTGTATAAACATGGAAGTATCTACACCACCATCTGTATAAACATGGAAATATCTAAACTGCCATCTATATAAAGATGGAAATATCTACAAAGCCATCTATATAAACATGGAAATATCTACACCTCTATCTGTATGAACATGGAAATAGCCACACCGCAGTATGTATAAACATGGAAACATATACACCTCTACCTGTATGAAGATGGAAATATCTTCAACGCTATCTGTGTAAACATGGAAATATCTACACAGCTATCTGTGTAAACATGGAAATATCTACACCGCTATCTGTTTAAAGATGGAAATATATATACCGCAATCTGTGCAAACATGGAAATATATACATCGCTATCTCTATAAACATGGAAATAGCTTCACCGCTATCTCCATAAACATGGAAATAGCTGCACCGCTATCTCTAGAAACATGGAAATATCTAAACCGCCATCTGCATAAACATGGAAATATCTACACAGTCATCTGCATAAACATAGAAATATCTACACCACCATCTCTATAAACATGGAAGTATCTACCCTGCCATCTGTATACACATGCAAATATCAACACAGCCATCAGTATAAATATGGAAATAACTGCACCGCTATCTCTATACACATGGAAATACCTACACCTTTACCTGTATAAACATTGAAATAACGACATCGCTATCTCTATAAATATGGAAATATCAACACTGCCATCTCTATAAACATGAAAATATCTACACCGCCATCTCCATAAACATGGAACTATCTACACCACCATCTGTGTAAAAATGGAAATATCTACACGGCTATCTGTGTAAACATGGAAATATCTACACCGCTATCTGTATAAACATGGAAATATCTACACCGATATCTGTATAAACATGGAAATATCTACACTGCCATCCCTATAAACATGGAAATATCTACACCTCCGTCTGTATAAACATTTAAATATCTACACCGCTATCAGTATAAATTTGGAAATACCTACACTGCTCTCTCTATAAACATGGAAATATCTACACCGCTATCTGTACAAACATGGAAATACCTACACCGCTATCTCTATAAACATGGAAGTATCTGCTCCACCAGCTGTATAAACATGGAAATATATACACAGTCCTCTGTATAAACATGGAAATATCTTCACCACCATCTCTATAAACATGGAAATATCTACAATCCCATCTGTATACACATGGAAATATCTACACAGTCATCTGTATAAACATGGAAATATCTACACTGATATCTCTATAAACATGAAATATCTACACCGCCATCTGCATAAACATGGAAGTGTCTGCAATGCCGTCTCTATAAACATGGAAATACCTACACCGCTATCTGTATAAACATGGAAATATCTACACTGTCATCTGTATAAAGATGGAAATATCTACACCGCGAGCTGTATAAACATCGAAATACCTTCACCGCTACCTGTATAAACATGGAAATATCTACACCGCTATCTGTATAATCATGGAAATAACTACACCGCTATCTCTATGAACATGGAAATAACTACACCGCCATCTCTGTAAACATGGAAATATCTACAACGATAACTCTATAAATATAGAAATATCTTCACCGCCATCTCTATAAACATGGAAATATCTACACTGCCATCTGCATAAACATGGAAGTACCTACACCGCCACCTGTATAAACATGGAATTATCTACACCGTCATCTGTATCAACAGGGAAATATCTACACCGCAATCTGCATAAACATGGAAATATCTACATCACCATCTCTATAAACATGGAAGTATCTACCGTGCCATCTGTATACACATGGAAATATCTACACGGTCATCAGTATAAATATGGAAACATCTGCACCGCTATCTCTCTACACATGGAAATAGCTACACTTCTACCTGTATAAACATTGAAATATCAACACCGCAATCTCTATAAATATGGACATATCTACACCGCCATCTCTATAAACATGAAAATATCTACACCACCATCTCCATAAACATGGAAATATCTACACCACCATCTGTGTAAAAACGGAAATATCTATACCGCTATCTGTGTAAACATGGAAATATATGCACCGCTATCTGTATAAACATGGAAATATCTACACCGCCATCGGTATAAACATGGAAATATCTGCACGGTCATCTCTATAAACATCAAAATATCTCCACCGTCATCTGTATAAACATGGAAATATCTACACCGCTATCCGTATAAATATGGAAATATCTACACCGCTATCTCTATAAACATGGAAATATCTACACCGCTATCAGTACAAACACGGAAATATCTACACCGCTATCTCTGTAAACATGGAAATATCTACACCACCATCTGTATAAACATGGAAATATCTACACAGTCCTCTGTATAAACATGGAAATATCTACACCACCATCTCTATAAACGTGGAAATATCTACACTGCCATCTATATACACATGGAAATATCTACACAGCCTTCTGTATAAACATGGAAATACCTACACCGCTATCTCTATAAAAATGAAATATCTACACCGCCATCTGCATAAACTTGGAACTGTCTGCAATGCCGTCTCTATAAACATGGAAATACCTACACCGCTATCTGTATAAACACGGAAATATCTACACTGTCATCTGTATAAAGGTGGAAATATCTACACCACGAACTGTATAAACATCGAAATATCTACACCGCTATCTGTATAAACATGGAAATATCTACACCACTATATGTATAATCATGGAAATATCTACACCGCTATCTCTGTGAACATGGAAATAATTAAACCGCCATCTCTATAAACATGGAAATATCTACACCGCTATCTCTATAATCATAGAAATATCTACACCGCCATCTGTATAAACATGGAAATATCAACACCGCCATCTGCATAAACATGGAAGTAACTACACCGCCACCTGTATAAACATGGAAATATCTACACAGTCATCTGTATCAACAGGGAAATATCCACACCGCAATCTGTATAAACATGGAAATATCTACACTGCCACCTGTATAAACATGGAAATATCTACATCGTTATCTGCATAAACTTGGAAATATCTACACCGCCATCTGTATAAACATGGAAATATCTCCACAGCTATCTCTGTAAACATGGAAATATCTACACCGCTATCTTTTTACACATGGAAATATCTACACCGCCATCTGTATAAACATGGAAATATCTACGAAATTATCTGTGTAAACATGGAAATATCTACACAGCTATCTGTGTAAACATGGAAATATGTACACCGCTCCCTTTGAAAAGATGGAAATATCTACACCAATATCTCCACAAACATTTAAATATCTACACCGCCATATGTATAAACAGGGAAATATCTACACTGCCATCTGAATAAACATGGAAATATCTACACCGCTATCTGCATAAATATGGAAATCTCTACACCTTTAACTATATAAACATGGAAATATCTACACCGATATCCGTATAAACATGGAAATATCTCCACCGCTATCTGTATAAAGATGGAAATATCCACAACGCTATATGTGTAAACATGGAAATATCTACAGGGCTATCTGTGTAAACATGGAAATATATACACCGCTATATCTATAAACATGAAATATCTACACCGCCATCTGCATAATCATGGAACTGTCTGCAACGCCATCTCTATAAACACGGAACTATCTACTCCACCATCTGTGTAAAAATGGAAATATCTACACCGCTGTCTGTATAAACATGGAAATATCTACCTCGCTATCTGTATAAACATGGAAATATCTCCACAACTATCTCTATAAACATGGAAATATCTACACGGCTATTTTTTTAAACATGGAAATTTCTACACCGCTAACTGTATGAACATGGAATTATCTACACCGTTATCTGTATAAACTTGGAAATATCCACAACGCTATCTTTATAAACATAGAAATACCTACACCGCCATCTGTATACACATGGAAATATCTACACCACTATCTCAGTGAAGATGGAAATATCTACACCGTAATCTGTGCAAAGATGGAAATATCTACACCGCTATCTGTGTAAAGATGGAAATGCCTACACTGAAATCTGTGCAAAGATGGAAATATCTACACTGCAATCTGGGCAAAAATGGAAGTATATACACCGCTATCTGTATAAACATGGAAATATCTACACTGCCATCTCTATAAAGAGGGAAATATCTACACTGCCATTTGAATAAACATGGAAATATCTACACTGCTATCTGTATAAATATTTAAATATCTACACCGCTGTCTCTATAAAATTGGAATTATCTGCACCGCTATCTGTATAAACATGGAAATATCTACATCACCATCTGTATAAACATGGAAATATGTACACAGTCCTCTGTATAAACATGGAAACATCTATACCGCTGTCTGTATAAACATAGAAATGTCTACACCGCTATCTGTATAAACTTGGAAATATCTACACCGCTATCTATTTAAAGATGGAAATGTCTACACCGCAATCTGTGCAAAGATGGAAATATCTACATCGCTATCTCTATAAACATGGAAATATCTGCACTTCTATCTGTATAAACATGAAAATATCTACACCGCTATCTGTTTAAAGATGGAAATACCTACAACACACTCTGTGTAAACATGGAAATATCCACAGAGCTATCTGTGTTAACATGGAAATATCTACACTGCTATCTGTGTAAATACGGAAATATCTACACCGCAATCAGTGCAAAGATGTAAATATCTACACCGCTATCTGTGTAAACATGGAAATGTCTACACCGCTATCTGTATAAACATGAAAATAACTTCACCGTTATCTGTATAAACATGGAAGTAGCTACACCGCCATCTCAAGAAACATCGAAATATCTACACCGCCATCTGTATAAACACGGAAATACCTACACCGCTGTCTGTATAAATATGGAAATATCTACACCGCCATCTCTACAAACATGGAAATAACTGTACCGCTCTCTGTATAAACATGGAAATATCTACACCGCTATCACTATAAACATGGAAATATCTACACCACCATCTGTATAAACATGGAAATATCTACACATTCATCTGTATAAACATGGAAGTATCTACACATTCATCTGTATAAACATGGAAATATCTACACCACAACCTATATAAACATGGAAATATCAACACTGCCATCGTTATACACATGGAAATATCTACACAGCCATCTGTATAAACTTGGAAATATCTACACTGCTATCTCTATAAACATGGAAGTATCTACCACGCTATCTCTATAAACATGAAAATATCTACACCGCCATCTCCATAAACATGGAAATATATTCACCGCATTCTTTATAAACATGGAAACATCTACACCGCTATCTGTATAAACATGGAAATATCTACACTGCCATCTGTATAAAGATGGAGATATCTACACCGCGGGGTGCATAAACATGGAAATACCAACACCGCTCTCTGTATAAAAATGGAAATATCTACAGCGCAATCTGTATAAACATGGAAATATCTACACAGCCATCTGCATAAACATGGAAATATCTACACTGCCATCTGTATAAACATGGAAATATCTGCGCTGCCATCTCTATAAACAGGGAAATGTCTACATCGCAATCTGTATAAACATGGAAATATCTACACCGCTATCTTTATAAACATGGAAATATCTACACCGCTATCTGTATAAACATGGAAATGTCTACACCGCTATCTGTATAAACATGGAAATATCTACACCGCTATCTCTGTAAACATGGAAATGTTTACACCGCTATCTGTATAAACATGGAAATATCTACATGGCTATCTCTATAAACATGGAAATATCTATACCGCCATCTGTATAAAAATGGAAATACTTACAGAGTCGTCAGTATAAAAATGGAAATATCTACACCGCAAGCTGTATAAACATGGAAATGTCGACACCGCTATCTGTATAAACATGGAAATACCAACACCGCTATCTGTAAACATGGAAATATCTACACCGCTATGTGTATAAACATGGAAATATCTACACCGCTATCTGTATAAACATGGAAATACCTACACCGCCATCTCTATAAACATGGAAATATCAACACCGCCATCTGCATAAACATGGAAGTACCTACACCGCCACCTGTATAAACATGGAAATATCTACACAGTCATCTGTATCAACAGGGAAATATCTACACCGCAATCTGTATAAACATGGAAATATCCACACTGCCACCTGTATAAACATGGAAATATCTACATCGTTATCTGCATAAACTTGGAAATATCTACACCGCCATCTGTATAAACATGGAAATATCTCAAGCGCTATCTGTATAAAAATGCAAATATCTACACCGCTATCTCTATAAACATGGAAATATCTACATCGCTCTCTGTATAAACATGGAAATATCTCCACAGCTATCTCTGTAAACATGGAAATATCTACACCACTATCTTTTTACACATGGAAATATCTACTCCGCCGTCTGTATAAACATGGAAATATCTACGAAATTATCTGTGTAAACATGGAAATATCTACACAGCTATCTGTGTAAACATGGAAATAGGTACACCGCTCCCTTTGAAAAGATGGAAATATCTACACCAATATCTCCACAAACATGGAAATATCTACAACGCCATTTGTATAAACTTGGAAATATCTACACTGCCATCTGAAAAAACATGGAAATATCTACACCGCTATCTGCATAAATATGGAAATCTCTACACCTTTAACTATATAAACATGGAAATATCTACTCCGATATCCGTATAAACATGGAAATATCTACATCGTTATCTGCATAAACTTGGAATTATCTACACCGCTATCTGTATAAACATGGAAATATGTACACCACTATCTGTATAAACATGAAAATATCTACACCGCTATGTAAAAACATGGAAATATCTACACCGCTATCCCTGTAAACATGGAAACGTCTACAACGCTATCTGCACATACATGGAAATATCTAAACCGCTATCTCTATAAACATGGAAATATCTACAACGCTACGTGTGTAATCATGGAAATATCTACAGAGCTATCTGTGTAATCATGGAAATATATACACCGCTATATGTATAAAGATGGAAATATCTACCCCGCAATCTGGGCAAAGATGGAAATATCTACACTGCTATCTGTGTAAACATGGAAATATCTTCACCGTGAGCTGTATAAACATGGAAATACCAACACCGCTATCTGTAAACATGGAAATATCTACACCGCTATGTGTATAAACATGGAAATATCCACACCGCTATCTCTATAAACATGGAAATACTTACACTGCCATCTGTATAAACATGGAAATATCTACACCACTATCTCTATAATCATAGAATTATCTACATTGTCATCTCTTTAAACATGGAAATATCTACACCGCCATATGCATAAACATGGAAATATCTACACCGCCATCTGTATAAACATGGAAATATCTACACCGCCATCTGTATAAATAGGGAAATGTCTACACCGCTGTCTTTATACACATGGAAATATCTACACCGCTATCTGTATAAACTTGGAGATATCTACACCGCTATCTCTATATACAAGAAATAGCTACACCGCCATCTGTAAAAACATGGAAATTTCTTCACAGTCATCTGTATAAACATGGAAATATCTATACCAACATCTGTATAAACATGGAAATATCTATAATGCCATCTGTATAAACGTGGAAATATCTACACAGACATCTCTATAAACATGGAAATATCTACACCGTTATCTGTATAAAAATAGAAATATCTACACCGCTATCTGTATAAACATGGAAATATCTACCATGCTATCTGTATAAACGTGGAAATATCTACACAGCCATCTCTATAAACATGGAAATATCTACACCGCTATCTCTATAAACATGGAAATAGCCACACCGCTCTCTGTATAAACATGGAAATATTTACAATGCCATCTGAAAAAACATGGAAATATCTACACAGTCATCTCTACAAACATGGAAATATCTACACAGCCATCTCTTTAAACATGGGAATATCTACACCGCCATCTGTATAACAATGGAAATATCTACTCCGTTAATTGTAAAAATATGGAAATATCTACACCGCCATCTCTATAAACATGGAAATAGCTTCACCGCTATCTGTAAAAACATGGAAATGTCTACACCGCTCTCTCCATAAACATGGAAATATCTACACCGCCATCTGTATAAACATGGAAATATATACACAGTCATCTGTATAAGCCTGGAAATATCTACACCACCATCTCTATAAACATGGACATATCTACACTGCCATCTGTATACACATGGAAATATCTACACAGGTATCTGTATAAACATGGAAATATCTACATCGCTATCTCTATAAACATGGAAATATCTACACCGCTATCTGTATAAATATGGAAATATCTACACCGCTATTTCTATAAGTATGGAAAGGTCTACACCGCTATCTCCATAAACATCGAAATACCTACACCGCTATCTGCATAAATATGGAAATATTTACACCGCTATCTGGAAAAACATTTAAATATCTACACCGCTATCTGCATAAACTTTGAAATATCTACATCGCTATCTGTATAAACATGGAAATATCTACACCGCCATCTCTATAAACATGGAAATATCTACACTGCTATCTGTATAAACATGGAAATATCTCCACCGCTATCTGTATAAACACGGAAATATCTACACAGCTATCTGTATAAACATGGAATTATCTACATCGCTATCTGTATAAACATGGAACTATCTACACCACTATCTGTATAAACATGCAAATATATACAACGCTATCTGTATAAACATGGAAATATCTACACCGCTGTCTGTGTAAGCATGGAAATATCTACACCACTATCAGTGTAAAGATTGAAATATCTACAGCACAATCTCTGCAACGATGGAAATATCTACACCGTTATTTGTGTATAGATGGAAGTATCTACAACGCAATCTGTGCAAATATGTAAATATCTACCCCGCTATCTGTGTAAACTTGTTAATATCTACACCGCTATATGAATAAACTTGGAATTATCTACACCTCTATCTGTACAAACATGGAAATTACTACACCGCCATCTCTATAAACATGGAAATATCTACACTGACATCTGAATAAACATTGAAATATCTACAATGCCATCTGAATAAATATGGAAATATCTACATCGTTATCTCTATGAACATGGAAATATCTACAACGCTATCTGTATAAACATGGAAATATCTACAACGCTATCTAAATAAACATGGAAATATATACAACGCTATCTGTGTAAACATGGAAATATCTACACAGCTATCTGGGTAAACATGGAAATATGTACACAGGTCTCTGTGTAAAGATGGAAATACCTACACTGCAATATGTGCAAATATGGAAATATCTACACCGCTATCTCAGTAAACATGGAAATTTCTACACCGCTATCTGTAAAAACATGGAAATATCAACACCGCTACCTTTATAAACATGGAAATGTCTACACAACGATCTGTATAAACATGGAAATATCTACACCGCTATATGTATAAACATGGAAATATCTACACCGCTATCAGTATAAACATGGAAATATTTACACCGCTATCAGTATAAACATGGAAATATCTACACCACGACATGTATAAACATGGAAATATCTACACGGCCATGTGAATAAACATGGAAATATCTACACAGCTATCAGTAAAAACATGGAAATATCGACACCGCTATCAGTATAAATATGGAAATATCTACACCACTATCTCTATAAACATGGAAATATCTACACCGTTATCTGTATAAACAAAGAAATACCTCCACCGCTGTCTGTATGAACATGGAAACATCTGCACAGCTAGCTGTATAAACATGGAATTATCTGCAGCGTTATCTGTATAAACATGGAAATATCTACACCGCAGTCTGTGCAAAGTTGGAAATATCTACAAAGATATCTCAATAAACATGGACATATCGACACCGCCATCTGTACACACATAGAAATACCTACACAGTCATCTGTATAAACATGTAAATATCTACACCACTATCTGTATAAACATGGAAATATCTACACTGCCATCTGTATAAACATGGAATTACCTACACAGACATCTCTATAATCATTGAAATATCTACACCGCTATCTGTATAAACATGGAAGTAGCCACACCGCTATCTGTATAAACATGGAAATATCTACACCGCTATCTGTATAAACATGGAAATATCTACACCACGACGTGTATAAACATGGAAATATCTACACCGCCATGTGAATAAACATGGAAATATCTACACAGCTATCAGTATAAACATGGAAATATTGACACCGCTATCTGTATAAATATGGAAATATCTACACCACTATCTCTATAAACATGGAAATATCTACACCGTTATCTGTATAAACAAAGAAATATCTCCACCGCTGTCTGTATGAACATGGAAACATCTACACCGCTAGCTGTATAAACATGGAATTATCTGCAGCGTTATCTGTATAAACATGGAAATATCTACACCGCAGTCTGTGCAAAGATGGAAATATCTACAATGCTATCTCAATAAACATGGAAATATCGACACTGCCATCTGTACACACATGCAAATACCTACACAGTCATCTGTATAAACATGGAAATATCTACACCACTATCTGTATAAACATGGAAATATCTACAGTGCCATCTGTATAAACATGGATTTACCTACACAGACATCTCTATAATCATTGAAATATCTACACCGCTATCTGTATAAACATGGAAGTAGCCACACCGCTATCAGTATATACATGGAAATATCTACACCGCTATCTGTATAAACATGGAAATATCTACACCACGACGTGTATAAACAAGGAAATATCTACACCGCTATGTGAATAAACATGGAAATATCTACACAGCTATCAGTATAAACATGGAAATATTGACACCGCTATCTGTATAAATATGGAAATATCTACACCACTATCTCTATAAACATGGAAATATCTACACCGCCATCTGTGAAAACATGGAAATATCTACACTGTCATCTTTATAAACATGGAAATATCTACACGTCCATCTGTATAAACATGGAAATTTCTACACTGCCATCTGTATATACCTGGAAATATCTACACTGTCATCTGTATAAACATGGAAATATGTACAGCACTATCTCTATAAACATGGAAATATCTACACGGCTATCTGTATAAACATGGAAATACCTCCACCGCTGTCTGTAGAAACATGGAAATACCTACATCGCTATCTGTATAAACATGGAAATATCTCCACCGTTATCTCTATAAAGATGGAAATATCTACACCGTATCTTTATAAACATGGAAATATCTACACCGCTATCTGTATAAACATGGAAATATCTATAACACTATCTGTGTAAGCATGTAAATATCTACACAGCTATCTGTGTAAACATGGAAATATGTACACAGGTCTCTGTGTAAAGATGGAAATAACTACACCGCAATCTGTGCAAATATGGAAATATCTACACCGCTATATGTATAAACATGGAAATATCTACACCGCTATCAGTATAAACATGGAAATATCTACACCGCTATCTGTATAAACATGGAAATATCTACACCACGACATGTATAAACATGGAAATATCTACACCGCCATGTGAATAAACATGGAAATATCTACACCGCTATCAGTAAAAACATGGAAATAGCGACACCGCTATCTGTATAAATATGGAAATATCTACACCACTATCTCTATAAACATGGAAATATCTACACTGCCATCTGTATAAACATGGAATTACCTACACAGACATCTCTATAATCATTGAAATATCTACACCGCTATCTGTATAAACATGGAAGTAGCCACACCGCCATCAGTATAAACATGGAAATATCTACACCGCTATCTGTATAAACATGGAAATATCTACACCACGACATGTATAAACATGGAAATATCTACACCGCTGTGTGAATAAACATGGAAATATCTAAACCGCTATCAGTATAAATATGGAAATATTGACACCGCTATCTGTATAAATATGGAAATATCTACACCACTATCTCTATAAACATGGAAATATCTACACCGTTATCTGTATAAACAAATAAATATCTCCACCGCTGTCTGTATGAACATGGAAACATCTACACCGCTAGCTGTATAAACATGGAATTATCTGCAGCGTTATCTGTATAAACATGGAAATATCTACACTGCAGTCTGTGCAAAGATGGAAATATCTACAATGCTGTCTCAATAAACATGGAAATATCGACACCACCATCTGTACACACGTGGAAATACCTACACAGTCATCTGTATAAACATGGAAATATCTACACCACTATCTGTATAAACATGGAAATACCTACACTGCCCTTTGTATAAACATGGAATTATCTACACAGACATCTATATAACCATTGAAATATCTATACCGATATCTGTATAAACATGGAAGTAGCCACACCGCTATCTGTATAAACATGGAAATAACTACACCGCTATCTGTGAAAACATGGAAATATCTACACTGTCATCTTTATAAACATGGAAATATCTACACGTCCATCTGCATAAACATGGAAATATCTACACGGCCATCTGTATATACCTAGAAATATCTACACTTCCATCTGTATAAACATGGAAATATCTACACCGTTATCTCTATAAACATGGAAATGTCTACACGGCTATCTGTATAAACATGGAAATATCTCCACCGCCATCTGTAGAAACATGGAAATGTCTACACGGATATCTGTATAAACATGGAAATATCTCCACCGCTATCTGTAGAAACATGGAAATATCTACATCGCTATCTGTATAAACATGGAAATATCTCCACCGTTATCTCTATAAAGATGGAAATATCTACACCGCTATCTTTATAAACATGGAAATATCTACACCGCTATGTGTATAAACATGGAAATATCCACACCGCTATCTCTATAAACATGGAAATACTTACACTGCCATCTGTATAAACATGGAAATATCTACACCACTATCTCTATAAACATAGAATTATCTACATTGTCATCTCTTTAAACATGGAAATATCTACACCGCCATATGCATAAACATGGAAATATCTACACCGCCATCTGTATAAACATGGAAATATCTACACCGCCATCTGTATAAATAGGGAAATGTCTACACCGCTGTCTTTATACACATGGAAATATCTACACCGCTATCTGTATAAACTTGGAGATATCTACACCGCTATCTCTGTATACAAGAAATAGCTACACCGCCATCTGTGAAAACATGGAAATTTCTTCACAGTCATCTGTATAAACATGGAAATATCTATACCAACATCTGTATAAACATGGAAATATCTATAATGCCATCTGTATAAACGTGGAAATATCTACACAGACATCTCTATAAACATGGAAATATCTACACCGTTATCTGTATAAAAATAGAAATATCTACACCGCTATCTGTATAAACATGGAAATATCTACACCGCTATCTCTATAAACATGGAAATACCTCCATCGCTATCTCTATAAACATGGAAATATCTACACCGCTATCTTTATAAACATGGAAATGTTTACACCGCTGTCTGTATAAACATGGAAATATCTGCAACACTGTCTGTGTAAACATGGAAATATCTACACAGCTATCTGTGTAAACATGGAAATATGTACACCGCTCTCTGGGAAAAGATGGAAATATCTACACCACAATCTGTGCAAATATGGAAATATCTACACTACTATCTCTGTAAACATGGGAATACACCGCTATCTGCATAAATATCTAAATATCTACGCCGCTATCTGTATAAACATGGAAATATCTACACCGCTATCTGTATAAACATGGAAATATCTACAAGGCCATCTGTAAAAGCTTGGAAATACCTACAGCGCAATCTGTATAAACATGTAAATAACTACACTGCCATCTGTAGAAACGTGCAAATATCTACAGCGCGATTTGTATAAACATGGAAATTTCCACACTGCTATCATTATAAACATGAAAATATCTACCCTGCTATCTGTATAAACAAGGAAATACCTACAATGCTATCTGTGTAAAGATGGAAATATCTACACTGCTGTCTGTGTAAACATGGAAATATCTACACCAATATCCGTGTAAAGATTGAAATATCTACAGCACAATACGTGCAACAATGGAAATATCTACACCGCTATCTGTGTAAAGATGGAAATATCTACACCGTAATCTGTGCAAAGATGGTAATATCTACACCGCCATCTGTGTAAACATGCAAATATCTACACCGTGAGCTGTATAGACATGGAAATATCTACACCGCTATCTGTATAAACATGGAAATACCAACACCGCTATCTGTAAACATGGAAATATCTACACCGCTATGTGTTTAAACATGGAAATATCTACACCGCTATCTCTATAAACATGGAAATACTTACAACGCCTTCTCTATAAACATGGAAATACTTACAACGCCATCTCTATAAGCATGGAAATATCTACACTGCTATCTATGTTAACATAGAAATATCTACACCGCCATCACTATAAACATGGAAATATCTACACCGCCATCTGCATGAACATGGAAATAACTACACCGCCATCTGTATAAAAATGGAAATATCTACACCGCTATCTGTATAAACATGGAAATATCTAAACCACTATCTGTATAAACATGTAAATATCTACACCGCTATCTCTATAAACATGGAAATGCTTACACTGCTATCTCTATAAACATGGAAATATATACATGGCTATCTCTATAAACATAAAAATATCTATATCGCCTTCTGTATAAACATGGAAATACCTACACAGTCCTCTGTATAAACATGGAAATATCTACACCACTATCTATATAAACATGGAAATATCTACACTGCATCTGTATAAACATGGAAATATCTACACAGCCATCTCCATTAACATGGAAATATTTACACCGCTATCTGTATAAACATGGAAATAGCCACACCGCAATCTGTATAAACATGGAAATATCTACACCGCCATCTGAATAAACATGTAAGTACCTACACCGCTATCTCTATAAATAGGGAAATATCTACATCGCTATCTCTATAAACATGGAAATATCTACACTGCTATCTGTATAAACATGGAAATATCTACACCACCATCTCAATACACATGGAAATACCTCCACCGCTATCTCTATAAACATGGAAATATCTACACCGCCATCTCTATAAACTTAGAAATATCTACACCGCCATCCCCATAAACATGAAAATATATACACCGCCGTCTCCATAAACATGGAATTATCTACACCACCATCTGTTTAAAAATGGAAACATCTACACCGCTATCTGTACAAATCTGGAAATGTCTACACCGCGATCTGTATAAACATGGAAATATCTACACCGCTACGTGTATAAACATGGAAATATCTACACCCCTGTCTGTATAAACATGGAAATAGCTACACCACGATCTGTATAAACATATAAATATCTACACACCTATCTGTATAAACATGGAAATATCTACACCGCTATCTGTAAAAACATGGAGATAACTGCATCGCTATGTGTATAAACATGGAAATACCTACACCTCTATCTGAATAAATATGGAAATATCTACACCACTATCTCTATAAACATGGAAATGCCTACACCGCTATCTGTATAAACATGGAAATATCTACTTGGCTATCTCTATAAACATGGAAATATCTAAACCGACGTCTGTATAAAAATGGAAATAACTACACAGTCATCTGTATAAACATGGAAATATCTACACCAACATCTGCATAAACATGGAAATATCTACCATGCTATCTGTATAAACGTGGAAATATCTACACAGCCATCTCTATAAACATGGAAATATCTACACCGCTATCTCTATAAACATGGAAATAGCCACACCGCTCTCTGTATAAACATGGAAATATTTACAATGCCATCTGAAAAAACATGGAAATATCTACACAGTCATCTCTACAAACATGGAAATATCTACACAGCCATCTCTTTAAACATGGGAATATCTACACCGCCATCTGTATAACAATGGAAATATCTACTCCGTTAATTGTAAAAATATGGAAATATCTACACCGCCATCTCTATAAACATGGAAATAGCTTCACCGCTATCTGTAAAAACATGGAAATGTCTACACCGCTCTCTCCATAAACATGGAAATATCTACACCGCCATCTGTATAAACATGGAAATATATACACAGTCATCTGTATAAGCCTGGAAATATCTACACCACCATCTCTATAAACATGGACATATCTACACTGCCATCTGTATACACATGGAAATATCTACACAGGTATCTGTATAAACATGGAAATATCTACATCGCTATCTCTATAAACATGGAAATATCTACACCGCTATCTGTATAAATATGGAAATATCTACACCGCTATTTCTATAAGTATGGAAATGTCTACACCGCTATCTCCATAAACATCGAAATACCTACACCGCTATCTGCATAAATATGGAAATATTTACACCGCTATCTGGAAAAACATTTAAATATCTACACCGCTATCTGCATAAACTTTGAAATATCTACATCGCTATCTGTATAAACATGGAAATATCTACACCGCCATCTCTATAAACATGGAAATATCTACACCGCTATCTGTATAAACATGGAAATATCTCCACCGCTATCTGTATAAACACGGAAATATCTACACAGCTATCTGTATAAACATGGAATTATCTACATCGCTATCTGTATAAACATGGAACTATCTACACCACTATCTGTATAAACATGCAAATATATACAACGCTATCTGTATAAACATGGAAATATCTACACCGCTGTCTGTGTAAGCATGGAAATATCTACACCACTATCAGTGTAAAGATTGAAATATCTACAGCACAATCTCTGCAACGATGGAAATATCTACACCGTTATTTGTGTATAGATGGAAGTATCTACAACGCAATCTGTGCAAATATGTAAATATCTACCCCGCTATCTGTGTAAACTTGTTAATATCTACACCGCTATATGAATAAACTTGGAATTATCTACACCTCTATCTGTACAAACATGGAAAAAACTACACCGCCATCTCTATAAACATGGAAATATCTACACTGACATCTGAATAAACATTGAAATATCTACAATGCCATCTGAATAAATATGGAAATATCTACATCGTTATCTCTATGAACATGGAAATATCTACAACGCTATCTGTATAAACATGGAAATATCTACAACGCTATCTATATAAACATGGAAATATCTACATCGCTATCTGTATAAACATGGAAATATCTCCACTGCTATCTCTATAAAGATGGAAATATCTACACTGCCATCTGTATATACCTGGAAATATCTACACCGCTATCTGTATAAAGATGGAAATATCTATAACACTATCTGTGTAAACATGGAAATATCTACACAGCTATCTGTGTAAACATGGAAATATGTAGACAGGTCTCTGTGTAAAGATGGAAATAACTACACCGCATTCTGTGCAAATATGGAAACATCTACACCGCTATCTCAGTAAACATGGAAATATCTACACCGCTATCTGTATAAACATGGAAATATCAACACCGCTATCTGTATAAACATGGAAATATCTACACCGCTATATGTATAAACATGGAAATATCTACACCGCTATCACTATAAACATGGATATATCTACACCGCTGTCTGTATAAACATGGAAATATCTACACCACGACATGTATAAACATGGAAATATCTACACCTCCATGTGAATAAACATGGAAATATCTGCACCGCTATCAGTAAAAACATGGAAATAGCGACACCGCTATCTGTATAAATATGGAAATATCTAGACCACTATCTCTATAAACATGGAAATATCTACACCGTTATCTGTATAAACAAAGAAATATCTCCACCGCTGTCTGTATGAACATGGAAACATCTACACCGCTAGGTGTATAAACATGAAATTATCTGCAGCGTTATCTGTATAAACATGGAAATACCTACACCGCAGTCTGTGCAAAGATGGAAATATTTACAATTCTATCTCAATAAACATGGAAATATCGACACCGCCATCTGAACACACATGGAAATACATACACAGTAATCTGTTTAAACATGGAAATATCTACACCACTATCTGTATAAACATGGAAATATCTACACTGCCATCTGTATAAACATGGAATTACCTACACAGACATCTCAATAATCATTGAAATATCTACACCGCTATCTGTATAAACATGGAAGTAGCCACAACGCTGTCAGTATAAACATGGAAATATCTACACCGCTATCTGTATAAACATGGAAATATCTACACCATGCCGTGTATAAACATGGAAATATCTACACCGCTATGTGAATAAACATGAAAATATCTACACCGCTATCAGTATAAACATGGAAGTATTGACACCGCTATCTGTATAAATATGGAAATATCTACACCACTATCTCTATAAACATGGAAATATCTACACCGTTATCTGTATAAACAAAGAAATACCTCCACCGCTGTCTGTATGAACATGGAAACATCTACACCGCTAGCTGTATAAACATGGAATTATCTGCAGCGTTATCTGTATAAACATGGAAATATCTACACCGCAGTCTGTGCAAAGATGGAAATATCTAAAATGCTATCTCAATAAACATGGAAATATCGACACCGCCATCTGTACACACATGGAAATACCTACACAGTCATCTGTATAAACATGGAAATATCTACACCACTATCTGTATAAACATGGAAATATCTACACTGCCATCTGTATAAACATGGAAATACCTACACCGCCATCTGTGAAAACATGGAAATATCTACACTGTCATCTTTATAAACATGGAAATATCTACACGTCCATCTGTATAAACATGGAAATATCTACACCGCCATCTGTATATACCTAGAAATATCTACACTGCCATCTGTATAAACATGGAAATATCTACACCGCTATCTCTATAAACATGGAAATGTCTACACGGCTATCTGTATAAACATGGAAATATCTCCACCGCTATCTGTAGAAACATGGAAATATCTACATCGTTATCTGTATAAACATGGAAATATCTCCACCGCTATCTCTATAAAGATGGAAATATCTACACCGCTATCTTTATTAACATGGAAATATCTACACCGCTATCTTTATAAATATGGAAATATATATAACACTATCTGTGTAAACATGGAAATATCTACACAGCTATCTGTGTAAACATGGAAATATCTACACAGCTATCTGTGTAAACAGGGAAATATGTGCACAGGTCTCTGTGTAAAGATGGAAATATCTACACCGCAATCTGTGCAAATATGTAAATATCTACACCGCTATCTCAGTAAACATGGAAATACCTACACCGCTCTCAGTATAAACATGGAAATATCAGCACCGCTATCTGTATAAACATGGAAATGTCTACACCACGATCTGTATAAACATGGAAATATCTACACCGCTATATGTATAAACATGGAAATATCTACACCGCTATCAGTATAAACATGGAAATATCTACACCGCTATCTGTATAAACATGGAAATATCTACACCACGACATGTATAAACATGTAAATACCTACACCGCCATGTGAATAAACATCGAAATATCTACACCGCTATCAGTAACAATATGGAAATATCGACACCGCTATCTGTATAAATATGGAAATATCTACACCACTATCTCTATAAACATGGAAATATCTACACCGTTATCTGTATAAACAAATAAATATCTCCACTGCTGTCTGTATGAACATGGAAACATCTACACTGCTGGCTGTAGAAACATGGAATTATCTGCAGCGTTATCTGTATAAACACGGAAATATCTACACCGCAGTCTGTGCAAAGATGGAAATATCTACAATGCTATCTCAATAAACATGGAAATATCGACACCGCCATCTATACACACATGGAAATACCTACACAGTCATCTGTATAAACATGGAAATATCTACACCACTATCTGTATAAACATGGAAATATCTACACTGCCATCTGTATAAACATGGAATTACCTACACAGACATCTCTATAATCATTGAAATATCTACACCGCTATCTGTATAAACATGGAAGTAGCCACACCGCTATCAGTATAAACATGGAAATATCTACACCGCTATCTCTATAAACATGGAAATATCTACACCACGACGCGGATACTCATGGAAATATCTACACGGCTATGTGAATAAACATGGAAATATCTACACCGCTATCAGTATAAACATGGAAATATTGACACCGCTATCTGTACAAATATGGAAATATATACACCACTATCTCTACAAACATGGAAATATCTACACCGTTATCTGTATAAACAAAGAAATATCTCCACCGCTGTCTGTATGAACTTGGAAACATCTACACCGCTAGCAGTATAAACATGGAATTATCTGCAGCGTTATCTGTATAAACATGGAAATATCTACACCGCAGTCTGTGCAAAGATGGAAATATCTACAATGCTATGTCAATAAACATGGAAATATCGACACGGCCATCTGTACACACTTGGAAATACCTACACAGTCATCTGTATAAACATGGAAATATCTACACCACTATCTGTATAAACATGGAAATATCTACACTGCCATCTGTATAAACATGGAATTACCTACACAGACATCTCTATAATCATTGAAATATCGACACCGCTATCTGTATAAACAGGGAAGTAGCCACAAAGCTATCAGTATAAACATGGAAATATCTACACCGCTATCTGTATAAACATGGAAATATCTACACCACGACGTGGATAAACATGGAAATATCTACACGGCTATGTGAATAAACATGGAAATATCTACACCGCTATCAGTATAAACATGGAAATATTGACACCGCTATCTGTATAAATATGGAAATATATACACCACTATCTCTATGAACATGGAAATATCTACACCGTTATCTGTATAAACAAAGAAATATCTCCACCGCTGTCTGTATGAACTTGGAAACATCTACACCGCTAGCTGTATAAACATGGAATTATCTGCAGTGTTATCTGTATAAACATGGAAATATCTACACCGCAGTCTGTGCAAAGATGGAAATATCAACAATGCTATCTCAATAAACATGGAAATATCGAAACCGCCATCTGTACACACTTGGAAATACCTACACAGTAATCTGTATAAACATGGAAATATCTACACCACTATCTGTATAAACATGGAAATACCTACACTGCCATCTGTATAAACATGGAATTATCTACACAGACATCTCTATAACCATTGAAATATCTACACCGCTATCTGTATAAACATGGAAGTAGCCACACCGCTATCTGTATAAACATGGAAATATCTACACCGTCATCTGTGAAAACATGCAAATATCTACACTGTCATCTTTATAAACATGGAAATAACTACACGTCCATCTGTATAAACATGGAAATATCTACACTGCCATCTGTATATACCTAGAAATATCCACACTGCCATCTGTATAAACATGGAAATATCTACACCGCTATCTCTATAAACATGGAAATGTCTACACGGCTATCTGTATAAACATGGAAATAACTCCACCGCTATCTGTAGAAACATGGAAATATCTACATCGCTATCTGTATAAACATGGAAATATCTCCACCGCTATCTCCATAAACATGGAAATATCTACACTGCCATCTGTATATACTTGGAATTATCTACACTGCCATCTGTATAAACATGGAAATATCTACGCCGCTATCTCTATAAACATGGAAATGTCTACACGGCTATTTGTATAAACATGGAAATATCTCCACCGCTATCTGTAGAAACATGGAAATATCTATAACGCTATCTGTATAAACATGGAAATATCTACACTGCCATCTTTATAAACATGAAATTACCTACACAGACATCTCCATAATCATTGAAATATCTACACCGCTATCTGTATAAACATGGAAGTAGCCACACCGCTATCAGTATAAACATGGAAATATCTACAACTCTATCTGTATAAACATGGAAATATCTACACCACAACGCGTATAAACATGGAAATATCTACAACGCTATGTGAATAAACATGGAAATATCTACACCGCTATCAGTATAAACATGGAATTATTGACACCGCTATCTCTATAAATATGGAAATATCTACACCACTATCTCTATAAACATGGAAATATCTACACCATTATCTGTATAAACAAAGAAATATCTCCACCGCTGTCTGTATGAACATGGAAACTTCTACACCGCTAGCTGTATAAACATGGAATTATCTGCAGCGTTATCTGTATAAACATGGAAATATCAACACCGCAGTCTGTGCAAAGATGGAAATATCTACAATGATATCTCAATAAACATGGAAATATCGACACCGCCATCAGTACACACATGGAAATACCTAAACAGTCATCTGTAAAAACATGTAAATATCTACACCACTATCTGTATAAACATGGAAATAAATACACTGCCATCTGTATAAACATGGAATTATCTACACAGACATCTCTATAACCATTGAAATATCTACACCACTATCTGTATAAACATGGAAGTAGCCACAGCGCTATCTGTATAAACATGGAAATATGGACACCGCCATCTGTGAAAACATGGAAATATCTACACTGTCATCTTTATAAACATGTAAATATCTACACGTCCATCTGTATAAACATGGAAATATCTACACTGCCATCTCTATATACTTGGAATTATCTACACTGCCATCTGTATAAACATGGAAATATCTACTCCTCTATCTCTATAAACATGGAAATGTCTACACGGCTATCTGTATAAACATGGAAATATCTCCACCGCTATCTGTAGAAACATGGAAATACCTCCACCGCTATCTCTATAAAGATGGAAATATCTACACCGCTATCTTTATAAACATGGAAATATCTACACCGCTATCTGTATAAACATGGAAATATCTATAACACTTTCTGTGTAAACATGGAAATATCTACACAGCTATCTGTGTAAGCGTGGAAATATGTACACAGGTCTCTGTGTAAAGATGGAAATATCTACACCGCAATCTGTGCAAATATGGAAATATCTACACCGCTATCTCAGTAAACATGAAAATATCTACACCGCTATCTGTATAAACATGGAAGTAGCCACACCGCTATCAGTATAAACATGGAAATATCTACACCTCTATCTGTATAAACATGGAAATACCTACACCATGACGTGTATAAACATGGAAATATCTACACCGCTATGTGAATAAACATGGAAATATCTACACCGCTATCAGTATAAACATGGAAATATTGACACCGCTATCTGTATAAATATGGAAATATCTACACCACTATCACTATAAACATGGAAATATCTACACCGTTATCTGTATAAACAAAGAAATATCTCCACCGCTGTCTGTATGAACATGGAAACATCTACACCGCTAGCTGTATAAACATGGAATTATCTGCAGTGTAATCTGTATAAACATGGAAATATCTACACCGCAGTCTGTGCAATGATGGAAATATCTACAATGCTATCTCAATAAACATGGAAATATCGACACCGCCATCTGTACCCACATGGAAATACCTACACAGTCATCTGTATAAACATGGAAATATCTACACCACTATCTGTATAAACATGGAAATAAATACATTGCCATCTGTATAAACATGGAATTATCTACACAGACATCTCTATAACCATTGAAATATCTACACCGCCATCTGTATAAACATGGAATTATCTACACAGACATCTCTATAACCATTGAAATATCGACACCGCTATCTGTATAAACATGGAAGTAGCCACAACACTATCTTTATAAACATTGAAATATCTACACCGCCATCTGTGAAAACTTGGATAGATCTACACTCTCATCTTTATAAACATGGAAATATCTACACGTCCATCTGAATAAACATGGAAATATCTACACTGACATCTGTATATACTTGGAATTATCTACACTGCCATCTGTATAAACATGGAAATATCAACACCGCTATCTCTGTAAACATGGAAATGTCTACACTACTATCTGTATAAACATGGAAATATCTCCACCGCTATCTCTATAAAGATGGAAATATCTACACCGCTATATGAATAAACATGGAAATATCTATAACACTATCTGTGTAAACATGGAAATATGTACACAGGTCTCTGTGTAAAGATGGAAATATCTACAGCGCAATCTGTGCAAATATAGAAATATCTACACCGCTATCTCAGTAAACATGGAAATATCTACACCGCTATCTGTATAAACATGGAAATATCAACACCGCTATCTGTATAAACATGGAAATGTCTACACCACGATCTGTATAAACATGGAAATACCTACACTGCTATATGTATAAACATGGAAATATCTACACCGCTATCAGTATAAACATGGAAATATCTACACCGCTATCGGTATAAACATGGAAATATCTACACCACGACATATATAAACATGGAAATATCTACACCGCCATGTGAATAAACATCGAAATATCTACACCGCTATCAGTAAAAACATGGAAATATTGACACCGCTATCTGTATAAATATGGAAATATCTACACCACTATCTCTATAAACATGGAAATATCTACACAGTTATCTGTATAAACAAAGAAATATCTCCACCGCTGTCTGTATGAACATGGAAACATCTACACCACTAGCTGTATAAACATGGAATTATCTGCAGCGTTATCTGTATAAACATGGAAATACCTACACTGCAGTCTGTGCAAAGATGGAAATATCTACAATGCTATCTCAATAAACATGGAAATATCGACACTGCCATCTGTACACACATGGAAATACCTACACAGTCATCTGTATAAACATGGAAATATCTACACAACTATCTGTATAAACATGGAAATACCTACACTGCCATCTGTATAAGCATGAAATTACCTACACAGACATCTCTATAATCATTGAAATATCTACACCGCTATCTGTATAAACATGGAAGTAGCCACACCGCTATCAGTATAAACATGGAAATATCTACACCTCTATATGTATAAACATGGAAATATCTACACCACGACGTGTATAAACATGGAAATATCTACACCGGTATGTGAATAAACATGGAAATATCTACACCGCTATCAGTATAAACATGGAAATATTGACACCGCTATCTGTATAAATATGGAAATATCTACACCACTATCTCTATAAACATGGAAATATCTACACCGTTATCTGTATAAACAAAGAAATATCTCCAACACTGTCTGTATAAACATGGAAACATCTACACCGCTAGCTGTATAAACATGGAATTATCTGCAGCGTTATCTGTATAAACATGGAAATATCTACACCGCATTCTGTGCAAAGATGGAAATATCTACAATGCTATCTCAATAAACATGGAAATACCGACACCGCCATCTGTACCCACATGGAAATACCTACACAGTCATCTGTATAAACATGGAAATATCTACACCGATATCTCTAAAAACATGTAAAAGTCTACACGGCTATCTGTATAAACATGGAAATATCTACACCACGACATGTATAAACATGGTAATATCTACACCGCCATGTGAATAAACATGGAAATATCTACACCGCTATCATTAAAAACATGGAAATATCGACACCGCTATCTGTATAAATATGGAAATATCTACACCACTATCTCTATAAACATGGAAATATCTACACCGTTATCTGTATAAACAAAGAAATATCTCCACCGCTGTCTGTATGAACATGTAAACATCTACACCGCTAGCTGTATAAACATGGAATTATCTGCAGCGTTATCTGTATAAACATGGAAATATCTACACCGCAGTCTGTGCAAAGATGGAAATATCTACAATGCTATCTCAATAAACATGGAAATATCGACACCGCCATCTGTACACACATGGAAATAGCTACACAGTCATCTGTATAAACATGGAAATATCCACACCACTATCTGTATAAACATGGAAATAAATACACTGACATCTGTATAAACATGGAATTATCTACACAGACATCTCTATAACCATTGAAATATCTACACCGCTATCTGTATAAACATGGAAGTAGCCTCACCGCTATCTGTATTAACATGGAAATATCTACACCGCCATCTGTGAAAACATGGAAATATCTACACTGTCATCTTTATAAACATGTAAATATCTACACGTCCATCTGTATAAACATGGAAATAGCTACACTGCCATCTGTATATACTTGGAATTATCTACACTGCCATCTGTATAAACATGGAAATATCTACACCGCTATCTCTATAAACATGGAAATGTCTACACGGCTATCTGTATAAACATGGAAATATCTCCACCGCTATCTGTAGAAACATGGAAATATCTACATCGCTATCTGTATAAACATGGAAATATCTCCACCGCTATCTCTATAAAGATGGAAATATCTACACCGCTACCATTATAAACATGGAAATATCTACACCGCTATCTGTATAAACATGGAAATATCTATAACACTATCTGTGAAAACATGGAAATATCTACACAGCTATCTGTGTAAACATGGAAATATGTACACAGGTCTCTGTGTAAAGTTGGAAATATCTACAGCGCAATCTGTGCAAACATGGAAATATGTACACCGCTATCTCAGTAAACATGGAAATATCTACACTGCTATCTGTATAAACATTTAAATATCAACACCACTATCTGTATAAACATGGAAATGTCTACACCACGATCTGTATAAACATGGAAATATCTACACCGCTATATGTATAAACATGGAAATATCTACACCGCTATCAGTATAAACATGGAAATATCTACACCGCTATCGGTATAAACATGGAAATATCTACACCATGACATGTATAAACATGGAAATATCTACACCGCCATGTGAATAAACATGGAAATATCTACACCGCTATCAGTAAAAACATGGAAATATCTACACCGCTATCTGTATAAACATGGAAATATCTACACCACGACATGTATAAACATGGAAATATCTACACCGCCATGTGAATAAACATGGAAATATCTACACCGCTATCAGTAAAAACATGGAAATATCGACGCCGTTATCTGTATAAATATGGAAATATCTACACCACTATCTCTATAAACTTGTAAATATCTACACCGTTATCTGTATAAACAAAGAAATATCTCCACCGATGTCTGTATGAACATGGAAACATCTACAACGCTAGCTGTATAAACATGGAATTTTCTGCAGCGTTATCTGTATAAACATGGAAATATCTAAACCAAAGTCTGTGCAAAGATGGAAATATCTACAATGCTATCTCAATAAACATGGAAATATTGACACCGCCATCTGTACACACATGGAAATACCTACACAGTCATCTGTAAAAACATGGAAATATCTACACGGCTATCTGTATAAACATGGAAATATCTACACTGCCATCTGTATAAACATGGAATTACCTACACAGACATCTCTATAATCATTGAAATATCTACACCGCTATCTGTATAAACATGGAAGTAGCCACACCGCTATCAGTATAAACATGAAAATATCTACACCGCTATCTGTATAAACATGGAAATATCTACACCACGATGTGTATAAACATAGAAATATCTACACCGCTATGTGAGTAAACATGGAAATGTCTACACCGCTATCAGTATAAACATGGAAATATGGACACCGCTATCTGTATAAATATGGAAATATCTACACCACTATCTCTATAAACATGGAAATATCTACACCGTTATCTGTATAAACAAAGAAATATCTCCACCGCTGTCTGTAGGAACATGGAAACATCTACACCGCTATCTGTATAAACATGGAATTATCTGCAGCATTATCTGTATAAACATGGAAATATCTACACCGCTGTCTGTGCAAAGATGGAAATATCTACAATGATATCTCAATAAACATGGAAATATCGACACCGCCATCTGTACACACATGGAAATACCTACACAGTCATCTGTATAAGCATGGAAATATCTACACCACTATCTGTATAAATATGGAAATACGTACACTGCCATCTGTATAAACATGGAATTATCTACACAGACATCTCTATAACCATTGAAATATCTACACCGCTATCTGTATAAACATGGAAGTAGCCACACCGCTATCTGTAAACATGGAAATATCTACACCACCATCTGTGAAAACATGGAAATATCTACACTGTCATCTTTATAAACATGGAAATATCTACACGTCCATCTGTATAAACATGGAAATATCTACAATGACATCTGTATATACCTGGAAATATCTACACTGCCATCTGTATAAACATGGAAATATCTACACCGCTATCTCTATAAACATGGAAATGTCTACACGGCTATCTGTATAAACATGGAAATATCTCCACCGCTATCTGTAGAAACATGGAAATATCTACATCGCTATCTGTATAAACTTGGAAATATCTCCACCGCTATCTCTATAAAGATGGAAATATCTACAACGCTATCTTTATAAACATGGAAATATCTACACCGCTATCTGTATAAACATGGAAATATCTATAACACTATCTGTGTAAACATGGAAATATCTACACAGCTATCTGTGTAAACATGGAAATATGTACACAGGTCTCTGTGTAAAGATGGAAATATCTACAGCGCAATCTGTGCAAATATGGAAATATGTACACCGCTATCTCAGTAAACATGGAAATATCTACACTGCTATCTGTATAAACATTTAAATATCAACACCACTATCTGTATAAACATGGAAATGTCTACACCACGATCTGTATAAACATGGAAATATCTACACAGCTATATGTATAAACATGGAAATATCTACACCACTATCAGTATAAACATGGAAATATCTACACCGCTATCGGTATAAACATGGAAATATCTACACCATGACATGTATAAACATGGAAATATCTACACCGCCATGTGAATAAACATGGAAATATCTACACCGCTATCAGTAAAAACATGGAAATATCTACACGTCCATCTGTATAAACATGGAAATATCTACACCGCTATCTCAGTAAAAATGGAAATATCTACACCGCTATCAGTATAAAGATGGAAATATCAACACCGCTATATGTATAAACATGGAAATGTCTACACCACGATCTGTATAAACATGGAAATATCTACACCGCTATATGTATAAACATGGAAATATCTACACCGCTATCAGTATAAACATGGAAATATCTACACCGCTATCTGCATAAACATGGAAATATCTACACCACGACATGTATAAACATGGAAATATCTACACCGCCATGAGAATAAACATGGAAATATCTACACCGCTATCAGTAAAAACATGGAAATATCGACACCGCTATCAGTATAAATATGGAAATATCTACACCACTATCTCTATAAACATGGAAATATCTACACCGTTATCTGTATAAACAAAGAAATATCTCCACCGCTGTCTGTATGAACATGGAAACATCTACACCGCTAGCTGTATAAACATGGAATTATCTGCAGCGTTATCTGTATAAACATGGAAATATCTACACCGCAGTCTGTGCAAAGATGGAAATATCTACAATGCTATCTCAATAAACATGGAAATATCGACACCGCCATCTGTACACACATGGAAATACCTACACAGTCATCTGTATAAACATGGAAATATCTACACCACTATCTGTATAAACATGGAAATATCTACACTGCCATCTATATATACATGGAATTACCTACAAAGACATCTCTATAACCATTGAAATATCTACACCGCTATCTGTATAAACATGGAAGTAGCCACACCGCTATCTGTATAAACATGGAAATATCTACACCGCCATCTGTGAAAACATGGAAATATCTACAATGTCATCTTTATAAATATGGAAATATCTGCACGTCCATCTGTAGAAACATGGGAATATCTACACTGCCATCTGTATATACCTGGAAATATCTACACTGCCATCTGTATAAACATGGAAATATCTACACCGCTATCTCTATAAACATGGAAATGTTTACACGGCTATCTGTATAAACATGGAAATATCTACACCACGACATGTATAAACATGGAAATATCTACACCGCCATGTGAATAAACATGGAAATATCTACACCGCTATCAGTAAAACCATGGAACTATCGACACCGCTATCTGTATAAATATGGAAATATCTACACCACTATCTCTATAAACATGGAAATATCTACACCGTTATCTGTATAATCAAAGAAATATCTCCACCGCTGTCTGTATGAACATGGAAACATCTACACCGCTAGCTATATAAACATGGAATTATCTGCAGCGTTATCTGTATAAATATGGAAATATCTACACCGCAGTCTGTGCAAAGATGGAAATATCTACAATGCTATCTCAATAAACATGGAAATATCGACACCGCCATCTGTACACACATGGAAATACCTACACAGTCATCTGTATAAACATGGAAATATCTACACCACTATCTGTATAAACATGGAAATATCTACACTGCCATATGTATAAACATGGAATTACCTACACAGACATCTCTGTAATCATTGAAATATCTACACCGCTATCTGTATAAACATGGAAGTAGCCACACCGCTATCTGTATAAACATGGAAATATCTACACCGCTATCTGTATAAACATGGAAATATCTACACCACGACGTGTATAAACATGGAAATATCTACACCGCTATGTGAATAAACATGGAAATATCTTCACCACTATCAGTATAAACATGGAAATATTGACACCGCTATCTGTATAAATATGGAAATATCTACACCGCTATCTCAATAAACATGGAAATGTCTACACGGCTATCTGTATAGAAATGGAAATATCTCCACTGCTATCTGTAGAAACTGGGAAATATCTACACCGCTATCTGTATAAACATGGAAATATCTCCACCGCTATCTCTATAAAGATGGAAATATCTACACCGCTATCTCCATAAACATGGAAATATCTATAACACTAGCTGTGTAAACATGGAAATATCTACACAGCTATCTGTGGAAACATGGAAATATGTACACAGGTCTCTGTGCAAATATGGAAATATCTACACCGCTATCTCAGTAAACCTGGAAATACCTACACCGCTATCTGTATAAACATGGAAATATCAACACCGCTATCTGTATAAACATGGAAATGTCTACACCGCGATCTGTATAAACATGGAAATATCTACACTGCTATATGTATAAACATGGAAATATCTACACCGCTATCAGTATAAACATGGAAATATCTACACCGTTATCTATATAAACAAAGAAATATCTCCACCGCTGTCTGTATGAACATGGAGACATCTACACTGCTGGCTGTATAAACATGGAATTATCTGCAGCGTTATCTGTATAAACATGGAAATATCTACACCGCACTCTGTGCAAAAATGGAAATATCTACAATGCTATCTCAATAAACATGGAAATATCGACACCGCCATCTGTACACACATGGAAATACCTACACAGTCATCTGTATAAACATGGAAATATCTACACCATTATCTGTATAAACATGGAAATACCTACACTGCCATCTGTATAAACATGGAATTATCTACACAGACATCTCTATAACCATTGAAATATCTACACCGCTATCTGTATAAACATGGAAGTAGCCACACCGCTATCTGTATAAACATGAAATATCTACACCGCCATCTGTGAAAACATGGAAATATCTACACTGTCATCTTTATAAACATGGAAATATCTACACGTCCATCTGTATAAACATGGAAATATCTACACTGCCATCTGTATATACCTGGAAATAACTACACTGCCATCTGTATAATCATGGAAATATCTACACCGCTATCTCTAAAAACATGGAAATGTTTACACGGCTATCTGTATAAACATGGATATGTCTACACCACGACATGTATAAACATGGAAATATCTACACCGCCATGTGAATAAACATGGAAATATCTACACCGCTATCAGTAAAAACATGGAAATATCGACACCAATATCTGTATAAATATGGAAATATCTACACCACTATCTCTATAAACATGGAAATATCTACACCGTTATCTGTATAAACAAAGAAATATCTCCACCGCTGTCTGTATGAACATGGAGACATCTACACCGCTAGCTGTACAAACATGGAATTATCTGCAGCGTTATCTGTATAAACATGGAAATATCTACACCGCAGTCTGTGCAAAGATGGAAATATCTACAATGCTATCTCAATAAACATGGAAATATCGACACCGCTATCTGTACACACATGGAAATACCTACACAGTCATCTCTATAAACATGGAAATATCTACACCACTATCTGTATAAACATGGAAATACCTACACTGCCATCTGTATAAACATGGAAATATCTACACGTCCATCTGTATAAACATGGAAATATCTACACTGCCATCTGTATATACCTGGAAATATCTACACTGCCATCTGTATAAACATGGAAATATCTACACCGCTATCTCTATAAACATGGAAATGTCTACACGGCTATCTGTATAAACATGGAAATATCTCCACCGCTATCTGTAGAAACATGGAAATATCTACATCGCTATCTGTATAAACATGGAAATATCTCCATCGCTATCTCTATAAAGATGGAAATATCTACACCGCTATCTTTATAAACATGGAAATATCTACACCGCTATCTGTATAAACATGGAAATATCTTTAACACTATCTGTGTAAACATGGAAATATCTACACAGCTATCTGTGTAAACATGGAAATATGTACACAGGTCTCTGTGTAAAGATGGAAATATCTACACCGCAATCTGTGCAAATATGGAAATATCTACACCGCTATCTCAGTAAACATGGAAATACCTACACCGCTATCTGTATAAACATGGAAATATCAACACCGCTAACGGTATAAACATGGAAATGTCTACACCACGATCTGTATAAACATGGAAATATCTACACCGCTGTATGTACAAACATGGAAATATTGACACCGCTATCTCTATAAATAGGGAAATATCTACACCACAATCTCTATAAACATGGAAATATCTACACCGTTATCTGTATAAACAAAGAAATATCTCCACCGCTGTCTGTATGAACATGGAGACATCTACACCGCTAGCTGTACAAACATGGAATTATCTGCAGCGTTATCTGTATAAACATGGAAATATCTACACCGCAGTCTGTGCAAAGATGGAAAGATCTACAATGCTATCTCAATAAACATGGAAATATCGACACCGCCATCTGTACACACATGGAAATACCTACACAGTCATCTCTATAAACATGGAAATATCTACACCACTATCTGTATAAACATGGAAATATCTACACTGCCATCTGTATAAACATGGAATTACCTACAATGACATCTGTATAATCATTGAAATATCTACACCGCAATCTGTATAAACATGGAATTAGCCACACGGCTATCTGCATAAACATGGAAATATCTACACCGCTATCTGTATAAACATGGAAATATCTACACCACGACGTGTATAAACATGGAAATATCTACACCGCTATGTGAATAAACATGGAAATATCTACACCGCTATCAGTATAAACATGGAAATATTGACACCGCTATCTGTATAAATATGGAAATATCTACACCACTATCTCTATAAACATGGAAATATCTACACCGTTATCTGTATAAACAAAGAAATATCTCCACCGCTGTCTGTATGAACATGGAGACATCTACACCGCTAGCTGTATAAACATGGAATTATCTGCAGCGTTATCTGTATAAACATGGAAATATCTACACCGCAGTCTGTGCAAAGATGGAAATATCTACAATGCTATCTCAATAAACATGGAAATATCGACACCGCCATCTGTACACACATGGAAATACCTACACAGTCATCTGTATAAACATGGAAATATCTACACCACTATCTGTATACACATGGAAATACCTACACTGCCATCTGTATAAACATGGAATTACCTACACAGACATCCCTATAATCATTGAAATATCTACACCGCTATCTGTATAAACATCGAAGTAGCCACACCGCTATCTGTATAAACATGGAAATATCTACACCGCTATCTGTATAAACATGGAAATCTCTACACCACGACGTGTATAAACATGGAAATATCTACACCGCTATGTGAATAAACATGGAAATATCTACACTGCTATCAGTATAAACATGGAAATATTGACACCGCTATCTGTATAAATATGGAAATATCTACACCACTATCTCTATAAACATGGAAATATCTACACCGTTATCTGTATAAACAAAGAAATATCTCCACCGCTGTCTGTATGAACATGGAGACATTTACACCGCTAGCTGTATAAACATGGAATTATCTGCGGCGTTACCTGTATAAACATGGAAATATCTACACCGCAGTCTGTGCAAAGATGGAAATATCTACAATGCTATCTCAATAAACATGGAAATATCGACACCGCCATCTGTACACACATGGTAATACCTACACAGTCATCTCTATAAACATGGAAATATCTACACCACTATCTGTATAAACATGGAAATATATACACTGCCATCTGTATAAACATGGAATTATCTACACAGACATCTCTATAACCATTGAAAAGTCTACACCGCTATCTGTATACACATGGAAGTAGACACACCGCTATCTGTATAAACATGGAAATATCTACACCGCCATCTGTGAAAACATGGAAATATCTACACTGTCATCTTTATAAACATGGAAATATCTACACGTCCATCTGTATAAACATGGAAATATCTACACTGCCATCTGTATATACCTGGAAATATCTACACTGCCATCTGTATAAACATGGAAATATCAACACCGCTATCTGTATAAACATGGAAATGTCTACACCACGATCTGTATAAACATGGAAATATCTACACTGCTATATGTATAAACATGGAAATATCTACACCGATATCAGTATAAACATGGAAATATCTACACCGTTATCTGTATAAACAAAGAAATATCTCCACCGCTGTCTGTATGAACATGGAGACATCTACACTGCTGGCTGTATAAACATGGAATTATCTGCAGCGTTATCTGTATAAACATGGAAATATCTACACCGCACTCTGTGCAAAGATGGAAATATCTACAATGCTATCTCAATAAACATGGAAATATCGACACCGCCATCTGTACACACATGGAAATACCTACACAGTCATCTGTATAAACATGGAAATATCTACACCATTATCTGTATAAACATGGAAATACCTACACTGCCATCTGTATAAACATGGAATTATCTACACAGACATCTCTATAACCATTGAAATATCTACACCGCTATCTGTATAAACATGGAAGTAGCCACACCGCTATCTGTATAAACATGAAATATCTACACCGCCATCTGTGAAAACATGGAAATATCTACACTGTCATCTTTATAAACATGGAAATATCTACACGTCCATCTGTATAAACATGGAAATATCTACACTGCCATCTGTATATACCTGGAAATAACTACACTGCCATCTGTATAATCATGGAAATATCTACACCGCTATCTCTAAAAACATGGAAATGTTTACACGGCTATCTGTATAAACATGGAAATGTCTACACCACGACATGTATAAACATGGAAATATCTACACCGCCATGTGAATAAACATGGAAATATCTACACCGCTATCAGTAAAAACATGGAAATATCGACACCAATATCTGTATAAATATGGAAATATCTACACCACTATCTCTATAAACATGGAAATATCTACACCGTTATCTGTATAAACAAAGAAATATCTCCACCGCTGTCTGTATGAACATGGAGACATCTACACCGCTAGCTGTACAAACATGGAATTATCTGCAGCGTTATCTGTATAAACATGGAAATATCTACACCGCAGTCTGTGCAAAGATGGAAATATCTACAATGCTATCTCAATAAACATGGAAATATCGACACCGCCATCTGTACACACATGGAAATACCTACACAGTCATCTCTATAAACATGGAAATATCTACACCACTATCTGTATAAACATGGAAATACCTACACTGCCATCTGTATAAACATGGAAATATCTACACGTCCATCTGTATAAACATGGAAATATCTACACTGCCATCTGTATATACCTGGAAATATCTACACTGCCATCTGTATAAACATGGAAATATCTACACCGCTATCTCTATAAACATGGAAATGTCTACACGGCTATCTGTATAAACATGGAAATATCTCCACCGCTATCTGTAGAAACATGGAAATATCTACATCGCTATCTGTATAAACATGGAAATATCTCCATCGCTATCTCTATAAAGATGGAAATATCTACACCGCTATCTTTATAAACATGGAAATATCTACACCGCTATCTGTATAAACATGGAAATATCTATAACACTATCTGTGTAAACATGGAAATATCTACACAGCTATCTGTGTAAACATGGAAATATGTACACAGGTCTCTGTTTAAAGATGGAAATATCTACACCGCAATCTGTGCAAATATGGAAATATCTACACCGCTATCTCAGTAAACATGGAAATAGCTACACCGCTATCTCTATAAACATGGAAATATCAACACCGCTAACGGTATAAACATGGAAATGTCTACACCACGATCTGTATAAACATGGAAATATCTACACCGCTGTATGTACAAACATGGAAATATTGACACCGCTATCTCTATAAATAGGGAAATATCTACACCACAATCTCTATAAACATGGAAATATCTACACCGTTATCTGTATAAACAAAGAAATATCTCCACCGCTGTCTGTATGAAAATGGAGACATCTACACCGCTAGCTCTACAAACATGGAATTATCTGCAGCGTTATCTGTATAAACATGGAAATATCTACACCGCAGTCTGTGCAAAGATGGAAAGATCTACAGTGCTATCTCAATAAACATGGAAATATCGACACCACCATCTGTACACACATGGAAATACCTACACAGTCATCTCTATAAACATGGAAATATCTACACCACTATCTGTATAAACATGGAAATATCTACACTGCCATCTGTATAAACATGGAATTACCTACAATGACATCTGTATAATCATTGAAATATCTACACCGCAATCTGTATAAACATGGAATTAGCCACACGGCTATCTGCATAAACATGGAAATATCTACACCGCTATCTGTATAAACATGGAAATATCTACACCACGACGTGTATAAACATGGAAATATCTACACCGCTATGTGAATAAACATGGAAATATCTACACCGCTATCAGTATAAACATGGAAATATTGACACCGCTATCTGTATAAATATGGAAATATCTACACCACTATCTCTATAAACATGGAAATATCTACACCGTTATCTGTATAAACAAAGAAATATCTCCACCGCTGTCTGTATGAACATGGAGACATCTACACCGCTAGCTGTATAAACATGGAATTATCTGCAGCGTTATCTGTATAAACATGGAAATATCTACACCGCAGTCTGTGCAAAGATGGAAATATCTACAATGCTATCTCAATAAACATGGAAATATCGACACCGCCATCTGTACACACATGGAAATACCTACACAGTCATCTGTATAAACATGGAAATATCTACACCACTATCTGTATACACATGGAAATACCTACACTGCCATCTGTATAAACATGGAATTACCTACACAGACATCCCTATAATCATTGAAATATCTACACCGCTATCTGTATAAACATCGAAGTAGCCACACCGCTATCTGTATAAACATGGAAATATCTACACCGCTATCTGTATAAACATGGAAATCTCTACACCACGACGTGTATAAACATGGAAATATCTACACCGCTATGTGAATAAACATGGAAATATCTACACTGCTATCAGTATAAACATGGAAATATTGACACCGCTATCTGTATAAATATGGAAATATCTACACCACTATCTCTATAAACATGGAAATATCTACACCGTTATCTGTATAAACAAAGAAATATCTCCACCGCTGTCTGTATGAACATGGAGACATTTACACCGCTAGCTGTATAAACATGGAATTATCTGCAGCGTTACCTGTATAAACATGGAAATATCTACACCGCAGTCTGTGCAAAGATGGAAATATCTACAATGCTATCTCAATAAACATGGAAATATCGACACCGCCATCTGTACACACATGGTAATACCTACACAGTCATCTCTATAAACATGGAAATATCTACACCACTATCTGTATAAACATGGAAATATATACACTGCCATCTGTATAAACATGGAATTATCTACACAGACATCTCTATAACCATTGAAAAGTCTACACCGCTATCTGTATACACATGGAAGTAGACACACCGCTATCTGTATAAACATGGAAATATCTACACCGCCATCTGTGAAAACATGGAAATATCTACACTGTCATCTTTATAAACATGGAAATATCTACACGTCCATCTGTATAAACATGGAAATATCTACACTGCCATCTGTATATACCTGGAAATATCTACACTGCCATCTGTATAAACATGGAAATATCTACACCGCTATCTCAATAAACATGGAAATGTCTACACGGCTATCTGTATAAAAATGGAAATATCTCCACTGCTATCTGTAGAAACTTGGAAATATCTACACCGCTATCTGTATAAACATGGAAATATCTCCACCGCTATCTCTATAAAGATGTAAATATCTACACCGCTATCTTTATAAACATGGAAATATCTACACCGCTATCTGTATAAACATGGAAATAGCTATAACACTAGCTGTGTAAACATGGAAATATCTAAGCAGCTATCTGTGTAAACATGGAAATATGTACACAGGTCTCTGTGTAAAGATGGAAATATCTACACCGCAATCTGTGCAAATATGGAAATATCTACACCGCTATCTCAGTAAACCTGGAAATACCTACACCGCTATCTGTATAAACATGGAAATATCTACACCGCTATCTGTATAAACATGGAAATATCAACACCGCTATCTGTATAATCATGGAAATGTCTACACCACGATCCGTATAAACATGGAAATATCTACACTGCTATATGTATAAACATGGAAATATCTACACCGCTATCAGTATAAACTTGGAAATAGCTACACCGCTGTCAGCATAAACATGGAAATATCTACACCACGACATGTATAAACATGGAAATATCTACACCGCCATGTGAATAAACATGGAAATATCTACACCATATCAGTAAAAACATGGAAATATCGACACCGCTATCTGTATAAATATGGAAATATCAACACCACTATCTCTATAAACATGGAAATACCTACACCGATATCTGTATAAACAAAGAAATATCTCCACCGCTGTCTGTATGAACATGGAAACATCTACACCGCTAGCTGTATAAACATGGAATTATCTGCAGCGTTATCTGTATAAACATGGAAATATCTACACCGCAGTCTGTGCAAAGATGGAAATATCTACAATGCTATCTCAATAAACATGGAAATATCGACACCGCCATCTGTACACACATGGAAATACCTACACAGTCATCTCTACAAACATGGAAATATCTACACCACTATCTGTATAAACTTGGAAATATCTACACTGCCATCTGTATAAACATGGAATTACCTACACAGACATCTCTATAATCATTGAAATATCTACACCGCTATCTGTATAAACATGGAAGTAGCCACACCGCTATCAGTATAAACATGGAAATACCTACACCGCTATCTGTATAAACATGGAAATATCTACACCATGACGTGTATAAACATGGAAATATCTACACCGCTATGTGAGTAAACATGGAAATATCTACACCGCTATCAGTATAAACATGGAAATATTGACACTGCTATCTGTATAAATATGGAATTATCTACATCGCTATCTCTATAAACATGGAAATATCTACACCGTTATCTGTATAAACGAAGAAATATGTCCACCCCTGTCTGTATGAACATGGAAACATCTACACCACTAGCTGTATAAACATGGAATTATCTGCAGCGTTATCTGTATAAACATGGAAATATCGACACCGCAGTCTGTGCAAAGATGGAAATATCTACAACGCTATCTCAATAAACATGGAAATTTCGACACCGCCATCTGTACACACATCGAAATACCTACACAGTCATCTGTATAAACATGGAAATATCTACACCACTATCTGTATACACATGGAAATACCTACACTGCCATCTGTATAAACATGGAATTACCTACACAGACATCTCTATTATCATTGAAATATCTGCACCGCTATCTGTATAAACATGGAAGTAGCCACACAGCTATCTGTATAAACATGGAAATATCTACACCGCTATCTGTATAAACATGGAAATCTCTACACCACGACGTGTATAAACGTGGAAATATCTACACCGCTATGTGAATAAACATGGAAATATCTACACCGCTATCAGTATAAACATGGAAATATTGACACCGCTATCTGTATAAATATGGAAATATCGACACCACTATCTCTATAAACATGGAAATATCTACACCGTTATCTGTATAAACAAAGAAACATCTCCACCGCTGTCTGTATGAACATGGAGACATTTACACCGCTAGCTGTATAAACATGGAATTATCTGCAGCGTTACCTGTATAAACATGGAAATATCTACACAGCAGTCTGTGCAAAGATGGAAATATCTACAATGCTATCTCAATAAACATGGAAATATCGACACTGCCATCTGTACACACATGGTAATACCTACACAGTCATCTCTATAAACATGGAAATATCTACACCACTATCTCTATAAACATGGAAATATATAGACCTCCATCTCTATAAACATGGAAATAACTACACCGCCATCTTCATAAACAAGGAAATATCTACAGCGCCATCTATATAAACATGGAAATATCTACACCACCATCTGCATAAACATGGAAATATCTACACCGCCATCTGTACAAACATGGTAATATCTACAATGCCATCTGTAAAAAAATGAAAATATCTGCAACGCCATCTGTAAAAACATGGAAATATCTACACCGCTATCTGTAAAAACATGGAAATAGCTACACCGCTATCTGTATGAACATGGAAATAATTACACCGCTATCTGTATAAACATGGAAATATCTACACCGCCATCTGTAAATAAATGTAAATATCTACAACGCCATCTGTAAAAACATGGAAATTTCTACACAGTCAACTGTAGAAGCATGGAGATATCTACACAACCATCTCTATAAACAATAAAATATCTACACGGCCATCTATATAAGCATGGAAATATGTACACCGCTATCTCTATAAACAGGGAAATATATAGACCACCATCTCCATAAACATGGAAATATCTACACCGCCATCTTCATAAACAAGGTAATATCTACACCTCCATGTATATATACATGGAAATATCTACACCGCCATCTATATAAACATGGAAATATCTACACCGCTATCTCTATATACATGGAAATATATAGACCGCCATCTCTATAAACACGGAAATATATAGAACGCCATTTCTATAAACATGGAAATATCTACAGCACCATCTACATAAACAAAGAAATATCTACACTGCCATCTATATAAACATGGAAATATCTGCACCGCTATCTCTGTAAACATGGAAATATATAGACAACCATCTCTATAAACATGGAAATATCTACACCGCCATCTACATAAACAAGGAAATATCTACAGCGCCATGTATATAAACATGGAAATGTCTACACCGCCATCTGTATAAACATTGAAATATCTAAACTGCCATCTGTAAATAGTTGGTAATCTCTACACCGCGATCTGTATTAACATGGAAATATCTACACTACTATCTGTATAAACATGGAAATACGTACAACGCTATCTGTATAAACATGGAAATATCTACACTGCTATCTGTATAAATATGGAAATATCTACACAGCTATCTCCATAAACATGGAAATATCTACACAGCTATCTGTATAAACATGGAAATATCCACGCCGCCATCTCTATGAGTATGGAAATATCTTCACCGCCATCTGCATAAACATGGAAATATCTACAATGCTATCTCCAGAAACATAGAACTATCTACACCGCCATCTGTATAAACATGGAAATATGTACACCGCAATCTGTATAAACGAGGAAATATGTACACCACCGTATGTATAAAAATGGAAATACCTACATGGCGAGCTGTATAAACATGGAAATACCTACACCGCTATCTTTATAAACCTGGAAATACCAACACCGCTATCTTTATTAACATGGAAATATCTACACTGCTATCTGTGTAAACATGGAAATATCTACACAGCTCTCTGTGTAAAGATACAAATATCTAAACCGCTATCAGTGTAAAGATGGAAATATCTACACCGCTATCTTTGTAACATGGATATATCTACACCGCCATCTATATAAACATGGAAATATCTACACCGATATCTTTGTAAACATGGAAATATCTACACCGCTATCTGTACAAACATGGATATATCTACACCGCCATCTGTATAAACACGGAATTTTCTACTCCGCCATCTCCATAAACATGGAAATATCTATGCCACCATCTGTATAAACATGGAAATATCTACACCGCCATTTGTATAAACATGGAAATATCAACACAGCCATCTGTATAAACATGGAAATATCAACACCGCTATCTTCATAAACATGAAAGTATCAACACTGCCATCTGTGTAAACATGGAAATATCTACACCGCCATGTGAATAAACATGGAAATATCTACACCGCTATCTCTATAAACAAGGAAATATCTACACCACGATTTGTATAAACATGGAAAGATCTACACCACTATCTGTATAAACTTGGAAATATGTACACCACCATCTGTATAAACATGGAAATATCTATACTGCTATCTGTATAAACATGGAAAGATCTACACCGCCATCTGTACAAACATGGAAATATCTACACTGCTATCTCTATAAACATGGAAATATCTACACCACCATCTCTATAAACATCAAATATATACAACGCCATCTCCATAATCATGGAAATATCTACACCATCATCTACATAAACAAGGAAATATCTACTCCGCCATCTATATAAACATGGAAATATCTATCCTGCTATCTGTATAAACATGGAAAGATCTACACCGCCATCTGTAAAAACATGGAAATATCTACACGGCTATCTCTATAAACATGGAAATATCTATACCGCCGTCTGCATAAACATGGAAATATCTACACCACAATCTGTATTAACATGGAAATACCTACAACACTATCTGTGTAAACATGGAAATATGTACACAGCTGTCTGTTTAAACATGGAAATATGTACACCGCAATCTGTGTGAAGATGGAAATATCTACACCACAATCTTTGCAAATATGGAAATAGCTACACCTCTATCTCTATAAACATGGAAATATCTAAATCACCATGTGTAAAACATGGAAATATCTACACTGCCATCTCCATAAACATGGAACTATCTACACCGCCATCTGTATAAACATAGAAATACCTACACTGCTATCTGTATAAACATGGAAATATCTACACCGCCATCTGTATAAAAATGGAAATATGTACACGGCAAGCTGTATAAACATGGAAATATCTAGACCGCTATCTGTATAAACTTGGAAATATCTACGCTGCTATCTCTATAAACATGGAAATATCTACACCGCCATATGTAAAAACATGTAAATATCTACGCAGTCATCTGTATTAACATGGAAATATTTACACCACCATCTGTATAAACTTGAAATTATCTACACGGCCGTCTGTAAACACATGGAAATATGTCAACAACCATCTGTATAAACATGGAAATATCTACACCACTATTTCTATAAACATGGAAATACCTACACTGCTGTCTCTATAAACATGGAAATATCTACACCACTATCTCTATAAACATGGAAATATCTACACCGCCATTTCTATAAACTTGATAGTATCTTCTCTGCTGTCTCCGTAAACATTGAACTACCTACACCGCCATCTGTATAAACATGGAAATATCCCCAGTGCCATCTGTATAAAGATGTAAATAACTACACCACGAGCTGAATAAACATGGAAATATCTACACCGCTATCTGTATGAACATGGAAATAACAACTCCGCTATCTGTATAAACATGGAAATATCTTCCCTGCCATCGGTATAATCATGGAAATATCTACACTGCCATCTGTATAAAGATGTAAATATCGACACCGCGAGCTGTATAAAGATGGAAATATCTACACCTCTATCTCTATAAACATGGAAATATGTAGACCGCCATCTCTATAAACATGGAAATAACTACACCGCCATCTACATAATCAAGGAAATATCTACACCGCCATCTATATAAACAAGGAAATATCTACACGGCCATCTGCATAAACATGGAAATAACTACAATGCCATCTGTAAATAGATGGAAATATCTACAACAAGATCTGTATTAACACGGAAATATCTACACTACTATCTGTATAAACATGAAATATTTACAACGATATCTGTATAAACATGGAAATATCTACACCATGAACTTTATAAATATGGAAATATCTACACCGCTATGTGTATAAAAATGGAAATATCTACACCGCTATCTGTATAAACATGGAAATATCTACACTGCTATCTGTGTAAATATGGAAATATCTACACCGCTATTTCCATAAACATGGAAATATCTACACCACTATCTGTATAAACATGGAAATATCTACACCGCTATCTCTATAAACATGGAAATATCTACACCGCTATCTCTATAAACATGGAAGTATCTACGCCGTCATCTCTATGAATATGGAAATATCTACACCACCATCTGCATAATCATGGAAATATCTACTCCACCATCTGTATAAACGTGGAAATATCTACACGGACATCTGTATAAACATGGAAATATCAACACCGCCATCGGTATCAACATGGAAATATCTACACCGCTATCTGTATAAACATGCAAATATCTACATTGCGATCTGTATAAACATGGAAATATCTACACCGCTATCAGTGTAAACATGGAAATATCTACACGGTGATCTGAATAAACATGGAAATAATTACACCGCTATCTGTATAAACATAGAAATATCTACACCACCGTCTGTACAAACATGGAAATATCTACACCGCCATCTGTAAATAAATGTAAATATCTACAACGCCATCTGTAAAAACATTGAAATATCTACACAGTCAACTGTAGAAGCATGGAAATATCTACACCACCATCTCTATAAACAAGAAAATATCTACACCGCCATCTATATAAGCATGGAAATATGTACACCGCTATCTCTATAAACATGGAAATATATAGACCACCATCTCTATAAACATGGAAATATCTACAACGCCAACTTCATAAACAAGGAAATACCTACACCGCCATCTATATAAACATGGAAATATCTACATCGCTATCTGTATAAATATGGAAATATCTGCATTGCCATCTGTAAATAGATGGAAATATCTACACCGCGATCTGTACTAACATGGAAATATCAACACTACTATCTGTATAGACATGGAAATATTTACAACGCTATCTGTATAAACATGGAAATATCTACACCGCTATCTATATAAACATGGAAATATCTACACTACTATCTGTATAAATATGGAAATATCTAGACTGCTATCTGTATAAATATGGAAATATCTACAGAGCTATCACCATAAAGATGGAAATATCTACACCGCTATCTGTATAAACATGGAAATATCTACACCGCTATCTCTTTAAACATGGAAATATCTACACCGCTATCTCTATAAACATGGAAATATCTACACCGCTATCTCTATAAACATGGAAATATCTACACCGCCATCCGTATAAACATGGAAATATCTACATTGCCATCTGTATAAAGATGTAAATATCGACACCGCGAGCTGTATAAAGATGGAAATATCTACACCGCTATCTGTATAAACATGGAAATACCAACACCGCTTTCTGCATAAACATGGAAATATCTACACCGCTATCTGTATAAACATGGAAATACCAACACCGCTTTCTGTATAAACATGGAAATATCTGCACCGCTATCTGTATCAACATGGAAATATCTACACCACAATCTCTATAAACATGGAAAAACCTACATCGCTATCTGTATAAACATGGAAATATCTACACCGCTATTTCTATCACCATGGAAATATCCACATCGTTGTCTGTATAAGCATGGAAATATCTCGACCGCTATCCCTAAAAACATGGAAATATCTCCACCGCTATCTCCATAAACATGGAAATAGCTTCACCGCTATCTTTATAAACATGGAAATATCTACACAACTATCTGTATAAACATATAAATATCTACACTGCCATATCCATAAATATGGAAACAGCCACAACGCTATGTGTATAAACATGGGAATATCTACACCGACATCCATCAAAACATGGAAATATCTACACAATCATCTGTGTAAACATGGAAGATATCTACACCTCCATCTGTATAAACATGGAAATATCTACACCACCATTTGAATGAACATCGAAATGTCTACACGGCTATTTGTATAAATATGGAAATATCTACACCGCTATCTCTATAAACATGGAAATATCTACAAAGCTATCTGTATAAACATGGAAATATCTACACCGCTATCTCTATAAACATGGAAATATCTACACCGCTATCTCTATGAACATGGAAATATCTACATCGCTATCTGTACAAAAATGGATATATCTCCACCACTATCGCTGTTAAAATGGAAATATCTACACTTCTACCTCTATAAACATGGAAATATCTCCAACGCAATCTGTATAAACATTGAAATACCTACACCGCTATCTGTATAAACATGGAAATATCTACACCGCTATCTGTATTAACATGGAAATATCAACACAACTATCTGTATTAACATGGAAATATCTACATCTTTATCAGTATAAACATGGAAATATCTCCACCACTATCTCTATAAACATGAAAATATCTCCACCGCTATCTCCATAAACATGGAAATATCTACACCGCTATCTTTATTAACATGGAAATATCTACACCGCTATCTGTATAAATATGGAAATAGCTACACCACTATCTCTATAAACATGGAAATAACTACACCGCTATCTGTATAAACATGGAAATACCTACACCGCTATCTCCTTAAACATGGAAATATCTACACCGCTATCTGCATAAACTTGGAAATATCCACACCGCCATATGTATAAACCTGTAAATATCCCCACCGCTATCTGTATAGACATGGAAATATCTTCATCGATATTTGTATAAACATGGAAATAGCCACACCGCTATCAGTATAAACATGGAAATATCTTCACCGCCATCTGTAAAAACATGGAAATATCTACACAGTCATCTGTAGAAACATGGACATATCTACAACTCCATCTGTATTAACTTGGAAATATCTACCCTGCCATCTGTATACACATGGAAATATCAACACAGCCATCTGTATTAACATGGAAATATCTACACCGCTATCTCTATAAACATGGAAATACCTACACCGCTATCTCTATAAACATGGAAATATCTACACCGCTATCTGTGTAAACATGGAAATATCTACACCGCTATCTGTATTAACATGGAAATATCTACACTATCGTCTGTATAAACATGGAAATAGCCACAGCGCTATCTGGATAAACATGGAAATATCTACACGGCTATCTGTATAAACATGGAAATATCTACACCGCTATCTCTATAAACATGGAAATATCTACAGCGCTATCGGTATAAACTGGGAAATATCTACACCGCCATCTCTACAAACCTGGAAATATCTCCAACGCTATCTGTATTAACATGGAAATATCTCCACCGCTATCTGTATAAACATGGAAATATCTCAACCGCTATCTGTATAAACATGGAAATATATACACCGCTATCTGTAAACATGGAAATATCTACAACGTTATCTGTATTAACATGGAAATATCTACCCTGCCGTCTGTATAAACATGGGAATAGCCACAGCGCTATCTGTATAAACATGGAAATATCTACACCGCCATCTGAATAAACATGGAAATATCTACACGGCTATCTGTATAAATATGGAAATACACACACCGCTATCTCTATAAACATGGAAATGCCTACACCGCTATCTGTATAAACATGGAAATATCTACATGGTTATCTCTATAAACATGGAAATATCTACACCGCCATCTGTATATATATCGAAATACCTACAATCCTATTTCTATAGACATAGAAATGTCTACACCGCTTTCTGTATAAACATGGAAATATCTACATGGTTATCTCTATAAACACGGAAATATCTACACCGCCATCTCAAAATCCACGGAAATACCTACACAGACATCTGTATCAACCTGTAAATACCTACACCATTATCTGTATAAACATGGAAATATCTCCACTGACAAATGCATAAACATGGAAGTACCTACACAGCCATCTCTATAAACATGGAAATATCTACATCGTTATCTGTATAAACATGGAAATAGCCACACCGATATCTATATAAACATGGAAATATCTTCACCGCCATCTGTAAAACATGGACATATCTTCACCGCTATCTCTATAAACATGGAATTATCTACACTGCTGTCTGTATAAACATGGAAATATCTCCACCACAATCAGTATAAACATGGAAATACCTACACCGCTACCTGTATAAACATGTAAATATCTACGCCACTGTCTGTATAAACATGGAAATAGCTACACCGCTATCTGCATAAACATGGAAATATCTACATCGTTATTTGTATAAACATGGAAATATCTCGACCGTTATCCCTATAAACATGGAAATATCTCCACCGCAATCTCTATAAACATGGAAATATCTACACCGCTATCTTTAAAAACATGGAAATATCTACACCACTATCTCTATAAACTTGGAAATACGTACACTGCCATCTGTATAAATATGGAAACAGCCACACCGCTATGTGTATAAACATGGAAATATCTACACCGACATCTGAATGAACATGGAAATATCTACACGGCTATCTGTAGAAATATGGAATTATCTACACTGCTATCTCCATAAACAAGGAAACATCCACACCGCTATGTGTATAAACATGGAAATATCTACACCGCTATCTGCATAAACTTGGAAATATCTACATGGCCATCCATATAAACATGGAAATATCTCCACCGCTATCTGTATAAACAGGGAAATATCTCCACTGCTATCCGTATAAACATGGAAATATCTACACTGCTATCTGTATAAACATGGAAATATCTACACCGCTATCTGTATAAACATGGAAATAGCCACACCGCCATTAGTAAAAACTTGGAAATCTCTACACAGTCATCTGTATAAACATGGAAATATCTACACCTCCATCTTTAAAAACATGGTAATATCTACACTGCCATCTGTATAAACATGGAAATATCTTCACCGCCATCAGTAAAAACTTGGAAATCTCTACACAGTCATCTGTATCAACATGGAAATATCTACACCTCCATCTTAAAAAACTTGGAAATATCTACACTGCCATCTGTATAAACATGGAAATATCTACACAGCCATCTGTATAAACATGGAAGTATCTACACCACTATCTCTATAAACATGGAAACAACTACATCGCTATCAGTATAAACATGGAAATATCTACCCCGCTATCTGTATAAACTTGGAAATATCTACACCGCTATCTGTATAAAATTGGAAATATCTACACCGCTATCTGTAAAAATATGGAAATATCTACACCGCTCTCTGTATATACACGGAAATATCTTCATGGCTCTCTCTATAAACTTGGAAATATCTACACCGCCATCTGTATAAACATGGAAATATCTACACTGCGATGTGTATAAACATGGAAATATCTACATGGTTATCTCAGTAAACATGCAAATATTTACACCACCATCTGTATGAACATGGAAATATTCAGAGAGTCATCTGTATAAACATGGAAATATGTACACCACTATCTGTATAAACATAGAAATATCTACACTGCCTTCTGTATAAACTTGGAAATATCTACACCTCCATCTGCATAAACATGGAAATATCTACACTGCCAACTGCATAAACATGGAAATATCAACACAGCAATCTCTATAAATATGGAAATATCTACATCGTTATCTGTATAAACAAGGAAATAGCCACACCGATATCTATATAAACATGGAAATATCTACACCGCCATCTGTAAAAACATGGAATATCTACACATTCATCTCTATAAACATGGAAATACCTACACCTCCATTTTTGTAAAAATGGAAATATCTACACTGCCATCTGTATACACATGGAAATATCCACACAGCCATCTTTATAAACATGGAAATATCTACACCGCTATCTCGAAATACATGGAAATATCTACATCGCTATCTGTAAAAACATGGAAATATTTACAATGCCATCTGTATAAACATGGAAGTAGTCACACCGCTATCTGTATAAATATGGAAATATCTACAACACCATTGGAATAAACATAGAAATAACTACACAGCTGTCTGTATAAATATGGAAATATCTACACCGCCATCTCTATAAACATGGAAATACCTCGAATGCTATCTGTATAAACATGGAAATATCTCCACCGCTATCTGTATAAACTTGGAAATATCTCCACCGCTATCTGTATAAACATGGAAATATCTACAACGCTACCTGTATAAACATAGAAATATCTACAACGCTATCTGTATTAATATGGAAATATCTGCACTGCCATGTGTATAAACATGGAAATAACCACACCGCTATCTGTATATACATGGAAATATCTACACCGCCATCTGTAAAAACATGGAATATCTACACATTCATCTCTATAAACATGGAAATACCTACACCTCCATTTTTGTAAAAATGGAAATATCTACACTGCCATCTGTATACACTTGGAAATATCCAAAAAGCCATCTGTATAAACATGGAAATATCTACACCGCTATCTCGATATACATGGAAATATCTACATCGCTATCTGTATAAACATGGAAATATCTACAATGCCATCTGTATAACATGGATGTAGCCACACCGCTCTCTGTATAAACATGGAAATATCTACACCACCAGCTGAATAAACATCGAAATAACTACATGGCTATCTGTATAAATATGGAAATATCTACACCGCCATCTCTGTAAACATCGAAATATCTGAACGCTATCTGTATTAACATGTAAATATCTACATCTCTATCTGCACAAACATGGAAATATCTCCACCGCTATCTCTATAAACAAGGAATTATCTACACCGCTATCTCTATACACATGGAAATTTCTCCACCGCTATCTTTATAAACATGGAAATATCTACACCGCTATCTTTATAAACATGGAAATACCTACACCACTATCTGCATAAACATGGAAATATCTACACTGCCATCTGTATAATTATGGGAACAGCCACACCGCTATGTGTATAAACCTGGAAATAACTACACCGCCATCTGAATAAACATGGAATTATCTACACCGCTATCTGTATAAATATGAAAATATCTTCACCGCTATCTCTATAAACATGGAAATAACTACACCACTATCTGTATAAACATGGAAATATCTACACAGCCATCTCTATTAACATATAAATATCTACATCGCTATCTGCATAAACATAGAAATAGCCACACTGCTATATGTATAAACATAGAAATATCTACTCTGCCCTGTGTAAAAACATGGAAATATCTCCACTGCTATCTGTATAAACGTGGAAATATCTTCACCGCTATCTGAATAAACATGGAAATAACTACACCGCTAACTCTATAAACATGGAAATATCTACACCGCCGTCTGTAAAAACATGGAAATATCTACACAGTCATCTGTGTAAACATGGAAAGTATCTACACCTCCATCTGTATAAACATGGAAATATCTACACCAACATCTGAATGGACATCAAAATGTCTACACGGCTATTTGTATAAATATGGAAATATCTACACCGCTATATCTAAAAACATGGAAATATCTACACCGCTCTCTCTATGAACATGGAAATATCTACACCGCCATCTCTATAAACATGGAAATATCTCCAACGCTATCTGTATTAACTTGTAAATATCTACATCTCTATCTGTACAAACATGGAAATATCTCCACCGCTATCTCTATAAACAAGGAATTATCTACACCGCTATCTCTATACACATGGAAATATCTCCACCGCAATCAGTATAAACATGGAAATACCTACACCGCTACCTGTATAAACATGTAAATATCTACGCCGCTATCTGTATAAACATGGAAATATCTACACCGCTATCTGTATCAACATGGAAATATCCACATCGTTGTCTGTATAAACAAGGAAATATCTAGACCGCTATCTCTAAAAACCTGGAAATATCTCCACCACTATCTCTATAAACATGAAAATATCTACACCGCTATCTTCATAAACATGGAAATATCTACACCACTATCTGTATAAACATGGAAATACCTACACTGCCATCTCTATAAACATGGAAACAGCCACAATGCTATCTGTATAAACATGGAAATATCCACACAGCCATCTGTATAAACATGGAAATATCTACACCGCTATCTCTATAAACATGTAATTATCTACATCGCTATCTGTATAAACATGGAAATATCTATACTGCCATCTGTATAAACATGGAAGTAGCCACACCGCTATCTGTATAAACATGGAAATATCTCCACCGCTATCTCAATTTTCATGGAAATATCTCCACCGCTATCTTCATAAACATGGAAATATCTACACCACTATCTGTATAAACATGGAAATACCTACACTGCCATCTCTATAAACATGGAAACAGCCACAACGCTATCTGTATAAACATGGAAATATCCACACAGCCATCTGTATAAACATGGAAATATGTTCACCGCTATCTGTATAAACATGGAATTATCTACATTGCTAGCTGTATAAACTTGGAAATATCTACACTGCCATCTGTATAAACATGGAAATAGCCACACCGCTATCGGTATAAACATGGAAATATCTACACCGCCATCTGAATAAACATGGAAATATCTAAACAGCTATCTTTATAAATATGTAAATATCTACACCAATATCTCTATAAACATGGAAATATATACACAGCTATCTGTATAAACATGGAAATATCTACACCGCTATCTCTCTAAATATGGAAATATCTACACCGCCTTCTGTATAAACATGGGAACACCTACACACTCATCTGTATAAACATGGAAATATCTACACCTCCATCTGTATAAACATGGAAATACCTACACTGCCATCTGTATACACATGGGAATATCTACACCTCCATCTGTATACACATGGAAATACCAAAACTGCAATCTGTATACACATGCAAATATCTACACCGCTACCTATATATATTTGGAAATACTTACACCGCTATCTGTATAAACATGGAAATATCTACACCGCTATGTGTATAAACATGGAAATACCTACAGCGCCATCTGTATAAACTTGGAAATCTCTACACCGCAATCAGTATAAACATGTAAATATCTCCCCCGCTATCTGTATAAACATGGAAATATCTCCACCGCAATCTGTTTAAACATGTAAATATCTACACCGCTATCTCTAAAAACATGGAAATATCTACACCGCTATCTGTATAAACATGGAAATATCTACACTGCCATCTGTATATACATGGAAATAGCCACTCCACTATCTGTATAAACATGGAAATATCTACACGGCTTTATGTATAAATATGGTAATATCTACACCACTATCTCTATAAACATGGAAATATCTACTCAGCTATCTGTATAAACATGGAAGTATCTACACTGCTATCACTATAAACATGGAAATATCTACACAGACATCTGTATAAACATGGAAATATCTACACCGCTATCTCTATAAACATGGAAACAACTACACCGCCATCTGTAAAAACATGGAAATATCTACACAGTCATCTGTATAAACATGGAAGTATCTACACCTCCAAGTCTATAAACATGGAAGTATCTGCACTGCCATCTGTATAATCCTGGAAATATCTACACCGCTATCACTATATATTTGGAAATACGTACACCGCTATCTGTATAAACACGGAAATATCTACACCGCTATCTCTATAAACATGGAAATATCTACACCGATATCTGTATAAACATGGAAATATCTACACCGCCATCTGAATAAACATGGAAATATCTACACGGGTCTCTGTATAAATATGGAAATATCTGCACCACTATCTCTATAAACATGGAAATATCTACACAGCCTTCTGTATAAAAATGGAAATATCTACACGGCTATCTCTATAAACATGGAAATATCTACACCGCCATCTGTATAAACATGGAAATATATACACAGTCATCTGAATAAACATGTAAATAACTACGCCGCTATCTGTGTAAACATGGAATTATCTACACCGCTATCTGTATAAACATGGAAATATGTACACTGATATCTGTGCAAATATGGAAATACCTACACCGCTATCTCTATAAACAAGGAAATATCTACACTGCCGTCAGTATAAACATGGAAATATCAACATGGCTATCTCTATAAACATGGAAGTATCTACACCGCCATCTGTATAAACATGGAAATGCCTACAAACTCATCGGTAGAAACATGGAAATATCCACACCACTATCTGTATAAACATGGAAATATCTACACTGCCGTCTGGATTAACATGGAAATATCTACACAGCCAACTCTATATACATGGAAATATCTACATCGCTATCTCTATAAACGTGGAAATGACTACACCGCTATCTGTATAATCATGGAAATGTCTACATGGCTATCTCTATAAACATGGAAATACCTACCACGCCATCTGTATAAACATGGAAATACCTACACAGTCATATGTATAAACATGGAAATGTCTACACCACTATCTATATAAACATGGAAATATCTACACTGCCATCTGTATAAACATGGAAATATCTATACAGCCATCTCTATAAACATGGAAATTTCTACACTGCCATCTGCATAAACATGGAAATATATACACACCCATCTCTATAACCATGGAAATATCTACATCGCTATCTGTAAAAACATGGAAATAGCCACACCGCTATCTGTATAAACATGGAAATATCTACACCGTCATCTGTAAAAACATGGAAATATCTAAAGAGTTATCTGTATAAACGTGGAAGTATCAACACCTCCATGTGTATAAACATGTAAATATCTACACTGCCATCTGTATAAACATGGAAATATCTACACCGCCATCTGTATAAACATGGAAATATATACACAGTCATCTGAATAAACATGTAAATAACTACACCGCTATCTGTGTAAACATGGAATTATCTACACCGCTATCTGTATAAACATGGAAATATCTACACTGATATCTGTGCAAATATGGAAATACCTACACCGCTATCTCTATAAACAAGGAAATATCCACACTGCCGTCAGTATAAACATGGAAATATCAACATGGCTATCTCTATAAACATGGAAGTATCTACACCGCCATCTGTATTAACATGGAAATACCTACAAACTCATCGGTAGAAACATGGAAATATCCACACCACTATCTGTATAGACATGGAAATATCTACACTGTCGTCTGGATTAACATGGAAATATCTACACAGCCATCTCTATATACATGGAAATATCTACATCGCTATCTCTATAAACGTGGAAATGACTACACAGCTATCTGTATAATCTTGGAAATGTCTACATGGCTATCTCTATAAACATGGAAATACCTACCACGCCATCTGTATAAACATGGAAATACCTACACAGTCATCTGTATAAACATGGAAACGTCTACACCACTATCTATATAAACATGGAAATATCTACACTGCCATCTGTATAAACATGGAAATATCTATACAGCCATCTCTATAAACATGGAAATTTCTACACTGCCATCTGCATAAACATGGAAATATCTACACAGCCATCTCTATAACCATGGAAATATCTACATCGCTATCTGTAAAAACATGGAAATAGCCACACCGCTATCTGTATAAACATGGAAATATCTACACCGTCATCTGTAAAAACATGGAAATATCTAAACAGTTATCTGTATAAACGTGGAAGTATCTACACCTCCATCTGTATAAACATGGAAATATCTACACTGCCATCTGAATACACATGGAAATACCTACACCGCCATCTGTGTAAACCTGGAAATATCTACATCACTATCTCTATAAACATGGAAATATCTACACAACCATCTGTATAAACCTAGAAATCACTACATCGCTATCTGTATAAACATGGAAATAGCCACACCGCTATCTGTATAAACATGGAAATAACTACACCGTCATCTGTGAAAACATGTAAATATCTAGATAGTCATCTGTATAAACCTGGAAATATCTACACCGCTATCTCTCTATATATGGAAATAACTACACCGTTATCTCTCAATATATGGAAATACCTACACCGCTATCTGCATAAACATGGAAATACCTACACCGCCATCTGTATAAACATAGAAATATCTACACCGATATCTGTATAAACTTGGAAATCCCTACACCGCCATCTGTATAAACATGGTAATATCTCGACCGCTATCTGTATAAACATGGAAATATCACAACCGCTATCTTTATAAACATGGAAATATCTACACCGCTATCTCTATAAACATGGAAATATCTACACCGCTATCTGTATAAACATGGAAATACCTACACGGCTATCTGTATAAACATGGAAATATCTACATTGTTATCTGTGTAAACATGGAAATATCTACACTGCCATCTGTATAAACATGGAAATAACCTCACCGCTATCTGTATAAACATGGAAATATCTACACAGTCATCTGAATAAACACGGAAATATCTACACGGCTATCTGTATAAATATGGAAATATCTACACTGCTTTCTCTATAAACATGGAAATATCTACACCGCTTTCTCTATAAACATGGAAATATCTACACTGCTTTCTCTATAAACATGGAAATATCTACACCGCTTTCTCTATAAACATGGAAATATCTACACCACTATCTGTATAAACATGGAAATAGCCACACCGCAATCTGTATAAATATGGAAATAACTTCATTGCTATCTGTATAAACATGGAAATGTCTACACAGCCATCTGTATAAACATGGAAATATCTACACCGCTATCTCTATAAACATGGAAATGTCTACACCGCAATCTGTATAAAGATGGAAATATCTACATGGGTATCTCTATAAACATGGAAATATCTTCACCGCCATCTGTATAAACATGGAAATAACTACAAAGTCATCTGTATAAACATGGAAATATCTACACCACTATCGGTATGAACATGGAAAGATCTACACTGCCATCTGTATAAACATGGAAATATCTACACAGCCATCTCTATAAACATGGAAATATATACATCGCTATCTGTATAAACATGGAAATAGCCACACCGCTATCTGTATACACATGGAAATATCTACACCGCCATCTGTAAAATCATGGAAATATCTACACAGTCATCTGTATAAACATGGAAGTATCTAAACCTCCATGTGTATAAACATGGAAATATCTACACTGCCATCTGTATACACATGGAAATATCTACGCAGCCATCTGTATAAACCTGGAAATATCTACAACGATATCTCTATGAACATGGAAAAAACTACACCGCTATCTGTATAAACATGGAAATATCTACACCGCTATCTGTAAAAACATGGAAATAACTACACCGGTATCTGTTTAAACTTGGAAATATCTACACCGCCATCTCTATAAACATGGAAATATATCCACCGCTATCTGTATAAACATGGAAATATCTCCACCGCTATCTGTATAAACACGGAAATAACTGCACCACTATCTGTATAAACTTGGAAATATCTACACTGCCATCTCTATCAACTTGGAAATATATCCACCGCTATCAGTATAAACATGGAAATATCTCCACCGCTATCTGTATAAACATGGAAATAACTGCACCACTATCTGTATAAACTTGGAAATATCTACACTGCCATCTCTATAAACATGGAACTATATCCACCGCTATCAGTATAAACATGGAAATATCTCCACCGCTATCTGTAGAATCTTGGAAATATCTACACCGCTATCTGTATACATATGGAAATATCTACACCGCCATCTCTATAAACATGGAAATGTCTACACCGCTATTTCTATAAACATGGAAATATCAACATGGCTATCTCTATATACATGGAAATATCTACACTGCCATCTATATAAAAATATAAATAACTACACAGTCGTCTGTATAAACATGGAAATATCTACACCACTATCGGTATAAACATGGAAATATCTACACTGCTTCTGTATAAACATGGAAATATTTACACAGCCATCTCTATAAACCTGGAAATATATACATCGCTATCTGTATAAACATGGAAATAGCCACACCGCTATCTGTATAAACATGGAAATATCTACACCGCCATCTGCAAAAACGTGGAAATACCTACACAGTCATGTGTATAAACATGGAACTATCTACAACTCCATATGTGTAAACATGGAAATATATACACTGCCATCTGTGCAAAGATGGAAATATCTACAACGCTATCTCTGTAAACATGGAAATATCTACACCGCCATCTGTATAAACGGTGAAATGTCTACACCACTATCTGGAGAAACATGGAAATATCTACACCGCCATCAGTATAAACATGGAAATATCTACAGCGCCATCTGTATAAATATGGAAATATCTGCACCGTTATCTGTATAAATTTGGAAATATCTACACCGCAATCTCTATAAACATGGAAATATCTACACCGCTCCCTGTGTAAAGATGGAAATTCCTACACTGCAATCTGTGCCAATTTGGAAATATCTACACCGCTATCTGCGTAAACATGGAAATATCTACACCACTATCTGTATAAACATGGAAATATCTACACCGCTATCTGTATAAACATGGAAATATCTACACTGCCATGTGTATAAATTTGGAAATATCTACACCGTCATCTATATAAACATGGAAATATCTACAGCGCTATCTCTATAAACATGGAAATATCTACACTGCTATCTGTATAAACATGGAAATATCCACAACGCCATCTGTATAAACATGGAAATATCTACACAGTCATCCGTATAAACATGGAAATATCTACACCACCATCTATAAAAACATGGAAATATCTGCAATGTCATCTGTATAAACATGGAAGTATCTACAGCACCATCTGTTTAAACTTGGAAATATCTACTCTGCCGTCTACAAACATGGAAATACCTACACAGCCATCTGTATAAACTTGGAAATATGTCACCGCTATCTCTATAAACATGGAAATATCTCCACCGCTATCTCTATAAACATGGAACTATGTTCAACCCTATCTGTGTAAACATGGAAATATCTACACAGCTATATGTGTAAACATGGAAATTTCTACACCGCTATGTGTAAAGATGGAAATATGTACACTGCAATCTGTGCAAAGATGGAATTATCTACATCGCTATCTGTGTAAACATGGAAATATCTACACCACCATCTCCATAGACATGGAAATAACTACACCGCCATCTCTACAAACATGGAATTATCTACACCGCTATCCCTATAAATACAGTAACACCTACACCACCATCTATATAAACATGGTAATATCTACACCGCCAACTGCATAAACATGGAAATATCTACACCGCCATCTGCATAAACATGGAAATATCTACACCGCGATCTGTATAAACATGGAAATATCTACACCGCCATCTGTATAAACATGGAAATATCTACACCGCCATCTGTAAAAAGATGGATATACCTACACAGCGATCTGTATAAAGATGGAAATATCTACACTGCTATCTGTATAAACATGGAAATAACTACACTTCTACCTGTATCAACATGGAAGTATCTACACCGCTATCTGTATAAATATGGAAATATCTACACCGCTATCTGTATAAAGATGGAAATAACTGCACTGCTATCTGTATAAATATGGAAATGTCTACACCGCTATCTCTATAAACATGGAAATGTCTACACCACTATCTGTATAAACATGGAAATGTCTACATGACCATCTCTATAATCATCGAAATATCTACACCGTCATCTGCATAAACTTGGAAATAATTACTCAGTCTTCTGTATAAACATGGAAATACCTACACCAACTTCTGTATAAAGATGGAAATATTTACACTGCCATCTGTATAAACATGGAAATATCTACACAGCCATCTCTATAAACATGGAAATATCTACACTGCTATCTGTATAAACATGGAAATATATACACCGCTATCTATATAAACATGGAAATATCTACAACACCACGTGTATAAACATGGAAATATGACACCGTAATCTGTATAAACATGGAAATATAACACCGCTATCTGTTTAAACATGGAAATATCTACACTGCTATCTCCATAAACATGGAAATATCTGCACCGCTATCTGCATAAACCTGGAAATATGTACACTGGTATCTCTATGAACATGGAAATATCAACACCGCGAGCTGTATAAACATGGAAATATCTACAACAATATCTCCAAAAACATGGAAATAACTACAACGCCATCTCTATAAACATGGAATTATCTACACCGCTATCTCTATAAATATAGAAATATCTACACCGCCATGTCTATAAACGTGGAAATATTTACACCGCCATCTACATAAAAATGGAAATATCTACAACGCCATCTGTATAAACATGGAAATATCTACACCGCTATCTGTATAAACATTGAGATATCTACACCCCCGTGTGTATAAACATGGAAATATCTACACCATCATCTGTATAAACATGGAAATATAACACCGCCATCTGTATAAACATGGAAATATCTAAACCGCTATCTGTATAAATGCGGAAATATCTACACCGCTATCTCTATAAACATGGAAATATCTACAACGCTACCTGTGTAAAGATGGAAATTTCTAAACCACAATCTGTGCAAAGATGGAAATATCTACTCCGCTATCTGTGTAAACATGGAAATATCTTCACAGCTATCTGTATGAACATGGAAATATCTACACCGCTATCTGTATAAATATGGAAATGTCTACACCGCTATCTCTATGAACATGGAAATGTCTACACCGCTATCTGTATAAACATGGAAATATCTACATGGCTATCTATATAAACATGGAAATACCTACACTGCCATCTGTATAAACATGGAAATATCTACACAGCCATCACTATAAACATGGAAATATCTACACCGCTATCTTTATGAACATGGAAATACCTTCACCGCTATCTGTATAAACATGGAAATATCTACACTGCCATGTGTATGAACATGGAAATATCTACACCATCATCTATATAAACATGGAAATATAACACCACTGTCTGTATAACCATGGAAATATCTACACCGCTATCTCTACAAACATGGAAATATCTACACCGCCATCTCTATACACATGGAAATATCTACACAGCCATCAGTATAAACATGGAAACATCTACACCGCTATCTCTATACACATGGAAATACCTTCACCGCTATGTCTATAAACATGGAAATATCTACACTGCAATCTGCATAAACATGGAAATATCTACACCGCCATTGCTATAAACATGAAAATATCTACACCGCCATCTCCATAAACATGGAACTATCTACACCGCCATCTGTGTAATCATGGAAATGTCAACACTGCTATCTGTATAAACATGGAAATGTCTTCACTGCCATCTGTGTAAATATGGAAATATCTACACCGTGATCTGTATAAACATGGAAATACCTTCACCGCTACCTGTATTAACATGGAAATATCTACACCTCCATCTGTATAAACTTGGAAATACCTGCACAGTCTTCTGTATAAACATGGAAATATCTACACCACCATCTGTATAAACACGGAAATATCTACACTGCCATCTGTAAAGATGGAAATATCTACACAGCCATCTCTATAGACATGGAAATATCTACACCACTGTCTCTATAAACATGGAAATATCTACACAACCATCTCCATAAACATGAAAATATCTACACTGCCATCTCCATAAACATGGAAATATCTTCACCGCCATCTGTATAAACATGGAAATATCTACACTGCCATCTGTATAATGATGTAAATATCTGCACCGTGAGCTGTATAAACATGCAAATATCTACACCGATATCTGTATAAACATGGAAATATCAACACCGCAATCTGCATAAACATGGAAATATCTACACTGCTATCTGTATAAACATGGAAATATCTACTCCACTATCTCTATAAACATGGAAATACCTACACCACTATCTCTATAAACATGGAAATATCTACACCGCTGTCTCTATAAACATGGCAATATATACACCGCCATCTCTATAAACATGGAAATATCTACCCTGCCATCTACATAAACAAGGAAATATCTACACCGCCATCTGTATAAACATGGAAATATCTACTCTGCCAGGAGCTCAAGAGCAGCCTGAGCAATACAGCAAGACCTCATCTCTACAAAGAAATAAGAAAAATTAGCTGGCCATGGTGGCGTGTGCCTGTAGTCCCTGCTTCTTGGGAGGCTGTGGTGGGAGGATCCACGGAGCCCAGGAGTTTAAGTCTGCAGTGAGCTTGGATATCGTCTGCACTCCAGCCTGGATGATAGAAGAAGAACCTGTTTCAAAATAGAAAAAAGAAAAAACCCTAAATTTAAAAACTGGATGTAGTTTGCTAATAACTAAACAGCAAATTAATTGTAACATGCTTACATATCAACGATGTCTTTCTTCTTTGATCATAAACCTGCTCACTAAGAAGCTGCTGAAGTCCATGGTAGTGACAGGTACATGTCTGCATCCTTGTCCTGACCTGCATCTTCTTTGATTGTCCCCATCTGTGTCTCCGACTGGCACTGCCGAAACGGCTTGCTTCCTGATCAATGTTGTACTGAACCGGACTGCTAACTGATCAGTGTTGTTGAGCTCACTGCACAAAGCTGTTCTTACATGGTAGATTTCTGCCTGGAATAGTCATATTTACACTGTTTATATTCCTTACTCCTGACCCATCCAATGCAGCACAAGTTCTATTTATTGCCATAGAAACATAGGTCATTTGGAAACACCTCCTTCATTTCTATGGAATGTTCAAACATTTCTGACATTTTGGACTCTGTTCTAGCCTCTTGTTAAATATATCCAGAAAAGAGCAAAGCTTTATGGGGGGGCTATATGCACACATATGCTATAGAATAAGCTATCTAAATGTTTAAAAATACTTTCCATCTGGCACTGCACCTTAATAGGTAGACAGAAATTAAGTATGTGTATATCTATCTGTATTGATACGTATAAATATATATCCCCAAAACAAAAACTCATTCTCTTACTTATACATAGGTAGAATATAGGTGAATATACATATACATTTATAGGTAGAACAAAAAAACCCCTCAGCCTCTTTAGGGCCATGTGTTTTCTCTGAGTAATTGTCACAATTAATTACAATACATGTGTATGCCTTTTTAGATAAATTGCATCAGACCAGTTTCTATCTGGTTGGAAAATAATAACTGCCTATTTGCTAAGTGCCCCTGCCCCTATACTATGTTCCAGTGAACTAAAGACCTCTGGCAATCATAGATTTACAACTCAGCAAGATTAAACAATTTATTGTTATTTATGACATCCAATCTGGATCTTCTGTATCATATTCCACATTAGCATCTATCACTTTACATTTGGGAGATCCTGTCCAAAAAATGATTATGCCTCCTAACCAAACATTCAGCAGGGCTGCAGGAACAGGCCCCCTGAACAAACATCCTGCCAAAGTACTTTAAAGCACCGTGAGCTGCCACAGCTGTGCATTTTCAGATGACTCAGCAGATTAGCGTGGAGTCTCTTAGCCTCTGCTTGGTCTGTTCCTTTCAGTGATCTCTCACATGGCCCAGTCCATTCGGTTTGAAAATCCTCATGAAATGAGCAGATTATGATCTGGCTTCAGTAGAGGGCCATGGGGTGGGCATGGAGGGGAGAGGGTTTTCTCTTAACACAGCCTGAGCCTCAGAAAGGTTTCAGATGGAAAAGCATGGCACTGACTCAGCTCATGCTTAACAGGAAATAATGCACAGACCACACCAAAAAAGCCCTTTATGTTGTGTGAAAGTCTATGCCGGAGCAGCTCCTGCCACCTCATGTACTGTGATAGAGTGTGCATGTGTGTGTTTGTGTGTGCATGAGTGTGAGTATGCACACAAATGTGTGCTGGGAGGGGGAGGAGATCACACCTTCCACAGTCGCCCCCTCAGCCTTAGCTAGCAGCATGGAGAAATGCCAAAAGTCAAGAGGAAGCTGCACCAAAGCAACTGTGATCACCACATCAGCAGGCGCTTTCTGGTTAGTAAAGCTACTGGGACTGAAAAACACACACGATCTCGTCCTTCTTTTATTTTAATCAGAGCAAACTATTTTTATAATAATTGTGTTATATGAATAAATAATTCATAACGCTGTAACCCATTATCACATTCAATCCTCCCAACAACCCTAGAAGATATGTAGACAAGTATTATTACTTTCCCTATTTTTATAAATGAGGAAATAAACCCCAGGGGGCTAGGCGACTTCCCCACGGTCATAGAAGTTGCAAACAGTAGTATCATGATTCAAATCCAAAGCTTCTCCTTTTGTCTTTATCATTTTAATTTTGAAGGTAATGCATATGCATGTATGATCTTTTAAATCCAGAGATGTATATGGAATAGATAGGAAAAGGGACTCTCCTTCCCCATTATACACCCCCTCCACCCAAGCTATATACACTGTTGACTAGAGTATGTCCTTTCAATCCTATTTTCTATGCCTACATTATATACAGAAAAGCAGGATTACGTTACACACAATATTCCAGTCATTGCTGTTTTTCACCAACAAGCTATCATTCACATCTTTTTCATACTACATATAAATTTATATCCTTTATTTTAGTGGTGTATATTATGCAGTTGTGTCATAAATTATGTACCTGTTCTCTGTTGAACATATAGATTTTTTTCTGAGTTTTTCCTTAGCAAAATGCTGCAGTGAGTACCCTTGTACACAGATGTGTGTACATTTGTTCTAGAAAAATCTACAGTAAAGATTCTTAGATTAAGACATTCCCAGGTTATTAGAAAACTACTCTATTAATTTAGATATATACTTCCAAATTGCCTGACCAAAAAGTTATGTCAATTTAACTTCTATGAACAGTATACAAACATGACAATTTTCCATCACCTACACCAACTCTGGGTAATTTCATCTTTTTTACAAGTTGATGGATTGTTTTAATTTATATTTCTCTGGTTATTAATAAGGTTGGCCACCTGTTCATGTGTTATTATTGATGATATTTGTATTGAATTGTTTGAATTTTCTTGATTTCAAAAAACGTTTTACATGTCATAGATATTAAATATTTGTTGTAAAACTCTCCTTCCAGTATTGTGTATGTGTTTGGTCAAGTAGAATAAACTCTCGTCCTCTGATTTCAGATTCCTTTCTCTTTCCATTAGAAATCCCTAAATGTAAAACTACATATTGATAGCTAAAAACCAGGATGTTTACTAGAGAAAAAGAATACAAAGGCAATAATTAAATATTATATTTATACAAAATACCTACTAGTACCAACTTAAAAAGAGAAAGTAAAAGTCAAATGCTTCTACGACTTCAGACTAAGAAAAAGAACTTTTGAGGTTGAATGTTCCTGAAATTTTTCTTTTCATACAACTACGGACATGACTTCAAAAGTTGATGTGACTAAACATGTAAGATATGAAAGATATTTGAAGACTCAGAGAAGGTGGATTTTCATTTTAACAAGTCACATATATATTCTAGATATCCTCTTATTCGTAACTAAGAGAGACAAATCAGATGAAAGAATCTAAAAATTTCCCTTTGACTGTGTTAAGTAGAAGTAGTAGAGGCATATTGGCCAAATCTTGAGTGTTTGCAAATTGACTCTTAAGGCTATAGTCTGGCACAGGTCATTGAAGCCCTAGCTTTTTATCTTTAATTTTAAAATCCCCAAACAATGTATACTAATTTTTCTTGTCCATTATTTCCAAATAATCTTGTTTAAATGTTATTACAGTGCTTGCTCATGTTACTGTTGTCTAACAGAAGGGTATCTGGGGCCTTAAAACTGAGAGGGTTAGGATTAATGATTCCAATACCTATGCTTGGACATCTCCAAAAGTGGGTTCCAACTTCTTGTCCTCAAGTCTGTATAGAAACTAGCAAACTTCCAGAGTTCACAAAAGGCTCAAAGAGAACAGATGTTTTATAGAAAATTCTTAGAGCAAGTTTCACGCATAATGTTGCTGATGCGTGTCTGCCTTTTCAATAAACATCACTATGCTTTATCACAAGATTTAATAAAGCAGCTTAGTTAAAAATGCCATCTGGGTCTCTGGACACATTAAACAAAGCTTAAAATAACCACCCCAGCAACTGGGAGGACCCAGCTCTTCTCATAATCTGTCCCACTCCTTTTACTTCCCCATAAAAAGAGTGAATGAAGACCACAGACTAAAAGCATCCAGAAGGAACTGACACAAACAGGGAGATAGATGGAGCCAAGGGCTCCTGTAAGTTTGCTATTGCTCACATAATAGATTTGCTAATTCCACAACCTGCGGATGGTGATTAAGAACGGGAAGCAGAAAGAGGGAAGAGAGAATCATAGAAGGGCTCATTCAAGTTTTCTAATGTATCACAAACCTGTCCTCCCTAATGTCTGGATCATAGCAGCCCATTCCATTCACCTATTCTCTAGTGAACTCCAATAGAAAATACAAAGCCATCACCACCCAGTTCTTTCTCCCTTCTAGAGATGAGATATTAGCCACCCAATCCCAGATTCTCAGATCCATTCCAGGAAAGAAGCCCTAGGTATTGAAGCACAGCTTTCCCTCCCTCCCTTCTTTCTTCCACCCCAAGATTTGTTCCCCAGATAGTTCTAGTAAATGCAAAACCAAGTATATTCTCATTCTTTAGAGCAACCAGCTTTTCATGGCCAACTGGAATCAAACACAACCTGCACAAACATCTATCTGGAGGACACTCCCAAGGCTCCTACTGAGCCAGCCTTCTGCATACCACTGCATTTCAGCTTCCTAGTTCACAAGACACTGAGACATTCTTGAATTCTGCAAGGTGCACTGTGTGTTAATATCTTGGCTGCTCATCAAGTGGCCAATAAAGGGCATGACTAGTCAACAAATAAATTTTCTCTTGGCTAAAACTTGCAACAAAACTGTAAGCTGTTTACCAAGGGGCCCACTACAGGTTATATTCAATATATACAGTCAAATCATAACTATCTGAGATATATTCAGTTGACCATACACCTTTATATTTCAGTAAAAGGTCTTTACATTTCCCAGTGCTATCGATGTTACAAAGTGCTTTCATATGCAGTGCTTCATCTGATTTCCAGTATAATTAAATGATCCTGTCATACCTGATTTTTAGATGAGGAAACAAGTGGTTTCTGGGTGTTTCAAGAGGCTAACGCATCTGCCCTCCAACTTGTATGTGAAAACCAAAAACAAAATTCCAAGGCCCTTCAACCATCTGAATGGACTTTGATTCTTTTGGTCAATATATGGCAGAGCTAGGAAAAGAAGGTGAGTCTTCCAGCTGCTGATACAGGGTTTTTTCTGCCATACTCCATTACCTCCAAGGCTAAAGTCAAAAGAGGGTGTGGTTATCACATGAAAAAATCTGGTTTGGATTTCCCAAATGTGTATGTAGTATTTGGGGATTTATCTTAATTTAACCTACAGTTCTTTTGGGTTGTAACAGTCTGACTCCATTTTTGAAAACAAAACAAAATCGATTTTAAATGCTGAATTATAGATTTTGCTGTCCAGTATGGTAGCTACTAACCACTTATGGTTATTTGCATTTCTATTTTAATTAATTAAAATTCAGTAAAATGCAAAATTCAGTTCTCCAGTTGCTCTAGCCACATTTCAAGTGTTACAGTAGTCACATATGGCTAGTGGCTGGGACAATGCAGATTATAGAACAGTTCCATCATCAAAGAAACTTCTATTGAACAGTGCTATTATATAATGTCATCTCCAGAGAAAGAAGACTTTAGAAAAAGTCAGAAACGGCCGGGTGCAGTGGCTCACACGTGTAATCCCAGCACTTTGGGAGGCCAAGGCAGGCAGATCCCTTGAGGTCAGGAGTTCAAGACCAGCCTGGCCGACATGGTGAAACCCCATCTGTAGTAAAAATACAAAAAGTTAGCTAGGCGTGGTGGTGCATGCCTGTAACCCCAGCTACTCAGGAGGCTGAGTTGGGAGAATCACTGGAACCCAGGAGACAGAAGTTGTAGTGAGCCAAGATTGTGCCACTGCACTCTAGCCTGGGTGACAGAGCAAGACTCCATCTCAAAAAAAGAAAAAAAAAAAAGAAAAAGAAAAAGTCAGAAACATCTTGAGGCATGCATAGTGCTGTCATCTGTCCAATATTGAAGATGATTTAAGAATAAGAAAGAAGAAGAGAACAAAGAAGAGAAAAAGAAGTTGCCTTAGGTGTACCTACCCAGAAAAGGACAAGGGCATTCCTGTAGTCATTGTGTTGTATTTTAGCTCTTAAACTTTTTAAGAGATTAGAATAATTTGACACATAGAAGATCTAAACCACTGAAGAGGCTCTGAAGCAGATAAAAGTAGAAAGAAAATAAAAAACTAATTAGGTACAAACTAAGCTTAACCACAATTCGTTTAAACGATACTATTTACTCTTCACATGATTGGTTTTTCTTTTGCTTTGTAGTATGACATAGTTTATATCTTTAAAGGGGAATTAAAATATTTCTGGGAATTTTTAAAAGTAAGTTCACACAGCCACATAAAAACTACAGAAACAGATAAAACCTATCTTCTCATTTATTCCCTAATCCATTCAAATTAAATATAAAAATCCAAGCAGCCACAGTGATATTCAAAAAAGCAAAAGTGAGACAAAACAAAATTCATGTGTCACCTGTGGAGGTAGTTAGCTCACCTAATCTTCACTCCAAACACCAGTAATTTTTAAAAGACAGAAATAAACATATGTTCTGCCTTCCCGGAAGGAACTATGTTTCAGGGTAGCCAAATAACCCAGTTGTGAAGAAAATGGTCTGCTTATAGAAAAATGCCAGCTAAAACATGTCGATAGAATTAGAGAATTAGAAATTCACCATTTTGAAACCCCTAATGAAATAATCAACTCAAGCAAGGATCATTAATAAATGCTAAAACAATCAAGTAACTATTGATACAGAATATAACTGAATATACACATGGTACAAAGTTCACGTCACAGACTACTGGCTTGACCCAAGGGGGAATATAGCAGAGGAGATAGGCAGTGATCACCCTAACCTTGCGATCATCTCACCATCACTAATGATGGGATGTGAATACACATTATTGCCTATGAAATAGTCTTTAAAAAAAGAAGTTGAACCTGAATCTAACTAAACCTTGCAATGGGCTGAACGTGTATGTCTTCCCCAAATTAATATGTTGACATCCTAACCCCAAAGGTGCTGGTATTAAAAGGTGGGGCCTTTAGGGGGTCATTAGATCATAAGGACAGAGGCTTCATGATTGGAATTAGTGCCCTTATAAAAGAGGCCCCAGAGAGCTAGCTAGTCTCTCCCACTATGTGAGGGCCCAGCAAGAAGACCAATCTATGAACCAGAAAGTTGGTCCTAACCAGATATCAAAACCACATGCTCCTTGATTTTAAACTTGCTAGCCTCTAGGACTGTGAGAAATAAATTTCTGTTCTTTATAAGTCATCCAGTTTTTGGTATTTTGTTATAGCAGGCCTAAAAGCCTTTAGAACTAACTTCCAGTTAACCAGGAAAAAACAGAGTGAAAAGTTAAATGACACCATAAAAAGCAACCAGAAAATTCCAGAAGGGGAAATATTCTACAGGACAACTGACTAGTTTTTCAACAAGTCAATTTCACTAAATAAATACATAAACAAAGAGTATGGGTATTTTCCAGGTTAAAAAAGTCTTGAGCTAAATAATCAAATGCAATGTGTATCCCTTGATTAGAAGAAACTAATTTGAACAAACCAGCCACAAAAGATATTTCAGGGAGACCAAGCTGGAAGGATCACTTGAGGCCAGGAGTTTGAGACCAGCCTGGGCAACGTAGTAAGACCTCCATCTCTACAAAAACAATAAATTAGCTGGGCATGGTGGTGTGCACCTCTAGTCCTAGCTACTCAGGAAGCTGAGGCAGGAAGATCACTTGAGCCCAGGAGTGTGAGGCTGCAATGAGCTATGATTGTTTCACTGCACTTCAGGCTGTGTGAAAGAGCAAGACTTTGTCTCAAAAAATAAAAGGACATTTCATAATAATTGAGGAAATCTGAATGTGGACTGGGTAATAAATGATATAAAAAAGCCATTTTTTATTTTGTTTGAAAAGATGATTTTGTAACTATACAGGAAAATGTTCTTATTTTTTTAGAAATCTGTACTAAAGAATTTAGGGGTAAAATATCATTTTCTTTAATATACTTTCAAACACAAGCAAAAAATAGTCATGACACAAATATAGCAAAATGTTTACAATCTATGTTCTATGCTTGCCTGTGAGTGCCATTAATCTCATCTCTCTGCTTTTCTGAAAGTTTGAAAATTTCAAAGTTTTATAATAAATTTTTTTACATCCCATAATTTTATAATAATTTTTTAAAGTTTGAAGCAAATCAACAACTATAGCTTCAAAAATATCCTGACCCACAATAAACATTGAACAGGGTATATTTCTCCCATTTCCTAAAAAATTGGCCCAGGAAGGAGTATGAGAGCTGCCATAGCTCTCCCAAGGCTCATTATTCTCCATCACTCCATGGGAAATCCCAAAATAAATTTTTAAAAAAGTTGTTTAAAATTATAATGTTTTTGATTCTATAATAATTTAATAATAAAATAATTGTAAAATGTTTTTGATTTTATAATTTATAAAAATTTTTATACATGTTTATGTTTGAAATGTCTATTTCAAACTTTATGAGATATTAAAATATAAGTAATATAGTTCATCATTTTAGAAATGCCATGCTTTTCTTCTCCAGCAATTACATAATCAAAGAGTAACTGTAGTTTTTCCTAGAACATTGCTTTGTAGGCTGGGCATGGTGGTTCATGACACTTTAGGAGGCCAAGGCAGGCAGATCTCTTGAGATCAGGAGTTTGAGACTAGACTGGGCAACAGAGAAACCCTATGAGTAGTAAAAACACAAAAATCAGCTGTGCATAGTGGCGTGCACCTATAGCCCCAGCTACTCAGGAGGCTGAGGTGGGAAGATCACCTGAATCTGGGGTGGTCAAGGCTACAGTGAGCCAAGACTGTACCATTGCACTCCAGCCTGGGCAACAAAGTGAGACCCTGTGTCAAAAAAAAATGAAATTTAATTGAAAAAAAGAAAATTGCTTTGTAAAATTAATTTTTCAATCAAAACCAAGATTTTTCAGATATAGAGAATGCAGCCCACTGGTCAGATTTGTCAGTTCAAAGAGAATAAATTCTAGTTTCCTATCTTTCTAGCCTGCTTATGATTATCCAATAGGATATCAAAAAAGACCAAAGCCTTTGGGATCCATGTTCAGTATTCCTGAGTCTAACTCAGGATGCCAAATCAGGAGACAAGCACATTCTCATCAATTTTCAATCATTCGAGACCAATTTTGCTTATAATTATCCAGTTCTTTTAGACCACCTTTCTCCTGAAGCCAGCCTTATGGCTATTCACTTCACTTTAGCATAAGCCCCCAAGAAGGTGAACAAAATGAGGAAACGATTGGTTAAAGTTGGCGTTTGAAATTCTGAAACATGTCCACCATTCCCTTCACCCATGCCCGCCCCTCTTATAAGTAGTACTTTCAGATTATTTAAGAGTCGATGCTTCTATGTGGATTTTGTCATCTGTCCTTTATAACAGCTAGTAGGTTTAATTTGACTCTATTTTCAGCATATATTGACCTATGCTAATTATCTGTTAAAATAAATTCCACTCTTAGAGTTAATAAAGTGTGTGTGTCATGGAAGACCCATTGAAGTAAGAAGCTGAGGAGCCCTTATGGTAAAGTGGGACAAGAAATAATAAGACATAATAATTTTCCCATGCAAATCAACAACCGTAGCTTCAAAAATATCTTGACCCACAACAAGTATTGGACAGGCCATGTTTCTCTCACTCCCTAAAAAATTGGCTCGGGAAGGAGTATGAGAGCTCCCATAGCTCTCCCAAGGCTCATTATTCTCCATCACTCCACAGGAACAGCCTGTCAGAGAAGAGTGAAAGACCATTTGTCAACCTCTCTTCAACTCCCTGATTCTAGCCAAACTTCATCAATCTCAAGTGAGGAGCCAGAGAGAAATCAAACCCCATATATCCAGCATCATTGTCTACTGGAGTCAAAAATCACAATTCCACTACCCACCACAACACCATTGGCCCTGTTTCTCCCAATTGCTTTTTATTGTGTTTTTTAAAAAATCCTCTTTCCCCATCCCTGCAACACCGAGAAGGAGGAATTATAGTAGATAAATATGAAGCATGGAGATCCTTTAAAAATGTTTTTAATAATAAATGAGAAAATGAAAAGGAGAGGGTTGGGAAGGAAGGAGGGAATTCAAATGCCAGGGAATTGTGCAGTTTCGCTTTTAAAGATGTTAACACTCATTTATACATCTGCAAGACACTCCCCTTAAAGAAAAGTTCTATGAGTGTGGGTGTGGTTGCATGAATAAGGATAAAATTACTTTTTTAGATGATGTTTCCCACATATCATTCAGAGACCCCTGAAGTTAGGTATCCCTCTTATAGATGTCCTTGAGATGCTGCTGGACCTGGGAAAGAGGAAACTGGGATACGGGTCTATGCCAAAAGGTGCTTCTAGTTATAGGACAGAGAGGAAAGGGGCAGAGGGAGAAAAACCCGAGGTCTGATAATCTGGATTGCAGAAGACTACCGAGGTCGTGGGAGAAGGGAGAGAAAACAAGGATGAAAACCGAAAGGGGAAGAGGCATGAAATGTTGTCAAATGTCAAAAGGCATTTGGAGAGAAGTTGGGAATTGCATTAAGAAAACCACTGCAAATCTCGTTTCAGACCATTTAGAGATATGCCCCCTGGGAACTGCGAGCTCAGGCTGTTTAGCATCAAACAAATGGATCCACTCCATCCCTACCCTAATTAAATAAATCATTCAGTAATTCTACTGGGTTAAAAAACCAAAATATTAAAAACCTTCAGGGCCTACTCTTGCCAAATATGTCAGGGATCGTGTGTGTGTGTGTGTGTGTGTGTGTGTGTGTGTGTGTGTGTGTGTGTGTGTGTGTTCTGAGACACCACTACTGTTAAATAGGCAGAGCTAAGACTTAGGGGACTGGCAGATTATTGCAAAAAGGGCACGGGGCAGAGGGACTATGTTGTGAGCCTGGGAAAGAAGTTTGTGTGGGGACTGTGGGCAGTGAACGCGTTGGGAACAATATGGAAAACTGGGAGCTGCCTTGGAATCTACAGGGCCGGGTAAGAGAATGTCCGAAAGAAAAATGAGCAGGTGCGGGATGTGTGCAGAGTCGGAGAAGAGTCCAGGGCACCCGGAGTGGCTCCAGGAACGACGGACACCCCTCAAGGCTTTTGGGGGCGGTGGGTACTAATAGAACCCAGTGTCTGGGGTGCGCCGGGGAGGCTGCAAGCACGGTGGGAGTGGGGCGCTGGAGGGTGAGGACGCGGGAGTGAGGAAGCAAAGCCTGGGCCGGGCAGGGGCCTCCCAGCTGGGCCTGGAGGCAGCAGGGGGACAAGGGCTAGGAGAGGGCATGGCGGCAGCGCGGCGGGAAGCGAGGGGCATCTGGAGACTCACCCCGTTGGCCGCGGCCATCTGCCCCACGATCTCGATGGCCGTCCTGCTAAAGTACCTGCCGTCGCTGCCCACCACCGTGGTGCAGCCCCGACGGTCGCGCAGGTCAATGGACGATAGCACGCTCTGGATGAATTTGGGCAGGTAGTTGCGCTGGCCCTCGAAGAGGCCGGTAGGTCGCCGCAGAACCCCGCCGCCGGCCCGCCGCGAGTCCTCGTAGGGCACGGTGGGCACTGTCAGCACCGGGATGGGGCTCCCCTCCGTGGTGCCTCCTGGCCGGTCCTGCTGTGGCTCCCGGGGCCGGAGGGAATCTGCAGCCTGCCGGGGGCCTCCGCCAGCCTGGCCGTGTGCCGGGACTCCGCCTCGCGCCCGGGCCCCCTCTCCGGCAGGTCGGCACCCTGCGCCCTGCACCCGCCCGCCTGGGGACCGCCCGCCCCTCCTCTCCACGCGGCCGCTCGCTGACTCCCTCGGCGGAGATTGCTTCTGCCTTCCTGTAAAGTTTTCTCCCGCCCACCTTCTCCGCTGCCAGACCGCCCGAGGTGTCCTCAGTTTCTCCCCAAGTTGGACTCACTTTCGGGGTGTCCCAAAAGCCTGATTCCAGGAGCTGCTAGCCCGACCCCGGTGACGCCTGCACCCGCGCCTGGCCCCAGCCTTCACGCGCGATCGCCGCCCTCCGGGGCACACCCTCCGCCAGAAAACAGCCGGCGGGCGGCGAGACTTTGGGCAGAGTCCGGGTTCCTCTCCGGCGCCAGGCCCGTCTCCCTGTCTCCCTGGGAGTGCGCAGCCTACACGCACCAGTTTCTCTTTATTACAAGCATGGGGAGGGATTTGGGAGGGGGCTGAAACCTTTTGCCATCAGCGAACAGCCTCAGCCAAAAATAACCCTGGAAAGGCGAGCTAAGAATGGTTATCTCCTGCCAGCGCTGAAATCGGAGGCTTGGTGCTGCGTGTGGGGTGTGTGTGTGTGTGTATGTGTGTGTGTACCCTCCCACCCCGACCATTTGTTGAAGGGAATCACCACTGTCAGACTTCAATCCAACAGGACCCACTCGAGCCATCCACACTTTCCCCAGCCTCCTCCAAAACAGCACACTTTCCGGTATGGACAATTCTTTTTTTTTTTTTTCACTTGTTTGTTTGTTTTGGTGGTTGCAACAGCAGCAACACAGACGACACATATTTCCCTATTCTTCTCGCCCTTCTCACCCTCCCTACCCAGCTCCTGCCTTAGAAACAGGCTTGGCCTACACTGTATCTGTCCACACTGCCTGAACTCTTCCCTGAATTAATCGTTTTCAATAGGAGGGGGCTAAATCCCTTATTAATGCCCTACCAGGAGTGAATGAATAAAGCCAAGTTAAAGGGGAACTGGGTACCACATACTGTGCTAGGTTCCTTTGCATTTATCCTTTCATTCTGCTGGAGCTAAAGATGTTCTGCCTCCTCTCCATAAAATGCACCCAAACTCCAAAACCAGGAAATTCTCCATAGAAAATAGGAGTGAAGAGAGAAAAGACTAACAGGATAAACCCCAAAGCAGGAAGAAAGTTTTGTCTCCCATTTCGCTCAAGGAATTTTTGGACCCACCAAGGCTACTGTCCTGAAAGATCCTGCTGCTTCTCCTTCCCCAAATATTGTCCACTTCCTGAGAGTAAGGCTGACTTGCCACAGGCTTATAAAGTGTTTGGTCACAGTAAGACAACTGTGAGTAATAACACACATTGTATACTGTTTTGCAATTGATAAAAGGCTTTGCATCTGTTTTTTCTTTGGAGGCTGAAGAAAAGAAGAATGGTATTCACGCAGTTCCCATTTTACAGATGAAAACAAGAGGACTTTTTCTGTGAAGTCAGGAAAGTGGTTACAGTGGTACTTTCCGCCTGTCCAAATTATGTATTGCCCCTCCCCTTTCTATTAATAACATTGAAGTGTGATGGGACAACCACTGAAGCCGTCAGTTGAAACCTGCTGGGACTTTTTAGCCATTCTCTTCAACATAAAGAATGGGTGTTTTTGGAGGGGGTGAGAGGAATGGGGAAATGTTGTCAAAGAGTACAATGTTTTAGTTGAGACCGGAAGAATACATTTTGTTGAGATCTACAGCACAGCATGGTGACTGTAGTTTACAATGAAGTATTGTGTATTTCAAAATTGCTAAGACAATAAATTTCAAATGTTCTCACCACAAAAAAGATAGGTTTTGAGGTGATGAATCTATTAATTCTCTGGATTTAATTATTCCACAATGTATACATATATCATAACATCACATTATACCTCCGTAAATACATACAATTTTAATTTGTCAATTAACATTTTTTAAAAGAATAGTGTGGCCAGTTGGGGAGGTAGTTTTTTTTTTTTTTTTCCTCTAGTCTCTACTCAGTCTCCAAGATCCCATTCCCCATAAAGTTCCTGTCACCCAGGTGGAGTGCAGTGGCACAATCATGGCTCACTGCACCCTCTCCCTCTTGGGCTCAAGCGATCCTCCCGCCTACAGGTACATGCCACCACGCCCAGCTAATTTTTGTAGTTTTTGTAGACATGGGGTTTCACCATGTTGCCTAGGCTGGTCTCGAACTCCTCAGCTCAATCAATCTGCCCACTTTAGCCTCCCACAGTGCTGGGATTACAGGTGGGAGCCACCAAGCCCAACCCATAAAGTTCCTAACTTTTTATCTCCCTGGGAGTGCACAGCCTACACACACCAGTTTCTCTTTAGAACATACTTAAGAGTCTTGGCTTAGCATCCAACAGACAGAACTTTAACACTTCTACGGATCTGTGCACCTGTCTATGGTGTGGGGTTTTTAAGATCTCTTTCTAATGACACTTTATTTTGCAAAGCAGGACAGTTTCATTCCCAGAAGAGCAGGTATGGTAAATCCTTTGTTCCAGTAACGAAGACAATGATCCAAACCCTAAGCCTCAGAGAAGCCCAGAAACGCTCCAGGCCTCCATTTCTCTGCTCCTAGCACCTGCCTCTCTCTTGACATCAACATCATTCTCCCCTCTCACAGCCCAGCTCCTTCCACAGACCCAGGGATTAGGCACCAGCACCTCAGACTAGATTTTAGAGAATTACCATTCAAGAGGCAATCCTCTTCCCTTGGTTCCAATTTCAAGGTTCTCAAAGACTGGAACAGGGCTAGTTTGAGGCAATGTGCCCCATCGCATAGCCAGAAAGAACCTTACAGTGAAAAGGAAAACAATTCTTCCAAAGTAAGGGGGTGCTGATCCCAGAGGGAGGACAGATGGGCAACCAAACAGTAACCGGGCCACCACATGCTTCACACTCACTGATCAAGGATTTCTAAAACCACTTTTCTTTTCTCTGAATTTACATAGGACTTTGTATCACTCATAAAGGAATGTCTTATAGGCTGATAACACCTTTCTATTCATGCTTATACTGAACATTTAGGCTAGGATAATTTCCTAACCTCAGTGTCCTCACTATAAGATGGGAATTATTATAATCCCTACCTCATAAATTGTTGGGAGGATTAAAATACTTAGTAAAGTGCCTGACTAATAGAAAGGCATTCAATAAATGTTAGCTATTCATGGTTTCATCATCATTATATTTACCATTATTACTAATCTCCTGTATTGCAAGAATTACAGTTTATATTTTTGTAGACCATCACTGTAGCTAAAGGGCCTTTGGGCCATAGGTGATATTCCATAAAGGTTGGTTAAATTGATCTGTGGTTTTTGACTATGGAAACTCAGAACTCCCTCAAAATGTACAAAACAGATTTACCTGCTAAATAAATCTCTTCAAAGCTGACCCCAGGTTTAATTGAATTAATTCCAATGAATTTGTCACAATGATGGAGAAAGGAAACTTAGAGGGCCCCACAGTTGTTTGCTGGTAAAATGAGAAGTTTGGATTAGATCAATGTTTCCCAAAATATTTTCCTCAGAATGTTAGTGCCCCTCGAATCCTGCACAAAGCAAGAGTTTCATGACCAAGTAGCTTTTAAAACTCCTGTACACTCTACTCCCATTCTTCACAATGCACACTTTCATATTAAAAGTTCTGAGAGGTCCTCAACAGAAGACATCACTTAACTTTTTTTTTTTTTTTTTTTTTTAAGACAGATTCTCACTCTGTCACCCAGGCTGGAGTACAGTGGCCACCACTCCTGGCCTAAAATTTTTTTAACCTGGTGCTTCCCAATCTAAACTCACAGGGACCAGTTTTCTTAATGAAAGAGAATCAGACTAGCTTGTAACCATAGCTGGTGACACTCCCCTGCCCCATTCCTTGTATGTCCTCAGTGGACTAGGTCAGGAATAAATAAATTTTCCTGATTCTCAAGGGCTGGTCACTCCTTTGCACTGAGCTCAAAGCTTCTCTGTAGCATGGGTCACAATGAATGGTAGCCCTGATAGCCTAGAGTAGCCTTTCAGCCTTCTCTGAGCCTCTAAAGACTGAGGATCCTTGGCATGAAATGGAGCAACTGATATACCCTTGCTTCCCCTGGGGACTCTCTTGCTCTCAAAAAGGAATCAGCCATCATCTCCATCTAGAGAATATACTATCTGACTCAGCTTGACCAGCCTGTCCCAAAATGAGAATCTGGGTAAAATAAGCATTGAAACACTTCATTCCTTGTAGATTCACAAAACATATTAGCATATTAAAGACTATTAAGTTCTGCAGGAAAAAAAAAACCTATTTAACTGTAATCCAACATTGCCAAGTTTTATTTGACCATGGAAGATTTTTCCAAAACACTTACAAACAGATCAAGGACATTAATCTTTCATGAAACACTAGATCCCCAGGGTCCTCTCCAGCTACATCATTCTGTGATTTTCTTTTTTATTTATGATGCATTAAAAGATTAATCTCTATCAGACTTCCATTTAGAAATTCACCAGAATGTGCAAAGGCAGCAGGTAAAATTGCTGAAGGGTATTATAAAAATACCCTCCAGTGATTTTTGAAACTTAAACTGAAATATTTATATAACTATATATTTCAGTTTGTATATTATATATATATGTATATACAGACATATATATGTATGTATGTACACACATATATATGTGTGTATATACATGTATATACACACATATATATGTGTGTATATATATTGGTGTATGTATATCTATATCTATGTATATATGGCATTATATCCATTTTACAGATGCAGAAACTGAGCTTTAGAGGGGGTGAGCCATTGGTCCAAAGCCACACAGCACACAGGTAGTCATTGATAAAGGTAAAAACAAGAGTTGAAGCCTGAGGTGTAAGGACACAGAGACAAGTACACAAATGTTTACAAGTTACACATATGACACGTGCCTTTAACATGAATTTCTTGAACATTTATTTAGAGACCTTACAATGAAGACATCAGAGTGGCAGCAAGTTCTGTTGGAATCAGGGGAGCGTGTCCTTCTATAATCCCCTGGCTAACAGGAAAGCACACTGATTTGGCCCATGGTAGTTATACACTCCCCTTGAGTCAGGGGCCACTTCTATGCACACAGGAGGTGCTAAAAATATGCTGTTGACTCATTGCCTCTAAGAGCAGAAGAAATGCCAAAAGTATAGGACAAGAGGCAGAAAAGCACACGGAAAAATGTCGTAGGGCAGTCCTCTGAGGAAGTGTTAGATCCCTTTGAAATCTGTCCAAACACTTTCTTGTGCTGGGGAAAGTCAATTCCATATTTCAAGCAACCCCACATGTCATACGAGTATCTTGTACGTGTTTGTGTACTCGTGTCTGTGAACTTACATCTCAGACTTCAACTTCTCGCTCCCCACCCTTATCAATGACTGCCTGCATGGCCTTGGGCAAGTTGCTTTCCCTCTTCAAAGCTCAGTTTCTGCATCTATAAAATGGACATAATGCTACCTACCTCATGGGGTTAGTGATCACATTTAAGGAGCTAATATGTGGAAATTGCTTACACAGTACCTATCACATAATAAGGGTTTAATAAGTGTTTGATGTAATTGTTTTGATTATTACTACTATTACTAAAATAATAATTACTACAATAATAATGATTCTTATTCTCTATATTAGTATTATCTTTGAAAATGGGCATGGATTATGTCTATGTAACACTTTTGGCACAATATCTAGCATTATATCACACACAAATTAGAGAATTCATGTTATTAAGGATGAAAAAATATTTTTACTGACCCTTAAATTCTTCGTAAGTAACTGCAAAAGAAGCCATTATCCCAACACATGAAATAAAAAAGAAAATTCAGTTCCTCTGGAGTTTGTTTTTGGAGGTAGCCACAGGATACCTAAATTTTTTTTCTTTTCAGAGAGACCGAGGTGCTCACTAGGTTGACCAGGCTGGTCTTGAACTCCTGGTCTCAAGCCATCCTCCCACCTCAGCCTCCCAAAGTGCTGGGATTACATGCATGAGCCACCACATCCAGCCTACCTCAAATATTGAATGCTGTTAATAAATCTCCTGAGGCCAGCATAAGAAGGTTATGGGCAAAACTAATGCAGGTATGTTTTTCTGGCTTTTTCATGTATTGGGCCAAACTTTGAAAAGCACTTACTATTAATGGCTAACTTGCAAAATTTGTGATTTATTAAAAGCAGATTTTAATTGTTTTACCTAAAAATAATAGGCCTCTGATCTGCCAAAGATGAAGATTTAATTTCTAGGTGTTCCCCACAATACCTAGAAACATCAGTGGAATCGAGTATTAAACACTTTAGAACTATTCTCATCAAAGTTCTTTAATATATAATACAGCAAAAGAAAAGTTTCTTTTCTAAAGGCTTCTCTATACTTTTTTTAATAGTTGAATTTCATTTCTGAAGGCTCCTAAAAAGAATAGAATTTAGATCTTTATTAAAGAGGAAATATATTTTCCATGTTTAATTTAAATGACATTCCATCAGTCATTTGCAATCTTAGCCTACACAGAATTTTTTTTTTGGTAGTTTTTATGTTTGGCTTTAGGAGGGGATTCCCAATAATCTCTATATAAATATTTCTAATCTCTATATAAATATTTTAACATTTCAATGTAAATTAGTTTTTTAAAACTATTTTATCCATAAAAATAATGAATTTGCATGGCTGAGGGTGAAATAATATGTTACCAGGACCCCTCAGTTTTGGGGGTTGTGAGTAGATCCCATCTTCATGTTCCTCCAGCCCAGCCCAAGCCTGGCTCAGGTCCTCCTCCCCCATTTGCCAGGAACCACCATCCCCAGGGATTCTATGTGCCCTGCCTGACCAGTGTTCTCCATCAGAGTTTACCAATCTTTTGTTCATTCCCTCAGAGCACAGCTAAGCAAGAGTACACTAATTTGAAAATTAACTCAAGCAAATAGAGGAACAATATCCCCAACACATTGCATTTTAACATAGGGTTTCCTGGACACACTGTTTCAACCCAAGAGTTGGGCTAATAGTAGGAGTTCCATCTGCTAAAATACGGCTGTCAGCTTCAGAGGGAAATTCATGAACGTCTTCGTAGTTTGTTTTTACGTTTCACTTGGCACTGTTTCTAAAATTTCCTCTGAAGCCAAAAAATAAGTTATTTCCCAGCACACTGGGCACTTTTCATTTATCATTGGATTGATTTTTGTAACTTGCAGTAGGAGCTGAAATCGACCAGGGGGTTCTTATCCAACAGACAGCAGCAAAACTCTTTGTGTATCTGCGTTCCTTTCAACAAGCGTGACTTCCTCAATGGCATCATTCGTGAGCGTAACACAGAGCTCAGCAATAACGTTTCTTCACTAACCCTACCAGGTATCCAACATAGGATGTTACTTCCTTTCACTGTTTTCCGACTCCTGGCAGATATTAATCATTGGGATTTGGGAACAAGGAAATAGAATCTCTGAGAATGCTTGGGAATTCCCAAATTCATATGATTTTCATAACACTTCACTTACAAGTTTTTGAAAAATAATAAGTGACTATAATAACAAGCAAATAGTCGTTTTTTTCTGTAACAGGATTATATGAAAAGTTTTAGTAGTCTTCTGTTTTAAAGAGATATGATGATTTCTTATTATTAGGAGCCAACATATTGTAACAAGATTATAAAATCCAATAGCATTAATAGAGAAAACATTAAAAAGAAATGAATATTATCACAAAATAAATGCTAAAGAAAAGTCCTTTAAAGATTGAAAGGTAACACCACAAATACTTAATGCTTTAATCGTTGTTTACATGACATTGTTAAACAAGGCATCAATCATCCCCTCCAATACCATTTAAATAACATAACATTCTGATCTCCTGGCAAGATGAATAGCACTAGAAAGAAGCAACTGTCAAAATTGCCGATTTAAGGGCATATTTTGTTTCTAAAACTTGGCATTTCTTAGAAAACCTCTCATAGGATTTGTAAAACATATACTATGCCTATGAACACATTAATATTTATTTGCAGAAATGGTTCACTGTTAGCAGTGGACAAGGCCATGAACACACACTTGTAACACAGCAAGAGATACAAGAAAGTCTGACTGAGGCTCCTTTACTGCTCCTGTCCTGTTCACCTTAACTTTCATCTCCACATGTCAGTGCTTCCTCATCTTGCTTGACTTGAAGTCAGTGCATTTCTTCAAGCCAGTAAGTTCTCTATACTGACTATTAAGCTGTAATTTTCACAGGAAAATTAGAATGTTCCTTCCCATTTTCCTAATTTCTCAACTGATTTTTCTCAGAATTCAGAATCCATAAATATTGAAATGCCAGGAGAGAAATTCCAAATGGAAATGCTGTTCCCTTAGTCCATTTTCAGAAGAAACCGTAGGATAGTGTTATCCTTCTCTTCTCCAATTTTTTTTTCCTGCAAACTTATGGTTATCACCTCTTTAAGTGAGTAGCTCATAATTTTGCCTCCCCTGCAAATGGTCCCAAAACAGTGAAGTGGGTCCTCTTTAGCTGTGTCTTTAGTACATAATCCTGCATTTCTGACCATATGCAGGGAGTGTGACCCAGGGAAGGATCCCTGACTCAATGGGATTTCTCTTGCTGTCTCTAGAATTTGAACACTGGAACCCAGACGTGCAGAGGCTGGGAGCCATCGTGGTGTGCTATATTGATGACGGCAGCAGTGGGTGGTGTGGGGGCAGTTAATTGACAGCTATCTGTTGCTGACATCCCAGGAACTGCCTGAACCTCCTCTTTCCCAGTCATAAGATATCTAAGATTCTGCAGTATTCTTCATTAAATCCTAGCATGGTTTAAGCTAGCCAGAATTAGGTTCTGTTGCTTTCAGTCAACAGAACCTTAGCTAATACGTTATTATTTCCTGGTCTTTGTTCCTTTAATTTTCCAGGAAAAGAAGGGAAAATGGCTTACTGGTTTTAAAAAGAGACAAGGGACAACATACCATTTATGCAAAATTTAGAAGCACTCAAAGGAAACTCTGGAAAGTTCCTGAGACATACCTAGGTAGGATCAGCATAAAACTTGAACAGTGTATCTAGATCATGGTTGCCATGGTTGCCTCGACACAATGAACATCTGTATCAAGATCATATTTTCTTGGTGGGACAGAGAGAAGCACAAGGCGGGACTCACATTTACAGTAATCCTTGTTTTCCAGGGACCATACAACCCAGTTTGTCCAGAGCTGTTCATCTTAAGTTTGTTATCCCACCATAATTATAAATAGAACCTCCTTTTTCTCTCAAGAATATCCCACTTTGGATGATAATTTCTGTGACTACCCATTAACAATATTTAATAACTATAGAAAACTGCTTCTCTATATTTTTTGTATGTTTGAAACATTTTATAACAAAAATATCTTTAAAGTTATCACCTACACAGAATATAGCTGCCAAATGCTCCTACTCTGCTATTCTAACCATGAATCCCTCTGGGGCCCCTTCCTCCTACGGCGCTTGTAAGGATGAAATGAAATAAGCTCTATGAAGTGCCCAACAGTGACGAACACTGAATAAAATACAGCCACCATAGGTGGCCTTCCCTTATGTTCACCAAACTCCTGATAAGTTATTCGGTGATGTTTTAATCTTAATATTTTATGTAGATTATACATTCATCTGATTCAAAATGCAAAAGGTACAAAAGCGTATACAGTTAAAAGTTTCCCAACCCACTACCATTTATCTCCCTGTAGGCAACTGTTTCCAGATTTTTGAATATCCTTAAAGAATATCATATGTATGGAAAATAAAGATTATATATTTATATGCATCTGTGTATGCATTTTCCTATGAGAGGCTCACAAAGTCTCCTTGAAGAGATATCATTATTACAAATACCCCTCAATTTACAATAGGGTTATATTCCAATAAACTTATGAAAATATTGTAAGCTGAAAATGCATTTAATACACTTAACCTACTAAACATCATAGCTTAGCTCGGCCTACCTTAAACACTCACATTAACCTACAGTTAGGCAAAATCATCTAACAGAAAGCCCATTTTATAATAAAGTGGGCTTTGAATATCTCATGTAATATAATGAATACTGTACTGAAAGTGGAAAACAGAATGGTTGTATGAGTACTCAAAGTACAGCTTCTGCTGAATGTGTATTGCTTTCAAACTATCTTAAAGTTGAAAAATCGTAAGTCAAAATATTCTAAGTCAGGGATTGTTTGTACTTCTACTTTACATGATGAAATTGAGCCTTGAAAAGATTAAGTGACTCGCCCAAGGTCACACTGGCAGTTAAATAGTGAAACTTGGATCCAAATTGTTCAGTCACTACATGTATTGTCTTGAAATTTGAAAAAGTGGAAGAGGAATTAAACTACTAAATTGAAGGACTATTTTAGGCATAGAAGAAGCAGATGCCTTCATGTCCAAGTGATTGTGAAAAGCCCACTTGCCCCAAAATATGTCTCCTGGTCATATGAAATTCCACCATTTCAGATTTTTACCTGGGGATTTAGAGTAATCTGCTGTTTTCCTAGAGCTCCCCTAAAATAGAAATAGAAAATTTTGGAAGGCTAAATATATGCTAACATTGGAAAACTCATTTTCTCCCCTTCGTAAGGCAAGGTACTGAAGGAGGGGGCCCTACGGGCTGTGCAGGGACATCCTGGAGGCATGGGGAGAAGAAACTGAAAGGCAAGTTTGTATGGAACAAAGAATACCGATCTCAGGATTCTCCCTTGAACCTGCCCTAACTTTGTTCAAATAGACTTAGCCACTGACCTGCTGTCAAAAGACCACAGCCAATCTGACTTGTTTTCAATATAATGATGAATATTGATTTGGTCCCTTCATCCAACATTCTCAGCTGGATCTTTTTTGACCAAGGATATACATTACTAGGTGAGTACAGGCAGTTAATTCTTCCACACGGGACTTCGGAGTTTCTGAGTTAACCAGAATCACCCACCTTAACATCTGCCAGTTTATACCCCAAGTCCTGACCAGTGCCCCCTACCTGCTATGCCTCATGTTTTCAATAGAGCATAAAATCAGAAATGAAAGATGAAACATCATAGCCAATATCACAGAAATACAAAGGATCCTAAGAAACTGCTAGGTATAATTACACAGTAACTAATTGGATCATCTAGAAGAAATGGATAAATTCCCAGACACATAAAACCTACCAAGATTGACTTATGAAGAAATTTAAAAATCTGAACAGACTAATAGCAAGCAAGGAGGTTGAATCCGTAAGAAAATGTCTCCTATCAATGAAAAACCCAAAACCAGATGGCTTCCCAGATTAATTCTACCAAATATTTTAAGAAGAACTAATACCAGTCCTTCTCAAACTCTTCCAAAAAGCTGAAGTGGAGGGAATACTTCCAAACTCATCTTACAGGGCCAGCATTACCCTGATTCCAAAGCCAGACAAGAACATTACAAGAAAGGAAAATGACAGGCCAATATCCTTGATCTACATAGATGCAAAAATCCTGAACAAAATCCTAGCAAACCAAATTCAATAGCACATTGAAAGAATCATTCACCATGATCATGTCATGGTTCAACATAAGCAAATCAATACATATAATATACCATATTAGAAAAATAAAGGATAGAAACTATATGGCCATCACAATAGATATAGAAAAAGCTTTTGACAAAATTCGAAACCCTTTCATGGTGAAAAAAAAAAACACCCAACAGATCACGTATTGAGGGACTGTATCCCAACAAAATAAAGGCCATATATGACAAACCCATAGCTAACGCCATGATCAATGGTGAAAAGTTGAAACTTTTCCTCTACCATCAGGAACAAGACAAGGATGCCCACAGACACCACTTCTCAGGGTAATTAGGCAAAAGAAAGAAATAAAAGGCATCTTAATAGGAAAGGAAGAAGTGAAACTGTCTCTACTGACGGCATGATCTTGTTATATATAGAAAACCCTACAAAATTCACTAAAAAAAGGTTAGAACTCAACACAAAGAAGGGAACAATAGACACTGGGGGACTCCAAAGGTGGGAGGGAAGGATGGTGGGAGCAAGGGTTGAAAAACTACCTATCGATTACTATGCTCACTGCTTGGGTGGTGGGATCATTAGAAGCCCAAACCTCAGCACCATGCAATATACCTGTTTAAGAAACCTGTACATCTACGCTCCTGACTCTAAAATGAAACATGCAATATTTAAAAAACAAAAGCAAATAAATAAAATTTGAAAACTGTTAGAACTGAACTGATAGGTGATATCAGTAAAGTTGTAGGATACAAAATCAACATATAGAGCCTTGAACACAGCAACATCCAGCTGTCTGACACGAAAGTCTCAGGGGCAATAAAACCTCTATATGAACTCAGAAACAATGAGCTAAGTTGTGTTTATGTCTGAAAGGATGTTAAGAACTTCATTCATGTTACATCAGAGCCAACAGAAAGAACCAACAGGAAACCTGTACCCAACAAACAGAAATGACAAGATGAAGGGAAAGCAGAGGTAAGGGCTTACCTTAGAAAGGGCAAGTGATTAGCTCAATATACAATACAATGTTTGCTCCTGAGCCAAAAATTTGTACAATAATTTGGACATTACTTGCACAACCAGAAAAATCAGCCACTCATTAGGAAAATGTGTTTCTGTAGAAGTCTTAGGACTCAGCTATCTATAATAACAGGAAAAGACAATATTTTCATCCAAAATGAGTATTTTTGTTTGTCTTGGCTTGTTATTCTAACGTCAACAGCCTCTAAATAAACTGTTGAAGTACATGATATAACCACCTCTTTCTCCATCTTTCCCATTGCTCCCATAGGGTTTCAGTTGTGCAATTTCACCATTAGCAAAGCTTTTTGCTGAAATCTGGCTTTTCAAAGGGAGAGTATCCAGAAACAGAAGATGCTGATCTGGGAGGCTCTTCCTAATAGAACTGCTGCTTCAGTTTAACTTGAAAAAGCCCACACCCAGTTCCTAATGACAAACATCTGAACACCGGGTCTTCCCCTGAGCAAGACCATGCTATGCCTCCTGCTCGCTCTGTTCTATAAGCAACCCACAGATTGCTCCCTGTGAAGAGGAGCCTGCAAGGGGAGCAGCATTCCACCAGACCCTGATTTAGCAAGATATTTCCGTATCATTCCCCCAACCAGCTGGAAGTCCTCCACTGCTCTTGTGTAAAAATCTAACTCATCTCGCTGAATTTCCTGATTTAATAGTCTAATTCATTTCACCAAAAGTGTGACAGAAGGAAACCAAGTACACCATCTCTCTCTTACCAAACCAAAGCTATTGCATGTGCATTCTGGGGGGAAAACATGGTCCAAATATGTTATGGAGGGGATGCCAGCCCAGTGTCATCCTCTTACTATTGCCATAGGATCTTGGCTGATGGCATCAGAGGAAAAACAAGTTTATCGATTACTTTCAACCATTAAGCTCACTCCTCCATGAAAAATATGTCACAAGTCCAATGTCTCTTATTAAAATAAGCACTGCAAAATATAGAGGAGTCACAGTTTTAAAATGGGACACACGTTCTCTAAGCAGTGAACCATGTTAGAGGTGCACTGTTTACATTGTATAAAGTCCCCTGGAGCCAGGGTTAGGAAGCGCATCTGTTCTTTGGTGTTCTGGGATGAAGGAGAAAGGAAAATGTGCTGCCAGAAGTGAGTGGGAAGGAGCCCATGAGATAAAGGAAGTAAATCCATTTGCTGATTGCAATAATAATGGTAATACACGAAGCTATACATACATACATACATACATACATACATGCAAATTTTCACATTTTTTTAAAAAAAGAACTTAAGGCTTCCACTCATGTAATCAGCCCTAATGAACTCTCCTGATTAGCTGCAAGGAAAACCTTCCTTTCTCCTCTTTCTTGCACCATCCTGGGCTCCCTTTTGACTTTTTTTTTTTTTTTAACTTATAAACGATCAGCTCATATTCTGAAGTTTGTAGTCCCCTCCCGCCCCCTCTCTCTCTATACGGCTCATTTACATTGGCAGCTGTCGTGCTGCTGGGCATCCTCAAACCCACAAGTTTCCCTTTAATGTTTGAGCAGACAAACATGATCATGCACTAGGCATCACTGTGCCACTCAAAATGCTTTTTTGTTTTTTTTATTGCATCTGAGAGAAATCTCAAGGTTGCAAACCTGGAGTCAGAATTGTCTCCATGTGTCTCAGTGGGAAGAGTATCGTGTGAAGAAACAAGTTGATTCTACTAATCAAAAGGAATTTTTTTTGATATCAGGTCATCCTCCGAATGAATTTATATTACCGAGTGGAGGGTCACATGAAGAAAATGGTCAAACAGCACCACCTAGAGCAAGAGCTGAGAAGTGCAGTGGAGCCGGGCTGTGTCAGGAAAGAAAAGCAAGCTGGGGCCTGGCTCAGCGCTCTCCCCTCTGCTCCTGTCTGCACGGAAAGATTAGGATGACAGTGGCAGGAAGCCTGTGCACCTAGTATGCATCACTTGAAGGGAACACACAGATTCCAGTAAACAGTTGGAAGGAAATGTTAATACGAGGCTCTGCTAAACAATATGAAATGACTCCTAGATGAGACAAGCAACTTTCATCAAAGTTCCCTGATACCTGAAAAGACAGCCCAGGGGATCCTGCACTACATGTGGTGTATGTAAATTAAGCGGGTTTTTTTCCCCTTTGTAATCAAGGCTCATACACAAACAAAATCACACTTTAGAAACGGCCTATTTCAACTTGTAACTAGCTTGCTTTCAGGGGCTCCAGGTCAAAAAGAAATAGAGCACAAAGACGCTTTCTCCTTAGGGATCATACACAAATTCACTCTGTCCGTTTCTTTCCCACATGGAGCAACAAAGCCGTCAGACCTCTCCATCCACACATCAGGTCCTTCCTGATTAAAGTGAGATAAATCACAGCCCTCTCTCTCTAGATGGCAGGCGACAAGAGGGGGATGCTTGCCTCAAGAAGTCCTCCCCATCCCTCTGCATTCATGCAAGCCCGAGCGGAGAGATGCAAGAAATTACGGATGCATTTTAATTCCCCAGACCCTGCAATTAAAAATGGAAATTTTTTGGCCACGTGTGTTGGCTCACGCCTGTAATCCCAGCACTTTCAGAGGCCGAGGTCGGCGGATCACCTGGGGTCAGGAGTTCGAGACCAGCCTGGCCAACATGGTGAAACCCTGTCTCTACTAAAAATACAAAAATTAGCTAGGAATGGTGGTGGGCGCCTGTAGTCCCAGCTACTCGGGAGGATGAGGCAGGAGAATCACTTGAACCCGGGAGGCAAAGTTTGCAGTGAGCCAAGATCGCACCACTGCACTCCACTCTGGGTGACAAAGGAAGACTTCATCTCAAAAAATGTTTTTAAAAAATGGAAGTGTTGTTCTTTCATTTGTAAATGTGTTTTGGTAAAAGAGGGGCAGTTTAAGCAACCCTTTCTATTGTCTACATTGTTAAAATTCATCCGACATGGACTCTTGACTCCGTTTTGCCTTGGCAGACCCAATTCAAGCATTTACAACAGCTATAACCTCCTCAAATCAAAAAGAGGAATCAGCATTATTGCTAAGTTCAAATAAGGTCTTGTTTTATTTCATTTTTATTTTTGAATGCAGCCATTCCTCCATGTGCTGTCATCAGGTAAGATTGTCAGTCCTGATTAGGTAAAGGTATTATTACAAAATGCAAATCTTAAACATTCAGTGTCTAACTACACTTTTAATAAGCCTTTCCCCCTCCCCTATGTATTCTCCCTTAGACACCCCTTCTCAAATTTAAAATCACAGAAACTAAAATATGATGCCTAAAGAGAGCCTAGCGACTGCCAGTCCTCTAATTTGATGAGTGGGAGTACTGAAGCCCAGAGGAGGTCAAGTAATTTGTTCCCAATGTCTTAGAGAAGAAGAAAATGACCAGCTGGGAAATCCCACTCATGTCAAGGCAGAGGCACAGGGCCACAGACTGTGGTTGAATTGTGCCACACTCCTACATCCTTCTTTAGGAATCACAGAACATTCCTGTGTTGAGTCGGAGTCACTGACTTCCTTTTCAGGCTGATTGAGTTCTGTCCTTACAGGCTGCGACAAGAAGTTTTGGTATTATGCTACACCAAGACCATTTATCTAGTTCAAGAAATGCACAGTCCTTAGAGCCCAGCAACTTTCCCCATGTCCAGTAAATGTAGCTTCTCCATTAGAAGCTGTCAGAATGGAGCCTTCTGGCTCATCTTGATTTTGATTTGTGCAAGAATGAATGGTTTTGCTAAGACAGCTTTCCTAGCTGATAGAGAGCGAAACTTTTTTCTCATAATCTATAAAAAAATTAAATTAGAACTTTTTTCTCATAATCTGTGAAAAAATATTAAATTAAATCTGGCTCGTCTTGATTTTGATTTGTGCAAGAATGAATGGTTGTGCTAAGACAGCTTTCCTAGCTGATAGTGAGCAAAACTGTTTTCTCATAATCTATAAAAAATATTAAATTAGAAGCATAGAGTTTATTTCATGACTTTTATCTTCCTGCAATTTTCTTGTGGGCATAAATGATTTGTTTTTATCCTGCCTGCCCCCCAATCCCTTTTCCAAGAGACTAAAAGAGTATCTAGTGCAAAGTGGAGACTCAAATATTTTTTAATAAACAGTGATCCCAGCCACCCAGTGCATGTTGCCAAATGCCAACCCCATAAATAATCAAACACATCATCTCATTCAGCCAATCAAAATCAAGTGCTACCTATTTTTTTAAGTTTTCATAGCCCTTGGGCATCTGCTTTCTCAGCATTTCCCAAACTTGAGTCATTCTCATCCTGCCTTCCTAATTTTGATCTGTCAATTACATCTACTATTATTTATTTCATATATTTTTAAATAGACCCACTTTTGAAACTTAAATAAACGCCTTTTAAAAGGAAGCTTTCTTACTACTATACATCAAAAGCCATTATTACTTGTTCTAAGTACTCATAACAAGATGGTCACAACTATTAAAATTTACTAATGTGCATCCACATACTCTCTAAATTCATGGAGCATCTGCACACACTTTAAGAAACAATTCTGCATTACTCACTCAATTTTCTTGACATCCTTCTGAGGCAGGACAAACCTTGGGCCCAAAGAATTGAGGTAGGAGTCCAAGCAAGTTGCCAGCCACATAAAGGCAAACCTTGGCTCGGAAGTCAGGACTACCAGCCCCTAGGTTATGGTTCATGCTCTTTCCTCTGCTCTCCAGAACCTCCTGTCTCCAAGTGTAGTTAGCAGCCCAGATGCAGCAGCACCCTCTAGAGACTTGTTAAAAATGCAGAAGCTCAGGCTCCACCCCAGGCCTATGCAGACTGAATCTGCATTTTAACAAGGTCCAGGTAATTCACGTGCACATTAAGTTTGAAAAGGCCTGGTATAGATCAGCGGTTCTCTAACTTAGCAGCACATTAGAACCATCTGTAGAGACTTTAAAAATACCAGTGCCTGGGCTTCACCTCCCAGAGAATCTGACTTAAGTGTCTGGGGTTTGCCCTGAGTCTAGGTATTTTTAAAAACTCCTCAGCTTATACAAAGCTGGCAGGGCCGGGCACAGTGGCTCATGCCTATAATCCCAGCACTTCGTGAGGCCAAAGTGGGCAGATTGCTTGAGTCCAGGAGTTTGAGATTAGCCTGGGCTAAAACCCCATCCCTACAAAAAAAAAATACAAAAAGTAGTTGGGCATGGTGGTGGCACATACCTGTAGTCCCGGCTACTCAGGAGGCTGAGTCCTCGCTTGAACCCAGGAGGTCACGGTCTGGTCAACAGAGCAAGACCCTGTATCAAAACAAAGAAACAAACAAACAAAAAATGCTAGCAGCTTACCAGCTAGGGAGGCCTGTAGAGCCAAGTTTTCCAAATGGGGCTACATTAGTTGTTCCAGAACTTTAGCTGCATCAAAACCACCTGGATGGCTTGTTCAGCTACAGAGGGTCTGGCCATGCCCCTAGAGTTTCCAGCTGAGGGTCTGGAATGAGGCCCGATGATTTGCATTTCTAACAATCTCCAGGTGATGCTGATGCTGTGGGTCCAGGGACCACATTTTGAGAATCTATGCTAAATGAATCGGAGAAGACCAAAGCTCAAACTTATTCCAAGAACTTTTCAAGGCCCACCTGCAAGTTGTAGTGGAAGTAAGCATCTAAGGGTGCAAAAAAGTTTCACTGTAGACTAAGGCCTTTTACCTCAGCTCTCAAATGTTCCCATTTCTCTTATCAACCTAAATAACAAACAGAGAGAGGCTCTCCACAAGAAAAAGATATTCGTTTGGAAACAGAGCCTTGCAATAGAAACAGGCAAGCCAGAGTAAACTATATGCATATTCACGGAGATAAAGTAAGACAAAAGAAAAAATGAGGAAGATTATATGATCATTTGGAAATGATTATCCTTGGCTACAAAGATCAATAACAAAGGTGATGCCAGGCACAGGTTGGACAGGCAGTTGTTGGGCAAATATCCTTCAGAAGCATTGTTGTGTGCAAAGTTGCAATGGGCTTTGTGCAAGATTGTGTTTTTTGCAGTCTTCTGTGATAAGTTTTTGTTATCAGGCATACAAGCCCAAGAATCCTTTATTGCATGGCCTTCCCTTGCTCTATTTGTCAGGGTTTTGGTTAGGGGAGGGGTATTTTTAACACTCTCAATGTAAAAAATGCCATAAGGTAGGTACCCCAATTGCTTGTTTCGTCTTCATAAAATAACTTTTCCACCCGAACAAAGTCTACACATAAATTGTAAAAATACCCTGGCATGCAGTCCCTGGAAAAGTCTGGAGTCATTCTCGGGGTTCCCACCCAGGTGAGCAAGCGTAGCCAGCACAGATAAACACAAAGTAGGGGTCCCCGCTGGGATTCAGCGGCAGGCAGTGGCCCTGGTTCTGATATTTGGCTGAAAACACAGCTCCTCTTTGTCACCCTCAGGACATTTCAGCTATTTCCTAGATAATAATCTCACTTCACCCTGCACAAAACAGGCACATGATCATGTCACTCTGACCTGGTTTGAGTCCAAGGAGTATTTTGTTTTTAAAATAATTTAGGTTAGTAGTTAAAATATGAACTTTAGGCCAGGAGTGGTGGCCCATGCCTATAATCCCAGCACTTCGTGAGGCCAAAGTGGGAAGATTGCTTGAGTCCAGGAGTTTGAGACTAGCCTGGGCTAAAACCCCATCCCTACAAAAAAAAAAAAATACAAAAAGTAGTTGGGCATGGTGGTGGCACATACCTGTAGTCCCGGCTACTCAGGAGGCTGAGTCCTCGCTTGAACCCAGGAGGTCACGGTCTGGTCAACAGAGCAAGACCCTGTATCAAAACAAACAAACAAACAAACAAAAAATGCTAGCAGCTTACCAGCTAGGGAGGCCTGTAGAGCCAAGTTTTCCAAATGGGGCTACATTAGTTGTTCCAAAACTTTAGCTGCATCAAAACCACCTGGATGGCTTGTTCAGCTACAGAGGGTCTGGCCATGCCCCTAGAGTTTCCAGCTGAGGGTCTGGAATGAGGCCCGATGATTTGCATTTCTAACAATCTCCAGGTGATGCTGATGCTGTGGGTCCAGGGACGACATTTTGAGAATCTATGCTAAATGAATCGGAGAAGACCAAAGCTCAAACTTATTCCAAGAACTTTTCAAGGCCCACCTGCAAGTTGTAATGGAAGTAAGCATCTAAGGGTGCAAAAAAGTTTCACTGTAGACTAAGGCCTTTTACCTGAGCTCTCAAATGTTCCCATTTCTCTTATCAACCTAAATAACAAACAGAGAGAGGCTCTCCACAAGAAAAAGATATTCGTTTGGAAACAGAGCCTTGCAATAGAAACAGGCAAGCCAGAGTAAACTATATGCATATTCACGGAGGTAAAGGAAGACAAAAGAAAAAATGAGGAAGATTATATGATCATTTGGAAATGACTGTCTTGGCTACAAAGATCAATAACAAAGGTGATGCCAGGCACAGGTTGGACAGGCAGTTGTTGGGCAAATATCCTTCAAAAGCATTGTTGTGTGCAAAGTTGCAATGGGCTTTGTGCAAGATTGTGTTTTTTGCAGTCTTCTGTGATAAGTTTTTGTTATCAGGCATACAAGCCCAAGAATACTTTATTGCATGGCCTTCCCTGGCTCTATTTGTCAGGGTTTTGGTTAGGGTAGGGGTATTTTTAACACTCTCAATGTAAAAAATGACATAAGGTAGGTACCCCAATGACTTGTTTGGTCTTCATAAAATAACTTTTCATAAAATCTCTGTAAACGTGGAAATATCTACACCGCTATCTCTGTAAATGTGTAAATATTTACAACGCTATCTGTATAAACATGGAATTATTTACAACGCCGTCTCTATAAACATGGAAATATCTAAACCACTATCTCTATAAACATGGAAATATCTACACCGCTATCTCTATAAACATGGAAATACCTACACCGCTATCTGTATAAACATGGAAATATCTACACTGCTGTCTCCATAAACATGGAAATACCTACACCTCTATCTGTATAAAGATGGAAATATCTACACCACTGTCTCTATAAACAAGGAAATATCTACAATGCTATCTCTATAAACACGCAAATATCTACATCACTGTCTCTATAAACATGGAAATATCTACACCGCTATCTCTATGAACATGGAAATATCTACACCGCTGTCTCTAGAAACAAGGAAATATCTACACCGCTATCTCTATAAACGTGGAAATATATACACCGCTATCTCTAAAAACATGGAAATATCTACACCGCTATCTCTATAAACGTGGGAACATCTACACCACTAAATCTATAAACCTGGAAATATCTACACCGCTATAAGTATAAATGTGGAAATATCTACACCGCTATCTGTATAAACATGGAAATATCTACACCGCTATCTCTATAAACATGGAAATACTTACACCGCTATCTGTATAAACATGGAAATATTTACAAAGATATCTCTATAAACATGGAAATATCTACACCGCTATCTCTATAAACATGGAAATATCTACACCACTATCTGTAAAACATGGAAATATCTACACCGCTGTCTGTATAAACATGGAAATATATACACGGCTATCTGCTTAAACATGGAAATATCTACACCACTGACTGTATAAACATGGAAATACCTTCACCGCTCTCTGTATAAACATGGAAACAACTACACAGCTGTCTCTATAAACATGGAAATATCTACACCGCTATCTGTAGAAACATGGAAATATCTACACCGCTGTCTCTATAAACCTGGAAATATCTACACCGTTATCTGTATTAATGTGGAAATACCTACACCGCTATCTGTATAGACGTGGAAATATCTACACCGGTATGTGTATAAACGTGGAAATATCTGCACCGCTATGTGTATAAACTTGGAAATTTCTACACCGCAATCGGTATAAAAGTGGAAATATCTTCACCGCTATCTGTATAAACGTGGAAATATCTACACCGCTATCTCTATAAACGGGGAAATATCTACACCGCTATCTGTATAAACGTGGGAATATCTACACCGCTATCCCTATGAACGTGTAAATATTTACACGGCTATCTGTATAAACATGGAAATATTTACACCGCTATCTCTAAAAACATGGAAATATCTACACCGCTATGTCTGTAAACATGAAAATATTTACACCGCTATCTGTATAATCATGGAAATATTTACACCGCTATCTGTAAATACTTGGAAATATTTACACCGCTATGTCTATAAAAATGGAAGTATCTACACCGCTATCTCCATAAACATGAAAATACCTACACTGTTGTTTGTATGAACATGAAAATATCTACTCCGCTATCTCTATAAACATAGAAATATCTACATTGCTGTCTGTATAAACATGGAAATATCTACACAGCTATCTGAATAAACAGGGAAATATCTACACCGCTATCTGTATAAACATGGAAATAACTACACGGAAAGCTGTATAAACATGGAAATATCTAGACAGTCATCTCTATAAACATGGAAATATCTATACTGCTATCTGTATAAACATGGAAATACCCACAACGCTATCTGTATAAACATGGATATACCCACACCGCTATCTGTGTAAAGATGGAAATATCTGCACCGCTACCTTTATAAACATGGAAATATCTGCAACTCTATCTGTGTAAACATAGAAATATCTACACGGCTATTTGTGTAAACATGGAAATATCTGCACCGCTATCTGTATAAAGATGGAAATATCTACACCACTATCAGTAAAACGAGGAAATATATACACCACTCTCTGTATAAACCTGGAAATATCTACACCGATATCTGTATAAACATGGAAATAGCTACACCGCTACCTGCATAAACAAGGAAATATCTACACCGCCACCTGTATAAACATGGAAATACCTACACCGCTATCTGTATAAATATGGAAATATGCACACCGCTATCTCTATAAACTTGGAAATACCTACACCGCTTTCTCTATAAACATGGAAATATCTACACTGCAATCTCTATATACATGGAAATATCTACACCGCCATCTTTATAAAAATGAAAATATCTAAACCGCCATCTTCAGAAACATGGATGTATCTACACCGCCATCTGTATAAACATGGAAATATCTACACCACTATCTGTATAAACATGGAAATATCTTCACTGCCATGTGTATAAACATGGAAATATCTACCCGGCCATCTGTATAAAGATGGAAATATCTATACCGCAATCTGTATAAATATGGAAATACCTACACCGCTACCTCTATAGATATGTAAATATCTACACCGCTATCTGTATAAACATGGAAATATCTACACTGCCATCTCTATAAAGATGGAAATATCTACACCGCGAGCTCTATAAACATGGAAATATCTACACCGCTATCTCTATAAACATGGAAATACCAACACCGTTATCTGTATAAACATGGAAATAACTACACCGCTATCTCTATAAACATGAAAATACTTACACCACCATATCAATAAACATGGAAATATTTACACCGCTATCTCTATAAACTTAGAAATAACTATACCGACATCTCTATGAACATGGAAATATCTACACCGCTATCTGCATAAAGATGGAAACATCTACACAGACATCTGTATAAACATGGAAATATCTACACCGCCATATCTATGAACATGAAAATATCTACACTGCCATGTTCAGAAACATGGATGTATCTACACAGCCATCTGTATAAACATGGAAATATCTACACCACTATCTGTATAAACATGGAAATATCTTCACTGCCATCTGTATAAACATGGAAATATCTACACCGCCATCTGTATAAAGTTGGAAATATCTACACCGCAATCTGTATAAATATGGAAATACCTACACCGCTATCTGTATAGACATGGAAATTTCTACACCGCTATCGGTATAAACATGGAAATATCTACACTGCCATCTGTATAAAGATGGAAATATCTACACCGCGAGCTGTATAAACATGGAAATATCTACACCGCTATCTGTACAAACATGGAAATACCAACACCGTTATCTATATAAACATGGAAATATCTACACCGCTATCACTATAAACATGAAAATACTTACACCATCATCTCTGTAAACATGGAGATATTTACAACGCTATCTCTATAAACATAGAAATAAATACACCACCATCTCTATAAACATGGAAATATCTACACCGCCATCTGCATAAACATGGAAATATCTACACAGACATCGGTATGAACATGGAAATATCTACACTGCCGTCTGTAGAAACATGGAAATACCTACACCGCTATCTATATAAATATGGAAATATCTAGACCGCTATCTCTATATACATGGAAATATCTACACCGCCAACTCTATAAACATGAAAATATCTACACCGCCATCTTCAGAAACATGGATGTGTCTACACCGCCATCTCTATAAACTTGGAAATATCTACACCACTATCTGTATAAACATGGAAATATCTTCACTTCTATCTGTATAAACATGGAAATATCTACCCCGCCATCTGTATAAAGATGGAAATATCTACACCGCAATCTGTATAAATATGGAAATACCTGCACCGCTACCTCTATAGACATGTAAATATCTACACCGCTATCTGTATAAACAGGGAAATATCTCCACCTCTATGTGTATAAACATGGAAATATCTACACCGCTTTATGTATAAACATGGAAATATCTACACCGCTATCTGTATATACATGGAAATATATACAATGCTATATGCGTAAACATGGAAATATCTACACCGCTATCTTCATAAACAAGGAAATACCAACACCGTTATCTGTATAAACATGGAAATATCTACACCGCTAAATCTATAAACATGAAAATACTTACACCACCATCTGTATAAGCATAGAAATATTTACACCGCTATCTCTATAAACATAGAAATAACTACACCGCCATCCCTATAAACAAGGAAATATCTACACCGCCATCTGCATATACATGGAAATATCTACACCGCCATCAGCATATACATGGAAATATCTACACACACATCTGTATAAACATGGAAATATATACACTGCCATCTGTATAAACTTGGAAATATCTACACTGACATCTGTAGAAAGATGGAAATGTCTACAAAGCGATCTGTATCAACATGGGAATTTCTACACCGCTATCTGTATAAACATGGAAATATCTACACCGCTATCTCTATCAACATGGAAATAACTACACCACAATCTGTATAAACATGGAAATATGTACAATGCTATCTCTGTAAACTTGGAAATATCTACACCGCTATCTGTGTAAATTTGGCAATACCTACACCGCAATCTGTGCAAAGATGGAAATACCTACACCGCTATCTCGGTAAACATGGAAATATCTACACCGATATCTGTATAAACATGGAAATATCTATACTGCCATCTGTATAAACATGGAAATAGCTACAGCGCCATCTGTATAAACATGGAAATATCTACACCGCCATCTGTACACACATGGAAATATCTACAAAGCCATCTGTATAAACATGGAAATATCTACACTGCTATCTCTATAAACAGGGAAATATCTACACCGCTATCTGTAGAAACATGGAAATATCTACATCGCTATCTGTATAAACAGGGATATATCTCCACCGCTATCTGTATAAACATGGAAATAACTACAACGCTATCTGTATAAACAAGGAAATATCTACACCGCTATCTGTATAAACATGGAAATATCTACAACGCTATCTGTGTAAACATGGAAATATCTACAAAGCTATCTGTGTAGACTTTGAAATATCTACACAGCTATCTGTGTAAAAATGGAAATATCTACACAGCAATCTGTGCAAAGATGGAAATATCTACACTGCTATCTCTGTAAACATGGAAATATCTACACCGCTATCTGTATAAACGTGGAAATATCTATACCGCAGTCTCTATAAACATGGAAATATCTCCACCGCTATCTGTATAAACATGAAAATATCTACACCGCTTTCTGTATAAACATGGACATATCTACACCGCAGTCTGTATAAACATGGAAATATCTACAACGCTATGTGTGTAAACATGGAAATATCTACACAGCTATCTGTGTAAACTTGGAAATATCTACACAGCTGTCTGCGTAAACATGGAAATATCTTCACGGCAATCTGTGCAAAGATGGAAATAACTACACCGCTATCTCTGTAAACATGGAAATATCTACACCGCTACCTGTATAAACATGGAAATATCTACACCGCCATCTGTAGAAACATGGAAATACCTACACCGCTATCTATATAAATATGGAAATATCTAGACCGCTATCTCTATATACATGGAAATATCTACACCGCCAACTCTATAAACATGAAAATATCTACACCGCCATCTTCAGAAACATGGATGTGTCTACACCGCCATCTCTATAAACTTGGAAATATCTACACCACTATCTGTATAAACATGGAAATATCTTCACTTCTATCTGTATAAACATGGAAATATCTACCCCGCCATCGGTATAAAGATGGAAATATCTACACCGCAATCTGTATAAATATGGAAATACCTGCACCGCTACCTCTATAGACATGTAAATATCTACACCGCTATCTGTATAAACAGGGAAATATCTCCACCACTATGTGTATAAACATGGAAATATCTACACCGCTTTATGTATAAACATGGAAATATCTACACCGCTATCTGTATATACATGGAAATATATACAATGCTATATGCGTAAACATGGAAATATCTACACCGCTATCTTTATAAACAAGGAAATACCAACACCGTTATCTGTATAAACATGGAAATATCTACACCACTATGTGTATAAACATGGAAATATCTACACTGCCATCTGTATAAACATGGAATTACCTACACAGATATCTCTATAATCATTGAAATATCTACACCGCTATCTGTATAAACATGGAAGTAGCCACACCTCTATCAGTATAAACATGGAAATATCTACACCGCTATCTGTATAAACATGGAAATATCTACACCACGACGTGTATAATCATGGAAATATCTACACCGCTATGTGAATAAACATGGAAATACCTACACCGCTATCAGTATAAACATGGAAATATTGACACCGCTATCTGTATAAATATGGAAATATCTACACCACTATCTCTATAAAGATGGAAATATCTACACCGTTATCTGTATAAACAAAGAAATATCTCCACCGCTGTCTGTATGAACATGGAAACATCTACACTGCTAGCTGTATAAACATGGAATTATCTGCAGCGTTATCTGTATAAACATGGAAATACCTACACCACAGTCTGTGCAAAGATGGAAATATCTACAATGCTATCTCAAAAAACATGGAAATATTGACACCGCCATTTGTACACACATGGAAATACCTACACAGTCAACTGTATAAACATGGAAATATCTACACCACTATCTGTATATACATGGAAATACCAACAATGCCAACTGTATAAACATGGAATTATCTACACAGACATCTCTATAAACATTGAAATATCTACACTGCTATCTGTATAAACATGGAAGTAGCCACACCGCTATCTGTATAAACATGGAAATATCTACACCGCCATCTGTGAAAACATGGAAATATCTACACTGTCATCTTTATAAACATGGAAATATCTACACGTCCATCTGTATAAACATGGAAATATCTACACTGCCATCTGTATATACCTGGAAATAACTACACTGCCATCTGTATAAACATGGAAATATCTACACCGTTATCTCTTTAAACATGGAAATGTCTACACGGCTATCTGTATAAACATGGAAATATCTCCACCGCTATCTGTAGAAACATGGAAATATCTACATCGCTATCTGTATAAACATGGAAATATCTCCACCGCTATCTCTATAAAGATGGAAATATCTACACCGCTATCTTTATAAACATGGAAATATCTACACCGCTATCTGTATAAACATGGAAATATCTATAACACTATCTGTGTAAGCATGGAAATATCTACACAGCTATCTGTGTAAACATGGAAATATGTACACAGGTCTCTGTGTAAAGATGGAAATATCTACACCGCAATCTGTGCAAATATGGAAATATCTACACCGCTATCTCAGTAAACATGGAAATATCTACACCGCTATCTGTAAAAACATGGAAATATCAACACCGCTATCTGTATAAACATGGAAATGTCTACACCACGATCTGTATAAACATGGAAATATCTACACCGCTATATGTATAAACATGGAAATATCTACACCGCTATCAGTATAAACATGGAAATATCTACACCGCTATCTGTATAAACATGGAAATATCTACACCACGACATGTATAAACATGGAAATATCTACACCGCCATGGGAATAAACATGGAAATATCTACACCGCTATCAGTAAAAACATGGAAATATCGACACCGCTATCTGTATAAATATGGAAATATCTTCACCACTATCTCTAAAAACATGGAAATATCTACACCGTTATCTGTATAAACAAAGAAATATCTCCACCGCTGTCTGTATGAACATGGAAACATCTACACCGCTAGCTGTATAAACATGGAATTATCTGCAGCGTTATCTGTATAAACATGGAAATATCTACACCGCAGTCTGTGCAAAGATGGAAATATCTACAATGCTATCTCAATAAACATGAAAATATCGACACCGCCATCTGTACACACATGGAAATACCTACAAAGTCATCTGTATAAACATGGAAATATCTACACCACTATCTGTATAAACATGAAAATACCTACACTGCCATCTGTATAAACATGGAATTATCTACACAGACATCTCTATAACCATTGAAATATCTACACCGCTATCTGTATAAACATGGAAGTAGCCACACCGCTATCTGTATAAACATGGAAATATCTACACCGCCATCTGTGAAAACATGGAAATATCTACACTGTCATCTTTATAAACATGGAAATATCTACACGTCCATCTGTATAAACATGGAAATTTCTACACTGCCATCTGTATATACCTGGAAATATCTACACTGTCATCTGTATAAACATGGAAATATGTACAGCACTATCTCTATAAACATGGAAATATCCACACGGCTATCTGTATGAACATGGAAATATCTCCACCGCTGTCTGTAGAAACATGGAAATATCTACATCGCTATCTGTATAAACATGGAAATATCTCCACCGTTATCTCTATAAAGCTGGAAATATCTACACCGCTATCTTTATAAACATGGAAATATCTACACCGCTATCTGTATAAACATGGAAATATCTATAACACTATCTGTGTAAGCATGGAAATATCTACACAGCTATCTGTGTAAACATGGAAATATGTACACAGGTCTCTGTGTAAAGATGGAAATACCTACACCGCAATCTGTGCAAATATGGAAATATCTACACCGCTATCTCAGTAAACATGGAAATATCTACACCGCTATCTGTAAAAACATGGAAATATCAACACCGCTTTCTGTATAAACATGGAAATGTCTACACCACGATCTGTATAAACATGGAAGTATCTACACTGCTATATGTATAAACATGGAAATATCTACACCACTATCTGTATAAACATGGAAATATCTACACTGCCATCTGTATAAACATGGAATTACCTACACAGATATCTCTTTAATCATTGAAATATCTACACCGCTATCTGTATAAACATGGAAGTAGCCACACCTCTATCAGTATAAACATGGAAATATCTACACCGCTATCTGTATAAACATGGAAATATCTACACCACGACGTGTATAATCATGGAAATATCTACACCGCTATGTGAATAAACATGGAAATACCTACACCGCTATCAGTATAAACATGGAAATATTGACACCGCTATCTGTATAAATATGGAAATATCTACACCACTATCTCTATAAAGATGGAAATATCTACACCGTTATCTGTATAAACAAAGAAATATCTCCACCGCTGTCTGTATGAACATGGAAACATCTACACTGCTAGCTGTATAAACATGGAATTATCTGCAGCGTTATCTGTATAAACATGGAAATATCTACACCACAGTCTGTGCAAAGATGGAAATATCTACAATGCTATCTCAAAAAACATGGAAATATTGACACCGCCATTTGTACACACATGGAAATACCTACACAGTCAACTGTATAAACATGGAAATATCTACACCACTATCTGTATATACATGGATATACCAACAATGCCAACTGTATAAACATGGAATTATCTACACAGACATCTCTATAACCATTGAAATATCTACACTGCTATCTGTATAAACATGGAAGTAGCCACACCGCTATCTGTATAAACATGGAAATATCTACACCGCCATCTGTGAAAACATTGAAATATCTACACTGTCATCTTTATAAACATGGAAATATCTGCACGTCCATCTGTATAAACATGGAAATTTCTACACTGCCATCTGTATATACCTGGAAATATCTACACTGTCATCTGTATAAACATGGAAATATGTACAGCACTATCTCTATAAACATGGAAATATCTACACGGCTATCTGTATAAACATGGAAATATCTCCACCGCTGTCTGTAGAATCATGGAAATATCTACATCGCTATCTGTATAAACATGGAAATATCTCCACCGTTATCTCTATAAAGATGGAAATATCTACACCGCTATCTTTATAAACATGGAAATATCTACACCGCTATCTGTATAAACATGGAAATATCTATAACACTATCTGTGTAAGCATGGAAATATCTACACAGCTATCTGTGTAAACATGGAAATATGTACACAGGTCTCTGTGTAAAGATGGAAATACCTACACCACAATCGGTGCAAATATGGAAATATCTACACCGCTATCTCAGTAAACATGGAAATATCTACACCGCTATCTGTAAAAACATGGAAATATCAACACCGCTATCTGTATAAACATGGAAATGTCTACACCACGATCTGTATAAACATGGAAGTATCTACACTGCTATATGTATAAACATGGAAATATCTACACCACTATGTGTATAAACATGGAAATATCTACACTGCCATCTGTATAAACATGGAATTACCTACACAGATATCTCTATAATCATTGAAATATCTACACCGCTATCTGTATAAACATGGAAGTAGCCACACCTCTATCAGTATAAACATGGAAATATCTACACCGCTATCTGTATAAACATGGAAATATCTACACCACGACGTGTATAATCATGGAAATATCTACACCGCTATGTGAATAAACATGGAAATACCTACACCGCTATCAGTATAAACATGGAAATATTGACACCGCTATCTGTATAAATATGGAAATATCTACACCACTATCTCTATAAAGATGAAAATATCTACACCGTTATCTGTATAAACAAAGAAATATCTCCACCGCTGTCTGTATGAACATGGAAACATCTACACTGCTAGCTGTATAAACATGGAATTATCTGCAGCGTTATCTGTATAAACATGGAAATATCAACACCACAGTCTGTGCAAAGATGGAAATATCTACAATGCTATCTCAAAAAACATGGAAATATTGACACCGCCATTTGTACACACATGGAAATACCTACACAGTCAACTGTATAAACATGGAAATATCTACACCACTATCTGTATATACATGGAAATACCAACAATGCCAACTGTATAAACATGGAATTATCTACACAGACATCTCTATAAACATTGAAATATCTACACTGCTATCTGTATAAACATGGAAGTAGCCACACCGCTATCTGTATAAACATGGAAATATCTACACCGCCATCTGTGAAAACATGGAAATATCTACACTGTCATCTTTATAAACATGGAAATATCTACACGTCCATCTGTATAAACATGGAAATATCTACACTGCCATCTGTATATACCTGGAAATAACTACACTGCCATCTGTATAAACATGGAAATATCTACACCGTTATCTCTTTAAACATGGAAATGTCTACACGGCTATCTGTATAAACATGGAAATATCTCCACCGCTATCTGTAGAAACATGGAAATATCTACATCGCTATCTGTATAAACATGGAAATATCTCCACCGCTATCTCTATAAAGATGGAAATATCTACACCGCTATCTTTATAAACATGGAAATATCTACACCGCTATCTGTATAAACATGGAAATATCTATAACACTATCTGTGTAAGCATGGAAATATCTACACAGCTATCTGTGTAAACATGGAAATATGTACACAGGTCTCTGTGTAAAGATGGAAATATCTACACCGCAATCTGTGCAAATATGGAAATATCTACACCGCTATCTCAGTAAACATGGAAATATCTACACCGCTATCTGTAAAAACATGGAAATATCAACACCGCTATCTGTATAAACATGGAAATGTCTACACCACGATCTGTATAAACATGGAAATATCTACACCGCTATATGTATAAACATGGAAATATCTACACCGCTATCAGTATAAACATGGAAATATCTACACCGCTATCTGTATAAACATGGAAATATCTACACCACGACATGTATAAACATGGAAATATCTACACCGCCATGGGAATAAACATGGAAATATCTACACCGCTATCAGTAAAAACATGGAAATATCGACACCGCTATCTGTATAAATATGGAAATATCTTCACCACTATCTCTAAAAACATGGAAATATCTACACCGTTATCTGTATAAACAAAGAAATGTCTCCACCGCTGTCTGTATGAACATGGAAACATCTACACCGCTAGCTGTATAAACATGGAATTATCTGCAGCGTTATCTGTATAAACACGGAAATATCTACACCGCAGTCTGTGCAAAGATGGAAATATCTACAATGCTATCTCAATAAACATGGAAATATCGACACCGCCATCTGTACACACATGGAAATACCTACAAAGTCATCTGTATAAACATGGAAATATCTACACCACTATCTGTATAAACATGGAAATACCTACACTGCCATCTGTATAAACATGGAATTATCTACACAGACATCTCTATAACCATTGAAATATCTACACCGCTATCTGTATAAACATGGAAGTAGCCACACCGCTATCTGTATAAACATGGAAATATCTACACCGCCATCTGTGAAAACATGGAAATATCTACACTGTCATCTTTATAAACATGGAAATATCTACACGTCCATCTGTATAAACATGGAAATTTCTACACTGCCATCTGTATATACCTGGAAATATCTACACTGTCATCTGTATAAACATGGAAATATGTACAGCACTATCTCTATAAACATGGAAATATCTACACGGCTATCTGTATAAACATGGAAATATCTCCACCGCTGTCTGTAGAAACATGGAAATATCTACATCGCTATCTGTATAAACAAGGAAATATCTCCACCGTTATCTCTATAAAGATGGAAATATCTACACCGCTATCTTTATAAACATGGAAATATCTACACCGCTATCTGTATAAACATGGAAATATCTATAACACTATCTGTGTAAGCATGGAAATATCTACACAGCTATCTGTGTAAACATGGAAATATGTACACAGGTCTCTGTGTAAAGATGGAAATACCTACACCGCAATCTGTGCAAATATGGAAATATCTACACCGCTATCTTAGTAAACATGGAAATATCTACACCGCTATCTGTAAAAACATGGAAATATCAACACCGCTATCTGTATAAACATGGAAATGTCTACACCACGATCTGTATAAACATGGAAGTATCTACACTGCTATATGTATAAACATGGAAGTATCTACACCAATATCTGTATAAACATGGAAATATCTACACTGCCATCTGTATAAACATGGAATTACCTACACAGATATCTCTATAATCATTGAAATATCTACACCGCTATCTGTATAAACATGGAAGTAGCCACACCTCTATCAGTATAAACATGGAAATATCTACACCGCTATCTGTATAAACATGGAAATATCTACACCACGACGTGTATAATCATGGAAATATCTACACCGCTATGTGAATAAACATGGAAATACCTACACCGCTATCAGTATAAACATGGAAATATTGACACCGCTATCTGTATAAATATGGAAACATCTACACCACTATCTCTATAAAGATGGAAATATCTACACCGTTATCTGTATAAACAAAGAAATATCTCCACCGCTGTCTGTATGAACATGGAAACATCTACACTGCTAGCTGTATAAACATGGAATTATCTGCAGCGTTATCTGTATAAACATGGAAATATCTACACCACAGTCTGTGCAAAGATGGAAATATCTACAATGCTATCTCAAAAAACATGGAAATATTGACACCGCCATTTGTACACACATGGAAATACCTACACAGTCAACTGTATAAACATGGAAATATCTACACCACTATCTGTATATACATGGAAATACCAACAATGCCAACTGTATAAACATGGAATTATCTACACAGACATCTCTATAACCATTGAAATATCTACACTGCTATCTGTATAAACATGGAAGTAGCCACACCGCTATCTGTATAAACATGGAAATATCTACACCGCCATCTGTGAAAACATGGAAATATCTACACTGTCATCTTTATAAACATGGAAACATCTACACGTCCATCTGTATAAACATGGAAATATCTACACTGCCATCTGTATATACCTGGAAATATCTACACTGCCATCTGTATAAACATGGAAATATCTACACCGTTATCTCTTTAAACATGGAAATGTCTACACGGCTATCTGTATAAACATGGAAATATCTCCACCGCTATCTGTAGAAACATGGAAATATCTACATCGCTATCTGTATAAACATGGAAATATCTATAACACTATCTGTGTAAGCATGGAAATATCTACACAGCTATCTGTGTAAACATGGAAATATGTACACAGGTCTCTGTGTAAAGATGGAAATATCTACACCGCAATCTGTGCAAATATGGAAATATCTACACCGCTATCTCAGTAAACATGGAAATATCTACACCGCTATCTGTAAAAACATGGAAATATCAACACCGCTATATGTATAAACATGGAAATGTCTACACCACGATCTGTATAAACATGGAAATATCTACACCGCTATCTGTATAAACATGGAAATATCTACACCACGACATGTATAAACATGGAAATATCTACACCGCCATGGGAATAAACATGGAAATATCTACACCGCTATCAGTAAAAACATGGAAATATCGACACCGCTATCTGTATAAATATGGAAATATCTTCACCACTATCTCTAAAAACATGGAAATATCTACACCGTTATCTGTATAAACAAAGAAATATCTCCACCCCTGTCTGTATGAACATGGAAACATCTACACCGCTATCTGTAAAAACATGGAATTATCTGCAGCGTTATCTGTATAAACATGGAAATATCTACACTGCAGTCTGTGCAAAGATGGAAATATCTACAATGCTATCTCAATAAACATGGAAATATCGACACCGCCATCTGTACACACATGGAAATACCAACAAAGTCATCTGTATAAACATGGAAATATCTACACCACTATCTGTATAGACATGGAAATACCTACACTGCCATCTGTATAAACATGGAATTATCTACACAGACATCTCTATAACCATTGAAATATCTACACCGCTATCTGTATAAACATGGAAGTAGCCACACCGCTATCTGTATAAACCTGGAAATATCTACACCGCCATCTGTGAAAACATGGAAATATCTACACTGTCATCTTTATAAACATGGAAATATCTGCACGTCCATCTGTATAAACATGGAAATTTCTACACTGCCATCTGTATATACCTGGAAATATCTACACTGTCATCTGTATAAACATGGAAATATGTACAGCACAATCTCTATAAACATGGAAATATCTACACGGCTATCTGTATAAACATGGAAATATCTCCACCGCTGTCTGTAGAAACATGGAAATATCTACATCGCTATCTGTATAAACATGGAAATATCTCCACCGTTATCTCTATAAAGATGGAAATATCTACACCGCTATCTTTATAAACATGGAAATATCTACACCGCTATCTGTATAAACATGGAAATATCTATAACACTATCTGTGTAAGCATGGAAATATCTACACAGCTATCTGTGTAAACATGGAAATATGTACACAGGTCTCTGTGTAAAGATGGAAATACCTACACCACAATCTGTGCAAATATGGAAATATCTACACCGCTATCTCAGTAAACATGGAAATATCTACACCGCTATCTGTAAAAACATGGAAATATCAACACCGCTATCTGTCTAAACATGGAAATGTCTACACCACGATCTGTATAAACATGGAAGTATCTACACTGCTATATGTATAAACATGGAAATATCTTCACCACTATCTGTATAAACATGGAAATATCTACACTGCCATCTGTATAAACATGGAATTACCTACACAGATATCTCTATAATCATTGAAATATCTACACCGCTATCTGTATAAACATGGAAGTAGCCACACCTCTATCAGTATAAACATGGAAATATCTACACCGCTATCTGTATAATCATGGAAATATCTACACCACGACGTGTATAATCATGGAAATATCTACACCGCTATGTGAATAAACATGGAAATATCTACACCGCTGTCAGTAAAAACATGGAAATATCGACACCGCTATCTGTATAAATATGGAAATATCTTCACCACTATCTCTAAAAACATGGAAATATCTACACCGTTATCTGTATAAACAAAGAAATATCTCCACCCCTGTCTGTATGAACATGGAAACATCTACACCGCTATCTGTAAAAACATGGAATTATCTGCAGCGTTATCTGTATAAACATGGAAATATCTACACTGCAGTCTGTGCAAAGATGGAAATATCTACAATGCTATCTCAATAAACATGGAAATATCGACACCGCCATCTGTACACACATGGAAATACCTACAAAGTCATCTGTATAAACATGGAAATATCTACACCACTATCTGTATAAACATGGAAATACCTACACAGCCATTTGTATAAACATGGAATTATCTACACAGACATCTCTGTAACCATTGAAATATCTACACCGCTATCTGTATAAACGTGGAAGTAGCCACACCGCTATCTGTATAAACATGGAAATATCTACACCGCCATCTGTGAAAACATGGAAATATCTACACTGTCATCTTTATAAACATGGAAATATCTGCACGTCCATCTGTATAAACATGGAAATTTCTACACTGCCATCTGTATATACCTGGAAATATCTACACTGTCATCTGTATAAACATGGAAATATGTACAGCACTATCTCTATAAACATGGAAATATCTACACGGCTATCTGTATAAACATGGAAATATCTCCACCGCTGTCTGTAGAAACATGGAAATATCTACATCGCTATCTGTATAAACATGGAAATATCTCCACCGTTATCTCTATAAAGCTGGAAATATCTACACCGCTATCTTTATAAACATGGAAATATCTACACCGCTATCTGTATAAACATGGAAATATCTATAACACTATCTGTGTAAGCATGGAAATATCTACACAGCTATCTGTGTAAACATGGAAATATGTACACAGGTCTCTGTGTAAAGATGGAAATACCTACACCACAATCTGTGCAAATATGGAAATATCTACACCGCGATCTCAGTAAACATGGAAATATCTACACCGCTATCTGTAAAAACATGGAAATATCAACACCGCTATCTGTATAAACATGGAAATGTCTACACCACGATCTGTATAAACATGGAAGTATCTACACTGCTATATGTATAAACATGGAAATATCTACACCACTATGTGTATAAACATGGAAATATCTACACTGCCATCTGTATAAACATGGAATTACCTACACAGATATCTCTATAATCATTGAAATATCTACACCGCTATCTGTATAAACATGGAAGTAGCCACACCTCTATCAGTATAAACATGGAAATATCTACACCGCTATCTGTATAAACATGGAAATATCTACACAAAGACGTGTATAATCATGGAAATATCTACACCGCTATGTGAATAAACATGGAAATACCTACACCGCTATCAGTATAAACATGGAAATATTGACACCGCTATCTGTATAAATATGGAAATATCTACACCACTATCTCTATAAAGATTGAAATATCTACACCGTTATCTGTATAAACAAAGAAATATCTCCACCGCTGTCTGTATGAACATGGAAACATCTACACTGCTAGCTGTATAAACATGGAATTATCTGCAGCGTTATCTGTATAAACATGGAAATATCTACACCACAGTCTGTGCAAAGATGGAAATATCTACACCGCTATCTCAGTAAACATGGAAATATCTACACCGCTATCTGTAAAAACATGGAAATATCAACACCGCTATCTGAATAAACATGGAAATGTCTACACCACGATCTGTATAAACATGGAAATATCTACACCGCTATATGTATAAACATGGAAATATCTACACCGCTATCAGTATAAACATGGAAATATCTACACCGCTATCTGTATAAACATGGAAATATCTACACCACGACATGTAAAAACATGGAAATATCTACACCGCCATGGGAATAAACATGGAAATATCTACACCGCTATCAGTAAAAACATGGAAATATCGACACCGCTATCTGTATAAATATGGAAATATCTTCACCACTATCTCTAAAAACATGGAAATATCTACACCGTTATCTGTATAAACAAAGAAATATCTCCACCGCTGTCTGTATGAACATGGAAACATCTACACCGCTAGCTGTATAAACATGGAATTATCTGCAGCGTTATCTGTATAAACACGGAAATATCTACACCGCAGTCTGTGCAAAGATGGAAATATCTACAATGCTATCTCAATAAACATGGAAATATCGACACCGCCATCTGTACACACATGGAAATACCTACAAAGTCATCTGTATAAACATGGAAATATCTACACCACTATCTGTATAAACATGGAAATACCTACACTGCCAACTGTATAAACATGGAATTATCTACACAGACATCTCTATAACCATTGAAATATCTACACCGCTATCTGTATAAACATGGAAGTAGCCACACCGCTATCTGTATAAACATGGAAATATCTACACCGCCATCTGTGAAAACATGGAAATATCTACACTGTCATCTTTATAAACATGGAAATATCTACACGTCCATCTGTATAAACATGGAAATTTCTACACTGCCATCTGTATATACCTGGAAATATCTACACTGTTATCTGTATAAGCATGGAAATATGTACAGCACTATCTCTATAAACATGGAAATATCTACACGGCTATCTGTACAACATGGAAATATCTCCACCGCTGTCTGTAGAAACATGGAAATATCTACATCGCTATCTGTATAAACAAGGAAATATCTCCACCGTTATCTCTATAAAGATGGAAATATCTACACCGCTATCTTTATAAACATGGAAATATCTACACCGCTATCTGTATAAACATGGAAATATCTATAACACTATCTGTGTAAGCATGGAAATATCTACACAGCTATCTGTGTAAACATGGAAATATGTACACAGGTCTCTGTGTAAAGATGGAAATACCTACACCGCAATCTGTGCAAATATGGAAATATCTACACCGCTATCTTAGTAAACATGGAAATATCTACACCGCTATCTGTAAAAACATGGAAATATCAACACCGCTATCTGTATAAACATGGAAATGTCTACACCACGATCTGTATAAACATGGAAGTATCTACACTGCTATATGTATAAACATGGAAATATCTACACCAATATCTGTATAAACATGGAAATATCTACACTGCCATCTGTATAAACATGGAATTACCTACACAGATATCTCTATAATCATTGAAATATCTACACCGCTATCTGTATAAACATGGAAGTAGCCACACCTCTATCAGTATAAACATGGAAATATCTACACCGCTATCTGTATAAACATGGAAATATCTACACCACGACGTGTATAATCATGGAAATATCTACACCGCTATGTGAATAAACATGGAAATACCTACACCGCTATCAGTATAAACATGGAAATATTGACACCGCTATCTGTATAAATATGGAAATATCTACACCACTATCTCTATAAAGATGGAAATATCTACACCATTATCTGTATAAACAAAGAAATATCTCCACCGCTGTCTGTATGAACATGGAAACATCTACACTGCTAGCTGTATAAACATGGAATTATCTGCAGCGTTATCTGTATAAACATGGAAATATCTACACCACAGTCTGTGCAAAGATGGAAATATCTACAATGCTATCTCAAAAAACATGGAAATATTGACACCGCCATTTGTACACACATGGAAATACCTACACAGTCAACTGTATAAACATGGAAATATCTACACCACTATCTGTATATACATGGAAATACCAACAATGCCAACTGTATAAACATGGAATTATCTACACAGACATCTCTATAAACATTGAAATATCTACACTGCTATCTGTATAAACATGGAAGTAGCCACACCGCTATCTGTATAAACATGGAAATATCTACACCGCCATCTGTGAAAACATGGAAATATCTACACTGTCATCTTTATAAACATGGAAACATCTACACGTCCATCTGTATAAACATGGAAATATCTACACTGCCATCTGTATATACCTGGAAATATCTACACTGCCATCTGTATAAACATGGAAATATCTACACCGTTATCTCTTTAAACATGGAAATGTCTACACGGCTATCTGTATAAACATGGAAATATCTCCACCGCTATCTGTAGAAACATGGAAATATCTACATCGCTATCTGTATAAACATGGAAATATCTCCACCGCTATCTCTATAAAGATGGAAATATCTACACCGCTATCTTTATAAACATGGAAATATCTACACCGCTATCTGTATAAACATGGAAATATCTATAACACTATCTGTGTAAGCATGGAAATATCTACACAGCTATCTGTGTAAACATGGAAATATGTACACAGGTCTCTGTGTAAAGATGGAAATATCTACACCGCAATCTGTGCAAATATGGAAATATCTACACCGCTATCTCAGTAAACATGGAAATATCTACACCGCTATCTGTAAAAACATGGAAATATCAACACCGCTATCTGTATAAACATGGAAATGTCTACACCACGATCTGTATAAACATGGAAATATCTACACCGCTATATGTATAAACATGGAAATATCTACACCGCTATCAGTATAAACATGGAAATATCTACACCGCTATCTGTATAAACATGGAAGTAGCCACACCGCTATCTGTATAAAGATGGAAATATCTATAACATTATCTGTGTAAACATGGAAATATCTACACCGCTATCTTAGTAAGCATGGAAATACCTACACCGCTATCTGTATAAACATGGAAATATCAACACCGCTATCTGTATAAACATGGAAATGTCTACACCACGATCTGTATAAACATGGAAATATCTACACCGCTATATGTATAAACATGGAAATATCTACACCGCTATCAGTATAAACATGGAAATATCTACACCGCTATCTGTATAAACATGGAAATATCTACACCACGACATGTATAAACATGGAAATATCTACACCGCCATGTGAATAAACATGGAAATATCTACACATCTATCAGTAAAAACATGGAAATATCGATACAGCTATCAGTATAAATATGGAAATATCTACACCACTATCTCTATAAACATGGAAATATCTACACCGTTATCTGTATAAACAAAGAAATATCTCCGCCGCTGTCTGTATGAACATGGAAACATCTACACCGCTAGCTGTATAAACATGGAATTATCTGCAGCGTTATCTGTATAAACATGGAAATATCTACACCGCAGTCTGTGCAAAGATGGAAATATCTACAATGCTATCTCAATAAACATGGAAATATCGACACCGCCATCTGTACACACATGGAAATACCTACACAGTCATCTGTATAAACATGGAAATATCTACACCACTATCTGTATAAACATGGAAATACCTACACTGCCATCTATATAAACATGGAATTATCTACACAGACATCTCTATAACCATTGAAATATCTACACCGCTATCTGTATAAACATGGAAGTAGCCACACCGCTATCTGTATAAACATGGAAATATCTACACAGCCATCTGTGAAAACATTTAAATATCTACACTGTCATCTTTATAAACATGGAAATATCTACACGTCCATCTGTATAAACATGGAAATATCTACACTGCCATCTGTATATACCTGGAAATATCTACACTGCCATCTGTATAAACATGGAAATATGTACAGCGCTATCTCTATAAACATGGAAATATCTACACGGCTATCTGTATAAACATGGAAATATCTATAACACTTTCTGTGTAAACATGGAAATATCTACACAGCTATCTGTGTAAACATGGAAATATGTACACAGGTCTCTGTGTAAAGATGGAAATACCTACACCGCAATCTGTGCAAATATGGAAATATCTACACCGCTATCTCAGTAAACATGGAAATATCTACACCGCTATCGGTAAAAACATGGAAATATCAACACCGCTATCTGTATAAACATGGAAATGTCTACACCACGATCTGTATAAACATGGAAGTATCTACACCGCTATATGTATAAACATGGAAATATCTACACCGCTATCAGTATAAACATGGAAATATCCACACCGCTATCTGTATAAACATGGAAATATCTACACCACGAAATGTATAAACATGGAAATATCTACACCGCTATCAGTATAAACATGGAAATATCCACACCGCTATCTGTATAAACACGGAAATATCTACACCGCTATGTGAATAAACATGGAAATATCTACACCGCTATCAGTATAAACATGGAAATATTGACACCGCTATCTGTATAAATATGGAAATATCTACACCACTATCTCTATAAACATGGAAATATCTACACCGTTATCTGTATAAACAAAGAAATATCTCCACCGCTGTCTGTATGAACATGGAAACATCTACACCGCTAGCTGTATAAACATGGAATTATCTGCAGCGTTATCTGTATAAACATGGAAATATCTACACCGCAGTCTGTGCAAAGATGGAAATATCTACAATGCTATCTCAATAAACATGGAAATATTGACACCGCCATTTGTAAACACAAGGAAATACCTACACAGTCAACTGTATAAACATGGAAATATCTACACCACTATCTGTATAAACATGGAAATACCAACAATGCCAACTGTATAAACATGGAATTATCTACACAGACATCTCTATAACCATTGAAATATCTACACTGCTATCTGTATAAACATGGAAGTAGCCACACCGCTATCTGTATAAACATGGAAATATCTACACCGCCATCTGTGAAAACATGGAAATGTCTACACTGTCATCTTTATAAACATGGAAATATCTACACGTCCATCTGTATAAACATGGAAATACCTACACTGCCATCTGTATATACCTGGAAGTATCTACACTGCCATCTGTATAAACATGGAAATATCAACACCGTTATCTCTTTAAACATGGAAAAGTCTACACGGCTAACTGTATAAACATGGAAATATCTCCACCGCTATCTGTAGAAACATGGAAATATCTACATTGCTATCTGTATAAACATGGAAATATCTCCATCGCTATCTCTGTAAAGATGGAAATATCTACACCGCTATCTTTATAAACATGGAAATATCTACACCGCTATCTGTATAAACATGGAAATATCTATAACACTATCTGTGTAAACATGGAAATATCTACACAGCTATCTGAGTAAACATGGAAATATGTACACAGGTCTCTGTGTAAAGATGGAAATATCTACACCGCAATCTGTGCAAATATGGAAATATCTACACCGCTATCTCAGTAAACATGGAAATATCTACACCGCTATCTGTAAAAACATGGAAATATCAACACCGCTATCTGTATAAACATGGAAATGTCTACACCACGATCTGTATAAACATGGAAATATCTACACCGCTATATGTATAAACATGGAAATATCTACACAGCTATCAGTATAAACATGGAAATATCTACACCGCTATCTGTATAAACATGGAAATATCTACACCACGACGTGTATAAACATGGAAATATCTACACCGCTATGTGAATAAACATGGAAATATCTACACCGCTATCAGTATAAACATGGAAATATTGACACCGCTATCTGTATAAATATGGAAATATCTACACCACTATCTCTATAAACATGGAAATATCTACACCGTTATCTGTATAAACAAAGAAATATCTCCACCGCTGTCTGTATGAACATGGAAACATCTACACCGCTAGCTGTATAAACATGGAATTATCTGCAGCGTTATCTGTATAAACATGGAAATATCTACACCGCAGTCTGTGCAAAGATGGAAATATCTACAATGCTATCTCAATAAACGTGGAAATATCGACACCGCCATCTGTACACACATGGAAATACCTACACAGTCATCTGTATAAACATGGAAATATCTACACCACTATCTGTATAAACATGGAAATACCTACACTGCCATCTGTATAAACATGGAATTATCTACACAGACATCTCTATAACCATTGAAATATCTACACCGTTATCTGTATAAACATGGAAGTAGCCACACCGCTATCTGTATAAACATGGAAATATCTACACCGCCATCTGTGAAAACATGGAAATATCTACACTGTCATCTTTATAAACATGGAAATATCTACACGTCCATCTGCATAAACATGGAAATATCTACACTGCCATCTGTATATACCTACAAATATCTACACTGCTATCTGTATAAACATGGAAATATCTACACCGCCATCTGTGAAAACATGGAAATGTCTACACTGTCATCTTTATAAACATGGAAATATCTACACGTCCATCTGTATAAACATGGAAATACCTACACTGCCATCTGTATATACCTGGAAGTATCTACACTGCCATCTGTATAAACATGGAAATATCAACACCGTTATCTCTTTAAACATGGAAATGTCTACACGGCTAACTGTATAAACATGGAAATATCTCCACCGCTATCTGTAGAAACATGGAAATATCTACATTGCTATCTGTATAAACATGGAAATATCTCCATCGCTATCTCTGTAAAGATGGAAATATCTACACCGCTATCTTTATAAACATGGAAATATCTACACCGCTATCTGTATAAACATGGAAATATCTATAACACTATCTGTGTAAACATGGAAATATCTACACAGCTATCTGAGTAAACATGGAAATATGTACACAGGTCTCCGTGTAAAGATGGAAATATCTACACTGCAATCTGTGCAAATATGGAAATATCTACACCGCTATCTCAGTAAACATGGAAATATCTACACCGCTATCTGTAAAAACATGGAAATATCAACACCGCTATCTGTATAAACATGGAAATGTCTACACCACAATCTGCATAAACATGGAAATATCTACACCGCTATATGTATAAACATGGAAATATCTACAAAGCTATCAGTATAAACATGGAAATATCTACACCGCTATCTGTATAAACATGGAAATATCCACACCGCTATCTGTATAAACACGGAAATATCTACACCGCTATGTGAATAAACATGGAAATATCTACACCGCTATCAGTATAAACATGGAAATATTGACACCGCTATCTGTATAAATATGGAAATATCTACACCACTATCTCTATAAACATGGAAATATCTACACCGTTATCTGTATAAACAAAGAAATATCTCCACCGCTGTCTGTATGAACATGGAAACATCTACACCGCTAGCTGTATAAACATGGAATTATCTGCAGCGTTATCTGTATAAACATGGAAATATCTACACCGCAGTCTGTGCAAAGATGGAAATATCTACAATGCTATCTCAATAAACATGGAAATATTGACACCGCCATTTGTAAACACAAGGAAATACCTACACAGTCAACTGTATAAACATGGAAATATCTACACCACTATCTGTATAAACATGGAAATACCAACAATGCCAACTGTATAAACATGGAATTATCTACACAGACATCTCTATAACCATTGAAATATCTACACTGCTATCTGTATAAACATGGAAGTAGCCACACCGCTATCTGTATAAACATGGAAATATCTACACCGCCATCTGTGAAAACATGGAAATGTCTACACTGTCATCTTTATAAACATGGAAATATCTACACGTCCATCTGTATAAACATGGAAATACCTACACTGCCATCTGTATATACCTGGAAGTATCTACACTGCCATCTGTATAAACATGGAAATATCAACACCGTTATCTCTTTAAACATGGAAAAGTCTACACGGCTAACTGTATAAACATGGAAATATCTCCACCGCTATCTGTAGAAACATGGAAATATCTACATTGCTATCTGTATAAACATGGAAATATCTCCATCGCTATCTCTGTAAAGATGGAAATATCTACACCGCTATCTTTATAAACATGGAAATATCTACACCGCTATCTGTATAAACATGGAAATATCTATAACACTATCTGTGTAAACATGGAAATATCTACACAGCTATCTGAGTAAACATGGAAATATGTACACAGGTCTCTGTGTAAAGATGGAAATATCTACACCGCAATCTGTGCAAATATGGAAATATCTACACCGCTATCTCAGTAAACATGGAAATATCTACACCGCTATCTGTAAAAACATGGAAATATCAACACCGCTATCTGTATAAACATGGAAATGTCTACACCACGATCTGTATAAACATGGAAATATCTACACCGCTATATGTATAAACATGGAAATATCTACACAGCTATCAGTATAAACATGGAAATATCTACACCGCTATCTGTATAAACATGGAAATATCTACACCACGACGTGTATAAACATGGAAATATCTACACCGCTATGTGAATAAACATGGAAATATCTACACCGCTATCAGTATAAACATGGAAATATTGACACCGCTATCTGTATAAATATGGAAATATCTACACCACTATCTCTATAAACATGGAAATATCTACACCGTTATCTGTATAAACAAAGAAATATCTCCACCGCTGTCTGTATGAACATGGAAACATCTACACCGCTAGCTGTATAAACATGGAATTATCTGCAGCGTTATCTGTATAAACATGGAAATATCTACACCGCAGTCTGTGCAAAGATGGAAATATCTACAATGCTATCTCAATAAACGTGGAAATATCGACACCGCCATCTGTACACACATGGAAATACCTACACAGTCATCTGTATAAACATGGAAATATCTACACCACTATCTGTATAAACATGGAAATACCTACACTGCCATCTGTATAAACATGGAATTATCTACACAGACATCTCTATAACCATTGAAATATCTACACCGTTATCTGTATAAACATGGAAGTAGCCACACCGCTATCTGTATAAACATGGAAATATCTACACCGCCATCTGTGAAAACATGGAAATATCTACACTGTCATCTTTATAAACATGGAAATATCTACACGTCCATCTGCATAAACATGGAAATATCTACACTGCCATCTGTATATACCTACAAATATCTACACTGCTATCTGTATAAACATGGAAATATCTACACCGCCATCTGTGAAAACATGGAAATGTCTACACTGTCATCTTTATAAACATGGAAATATCTACACGTCCATCTGTATAAACATGGAAATACCTACACTGCCATCTGTATATACCTGGAAGTATCTACACTGCCATCTGTATAAACATGGAAATATCAACACCGTTATCTCTTTAAACATGGAAATGTCTACACGGCTAACTGTATAAACATGGAAATATCTCCACCGCTATCTGTAGAAACATGGAAATATCTACATTGCTATCTGTATAAACATGGAAATATCTCCATCGCTATCTCTGTAAAGATGGAAATATCTACACCGCTATCTTTATAAACATGGAAATATCTACACCGCTATCTGTATAAACATGGAAATATCTATAACACTATCTGTGTAAACATGGAAATATCTACACAGCTATCTGAGTAAACATGGAAATATGTACACAGGTCTCCGTGTAAAGATGGAAATATCTACACCGCAATCTGTGCAAATATGGAAATATCTACACCGCTATCTCAGTAAACATGGAAATATCTACACCGCTATCTGTAAAAACATGGAAATATCAACACCGCTATCTGTATAAACATGGAAATGTCTACACCACAATCTGCATAAACATGGAAATATCTACACCGCTATATGTATAAACATGGAAATATCTACAAAGCTATCAGTATAAACATGGAAATATCTACACCGCTATCTGTATAAACATGGAAATATCCACACCGCTATCTGTATAAACACGGAAATATCTACACCGCTATGTGAATAAACATGGAAATATCTACACCGCTATCAGTATAAACATGGAAATATTGACACCGCTATCTGTATAAATATGGAAATATCTACACCACTATCTCTATAAACATGGAAATATCTACACCGTTATCTGTATAAACAAAGAAATATCTCCACCGCTGTCTGTATGAACATGGAAACATCTACACCGCTAGCTGTATAAACATGGAATTATCTGCAGCGTTATCTGTATAAACATGGAAATATCTACACCGCAGTCTGTGCAAAGATGGAAATATCTACAATGCTATCTCAATAAACATGGAAATATTGACACCGCCATTTGTAAACACAAGGAAATACCTACACAGTCAACTGTATAAACATGGAAATATCTACACCACTATCTGTATAAACATGGAAATACCAACAATGCCAACTGTATAAACATGGAATTATCTACACAGACATCTCTATAACCATTGAAATATCTACACTGCTATCTGTATAAACATGGAAGTAGCCACACCGCTATCTGTATAAACATGGAAATATCTACACCGCCATCTGTGAAAACATGGAAATGTCTACACTGTCATCTTTATAAACATGGAAATATCTACACGTCCATCTGTATAAACATGGAAATACCTACACTGCCATCTGTATATACCTGGAAGTATCTACACTGCCATCTGTATAAACATGGAAATATCAACACCGTTATCTCTTTAAACATGGAAAAGTCTACACGGCTAACTGTATAAACATGGAAATATCTCCACCGCTATCTGTAGAAACATGGAAATATCTACATTGCTATCTGTATAAACATGGAAATATCTCCATCGCTATCTCTGTAAAGATGGAAATATCTACACCGCTATCTTTATAAACATGGAAATATCTACACCGCTATCTGTATAAACATGGAAATATCTATAACACTATCTGTGTAAACATGGAAATATCTACACAGCTATCTGAGTAAACATGGAAATATGTACACAGGTCTCTGTGTAAAGATGGAAATATCTACACCGCAATCTGTGCAAATATGGAAATATCTACACCGCTATCTCAGTAAACATGGAAATATCTACACCGCTATCTGTAAAAACATGGAAATATCAACACCGCTATCTGTATAAACATGGAAATGTCTACACCACGATCTGTATAAACATGGAAATATCTACACCGCTATATGTATAAACATGGAAATATCTACACAGCTATCAGTATAAACATGGAAATATCTACACCGCTATCTGTATAAACATGGAAATATCTACACCACGACGTGTATAAACATGGAAATATCTACACCGCTATGTGAATAAACATGGAAATATCTACACCGCTATCAGTATAAACATGGAAATATTGACACCGCTATCTGTATAAATATGGAAATATCTACACCACTATCTCTATAAACATGGAAATATCTACACCGTTATCTGTATAAACAAAGAAATATCTCCACCGCTGTCTGTATGAACATGGAAACATCTACACCGCTAGCTGTATAAACATGGAATTATCTGCAGCGTTATCTGTATAAACATGGAAATATCTACACCGCAGTCTGTGCAAAGATGGAAATATCTACAATGCTATCTCAATAAACGTGGAAATATCGACACCGCCATCTGTACACACATGGAAATACCTACACAGTCATCTGTATAAACATGGAAATATCTACACCACTATCTGTATAAACATGGAAATACCTACACTGCCATCTGTATAAACATGGAATTATCTACACAGACATCTCTATAACCATTGAAATATCTACACCGTTATCTGTATAAACATGGAAGTAGCCACACCGCTATCTGTATAAACATGGAAATATCTACACCGCCATCTGTGAAAACATGGAAATATCTACACTGTCATCTTTATAAACATGGAAATATCTACACGTCCATCTGCATAAACATGGAAATATCTACACTGCCATCTGTATATACCTACAAATATCTACACTGCTATCTGTATAAACATGGAAATATCTACACCGCCATCTGTGAAAACATGGAAATGTCTACACTGTCATCTTTATAAACATGGAAATATCTACACGTCCATCTGTATAAACATGGAAATACCTACACTGCCATCTGTATATACCTGGAAGTATCTACACTGCCATCTGTATAAACATGGAAATATCAACACCGTTATCTCTTTAAACATGGAAATGTCTACACGGCTAACTGTATAAACATGGAAATATCTCCACCGCTATCTGTAGAAACATGGAAATATCTACATTGCTATCTGTATAAACATGGAAATATCTCCATCGCTATCTCTGTAAAGATGGAAATATCTACACCGCTATCTTTATAAACATGGAAATATCTACACCGCTATCTGTATAAACATGGAAATATCTATAACACTATCTGTGTAAACATGGAAATATCTACACAGCTATCTGAGTAAACATGGAAATATGTACACAGGTCTCCGTGTAAAGATGGAAATATCTACACCGCAATCTGTGCAAATATGGAAATATCTACACCGCTATCTCAGTAAACATGGAAATATCTACACCGCTATCTGTAAAAACATGGAAATATCAACACCGCTATCTGTATAAACATGGAAATGTCTACACCACAATCTGCATAAACATGGAAATATCTACACCGCTATATGTATAAACATGGAAATATCTACAAAGCTATCAGTATAAACATGGAAATATCTACACCGCTATCTGTATAAACATGGAAATATCTACACCACGACGTGTATAAACATGGAAATATCTACACCGCTATTTGAATAAACATGGAAATATCTACACCGCTATCAGTATAAACATGGAAATATTGACACCGCTATCTGTATAAATATGGAAATATCTACACCACTATCTCTATAAACATGGAAATATCTACACCGTTATCTGTATAAACAAAGAAATATCTCCACCGCTGTCTGTATGAACATGGAAACATCTACACCGCTAGCTGTATAAACATGGAATTATCTGCAGCGTTATCTGTATAAACATGGAAATATCTACACCGCAGTCTGTGCAAAGATGGAAATATCTACAATGCTATCTCAATAAACGTGGAAATATCGACACCGCCATCTGTACACACATGGAAATACCTACACAGTCATCTGTATAAACATGGAAATATCTACACCACTATCTGTATAAACATGGAAATACCTACACTGCCATCTGTATAAACATGGAATTATCTACACAGACATCTCTATAACCATTGAAATATCTACACCGTTATCTGTATAAACATGGAAGTAGCCACACCGCTATCTGTATAAACATGGAAATATCTACACCGCCATCTGTGAAAACATGGAAATATCTACACTGTCATCTTTATAAACGTGGAAATATCTACACGTCCATCTGCATAAACATGGAAATATCTACACTGCCATCTGTATATACCTACAAATATCTACACTGCTATCTGTATAAACATGGAAATATCTACACCATTATCTCTATAAACATGGAAATGTCTACACGGCTATCTGTGTAAACATGGAAATATCTCCACTGCTATCTGTAGAAACATGGAAATATCTACATCGCTATCCGTATAAACATGGAAATATCTCCACCGCTATCTCAATAAAGATGGAAATATCTACACCGCTATCTTTATAAACATGGAAATATCTGCACCGCTATCTGTATAAACATGGAAATATCTATAACATTATCTGTGTAAACATGTAAATATCTACACAGCTATCTGTGTAAACATGGAAATATGTACACAGATCTCTGTGTAAAGATGGAAATATCTACACCAAAATCTGTGCAAACATGGAAATATGTACACAGATCTCTCTGTAAAGATGGAAATATCTACACCACAATCTGTGCAACTATGGAAATATCTGCACCGCTATCTTAGTAAACATGGAAATATCTACACCGCTATCTGTAAAAACATGGAAATATCAACACCGCTATCTGTATAAACATGGAAATGTCTACACCATGATCTGTATAAACATGGAAATATCTACACCGCTATATGTATAAACATGGAAATATCTACACCGCTATCAGTATAAACTTGGAAATATCTACACCGCTATCTGTATAAACATGGAAATATCTACACCACGACATGTATAAACATGTAAATATCTACACCGCCATGAGAATAAACATGGAAATATCTACACCGCTATCAGTAAAAACATGGAAATAGCGACACCGCTATCTGTATAAATATGGAAATATCTACACCACTATCTCTATAAACATGGAAATATCTACACTGCCATCTGTATAAACATGGAATTACCTACACAGACATCTCTATAATCATTGAAATATTTACACCGCTATCTGTATAAACATGGAAGTAGCCACACCGCCATCAGTATAAACATGGAAATATCTACACCGCTATCTGTATAAACATGGAAATATCTACACCACGACATGTATAAACATGGAAATATCTACATCGCTGTGTGAATAAACATGGAAATATCTAAACCGCTATCAGTATAAATATGGAAATATTGACACCGCTATCTGTATAAATCTGGAAATATCTACAACACTATCTCTATAAACATGGAAATATCTACACCGTTATCTGTATAAACAAAGAAATATCTCCACCGCTGTCTGTATGAACATGGAAACATCTACACCGCTACCTGTATAAACATGGAATTATCTGCAGCGTTATCTGTATAAACATGGAAATATCTACACCACGACATGTATAAACATGGAAATATCTACACCACGACGTGTATAAACATGGAAATATCTACACCGCTATGTGAATAAACATGGAAATATCTACACCGCTATCAGTATAAACATGGAAATATTGACACCGCTATCTGTACAAATATGGAAATATCTACACAGACATCTCTATAACCATTGAAATATCTACACCGCTATCTGTATAAACATGGAAGTAACCACACCGGTATCTGTATAAACGTGGAAATATCTACACCGTCATCTGTGAAAACATGGAAATATGTACACTGTCATCTTCATAAACATGGAAATATCTACACGTCCATCTGTATAAACATGGAAATATCTACACTGCCATCTGTATATACCTGGAAATATCTACACTGCCATCTGTATATACATGGAAATATCTACACCGCTATCTCTATAAACATGGAAATGTCTACACGGCTATCTGTATAAACATGGAAATATCTCCACCGCTATCTGTGGAAACATGGAAATATCTACACTGCCATCTGTAAAACTTGGAATTACCTACACAGACATCTCTATAATCATTGAAATATCCACACCGCTATCTGTATATACATGGAAGTAGCCACACCGCTATCAGTATAAACATGGAAATATCTACATCGCTATCTGTATAAACATGGAAATATCTACACCACGACGTCTATGAACATGGAAATATCTACACCGCTATGTGAATAAACATGGAAATATCTACACCGCTATCAGTATAAACATGGAAATATTGACACCGCTATCTGTATAAATATGGAAATATCTACACCACTATCTCTATAAACATGGAACTATCTACACTGCTATCTGTATAAACAAAGAAATATCTCCACCGCTGTCTGTATGAACATGGAAACATCTTCACCGCTAGCTGTATAAACATGGAATTATCTGCAGCGTTATCTGTATAAACATGGAAATATCTGCACTGCAGTTTGTTGAAAGATGGAAATATCTAAAATGCTATCTCAATAAACATGGAAATATTGACACCGCCATCTGAACACACATGGAAATACCTACACAGTCATCTGTATAAACATGGAAATATCTACACCACTATCTGTATAAACATGGAAATATCTACACTGCCATCTGTAAAACATGGAATTACCTACACAGACATCTCTATAATCATTGAAATATCTACACCGCTATCTGTATAAACATGGAAGTAGCCACACCGCTATCTGTATAAAGATGGAAATATCTATAACATTATCTGTGTAAACATGGAAATATCTACACAGCTATCTGTGTAAACATGGAAATATGTACACAGGTCTCTGTGTAAAGATGGAAATATCTACACCACAATCTGTGCAAATATGGAAATATCTACACCGCTATCTTAGTAAACATGGAAATATCTACACCGCTATCTGTATAAACATGGAAATATCAACACCGCTATCTGTATAAACATGGAAATGTCTACACCACGATCTGTATAAACATGGAAATATCTACACCGCTATATGTATAAACATGGAAATATCTACACCGCTATCAGTATAAACATGGAAATATCTACACCGCTATCTGTATAAACATGGAAATATCTACACCACGACATGTATAAACATGGAAATATCTACACCGCCATGTGAATAAACATGGAAATATCTACACATCTATCAGTAAAAACATGGAAATATCGATACAGCTATCAGTATAAATATGGAAATATCTACACCACTATTTCTATAAACATGGAAATATCTACACCGTTATCTGTATAAACAAAGAAATATCTCCGCCGCTGTCTGTATGAACATGGAAACATCTACACCTCTAGCTGTATAAACATGGAATTATCTGCAGCGTTATCTGTATAAACATGGAAATATCTACACCGCAGTCTGTGCAAAGATGGAAATATCTACAATGCTATCTCAATAAACATGGAAATATCGACACCGCCATCTGTACACACATGGAAATACCTACACAGTCATCTGTATAAACATGGAAATATCTACACCACTATCTGTATAAACATGGAAATACCTACACTGCCATCTATATAAACATGGAATTATCTACACAGACATCTCTATAACCATTGAAATATCTACACCGCTATCTGTATAAACATGGAAGTAGCCACACCGCTATCTGTATAAACATGGAAATATCTACACAGCCATCTGTGAAAACATTTAAATATCTACACTGTCATCTTTATAAACATGGAAATATCTACACGTCCATCTGTATAAACATGGAAATATCTACACTGCCATCTGTATATACCTGGAAATATCTACACTGCCATCTGTATAAACATGGAAATATGTACAGCGCTATCTCTATAAACATGGAAATATCTACACGGCTATCTGTATAAACATGGAAATATCTATAACACTATCTGTGTAAACATGGAAATATCTACACAGCTATCTGTGTAAACATGGAAATATGTACACAGGTCTCTGTGTAAAGATGGAAATACCTACACCGCAATCTGTGCAAATATGGAAATATCTACACCGCTATCTCAGAAAACATGGAAATATCTACACCGCTATCGGTAAAAACATGGAAATATCAACACCGCTATCTGTATAAACATGGAAATGTCTACACCACGATCTGTATAAACATGGAAGTATCTACACCGCTATATGTATAAACATGGAAATATCTACACCGCTATCAGTATAAACATGGAAATATCTACACCGCTATCTGTATAAACATGGAAATATCTACACCACGAAATGTATAAACATGGAAATATCTACACCGCCATGTGAATAAACATGGAAATATCTACACCGCTATCAGTAAAAACATGGAAATAGCGACACCGCTATCTGTCTAAATATGGAAATATCTACACCACTATCTCTATAAACATGGAAATATCTACACCGTTATCTGTATAAACAAAGAAATAACTCCACCGCTGTCTGTATGGACATGGAAACATCTACACCGCTAGCTGTATAAACATGGAATTATCTGCAGCGTTATCTGTATAAATATGGAAATATCTACACCGAAGTCTGTGCAAAGATGGAAATATCTACAATGCTATCTCAATAAACATGGAAATATCGACACCGCCATCTGTACACACATGGAAATACCTACACAGTCATCTGTATAAACATGGAAATATCTACACCACTATCTGTATAAACATGGAAATATCTACACTGCCATCTGTATAAACATGGAATTACCTACAAAGACATCTCTATAATCATTGAAATATCTACACCGCTATCTATATAAACATGGAAGTAGCCACACCGCTATCAGTATAAACATGGAAATATCTACACCGCTATCTGTATAAACATGGAAATATCTACACCGCCATCTGTGAAAACATGGAAATATCTACACTGTCATCTTTATAAACATGGAAATATCTACACGTCCATCTGTATAAACATGGAAATATCTACACTGCCATCTGTATATACCTGGAAATATCTACACTGCCATCTGTATAAACATGGAAATATCTACACCGCTATCTCTATAAACATGGAAATGTCTACACGGCTATCTGTATAAACATGGAAATGTCTCCACCGCTATCTGTAGAAACATGGAAATATCTACATCGCTATCTCTATAAAGATGGAAATATCTACACCACTATCTTTATAAACATGGAAATAACTGCACCGCTATCTGTATAAACATGGAAATATCTATAACATTATCTGTGTAAACATGAAAATATCTACACAGCTATCTGTGTAAACATGGAAATATATACACAGGTCTCTGTGTAAAGATGGAAATATCTACACCACAATCTGTGCAACTATGGAAATATCTGCACCGCTATCTTAGTAAACATGGAAATATCTACACCGCTATCTGTAAAAACATGGAAATATCAACACCGCTATCTGTATAAACATGGAAATGTCTACACCACGATCTGTATAAACATGGAAATATCTACACCGCTATATGTATAAACATGGAAATATCTACACTGCCATCTGTAAAACATGGAATTACCTACACAGACATCTCTATAATCATTGAAATATCTACACCGCTATCTGTATAAACATGGAAGTAGCCACACCGCTATCTGTATAAAGATGGAAATATCTATAACATTATCTGTGTAAACATGGAAATATCTACACTGCTATCTGTGTAAACATGGAAATATGTACACAGGTCTCTGTGTAAAGATGGAAATATCTACACCACAATCTGTGCAAATATGGAAATATCTACACCGCTATCTTAGTAAACATGGAAATATCTACACCGCTATCTGTATAAACATGGAAATATCAACACCGCTATCTGTATAAACATGGAAATGTCTACACCACGATCTGTATAAACATGGAAATATCTACACCGCTATATGTATAAACATGGAAATATCTACACCGCTATCAGTATAAACATGGAAATATCTACACCGCTATCTGTATAAACATGGAAATATCTACACCACGACATGTATAAACATGGAAATATCTACACCGCCATGTGAATAAACATGGAAATATCTACACATCTATCAGTAAAAACATGGAAATATCGATACAGCTATCAGTATAAATATGGAAATATCTACACCACTATTTCTATAAACATGGAAATATCTACACCGTTATCTGTATAAACAAAGAAATATCTCCGCCGCTGTCTGTATGAACATGGAAACATCTACACCGCTAGCTGTATAAACATGGAATTATCTGCAGCGTTATCTGTATAAACATGGAAATATCTACACCGCAGTCTGTGCAAAGATGGAAATATCTACAATGCTATCTCAATAAACATGGAAATATCGACACCGCCATCTGTACACACATGGAAATACCTACACAGTCATCTGTATAAACATGGAAATATCTACACCACTATCTGTATAAACATGGAAATACCTACACTGCCATCTATATAAACATGGAATTATCTACACAGACATCTCTATAACCATTGAAATATCTACACCGCTATCTGTATAAACATGGAAGTAGCCACACCGCTATCTGTATAAACATGGAAATATCTACACAGCCATCTGTGAAAACATTTAAATATCTACACTGTCATCTTTATAAACATGGAAATATCTACACGTCCATCTGTATAAACATGGAAATATCTACACTGCCATCTGTATATACCTGGAAATATCTACACTGCCATCTGTATAAACATGGAAATATGTACAGCGCTATCTCTATAAACATGGAAATATCTACACGGCTATCTGTATAAACATGGAAATATCTATAACACTATCTGTGTAAACATGGAAATATCTACACAGCTATCTGTGTAAACATGGAAATATGTACACAGGTCTCTGTGTAAAGATGGAAATACCTACACCGCAATCTGTGCAAATATGGAAATATCTACACCGCTATCTCAGAAAACATGGAAATATCTACACCGCTATCGGTAAAAACATGGAAATATCAACACCGCTATCTGTATAAACATGGAAATGTCTACACCACGATCTGTATAAACATGGAAGTATCTACACCGCTATATGTATAAACATGGAAATATCTACACCGCTATCAGTATAAACATGGAAATATCTACACCGCTATCTGTATAAACATGGAAATATCTACACCACGAAATGTATAAACATGGAAATATCTACACCGCCATGTGAATAAACATGGAAATATCTACACCGCTATCAGTAAAAACATGGAAATAGCGACACCGCTATCTGTCTAAATATGGAAATATCTACACCACTATCTCTATAAACATGGAAATATCTACACCGTTATCTGTATAAACAAAGAAATAACTCCACCGCTGTCTGTATGGACATGGAAACATCTACACCGCTAGCTGTATAAACATGGAATTATCTGCAGCGTTATCTGTATAAATATGGAAATATCTACACCGAAGTCTGTGCAAAGATGGAAATATCTACAATGCTATCTCAATAAACATGGAAATATCGACACCGCCATCTGTACACACATGGAAATACCTACACAGTCATCTGTATAAACATGGAAATATCTACACCACTATCTGTATAAACATGGAAATATCTACACTGCCATCTGTATAAACATGGAATTACCTACAAAGACATCTCTATAATCATTGAAATATCTACACCGCTATCTATATAAACATGGAAGTAGCCACACCGCTATCAGTATAAACATGGAAATATCTACACCGCTATCTGTATAAACATGGAAATATCTACACCGCCATCTGTGAAAACATGGAAATATCTACACTGTCATCTTTATAAACATGGAAATATCTACACGTCCATCTGTATAAACATGGAAATATCTACACTGCCATCTGTATATACCTGGAAATATCTACACTGCCATCTGTATAAACATGGAAATATCTACACCGCTATCTCTATAAACATGGAAATGTCTACACGGCTATCTGTATAAACATGGAAATGTCTCCACCGCTATCTGTAGAAACATGGAAATATCTACATCGCTATCTCTATAAAGATGGAAATATCTACACCACTATCTTTATAAACATGGAAATAACTGCACCGCTATCTGTATAAACATGGAAATATCTATAACATTATCTGTGTAAACATGAAAATATCTACACAGCTATCTGTGTAAACATGGAAATATATACACAGGTCTCTGTGTAAAGATGGAAATATCTACACCACAATCTGTGCAACTATGGAAATATCTGCACCGCTATCTTAGTAAACATGGAAATATCTACACCGCTATCTGTAAAAACATGGAAATATCAACACCGCTATCTGTATAAACATGGAAATGTCTACACCACGATCTGTATAAACATGGAAATATCTACACCGCTATATGTATAAACATGGAAATATCTACACTGCCATCTGTAAAACATGGAATTACCTACACAGACATCTCTTTAATCATTGAAATATCTACACCGCTATCTGTATAAACATGGAAGTAGCCACACCGCTATCTGTATAAAGATGGAAATATCTATAACATTATCTGTGTAAACATGGAAATATCTACACAGCTATCTGTGTAAACATGGAAATATGTACACAGGTATCTGTGTAAAGATGGAAATATCTACACCACAATCTGTGCAAATATGGAAATATCTACACCGCTATCTTAGTAAACATGGAAATATCTACACCGCTATCTGTATAAACATGGAAATATCAACACCGCTATCTGTATAAACATGGAAATGTCTACACCACGATCTGTATAAACATGGAAATATCTACACCGCTATATGTATAAACATGGAAATATCTACACCGCTATCAGTATAAACATGGAAATATCTACACCGCTATCTGTATAAACATGGAAATATCTACACCACGACATGTATAAACATGGAAATATCTACACCGCCATGTGAATAAACATGGAAATATCTACACATCTATCAGTAAAAACATGGAAATATCGATACAGCTATCAGTATAAATATGGAAATATCTACACCACTATTTCTATAAACATGGAAATATCTACACCGTTATCTGTATAAACAAAGAAATATCTCCGCCGCTGTCTGTATGAACATGGAAACATCTACACCGCTAGCTGTATAAACATGGAATTATCTGCAGCGTTATCTGTATAAACATGGAAATATCTACACCGCAGTCTGTGCAAAGATGGAAATATCTACAATGCTATCTCAATAAACATGGAAATATCGACACCGCCATCTGTACACACATGGAAATACCTACACAGTCATCTGTATAAACATGGAAATATCTACACCACTATCTGTATAAACATGGAAATACCTACACTGCCATCTATATAAACATGGAATTATCTACACAGACATCTCTATAACCATTGAAATATCTACACCGCTATCTGTATAAACATGGAAGTAGCCACACCGCTATCTGTATAAACATGGAAATATCTACACAACCATCTGTGAAAACATTTAAATAACTACACTGTCATCTTTATAAACATGGAAATATCTACACGTCCATCTGTATAAACATGGAAATATCTACACTGCCATCTGTATATACCTGGAAATATCTACACTGCCATCTGTATAAACATGGAAATATGTACAGCGCTATCTCTATAAACATGGAAATATCTACACGGCTATCTGTATAAACATGGAAATATTTATAACACTATCTGTGTAAACATGGAAATATCTACACAGCTATCTGTGTAAACATGGAAATATGTACACAGGTCTCTGTGTAAAGATGGAAATACCTACACCGCAATCTGTGCAAATATGGAAATATCTACACCGCTATCTCAGTAAACATGGAAATATCTACACCGCTATCGGTAAAAACATGGAAATATCAACACCGCTATCTGTATAAACATGGAAATGTCTACACCACGATCTGTATAAACATGGAAGTATCTACACCGCTATATGTATAAATATGGAAATATCTACACCGCTATCTTAGTAAACATGGAAATATCTACACCGCTATCTGTATAAACATGGAAATATCAACACCGCTATCTGTATAAACATGGAAATGTCTACACCACGATCTGTATAAACATGGAAATATCTACACCGCTATATGTATAAACATGGAAATATCTACACCGCTATCAGTATAAACATGGAAATATCTACACCGCTATCTGTATAAACATGGAAATATCTACACCACGACATGTATAAACATGGAAATATCTACACCGCCATGTGAATAAACATGGAAATATCTACACATCTATCAGTAAAAACATGGAAATATCGATACAGCTATCAGTATAAATATGGAAATATCTACACCACTATTTCTATAAACATGGAAATATCTACACCGTTATCTGTATAAACAAAGAAATATCTCCGCCGCTGTCTGTATGAACATGGAAACATCTACACCGCTAGCTGTATAAACATGGAATTATCTGCAGCGTTATCTGTATAAACATGGAAATATCTACACCGCAGTCTGTGCAAAGATGGAAATATCTACAATGCTATCTCAATAAACATGGAAATATCGACACCGCCATCTGTACACACATGGAAATACCTACACAGTCATCTGTATAAACATGGAAATATCTACACCACTATCTGTATAAACATGGAAATACCTACACTGCCATCTATATAAACATGGAATTATCTACACAGACATCTCTATAACCATTGAAATATCTACAACGCTATCTGTATAAACATGGAAGTAGCCACACCGCTATCTGTATAAACATGGAAATATCTACACAGCCATCTGTGAAAACATTTAAATATCTACACTGTCATCTTTATAAACATGGAAATATCTACACGTCCATCTGTATAAACATGGAAATATCTACACTGCCATCTGTATATACCTGGAAATATCTACACTGCCATCTGTATAAACATGGAAATATGTACAGCGCTATCTCTATAAACATGGAAATATCTACACGGCTATCTGTATAAACATGGAAATATCTATAACACTATCTGTGTAAACATGGAAATATCTACACAGCTATCTGTGTAAACATGGAAATATGTACACAGGTCTCTGTGTAAAGATGGAAATACCTACACCGCAATCTGTGCAAATATGGAAATATCTACACCGCTATCTCAGAAAACATGGAAATATCTACACCGCTATCGGTAAAAACATGGAAATATCAACACCGCTATCTGTATAAACATGGAAATGTCTACACCACGATCTGTATAAACATGGAAGTATCTACACCGCTATATGTATAAACATGGAAATATCTACACCGCTATCAGTATAAACATGGAAATATCTACACCGCTATCTGTATAAACATGGAAATATCTACACCACGAAATGTATAAACATGGAAATATCTACACCGCCATGTGAATAAACATGGAAATATCTACACCGCTATCAGTAAAAACATGGAAATAGCGACACCGCTATCTGTCTAAATATGGAAATATCTACACCACTATCTCTATAAACATGGAAATATCTACACCGTTATCTGTATAAACAAAGAAATAACTCCACCGCTGTCTGTATGGACATGGAAACATCTACACCGCTAGCTGTATAAACATGGAATTATCTGCAGCGTTATCTGTATAAATATGGAAATATCTACACTGAAGTCTGTGCAAAGATGGAAATATCTACAATGCTATCTCAATAAACATGGAAATATCGACACCGCCATCTGTACACACATGGAAATAACTACACAGTCATCTGTATAAACATGGAAATATCTACACCACTATCTGTATAAACATGGAAATATCTACACTGCCATCTGTATAAACATGGAATTACCTACAAAGACATCTCTATAATCATTGAAATATCTACACCGCTATCTATATAAACATGGAAGTAGCCACACCGCTATCAGTATAAACATGGAAATATCTACACCGCTATCTGTATAAACATGGAAATATCTACACCGCCATCTGTGAAAACATGGAAATATCTACACTGTCATCTTTATAAACATGGAAATATCTACACGTCCATCTGTATAAACATGGAAATATCTACACTGCCATCTGTATATACCTGGAAATATCTACACTGCCATCTGTATAAACATGGAAATATCTACACCGCTATCTCTATAAACATGGAAATGTCTACACGGCTATCTGTATAAACATGGAAATGTCTCCACCGCTATCTGTAGAAACATGGAAATATCTACATCGCTATCTCTATAAAGATGGAAATATCTACACCACTATCTTTATAAACATGGAAATAACTGCACCGCTATCTGTATAAACATGGAAATATCTATAACATTATCTGTGTAAACATGAAAATATCTACACAGCTATCTGTGTAAACATGGAAATATATACACAGGTCTCTGTGAAAAGATGGAAATATCTACACCACAATCTGTGCAACTATGGAAATATCTGCACCGCTATCTTAGTAAACATGGAAATATCTACACCGCTATCTGTAAAAACATGGAAATATCAACACCGCTATCTGTATAAACATGGAAATGTCTACACCACGATCTGTATAAACATGGAAATATCTACACCGCTATATGTATAAACATGGAAATATCTACACTGCCATCTGTAAAACATGGAATTACCTACACAGACATCTCTATAATCATTGAAATATCTACACCGCTATCTGTATAAACATGGAAGTAGCCACACCGCTATCTGTATAAAGATGGAAATATCTATAACATTATCTGTGTAAACATGGAAATATCTACACAGCTATCTGTGTAAACATGGAAATATGTACACAGGTCTCTGTGTAAAGATGGAAATATCTACACCACAATCTGTGCAAATATGGAAATATCTACACCGCTATCTTAGTAAACATGGAAATATCTACACCGCTATCTGTATAAACATGGAAATATCAACACCGCTATCTGTATAAACATGGAAATGTCTACACCACGATCTGTATAAACATGGAAATATCTACACCGCTATATGTATAAACATGGAAATATCTACACCGCTATCAGTATAAACATGGAAATATCTACACCGCTATCTGTATAAACATGGAAATATCTACACCACGACATGTATAAACATGGAAATATCTACACCGCCATGTGAATAAACATGGAAATATCTACACATCTATCAGTAAAAACATGGAAATATCGATACAGCTATCAGTATAAATATGGAAATATCTACACCACTATTTCTATAAACATGGAAATATCTACACCGTTATCTGTATAAACAAAGAAATATCTCCGCCGCTGTCTGTATGAACATGGAAACATCTACACCGCTAGCTGTATAAACATGGAATTATCTGCAGCGTTATCTGTATAAACATGGAAATATCTACACCGCAGTCTGTGCAAAGATGGAAATATCTACAATGCTATCTCAATAAACATGGAAATATCGACACCGCCATCTGTACACACATGGAAATACCTACACAGTCATCTGTATAAACATGGAAATATCTACACCACTATCTGTATAAACATGGAAATACCTACACTGCCATCTATATAAACATGGAATTATCTACACAGACATCTCTATAACCATTGAAATATCTACACCGCTATCTGTATAAACATGGAAGTAGCCACACCGCTATCTGTATAAACATGGAAATATCTACACAGCCATCTGTGAAAACATTTATATATCTACACTGTCATCTTTATAAACATGGAAATATCTACACGTCCATCTGTATAAACATGGAAATATCTACACTGCCATCTGTATATACCTGGAAATATCTACACTGCCATCTGTATAAACATGGAAATATGTACAGCGCTATCTCTATAAACATGGAAATATCTACACGGCTATCTGTGTAAACATGGAAATATCTATAACACTATCTGTGTAAACATGGAAATATCTACACAGCTATCTGTGTAAACATGGAAATATGTACACAGGTCTCTGTGTAAAGATGGAAATACCTACACCGCAATCTGTGCAAATATGGAAATATCTACACCGCTATCTCAGTAAACATGGAAATATCTACACCGCTATCGGTAAAAACATGGAAATATCAACACCGCTATCTGTATAAACATGGAAATGTCTACACCACGATCTGTATAAACATGGAAGTATCTACACCGCTATATGTATAAATATGGAAATATCTACACCGCTATCTTAGTAAACATGGAAATATCTACACCGCTATCTGTATAAACATGGAAATATCAACACCGCTATCTGTATAAACATGGAAATGTCTACACCACGATCTGTATAAACATGGAAATATCTACACCGCTATATGTATAAACATGGAAATATCTACACCGCTATCAGTATAAACATGGAAATATCTACACCGCTATCTCTATAAACATGGAAATATCTACACCACGACATGTATAAACATGGAAATATCTACACCGCCATGTGAATAAACATGGAAATATCTACACATCTATCAGTAAAAACATGGAAATATCGATACAGCTATCAGTATAAATATGGAAATATCTACACCACTATTTCTATAAACATGGAAATATCTACACCGTTATCTGTATAAACAAAGAAATAACTCCACCGCTGTCTGTATGGACATGGAAACATCTACACCGCTAGCTGTATAAACATGGAATTATCTGCAGCGTTATCTGTATAAATATGGAAATATCTACACCGAAGTCTGTGCAAAGATGGAAATATCTACAATGCTATCTCAATAAACATGGAAATATCGACACCGCCATCTGTACACACATGGAAATACCTACACAGTCATCGGTATAAACATGGAAATATCTACACCACTATCTGTATAAACATGGAAATATCTACACTGCCATCTGTATAAAGATGGAATTACCTACAAAGACATCTCTATAATCATTGAAATATCTACCCCGCTATCTGTATAAACATGGAAGTAGCCACACCACTTTCAGTATAAACATGGAAATATCTACACCGCTATCTGTATAAACATGGAAATATCTACACCACGACATGCATAAACATGGAAATATCTACACCGCTATGTGAATAAACATGGAAATATCTACACCGCTATCAGTATAAACATGGAAATATTGACACCGCTATCTGTATAAATATGGAAATATCTACACCACTATCTCTATAAACATGGAAATATCTACACCGTTATCTGTATAAACAAAGAAATATCTCCACCGCTGTCTGTATGAACATGGAAACATCTACACCGCTAGCTGTATAAACCTGGAATTATCTGCAGCGTTATCTGTATAAACATGGAAATATCTACACCGCAGTCTGTGCAAAGCTGGAAATATCTACAATGCTATCTCAATAAACATGGAAATATCGACACCGCCATCTGTACACACATGGAAATACCTACACAGTCATCTGTATAAACATGGAAATATCTACACCACTATCTGTATAAACATGGAAATACCCACACTGCCTTCTGTATAAACATGGAATTATCTACACAGACATCTCTATAACCATTGAAATATCTACACCGCTATCTGCATCAAGATGGAAGTAGCCACACCGCTATCTGTATAAACATGGAAATATCTACACCGCCATCTGTGAAAACATGGAAATATCTACACTGTCATCTTTATAAACATGGAAATATCTACACGTCCATCTGTATAAACATGGAAATATCTACACTGCCATCTGTATATACCTGGAAATATCTACACTGCCATCTGTATAAACATGGAAATATCTACACCGCTATCTCTATAAACATGGAAATGTCTACACGGCTATCTGTATAAACATGGAAATGTCTCCACCGCTATCTGTAGAAACATGGAAATATCTACATCGCTATCTCTATAAAGATGGAAATATCTACACCACTATCTTTATAAACATGGAAATAACTGCACCGCTATCTGTATAAACATGGAAATATCTATAACATTATCTGTGTAAACATGAAAATATCTACACAGCTATCTGTGTAAACATGGAAATATATACACAGGTCTCTGTGTAAAGATGGAAATATCTACACCACAATCTGTGCAACTATGGAAATATCTGCACCGCTATCTTAGTAAACATGGAAATATCTACACCGCTATCTGTAAAAACATGGAAATATCAACACCGCTATCTGTATAAACATGGAAATGTCTACACAACGATCTGTATAAACATGGAAATATCTACACCGCTATATGTATAAACATGGAAATATCTACACTGCCATCTGTAAAACATGGAATTACCTACACAGACATCTCTATAATCATTGAAATATCTACACCGCTATCTGTATAAACATGGAAGTAGCCACACCGCTATCTGTATAAAGATGGAAATATCTATAACATTATCTGTGTAAACATGGAAATATCTACACAGCTATCTGTGTAAACATGGAAATATGTACACAGGTCTCTGTGTAAAGATGGAAATATCTACACCACAATCTGTGCAAATATGGAAATATCTACACCGCTATCTTAGTAAACATGGAAATATCTACACCGCTATCTGTATAAACATGGAAATATCAACACCGCTATCTGTATAAACATGGAAATGTCTACACCACGATCTGTATAAACATGGAAATATCTACACCGCTATATGTATAAACATGGAAATATCTACACCGCTATCAGTATAAACATGGAAATATCTACACCGCTATCTGTATAAACATGGAAATATCTACACCACGACATGTATAAACATGGAAATATCTACACCGCCATGTGAATAAACATGGAAATATCTACACATCTATCAGTAAAAACATGGAAATATCGATACAGCTATCAGTATAAATATGGAAATATCTACACCACTATTTCTATAAACATGGAAATATCTACACCGTTATCTGTATAAACAAAGAAATATCTCCGCCGCTGTCTGTATGAACATGGAAACATCTACACCGCTAGCTGTATAAACATGGAATTATCTGCAGCGTTATCTGTATAAACATGGAAATATCTACACCGCAGTCTGTGCAAAGATGGAAATATCTACAATGCTATCTCAATAAACATGGAAATATCGACACCGCCATCTGTACACACATGGAAATACCTACACAGTCATCTGTATAAACATGGAAATATCTACACCACTATCTGTATAAACATGGAAATACCTACACTGCCATCTATATAAACATGGAATTATCTACACAGACATCTCTATAACCATTGAAATATCTACACCGCTATCTGTATAAACATGGAAGTAGCCACACCGCTATCTGTATAAACATGGAAATATCTACACAGCCATCTGTGAAAACATTTAAATATCTACACTGTCATCTTTATAAACATGGAAATATCTACACGTCCATCTGTATAAACATGGAAATATCTACACTGCCATCTGTATATACCTGGAAATATCTACACTGCCATCTGTATAAACATGGAAATATGTACAGCGCTATCTCTATAAACATGGAAATATCTACACGGCTATCTGTATAAACATGGAAATATCTATAACACTATCTGTGTAAACATGGAAATATCTACACAGCTATCTGTGTAAACATGGAAATATGTACACAGGTCTCTGTGTAAAGATGGAAATACCTACACCGCAATCTGTGCAAATATGGAAATATCTACACCGCTATCTCAGAAAACATGGAAATATCTACACCGCTATCGGTAAAAACATGGAAATATCAACACCGCTATCTGTATAAACATGGAAATGTCTACACCACGATCTGTATAAACATGGAAGTATCTACACCGCTATATGTATAAACATGGAAATATCTACACCGCTATCAGTATAAACATGGAAATATCTACACCGCTATCTGTATAAACATGGAAATATCTACACCACGAAATGTATAAACATGGAAATATCTACACCGCCATGTGAATAAACATGGAAATATCTACACCGCTATCAGTAAAAACATGGAAATAGCGACACCGCTATCTGTCTAAATATGGAAATATCTACACCACTATCTCTATAAACATGGAAATATCTACACCGTTATCTGTATAAACAAAGAAATAACTCCACCGCTGTCTGTATGGACATGGAAACATCTACACCGCTAGCTGTATAAACATGGAATTATCTGCAGCGTTATCTGTATAAATATGGAAATATCTACACCGAAGTCTGTGCAAAGATGGAAATATCTACAATGCTATCTCAATAAACATGGAAATATCGACACCGCCATCTGTACACACATGGAAATACCTACACAGTCATCTGTATAAACATGGAAATATCTACACCACTATCTGTATAAACATGGAAATATCTACACTGCCATCTGTATAAACATGGAATTACCTACAAAGACATCTCTATAATCATTGAAATATCTACACCGCTATCTATATAAACATGGAAGTAGCCACACCGCTATCAGTATAAACATGGAAATATCTACACCGCTATCTGTATAAACATGGAAATATCTACACCGCCATCTGTGAAAACATGGAAATATCTACACTGTCATCTTTATAAACATGGAAATATCTACACGTCCATCTGTATAAACATGGAAATATCTACACTGCCATCTGTATATACCTGGAAATATCTACACTGCCATCTGTATAAACATGGAAATATCTCCACCGCTATCTGTAGAAACATGGAAATATCTACATTGCTATCTGTATAAACATGGAAATATCTCCATCGCTATCTCTGTAAAGATGGAAATATCTACACCGCTATCTTTATAAACATGGAAATATCTACACCGCTATCTGTATAAACATGGAAATATCTATAACACTATCTGTGTAAACATGGAAATATCTACACAGCTATCTGAGTAAACATGGAAATATGTACACAGGTCTCTGTGTAAAGATGGAAATATCTACACCGCAATCTGTGCAAATATGGAAATATCTACACCGCTATCTCAGTAAACATGGAAATATCTACACCGCTATCGGTAAAAACATGGAAATATCAACACCGCTATCTGTATAAACATGGAAATGTCTACACCACAATCTGTATAAACATGGAAATATCTACACCGCTATATGTATAAACATGGAAATATCTACAAAGCTATCAGTATAAACATGGAAATATCTACACCGCTATCTGTATAAACATGGAAATATCTACACCACGACGTGTATAAACATGGAAATATCTACACCGCTATTTGAATAAACATGGAAATATCTACACCGCTATCAGTATAAACATGGAAATATTGACACCGCTATCTGTATAAATATGGAAATATCTACACCACTATCTCTATAAACATGGAAATATCTACACCGTTATCTGTATAAACAAAGAAATATCTCCACCGCTGTCTGTATGAACATGGAAACATCTACACCGCTAGCTGTATAAACATGGAATTATCTGCAGCGTTATCTGTATAAACATGGAAATATCTACACCGCAGTCTGTGCAAAGATGGAAATATCTACAATGCTATCTCAATAAACGTGGAAATATCGACACCGCCATCTGTACACACATGGAAATACCTACACAGTCATCTGTATAAACATGGAAATATCTACACCACTATCTGTATAAACATGGAAATACCTACACTGCCATCTGTATAAACATGGAATTATCTACACAGACATCTCTATAACCATTGAAATATCTACACCGTTATCTGTATAAACATGGAAGTAGCCACACCGCTATCTGTATAAACATGGAAATATCTACACCGCCATCTGTGAAAACATGGAAATATCTACACTGTCATCTTTATAAACATGGAAATATCTACACGTCCATCTGCATAAACATGGAAATATCTACACTGCCATCTGTATATACCTACAAATATCTACACTGCTATCTGTATAAACATGGAAATATCTACACCATTATCTCTATAAACATGGAAATGTCTACACGGCTATCTGTGTAAACATGGAAATATCTCCACCGCTATCTGTAGAAACATGGAAATATCTACATCGCTATCCGTATAAACATGGAAATATCTCCACCGCTATCTCAATAAAGATGGAAATATCTACACCGCTATCTTTATAAACATGGAAATATCTGCACCGCTATCTGTATAAACATGGAAATATCTATAACATTATCTGTGTAAACATGTAAATATCTACACAGTTATCTGTGTAAACATGGAAATATGTACACAGATCTCTGTGTAAAGATGGAAATATCTACACCAAAATCTGTGCAAACATGGAAATATGTACACAGATCTCTCTGTAAAGATGGAAATATCTACACCACAATCTGTGCAACTATGGAAATATCTGCACCGCTATCTTAGTAAACATGGAAATAACTACACCGCTATCTATAAAAACATGGAAATATCAACACCGCTATCTGTATAAACATGGAAATGTCTACACCATGATCTGTATAAACATGGAAATATCTACACCGCTATATGTATAAACATGGAAATATCTACACCGCTATCAGTATAAACTTGGAAATATCTACACCGCTATCTGTATAAACATGGAAATATCTACACCACAACATGTATAAACATGTAAATATCTACACCGCCATGAGAATAAACATGGAAATATCTACACCGCTATCAGTAAAAACATGGAAATAGCGACACCGCTATCTGTATAAATATGGAAATATCTACACCACTATCTCTATAAACATGGAAATATCTACACTGCCATCTGTATAAACATGGAATTACCTACACAGACATCTCTATAATCATTGAAATATTTACACCGCTATCTGTATAAACATGGAAGTAGCCACACCGCCATCAGTATAAACATGGAAATATCTACACCGCTATCTGTATAAACATGGAAATATCTACACCACGACATGTATAAACATGGAAATATCTACATCGCTGTGTGAATAAACATGGAAATATCTAAACCGCTATCAGTATAAATATGGAAATATTGACACCGCTATCTGTATAAATCTGGAAATATCTACACCACTATCTCTATAAACATGGAAATATCTACACCGTTATCTGTATAAACAAAGAAATATCTCCACCGCTGTCTGTATGAACATGGAAACATCTACACCGCTACCTGTATAAACATGGAATTATCTGCAGCGTTATCTGTATAAACATGGAAATATCTACACCACGACATGTATAAACATGGAAATATCTACACCACGACGTGTATAAACATGGAAATATCTACACCGCTATGTGAATAAACATGGAAATATCTACACCGCTATCAGTATAAACATGGAAATATTGACACCGCTATCTGTATAAATATGGAAATATCTACACAGACATCTCTATAACCATTGAAATATCTACACCGCTATCTGTATAAACATGGAAGTAACCACACCGGTATCTGTATAAACGTGGAAATATCTACACCGTCATCTGTGAAAACATGGAAATATGTACACTGTCATCTTCATAAACATGGAAATATCTACACGTCCATCTGTATAAACATGGAAATATCTACACTGCCATCTGTATATACCTGGAAATATCTACACTGCCATCTGTATATACATGGAAATATCTACACCGCTATCTCTATAAACATGGAAATGTCTACACGGCTATCTGTATAAACATGGAAATATCTCCACCGCTATCTGTGGAAACATGGAAATATCTACACTGCCATCTGTAAAACTTGGAATTACCTACACAGACATCTCTATAATCATTGAAATATCCACACCGCTATCTGTATATACATGGAAGTAGCCACACCGCTATCAGTATAAACATGGAAATATCTACATCGCTATCTGTATAAACATGGAAATATCTACACCACGACGTCTATGAACATGGAAATATCTACACCGCTATGTGAATAAACATGGAAATATCTACACCGCTATCAGTATAAACATGGAAATATTGACACCGCTATCTGTATAAATATGGAAATATCTACACCACTATCTCTATAAACATGGAACTATCTACACTGCTATCTGTATAAACAAAGAAATATCTCCACCGCTGTCTGCATGAACATGGAAACATCTTCACCGCTAGCTGTATAAACATGGAATTATCTGCAGCGTTATCTGTATAAACATGGAAATATCTACACTGCAGTCTGTTGAAAGATGGAAATATCTAAAATGCTATCTCAATAAACATGGAAATATTGACACCGCCATCTGAACACACATGGAAATACCTACACAGTCATCTGTATAAACATGGAAATATCTACACCACGATCTGTATAAACATGGAAATATCTACACTGCCATCTGTAAAACATGGAATTACCTACACAGACATCTCTATAATCATTGAAATATCTACACCGCTATCTGTATAAACATGGAAGTAGCCACACCGCTATCTGTATAAAGATGGAAATATCTATAACATTATCTGTGTAAACATGGAAATATCTACACAGCTATCTGTGTAAACATGGAAATATGTACACAGGTCTCTGTGTAAAGATGGAAATATCTACACCACAATCTGTGCAAATATGGAAATATCTACACCGCTATCTGTATAAACATGGAAATATCTACACCGCTATCTGTATAAACATGGAAATATCAACACCGCTATCTGTATAAACATGGAAATGTCTACACCACGATCTGTATAAACATGGAAATATCTACACCGCTATATGTATAAACATGGAAATATCTACACCGCTATCAGTATAAACATGGAAATATCTACACCGCTATCTGTATAAACATGGAAATATCTACACCACGACATGTATAAACATGGAAATATCTACACCGCCATGTGAATAAACATGGAAATATCTACACATCTATCAGTAAAAACATGGAAATATCGATACAGCTATCAGTATAAATATGGAAATATCTACACCACTATTTCTATAAACATGGAAATATCTACACCGTTATCTGTATAAACAAAGAAATATCTCCGCCGCTGTCTGTATGAACATGGAAACATCTACACCGCTAGCTGTATAAACATGGAATTATCTGCAGCGTTATCTGTATAAATATGGAAATATCTACACCGAAGTCTGTGCAAAGATGGAAATATCTACAATGCTATCTCAATAAACATGGAAATATCGACACCGCCATCTGTACACACATGGAAATACCTACACAGTCATCTGTATAAACATGGAAATATCTACACCACTATCTGTATAAACATGGAAATATCTACACTGCCATCTGTATAAACATGGAATTACCTACAAAGACATCCCTATAATCATTGAAATATCTACACCGCTATCTATATAAACATGGAAGTAGCCACACCGCTATCAGTATAAACATGGAAATATCTACACCGCTATCTGTATAAACATGGAAATATCTACACCACGACATGCATAAACACGGAAATATCTACACCGCTATGTGAATAAACATGGAAATATCTACACCGCTATCAGTATAAACATGGAAATATTGACACTGCTATCTGTATAAATATGGAAATATCTACACCACTATCTCTATAAACATGGAAATATCTACACCGTTATCTGTATAAACAAAGAAATATCTCCACCGCTGTCTGTATGAACATGGAAACATCTACACCGCTAGCTGTATAAACATGGAATTATCTGCAGCGTTATCTGTATAAACATGGAAATATCTACACCGCAGTCTGTGCAAAGATGGAAATATCTACAATGCTATCTCAATAAACATGGAAATATCGACACCGCCATCTGTACACACATGGAAATAACTACACAGTCATCTGTATAAACATGGAAATATCTACACCACTATCTGTATAAACATGGAAATACCTACACTGCCATCTGTATAAACATGGAATTATCTACACAGACATCTCTATAACCATTGAAATATCTACACCGCTATCTGTATAAACATGGAAGTAGCCACACCGCTATCAGTATAGACATGGAAATATCTACACCGCCATCTGTGAAAACATGGAAATATCTACACTGTCATCTGTATAAACATGGAAATATCTATAACACTATCTGTGTAAACATGGAAATATCTACACAGCTATCTGTGTAAACATGGAAATATGTACACAGGTCTCTGTGTAAAGATGGAAATACATACACGGCAAAATGTGCAAATATGGAAATATCTACACCGCTATCTCAGTAAACATGGAAATATCTACACCGCTATCGGTAAAAACATGGAAATATCAACACCGCTATCTGTATAAACATGGAAATGTCTACACCACGATCTGTATGAACATGGAAGTATCTACACCGCTATATGTATAAACATGGAAATATCTACACCGCTATCAGTATAAACATGGAAATATCTACACCGCTATCTGTATAAACATGGAAATATCTACACCACGACATGTATAAACATGGAAATATCTACACCGCCATGTGAATAAACATGGAAATATCTACACCGCTATCAGTAAAAACATGGAAATAGCGACACCGCTATCTGTATAAATATGGAAATATCTACACCACTATCTCTATAAACATGGAAATATCTACACCGTTATCTGTATAAACAAAGAAATAACTCCACCGCTGTCTTTATGGACATGGAAACATCTACACCGCTAGCTGTATAAACATGGAATTATCTGCAGCGTTATCTGTATAAATATGGAAATATCTACACCGAAGTCTGTGCAAAGATGGAAATATCTACAATGCTATCTCAATAAACATGGAAATATCGACACCGCCATCTGTACACACATGGAAATACCTACACAGTCATCGGTATAAACATGGAAATATCTACACCACTATCTGTATAAACATGGAAATATCTACACTGCCATCTGTATAAAGATGGAATTACCTACAAAGACATCTCTATAATCATTGAAATATCTACCCCGCTATCTGTATAAACATGGAAGTAGCCACACCACTATCAGTATAAACATGGAAATATCTACACCGCTATCTGTATAAACATGGAAATATCTACACCACGACATGCATAAACATGGAAATATCTACACCGCTATGTGAATAAACATGGAAATATCTACACCGCTATCAGTATAAACATGGAAATATTGACACCGCTATCTGTATAAATATGGAAATATCTACACCACTATCTCTATAAACATGGAAATATCTACACCGTTATCTGTATAAACAAAGAAATATCTCCACCGCTGTCTGTATGAACATGGAAACACCTGCACCGCTAGCTGTATAAACCTGGAATTATCTGCAGCGTTATCTGTATAAACATGGAAATATCTACACCGCAGTCTGTGCAAAGCTGGAAATATCTACAATGCTATCTCAATAAACATGGAAATATCGACACCGCCATCTGTACACACATGGAAATACCTACACAGTCATCTGTATAAACATGGAAATATCTACACCACTATCTGTATAAACATGGAAATACCCACACTGCCATCTGTATAAACATGGAATTATCTACACAGACATCTCTATAACCGTTGAAATATCTACACCGCTATCTGCATCAAGATGGAAGTAGCCACACCGCTATCTGTATAAACATGGAAATATCTACACCGCCATCTGTGAAAACATGGAAATATCTACACTGTCATCTTTATAAACATGGAAATATCTACACGTCCATCTGTATAAACATGGAAATATCTACACTGCCATCTGTATATACCTGGAAATATCTACACTGGCATCTGTATAAACATGGAAATATCTACACCGCTATCTCTATAAACATGGAAATGTCTACACGGCTATCTGTATAAACATGGAAATGTCTCCACCGCTATCTGTAGAAACATGGAAATATCTACATCGCTATCTCTATAAAGATGGAAATATCTACACCACTATCTTTATAAACATGGAAATAACTGCACCGCTATCTGTATAAACATGGAAATATCTATAACATTATCTGTGTAAACATGAAAATATCTACACAGCTATCTGTGTAAACATGGAAATATATACACAGGTCTCTCTGTAAAGATGGAAATATCTACACCACAATCTGTGCAACTATGGAAATATCTGCACCGCTATCTTAGTAAACATGGAAATATCTACACCGCTATCTGTAAAAACATGGAAATATCAACACCGCTATCTGTATAAACATGGAAATGTCTACACCACGATCTGTATAAACATGGAAATATCTACACCGCTATATGTATAAACATGGAAATATCTACACTGCCATCTGTAAAACATGGAATTACCTACACAGACATCTCTATAATCATTGAAATATCTACACCGCTATCTGTATAAACATGGAAGTAGCCACACCGCTATCTGTATAAAGATGGAAATATCTATAACATTATCTGTGTAAACATGGAAATATCTACACAGCTATCTGTGTAAACATGGAAATATGTACTCAGGTCTCTGTGTAAAGATGGAAATATCTACACCACAATCTGTGCAAATATGGAAATATCTACACCGCTATCTTAGTAAACATGGAAATATCTACACCGCTATCTGTATAAACATGGAAATATCAACACCGCTATCTGTATAAACATGGAAATGTCTACACCACGATCTGTATAAACATGGAAATATCTACACCGCTATATGTATAAACATGGAAATATCTACACCGCTATCAGTATAAACATGGAAATATCTACACCGCTATCTGTATAAACATGGAAATATCTACACCACGACATGTATAAACATGGAAATATCTACACCGCCATGTGAATAAACATGGAAATATCTACACATCTATCAGTAAAAACATGGAAATATCGATACAGCTATCAGTATAAATATGGAAATATCTACACCACTATTTCTATAAACATGGAAATATCTACACCGTTATCTGTATAAACAAAGAAATATCTCCGCCGCTGTCTGTATGAACATGGAAACATCTACACCGCTAGCTGTATAAACATGGAATTATCTGCAGCGTTATCTGTATAAACATGGAAATATCTACACCGCAGTCTGTGCAAAGATGGAAATATCTACAATGCTATCTCAATAAACATGGAAATATCGACACCGCCATCTGTACACACATGGAAATACCTACACAGTCATCTGTATAAACATGGAAATATCTACACCACTATCTGTATAAACATGGAAATACCTACACTGCCATCTATATAAACATGGAATTATCTACACAGACATCTCTATAACCATTGAAATATCTACACCGCTATCTGTATAAACATGGAAGTAGCCACACCGCTATCTGTATAAACATGGAAATATCTACACAGCCATCTGTGAAAACATTTAAATATCTACACTGTCATCTTTATAAACATGGAAATATCTACACGTCCATCTGTATAAACATGGAAATATCTACACTGCCATCTGTATATACCTGGAAATATCTACACTGCCATCTGTATAAACATGGAAATATGTACAGCACTATCTCTATAAACATGGAAATATCTACAAGGCTATCTGTATAAACATGGAAATATCTATAACACTATCTGTGTAAACATGGAAATATCTACACAGCTATCTGTGTAAACATGGAAATATGTACACAGGTCTCTGTGTAAAGATGGAAATACCTACACCGCAATCTGTGCAAATATGGAAATATCTACACCGCTATCTCAGTAAACATGGAAATATCTACACCGCTATCGGTAAAAACATGGAAATATCAACACCGCTATCTGTATAAACATGGAAATGTCTACACCACGATCTGTATAAACATGGAAGTATCTACACCGCTATATGTATAAACATGGAAATATCTACACCGCTATCAGTATAAACATGGAAATATCTACACCGCTATCTGTATAAACATGGAAATATCTACACCACGAAATGTATAAACATGGAAATATCTACACAACCATGTGAATAAACATGGAAATATCTACACCGCTATCAGTAAAAACATGGAAATAGCGACACCGCTATCTGTCTAAATATGGAAATATCTACACCACTATCTCTATAAACATGGAAATATCTACACCGTTATCTGTATAAACAAAGAAATAACTCCACCGCTGTCTGTATGGACATGGAAACATCTACACCGCTAGCTGTATAAACATGGAATTATCTGCAGCGTTATCTGTATAAATATGGAAATATCTACACCGAAGTCTGTGCAAAGATGGAAATATCTACAATGCTATCTCAATAAACATGGAAATATCGACACCGCCATCTGTACACACATGGAAATACCTACACAGTCATCGGTATAAACATGGAAATATCTACACCACTATCTGTATAAACATGGAAATATCTACACTGCCATCTGTATAAACATGGAATTACCTACAAAGACATCTCTATAATCATTGAAATATCTACACCGCTATCTATATAAACATGGAAGTAGCCACACCGCTATCAGTATAAACATGGAAATATCTACACCGCTATCTGTATAAACATGGAAATATCTACACCACGACATGCATAAACACGGAAATATCTACACCGCTATGTGAATAAACATGGAAATATCTACACCGCTATCAGTATAAACATGGAAATATTGACACCGCTATCTGTATAAATATGGAAATATCTACACCACTATCTCTATAAACATGGAAATATCTACACCGTTATCTGTATAAACAAAGAAATATCTCCACCGCTGTCTGTATGAACATGGAAACATCTACACCGCTAGCTGTATAAACATGGAATTATCTGCAGCGTTATCTGTATAAACATGGAAATATCTACACCGCAGTCTGTGCAAAGATGGAAATATCTACAATGCTATCTCAATAAACATGGAAATATCGACACCGCCATCTGTACACACATGGAAATACCTACACAGTCATCTGTATAAACATGGAAATATCTACACCACTATCAGTATAAACATGGAAATACCTACACTGCCATCTGTATAAACATGGAATTATCTACACAGACATCTCTATAACCATTGAAATATCTACACCGCTATCTGTATAAACATGGAAGTAGCCACACCGCTATCAGTATAGACATGGAAATATCTACACCGCCATCTGTGAAAACATGGAAATATCTACACTGTCATCTGTATAAACATGGAAATATCTATAACACTATCTGTGTAAACATGGAAATATCTACACAGCTATCTGTGTAAACATGGAAATATGTACACAGGTCTCTGTGTAAAGATGGAAATACATACACGGCAAAATGTGCAAATATGGAAATATCTACACCGCTATCTCAGTAAACATGGAAATATCTACTCCGCTATCGGTAAAAACATGGAAATATCAACACCGCTATCTGCATAAACATGGAAATGTCTACACCACGATCTGTATGAACATGGAAGTATCTACACCGCTATATGTATAAACATGGAAATATCTACACCGCTATCAGTATAAACATGGAAATATCTACACCGCTATCTGTATAAACATGGAAATATCTACACCACGACATGTATAAACATGGAAATATCTACACCGCCATGTGAATAAACATGGAAATATCTACACCGCTATCAGTAAAAACATGGAAATAGCGACACCGCTATCTGTATAAATATGGAAATATCTACACCACTATCTCTATAAACATGGAAATATCTACACCGTTATCTGTATAAACAAAGAAATAACTCCACCGCTGTCTGTATGGACATGGAAACATCTACACCGCTAGCTGTATAAACATGGAATTATCTGCAGCGTTATCTGTATAAATATGGAAATATCTACACCGAAGTCTGTGCAAAGATGGAAATATCTACAATGCTATCTCAATAAACATGGAAATATCGACACCGCCATCTGTACACACATGGAAATACCTACACAGTCATCGGTATAAACATGGAAATATCTACACCACTATCTGTATAAACATGGAAATATCTACACTGCCATTTGTATAAAGATGGAATTACCTACAAAGACATCTCAATAATCATTGAAATATCTACCCCGCTATCTGTATAAACATGGAAGTAGCCACACCACTATCAGTATAAACATGGAAATATCTACACCGCTATCTGTATAAACATGGAAATATCTACACCACGACATGCATAAACATGGAAATATCTACACCGCTATGTGAATAAACATGGAAATATCTACACCGCTATCAGTATAAACATGGAAATATTGACACCGCTATCTGTATAAATATGGAAATATCTACACCACTATCTCTATAAACATGGAAATATCTACACCGTTATCTGTATAAACAAAGAAATATCTCCACCGCTGTCTGTATGAACATGGAAACATCTACACCGCTAGCTGTATAAACCTGGAATTATCTGCAGCGTTATCTGAATAAACATGGAAATATCTACACCGCAGTCTGTGCAAAGCTGGAAATATCTACAATGCTATCTCAATAAACATGGAAATATCGACACCGCCATCTGTACACACATGGAAATACCTACAAAGTCATCTGTATAAACATGGAAATATCTACACCACTATCTGTATAAACATGGAAATACCTACACTGCCATCTGTATAAACATGGAATTATCTACACAGACATCTCTATAACCATTGAAATATATACACCGCTATCTGTATAAACATGGAAGTAGCCACACCGCTATCTGTATAAACATGGAAATATCTACACCGCCATCTGTGAAAACATGGAAATATCTACACTGTCATCTTTATAAACATGGAAATATCTACACGTCCATCTGTATAAACATGGAAATTTCTACACTGCCATCTGTATATACCTGGAAATATCTACACTGTCATCTGTATAAACATGGAAATATGCACAGCACTATCTCTATAAACATGGAAATATCTACACGGCTATCCGTATAAACATGGAAATATCTCCACCGCTGTCTGTAGAAACATGGAAATATCTACATCGCTATCTGTATAAACATGGAAATATCTCCACCGTTATCTCTATAAAGATGGAAATATCTACACCGCTATCTTTATAAACATGGAAATATCTACACCGCTATCTGTATAAACATGGAAATATCTATAACACTATCTGTGTAAGCATGGAAATATCTACACAGCTATCTGTGTAAACATGGAAATATGTACACCGGTCTCTGTGTAAAGATGGAAATACCTACACCGCAATCTGTGCAAATATGGAAATATCTACAACGCTATCTCAGTAAACATGGAAATATCTACACCACTATCTATAAAAACATGGAAATATCAACACCTCTATCTGTATAAACATGGAAATGTCTACACCACGATCTGTATAAACATGGAAGTATCTACACTGCTATATGTATAAACATGGAAATATCTACACCACTATCTGTATAAACATGGAAATATCTACACTGCCATCTGTATAAACATGGAATTACCTACACAGATATCTCTATAATCATTGAAATATCTACACCGCTATCTGTATAAACATGGAAGTAGCCACACCTCTATCAGTATAAACATGGAAATATCTACACCGCTATCTGTATAAACATGGAAATATCTACACCACGACGTGTATAAACATGGAAATATCTACACCTCTATGTGAATAAACATGGAAATAACTACACCGCTATCAGTATAAACATGGAAATATTGACACCGCTATCTGTATAAATATGGAAATATCTACACCACTATCACTATAAAGATGGAAATATCTACACCGTTATCTGTATAAACAAAGAAATATCTCCACCGCTGTCTGTATGAACATGGAAACATCTACACTGCTAGCTGTATAAACATGGAATTATCTGCAGCGTTATCTGTATAAACATGGAAATATCTACACCGCAGTCTGTGCAAAGATGGAAATATCTACAATGCTATCTCAAAAAACATGGAAATATTGACACCGCCATTTGTACACACATGGAAATACCTACACAGTCAACTGTATAAACATGGAAATATCTACACCACTATCTGTATAAACATGGAAATACCAACAATGCCAACTGTATAAACATGGAATTATCTACACAGACATCTCTATAACCATTGAAATATCTACACCGCTATATGTATAAACATGGAAGTAGCCACACCGCTATCTGTATAAACATGGAAATATCTACACCGCCATCTGTGAAAACATGGAAATGTCTACACTGTCATCTTTATAAACATGGAAATATCTACACGTCCATCTGTATAAACATGGAAATACCTACACTGCCATCTGTATATACCTGGAAGTATCTACACTGCCATCTGTATAAACATGGAAATATCAACACCGTTATCTCTTTAAACATGGAAAACTCTACACGGCTAACTGTATAAACATGGAAATATCTCCACCGCTATCTGTAGAAACATGGAAATATCTACATTGCTATCTGTATAAACATGGAAATATCTCCATCGCTATCTCTGAAAAGATGGAAATATCTACACCGCTATCTTTATAAACATGGAAATATCTACACCGCTATCTGTATAAACATGGAAATATCTATAACACTATCTGTGTAAACATGGAAATATCTACACAGCTATCTGAGTAAACATGGAAATATGTACACAGGTCTCTGTGTAAAGATGGAAATATCTACACCGCAATCTGTGCAAATATGGAAATATCTACACCGCTATCTCAGTAAACATGGAAATATCTACACCGCTATCTGTAAAAACATGGAAATATCAACACCGCTATCTGTATAAACATGGAAATGTCTACACCACGATCTGTATAAACATGGAAATATCTACACCGCTATATGTATAAACATGGAAATATCTACACAGCTATCAGTATAAACATGGAAATATCTACACCGCTATCTGTATAAACATGGAAATATCTACACCACGACGTGTATAAACATGGAAATATCTACACCGCTATGTGAATAAACATGGAAATATCTACACCGCTATCAGTATAAACATGGAAATATTGACACCGCTATCTGTATAAATATGGAAATATCTACACCACTATCTCTATAAACATGGAAATATCTACACCGTTATCTGTATAAACAAAGAAATATCTCCACGGCTGTCTGTATGAACATGGAAACATCTACACCGCTAGCTGTATAAACATGGAATTATCTGCAGCGTTATCTGTATAAACATGGAAATATCTACACCGCAGTCTGTGCAAAGATGGAAATATCTACAATGCTATCTCAATAAACGTGGAAATATCGACACCGCCATCTGTACACACATGGAAATACCTACACAGTCATCTGTATAAACATGGAAATATCTACACCACTATCTGTATAAACATGGAAATACCTACACTGCCATCTGTATAAACATGGAATTATCTACACAGACATCTCTATAACCATTGAAATATCTACACCGTTATCTGTATAAACATGGAAGTAGCCACACCGCTATCTGTATAAACATGGAAATATCTACACCGCCATCTGTGAAAACATGGAAATATCTACACTGTCATCTTTATAAACATGGAAATATCTACACGTCCATCTGCATAAACATGGAAATATCTACACTGCCATCTGTATATACCTACAAATATCTACACTGCTATCTGTATAAACATGGAAATATCTACACCGCCATCTGTGAAAACATGGAAATGTCTACACTGTCATCTTTATAAACATGGAAATATCTACACGTCCATCTGTATAAACATGGAAATACCTACACTGCCATCTGTATATACCTGGAAGTATCTACACTGCCATCTGTATAAACATGGAAATATCAACACCGTTATCTCTTTAAACATGGAAATGTCTACACGGCTAACTGTATAAACATGGAAATATCTCCACCGCTATCTGTAGAAACATGGAAATATCTACATTGCTATCTGTATAAACATGGAAATATCTCCATCGCTATCTCTGTAAAGATGGAAATATCTACACCGCTATCTTTATAAACATGGAAATATCTACACCGCTATCTGTATAAACATGGAAATATCTATAACACTATCTGTGTAAACATGGAAATATCTACACAGCTATCTGAGTAAACATGGAAATATGTACACAGGTCTCTGTGTAAAGATGGAAATATCTACACCGCAATCTGTGCAAATATGGAAATATCTACACCGCTATCTCAGTAAACATGGAAATATCTACACCGCTATCTGTAAAAACATGGAAATATCAACACCGCTATCTGTATAAACATGGAAATGTCTACACCACGATCTGTATAAACATGGAAATATCTACACCGCTATATGTATAAACATGGAAATATCTACACAGCTATCAGTATAAACATGGAAATATCTACACCGCTATCTGTATAAACATGGAAATATCTACACCACGACGTGGATAAACATGGAAATATCTACACCGCTATGTGAATAAACATGGAAATATCTACACCGCTATCAGTATAAACATGGAAATATTGACACCGCTATCTGTATAAATATGGAAATATCTACACCACTATCTCTATAAACATGGAAATATCTACACCGTTATCTGTATAAACAAAGAAATATCTCCACCGCTGTCTGTATGAACATGGAAACATCTACACCGCTAGCTGTATAAACATGGAATTATCTGCAGCGTTATCTGTATAAACATGGAAATATCTACACCGCAGTCTGTGCAAAGATGGAAATATCTACAATGCTATCTCAATAAACGTGGAAATATCGACACCGCCATCTGTACACACATGGAAATACCTACACAGTCATCTGTATAAACATGGAAATATCTACACAACTATCTGTATAAACATGGAAATACCTACACTGCCATCTGTATAAACATGGAATTATCTACACAGACATCTCTATAACCATTGAAATATCTACACCGTTATCTGTATAAACATGGAAGTAGCCACACCGCTATCTGTATAAACATGGAAATATCTACACCGCCATCTGTGAAAACATGGAAATATCTACACTGTCATCTTTATAAACATGGAAATATCTACACGTCCATCTGCATAAACATGGAAATATCTACACTGACATCTGTATATACCTACAAATATCTACACTGCTATCTGTATAAACATGGAAATATCTACACCATTATCTCTATAAACATGGAAATGTCTACACGGCTATCTGCGTAAACATGGAAATATCTCCACCGCTATCTGTAGAAACATGGAAATATCTACATCGCTATCCGTATAAACATGGAAATATCTCCACCGCTATCTCAATAAAGATGGAAATATCTACACCGCTATCTTTATAAACATCGAAATATCTGCACCGCTATCTGTATAAACATGGAAATATCTATAACATTATCTGTGTAAACATGTAAATATCTACACAGCTATCTGTGTAAACATGGAAATATGTACACAGATCTCTGTGTAAAGATGGAAATATCTACACCAAAATCTGTGCAAACATGGAAATATGTACACAGATCTCTCTGTAAAGATGGAAATATCTACACCACAATCTGTGCAACTATGGAAATATCTGCACTGCTATCTTAGTAAACATGGAAATATCTACACCGCTATCTGTAAAAACATGGAAATATCAACACCGCTATCTGTATAAACATGGAAATGTCTACACCATGATCTGTATAAACATGGAAATATCTACACCGCTATATGTATAAACATGGAAATATCTACACCGCTATCAGTATAAACTTGGAAATATCTACACCGCTATCTGTATAAAGATGGAAATATCTACACCACGACATGTATAAACATGTAAATATCTACACCGCCATGAGAATAAACATGGAAATATCTACACCGCTATCAGTAAAAACATGGAAATAGCGACACCGCTATCTGTATAAATATGGAAATATCTACACCACTATCTCTATAAACATGGAAATATCTACACTGCCATCTGTATAAACATGGAATTACCTACACAGACATCTCTATAATCATTGAAATATTTACACCGCTATCTGTATAAACATGGAAGTAGCCACACCGCCATCAGTATAAACATGGAAATATCTACACCGCTATCTGTATAAACATGGAAATATCTACACCACGACATGTATAAACATGGAAATATCTACATCGCTGTGTGAATAAACATGGAAATATCTAAACCGCTATCAGTATAAATATGGAAATATTGACACCGCTATCTGTATAAATCTGGAAATATCTACACCACTATCTCTATAAACATGGAAATATCTACACCGTTATCTGTATAAACAAAGAAATATCTCCACCGCTGTCTGTATGAACATGGAAACATCTACACCGCTACCTGTATAAACATGGAATTATCTGCAGCGTTATCTGTATAAACATGGAAATATCTACACCACGACATGTATAAACATGGAAATATCTACACCACGACGTGTAAAAACATGGAAATATCTACACCGCTATGTGAATAAACATGGAAATATCTACACCGCTATCAGTATAAACATGGAAATATTGACACCGCTATCTGTATAAATATGGAAATATCTACACAGACATCTCTATAACCATTGAAATATCTACACCGCTATCTGTATAAACATGGAAGTAACCACACCGGTATCTGTATAAACGTGGAAATATCTACACCGTCATCTGTGAAAACATGGAAATATGTACACTGTCATCTTCATAAACATGGAAATATCTACACGTCCATCTGTATAAACATGGAAATATCTACACTGCCATCTGTATATACCTGGAAATATCTACACTGCCATCTGTATATACATGGAAATATCTACACCGATTTCTCTATAAACATGGAAATGTCTACACGGCTATCTGTATAAACATGGAAATATCTCCACCGCTATCTGTGGAAACATGGAAATATCTACACTGCCATCTGTAAAACATGGAATTACCTACACAGACATCTCTATAATCATTGAAATATCCACACCGCTATCTGTATATACATGGAAGTAGCCACACCGCTATCAGTATAAACATGGAAATATCTACATCGCTATCTGTATAAACATGGAAATATCTACACCACGACGTCTATGAACATGGAAATATCTACACCGCTATGTGAATAAACATGGAAATATCTACACCGCTATCAGTATAAACATGGAAATATTGACACCGCTATCTGTATAAATATGGAAATATCTACACCACTATCTCTATAAACATGGAACTATCTACACTGCTATCTGTATAAACAAAGAAATATCTCCACCGCTGTCTGTATGAACATGGAAACATCTTCACCGCTAGCTGTATAAACATGGAATTATCTGCAGCGTTATCTGTATAAACATGGAAATATCTACACTGCAGTCTGTTGAAAGATGGAAATATCTAAAATGCTATCTCAATAAACATGGAAATATTGACACCGCCATCTGAACACACATGGAAATACCTACACAGTCATCTGTATAAACATGGAAATATCTACACCACTATCTGTATAAACATGGAAATATCTACACTGCCATCTGTAAAACATGGAATTACCTACACAGACATCTCTATAATCATTGAAATATCTACACCGCTATCTGTATAAACATGGAAGTAGCCACACCGCTATCTGTATAAAGATGGAAATATCTATAACATTATCTGTGTAAACATGGAAATATCTACACAGCTATCTGTGTAAACATGGAAATATGTACACAGGTCTCTGTGTAAAGATGGAAATATCTACACCACAATCTGTGCAAATATGGAAATATCTACACCGCTATCTTAGTAAACATGGAAATATCTACACCGCTATCTGTATAAACATGGAAATATCAACACCGCTATCTGTATAAACATGGAAATGTCTACACCACGATCTGTATAAACATGGAAATATCTACACCGCTATATGTATAAACATGGAAATATCTACACCGCTATCAGTATAAACATGGAAATATCTACACCGCTATCTGTATAAACATGGAAATATCTACACCACGACATGTATAAACATGGAAATATCTACACCGCCATGTGAATAAACATGGAAATATCTACACATCTATCAGTAAAAACATGGAAATATCGATACAGCTATCAGTATAAATATGGAAATATCTACACCACTATTTCTATAAACATGGAAATATCTACACCGTTATCTGTATAAACAAAGAAATATCTCCGCCGCTGTCTGTATGAACATGGAAACATCTACACCGCTAGCTGTATAAACATGGAATTATCTGCAGCGTTATCTGTATAAACATGGAAATATCTACACCGCAGTCTGTGCAAAGATGGAAATATCTACAATGCTATCTCAATAAACATGGAAATATCGACACCGCCATCTGTACACACATGGAAATACCTACACAGTCATCTGTATAAACATGGAAATATCTACACCACTATCTGTATAAACATGGAAATACCTACACTGCCATCTATATAAACATGGAATTATCTACACAGACATCTCTATAACCATTGAAATATCTACACCGCTATCTGTATAAACATGGAAGTAGCCACACCGCTATCTGTATAAACATGGAAATATCTACACAGCCATCTGTGAAAACATTTAAATATCTACACTGTCATCTTTATAAACATGGAAATATCTACACGTCCATCTGTATAAACATGGAAATATCTACACTGCCATCTGTATATACCTGGAAATATCTACACTGCCATCTGTATAAACATGGAAATATGTACAGCGCTATCTCTATAAACATGGAAATATCTACACGGCTATCTGTATAAACATGGAAATATCTATAACACTATCTGTGTAAACATGGAAATATCTACACAGCTATCTGTGTAAACATGGAAATATGTACACAGGTCTCTGTGTAAAGATGGAAATACCTACACCGCAATCTGTGCAAATATGGAAATATCTACACCGCTATCTCAGTAAACATGGAAATATCTACACCGCTATCGGTAAAAACATGGAAATATCAACACCGCTATCTGTATAAACATGGAAATGTCTACACCACGATCTGTATAAACATGGAAGTATCTACACCGCTATATGTATAAACATGGAAATATCTACACCGCTATCAGTATAAACATGGAAATATCTACACCGCTATCTGTATAAACATGGAAATATCTACACCACGAAATGTATAAACATGGAAATATCTACACCGCCATGTGAATAAACATGGAAATATCTACACCGCTATCAGTAAAAACATGGAAATAGCGACACCGCTATCTGTCTAAATATGGAAATATCTACACCACTATCTCAATAAACATGGAAATATCTACACCGTTATCTGTATAAACAAAGAAATAACTCCACCGCTGTCTGTATGGACATGGAAACATCTACACCGCTAGCTGTATAAACATGGAATTATCTGCAGCGTTATCTGTATAAATATGGAAATATCTACACCGAAGTCTGTGCAAAGATGGAAATATCTACAATGCTATCTCAATAAACATGGAAATATCGACACCGCCATCTGTACACACATGGAAATACCTACACAGTCATCTGTATAAACATGGAAATATCTACACCACTATCTGTATAAACATGGAAATATCTACACTGCCATCTGTATAAACATGGAATTACCTACAAAGACATCTCTATAATCATTGAAATATCTACACCGCTATCTATATAAACATGGAAGTAGCCACACCGCTATCAGTATAAACATGGAAATATCTACACCGCTATCTGTATAAACATGGAAATATCTACACCACGACATGCATAAATACGGAAATATCTACACCGCTATGTGAATAAACATGGAAATATCTACACCGCTATCAGTAGAAACATGGAAATATTGACACCGCTATCTGTATAAATATGGAAATATCTACACCACTATCTCTATAAACATGGAAATATCTACACCGTTATCTGTATAAACAAAGAAATATCTCCACCACTGTCTGTATGAACATGGAAACATCTACACCGCTAGCTGTATAAACATGGAATTATCTGCAGCGTTATCTGTATAAACATGGAAATATCTACACCGTAGTCTGTGCAAAGATGGAAATATCTACAATGCTATCTCAATAAACATGGAAATATCGACACCGCCATCTGTACACACATGGAAATACCTACACAGTCATCTGTATAAACATGGAAATATCTACACCACTATCTGTATAAACATGGAAATACCTACACTGCCATCTGTATAAACATGGAATTATCTACACAGACATATCTATAACCATTGAAATATCTACACCGCTATCTCTATAAACATGGAAGAAGCCACACCGCTATCAGTATAGACATGGAAATATCTACACCGCCATCTGTGAAAACATGGAAATATCTACACTGTCATCTGTATAAACATGGAAATATCTATAACACTATCTGTGTAAACATGGAAATATCTACACAGCTATCTGTGTAAACATGGAAATATGTACACAGGTCTCTGTGTAAAGATGGAAATACATACACGGCAAAATGTGCAAATATGGAAATATCTACACCGCTATCTCAGTAAACATGGAAATATCTACACCGCTATCGGTAAAAACATGGAGATATCAACACCGCTATCTGTATAAACATGGAAATGTCTACACCACGATCGGTATGAACATGGAAGTATCTACACCGCTATATGTATAAACATGGAAATATCTACACCGCTATCAGTATAAAAATGGAAATATCTACACCGCTATCTGTATAAACATGGAAATATCTACACCACGACATGTATAAACATGGAAATATCTACACCGCCATGTGAATAAACATGGAAATATCTACACCGCTATCAGTAAAAACATGGAAATAGCGACACCGCTATCTGTATAAATATGGAAATATCTACACCACTATCTCTATAAACATGGAAATATCTACACCGTTATCTGTATAAACAAAGAAATAACTCCACCGCTGTCTGTATGGACATGGAAACATCTACACCGCTAGCTGTATAAACATGGAATTATCTGCAGCGTTATCTGTATAAATATGGAAATATCTACACCGAAGTCTGTGCAAAGATGGAAATATCTACAATGCTATCTCAATAAACATGGAAATATCGACACCGCCATCTGTACACACATGGAAATACCTACACAGTCATCGGTATAAACATGGAAATATCTACACCACTATCTGTATAAACATGGAAATATCTACACTGCCATCTGTATAAAGATGGAATTACCTACAAAGACATCTCTATAATCACTGAAATATCTACCCCGCTATCTGTATAAACATGGAAGTAGCCACACCACTATCAGTATAAACATGGAAATATCTACACCGCTATCTGTATAAACATGGAAATATCTACACCACGACATGCATAAACATGGAAATATCTACACCGCTATGTGAATAAACATGGAAATATCTACACCGCTATCAGTATAAACATGGAAATATTGACACCGCTATCTGTATAAATATGGAAATATCTACACCACTATCTCTATAAACATGGAAATATCTACACCGTTATCTGTATAAACAAAGAAATATCTCCACCGCTGTCTGTATGAACATGGAAACATCTACACCGCTAGCTGTATAAACCTGGAATTATCTGCAGCGTTATCTGTATAAACATGGAAATATCTACACCGCAGTCTGTGCAAAGCTGGAAATATCTACAATGCTATCTCAATAAACATGGAAATATCGACACCGCCATCTGTACACACATGGAAATACCTACACAGTCATCTGTATAAACATGGAAATATCTACACCACTATCTGTATAAACATGGAAATACCTACACTGCCATCTGTATAAACATGGAATTATCTACACAGACATCTCTATAACCATTGAAATATCTACACCGCTATCTGCATCAAGATGGAAGTAGCCACACCGCTATCTGTATAAACATGGAAATATCTACACCGCCATCTGTGAAAACATGGAAATATCTACACTGTCATCTTTATAAACATGGAAATATCTACACGTCCATCTGTATAAACATGGAAATATCTACACTGCCATCTGTATATACCTGGAAATATCTACACTGCCATCTGTATAAACATGGAAATATCTACACCGCTATCTCTATAAACATGGAAATGTCTACACGGCTATCTGTATAAACATGGAAATGTCTCCACCGCTATCTGTAGAAACATGGAAATATCTACATCGCTATCTCTATAAAGATGGAAATATCTACACCACTATCTTTATAAACATGGAAATAACTGCACCGCTATCTGTATAAACATGGAAATATCTATAACATTATCTGTGTAAACATGAAAATATCTACACAGCTATCTGTGTAAACATGGAAATATATACACAGGTCTCTGTGTAAAGATGGAAATATCTACACCACAATCTGTGCAACTATGGAAATATCTGCACCGCTATCTTAGTAAACATGGAAATATCTACACCGCTATCTGTAAAAACATGGAAATATCAACACCGCTATCTGTATAAACATGGAAATGTCTACACCACGATCTGTATAAAAATGGAAATATCTACACCGCTATATGTATAAACATGGAAATATCTACACCGCTATCAGTATAAACTTGGAAATATCTACACCGCTATCTGTATAAACATGGAAATATCTACACCACGAAATGTATAAACATGTAAATATCTACACCGCCATGTGAATAAACATGGAAATATCTACACCGCTATCAGTAAAAACATGGAAATAGCGACACCGCTATCTGTATAAATATGGAAATATCTACACCACTATCTCTATAAACATGGAAATATCTACACTGCCATCTGTATAAACATGGAATTACCTACACAGACATCTCTATAATCATTGAAATATTTACACCGATATCTGTATAAACATGGAAGTAGCCACACCGCCATCAGTATAAACATGGAAATATCTACACCGCTATCTGTATAAACATGGAAATATCTACACCACGACATGTATAAACATGGAAATATCTACATCGCTGAGTGAATAAACATGGAAATATCTAAACCGCTATCAGTAGAAATATGGAAATATTGACACCGCTATCTGTATAAATCTGGAAATATCTACACCACTATCTCTATAAACATGGAAATATCTACACCGTTATCTGTATAAACAAAGAAGTATCTCCACCGCTGTCTGTATGAACATGGAAACATCTACACCGCTACCTGTATAAACATGGAATTATCTGCAGCGTTATCTGTATAAACATGGAAATATCTACACCACGACATGTATAAACATGGAAATATCTACACCACGACGTTTATAAACATGGAAATATCGACACCGCCATCTGTACACACATGGAAATACCTACACAGTCATCTGTATAAACATGGAAATATCTACACCACTATCTGTATAAACATGGAAATAGCTACACTGCCATCTGTATAAACATGGAATTATCTACACAGACATCTCTATAACCATTGAAATATCTACACCGCTATCTGTATAAACATGGAAGTAGCCACACCGCTATCAGTATAGACATGGAAATATCTACACCGCCATCTGTGAAAACATGGAAATATCTACACTGTCATCTGTATAAACATGGAAATATCTATAACACTATCTGTGTAAACATGGAAATATCTACACAGCTATCTGTGTAAACATGGAAATATGTACACAGGTCTCTGTGTAAAGATGGAAATACATACACGGCAAAATGTGCAAATATGGAAATATCTACACCGCTATCTCAGTAAACATGGAAATATCTACACCGCTATCGGTAAAAACACGGAAATATCAACACCGCTATCTGTATAAACATGGAAATGTCTACACCACGATCTGTATGAACATGGAAGTATCTACACCGCTATATGTATAAACATGGAAATATCTACACCGCTATCAGTATAAACATGGAAATATCTACACCGCTATCTGTATAAACATGGAAATATCTACACCACGACATGTATAAACATGGAAATATCTACACCGCCATGTGAATAAACATGGAAATATCTACACCGCTATCATTAAAAACATGGAAATAGCGACACCGCTATCTGTATAAATATGGAAATATCTACACCACTATCTCTATAAACATGGAAATATCTACACCGTTATCTGTATAAACAAAGAAATAACTCCACCGCTGTCTGTATGGACATGGAAACATCTACACCGCTAGCTGTATAAACATGGAATTATCTGCAGCGTTATCTGTATAAATATGGAAATATCTACACCGAAGTCTGTGCAAAGATGGAAATATCGACAATGCTATCTCAATAAACATGGAAATATCGACACCGCCATCTGTACACACATGGAAATACCTACACAGTCATCGGTATAAACATGGAAATATCTACACCACTATCTGTATAAACATGGAAATATCTACACTGCCATCTGTATAAAGATGGAATTACCTACAAAGACATCTCTATAATCATTGAAATATCTACCCCGCTATCTGTATAAACATGGAAGTAGCCACACCACTATCAGTATAAACATGGAAATATCTACACCGCTATCTGTATAAACATGGAAATATCTACACCACGACATGCATAAACATGGAAATATCTACACCGCTATGTGAATAAACATGGAAATATCTACACCGCTATCAGTATAAACATGGAAATATTGACACCGCTATCTGTATAAATATGGAAATATCTACACCACTATCTCTATAAACATGGAAATATCTACACCGTTATCTGTATAAACAAAGAAATATCTCCACCGCTGTCTGTATGAACATGGAAACATCTACACCGCTAGCTGTATAAACCTGGAATTATCTGCAGCGTTATCTGTATAAACATGGAAATATCTACACCGCAGTCTGTGCAAAGCTGGAAATATCTACAATGCTATCTCAATAAACATGGAAATATCGACACCGCCATCTGTACACACATGGAAATACCTACACAGTCATCTGTATAAACATGGAAATATCTACACCACTATCTGTATAAACATGGAAATACCCACACTGCCATCTGTATAAACATGGAATTATCTACACAGACATCTCTATAACCATTGAAATATCTACACCGCTATCTGCATCAAGATGGAAGTAGCCACACCGCTATCTGTATAAACATGGAAATATCTACACCGCCATCTGTGAAAACATGGAAATATCTACACTGTCATCTTTATAAACATGGAAATATCTACACGTCCATCTGTATAAACATGGAAATATCTACACTGCCATCTGTATATACCTGGAAATATCTACACTGCCATCTGTATAAACATGGAAATATCTACACCGCTATCTCTATAAACATGGAAATGTCTACACGGCTATCTCTATAAACATGGAAATGTCTCCACCGCTATCTGTAGAAACATGGAAATATCTACATCGCTATCTCTATAAAGATGGAAATATCTACACCACTATCTTTATAAACATGGAAATAACTGCACCGCTATCTGTATAAACATGGAAATAACTATAACATTATCTGTGTAAACATGAAAATATCTACACAGCTATCTGTGTAAACATGGAAATATATACACAGGTCTCTGTGTAAAGATGGAAATATCTACACCACAATCTGTGCAACTATGGAAATATCTGCACCGCTATCTTAGTAAACATGGAAATATCTACACCGCTATCTGTAAAAACATGGAAATATCAACACCGCTATCTGTATAAACATGGAAATGTCTACACCACGATCTGTATAAACATGGAAATATCTACACCGCTATATGTATAAACATGGAAATATCTACACCGCTATCAGTATAAACTTGGAAATATCTACACCGCTATCTGTATAAACATGGAAATATCTACACCACGACATGTATAAACATGTAAATATCTACACCGCCATGTGAATAAACATGGAAATATCTACACCGCTATCAGTAAAAACATGGAAATAGCGACACCGCTATCTGTATAAATATGGAAATATCTACACCACTATCTCTATAAACATGGAAATATCTACACTGCCATCTGTATAAACATGGAATTACCTACACAGACATCTCTATAATCATTGAAATATTTACACCGCTATCTGTATAAACATGGAAGTAGCCACACCGCCATCAGTATAAACATGGAAATATCTACACCGCTATCTGTATAAACATGGAAATATCTACACCACGACATGTATAAACATGGAAATATCTACATCGCTGTGTGAATAAACATGGAAATATCTAAACCGCTATCAGTATAAATATGGAAATATTGACACCGCTATCTGTATAAATCTGGAAATATCTACACCACTATCTCTATAAACTTGGAAATATCTACACCGCTATCTCTATACACATGGAAATATCTACTCCGTTATCTCTATAAACATGGAAGTACCTTTGCCGCCATCTCTATGAAAATGGAAATATCTACACCACCATCTGCATAATCATGGAAATATCTACTCCGCCATCTGTATAAACGTGGAAATATCTACACGGACATCTGTATAAACATGGAAATATCAACACCACCATCTGTATCAACTTGGAAATACCTTCACCGCTATCTGTATAAACATGGAAATATATACACCGCGATCTGTATAAACATGGAAATATCTACACCGCTGTTTGTGTAAACATGGAAATATCTACACGGTGATCTGTATAAACATGGAAATAATTACACCGCTATCTGTATAAACATGGAAATATCTACACTGCTATCTGTGCAAACATGGATATATCTACACCGCCAATTGTATAAACATGGAAATATCTACACCGCCATCTGTACAAACATGGAAATATCTACAATGCCATCTGTAAAAAAATGAAAATATCTACAACGCCATCTGTAAAAACATGGAAATTTCTACACCGCTATCTGAATAAACATGGAAATAGCTACACCGCGATCTGTATAAACATGGAAATATCTACACCGCTATCTGTTTAAACATGGAAATATCTACACAGTGTTCTGTATAAACATGGAAATAATTGCACCGCTATCTGTATAAACATGGAAATATCTACACCGCCATCTGTAAATAAATGTAAATATCTACAACGCCATCTGTAAAAACATGGAAATTTCTACACAGTCAACTGTAGAAGCATGGAAATATCTACACCACCATCTCTGTAAACAAGAAAATATCTACACGGCCATCTATAGAAACATGGAAATATGTACACCGCTATCTCTATAAACATGGAAATATATAGACCACCATCTCTATAAACATGGAAATAACTACACCTCCATCTATATAAACATGGAAATATCTACATCTCTATCTGTATAAATATGGAAATATCTACACTGCCATCTGTAAATAGATGGAAACATCTACACCGCGATCTGTATTAACATGGAAATATCAACACTACTATCTGTATAGACATGGAAATATCTACAACGCTATCTGTATAAACATGGAAATATCTACACCGCTATCTGTATAAACATGGAAATATCTACACTGCTATCAGTATAAATATGTAAATATCTACACTGCTATCTGTATAAATATGGAAATATCTACAGAGCTATCACCATGAAGGTGGAAATATCTACACCACTATCTGTATAAACATGGAAATATCTACACCGATATCTCTATAAACATGGAAATATCTTCACCGCCATCCATATAAACATTGAAATATCTACACTGCCATCTGCATAAAGATGTAAATATCGACACCGCGAGCTGTATAAATATCAAAATATCTACATCGCTATCTTTATAAACATGGAAATACCAACACCGCTTTCTGTATAAACATGGAAATATCTACACCGCTATCTGTATAAACATGGAAATATCAACACCGCTATCTTTATAAACATGGAAATACCTACACCGCTATCTCTATAAACATGGAAATATCTACACAACCATCTCTATAAACATCAAATATATACAACGCCATCTCCATAATCATGGAAATAACTACACCATCATCTACATAAACAAGGAAATATCTACACCGCCACCTATATAAACATGGAAATATCTACACCGCCATCTGCATAAACATGGAAATATCTACAATGCCATCTGTAAATAGATGGAAATATCTACAACGCGATCTGTATTAACACGGAAATATCAACACTACTATCGGTATAAACATGGAAATATTTTCAATGATATCTGTATAAACATGGAAATGTCTACACCATGAACTTTATAAACATGGAAATATCTACACCGCTATGTGTATAAACATGGAAATATCTACACCGCTATCTGTATAAACATGGAAATATCTACACTGCTATCTGTATAAATATGGAAATATCAACACCGCTATTTCCATAAACATGGAAATATCAACAACACTATCTGTATAAACATGGAAATATCTACACTGCTATCTCTATACACATGTAAATATCTACACCACTATCTCTATAAACATGGAAGTATCTACGCCGCCAACTCTATGAATATGGAAATATCTACAACACCATCTGCATAATCATGGAAATATCTACTCCGCCATCTGTATAAACGTGGAAATATCTACACGGACATCTGTATAAACATGGAAATATCAACACCACCATCTGTATCAACATGGAAATATCTACACCGCTATCTGTATAAACATGGAAATATCTACACCACGATCTGTATAAACATGGAAATATCTACACTGCTGTCAGTGTTAACATTGAAATATCTACACGGTGATCTGTATAAACTTGGAAATATCAACACCGCTATCTCTATAAACATGGAAATATCTTCACCGCCATCCGTATAAACATGGAAAAATCTACACTGCCATCTGTATAAAGATGTAAATATCGACACCGCGAGCTGTATAAAGATCGAAATATCTACACCGCTATCTGTATAAACGTGGAAATACCAACACCGCTTTCTGTATAAACATGGAAATATCTACACCGCTCTCTGTATAAACATGGAAATATCACCACCGCTATCTCTATAAACATGGAAATACCTACACCGCTATCTCTATAAACATGGAAATATCTACACCACTATCTCTATAAACATCAAATGTATACAACGCCATCTCCATAATCATGGAAATATCTGCACCATCATCTACATAAACAAGGAAATATCTACACCGCCATCTATATAAACATGGAAGTATCTACACCGCTATCTCTATAAACATGGAAATTTATAGACCACCATCTCTATAAACATGGAAATAACTACACCGCCATCTTCATAAACAAGGAAATATCTACAGCGCCATCTATATAAACATGGAAATATCTACACCGCCATCTGCATAAACTTGGAAATATCTAAAATGCCATCTGTAAATAGATGGAAATATCTGAAACGCGATCTGTATTAACACGGAAATATCTACACTACTATCTGTATAAACATGGAAATATTTACAACGATATCTGTATAAACATGGAAATGTCTACACCATGAACTTTATAAACATGGAAATATCTACACCGCTATGTGTATAAACATGGAAATATCTACACCGCTATCTGTATAAACATGGAAATATCTACACTGCTATCTGTATAAATATGGAAATATCTACACCGCTTTTTCCATAAACATGGAAATATCTACAACACTATGTGTATAAACATGGAAATATCTACACCGGTATCTCTATACACATGGAGATATCTACACCGCTATCTCTATAAACACGGAAGTTTCTACGCCGCCATCTCTATGAATATGGAAATATCTACACCAACATCTGCATAATCATGTAAATATCTACCCCACCATCTGAATAAACGTGGAAATATCTACACGGATATCTGTATAAACATGGAAATATTAACAACACCATCTTTATCAACATGGAAATATCTACACCACGATCTGTATAAACCTGGAAATATCTACACCACTGTCTGTGTAAACATGGAAATATCTACACGGTGATCTGTATAAACATGGAAATAATTACACCGCTATCTGTATAAACATGGAAATGTCTACACCGCTATCTGTGCAAACATGGATATATCTACACCACCGTCTGTATAAACGTGGAAATATCTACACCGCCATCTGTACAAACATGGAAATATCTACAATGCCATCTGTAAAAAAATGTAAATATCTACAACGCCATCTGTAAAAACATGGAAATATCTACACTGCTATCTGTATAAACATGGAAATATCTACACCGCGATCTGTATAAACATGGAAATATCTACACCGCTATCTGTGTAAACATGGAAATATATACACAGTGATCTGTATAAACATGGAAATAATTACACCACTATCTGTATAAACATGGAAATATCTACACCGCCATCTGTAAAAAAATGTAAATATCTACAACACCATCTGTAAAAACATGGAAATTTCTACACAGTCAACTGTAGAAGCATGGAAATACCTACACCACCATCTCTATAAACAAGAAAATATCTACACCGCCATCTATATAAGCATGGAAATATGTACACCGCTATCTCTATAAGCATGGATATATATGGACCACCATCTCTATAAACATGGAAATACCTACACGGTCATCTTCATAAACAGGGAAATATCTACACCTCCTTCTATATAAACATGGAAATATCTACATCTCTATCTGTATAATTATGGAAATATCTACACTGCCATCTGTAAATAGATGGAAATATCTACACCGCGATCTGTTAACATGGAAATACCAACACTACTATCTGTATAGACATGGAAATATTTACAACGCTATCTGTATAAACATGGAAATATCTACACGGCTATCTGTATAAATATGCAAATATCTACACTGCTATCTGTATAAATATGGAAATATCTACAGAGCTATCACCATAAGGATGGAAATATCTACACCGCTATCTGTATAAACATGGAAATATCTACACCGCTATCTCTAAACATGGAAATTTCTACACCGCTATCTCTATAAACATGGAAATATCTTCACCGCCATCCGTATAAACATGGAAATGTCAACACTGCCATCTGTATAAAGATGAAAATATCGACACCGCGAGCTGTATAAAGATGGAAATATCAACACCGCTATCTGTATAAACATGGAAATACCAACATCGCTTTCTGTATAAACATGGAAATATCTACACCGCTATCTGTATAAACATGGAAATATCAACACCGCTATCTCTATAAACATGGAAATATCTACACCGCTATCTCTATTAACATGGAAATATCCACACCACCATCTCTATAAACAACAAATATATACAACGACATCTCCATAATCATGGAAATATCTACACCATCATCTACATAAACAAGGAAATATCTACACCGCAATCTATATAAACATGGAAATAGCTACACCGCTATCTCCATAAACATGGATATATATAGACCGCCATCTCTATAAACATGGAAATAACTGCACCGCCATCTACATAAACAAGGAATTATCTACACCGCCATATATATAAACATGGAAATATCCACACCGCCATCTGTGTAAACAGGTAAATATCCACAGTGCCATCTGTAAGTAGATGGAAATAACTTCAACGCGATCTGTATTAACACGGAAATATCTACACTACTATCTGTATAAACATGGAAATATTTACAATGATATCTGTATAAACATGGAAATATCTACACCATGAACTTCATAAAAATGGAAATATCTACACCTCTATGTGTATAAACATGGAAATATCTACACCGCTATCTGTATAAACATGGAAATATGTACACTGCTATCTGTATAAATATGGAAATATCTACACCGCTATTTCCATAAACATGGAAATATCTACACTGCTATCTGTATAAACATGGAAATATCAACACCGCTATCTCTATAAACATGGAAGTAACTACGCCGCCATCTCTATGAATATGGAAATATCTACACCACCTTCTGCATAATCATGGAAATATCTACTCCGCCATCTGTATAAACGTGGAAATATCTACACGGACATCTGTATAAACATGGAAATATCAACACCACCATCTGTATCAACATGGAAATATCTACACCGCTACCTGTATAATCATGGAAATATCTACACCGTGATCTGTATAAACATGGAAATATCTACACCGCCATCTCTATAAACATGAAAACATCTAAACTGCCATCTCCATAAACATAGAATTATCTACACCGCCATCTGTATAAACATGGAAATATCTACACCGCCATCTGTATAAACATGGAAATATCTACATCGCCATCTGTTTAAAAATGGAAATACCTACACGGCGAGCTGTATAAACATGGAAATATCTACACCCCTATCTGTATTAACAAGGAAATACCAACACCGCTATCTGTATAAACATGGAAAAATCTACACCGCCATTTCTATAAACATGAAAGTATCTACTCTGCCGTCTTCATAAACATGGAACTAACTACACCGCGATCTCTATAAACATGGAAATATCTACACCGCTATCTGTATAAACTTGGAAATATCTACACCGCTATGTGTATAAACATGGAAATATCTACACCGCTATCTTTATAAACATGGAAATATCTACACCGCTATCTGTGTAAAGATGGAAATTTCTACACCGCAATCTGTGCAAAGATTTAAATATCTACACAGCTATCTGTGTAAACATGGAAATATCTACACCACTATCTGAATAATCATGTAAATGTCTACATCGCTATCTCTATAAACATGGAACTATCTACACCGCTATCTGTATAAACATGAAAATAACTACACTGCCATCTACATAAACATGGAACTATCTACACCGCCATATGTATAAACATGGAAATATCTACACCGCCATCTGTATAAAGATGGAAATATCTACACTGCCATCTGGATAAAGATGTATATTTCCACACCGTGAGCTGTATTAACATGGAAATATCTACACCACTATCTCAATAAACGTGGAAATATCTACAATGTCATCTGTATAAACATGAAACTATAAACAGAGCCATCTCTATAAACATGGAACCATCTTCACCGTGAACTGTATAAACATGGAAATTTCTACACCGCTGTCAGTGTAAACATTGAAATATCTTCACCGCTATCCCTATAAACATGGAAATGTCAACAGAGCTATGTCTATAAACATGGAAATATCTACACCGCTATCAGTATAAACATTCTAATACCTACACCGTTATCACTATAAACATGGAAATACCTACACCGCTATATCTATAAACATGGAAATGTCTGCACTGCTATCTCTATGAACATGGAAATATATACACCGCCATCTCTATCTACATGGAAATATCTACACCGCCATCTGCATAAACAAGGAAATTTGTACACCGCCATCTGTAGAAAGATGGAAATATCTACACCGCAATCTGTAGAAACATGGAAATATCTACAACGCTATCTGTATAAACATGGAAATATCTACTACGTGATCTGTATAAACATGGAAATATCTACTCCGCTATCTGTATAAAAATGGAAATATATACAACCGCTATCTCCATAAACATGGAAATACCTACACCGCTATCTCTATAATCATGGAAATACCTACACTGACATCTGTATAAACATGGAAATATCTACAATAACATCTGTATAAACATGGAAATATCTTCACTGCCATCTGTACAAACAAGGAAATACCTACACAGCCATCTCTTCAAACATGGAAATAGCTACACCGCTATTTGTATAAACATGGAAATAGCCACACCATCATCTGTATAAACATGGGCATATTTACACCGCCATCTGTAAAAACATGGAAATATCTACACAGTCATCTATAGAAACATGGAAATATCTACACCTCCATTCGTATAAACATGGAAATATCTACACAGTCATCTATAGAAACATGGAAATAACTACACCTCCATCTGTATAAACATGGAAATATCTACACTGCCGTCTGTATACACATGGAAATATCTACAACACCATCTTTATAAACATGGAAATATCTACACCGCCATCTGTATAAACATGGAAATATCTACACTGTCATTGGGATAAAGATGTAAATATCTACACCGCGAGCTGTATAAACATGGAAATAACTACATCACGATCTGCAAAAACATGGAAATATCTACACCGCTATGTGTATAAACATGGGAATATCTACACCGACATCTGAATGAACATGGAAATATCTACACGGCTATCAGTATGAATATGGAAATATCTACACCGCTATCTCTATAAACATGGAAACAACCACACCGCTATGTCTATAATCATGGAAATATCTACACAGCTATCTGCATAAACTTGGAAGTATCTACACCGCCATCCGTATAAACATGGAAATATCTCCACCGCTATCTGTATAAACTGGGAAATATCTCCACTGCTATCTGTATAAACATGGAAATATCTACACTGCTATCTCTATAAACATGGAAATATCTACATCGCTATCTGTATAAACATGGAAATAGGCACACCGCTATCTGTATAAACATGGAAATATCTACACCGCCATCAGTAAAAACTTGGAAATCTCTACAGAGTCATCTGTATAAACATGGAAATATCTGCAACTCCGTCTTAAAAAACATGGAAATATCTACACTACCATCTGTATAAACATGGAAATATCTACACAGCCATGTCTATAAACATGGATATATCCACACCACTATCTCTATAAACATGGAAACTCATACATCGCTATCTGTATAAACATGGAAATATCTACACCGCTATCTGTATAAACTTGGAAATATTTACACCGCTATCTGTATAAACTTGGAAATAACTACACCGCTATCTGTATAAATATGGAAATATCTACACCGCTCTCTGTATATACATGGAAATATCTACATGGCTGTCTCTATAAACTTGGATATTTCCACACCGCCAACTGTATAAACATGGAAATATCTACACTGCGATGTGTATAAACAGAGAAATATCTACACAGCCATATCTATAAACATGGAAATATCTGCATCGCTATCTATATAAACATACAAATAGCCACACCGCTATCTGTATAAACATGGAAATATCTACACCGCCATCTATTAAAACATGGAAATATCCACACAATCATCTGTGTAAACATGGAAGATATCTACACTTCCATCTGTATAAACATGGAAATGTCTACACCACCATCTGAATGAACATCGAAATGTCTACACGGCTATTGGTATAAATATGGAAATATCTACACCGCTATCTCTATAAACATGGAAATATCTACAAAGCTATCTGTATAATCATTGAAATATCTACACCGCTATCTCTATAAACATGGAAATATGTACACCGCTATCTCTATGAACATGGAAATATCTACATCGCTATCTGTACAAAAATTGATATATCTCCACCACTATCTCCGTTAACATGGAATTATCTACAATTCTATCTGTATAAACATGGAAATATCTCCAACGCCATCTGTATAAACATGGAAATACCTACACCGCTATCTGTATAAACATGGAAATATCTACACCGCTATCTGTATTAACATGGAAATATCAACACAACTATCTGTATTTACATGGAAATATCTACATCTTTATCTGTATGAACATGGAAAAATCTCCACCGCTATCTCTATAAACATGAAAATATCTCCACCGCTATCTCCATGAACATGGAAATATCTACACGGCTATCTTTATTAACATGGAAATATCTACACCGCTATCTGTATAAATATGGAAATATCTACACCACTGTCTCTATAAACATGGAAATAACTAGACCGCTATCTGTATAAACATGGAAATATCTACACCGCTATCTCCGTAAACATGGAAATATCTACACGGCTATCTGCATAAACTTGGAAACTTCTACACCGCCATATGTATAAACATGTAAATATCTCCACCGCTATCTGTATAAACATGGAAATATCTTCATCGCTATCTGTATAAACATGGAAATAGCCACACCGCTATCTGTATAAACATGGAAATATCTTCACCGCCATCTGTAAAAACATGGAAATATCTACACAGTCATCTGTAGAAACATGGACATATCTACACCTCCATCTCTATTAACTTGGAAATATCTACCCTGCCATCTGTATACACATGGAAATATCAACACAGCCATCTGTATTAACATGGAAATATCTACACCGCTATCTCTATAAACATGGAAATACCTACACTGCTATCTCTATAAACATGGAAATATCTACACCGCTAAATGTATAAACATGGTAATATCTACAGCGCTTTCTGTATTAACATGGAAATAACTACACTGCCGTCTGTATAAACATGGAAGTAGCCACAGCGCTATCTATATAAACATGGAAATATCTACACCGCCATCTGAATAAACATGGAAATATCTACACGGCTATCTGTATAAACATGGAAATATCTACACCGCTATCTCTATAAACATGGAAATATCTACAGCGCTGTCAGTATAAACTTGGAAATATCTACACCACCATCTCTATAAACTTGGAAATACCTCCAACGCTATCTGTATTAACATGGAAATATCTCCACCGCTATCTGTATAAACATGGAAATATCTCAACCGCTATCTGTATAAACATGAAAATATATACACCGCTATCTGTAAACATGGAAATATCTTCAACGTTATCTGTATTAACATGGAAATATCTACCCTGCCGTCTGTATAAACATGGGAATACCCACAGCGCTATCTGAATAAACATGGAAATCTCTACACCGCCATCTGAATAAACATGGAAATATCTACATGGCTATCTGTATATATATGGAAATACCTACACCGCTATCTCTATAAACATGGAAATGTCTACACCACTATCTGTATTAAGATGGAAATATCTACACGGTTATCTCTATAAACATGGAAATATTTACAACGCCATTTGTATATATCTCGAAATACCTACAATCCTATTTCTATAGACATAGAAATATCTACACCGCTTTCTGTATAAACATGGAAATATCTACATGGCTATCTCTATAAACACAGAAATATCTACACCGCCATCTCAACAAACACGGAAATACCTACACAGTCATCTGTATCAACCTGTAAATACCTACACCATTATCTGTATAAACATGGAAATATCTACACTGACAAATGCATAAACATGGAAATATCTACACAGCCATCTCTATAAACATGGAAATATCTACATCGTTATCTGTATAAACATGGAAATACCTACACCGCTACCTGTATAAACATGTAAATATCTTCACCGCCATCTGTAAAAACATGGACATATCTCCACCGCTATCTCTATAAACATGGAATTATCTACACCGCTATCAGTATAAACATGGAAATATCTCCACCGCAATCAGTATAAACATGGAAATACCTACACCGCTACCTGTATAAACATGTAAATATCTTCACCGCTGTCTGTGTAAACATGGAAATATCTACACCGCTATCTGCATTTACATGGAAATATCTACATCGTTATCTGTATAAACATGGAAATATCTCGACCGTTATCTCTATAAACATGGAAATATCTCCAACGCTGTCTCTATAAACATGGAAATATCTACACCGCTATCTTTATAAACCTGGAAATATCTACACCACTATCTGTATAAACATGGAAATACGTACACTGCCATCTGTATAAACATGGAAACAGCCACACAGCTATGTGTATAAACATGGGAATATCTACACCGACATCTAAATGAACATGGAAATATCTACACGGCTATCTGTATAAATTTGGAAATATCTACACCGCTATCTCTATAAACATGGAAATACCGACACTGCTATCTGTATAAACATGGAAATATCTACACAGCCATTTGTATAAAGATGGAAATATCTACACCACTATCTCTGTAAACACAGAAACACCTACATCGCTATCTGTATAAACATGGAAATATCTACACCGCTATCTGTATAAACTTGAAAATATCTACACCGCTATCTGTATAAACTTGGAAATATCTACACCGATATCTGTATAAATATGGAAATTTATACTCCGCTCTCTGTATATAAATGGAAATATCTACATGGCTGTCTCTATAAACTTGGAAATTTCTAAACAGCCATCTGTATAAACATGGAAATATCTACACTGCGATGTGTATAAACAGGGAAATATCTACACAGCCATATCTATAAACGTGGAAATATCTGCATCGCTATCTGTATAAACATGGAAATAGCCACACCGCTATCTGTATAAACGTGGAAATATCTACACCGACATCTGTAAAAACATGGAAATATCTACACAGTCATCTGTGTAAACATGGAAGATATCTACACCTCCATCTGTATAAACATGAAAATATCTACACCACCGTCTAAATGAACACCGAAATGTCTACACGATTATTTGTATAAATATGGAAATATCTACACCGCTATCTCCATAAACATGGAAAATCTACAAAGCTATTTGTATAAACATGGAAATATCTACACCGCTATCTCTATAAACATGGAAATATCTACACCGCGATCTCAATGAACATGGAAATATCTACAGCGCTATCTGTACAAACATGGAAATACCTCCACCACTATCTCTGTTAACATGGAATTATCTACACTTCTATCTCTATAAACATGGAAATATCTCCAACGCAATCTGTATAAACATGGAAATACCTACACTGCTATCTGTATAAACATGGAAATATCTACACCGCTATCTGTATTAACATGGAAATATCAACACCACTGTCTGTATTAACATGGAAATATCTACATCTTCATCTGTATAAACATGGAAATATCTCCACCGCTATCTATATAAACATGAAAATATCTCCAACGCTATCTGCATAAACTTGGAAATATCTACACTGCCATCTGTATAAACATGGAAATATCTTCATCGCTATCTGTGTAAACATGGAAATAGCCACACCGCTATCTGTATAAACATAGAAATATCTTCACCGCCATCTGTAAAAACATGGAAATATCTACACAGCCATCTGTAGAAACATGGACATATCTACATCTCCATCTGTATTAACATGGAAATATCTACACTGCCATCTGTATACACATGGAAGTATCAACACAGCCATCTGTATTAACATGGAAATATCTACACCGCTATCTCTATAAACATGGAAATATCTACACCGCTATCTCGAAATACATGGAAATATCTACATCGCTATCTGTAAAAACATGGAAATATTTACAATGCCATCTGTATAAACATGGAAGTAGCCACAACGCTATCTGTATAAACATGGAAATATCTACACCACCATCGGAATAAACATCGAAATATCTAAACGGCTATCTGTATAAATATGGAAATACCTACACCGCCATCTCTATAAACATGGAAATACCTCCAACGCTATCTGTATTAACATGGAAATATCTCCACCGCTATCTGTATAAACTTGGAAATATCTCCACCGCTATCTGTATAAACATGGAAATATCTACAACGCTATCTGTATAAACATGGAATTATCTACAAAGCTATCTGTATTAACATGGAAATATCTGCACTGCCATGTGTATAAACATGGAAATAACCACACCGCTATCTGTATAAACATGGAAATATCTACACCGCCATCGGTAAAAACATGGAAATATCTACAGAGTCATCTGTATAAACATGGAAATACCTACTCCTCCTTCTGTGTAAACCTGGAAATATCTACACTGCCATCTGTATACACATGGAAATATCCACACAGCCATCTGTATAAACATGGAAATATCTACACCGCTATCTCGATATACATGGAAATATCTACATCGCTATCTGTATAAACATGGAAATATCTACAATGACATCTGTATAACGTGGATGTAGCCACACCGCTCTCTGTATAAACATGGAAATATCTACACCACCAGCTGAATAAACATCGAAATATCTACATGGCTATCTGTATAAATATGGAAATATCTACAACGCCATCTCTGTAAACATCGAAATATCTCCAACGCTATCTGTATAAACATGGAAATATCTCCACCGCTATCGGTATAAACATGGAAATATCTCCACCGCTATCTGTATGAACATGGCAATATCTACATTGCTGTATGTACAAACATGGAAATATCTCCACCGCTATCTCTATAAACATGGAATTATCTACACCGCTATCTGTATAAACGTGGAAATATCTACGCCGCTATCTGTATAAACATGGAAATATCTACACCGCTACCTGTATAAACATGGAAATATCTAAATCGTTATATGTATAAACATGGAAACATCTTGACCGCTATCTCTATAAACATGGAAATATCTCCACCGCTATATCTATAAACATGGAAATATGTACACCGCTATCTTTATAAACATGGAAATATCTACACCGCTATCTTTATAAACATGGAAATACCTACACCACTATCTGCATAAACCTGGAAATATCTACACTGCCATCTGTATAATCATGGGAACAGCCACACCGCTATGTGTGTAAACCTGGAAATATCTACACTGCCATCTGAATAAACATGGAATTATCTACACCGCTATCTGTATAAATATGAAAATATCTACACCGCTATCTCTATAAACATGGAAATAACTACACCACTATCTGTATAAACATGGAAATATCTACACAGCCATCTCTATTAACATGGAAATATCTACATCGCTATCTGCATAAACATAGAAATAGACTCACCGCTATATGTATAAACATAGAAATATCTACTCCGCCCTGTGTAAAAACATGGAAATATCTCCACTGCTATCTGTATAAATGTGGAAATATCTACACCACTATGTGTATAATTATGGAAATATCTACACCGCTATCACTATAAACATGGAAATATCTACACCGCAATCTGTATAAACATGGAAATAACTACACCGCTAACCCTATAAACATGGAAATATCTACACCGCCATCTGTAAAAACATGGAAATATCTACACAGTCATCTGTGAAAACATTGAAAGTATCTACACCTCCATCTGTATAAACATGGAAAAAACTACACCAACATCTGAATGAACATCAAAATGTCTACACGGCTATTTGTATAAATATGGAAATATCTACAATGCTGTCTCTATAAACATGGAAATATCTACAAAGCTATCTGTATACACATGGAAATATCTACAACGCTATCTCTATAAACATGGAAATATCTCCACCGCTATGTCTATGAACATGGAAATATCTACACCGCCATCTCTATAAACATGGAAATATCTCCAACGCTATCTGTATTAACATGTAAATACCTTCATCGCTATCTGTACAAACATGGAAATATCTCCACCGCTATCTCTATAAACAAGGAATTATCTACACCGCTATCTCTATACACATGGAAATATCTCCACCGCAATCAGTATAAACATGGAAATAACTAAACCGCTATCTCTATACACATGGAAATATCTCCACCGCAATCAGTATAAACATGGAAATACCTACACCGCTACCTGTATAAACATGTAAATATCTACGCCGCTATCTGTATAAACATGGAAATGTCTACACCGCTATCTGTATCAACATGGAAATATCCACACCGTTGTCTGAATAAACAAGGAAATATCTCGACCGCTATCTCTAAAAACATGGAAATATCTCCACCACTATCTCTATAAACATGGAAATATCTACACCGCTATCTTCATAAACATGGAAATATCTACACCACTATCTGTATAAACATGGAAATACATACACTGCCATCTCTATAAACATGGAAACAGCCACAACGCTATCTGTATAAACATGGAAATATCCACACAGCCATCTGTATAAACATGGAAATATCTACACCGCTATCTGTATAAACATGGAAATACCTATACTGCCATCTGTATAAACATGGAAGTAGCCACACCGCTATCTGTATAAACATGGAAATATCTCCACCGCTATCTCAATATACATGGAAATATCTCCACCGCTATCTGTATAAACATGGAAATATCTACACTGCTATCTCTATAAACATGGAAATATGTTCACCGCTATCTGTATAAACATGGAATTATCTACATTGCTAGCTGTATAAACTTTGAAATATCTACACTGCCATCTGTATAAACATGGAAATAGCCACACCGCTATCTGTATAAACATGGAAATATCTACACCGCCATCTGAATAAACATGGAAATATCTAAACAGTTATCTTTATAAATATGGAAATATCTACACCAATATCTCTATAAACATGGAAATATATACAGAGCTATCTGTATAAACTTCGAAATATCTACACCGCTATCTCTCTAAACATGGAAATATCTACACCGCCATCTGTATGAACATGGAAACACCTACACAGTTATCTGTATAAACATGGAAATATCTACACATCCATCTGTATAAACATGGAAATACCTACACTGCCATCTGTATACACATGGGAATATCTACACCTCCATCTGTATACACATGGAAATACCAACACTGCAATCTGTATACACATGCAAATATCTACACCGCTACCTATATATATTTGGAAATACTTACACCGCTATCTGTATAAACATGGAAATATCTACACCGCTATCTGTATAAACATGGAAATATCTACACCGCCATCTGTATGAACTTGGAAATCTCTACACCGCAATCTGTATAAACATGTAAATATCTCCCCCGCTATCTGCATAAACATGGAAATATCTCCACCGCAATCTGTATAAACATGTAAATATCTACACAGCTATCACTAAAAACATCGAAATATCTACACTGCTATCTGTATAAACATGGAAATATCTACACTGCCATCTGTATAAACATGGAAATAGCCACTCCACTATCTGTATAAACATGGAAATATCTTCACGGCTTTATGTATAAATATGGTAATATCTACACCGCTATCTCTATAAACATGGAAATATCTACACAGCTATCTGTATAAACATGGAAGTATCTACACTGCTATCACTATAAACATGGAAATATCTACACAGCCATCTGTATAAACATGGAAATATCTACACCGCTATCTCTATAAACATGGAAACACCTACACCGCCATCTGTAAAAACATGGAAATATCTACACAGTCATCTGTATAAACATGGAAGTATCTACTCCTCCAAGTCTATAAACATGGAAGTATCTGCACTGCCATCTGTATAATCCTGGAAATATCTACACCGCTATCTCTATATATTTGGAAATACCTACACTGCTATATGTATAAACATGGAAATATCTACACCGCTAACTCTATAAACATGGAAAAACCTACACCGCCATCAGTAAAAACATGGAAATATGTACACAGTCATCTGTATAAACATGGAAGTATCTACATCGCCATCTGAATAAACATGGAAATATCTACACGGCTCTCTGTATAAATATGGAAATATCTGCACCACTATCTCTATAAACATGGAAATATCTACGCAGCCTTCTGTTTAAAAATGGAAATATCTACACAGCTATCTCTATAAAAATGGAAATATCTACACCGCCATCTCTATAAACATGGAAATATATACACAGTCATCTGAGTAAACATGTAAATAACTACACCGCTATCTGTGTAAACATGGAATAATCTACACCGGTATCTGTATAAACATGGAAATATCAACACTGATATCTGTGCAAATATGGAAATACCTACACCGCTATCTCTATAAACAAGGAAATATCTACACTGCCGTCAGTATAAACATGGAAATATCAACATGGCTATCTCTATAAACATGGAAGTATCTACACCGCCATCTGTATAAACATGGAAATACCTACAAACTCATCGGTAAATACATGGAAATATCCACACCAATATCTGTATAAACATGGAAATATCTACACTGCCGTCTGGATTAACATGGAAGTATCTACACAGCCATCTCTATATACATGGAAATATATACATCGCTATCTCTATAAACGTGGAAATGACTACACCGCTATCTGTATAATCATGGAAATGTCTACATGGCTATCCCTATAAACATGGAAATATCTACCCCGCCATCTCTATAACGATAGAAATATCTACATCGATATCTGTAAAAACATGGAAATAGCCACACCGATATCTGTATAAACATGGAAATATCTACACCGTCATCTGTAAAAACTTGGAAATATCTAAACAGTTATCTGTATAAACGTGGAAGTATCTACACCTCCATCTGTATAAACATGGAAATATCTACACTGCCATCTGTATACACATGGAAATACCTACACAGCCATCTGTGTAAACCTGGAAATATCTACATCACTATCTCTATAAACATGGAAATATCTACACAGCCATCTGTATAAACCTAGAAATCACTACATCGCTATCTGTATAAACATGTATATAGCCACACCGCTATCTGTATAAACATGGAAATACCTACACTGTCATCTGTGAAAACATGGAAATACCTACATAATCATCTGTATAAACCTGGAAATATCTACAACGCTATCTCTCTATATATGGAAATACCTACACCGCTATCTCTCTATATATGGAAATACCTACACCGCTATATGCATAAACATGGAAATACCTACACCGCCATCTGTATAAACATAGAAATATCTACAACGACATCTGTATGAACTTGGAAATCCCTACACCGCCATCTGCATAAACATGGTAATATCTCGACCGCTATCTGTATAAACATGGAAATATCACCACCGCTATCTTTATAAACATGGAAATATCTACACCGCTATCTCTATAAACATGGAAATATCTACACCGCTATCTGTATAAACATGGAAATACCTACACTGCTATCTGTATAAACATGGAAATATCAACATTGTTATCTGTAAAAACATGGAAATATCTACACTGCCATCTGTATAAACATGGAAATAGCCTCACCGCTATCTGTATAAACATGGAAATATCTACACCGCCATCTGAATAAACACGGAAATATCTACACGGCAATCTGTACAAATATGGAAATATCTACACTGCTTTCTCTATAAACATGGAAATATCTAAACCGCTTTCTCTATAAACATGGAAATATCTACACTGCTTTCTCTATAAACATGGAAATATCTACACCGCTTTCTGTGTAAACATGGAAATATCTACACCACTATCTGTATAAACATGGAAATAGCCACACCGCTATCTGTATAAATATGGAAATACCTTCATTGCTATCTGTATAAACAAGGAAATGTCTACACAGCCATCTGTATAAACATGGAAATATCTACACAGCCATCTCTATAAACATAGAAATATCTACATGACTATCTGTATAAACATGGAAATATCCACAACGCTATCTGTATAAACATGGAAATACCTACACCGCCATCTATAAAAACATGGAAATATATACACAGTCATCTGTATAAACATGGAAGTATCTACTCCTCCATCTGTATAAACATGGAAATATCTACACTGCCATCTGTATACACATGGAAATAACTACGCAGCCATCTGTATATACCTGGAAATACCTACACTGCTATCTCTATAAACATGGAACTACCTACACCGCTATCTGTATAAACATGAAAATATCTACACCGCCATCTGTATAAACATGGAAATATCTACAATGCTATCTGTATAAACTTGGAAATATCTACACCGCCATCTGTATAAACGTGGAAATATATCCACCGCTATCTGCATAAACATGGAAGTATCTCCACCGCTATCTGTATAAACATGGAAATATCTCCACCGCTATCTATATAAACATGGAAATGTCTACACCGCAATCTGTATAAACATGGAAATATCTACATGGGTATCTCTATAAACATGGAAATATCTTCACCGCCATCTGTATAAACATGGAAATAACTACAAAGTCATCTGTATAAACATGGAAATATCTACACCACTATCGGTATGAACATGGAAATATCTACACTGCCATCTGTATAAACATGGAATTATCTACACAGCCATCTCTATAAACATGGAAATATATACATCGCTATCTGTATAAACATGGAAATAGCCACACCGCTATCTATATACACATGGAAATATCTACACCGCCATCTGTAAAATCATGGAAATATCTACGCAGTCATCTGTATAAACATGGAAGTATCTACAACTGCATGTGTTTAAACATGGAAATATCTACACTGCTATCTGTATACACATGGAAATATCTACGCAGCCATCTGTATAAACCTGGAAATATCTACAACGATATCTCTATGTACATGGAAATAACTACACAGCTATCTGTATAAACATGGAAATACTTACACTGCTATCTGCATAAACATGGAAACAACTACACTGCTATCTGTATAAACACGGAAGTATCTACACCACTTTCTGTATAAAGTTGGAAATATCAACACTGCCATCTGTATAAACATGGAAATATCTCCACCGCAATCTGTATAAATATGGAAATAGCTCCACCGCTATCTGTGTAAACATGGAAATAACTACTCCGCTATCTGTATAAACATGGTAATATCTACACTGCTATCTGTATAAACATGGGTATATGTACACCACTATGTTTATAAACATGGAAATATCTACACCGATATCTATCTGTATAAACATGGAAATATCTACACCGCCATCTGTATAAACATGGAAATGTCTACACGGCCATCTCAATAAACATGGAAATATCTATACAGCCATCTGTATAAACATAGAAATATCTACACCGCCATCTTTATAAACATGGAAATATCTACACCGCCATCAGTATAAAGCTGGAAATATCTACACCGCCTTCTGTATAAACATGGAAATATATACACCGTCATCTGTATAAACATGGAAATATCTAAACCGCCATCTCTATAAACTTGGAAATATCTACACCGCCATCTGTATAAACATGGAAATTTCTACACCGCTATCCGTATAAATGTGGAAAAATCTCCACCAATATCTGTATAAACATGGACATATGTACACTGCCATCTGCATAAACATGGAAATATCTACACAGCCATCTCTATAAACATGGAAATATCTACATCGCTATCTGTATAAACATGGAAATAGCCTCACCGCAATCTGTATAAACATGGAAATATCTACACCGACATCTGTAAAAACAAGGAAATATATACACAGTCATCTGTTTAAACATGGAAATATCTACACTTCCATCTGCATAAACATGGAAATATCTACACTGCCATCTGCATACACATGGAAATATCTACACAGCCATCTGTATAAACATGGAAGTATCTACACCGCTATCTCTATAAACATGGAAATACTTACTCCGCTATCTGTATGAACATGGAAATATCTACACTGCTATCAGTATAAACACGGAAGTATCTACACCACTTTCTGTATAAAGTTGGAAATATCAACACTGCCATCTGTATAAACATGGAAATATATCCACTGCAATCTGTATAAATATGGAAATATCTCCACCGCTATCTGTGTGAACATGGAAATAACTACACAGCTATCTGTATAAACATGGTAATATCTACACCGCACTCTGTATAAACATGGAAATATCTACACCACTATTTTTATCAGCATGGAATTATCTACACCGATATCTATCTGTATAAACATGGAAATATCTACACCGCCATCAGTATAAACATGGAAATGTCTACACGGCCATCTCAATAAACATGGAAATATCTATACAGCCATCTGTATAAACATAGAAATAGCTACACCGCCGTCTTTATAAACATGGAAATGTCTACACCGCCATCAGTATAAAGCTGGAAATATCTACACCACCATCTTTATATACATGGAAATATCTACACCGTCATCTGTATAAACATGGAAATATCTACAGCACCATCTCTATAAACATGGAAATATCTACACCGCCATCTGTATAAACATGGAAATACCTACAAAGTCGTCTGTATAAACATCGAAATATCTACTCCTCAATCTGTATAAACATGTAAATATCTACGCGGCCATCTGTATAAACATAGATATATCTACAGAGCCATCTGTAGAAACATGGAAATATCTACAACGCTATCTGTGTAAACATAGAAATATCTACACCGCCATCTGTATAAACAAGGAAATATGTTCACCACCATATGTATAAATATGGAAATATCTCCACCGCTATCTGTATAAACATGGAAATAACGACACTGCCATCTGTATAAACATGGAAATATCTACACCGCTATCTGTATAAACATGGAAATACCTACACTGCCATCTGTGTAAACATGGAATTATCTACACAGACATCTCTATAACCATTGAAATATCTACACCGCTATCTGTATAAACATGGAAGTAGCCACACCGCTATCTGTATAAACATGGAAATATCTACACCGCCATCTGTGAAAACATGGAAATATCTACACTGTCATCTTTATAAACATGGAAATATCTACACTTCCATCTGTATAAACATGGAAATATCTACACTGCCATCTGTATATACCTGGAAATATCTACACTGTCATCTGTATAAACATGGAAATATGTACAGCACTATCTCTATAAACATGGAAATATCTACACGGCAAACTCTATAAACATGGAAATACATACACCGCTCTCTGTATATACATGGAAATAACTACAAAGTCGACTGTATAAACATGGAAATATCTACTCCTCAATCTGTATATACATGTAAATATCTACACGGCCATCTGTATAAACATGGATATATCTACACAGCCATCTGTAGAAACATGAAAATATCTACACCGCTATCTGTATAAACATGGAAATACCTACAACCCTATCTGTATAAACATGGAAAAATCTGCACTGCCATCCCTATACACATGGAAATATCATCTCCGCTATCTGCAAAACATGGAAATAACTACACCGCTATCTGTATAAACATGGAAATATCTACAACGCTATCTGTGTAAACATGGTAATATCTACACCGCCATCTGTATACACAAGGAAATATGTTCACCACCTTATGTATAAATATGGAAATATCTCCACCGCTATCTGTATAAAAATGGAAATAACCACACTGCCATCTGAATAAACATGGAAATATCTACACCGCTATCTGTATAAACATGGAATATCTACACCGCTGTCTGTATAAACATGGAAATATCTACACCGCTATCTGTGTAAAGATGGAAATATCTACACCGCAATCTGCGCAAAGATGGAAATATCTACACCTCTATCTGTGTAAAGATGGAAATATCTGCACCGCAATCTGTACAAAGATGGAAATATCTACACCGCTCTCTGTATAAACATGGTAATATCTGCACTGCTATCTGTATAAACATGGAAATATCTACATCGCTATCTCTATAAACATAGAAATATCTCCACCGCTATCTCTATAAACCTGGAAATATCTGCACCGCTATATGTATAAACATGGAAATAGCCACACCGCTATCTGAATAAACATGGAAATAACTACACCGCCATCAGTAAAAATATGGAAATATCTACAGAGTCATCACTATAAAGATGGAAATATCTACACCTCCATCTGTATAAACATGGAAATACCTAAACTGCCATCTGTATACACATGGAAATAACTGCACAGCCATCTGTATAAACATGGAAATATCTACACGGCAAACTCTATAAACATGGAAATAAATACACCGCTATCTGTATATACATGGAAATAACTACACCGCCATCTGTATAAACATGGAAATATCTACACGGCAACCTCTATAAACATGGAAATATCTACACCGCCATCTGTATAAACATGGAAATACCTACAAAGTCGCCTGTTTAAACATGGAAATATCTACTCCTCAATCTGTAGAAACATGAAAATATCTACACCGCTATCTGTATAAACATGGAAATACCTACAACCCTATCTGTATAAACATGGAAAAATCTGCACTGCCATCCCTATACACATGGAAATATCATCTCCGCTATCTGTATAAACATGGAAATAACTTCACCGCTATCTGTATAAACATGGAAATATCTACAACGCTATCTGTGTAAACATGGTAATATCTACACCGCCATCTGTATAAACAAGGAAATATGTTCACCACCATATGTATAAATATGGAAATATCTCAACCGCTATCTGTATAAAAATGGAAATAACCACACTGCCATCTGAATAAACATGGAAATATCTACACCGCTATCTGTATAAACATGGAATATCTACACCGCTGTCTGTATAAACATGGAAATATCTACACTGACATCTGCATACACATGGAAATATCTACACAGCCATCCGTATAAACCTGGAAGTATCTACACGGCTATCTCTATAAACATGGAAATGTCTACACGGCTATCTGTATAAACATGGAAATATCTCCACCGCTATCTGTAGAAACATGGAAATATCTCCACCGTTATCTCTATAAAGATGGAAATATCTACACCGCTATCTTTATAAACATGGAAATATCTACACCGCTATTTGTATAAACATGGAAATATCTATAACACTATCTGTGTAAACATGGAAATATCTACACAGCTATCTGTGTAAACATGGAAATATGTACACAGGTCTCTGTGTAAAGATGGAAATACCTACACCGCAATCTGTGCAAATATGGAAATGTCTACACCGCTATCTCATTAAACATGGAAATATCTACACCGCTATCTGTATAAACATGGAAATATCTACACCGCTATCTGTATAAACATGGAAATATCTACACCACGACATGTATAAACATGGAAATATCTACTCCGCCATGTGAATAAACATAGAAATATCTACACCGCTATCAGTAAAAACATGGAAATAGCGACACCGCTATCCGTATAAATATGGAAATATCTACACCACTATCTCTATAAACATGGAAATATCTAAACCGTTATCTGTATAAACAAAGAAATATCTCCACCGCTGTCTGTATAAACATGGAAACATCTACACCGCTAGCTGTATAAACATGGAATTATCTGCAGCGTTATCTGTATAAACATGGAAATATCTACACCGCAGTCTGTGCAAAGATGGAAATATCTACAATGCTATCTCAATAAACATGGAAATATCGGCATCGCCATCTGTAAACACATGGAAATACCTACACAGTCATCTGTATAAACATGGAAATATCTGCACCACTATCTGTATACACATGGAAATATCTACACTGCCATCTGTATAAGCATGGAATTACCTACACAGACATCTCTATAATCATTGAAATATCTACACCGCTATCTGTATAAACATGGAAGTAGCCACACCGCTATCAGTATAAACATGGAAATATCGACACCGCCATCTGTACACACATGGAAATACCTACACAGTCATCTGTATAAACATGGAAATATCTACACCACTATATGTATAAACATGAAAATACCTACACTGCCATCTGTATAAACATGGAATTATCTACACAGACATCTCTATAACCATTGAAATATCTACATCGCTATCAGTATAAACATGGAAGTAGCCACACCGCTATCTGTATAAACATGGAAATATCTACACCGCCATCTGTGAAAACAAGGAAATATCTACACTGTCATCTTCATAAACATGGAAATATCTACACGTCCATCTGTATAAACATGGAAATATCTACACTGCCATCTGTATACACCTGGAAATATCTACACTGCCATCTGTATAAACAAGGAAATATCTACAGCGCTATCTCCATAAACATGTAAATGTCTACACGGCTATCTGTATAAACATGGAAATATCTACACCGCTATCTGTAGAAACATGGAAATATCTACATCGCTATCTGTATAAACATGGAAATATCTCCACCGTTATCTCTATAAAGATGGAAGTATCTACACCGCTATCTTTATAAACATGGAAATATCTACACCGCTATCTGTATAAACATGGAAATATCTATAACACTATCTGTGTAAACATGGAAATAACTACACAGCTATCTGTGTAAACATGGAAATATGTACACAGGTCTCTGTGTAAAGATGGAAATAACTACACCGCAATCTGTGCAAATATGGAAATATCTACACCGCTATCTCAGTAAACTTGGAAATACCTACACCGCTATCTGTAAAAACATGGAAATATCAACACCGCTATCTGTATAAATATGGAAATGTCTACACCACGAGCTGTATAAACATGGAAATATCTACACCGCTATATGTATAAACATGGAAATATCTACACCTCTATCAGAATAAACATGGAAATATCTACACCGCTATCAGTATAAACATGGAAATATCTACACCACGACATGTATAAACATGGAAATATCTACACCGCCATGTGAATAAACATGGAAATATCTACACAGCTATCAGTAAAAACATGGAAATATCGACACCGCTATCAGTATAAATATGGAAATATCTACACCACTATCTCTATAAACATGGAAATATCTACACCGTTATCTGTATAAACAAAGAAATATCTCCACCGCTGTCTGTATGAACATGGAAACATCTACACCGCTAGCTGTATAAACATGGAATTATCTGCAGCGTTATCTGTATAAACATGGAAATATCTACACCGCAGTCTGTGCAAAGATGGAAATATCTACAATGCTATCTCAATAAACATGGAAATATCGACACCGCCATCTGTACACACATGGAAATACCTACACAGTCATCTGTATAAACATGGAAATATCTACACCACTATCTGTATAAACATTTAAATATCTACACTGCCATCTGTATAAACATGGAATTACCTACACAGACATCTCTATAATCATTGAAATATCTACACCGCTATCTGTATAAACATGGAAGTAGCCACACCGCTATCAGTATATACATGGAAATATCTACACCGCTATCTGTATAAACATGGAAATATCTACACCACGACGTGTATAAACAAGGAAATATCTACACCGCTATGTGAATAAACATGGAAATATCTACACAGCTATCAGTATAAACATGGAAATATTGACACCGCTATCTGTATAAATATGGAAATATCTACACCACTATCTCTATAAACATGGAAATATCTACACCGTTATCTGTATAAACAAAGAAATACCTCCACCGCTGTCTGTATGAACATGGAAACATCTACACCGCTATCTGTATAAACATGGAATTATCTGCAGCGTTATCTGTATAAACATGGAAATATCTACACCGCAGTCTGTGCAAAGATGGAAATATCTACAATGCTATCTCAATAAACATGGAAATATCGACACCGCCATCTGTACACACATGGAAATACCTACACAGTCATCTGTATAAACATGGAAATATCTACACCACTATCTGTATAAACATGGAAATACCTACACTGCCATCTGTATTAACATGGAATTATCTACACAGACATCTCTATAATCACTGAAATATCTACACCGCTATCTGTATAAACATGGAAGTAGCCACACCGCTATCTGTATAAACATGGAAATATCTACACCGCCATCTGTGAAAACATGGAAATATCTACACTGTCATCTTTATCAACATGGAAATATCTACACGTCCATCTGTATAAACATGGAAATATCTACACTGCGATCTATATATACCTGGAAATATCTACACTGCCATTTGTATAAACATGGAAATATCTACAGCGCTATCTCTATAAACATGGCAATATCTACACGGCTATCTGTATAAACATGGAAATAACTCCACCACTATCTGTAGAAACATGGAAATATCTACATCGCTATCTGTATAAACATGGAATTATCTCCACCGTTATCTATATAAAGATGGAAATATCTACACCGCTATCTTTATAAACATGGAAATATCTACACCGATATCTGTATAAACATGGAAATATCTATAACAATATCTGTGTAAACATGGAAATATCTACACAGCTATCTGTGTAAACATGGAAATATGTACACAGGTCTCTGTGTAAAGATGGAAATACCTACACCGCAATCTGTGCAAATATGGATATATCTACACCGCTATCTCAGTAAACATGGAAATATCTGCACCGCTATCTGTATAAACATGGAAATATCAACACCGCTATCTGTATAAACATGGAAATGTCTACACCACGATCTGTATAAACATGGAAATATCTACACCACTATATGTATAAACATGGAAATATCTACACCGCTATCAGTATAAACATGGAAATATCTACACCGCTATCTGTATAAACATGGAAATATCTACACCACGACATGTATAAACATGGAAATATCTACACCGCCATGTGAATAAACAAGGAAATATCTACACCGCTATCAGTAAAAACATGGAAATAGCGACACCGCTATCTGTATAAATATGGAAATATCTACACCACTATCTCTATAAACATGGAAATATCTAAATCGTTATCTGTATAAACAATGAAATATCTCCACCGCTGTCTGTATAAACATGGAAATATCTACACCGCTAGCTCTATAAACATGGAATTATCTGCAGCGTTATCTGTATAAACATGGAAATATCTACACCGCAGTCTGTGCAAAGATGGAAATATCTACAATGCTATCTCAATAAACATGGAAATATCGACACCGCCATCTGTACACACATGGAAATACCTACACAGTCATATGTATAAACTTGGAAATATCTACACCACTATCTGTATAAACATGGAAATATCTACACTGCCATCTGTATAAACATGGAATTACCTACACAGACATCTCTATAATCATTGAAATATCTACACCGCTATCTGTATAAACATGGAAGTAGCCACACCGCTATCAGTATAAACATGGAAATATCTACACCGCTATATGTATAAACATGGAAATATCTACACCACGACATGTATAAACATGGAAATATCTACACCGCTATGTGAATAAACATGGAAATATCTACACCGCTATCAGTATAAACATGGAAATATTGACACCGCTATCTGTATAAATATGGAAATATCTACACCACTATCTCTATAAACATGGAAATATCTACACCGTTATCTGTATAAACAAAGAAATATCTCCACCGCTGTCTGTATGAACATGGAAACATCTACACCGCTATCTGTATAAACATGGAATTATCTGCAGCGTTATCTGTATAAACATGGAAATATCAACACCGCAGTCTGTGCAAAGATGGAAATATCTACAATGCTATCTAAATAAACATGGAAATATCGACACCGCCATCTGTACACACATGGAAATACCTGCACAGTCATCTGTATAAACATGGAAATACTTACACCACTATCTGTACAAACATGGAAATACCTACACTGCCATCTGTATAAACATGGAATTATCTACACAGACATCTCTATAACCATTGAAATATCTACAACGCTATCTGTATAAACATGGAAGTAGCCACACCGCTATCTGTAGAAACATGGAAATATCTACACCGCCATCTGTGAAAACATGGAAATATCTACACTGTCATCTTTATAAACATGGAAATATCTACACGTCCATCTGTATAAACATGGAAATATCTACACTGCCATCTGTATATACCTGGAAATATCTACTCTGCCATCTGTATAAACATGGAAATATCTACAGCGCTATCTCTATAAACATGGAAATGTCTACACGGCTATCTGTATAAACATGGAAATATCTCCACCGCTATCTGTAGAAACATGGAAATATCTCCACCGTTATCTCTATAAAGATGGAAATATCTACACCGCTATCTTTATAAACATGAAAATATCTACACCGCTATTTGTATAAACATGGAAATAACTATAACACTATCTGTGTAAACATGGAAATATCTACACAGCTATTTGTGTAAACATGGAAATATGTACACAGGTCTCTGTGTAAAGATGGAAATACCTACACCGCAATCTGTGCAAATATGGAAATATCTACACCGCTATCTCATTAAACATGGAAATATCTACACCGCTATCTGTATAAACATGGAAATATCAACACCGCTATCTGTATAAACATGGAAATGTCTACACCACGATCTGTATATACATGGAAATATCTACACCGCTATATGTATAAACATGGAAATATCTACACCGCTATCAGTATAAACATGGAAATATCTACACCGCTATCTGTATAAACATGGAAATATCTACACCACGACATGTATAAACATGGAAATATCTACTCCGCCATGTGAATAAACATGGAAATATCTACACCGCTATCAGTAAAAACATGGAAATAGCGACACCGCTATCCGTATAAATATGGAAATATCTACACCACTATCTCTATATACATGGAAATATCTAAACCGTTATCTGTATAAACAAAGAAATATCTCCACCGCTGTCTGTATAAACATGGAAACATCTACACCGCTAGCTGTATAAACATGGAATTATCTGCAGCGTTATCTGTATAAACATGGAAATATCTACACCGCAGTCTGTGCAAAGATGGAAATATCTACAATGCTATCTCAATAAACATGGAAATATCGGCACCGCCATCTGTAAACACATGGAAATACCTACACAGTCATCTGTATAAACATGGAAATATCTACACCACTATCTGTATAAACATGGAAATATCTACACTGCCATCTGTATAAGCATGGAATTACCTACACAGACATCTCTATAATCATTGAAATATCTACACCGCTATCTGTATAAACATGGAAGTAGCCACACCGCTATCAGTATAAACATGGAAATATCTACACCGCTATCTGTATAAACATGGAAATATCTACACCACGACATGTATAAACATGGAAATATCTACACCGCTATGTGAATAAACATGGAAATATCTACACCGCTCTCAGTATAAACATGGAAATATTGACACCGCTATCTGTATAAATATGGAAATATCTACACCACTGTCTCTATAAACATGGAAATATCTACACCGTTATCTGTATAAACAAAGAAATATCTCTACCGCTGTCTGTATGAACATGGAAACATCTACACCGCTAGCTGTATAAACATGGAATTATCTGCAGCGTTATCTGTATAAACATGGAAATATCTACACCGCAGTCTGTGCAAAGATGGAAATATCTACAATGCTATCTCAATAAACATGGAAATATCGACACCGCCATCTGTACACACATGGAAATAACTACACAGTCATCTGTATAAACATGGAAATATCTACACCACTATATGTATAAACATGAAAATACCTGCACTGCCATCTGTATAAACATGGAATTATCTACACAGACATCTCTATAACCATTGAAATATCTACAACGCTATCTGTATAAACATGGAAGTAGCCACACCGCTATCTGTATAAACATGGAAATATCTACACCGCCATCTGTGAAAACATGGAAATATCTACACTGTCATCTTCATAAACATGGAAATATCTACACGTCCATCTGTATAAACATGGAAATATCTACACTGCCATCTGTATATACCTGGAAATATCTACACTGCCATCTGTATAAACAAGGAAATATCTACAGCGCTATCTCTATAAACATGTAAATGTCTACATGGCTATCTGTATAAACATGGAAATATCTCCACCGCTATCTGTAGAAACATGGAAATATCTACATCGCTATCTATATAAACATGGAAATATCTCCACCGTTATCTCTATAAAGATGGAAATATCTACACCGCTATCTTTATAAACATGGAAATACCTACACCGATATCTGTATAAACATGGAAATATCTATAACACTATCTGTGTAAACATGGAAATATCTACACAGCTATCTGTGTAAACATGGAAATATGTTCACAGGTCTCTGTGTAAAGATGGAAATACCTACACCGCAATCTGTGCAAATATGGATATATCTACACCGCTATCTCAGTAAACATGGAAATATCTACACCGCTATCTGTATAAACATGGAAATACCAACACCGCTATCTGTATAAACATGGAAATGTCTACACCACGATCTGTATAAACATGGAAATATCTTCACCGCTATATGTATAAACATGGAAATATCTACACCGCTATCAGTATAAACATGGAAATATCTACACCGCTATCTGTATAAACTTGGAAATATCTACACCACGACATGTATAAACATGGAAATATCTACACCGCCATGTGAATAAAAATGGAAATATCTACACAGCTGTCAGTAAAAACATGGAAATATCGACACCGCTATCAGTATAAATATGGAAATATCTACACCACTATCTCTATAAACTTGGAAATATCTACACCGTTATTTGTATAAACAAAGAAATATCTCCACCGCTGTCTGTATGAACATGGAAACATCTACACCGCTAGCTGTATAAACATGGAATTATCTGCAGCGTTATCTGTATAAACATGGAAATATCTACACCGCAGTCTGTGCAAAGATGGAAATATCTACAATGCTATCTCAATAAACATGGAAATATCAACACCGCCATCTGTACACACATGGAAATACCTACACAGTCATCTGTATAAACATGGAAATATCTACACCACTATCTGTATAAACATGGAAATATCTACACTGCCATCTGTATAAACATGGAATTACCTACACAGACATCTCTATAATCATTGAAATATCTACACCGCTATCTCTATAAACATGGAAGTAGCCACACCGCTATCAGTATATACATGGAAATGTCTACACCGCTATCTGTATAAACATGGAAATATCTACACCACGACGTGTATAAACAAGGAAATATCTACACCGCTATGTGAATAAACATGGAAATATCTACACAGCTATCAGTATAAACATGGAAATATTGACACCGCTATCTGTATAAATATGGAAATACCTACACCACTATCTCTATAAACATGGAAATATCTACACCGTTATCTGTATAAACAAAGAAATATCTCCACCGCTGTCTGTATGAACATGGAAACATCTACACCACTATCTGTATGAACATGGAATTATCTGCAGCGTTATCTGTATAAACATGGAAATAACTACACCGCAGTCTGTGCAAAGATGGAAATATCTACAATGCTATCTCAATAAACATGGAAATATCGACACCGTCATCTGTACACACATGGAAATACCTACACAGTCATCTGTATAAACATGGAAATATCTACACCACTCTCTGTATAAACATGGAAATACCTACACTGCCATCTGTATAAACATGGAATTATCTACACAGGCATCTCTATAACCATTGAAATATCTACACCGCTATCTGTATAAACATGGAAGTAGCCACACCGCTATCTGTATAAACATGGAAATATCTTCACCGCCATCTGTGAAAACATGGAAATATCTACACTGTCATCTTTATAAACATGGAAATATCTACACGTCCATCTGCATAAACATGGAAATATCTACACTGCCATCTGTATATACCTGGAAATATCTACACTGCCATCTGTATAAACATGGAAATATCTACAGCGCTATCTCTATAAACATGGAAATATCTACACGGCTATCTGTATAAACATGGAAATAACTCCACAGCTATCTGTAGAAACATGGACATATCTATATCGCTATCTGTATAAACATGGAAATATCTCCACCGTTATCTCTATAAAGATGGAAATATCTACACCGCTATTTTTATAAACATGGAAATATCTACACCGATATCTGTATAAACATGGAAATATCTATAACAATATCTGTGTAAACATGGAAATATCTACACAGCTATCTGTGTAAACATGGAAATATGTACACAGGTCTCTGTGTAAAGATGGAAATACCTACACTGCAATCTGTGCAAATATGGAAATATCTACACCGCTATCTCAGTAAACATGGAAATTTCTACACCGCTACCTGTAAAAACATGGAAATATCAACACCGCTATCTGTATAAACATGGAAATGTCTACACCACGATCTGTATAAACATGGAAATATCTACACCGCTATATGTATAAACATGGAAATATCTACACCGCTATCAGTATAAACATGGAAATATCTACACCGCTATCAGTATAAATATGGAAATATCTACACCACTATTTCTATAAACATGGAAATATCTACACCGTTATCTGTATAAACAAAGAAATATCTCCACCGCTGTCTGTATGAACATGGAAACATCTACACCGCTAGCTGTATAAACATGGAATTATCTGCAGCGTTGTCTGTATAAACATGGAAATATCTACACCGCAGTCTGTGCAAAGATGGAAATATCTACAATGCTATCTCAATAAACATGGAAATATCGACACCGCCATCTGTACACACATGGAAATACCTACACAGTCATCTGTATAAACATGGAAATATCTACACCGCTATCTGTATAAACATGGAAATGTCTACACCACGATCTGTATAAACATGGAAATATCTACACCGCTATATGTATAAACATGGAAATATCTACACCGCTATCAGTATAAACATGGAAATATCTACACCGCTATCTGTATAAACATGGAAATATCTACACCACGGCATGTACAAACATGGAAATATATACACCGCCATGTGAATAAACATGGAAATCTATACCGCTATCAGTAAAAACATGGAAATAGCGACACCGCTATCTGTATAAATATGGAAATATCTACACCACTATCTCTATAAACATGGAAATATCTACACCGTTATCTGTATAAACAAAGAAATATCTCCACCGCTGTCTGTATCATCATGGAAACATCTACACCGCTAGCTGTATAAACATGGAATTATCTGCAGCGTTATCTGTATAAACATGGAAATATTTACACCGCAGTCTGTGCAGAGATGGAAATATCTACAATGCTATCTCAATAAACATGGAAATATTGACACCGCCATCTGTACACACATGGAAATAACTACACAGTCATCTGTATAAACATGGAAATATCTACACCACTATCTGTATAAACATGGAAATATCTACACTGCCACCTGTATAAACATGGAATTACCTACACAGACATCTCTATAATCATTGAAATATCTACACCGCTATCTGTATAAACATGGAAGTCGCCACACCGCTATCAGTATAAACATGGAAATATCTACACCGCTATCTGTATAAACATGGAAATATCTACACCACGACATGTATAAACATGGAAATATCTACACCGCTATGTGAATAAACATGGAAATATCTACACCGCTATCTGTATAAATATGGAAATATTGACACCGCTATCTGTATAAATATGGAAATATCTACAACACTATCTCTATAAACATGGAAATATCTACACCGTTATCTGTATAAACAAAGAAATATCTCCACCGCTGTCTGTATGAACATGGAAACATCTCCACAGCTAGCTGTATAAACATGGAATTATCTGCAGCGTTATCTGTATACATATGGAAATATCTACACTGCAGTCTGTGCAAAGATGGAAATATCTACAATGCTGTCTCAATAAACATGGAAATATCGACACCGCCATCTGTACACACATGGAAATACCTACACAGTCATCTGTATAAACATGGAAATATCTACACCACTATCTGTATAAACATGGAAATACCTACACTGCCATCTGTATAAACATGGAATTATCTACACAGACATCTCTATAACCATTGAAATATCTACACCGCTATCTGTATAAACATGGAAGTAGCCACACCGCTATCTGTATAAACATGGAAATATCTACACCGCCATCTGTGAAAACATGGAAATATCTACACTGAAATCTTCATAAACATGGAAATATCTACACGTCCATCTGTATAAACATGGAAATATCTACACTGCCATCTGTATATACCTGGAAATATCTACACTGCCATCTGTATAAACATGGAAATATGTACAGCACTATCTCTATACAGATGGAAATGTCTACACGGCTATCTGTATAAACATGGCAATATCTCCACCGCTATCTGTAGAAACATGGAAATATCTACATCGCTATCTGTATAAACATGGAAATATCTCCACCGCTATCTCTATAAAGATGGAAATATCTACACCGCTATCTTTATAAACATGGAAATATCTACACCGCTATCTGTATAAACATGGAAATATCTATAACACTATCTGTGTAAACATGGAAATATTTACACCGCTATCTGTGTAAACATGGAAATATCTACACTGCCATCTGTATAAACATGGAATTACGTACACAGATATCTCTATAATCATTGAAATATCTATACCGCTATCTGTATAAACATGGAAGAAGCCACACCTCTATCAGTATAAACATGGAGATATCTACACCGCTATAGGTATAAACATGGAAATATCTACACCACGACGTGTATAATCATGGAAATATCTACACCGCTATGTGAATAAACATGGAAATACCTACACCGCTATCAGTATAAACATGGAAATATTGAAACCGCTATCTGTATAAATATGGAAATATCTAAACCACTATCTCTATAAAGATGGAAATATCTACACCGTTATCTGTATAAACAAAGAAATATCTCCACCGCTGTCTGTATGAACATGGAAACATCTACACCGCTAGCTGTATAAACATGGAATTATCTGCAGCGTTATCTGTATAAACATGGAAATATCTACACCACAGTCTGTGCAAAGCTGGAAATATCTACAATGCTATCTCAATAAACATGGAAATATTGACACCGCCATTTGTACACACATGGAAATACCTACACAGTCAACTGTATAAACATGGAAATATCTACACCACTATCTGTATAAACATGGAAATACCAACAATGCCAACTGTATAAACATGGAATTACCTACACAGACATCTCTATAACCATTGAAATATCTACACTGCTATCTGTATAAACATGGAAGAAGCCACACCGCTATCTGTATAAAAATGGAAATATCTACACCGCCATCTGTGAAAACATGGAAATATCTACACTGTCATCTTTATAAACATGGAAATATCTACACGTCCATCTGTATAAACATGGAAATATCTACACAGCCATCTGTATATACCTGGAAATATCTACACTGCCATCTGTATAAACATGGAAATATCTACACCGTTATCTCTTTAAACATGGAAATGTCTACCCGGCTATCTGTATAAACATGGAAATATCTCCACCGCTATCTGTAGAAACATGGAAATATCTACACCGCTATCTGTATAAACATGGAAATATCTATAACGCTATCTGTATATACATGGAAATATCTATAACACTAACTGTGTAAACATGGAAATATCTACACAGCTATCTGAGTAAACATGGAAATATGTACACAGGTCTCTGTGTAAAGATGGAAATATCTACACCGCAATCTGTGCAAATATGGAAATATCTACACCGCTATCTCAGTAAACATGGAAATATCTACACCGCTATCTGTAAAAACATGGAAATATCAACACCGCTATCTGTATAAACATGGAAATGTCTACACCACGATCTGCATAAACATGGAAATATCTACACCGCTATATGTATAAACATGGAAATATCTACACCACTATCAGTATAAACATGGAAATATCTACACCGCTATCTGTATAAACATGGAAATATCTACACCACGACGTGTATAAACATGGAAATATCTACACCGCTATGTGAATAAACATGGAAATATCTACATCGCTATCAGTATAAACATGGAAATATTGACACCGCTATCTGTATAAATATGGAAATATCTACACCACTATCTCTATAAACATGGAAATATCTACACCGTTATCTGTATAAACAAAGAAATATCTCCACCGCTGTCTGTATGAACATGGAAACATCTACACCGCTATCTGTATAAACATGGAATTATCTGCAGCGTTATCTGTATAAACATGGAAATATCTACACCGCAGTCTGTGGAAAGATGGAAATATCTACAATGCTATCTCAATAAACATGGAAATATCGACACCGCCATCTGTACACACATGGAAATACCTACACAGTCATCTGTATAAACATGTAAATATCTACACCACTATCTGTATAAACATGGAAATACCTACACTGCCATCTGTATAAACATGGAATTATCTACACAGACATCTCTATAACCATTGAAATATCTACACCGTTATCTGTATAAACATGGAAGTAGCCACACCGCTATCTGTATAAACATGGAAATATCTACACCGCCATCTGTGAAAATATGGAAATATCTACACTGTCATCTTTATAAACATGGAAATATCTACACGTCCATCTGCATAAACATGGAAATATCTACACTGCCATCTGTATATACCTACAAATATCTACACTGCCATCTGTATAAACATGGAAATATCTACACCATTATCTCTATAAACATGGAAATGTCTACACGGCTATCTGTATAAACATGGAAATATCTCCACCGCTATCTGTAGAAACATGGAAATATCTACATCGCTATTCGTATAAACATGGAAATATCTCCAACGCTATCTCAATAAAGATGGAAATATCTACAAAGCTATCTTTATAAACATGGAAATATCTGCACCGCTATCTGTATAAACATGGAAATATCTATAACATTATCTGTGTAAACATGTAAATATCTACACAGCTATCTGTGTAAACATGGAAATATGTACACAGGTCTCTGTGTAAAGATGGAAATATCTACAGCGCAATCTGTAAAAACATGGAAATATCAACACCGCTATCTGTATAAACATGGAAATGTCTACACCACGATCTGTATAAACATGGAAATATCTACACCGCTATATGTATAAACATGGAAATATCTACACCGCTATCAGTATAAACATGGAAATATCTACACTGCTATCTGTATAAACACGGAAATATCTACACCACGACATGTATAAACATGGAAATATCTACACCGCCATGTGAATAAACATGGAAATATCTACACCGCTATCAGTAAAAACATGGAAATAGCGACACCGCTATCTGTATAAATATGGAAATATCTACACCACGATCTCTATAAACATGGAAATATCTACACTGCCATCTGTATAAACATGGAATTACCTACACAGACATCTCTATAATCATTGAAATATTTACACCGCTATCTGTATAAACATGGAAGTAGCCACACCGCCATCAGTATAAACATGGAAATATCTACACCGCTATCTGTATAAACATGGAAATATCTACACCACGACATGTATAAACATGGAAATATCTACACCGCTGTGTGAATAAACATGGAAATATCTAAACCGCTATCAGTATAAATATGGAAATATTGACACCGCTATCTGTATAAATATGGAAATATCTACACCACTATCTCTATAAACATGGAAATATCTACACCGTTATCTGTATAAACAAAGAAATATCTCCACCGCTGTCTGTATGAACATGGAAACATCTACACCGCTACCTGTGTAAACATGGAATTATCTGCAGCGTTATCTGTATAAACATGGAAATATCTACACTGCAGTCTGTGCAAAGATGGAAATATCTACAATGCTGTCTCAATAAACATGGAAATATCGTCACCGCCATCTGTACACACATGGAAATACCTACACAGTCATCTGTATAAACTTGGAAATATCGACACCACTATCTGTATAAACATGGAAATACCTACACTGCCCTCTGAATAAACATGGAATTATCTACACAGACATCTATATAAACATTGAAATATCTACACCGCTATCTGTATAAACATGGAAATATCTACACCACGACATGTATAAACATGGAAATATCTACACCGCTATGTGAATAAACATGGAAATATCTACACCGCTATCTGTATAAATATGGAAATATTGACACCGCTATCTGTATAAATATGGAAATATCTACACCACTATCTCTATAAACATGGAAATATCTACACCGTTATCTGTATAAACAAAGAAATATCTCCACCGCTGTCTGTATGAACATGGAAACATCTCCACCGCTAGCTGTATAAACATGGAATTATCTGCAGCGTTATCTGTATAAATATGGAAATATCTACACCGCAGTCTGTGCAAAGATGGAAATATCTACAATGCTGTCTCAATAAACATGGAAATATCGACACCGCCATCTGTACACACATGGAAATACCTACACAGTCATCTGTATAAACATGGAAATATCTACACCACTATCTGTATAAACATGGAAATACCTACACTGCCATTTGTATAAACATGGAATTATCTACACAGACATCTCTATAACCATTGAAATATCTACACCGCTATCTGTAGAAACATGGAAGTAGCCACACCGCTATCTGTATAAACATGGAAATATCTACACCGCCATCTGTGAAAACATGGAAATATCTACACTGAAATCTTCATAAACATGGAAATATCTACACGTCCATCTGTATAAACATGGAAATATCTACACTGCCATCTGTATATACCTGGAAATATCTACACTGCCATCTGTATAAACATGGAAATATGTACAGCGCTATCTCTATACACATGGAAATGTCTACACGGCAATCTGTATAAACATGGGAATATCTCCACCGCTATCTGTAGAAACATGGAAATATCTACATCGCTATCTGTATAAACATGGAAATATCTCCACCGCTATCTCTATAAAGATGGAAATATCTACACCGCTATCTTTATAAACATGGAAATATCTACACCGCTATCTATATAAACATGGAAATATCTATAACACTATCTGTGTAAACATGGAAATATCTACACCGCTATCTGTGTAAACATGGAAATATGTACACAGGTCTATGTGTAAAGATGGAAATACCTACACCGCAATCTGTGCAAATATGGAAATAACTACACCGCTATCTCAGTAAACATGGAAATATCTACAACTCAGTCTGTGCAAAGATGGAAATATCTACAATGCTATCTCAATAAACATGGAAATATCAACACCGCCATCTGTACACACATGGAAATACCTACACAGTCATCTGTATAAACGTGGAAATATCTACACCACTATCTGTATAAACATGGATATATCTACACTGCCATCTGTATAAACATTGAATATCCTACACAGACATCTCTATAATCATTGAAATATCTACACCGCTATCTGTATAAACATGGAAGTAGCCACACCGCCATCAGTATAAACATGGAAATATCTACACCGCTATATGTATAAACATGGAAATATCTACAACACGATGTGTATAAACATGGAAATATCTACACCGCTATGTGAATAAACATGAAAATATCTACACCGCTATCAGTATAAACATGGAAATATTGACACCGCTATCTGTATAAATATGGAAATATCTACAACACTATCTCTATAAACATGGAAATATCTACACCGTTATCTGTATAAACAAAGAAATATCTCCACCGCTGTCTGTATGAACATGGAAACATCTACACCGGTAGCTGTATAAACATGGAATTATCTGCAGCGTTATCTGTATAAACATGGAAATATCTACACCGCAGTCTGTGCAAAGATGGAAATATCTACAATGCTATCTCAATAAACATGGAAATATTGACACCGCCATCTGTACACACATGGAAATACCTACACAGTCATCTGTATAAACATGGAAATATCTACACCACTATCTGTATAAACATGGAAATACCCACACTGCCATCTGTATAAACATGGAATTATCTACACAGACATCTCTATAACCATTGAAATATCTACACCGCTATCTGTATAAACATGGAAGTAACCACACCGGTATCTGTATAAACGTGGAAATATCTACACCGTCATCTGTGAAAACATGGAAATATGTACACTGTCATCTTCATAAACATGGAAATATCTACACGTCCATCTGTATAAACATGGAAATATCTACACTGCCATCTGTATATACCTGGAAATATCTACACTGCCATCTGTATAAACATGGAAATATCTACACCGCTGTCTCTATAAACATGGAAATGTCTACACGGCTATCTGTATAAACATGGAAATATCTCCACCGCTATCTGTAGAAACATGGAAATATCTACATCGCTATCTGTATAAACATGGAAATATCTCCACCGCTATCTCAATAAAGATGGAAATATCTACACCGCTATCTTTATAAACATGGAAATATCTGCACCGCTATCTGTATAAACATGGAAATATCTATAACATTATCTGTGTAAACATGTAAATATCTACACAGCTATCTGTGTAAACATGGAAATATGTACACAGGTCTCTGTGTAAAGATGGAAATATCTACACCGCAATCTGTGCAAATATGGAAATATCTACACCGCTATCTTAGTAAACATGGAAATATCTACACCGCTATCTGTAAAAACATGGAAATATCAACACTGCTATCTGTATAAACATGGAAATGTCTACACCACGATCTGTATAAACATGGAAATATCTACACCGCTATATGTATAAACATGGAAATATCTACACCGCTATCATTATAAACATGGAAATATCTACACCGCTATCTGTATAAACATGGAAATATCTACACCACGACATGTATAAACATGGAAATATCTACACCGCCATGTGAATAAACATGGAAATATCTACACCGCCATCTGTGAAATCATGGAAATATCTACACTGTCATCTTTATAAACATGGAAATATCTACACGTCCATCTGTATAAACATGGAAATTACTACACTGCCATCTGTATATACCTGGAAATATCTACACTGTCATCTCTATAAACATGGAAATATGTACAGCATTATCTCTATAAACATGGAAATATCTACACGGCTATCTGTATAAACATGGAAATATCTCCACCGCTGTCTGTAGAAACATGGAAATATCTACATCGCTATCTGTATAAACATGGAAATATCTCCACCGTTATCTCTATAAAGATGGAAATATCTACACCGCTATCTTTATAAACATGGAAATATCTACACCGCTATCTGTATAAACATGGAAATATCTACACCACGACATGCATAAACACGGAAATATCTACACCGCTATGTGAATAAACATGGAAATATCTACACCGCTATCAGTATAAACATGGAAATATTGACACCGCTATCTGTATAAATATGGAAATATCTACACCACTATCTCTATAAACATGGAAATATCTACACCGTTATCTGTGTAAACAAAGAAATATCTCCACCGCTGTCTGTATGAACATGGAAACATCTACACCGCTAGCTGTATAAACATGGAATTATCTGCAGCGTTATCTGTATAAACATGGAAATATCTACACCGCAGTCTGTGCAAAGCTGGAAATATCTACAATGCTATCTCAATAAACATGGAAATATCGACACCGCCATCTGTACACACATGGAAATACCTACACAGTCATCTGTATAAACATGGAAATATCTACACCACTATCTGTATAAACATGGAAATACCTACACTGACATCTGTATAAACATGGAATTATCTACACAGACATCTCTATAACCATTGAAATATCTACACCGCTATCTGTATAAACATGTAAGTAGCCACACCGCTATCAGTATAAACATGGAAATATCTACACCGCTATCTATATAAACATGGAAATATCTACACAGCCATCTGTGAAAACATTTAAATATCTACACTGTCATCTTTATAAACATGGAAATATCTACACGTCCATCTGTATAAACATGGAAATATCTACACTGCCATCTGTATATACCTGGAAATATCTACACTGCCATCTGTATAAACATGGAAATATCTACACCGCTATCTCTATAAACATGGAAATGTCTACACGGCTATCTGTATAAACATGGAAATGTCTCCACCGCTATCTGTAGAAACATGGAAATATCTACATCGTTATCTCTATAAAGATGGAAATATCTACACCACTATCTTTATAAACATGGAAATATCTGCACCGCTATCTGTATAAACATGGAAATATCCATAACATTATCTGTGTAAACATGAAAATATCTACACAGCTATCTGTGTAAACATGGAAATATATACACAGGTCTCTCTGTAAAGATGGAAATATCTACACCACAATCTGTGCAAATATGGAAATATCTACACAGCTATCTTAGTAAACATGGAAATATCTACTCCGCTATCTGAATAAACACGGAAATATCAACACCGCTATCTGTATAAACATGGAAATGTCTACACCACGATCTGTATAAACATGGAAATATCTACACCGCTATATGTATAAACATGGAAATATCTACACCGCTATCAGTATAAACATGGAAATATCTACACCGCTATCTGTATAGACATGGAAATATCTACACCACGACATGTATAAACATGGAAATATCTACACCGCCATGTGAATAAACATGGAAATATCTACACCGCTATCAGTAAAAACATGGAAATAGCGACACCGCTATCTGTATGAATATGGAAATATCTACACCACTATCTCTATAAACATGGAAATATCTAAACCGCTATCTGTATAAACAAAGAAATATCTCCACCGCTGTCTGTATAAACATGGAAATATCTACACCGCTAGCTGTATAAACATGGAATTATCTGCAGCGTTATCTGTATAAACAGGGAAACATCTAAACCGCAGTCTGTGCAAAGATGGAAATATCTACAATGCTATCTCAATAAACATGGAAATATCGACACCGCCATCTGTACACACATGGAAATACCTACACAGTCATCTGTATAAACATGGAAATATCTACACCACTATCTGTATAAACATGGAAATATCTACACTGCCATCTGTATAAACATGGAATTACCTACACAGACATCTCTATAATCATTGAAATATCTTCACCGCTATCTGTACAAACATGGAAGTAGCCACACCGCTATCAGTATAAACATGGAAATATCTACACCGCTATCTGTATAAACATGGAAATATCTACACCACGACATGTATAAACATGCAAATATCTACACCACTATGTGAATAAACATGGAAATATCTACACCGCTATCAGTATAAACATGGAAATATTGACACCGCTATCTGTATAAATATGGAAATATCTACACAACTATCTCTATAAACATGGAAATATCTACACCGTTATCTGTATAAACAAAGAAATATCTCCACCGCTGTCTGTATGAACATGGAAACATCTACACCGCTAGCTGTATAAACATGGAATTATCTGCAGCGTTATCTGTATAAACATGGAAATATCTACACCGCAGTCTGTGCAAAGATGGAAATATCTACAATGCTATCTCAATAAACATGGAAATATCGACACCGCCATCTGTACACACATGGAAATACCTACACAGTCATCTGTATAAACATGGAAATATCTACACCACTATCTGTATAAACATGGAAATACCTACACTGCCATCTGTATAAACATGGAATTATCTACACAGACATCTCTATAACCATTGAAATATCTACACCGCTATCTGTATAAACATGGAAGTAGCCACACCGCTATCAGTATAAACATGGAAATATCTACACCGCCATCTGTGAAAACATGGAAATATCTACACTGTCATCTTTATAAACATGGAAATATCTACACATCCATCTGTATAAACATGGAAATATCTACAATACCATCTGTATATACCTGGAAATATCTACACTGCCATCTGTATAAACATGGAAATATCTACAGCGCTATCTCTATAAACATGGAAATGTCTACACGGCTATCTGTATAAACATGGAAATATCTCCACCGCTATCTGTAGAAACATGGAAATATCTACATCGCTATCTGTATAAACATGGAAATATCTCCACCGTTATCTCTATAAAGATGGAAATATCTACACCGCTATCTTTATAAACATGGAAATATCTACACCGCTATCTGTATAAACATGGAAATATCTATAACACTATCTGTGTAAACATCGAAATATCTACACAGCTATCTGTGTTTACATGGAAATATGTACACAGGTCTCTGTGTAAAGATGGAAATACCTACACCGCAATCTGTGCAAATATGGAAATATCTACACCGCTATCTCAGTAAACATGGAAATATCTACACCGCTATCTGTAAAAACATGGAAATATCAACACCGCTATCTGTATAAACATGGAAATGTCTACACCACGATCTGTATAAACATGGAAATATCTACATCGCTGTCTCTATAAAGATGGAAATATCTACACCACTATCTTTATAAACATGGAGATATCTGCACCGCTATCTGTATAAACATGGAAATATCTATAACATTATCTGTGTAAACATGAAAATATCTACACAGCTATCTGTTTAAACATGGAAATATGTACACAGGTCTCTGTGTAAAGATGGAAATATCTACACCACAATCTGTGCAAATATGGAAATATCTACACCCCTATCTTAGTAAACATGGAAATATCTACACCGCTATCTGTATAAACATGGAAATATCTACACCGTTATCTGTATAAACAAAGAAATATCTCCACCGCTGTCTGTATGAACATGGAAACATCTACACCGCTAGCTGTATAAACATGGAATTATCTGCAGCGTTATCTGCATAAACATGGAAATATCTACACCGCAGTCTGTGCAAAGATGGAAATATCTACAATGCTATCTCAATAAACATGGAAATATCGACACCGCCATCTGTACACACATGGAAATACCTACACAGTCATCTGTATAAACATGGAAATATCTACACCACTATCTGTATAAACATGGAAATACCTACACTGCCATCTGTATAAACATGGAATTATCTACACAGACATCTCTATAACCATTGAAATATCTACACCGCTATCTGTATAAACATGGAAGTAGCCACACCGCTATCAGTATAAACATGGAAATATCTACACCGCCATCTGTGAAAACATGGAAATATCTACACTGTCATCTGTATAAACATGGAAATATGTACAGCGCTATCTCTATAAACATGGAAATATCTACACGGATATCTGTATAAATATGGAAATATCTATAACACTATCTGTGTAAACATGGAAATATCTACACAGCTATCTGTGTAAACATGGAAATATGTACACAGGTCTCTGTATAAAGATGGAAATACATACAAGGCAAAATGTGCAAATATGGAAATATCTACACCGCTATCTCAGTAAACATGGAAATATCTACACCGCTATCGGTAAAAACATGGAAATATCAACACCGCTATCTGTATAAACATGGAAATGTCTACACCACGATCTGTATGAACATGGAAGTATCTACACCGCTATATGTATAAACATGGAAATATCTACCACGCTATCAGTATAAACATGGAAATATCTACACCGCTATCTGTATAAACATGGAAATATCTACACCACGACATGTATAAACATGGAAATATCTACACCGCCATGTGAATAAACATGGAAATATCTACACCGCTATCAGTAAAAACATGGAAATAGCGACAACGCTATCTGTACAAATATGGAAATATCTACACCACTATCTCTATAAACATGGAAATATCTACACCGTTATCTGTATAAACAAAGAGATAACTCCACCGCTGTCTGTATGGACATGGAAACATCTACACCGCTAGCTGTATAAACATGGAATTATCTGCAGCGTTATCTGTATAAATATGGAAATATCTACACTGAAGTCTGTGCAAAGATGGAAATATCTACAATGCTATCTCAATAAACATGGAAATATCGACACCGCCATCTGTACACACATGGAAATACCTACACAGTCATCGGTATAAACATGGAAATATCTACACCACTATCTGTATAAACATGGAAATATCTACACTGCCATCTGTATAAAGATGGAATTACCTACAAAGACATCTCTATAATCATTGAAATATCTACCCCGCTATCTGTATAAACATGGAAGTAGCCACACCACTATCAGTATAAACATGGAAATATCTACACCGCTATCTGTATAAACATGGAAATATCTACACCACGACGTGTATAAACATGGAAATATCTACACCGCTATGTGAATAAACATGGAAATATCTACACGTCCATCTGTATAAAGATGGAAATATCTACTCTGCCATCTGTATATACCTGGAAATATCTACACTGCCATCTGTATAAACATGGAAATATCTACAGCGCTATCTCTATAAACATGGAAATGTCTACACGGCTATCTTTATAAACATGGAAATATCTCCACCGCTATCTGTAGAAACATGGAAATATCTACATCGCTATCTGTATAAACATGGAAATATCTCCACCGTTATCTCTATAAAGATGGAAATATCTACACCGCTATCTTTATAAACATGGAAATATCTACACCGCTATCAGTATAATCATGGAAATATCTATAACACTATCTGTGTAAACATAGAAATATCTACACAGCTATCTGTGTAAACATGGAAATATGTACACAGGTCTCTGTGTAAAGATGGAAATACCTACACCGCAATCTGTGCAAATATGGAAATATCTACATCACTTTTCAGTAAACATGGTAATATCTACACCGCTATCTGTAAATCATGGAAATATCAACACCGCTATCTGTATAAACATGGAAATGTCTACACCACGATCTGTATAAACATGGAAATATCTACACCGCTATATGTATAAACATGGAAATATCTACACCGCTATCAGTATAAACATGGAAATATCTACACCGCTATCTGTATAAACATGGAAATATCTACACCACGACATGCATAAACATGGAAATATCTACACCGCTATGTGAATAAACATGGAAATATCTACACCGCTATCAGTATAAACATGGAAATATCTACACCGCTATCTGTATAGACATGGAAATATCTACACCACGACATGTATAAACATGGAAATATCTACACCGCCATGTGAATAAACATGGAAATATCTACACCGCTATCAGTAAAAACATGGAAATAGCGACACCGCTATCTGTATGAATATGGAAATATCTACACCAATATCTCTATAAACATGGAAATATCTAAACCGCTATCTGTATAAACAAAGAAATATCTCCACCGCTGTCTGTATAAACATGGAAATATCTACACCGCTAGCTGTATAAACATGGAATTATCTGCAGCGTTATCTGTATAAACAGGGAAACATCTAAACCGCAGTCTGTGCAAAGATGGAAATATCTACAATGCTATCTCAATAAACATGGAAATATCGACACCGCCATCTGTACACACATGGAAATACCTACACAGTCATCTGTATAAACATGGAAATATCTACACCACTATCTGTATAAACATGGAAATATCTACACTGCCATCTGTATAAACATGGAATTACCTACACAGACATCTCTATAATCATTGAAATATCTTCACCGCTATCTGTACAAACATGGAAGTAGCCACACCGCTATCAGTATAAACATGGAAATATCTACACCGCTATCTGTATAAACATGGAAATATCTACACCACGACATGTATAAACATGGAAATATCTACACCGCTATGTGAATAAACATGGAAATATCTACACCGCTATCAGTATAAACATGGAAATATTGACACCGCTATCTGTATAAATATGGAAATATCTACACAACTATCTCTATAAACATGGAAATATCTACACCGTTATCTGTATAAACAAAGAAATATCTCCACCGCTGTCTATATGAACATGGAAACATCTACACCGCTAGCTGTATAAACATGGAATTATCTGCAGCGTTATCTGTATAAACATGGAAATATCTACACCGCAGTCTGTGCAAAGATGGAAATATCTACAATGCTATCTCAATAAACATGGAAATATCGACACCGCCATCTGTGCACACATGGAAATACCTACACAGTCATCTGTATAAACATGGAAATATCTACACCACTATCTGTATAAACATGGAAATACCTACACTGCCATCTGTATAAACATGGAATTATCTACACAGACATCTCTATAACCATTGAAATATCTACACCGCTATCTGTATAAACATGGAAGTAGCCACACCGCTATCAGTATAAACATGGAAATATCTACACCGCCATCTGTGAAAACATGGAAATATCTACACTGTCATCTTTATAAACATGGAAATATCTACACATCCATCTGTATAAACATGGAAATATCTACAATGCCATCTGTATATACCTGGAAATATCTACACTGCCATCTGTATAAACATGGAAATATCTACAGCGCTATCTCTATAAACATGGAAATGTCTACACGGCTATCTGTATAAACATGGAAATATCTCCACCGCTATCTGTAGAAACATGGAAATATCTACATCGCTATCTGTATAAACATGGAAATATCTCCACCGTTATCTCTATAAAGATGGAAATATCTACACCGCTATCTTTATAAACATGGAAATATCTACACCGCTATCTGTATAAACATGGAAATATCTATAACACTATCTGTGTAAACATCGAAATATCTACACAGCTATCTTTGTTTACATGGAAATATGTACACAGGTCTCTGTGTAAAGATGGAAATACTTACACCGCAATCTGTGCAAATATGGAAATATCTACACCGCTATCTCAGTAAACATGGAAATATCTACACCGCTATCTGTAAAAACATGGAAATATCAACACCGCTATCTGTATAAACATGGAAATGTCTACACCACGATCTGTATAAACATGGAAATATCTACATCGCTGTCTCTATAAAGATGGAAATATCTACACCACTATCTTTATAAACATGGAGATATCTGCACCGCTATCTGTATAAACATGGAAATATCTATAACATTATCTGTGTAAACATGAAAATATCTACACAGCTATCTGTATAAACATGGAAATATGTACACAGGTCTCTGTGTAAAGATGGAAATATCTACACCACAATCTGTGCAAATATGGAAATATCTACACCCCTATCTTAGTAAACATGGAAATATCTACACCGCTATCTGTATAAACATGGAAATATCTACACCGTTATCTGTATAAACAAAGAAATATCTCCACCGCTGTCTGTATGAACATGGAAACATCTACACCGCTAGCTGTATAAACATGTAATTATCTGCAGCGTTATCTGCATAAACATGGAAATATCTACACCGCAGTCTGTGCAAAGATGGAAATATCTACAATGCTATCTCAATAAACATGGAAATATCGACACCGCCATCTGTACACACATGGAAATACCTACACAGTCATCTGTATAAACATGGAAATATCTACACCACTATCTGTATAAACATGGAAATACCTACACTGCCATCTGTATAAACATGGAATTATCTACACAGACATCTCTATAACCATTGAAATATCTACACCGCTATCTGTATAAACATGGAAGTAGCCACACCGCTATCAGTATAAACATGGAAATATCTACACCGCCATCTGTGAAAACATGGAAATATCTACACTGTCATCTTTATAAACATGGAATTATCTACACATCCATCTGTATAAACATGGAAATATCTACAATGCCATCTGTATATACCTGGAAATATCTACACTGCCATCTGTATAAACACGGAAGTAGCCACACCGCTATCTGTATAAACATGGAAATATCTACACCGCCATCTGTGAATACATGGAAATATCTACACTGTCATCTTTATAAACATGGAAATATCTACACGTCCATCTGTATAAACATGGAAATATCTACACTGCCATCTGTATAAACATGTAAATATCTACACCGCTATCTCTGTAAACATGGAAATGTCTACACGGCTATCTGTATAAACATGGAAATATCTCCACCGCTATCTGTAGAAACATGGAAATATCTACATCTCTATCTGTATAAACATGGAAATATCTCCTACGCTATCTCTATAAAGATGGAAATATCTACACCGCTATCTTTATAAACATGGAAATATCTACACCGATATCTGTATAAACATGGAAATATCTATAACACTATCTGTGTAAACATGGAAATATCTACACAGCTATCTGTGTAAACATGGAAATATGTACACAGGTCTCTGTGTAAAGATGGAAATATCTACACAGCAATCTGTGCAAATATGGAAATATCTACAACGCTATCTCAGTAAACATGGAAATATCTACACCGCTATCTGTATAAACATGGAAATATCAACACCGCTATCTGTATAAACATGGAAATGTCTACACCACGATCTGTATAAACATGGAAATATCTACACCGCTATATGTATAAACATGGAAATATCTACACCGCTATCAGTATAAACATGGAAATATCTACACCGCTATCTGTATAAACATGGAAATATCTACACCACGACATGTATAAACATGGAAATATCTACACCGCCATGTGAATAAACATGGAAATATCTACACCGCTATCAGTAAAAACATGGAAATATCGACACCGCTATCTGTATAAAGATGGAAATATCTACACCACTATCTCTATAAACATGGAAATATCTACACCGTTATCTGTATAAACAAAGAAATATCTCCACCGCTGTCTGTATGAACATGGAAACATCTACACCGCTAGCTGTATAAACATGGAATTATCTGCAGCGTTATCTGTATAAACATGGAAATATCTACACCGCAGTCTGTGCAAAGATGGAAATATCTACAATGCTATCTCAATAAACATGGAAATATCGACACCGCCATCTGTACACACATGGAAATACCTACACAGTCATCTGTATAAACATGGAAATATCTACACCACTATCTGTATAAACATGGAAATATCTACACTGCCATCTGTATAAACATGGAATTACCGACACAGACATCTCTATAACCATTGAAATATCTACACCGCTATCTGTATAAACATGGAAGTAGCCACACCGCTATCAGTATAAACATGGAAATATCTACACCGCTATCTGTATAAACATTGAAATATCTACACCATGACGTGTATAAACATGGAAATATCTACACCGCTATGTGAATAAACATGGAAATGTCTACACCGCCATCTGTGAAAACATGGAAATATCTACACCACGACGTGTATAAACATGGATATATCTACACCGCTATGTGAATAAACATGGAAATATCTACACCGCTATCTCTATAAACATGGAAATGTCTACACGGCTATCTGTATAAACATGGAAATATCTCCACCGCTATCTGTAGAAACATGGAAATATCTACATCGCTATCTGTATAAACATGGAAATATCTCCACCGCTATCTCTATAAAGATGGAAATATCTACACCGCTATCTTTATGAACATGGAACTATCTACACCGCTATCTGTGTAAACATGGAAATATCTACACAGCTATCTGTGTAAACAAAGAAATATGTACACAGGTCTCTGTGTAAAGATGGAAATATCTACACCGCAATCTGTATAAACATGGAAATATCTATACCACTATCTGTATAAACATGGAAATATCTACACCGCTATCTCTATACACATGGAAATATCTACTCCGCTATCTCTATAAACATGGAAGTACCTTTGCCGCCATCTCTATGAAAATGGAAATATCTACACCACCATCTGCATAATCATGGAAATATCTACTCCGCCATCTGTATAAACGTGGAAATATCTACACGGACATCTGTATAAACATGGAAATATCAACACCACCATCTGTATCAACTTGGAAATACCTACACCGCTATCTGTATAAACATGGAAATATATACACCGCGATCTGTATAAACATGGAAATATCTACACCGCTGTCTGTGTAAACATGGAAATATCTACACGGTGATCTCTATAAACATGGAAATAATTACACCGCTATCAGTATAAACATGGAAATATCTACACCACTATCTGTATAAACATGGAAATATCTACAACACGACATGTATAAACATGGAAATTTCTACAGCGCCATGTGAATAAACATGGAAATATCTACACCGCTATCAGTAAAAACATGGAAATATCGACACCGCTATCTGTATAAAGATGGAAATATCTACACCACTATCTCTATAAACATGGAAATATCTACACCGTTATCTGTATAAACAAAGAAATATCTCCACCGCTGTCTGTATGAACATGGAAACATCTACACCGCTAGCTGTATAAACATGGAATTATCTGCAGCGTTATCTGTATAAACATGGAAATATCTACACCGCAGTCTGTGCAAAGATGGAAATATCTACAATGCTATCTCAATAAACATGGAAATATCGACACCGCCATCTGTACACACATGGAAATACCTACACAGTCATCTGTATAAACATGGAAATATCTACACCACTATCTGTATAAACATGGAAATATCTACACTGCCATCTGTATAAACATGGAATTACCGACACAGACATCTCTATAACCATTGAAATATCTACACCGCTATCTGTATAAACATGGAAGTAGCCACACCGCTATCAGTATAAACATGGAAATATCTACACCGCTATCTGTATAAACATTGAAATATCTGCACCATGACGTGTATAAACATGGAAATATCTACACCGCTATGTGAATAAACATGGAAATGTCTACACCGCCATCTGTGAAAACATGGAAATATCTACACCACGACGTGTATAAACATGGATATATCTACACCGCTATGTGAATAAACATGGAAATATCTACACCGCTATCTCTATAAACATGGAAATGTCTACACGGCTATCTGTATAAACATGGAAATATCTCCACCGCTATCTGTAGAAACATGGAAATATCTACATCGCTATCTGTATAAACATGGAAATATCTCCACCGCTATCTCTATAAAGATGGAAATATCTACACCGCTATCTTTATGAACATGGAACTATCTACACCGCTATCTGTGTAAACATGGAAATATCTACACAGCTATCTGTGTAAACAAAGAAATATGTACACAGGTCTCTGTGTAAAGATGGAAATATCTACACCGCAATCTGTATAAACATGGAAATATCTATAACACTATCTGTATAAACATGGAAATATCTACACCGCTATCTCTATACACATGGAAATATCTACTCCGCTATCTCTATAAACATGGAAGTACCTTTGCCGCCATCTCTATGAAAATGGAAATATCTACACCACCATCTGCATAATCATGGAAATATCTACTCCGCCATCTGTATAAACGTGGAAATATCTACACGGACATCTGTATAAACATGGAAATATCAACACCACCATCTGTATCAACTTGGAAATACCTACACCGCTATCTGTATAAACATGGAAATATATACACCGCGATCTGTATAAACATGGAAATATCTACACCGCTGTCTGTGTAAACATGGAAATATCTACACGGTGATCTCTATAAACATGGAAATAATTACACCGCTATCAGTATAAACATGGAAATATCTACACCACTATCTGTATAAACATGGAAATATCTACAACACGACATGTATAAACATGGAAATTTCTACAGCGCCATGTGAATAAACATGGAAATATCTACACCGCTATCAGTAAAAACATGGAAATATCGACACCGCTATCTGTATAAAGATGGAAATATCTACACCACTATCTCTATAAACATGGAAATATCTACACCGTTATCTGTATAAACAAAGAAATATCTCCACCGCTGTCTGTATGAACATGGAAACATCTACACCGCTAGCTGTATAAACATGGAATTATCTGCAGCGTTATCTGTATAAACATGGAAATATCTACACCGCAGTCTGTGCAAAGATGGAAATATCTACAATGCTATCTCAATAAACATGGAAATATCGACACCGCCATCTGTACACACATGGAAATACCTACACAGTCATCTGTATAAACATGGAAATATCTACACCACTATCTGTATAAACATGGAAATATCTACACTGCCATCTGTATAAACATGGAATTACCGACACAGACATCTCTATAACCATTGAAATATCTACACCGCTATCTGTATAAACATGGAAGTAGCCACACCGCTATCAGTATAAACATGGAAATATCTACACCGCTATCTGTATAAACATTGAAATATCTACACCATGACGTGTATAAACATGGAAATATCTACACCGCTATGTGAATAAACATGGAAATGTCTACACCGCCATCTGTGAAAACATGGAAATATCTACACCACGACGTGTATAAACATGGATATATCTACACCGCTATGTGAATAAACATGGAAATATCTACACCGCTATCTCTATAAACATGGAAATGTCTACACGGCTATCTATATAAACATGGAAATATCTCCACCGCTATCTGTAGAAACATGGAAATATCTACATCGCTATCTGTATAAACATGGAAATATCTCCACCGCTATCTGTAGAAACATGGAAATGTCTACACGGCTATCTGTATAAACATGGAAATATCTCCACCGCCATCTGTATAAACGTGGAAATATCTACACGGACATCTGTATAAACATGGAAATATCAACACCACCATCTGTATCAACTTGGAAATACCTACACCGCTATCTCTATAAACATGGAAATATATACACCGCGATCTGTATAAACATGGAAATATCTACACCGCTGTCTGTGTAAACATGGAAATATCTACACGGTGATCTCTATAAACATGGAAATAATTACACCGCTATCTGTATAAACATGGAAATATCTACACTGCTATCTGTGCAAACATGGATATATCTACACCGCCAATTGTATAAACATGGAAATATCTACACCGCCATCTGTACAAACATGGAAATAACAACAATGCCATCTGTAAAAAAATGAAAATATCTACAACGCCATCTGTAAAAACATGGAAATTTCTACACCGCTATCTGTATAAACATGGAAATAGCTACACCGCGATCTGTATAAACGTGGAAATATCTACACCGCTAGCTGTTTAAACATGGAAATATCTACACAGTGTTCTGTATAAACATGGAAATAATTGCACCGCTATCTGTATAAACATGGAAATATCTACACCGCCATCTGTAAATAAATGTAAATATCTACAACGCCATCTGTAAAAACATGGAAATTTCTACACAGTCAACTGTAGAAGCATGGAAATATCTACACCACCATCTCTATAAACAAGAAAATATCTACACGGCCAACTATAGAAGCATGGAAATATGTACACCGCTATCTCTATAAACATGGAAATATATAGACCACCATCTCTATAAACATGGAAATATCTACACCTCCATCTATATAAACATGGAAATATCTACATCTCTATCTGTATAAATATGGAAATATCTACACTGCCATCTGTAAATAGATGGAAACATCTACACCGCGATCTGTACTAACATGGAAATATCAACACTACTATCTGTATAGACATGGAAATATCTACAACGCTATCTGTATAAACATGGAAATATCTACACCGCTATCTGTATAAACATGGAAATATCTACACTGCTATCAGTATAAATATGTAAATATCTACTCTGCTATCTGTATAAATATGGAAATATCTACAGAGCTATCACCATAAAGATGGAAATCTCTACACCACTATCTGTATAAACATGGAAATATCTACACCGATATCTCTATAAACATGGAAATATCTTCACCGCCATCCATATAAACATTGAAATATCTACACTGCCATCTGCATAAAGATGTAAATATCGACACCGCGAGCTGTATAAATATCGAAATATCTACATCGCTATCTTTATAAACATGGAAATACCAACACCGCTTTCTGTATAAACATGGAAATATCTACACCGCTATCTGTATAAACATGGAAATATCAACACCGCTATCTTTATAAACATGGAAATACCTACACCGCTATCTCTATAAACATGGAAATATCTACACAACCATCTCTATAAACATCAAATATATACAACGCCATCTCCATAATCATGGAAATAACTACACCATCATCTACATAAACAAGGAAATATCTACACCGCCACCTATATAAACATGGAAATATCTACACCGCTATCTCTATAAACAGGGAAATATATAGACCGCCATCTCTATAAACATGGAAATAACTACACCGCCATCTACATAAACAAGGAAATATCTACAGCGCCATCTATATAAACATGGAAATATCTACACCGCCATCTGCATAAACATGGAAATATCTACAATGCCATCTGTAAATAGATGGAAATATCTACAACGCGATCTGTATTAACACGGAAATATCAACACTAATATCGGTATAAACATGGAAATATTTTCAATGATATCTGTATAAACATGGAAATGTCTACACCATGAACTTTATAAACATGGAAATATCTACACCGCTATGTGTATAAACATGGAAATATCTACACCACTATCTGTATAAACATGGAAATATCTACTCTGCTATCTGTATAAATATGGAAATATCTACACCGCTATTTCCATAAACATGGAAATATCAACAACACTATCTGTATAAACATGGAAATATCTACACCGCTATCTCTATACACATGGAAATATCTACACCACTATCTCTATAAACATGGAAGTGTCTACGCCGCCAACTCTATGAATATGGAAATATCTACACCACCATCTGCATAATCATGGAAATATCTACTCCGCCATCTGTATAAACTTGGAAATATCTACACGGACTTCTGTATAAACATGGAAATATCAACACCACCATCTGTATCAACATGGAAATATCTACACCGCTATCTGTATAAACATGGAAATATCTACACCACGATCTGTATAAACATGGAAATATCTACACTGCTGTCAGTGTAAACATTGAAATATCTACACGGTGATCTGTATAAACTTGGAAATATCAACACCGCTATCTCTATAAACATGGAAATATCTTCACCGCCATCCGTATAAACATGGAAATATCTACACTGCCATCTGTATAAAGATGTAAATATCGACACCGCGAGCTGTATAAAGATCGAAATATCTACACCGCTATCTGTATAAACATGGAAATACCAACACCGCTTTCTGTATAAACATGGAAATATCTACACCGCTCTCTGTATAAACATGGAAATATCACCACCGCTATCTCTATAAACATGGAAATACCTACACCGCTATCTCTATAAACATGGAAATATCTACACCACTATCTCTATAAACATCAAATGTATACAACGCCATCTCCATAATCATGGAAATATCTGCACCATCATCTACATAAACAAGGAAATATCTACACCGCCATCTATATAAACATGGAAGTATCTACACCGCTATCTCTATAAACATGGAAATATATAGACCACCATCTCTATAAACATGGAAATAACTACACCGCCATCTTCATAAACAAGGAAATATCTACAGCGCCATCTATATAAACATGGAAATATCTACACCGCCATCTGCATAAACATGGAAATATCTAAAATGCCATCTGTAAATAGATGGAAATATCTGAAACGCGATCTGTATTAACACGGAAATATCTACACTACTATCTGTATAAACATGGAAATATTTACAACGATATCTGTATAAACATGGAAATGTCTACACCATGAACTTTATAAACATGGAAATATCTACACCGCTATGTGTATAAACATGGAAATATCTACACCGCTATATGTATAAACATGGAAATATCTACACTGCTATCTGTATAAATATGGAAATATCTACACCGCTTTTTCCATAAACATGGAAATATCTGCAACACTATGTGTATAAACATGGAAATATCTACACCGCTATCTCTATACACATGGAAATATCTACACCGCTATCTCTATGAACACGGAAGTTTCTACGCCGCCGTCTCTATGAATATGGAAATATCTACACCAACATCTGCATAATCATGTAAATATCTACCCCACCATCTGAATAAACATGGAAATATCTACACGGACATCTGTATAAACATGGAAATATTAACACCACCATCTTTATCAACATGGAAATATCTACACCACGATCTGTATAAACCTGGAAATATCTACACCACTGTCTGTGTAAACATGGAAATATCTACACGGTGATCTGTATAAACATGGAAATAATTACACCGCTATCTGTATAAACATGGAAATATCTACAACGCTATCTGTGCAAACATGGATATATCTACACCAACATCTGTATAAACATGGAAATATCTACACCGCCATCTGTACAAACATGGAAATATCTACAATGCCATCTGTAAAAAAATGTAAATATCTACAACGCCATCTGTAAAAACATGGAAATATCTACACTGCTATCTGTATAAACATGGAAATATCTACACCGCGATCTTTATAAACATGGAAATATCTACACCGCTATCTGTGCAAACATGGAGATATATACACAGTGATCTGTATAAACATGGAAATAATTACACCACTATCTGTATAAACATGGAAATATCTACACCGCCATCTGTAAAAAAATGTAAATATCTACAACACCATCTGTAAAAACATGGAAATGTCTACACAGTCAACTGTAGAAGCATGGAAATACCTACACCACCATCTCTATAAACAAGAAAATATCTACACCGCCAACTATATAAGCATGGAAATATGTACACCGCTATCTCTATAAGCATGGATATATATGGACCACCATCTCTATAAACATGGAAATACCTACACGGTCATCTTCATAAACAGGGAAATATCTACACCTCCTTCTATATAAACATGGAAATATCTACATCTCTATCTGTATAATTATGGAAATATCTACACTGCCATCTGTAAATAGATGGAAATATCTACACCGCGATCTGTTAACATGGAAATATCAACACTACTATCTGTATAGACATGGAAATATTTACAATGCTATCTGTATAAACATGGAAATATCTACACGGCTATCTGTATAAATATGCAAATATCTACACTGCTATCTGTATAAATATGGAAATATCTACAGAGCTATCACCATAAGGATGGAAATATCTACACCGCTATCTGTATAAACATGGAAATATCTACACCGCTATCTCTAAACATGGAAATATCTACACCGCTATCTCTATAAACATGGAAATATCTTCACCGCCATCCGTATAAACATGGAAATGTCAACACTGCCATCTGTATAAAGATGAAAATATCGACACCGCGAGCTGTATAAAGATGGAAATATCAACACCGCTATCTGTATAAACATGGAAATACCAACACCGCTTTCTGTATAAACATGGAAATATCTACACCGCTATCTGTATAAACATGGAAATATCAACACCGCTATCTCTATAAACATGGAAATACCTACACCGCTATCTCTATTAACATGGAAATATCCACACCACCATCTCTATAAACATCAAATATATACAACGACATCTCCATAATCATGGAAATATCTACACCATCATCTACATAAACAAGGAAATATCTACACCGCAATCTATATAAACATGGAAATAGCTACACCGCTATCTCCATAAACATGGATATATATAGACCGCCATCTCTATAAACATGGAAATAACTACACCGCCATCTACATAAACAAGGAATTATCTACACCGCCATATATATAAACATGGAAATATCTACACCGCCATCTGTGTAAACAGGGAAATATCCACAGTGCCATCTGTAAGTAGATGGAAATAACTTCAACGCGATCTGTATTAACACGGAAATATCTACACTACTATCTGTATAAACATGGAAATATTTACAATGATATCTGTATAAACATGGAAATATCTACACCATGAACTTCATAAAAATGGAAATACCTACACCGCTATGTGTATAAACATGGAAATATCTACACCGCTATCTGTATAAACATGGAAATATGTACACTGCTATCTGTATAAATATGGAAATATCTACACCGCTATTTCCATAAACATGGAAATATCTACACTGCTATCTGTATAAACATGGAAATATCAACACCGCTATCTCTATAAACATGGAAGTAACTACGCCGCCATCTCTATGAATATGGAAATATCTACACCACCTTCTGCATAATCATGGAAATATCTACTCCGCCATCTGTATAAACGTGGAAATATCTACACGGACATCTGTATAAACATGGAAATATCAACACCACCATCTGTATCAACATGGAAATATCTACACCGCTACCTGTATAATCATGGAAATATCTACACCGTGATCTGTATAAACATGGAAATATCTACACCGCCATCTCTATAAACATGAAAACATCTAAACTGCCATCTCCATAAACATAGAATTATCTACACCGCCATCTGTATAAACATGGAAATATCTACACCGCCATCTGTATAAACATGGAAATATCTACATCGCCATCTGTTTAAAAATGGAAATACCTACACGGCGAGCTGTATAAACATGGAAATATCTACACCCCTATCTGTATTAACAAGGAAATACCAACACCGCTATCTGTATAAACATGGAAAAATCTACACCGCCATTTCTATAAACATGAAAGTATCTACTCTGCCGTCTTCATAAACATGGAACTAACTACACCGCAATCTCTATAAACATGGAAATATCTACACCGCTATCTGTATAAACTTGGAAATATCTACACCGCTATGTGTATAAACATGGAAATATCTACACCGCTTTCTTTATAAACATGGAAATATCTACACCGCTATCTGTGTAAAGATGGAAATTTCTACACCGCAATCTGTGCAAAGATTTAAATATCTACACAGCTATCTGTGTAAACATGGAAATATCTACACCACTATCTGAATAATCATGTAAATGTCTACATCGCTATCTCTATAAACATGGAACTATCTACACCGCTATCTGTATAAACATGAAAATAACTACACTGCCATCTACATAAACATGGAACTATCTACACCGCCATATGTATAAACATGGAAATATCTACACCGCCATCTGTATAAAGATGGAAATATCTACACTGCCATCTGGATAAAGATGTATATTTCCACACCGTGAGCTGTATTAACATGGAAATATCTACACCGCTATCTCAATAAACGTGGAAATATCTACAATGCCATCTGTATAAACATGAAACTATAAACAGAGCCATCTCTATAAACATGGAACCATCTTCACCGTGAACTGTATAAACATGGAAATTTCTACACCGCTGTCAGTGTAAACATTGAAATATCTTCACCGCTATCCCTATAAACATGGAAATGTCAACAGAGCTATGTCTATAAACATGGAAATATCTACACCGCTATCAGTATAAACATTCTAATACCTACACCGTTATCACTATAAACATGGAAATACCTACACCGCTATATCTATAAACATGGAAATGTCTGCACCGCTATCTCTATGAACATGGAAATATATACACCGCCATCTCTATCTACATGGAAATATCTACACCGCCATCTGCATAAACAAGGAAATTTGTACACCGCTATCTATAGAAAGATGGAAATATCTACACCGCAATCTGTATAAACATGGAAATATCTACAACGCTATCTGTATAAACATGGAAATATCTACTACGTGATCTGTATAAACATGGAAATATCTACTCCGCTACCTGTATAAAAATGGAAATATATACAACCGCTATCTCCATAAACATGGAAATACCTACACCGCTATCTCTATAATCATGGAAATACCCACACTGACATCTGTATAAACATGGAAATATCTACAATACCATCTGTATAAACATGGAAATATCTTCACTGCCATCTGTATAAACAAGGAAATACCTACACAGCCATCTCTTCAAACATGGAAATAACTTCACCGCTATTTGTATAAACATGGAAATAGCCACACCATCATCTGTATAAACATGGGCATATTTACACCGCCATCTGTAAAAACATGGAAATATCTACACAGTCATCTATAGAAACATGGAAATATCTACACCTCCATTCGTATAAACATGGAAATATCTACACAGTCATCTATAGAAACATGGAAATAACTACACCTCCATCTGTATAAACATGGAAATAACTACAGTGCCGTCTGTATACACATGGAAATATCTACAACACCATCTTTATAAACATGGAAATATCTACACCGCCATCTGTATAAACATGGAAATATCTACACTGTCATTGGGATAAAGATGTAAATATCTACACCGCGAGCTGTATAAACATGGAAATAACTACATCACGATCTGCAAAAACATGGAAATATCTACACCGCTATGTGTATAAACATGGGAATATCTACACCGACATCTGAATGAACATGGAAATATCTACACGGCTATCAGTATGAATATGGAAATATCTACACCGCTATCTCTATAAACATGGAAACAACCACACCGCTATGTCTATAATCATGGAAATATCTACACCGCTATCTGCATAAACTTGGAAGTATCTACACCGCCATCCGTATAAACATGGAAATATCTCCACCGCTATCTGTATAAACTGGGAAATATCTCCACTGCTATCTGTATAAACATGGAAATATCTACACTGCTATCTCTATAAACATGGAAATATCTACATCGCTATCTGTATAAACATGGAAATAGGCACACCGCTATCTGTATAAACATGGAAATATCTACACCGCCATCAGTAAAAACTTGGAAATCTCTACAGAGTCATCTGTATAAACATGGAAATATCTGCAACTCCATCTTAAAAAACATGGAAATATCTACACTACCATCTGTATAAACATGGAAATATCTACACAGCCATCTGTATAAACATGGATATATCCACACCACTATCTCTATAAACATGGAAACACATACATCGCTATCTGTATAAACATGGAAATATCTACAGCGCAATCTGTATAAACTTGGAAATATTTACACCGCTATCTGTATAAACTTGGAAATAACTACACCGCTATCTGTATAAATATGGAAATATCTACACCGCTCTCTGTATATACATGGAAATATCTACATGGCTGTCTCTATAAACTTGGATATTTCCACACCGCCAACTGTATAAACATGGAAATATCTACACTGCGATGTGTATAAACAGAGAAATATCTACACAGCCATATCTATAAACATGGAAATATCTGCATCGCTATCTATATAAACATAGATATAGCCACACCGCTATCTGTATAAACATGGAAATATCTACACCGCCATCTATTAAAACATGGAAATATCCACACAATCATCTGTGTAAACATGCAAGATATCTACACTTCCATCTGTATAAACATGGAAATATCTACACCACCATCTGAATGACCATCGAAATGTCTACACGTCTATTTGTATAAATATGGAAATATCTACACCGCTATCTCTATAAACATGGAAATATCTACAAAGCTATCTGTATAAACATTGAAATATCTACACCGCTATCTCTATAAACATGGAAATATGTACACCGCTATCTCTATGAACATGGAAATATCTACATCGCTATCTGTACAAAAATGGATATATCTCCACCACTATCTCCGTTAACATGGAATTATCTACAATTCTATCTGTATAAACATGGAAATATCTCCAACGCCATCTGTATAAACATGGAAATACCTACACCGCTATCTGTATAAACATGGAAATATCTACACCGCTATCTGTATTAACATGGAAATATCAACACAACTATCTGTATTAACATGGAAATATCTACATCTTTGTATGAACATGGAAAAATCTCCACCGCTATCTCTATAAACATGAAAATATCTCCACCGCTATCTCCATAAACATGGAAATATCTACACCGCTATCTTTATTAACATGGAAATATCTACACCGCTATCTGTATAAATATGGAAATATCTACACCACTGTCTCTATAAACATGGAAATAACTAGACCGCTATCTGTATAAACATGGAAATATCTACACCGCTATCTCCGTAAACATGGAAATATCTACACGGCTATCTGCATAAACTTGGAAACTTCTACACCGCCATATGTATAAACATGTAAATATCTCCACCGCTATCTGTATAAACATGGAAATATCTTCATCGCTATCTGTATAAACATGGAAATAGCCACACCGCTATCTGTATAAACATGGAAATATCTTCACCGCCATCTGTAAAAACATGGAAATATCTACACAGTCATCTGTAGAAACATGGACATATCTACACCTCCATCTCTATTAACTTGGAAATATCTACCCTGCCATCTGTATACACATGGAAATATCAACACAGCCATCTGTATTAACATGGAAATATCTACACCGCTATCTCTATAAACATGGAAATACCTACACTGCTATCTCTATAAACATGGAAATATCTACACCGCTATCTGTATAAACATGGTAATATCTACAGCGCTTTCTGTATTAACATGGAAATAACTACACTGCCGTCTGTATAAACATGGAAATAGCCACAGCGCTATCTGTATAAACATGGAAATATCTACACCGCCATCTGAATAAACATGGAAATATCTACACGGCTATCTGTATAAACATGGAAATATCTACACCGCTATCTCTATAAACATGGAAATATCTACAGCGCTGTCAGTATAAACTTCTAAATATCTACACCGCCATCTCTAAAAGCTTGGAAATACCTCCAACGCTATCTGTATTAACATGGAAATATCTCCACGGCTATCTGTATAAACATGGAAATATCTCAACCGCTATCTGTATAAACATGGAAATATATACACCGCTATCTGTAAACATGGAAATATCTTCAACGTTATCTGTATTAACATGGAAATATCTACCCTGCCGACTGTATAAACATGGGAATACCCACAGCGCTATGTGAATAAACATGGAAATCTCTACACCGCCATCTGAATAAACATGGAAATATCTACATGGCTATCTGTATATATATGGAAATACCCACACCGCTATCTCTATAAACATGGAAATGTCTACACCACTATCTGTATTAAGATGGAAATATCTACATGGTTATCTCTATAAACATGGAAATATTTACACCGCCATTTGTATATATCTCGAAATACCTACAATCCTATTTCTATAGACATAGAAATATCTACACCGCTTTCTGTATAAACATGGAAATATCTACATGGCTATCTCTATAAACACGGAAATATCTACACCGCCATCTCAACAAACACGGAAATACCTACACAGTCATCTGTATCAACCTGTAAATACCTACACCATTATCTGTATAAACATGGAAATATCTACACTGACAAATGCATAAACATGGAAATATCTACACAGCCATCTCTATAAACATGGAAATATCTACATCGTTATCTGTATAAACATGGAAATACCTACACCGCTACCTGTATAAACATGTAAATATCTTCACCGCCATCTGTAAAAACATGGACATATCTCCACCGCTATCTCTATAAACATGGAATTATCTACACCGCTATCAGTATAAACATGGAAATATCTCCACCGCAATCAGTATAAACATGGAAATACCTACACCGCTACCTGTATAAACATGTAAATATCTTCACCGCTGTCTGTGTAAACATGGAAATATCTACACCGCTATCTGCATTTACATGGAAATATCTACATCGTTATCTGTATAAACATGGAAATATCTCGACCGTTATCTCTATAAACATGGAAATATCTCCAACGCTGTCTCTATAAACATGGAAATATCTACACCGCTATCTTTATAAACCTGGAAATATCTACACCACTATCTGTATAAACATGGAAATACGTACACTGCCATCTGTATAAACATGGAAACAGCCACACAGCTATGTGTATAAACATGGGAATATCTACACCGACATCTAAATGAACATGGAAATATCTACACGGCTATCTGTATAAATTTGGAAATATCTACACCGCTATCTCTATAAACATGGAAATATCTACACTGCTATCTGTATAAACATGGAAATGTCTACACAGCCATTTGTATAAACATGGAAATATCTACACCACTATCTCTGTAAACACAGAAACACCTACATCGCTATCTGTATAAACATGGAAATATCTACACCGCTATCTGTACAAACTTGAAAATATCTACACCACTATCTGTATAAACTTGGAAATATCTACACCGATATCTGTATAAATATGGAAATTTATACTCCGCTCTCTGTATATAAATGGAAATATCTACATGGCTGTCTCTATAAACTTGGAAATTTCTAAACCGCCATCTGTATAAACATGGAAATATCTACACTGCGATGTGTATAAACAGGGAAATATCTACACAGCCATATCTATAAACGTGGAAATATCTGCATCGCTATCTGTATAAACATGGAAATAGCCACACCGCTATCTGTATAAACGTGGAAATATCTACACCGACATCTGTAAAAACATGGAAATATCTACACAGTCATCTGTGTAAACATGGAAGATATCTACACCTCCATCTGTATAAACATGAAAATATCTACACCACCGTCTAAATGAACACCGAAATGTCTACACGATTATTTGTATAAATATGGAAATATCTACACCGCTATCTCCATAAACATGGAAAATCTACAAAGCTATTTGTATAAACATGGAAATATCTACACTGCTATCTCTATAAACATGGAAATATCTACACCGCAATCTCAATGAACATGGAAATATCTACATCGCTATCTGTACAAACATGGAAATACCTCCACCACTATCTCTGTTAACATGGAATTATCTACACTTCTATCTCTATAAACATGGAAATATCTCCAACGCAATCTGTATAAACATGGAAATATCCACACAGCCATCTGTTTAAACATGGAAATATCTACACCGCTATCTCGAAATACATGGAAATATCTACATCGCTCTCTCTAAAAACATGGAAATATTTACAATGCCATCTGTATAAACATGGAAGTAGCCACACCGCTATCTGTATAAACATGTAAATATCTACACCACCATCGGAATAAACATCGAAATATCTACACGGCTATCTGTATAAATATGGAAATACCTACACCGCCATCTCTATAAACATGGAAATACCTCCTACGCTATCTGTATTAACATGGAAATATCTCCACCGCTATCTGTATAAACTTGGAAATATCTCCACCGCTATCTGTATAAACATGGAAATATCTACAACGCTATCTGTATAAACATGGAATTATCTACAAAGCTATCTGTATTAACATGGAAATATCTGCACTGCCATGTGTATAAACATGGAAATAACCACACCGCTATCTGTATAAACATGGAAATATCTACACTGCCATCGGTAAAAACATGGAAATATCTACAGAGTCATCTGTATAAACATGGAAATACCTACTCCTCCTTCTGTGTAAACCTGGAAATATCTACACTGCCATCTGTATACACATGGAAATATCCACACAGCCATCTGTATAAACATGGAAATATCTACACCGCTATCTCGATATACATGGAAATATCTACATCGCTATCTGTATAAACATGGAAATATCTACAATGCCATCTGTATAACATGGATGTAGCCACACCGCTCTCTGTATAAACATGGAAATATCTACACCACCAGCTGAATAAACATCGAAATATCTACATGGCTATCTGTATAAATATGGAAATATCTACACCGCCATCTCGGTAAACATCGAAATATCTCCAACGCTATCTGTATAAACATGGAAATATCTCCACCGCCATCGGTATAAACATGGAAATATCTCCACCGCTATCTGTATGAACATGGCAATATCTACATTGCTGTATGTACAAACATGGAAATAACTCCACCGCTATCTCTATAAACATGGAATTATCTACACCGCTATCTGTATAAACGTGGAAATATCTACGCCGCTATCTGTATAAACATGGAAATATCTACACCGCTACCTGTATAAACATGGAAATATCTAAATCGTTATATGTATAAACATGGAAACATCTTGACCGCTATCTCTATAAACATGGAAATATCTCCACCGCTATATCTATAAACATGGAAATATGTACACCACTATCTTTATAAACATCGAAATATCTACACCGCTATCTTTATAAACATGGAAATACCTACACCACTATCTGCATAAACCTGGAAATATCTACACTGCCATCTGTATAATCATGGGAACAGCCACACCGCTATGTGTGTAAACCTGGAAATATCTACACCGCCATCTGAATAAACATGGAATTATCTACACCGCTATCTGTATAAATATGAAAATATCTACACCGCTATCTCTATAAACATGGAAATAACTACACCACTATCTGTATAAACATGGAAATATCTACACAGCCATCTCTATTAACATGGAAATATCTACATCGCTATCTGCATAAACATAGAAATAGACTCACCGCTATATGTATAAACATAGAAATATCTACTCCGCCCTGTGTAAAAACATAGAAATATCTCCACTGCTATCTGTATAAATGTGGAAATATCTACACCACTATGTGTATAATTATGGAAATATCTACACCGCTATCACTATAAACATGGAAATATCTACACCGCAATCTGTATAAACATGGAAATAACTACACCGCTAACCCTATAAACATGGAAATATCTACACCACCATCTGTAAAAACATGGAAATATCTACACAGTCATCTGTGAAACCATGGAAAGTATCTACAACTCCATCTGTATAAACATGGAAAAAACTACACCAACATCTGAATGAACATCAAAATGTCTACACGGCTATTTGTATAAATATGGAAATATCTACAACGCTATCTCTATAAACATGGAAATATCTACAAAGCTATCTGTATACACATGGAAATATCTACAACGCTATCTCTATAAACATGGAAATATCTCCACCGCTATCTCTATGAACATGGAAATATCTACACCGCCATCTCTATAAACATGGAAATATCTCCAACGCTATCTGTATTAACATGTAAATACCTTCATCGCTATCTGTACAAACATGGAAATATCTCCACCGCTATCTCTATAAACAAGGAATTATCTACACCGCTATCTCTATACACATGGAAATATCTCCACCGCAATCAGTATAAACATGGAAATAACTACACCACTATCTCTATACACATGGAAATATCTCCACCGCAATCAGTATAAACATGGAAATACCTACACCGCTACCTGTATAAACATGTAAATATCTACGCCGCTATCTGTATAAACATGGAAATGTCTACACCGCTATCTGTATCAACATGGAAATATCCACACCGTTGTCTGAATAAACAAGGAAATATCTCGACCGCTATCTCTAAAAACATGGAAATATCTCCACCACTATCTCTATAAACATGGAAATATCTACACCGCTATCTTCATAAACATGGAAATATCTACAACACTATCTGTATAAACATGAAAATACATACACTGCCATCTCTATAAACATGGAAACAGCCACAACGCTATCTGTATAAACATGGAAATATCCACACAGCCATCTGTATAAACATGGAAATATCTACACCGCTATCTGTATAAACATGGAAATACCTATACTGCCATCTGTATAAACATGGAAGTAGCCACACCGCTATCTGTATAAACATGGAAATATCTCCACCGCTATCTCAATATACATGGAAATATCTCCACCGCTATCTGTATAAACATGGAAATATCTACACTGCTATCTCTATAAACATGGAAATATGTTCACCGCTATCTGTATAAACATGGAATTATCTACATTGCTAGCTGTATAAACTTGGAAATATCTACACTGCCATCTGTATAAACATGGAAATAGCCACACCGCTATCTGTATAAACATGGAAATATCTACACCGCCATCTGAATAAACATGGAAATATCTAAACAGTTATCTTTATAAATATGGAAATATCTACACCAATATCTCTATAAACATGGAAATATATACACAGCTATCTGTATAAACATCGAAATATCTACACCGCTATCTCTCTAAACATGGAAATATCTACACCGCCATCTGTATGAACATGGAAACACCTACACAGTTATCTGTATAAACATGGAAATATCTACACATCCATCTGTATAAACATGGAAATACCTACACTGCCATCTGTATACACATGGGAATATCTACACCTCCATCTGTATACACATGGAAATACCAACACTGCAATCTGTATACACATGCAAATATCTACACCGCTACCTATATATATTTGGAAATACTTACACCGCTATCTGTATAAACATGGAAATATCTACACCGCTATCTGTATAAACATGGAAATATCTACACCGCCATCTGTATGAACTTGGAAATCTCTACACCGCAATCTGTATAAACATGTAAATATCTCCCCCGCTATCTGTATAAACATGGAAATATCTCCACCGCAATCTGTATAAACATGTAAATATCTACACAGCTATCTCTAAAAACATCGAAATATCTACACTGCTATCTGTATAAACATGGAAATATCTACACTGCCATCTGTATAAACATGGAAATAGCCACTCCACTATCTGTATAAACATGGAAATATCTACACGGCTTTATGTATAAATATGGTAATATCTACACCGCTATCTCTATAAACATGGAAATATCTACACAGCTATCTGTATAAACATGGAAGTATCTACACTGCTATCACTATAAACATGGAAATATCTACACAGCCATCTGTATAAACATGGAAATATCTACACCGCTATCTCTATAAACATGGAAACACCTACACCGCCATCTGTAAAAACATGGAAATATCTACACAGTCATCTGTATAAACATGGAAGTATCTACTCCTCCAAGTCTATAAACATGGAAATATCTGCACTGCCATCTGTATAATCCTGGAAATATCTACACCGCTATCTCTATATATTTGGAAATACCTACACCGCTATATGTATAAACATGGAAATATCTACACCGCTAACTCTATAAACATGGAAAAACCTACACCGCCATCAGTAAAAACATGGAAATATGTACACAGTCATCTGTATAAACATGGAAGTATCTACATCGCCATCTGAATAAACATGGAAATATCTACACGGCTCTCTGTATAAATATGGAAATATCTGCACCACTATCTCTATAAACATGGAAATACCTACACAGCCTTCTGTTTAAAAATGGAAATATCTACACTGCTATCTCTATAAAAATGGAAATATCTACACCGCCATCTCTATAAACATGGAAATATATACACAGTCATCTGAGTAAACATGTAAATAACTACACCGCTATCTGTGTAAACATGGAATTATCTACACCGGTATCTGTATAAACATGGAAATATCAACACTGATATCTGTGCAAATATGGAAATACCTACACCGCTATCTCTATAAACAAGGAAATATCTACACTGCCGTCAGTATAAACATGGAAATATCAACATGGCTATCTCTATAAACATGGAAGTATCTACACCGCCATCTGTATAAACATGGAAATACCTACAAACTCATCGGTAAATACATGGAAATATCCACACCACTATCTGTATAAACATGGAAATATCTACACTGCAGTCTGGATTAACATGGAAATATCTACACAGCCATCTCTATATACATGGAAATATATACATCGCTATCTCTATAAACGTGGAAATGACTACACCGCTATCTGTATAATCATGGAAATGTCTACATGGCTATCCCTATAAACATGGAAATATCTACCCCGCCATCTCTATAACGATAGAAATATCTACATCGTTATCTGTAAAAACATGGAAATAGCCACACCGATATCTGTATAAACATGGAAATATCTACACCGTCATCTGTAAAAACTTGGAAATATCTAAACAGTTATCTGTATAAACGTGGAAGTATCTACACCTCCATCTGTATAAACATGGAAATATCTACACTGCCATCTGTATACACACGGAAATACCTACACAGCCATCTGTGTAAACCTGGAAATATCTACATCACTATCTCTATAAACATGGAAATATCTACACAGCCATCTGTATAAACCTAGAAATCACTACATCGCTATCTGTATAAACATGTAAATAGCCACACCGCTATCTGTATAAACATGGAAATACCTACACTGTCATCTGTGAAAACATGGAAATACCTACATAGTCATCTGTATAAACCTGGAAATATCTACAACGCTATCTCTCTATATATGGAAATACCTACACCGCTATCTCTCTATATATGGAAATACCTACACCGCTATATGCATAAACATGGAAATACCTACACCGCCATCTGTATAAACATAGAAATATCTACACCGACATCTGTATGAACTTGGAAATCCCTACACCGCCATCTGTATAAACATGGTAATATCTCGACCGCTATCTGTATAAACATGGAAATATCACCACCGCTATCTTTATAAACATGGAAATATCTACACCGCTATCTCTATAAACATGGAAATATCTACACCGCTATCTGTATAAACATGGAAATACCTACACTGCTATCTGTATAAACATGGAAATATCTACATTGTTATCTGTAAAAACATGGAAATATCTACACTGCCATCTGTATAAACATGGAAATAGCCTCACCACTATCTGTATAAACATGGAAATAACTACACCGCCATCTGAATAAACACGGAAATATCTACACGGCAATCTGTATAAATATGGAAATATCTACACTGCTTTCTCTATAAACATGGAAATATCTAAACCGCTTTTTCTATAAACATGGAAATATCTACACTGCTTTCTCTATAAACATGGAAATATCTACACCGCTTTCTGTATAAACATGGAAATATCTACACCACTATCTGTATAAACATGGAAATAGCCACACCGCTATCTGTATAAATATGGAAATACCTTCATTGCTATCTGTATAAACAAGGAAATGTCTACACAGCCATCTGTATAAACATGGAAATATCTACAAAGCCATCTCTATAAACATAGAAATATCTACATGACTATCTGTATAAACATGGAAATATCCACAACGCTATCTGTATAAACATGGAAATACCTACACCGCCATCTATAAAAACATGGAAATATCTACACAGTCATCTGTATAAACATGGAAGTATCTACACCTCCATCTGTATAAACATGGAAATATCTACACTGCCATCTGTATACACATGGAAATAACTACGCAGCCATCTGTATATACCTGGAAATACCTACACTGCTATCTCTATAAACATGGAACTACCTACACCGCTATCTGTATAAACATGAAAATATCTACACCGCCATCTGTATAAACATGGAAATATCTACAATGCTATCTGTATAAACTTGGAAATATCTACACCGCCATCTGTATAAACGTGGAAATATATCCACCGCTATCTGCATAAACATGGAAGTATCTCCACCGCTATCTGTATAAACATGGAAATATCTCCACCGCTATCTATATAAACATGGAAATGTCTACACCGCAATCTGTATAAACATGGAAATATCTACATGGGTATCTCTATAAACATGGAAATATCTTCACCGCCATCTGTATAAACATGGAAATAACTACAAACTCATCTGTATAAACATGGAAATATCTACACCACTATCGCTATGAACATGGAAATATCTACACTGCCATCTGTATAAACATGGAATTATCTACACAGCCATCTCTATAAACATGGAAATATATACATCGCTATCTGTATAAACATGGAAATAGCCACACCGCTATCTGTATACACATGGAAATATCTACACCGCCATCTGTAAAATCATGGAAATATCTACGCAGTCATCTGTATAAACATGGAAGTATCTACACCTGCATGTGTTTAAACATGGAAATATCTACACTGCTATCTGTATACACATGGAAATATCTACGCAGCCATCTGTATAAACCTGGAAATATCTACAACGATATCTCTATGAACATGGAAATAACTACACCGCTATCTGTATAAACATGGAAATACTTACACTGCTATCTGCATAAACATGGAAACAACTACACTGCTATCTGTATAAACACGGAAGTATCTACACCACTTTCTGTATAAAGTTGGAAATATCAACACTGCCATCTGTATAAACATGGAAATATCTCCACCGCAATCTGTATAAATATGGAAATAGCTCCACCGCTATCTGTGTAAACATGGAAATAACTACTCCGCTATCTGTATAAACATGGTAATATCTACACCGCTATCTGTATAAACATGGGTATATGTACACCACTATGTTTATAAACATGGAAATATCTACACCGATATCTATCTGTATAAACATGGAAATATCTACACCGCCATCTGTATAAACATGGAAATGTCTACACGGCCATCTCAATAAACATGGAAATATCTATACAGCCATCTGTATAAACATAGAAATATCTTCACCGCCATCTTTATAAACATGGAAATATCTACACCGCCATCAGTATAAAGCTGGAAATATCTACACCGCCGTCTGTATAAACATGGAAATATATACACCGTCATCTGTATAAACATGGAAATATCTAAACCGCCATCTCTATAAACTTGGAAATATCTACACCGCCATCTGTATAAACATGGAAATTTCTACACCGCTATCCGTATAAATGTGGAAAAATCTCCACCAATATCTGTATAAACATGGACATATCTACACTGCCATCTGCATAAACATGGAAATATCTACACAGCCATCTCTATAAACATGGAAATATCTACATCGCTATCTGTATAAACATGGAAATAGCCTCACCGCAATCTGTATAAACATGGAAATATCTACACCGACATCTGTAAAAACAAGGAAATATATACACAGTCATCTGTTTAAACATGGAAATATCTACACTTCCATCTGCATAAACATGGAAATATCTACACTGCCATCTGCATACACATGGAAATATCTACACAGCCATCTGTATAAACATGGAAGTATCTACACCGCTATCTCTATAAACATGGAAATACTTACACCGCTATCTGTATAAACATGGAAATATCTACACTGCTATCAGTATAAACACGGAAGTATCTACACCACTTTCTGTATAAAGTTGGAAATATCAACACTGCCATCTGTATAAACATGGAAATATATCCACTGCAATCTGTATAAATATGGAAATATCTCCACCGCTATCTGTGTGAACATGGAAATAACTACACAGCTATCTGTATAAACATGGTAATATCTACACCGCTCTCTGTATAAACATGGAAATATCTACACCACTATTTTTATCAGCATGGAAATATCTACACCGATATCTATCTGTATAAACATGGAAATATCTACACCGCCATCAGTATAAACATGGAAATGTCTACACGGCCATCTCAATAAACATGGAAATATCTATACAGCCATCTGCATAAACATAGAAATAGCTACACCGCCGTCTTTATAAACATGGAAATATCTACACCGCCATCAGTATAAAGCTGGAAATATCTACACCGCCATCTTTATATACATGGAAATATCTACACCGTCATCTGTATAAACATGGAAATATCTACAGCGCCATCTCTATAAACATAGAAATATCTACACCGCCATCTGTATAAACATGGAAATACCTACAAAGTCGTCTGTATAAACATCGAAATATCTACTCCTCAATCTGTATAAACATGTAAATATCTACGCGGCCATCTGTATAAACATAGATATATCTACAGAGCCATCTGTAGAAACATGGAAATATCTACAACGCTATGTGTGTAAACATAGAAATATCTACACCGCCATCTGTATAAACAAGGAAATATGTTCACCACCATATGTATAAATATGGAAATATCTCCACCGCTATCTGTAAAAACATGGAAATAACGACACTGCCATCTGTATAAACATGGAAATATCTACACCGCTATCTGTATAAACATGGAATATCTACACCGCTGTCTGTATAAACATGGAAATATCTACACTGCTCTCTGTGTAAAGATGGAAATATCTACAGCGCAATCTGCGCAAAGATGGAAATATCTACACCTCTATCTGTGTAAAGATGGAAATATCTGCACCGCAATCTGTACAAAGATGGAAATATCTACACCGCTCTCTGTATAAACAAGGAAATATCTGCACTGCTGTCTATATAAACATGGAAATATCTACATCGCTATCTCTATAAACATAGAAATATCTCCACCGCTATCTCTATAAACCTGGAAATATCTGCACCGCTATATGTATAAACATGGAAATAGCCACACCGCTATCTGTATAAACATGGAAATAACTACACCGCCATCTGTAAAAATAAGGAAATATCTACAGAGTCATCACTATAAAGATGGAAATATCTACACCTCCATCTGTATAAACACGGAAATTCCTAAACTGCCATCTGTATACACATGGAAATAACTGCACAGCCATCTGTATAAACATGGAAATATCTACACGGCAAACTCTATAAACATGGAAATACATACACCGCTCTCTGTATATACATGGAAATAACTACAAAGTCGACTGTATAAACATGGAAATATCTACTCCTCAATCTGTATATACATGTAAATATCTACACGGCCATCTGTATAAACATGGATATATCTACACAGCCATCTGTAGAAACATGAAAATATCTACACTGCTATCTGTATAAACATGGAAATACCTACAACCCTATCTGTATAAACATGGAAAAATCTGCACTGCCATCCCTATACACATGGAAATATCATCTCCGCTATCTGCATAAACATGGAAATAACTACACCGCTATCTGTATAAACATGGAAATATCTACAACGCTATCTGTGTAAACATGGTAATATCTACACCGCCATCTGTATACACAAGGAAATATGTTCACCACCTAATGTATAAATATGGAAATATCTCCACCGCTATCTGTATAAAAATGGAAATAACCACACTGCCATCTGAATAAACATGGAAATATCTACACCGCTATCTGTATAAACATGGAATATCTACACCGCTGTCTGTATAAACATGGAAATATCTGCACCGCTATCTGTGTAAAGATGGAAATATCTACACCGCAATCTGCGCAAAGATGGAAATATCTACACCTCTATCTGTGTAAAGATGGAAATATCTGCACCGCAATCTGTACAAAGATGGAAATATCTACACCGCTCTCTGTATAAACATGGTAATATCTGCACTGCTATCTGTATAAACATGGAAATATCTACATCGCTATCTCTATAAACATAGAAATATCTCCACCGCTATCTCTATAAACCTGGAAATATCTGCACCGCTATATGTATAAACATGGAAATAGCCACACCGCTATCTGAATAAACATGGAAATAACTACACCGCCATCAGTAAAAATATGGAAATATCTACAGAGTCATCACTATAAAGATGGAAATATCTACACCTCCATCTGTATAAACATGGAAATACCTAAACTGCCATCTGTATACACATGGAAATAACTGCACAGCCATCTGTATAAACATGGAAATATCTACACGGCAGACTCTATAAACATGGAAATACATACACCGCTATCTGTATATACATGGAAATAACTACACCGCCATCTGTATAAACATGGAAATATCTACACGGCAACCTCTATAAACATGGAAATATCTACACCGCCATCTGTATAAACATGGAAATACCTACAAAGTCACCTGTTTAAACATGGAAATATCTACTCCTCAATCTGTATGTACATGTAAATATCTACACGGCCATCTGTATAAACATGGATATATCTACACAGCCATCTGTAGAAACATGAAAATATCTACACCGCTATCTGTATAAACATGGAAATACCTACAACCCTATCTGTATAAACATGGAAAAATCTGCACTGCCATCCCTATACACATGGAAATATCATCTCCGCTATCTGTATAAACATGGAAATAACTTCACCGCTATCTGTATAAACATGGAAATATCTACAACGCTATCTGTGTAAACATGGTAATATCTACACCGCCATCTGTATAAACAAGGAAATATGTTCACCACCATATGTATAAATATGGAAATATCTCAACCGCTATCTGTATAAAAATGGAAATAACCACACTGCCATCTGAATAAACATGGAAATATCTACACCGCTATCTGTATAAACATGGAATATCTACACCGCTGTCTGTATAAACATGGAAATATCTACACTGCCAACTGCATACACATGGAAATATCTACACAGCCATCCGTATAAACATGGAAGTATCTACACGGCTATCTCTATAAACATGGAAATACTTACACCGCTATCTGTATAAACATGGAAACATCTACAATGCTATCTGTATAAACACGGAAGTATCTACACCACTTTCTGTATAAAGTTGGAAATATCAACACTGCCATCTGTATAAACATGGAAATATCTCCACTGCAATCTGTATAAATATGGAAATATCTCCACCGCTATCTGTGTAAACATGGAAATAACTACACCGCTATCTGTATAAACATGGAAATAGCTACACCGCTATCTCTATATACATGGAAATATCTACACCGTCATCTGTAAAAACATGGAAATATCTACAGAGTCATCTTTATAAACTTGGAAATATCTTCACATCCATCTCTGTAAACATGGAAATATCTACACCGCTTTCTCTATAAACATGGAAATACCTACACTGCTATCTGTATAAACATGGAAATATCTACACCGCTATCTGTATAAATAAGGCAATATCTACACCGCAATCTCCACAAACATGGAAATGTCTACACCGCTCTCTGTATAAACATGGAAATACCTACACTATCATTTGTATAAACATGGAAATATCTTCACCACCATCTGCATAAACATGGAAATATCTATACTGCCATCTCTATAAACATGGAAATATCTACAGATCCATCTCTTCAAACATGGAAATAGCTACACCGCTATCTGTATAAACATGGAAATACCAACACCGCTATCTGTATAAACATGGAAATATGTACACCGCCATCTGTAAAAACATGGAAATATCTCCACAATCATCTTTATAAACATGGAAATATCTACACCTACATCTGTATAAACATGGAAATATCTACACTGCCATCTGTATACATATGGAAATATCTCTGCAGCCATCTGTATAAACATGGAAATATCTACACCGGTATATGTATAAACATGTAAATATCTCCACCGCTATCTATATAAACTTGGAAATATCTACACCGGTATCTGTATAAACATGGAAATATCTACACCGCCATCCCTAAAAACATGGAAATATCTACAGTGTCATCTGTATAAACTTGGAAATATCTACACCTCCATGAGCATCAACATGGAAATATATACACAGCCATCTCTATAAACATGGAAACATCTACACCGCTATCTCTATAAACATGGAAATATCTACGCCGGTATCTGTATATACTTGGAAATATCTGCCCCGCTATCTGTATAAACATGCAAATATCTACACCGATATCGGTATAATCATGGAAATATCTACATCGCTATCTGTATAAATATGGAACCATCCCCACCGCTATCTGTATAAACATGGAAACATCTACACCGCTAAGTGTATAAACATGGGTATATCTACACCGCTATCTCAATAAACATGGAAATATCTACAGCGCTATCTCTATAATCATGGAAATATCTACACCGCCATCTGTAAAAACGTGGAAATCTCTACACCGCTATCTGAATAAACATGGAAGTAACTACACCGCTATCTGTATAAACATGGATATATCTACACAGCTATCTGTATAAACCTGGAATTGTCTACACCGCTATCTCTATAAACATAGAAATATCTACACCGCCATCTGTAAACACATGGTAATATCTACACAGCCATCTGTATATAGATGGAAATATCTGCACCGCTATCTCTAAAAACGTGGAAATAACTACACCGCTATCTGTAGAAACATGCAAATACCTACACCGCTATCTCTATAAACATGGAAATAACTACACCGCCAACTCTATACACATGAAAATATCCACACAGCCATCTCCATAAACATGGATCTATCTACACCGCAATCTGTATAAACATGGAAATATCTACACTCCCATCTGTATAAACATGGAAATATCTACACCGCCATCTGTATAAACATGGAAATGTCTACACTGCAAGCTGTATAATCATGGCAATATCTACACCAATATCTGCATAAACATGGAAATATCAACACCGCAATCTGTATAAACATGGAAATATCTACACCGCTATCTGTATAAACACGGAAATATCTACATTGTGATCTGTACAAACATGGAAATACCTAAACCACTATCTGTATAAATATGGAAATATCTAAACCGCTATCTGTATAAACATGGAAATATCTACAACACTGTTTGTATAAACATGGAAATATCTACACCGCTATCTGTATAAACATGGAAATATCTACACCGCTATCTGTATAAACATGTAAATATCTACACCGCTATTTCTATACACATGGAAATATCTACACCGCTATCTCTATAAACATGGAAATATCTTCACCGCTTTCTGTATAAACATTGAAATAACTACACCGCTATCACTATAAAGATCGAAATATCTACACCGCCACCTGTAAAAACGTGGAAATATCTTCACAGTTATCTGTATAAACATGGAAATATCTACATTGCCAACTGTATACAGATGGGAATATCTACAAAGCCATCTGTATAAACATGGAAATGTCTACACCGCTATCTCTATAAACATGGAAATACCTAAACCACTATCTCTATAAACATGGAAATATCTACACAACTAACTATACAAACATGGAAATATCTACACCGCCATCTCTATAAACATCAAAATATCTACAATGCCATCTCCATAAACATGGAACTATCATCACCGCCATCTGTATAAACATGGCAGTATCTACAACGCCATCTGTATAAACATGGAAGTATCTTCACCACAATCTGTACAAACATGGAAATACCAACACCACGATCTGTATAAACATGGAAATATCTACACTGCCAACTGTATAAACATGGAAATATCTATACCACAGTCTCTATAAACATGGAAATATCTCTACCGCTATCTGTATAAACATGAAAATATCTACATCGCTATCTGTATAATCATGGAAATATTTACACCACTATCTCTATAAACATAGAAATAACGACACCGCCATCCCTATAAACATGGAAATATCTACACCACCATCTGCATATACATGGAAATATCTGCACACACATCTGTATAAACATGGAACCATCTACACTGACATCTGTATAAACTTGGAAATATCTACACTGACATCTGTAGAAAGATGGAAATGTCTACAAAGCGATCTGTATAAACATGGGAATTTCTACACCGCTACCTGTATAAACATGGAAATATCTACACCACTATCTGTATCAACATGGGAATAACTACACCGCAATCTGTATAAACATGGAAATATCTACAATGCTATCTCTGTAAACATGGAAATATCTACACAGCTATCTGTGTAAACTTGGAAATATCTACACCGCAATCTGTGTAAATTTGGCAATACCTACACCGCAATCTGTGCAAAGATGGAAATATCTACACAGCTATCTCTGTAACAATGGAAATATCTACACAGCTATCTGTGTAAACTTGGAAATATCTACACAGCTATCTGTGTAAACTTGGAAATATCTACACAGCTATCTGTGTAGAAATGGAAATATCTACAGGGCAATCTGTGCAAAGATGGAAATATCTACACTGCTATCTCTGTAAACATGGAAATATCTACACCACTATCTGTATAAACATGGAAATATCTATACCGCAGTCTCTATAAACATGGAAATATCTACCACTGTATGTGTGTAAACATGGAAATATCTACACAGCTATCTGTGTAAACTTGGAAGTATCTACACAGCTATCTGCGTAAACATGGAAATATCTACACGGCAATCTGTGCAAAGATGGAAATTTCTACACCGCCATCTCTGTAAACATGAAAATATCTACAACGTCATCTTCAGAAACATGGATGTATCTACACCGCCATCTGTATAAACTTGGAAATATCTACACCACTATCTGTATAAACAAGGAAATAACTTCACTTCTATCTGTATAAACATGGAAATATCTACACTGCCATCTGTATAAAGAAGATGGAAATATCTACACCGCAATCTGTATAAATATGGAAATACCTACACCGCTACCTCTATAGACATGGAAATATCTACACCGCTATCTGTATAAACATGGAAATATCTACACTGCCATCTGTATAAAGATGGAAATATCTACACCGCAATCTGTATAAATATGGAAATACTTACACCGCTACCTCTATAGACATGGAAATATCTACACCGCTATCTGTATAAACATGGAAATATCTACACTGCCATCTGTATAAAGATGGAAATATCTACACCGCTATCTGTATAAACATGGAAATATCTACACCGCAATCAGTATAAACATTGAAATATCTACACCGCTGTCTCTATAAACATGAAAATACTTACACCACCATCTCTATAAACATGGAAGTATTCACACCGCTATCTCTATAAACATAGAAATGACTACGCCGCCATCTCTATAAAAATGGAAATATCTACACCGCCATCTGCATAAACATGGATATATATACACAGACATCTGTATAAACTTGGAAATATCTACACTGACATGTGTAGAAAGATGGAAATATCTACAAAGCGATCTGTATAAACATGGGAATTTAAACACCGCTACCTGTATAAACATGGAAATATCTACACCGCTATCTGTATCAACATGGAAAAACTACACCGCTATCTGTATAAACATGGAAATATCTACACAGCAATTTGTGCAAAGATGGAAATATCTACACCGCAGTATCTATAAACATGGAAATATCTACAACGCTATCTGTATAAACATGGAAATAAATACACCACTAACTGTGTAAACATGGAAATTTTTACACCGCTATCTGTATAAACATGGAAATATTTCCACCGCTGTCTTTATAAACACGGAAATACCTACACCGGTGTCTTTAAAAACATGGAAATACCTACACCGCTATCTCTGTATACAATGAAATATCTACAACGCTATCTGTGTAAACATGCAAATATCTATACAGCTATCTTTGTAAACTTGAAAATATCTACACCGCAATCTGGGTAAGCATGGAAATATCTACAACGCTATCTGTGTAAACATGGAAATATTTACAACGCTATCTGTGTAAACAGGGAAATATCTACACAGCTATCTGTAAAACGTGGAAATATCTACACCATTATCTGTATAACCCTGAAAATATCTACACCGCTATCTGTATCAACATGTAAATAACTACACCGCTATCTGTATAAACATGGAAATATCTGCAATGATATCTCTGTAAACATGGAAATATCGACACAGTTATCTGTGTAAACTTGGAAATATCTACACCGCTATCTGTGTAAAGTTTGCAATGTCTACACCGCAATCTGTGAAAGATGGAAATATCTTTACCGCTATATCTGTAAACATGGAAATATCTACACCGCTATATGTGTAAACATGGAAATATCTACACCGCCATCTATATACACATGGAAATATCTACACAGCCATCTGTACAAACATGGAAATATCTACACCGCTATCCCTATAAACATGGAAATATCTACACCGCTATCTGTATAAACAGGGAAATATCTACATTGCTATGTGTATAAACAGGGAAATAACTCCACCGCTATCTGTGTAAACATGGAAATATCTACACCGCTATCTGTATATACATGGAAATATCTACACCGCCATCTATATAAACATGGAAATACCTACACCACTTGCACTATAAACATGGAAATATCTACACCGCAATCTCTGTAAACATGGAAATATCTACACCGCCATCTTCAGAAACATGGCTGTATCAACACCGCCATCTGTATAAACATGGTAATATCTACACCGCTATCTGTATAAACATGGAAATATCTACACCGCTATCACTATAATCATGGAAATATCTACACCATGATCTGTATAAACATGGAAATATTTGCACCGCTATCTGTATAAACATGGAAATATCTACACAGTTATCTGTTTAAATATGGAAATATCTACACCGTTATCTCTATAAACATGGAAATATCTACACCGCCATCTGTATAAACATGGAAATATCTACACTGCTATCTCTATAAACATGGAAATATCTACAATGCCATCTGTAAAAACATGGAAATACCTATACAGTCATCTGTATAAACATGGAAATATCTACACCACCATCAGTATAAACATGAAAATATCTACCATGCCATCTATATACTCTTGGAAAAACTACACGGCAATCTGTGTATAGATGGAAACATCAACACCGCCATCTGTACAAACAGGGAAAGATCTACACCGCTACCTCCTTAAACATGGAAATATCTACACTGCGGTCTCTATAAACATGGAAATATCTACACCAGTATCTGAATAAACATGGAAATACCAACAACACGATCTGTCTAAACATGGAAATATTTACACCGCTATCTCTATAAACATGGAAATATCTGCACCGCTATCTCTATAAACATGGAAATATCTACACAGCCATCTGTATAAACATGGAAATACCTACAAAGTCATCTGTATAAACATGGAAATATCTACACAGCCATCTGTATAAACACGGAAATATCTACACAGCCATCTGGATATACATGGAAATATCTACACCGCTATCTGTATAAACATGGAAATAACTACACCGCTATTTGTATAAAGAAAGAAATATCTACACCATGATCTGTATAAACATGGAAATATCTACACCGCCATCTCTATAAACATGGAAATATCTACACTCCTACCTGAATAAACATGGAAATATCTCCACTGCTATCTCCATAAACATCGAAATATCTACACCGCCATCTGTAGAAACATGGAAATACTTACAAAGTTCTCTGTATAAACATGGAAATAACTACACGGCTATTTGTATAAACATGGAAATATCTCCACTGCTATCGCTATAAACATCGAAGTATCTACACTGCCATCTGTATAAACATGGAAATACTTACAAAGTTATCTGTATAAACATGGAAATATCTACACCACCATCTGTATTAACATGGAAATATCTACACAGCCATGTGTACATACATAGGAATATCTACACCGCTCTCTATAAAAACATTGAAATAACTACACCGCTATCTCTATATACATGGAAATATCTACACCACCATCTTCATATCCATAGAAATATCTGCGCCGCCATCTGTATAAACATGGAAATATCTACATAGTCATCTGTGTATAGATGGAAATATCAACACTGCCATCTCTACAAACATGGAAATATCTACACCGCGGTCTCTATAAACATGGAAATATCTTCACCGCTATGTGTATAAACATGGAAATATCTACACCGCTATCTCTATAAACATGGAAATATCTACACCGTGATCTGTATAAACCTGGAAATATTTCCACCGCTATCTGTATAAACATGGAAATTTCTACACCGTTATCTGCATAAATATGGAAATATCTACACCGCTATCTCTATAAACATGGAAATATCTACACCGCCATCTGTATAAACATGGAAATACCTATACAGTCATCTGTGTAAACATGGAAATATCTACACAACCATCTGTATAAACATGGAAATATCAACAATGCCATCTATATACACATGGAAATACCTACACGGCAATCTGTGTATAGATGGAAACATTAACACCGCCATCTGTACAAACATGGAAATATCTACACTGCTATCTCTATAAACATGGAAATATCTACACTGTGGTCTGTATAAACATGGAAATATCTTCACCGGTATCTGTATAAACATGGAAATATCTACACCACGATCTGTATAAACATGGAAATATATACACCGCTATCTGTATAAACATGGAAATATCTGCACCGCTATCTCTATAAACATGGAAATATCTACAAAGCCATCTGTATAAACATGGAAATACCTACACAGTCATGTGTAGGAACATGGAAACATCTACACTGCCATCGGTATAAACGTAGAAATATCTACACAGACCTCTGTATAAATATGGAAATATCTGCATAGGCATCTGTGTAAACATGGAAATATCTGCACCGCTATCTGTATAAACATGGAAATACCTACACCACTGTCTCTATAAACATGGAAATATGTACACCGCTATGTGTATAAACATGGAAATATCTCCACTGCTGTCTGTATAAACATGGAAATATCTCCACCGTTATCTGTTTAAACATGGAAATATCTACAGGGCCATCTCTATAAACATTGAAATAACTACACAGCCATCTCTAAAAACATGGAAATATCTACACAGTCATCTGAATAAACATGGAAATATCTACACCACCATCTTTATAAACATGGAAATACCTACAATACCATCTGTATACACATGGAAATATCTACACAGACATCTGTATAAATATGGAAATATCTACACGACCATCTGTATAAACATGGAAATATCTACACTGCCATCTGTAGAAAGATGGAAATATGTACACCGCTATCTCTGAAAATATGGAAATATCTACACCACCATCTCTATAAACATGAAAATATCTACACTGCCATCTCCATAAAGATGGAAGTATCTACCCCGTCATGTGTATAAACACGAAAATATCTACACCACCATCTGTGTGAACATGGAAATAACTACACCGCTATCTGTATAAACATTGAAATATCTGCACCGCCATCTGCATGTCCATGGAAATATCTACGCCGCCATCTGTATAAACATGGAAATATCTACACGGCCATCTGTGTATAGATGGAAATATCAACACCGCCATCTGTGCAAACATGGAAATATCTACATCGCTATCTCTATAAACATGGAAATATCTGCACTGCCATCTGTAAAAACATGGAAATACGTATACAGTCATCTGTATAAACATGGAAATATCTACAATGCCATCTGTATACATATGGAAATATCTACACAGCCATCTGTATAAACATGTAAATATCTACACTGCTATCTCTATAAACCTGTAAATATCTACACCGCCATCTCTATAAACATGGAACTAACTACTCCGCCATCTGTATAAACATGGAAACATCTACACCGCCATCTGTGTGAATAAGGAAATATCTACAATGCCATCTGTATAAAGATATAAGTATCTGCACCGCGAGCAGTATAAACATGGAAAATCTACATAGCTATCTGTATAAACGTGGAAATACCAACACCGCTATCGGCATAAACATGGAAATATCTACAACGCCATCTATATAAACATGGAAATATCTACACCGCTATGTCTATAAACATGGAAATACCTACACCGCTATCTGTATAAACATGGAAATATCTACACCGCCATCTGTATAAACATGGAAATACCTACACCGCGATCTGTATAAACACGGAAATATCTACACCGCGATCTATATAAACATGGAAATATCTTCACCACAATCTGTATAAACATGGAAATATCTACACCGCTACCTGTATAAAAATGGTAATATCTACACCACCATCTATATACATGGAAATATATACACCCCCATCTTTATAAACATGGAAATATCAACAATGCCATCTGTAGAAAGATGGAAATATCTACACCGCAATCTGTGTAAACATGGAAATATCTGCACCGCTATCTGTAAAAACATGGAAATATCTACACCGCTATCTGTATAAACATGGAAATATCTACACCACGATCTGAATAAACATGGAAATATCTACACCGCGATCTGTATAAACATGGAAATATCTACACCGATATCTGTATAAACATGGAAATATCTACACAGCTCTCTGTATAAACATGGAAATATCTACACCGCCATCTGTATAAACATGGAAATACCTACAAACTCATCTGTATAAACATGGAAATATCTACACAGCCATCTGTATAAACACGGAAATATATACACAGCCATCTCTATATACATGGAAATATCTACACCGCTATCTGTATAAACATGGAAATAACTACACCGCTATTTGTATAAACAAGGAAATATCTACACCGTGATCTGTATAAACATGGAAATATCTACACTCCTATCTGAATAAACATGGAAATAACTCCACTGCTATCTCTATAAACACCGAAATATCTACACCGCCATCTGTAGAAACATGGACATACTTACAAAGTTCTCTGTATAAACACGGAAATAACTACACGGCTATTTGTATAAACATGGAAATATCTCCACTGCTATCTCTATAAACATCGAAGTATCTACACTGACATCTGTATAAACATGGAAATACTTACAAAGCTATCTGTATAAACATGGAAATATCTACACCACCATCTGTATTAACATGGAAATATCTACACAGCCATGTGTACATACATGGGAATATCTGCACCATTCTCTACAAAAACATTGAAATAACTACACCGCTATCTCTATATGCATGGAAATACCTACACCGCCATCTACATATCCATAGAAATATCTGCGCCGCCATCTGTATAAACATGGAAATATCTACACAGTCATCTGTGTATAGATGGAAATATCAACACCGCCATCTCTACAAACATGGAAATATCTACACCGCGTTCTGTATAAACATGGAAATATCTTCACCGCTATCTGTATAAACATGGAAATATCTACACCGCTATCTCTATAAACATGGAAATATCTACACCGTGATCTGTATAAACATGGAAATATTTACACCGCTATCTGTATAAACATGGAAATTTCTACACCGTTATCTGCATAAATAAGGAAATATCTACACCGCGATCTCTATAAACATGGAAATATCTACACCGCCATCTGTATAAACATGGAAATACCTATACAGTCATCTGTGTAAACATGGAAATATCTACACCACCATCTGTATAAACATGGAAATATCTACAATGCCATCTCTATAAACATGGAAATATCTACACTCCTATCTGAATAAACATGGAAATATCTCCACTGCTATCTCCATAAACCTGGAAATATCTACACCGCCATCTGTATAAACATGGAAATATCTACACTGCCATCTACATATCCATGGAAATATGTGCGCCGCCATCTGTATAAACATGGAAATATCTACACGGTCATCTGTGTATAGATGGAAATATCAACACCGCCATCTGTACAAACATGGAAATATCTGCACCGCTATCTGTATAAACATGGGAATATCTACACCTTGGTCTGTATAAACATGGAAATATCTACACCGCTATCTGTATAAACATGGAAATATCTACACCGCTATCTCTATACACATGGAAATATCTGCACCGCTATCTCTATAAACATGGAAATATCTACAAGGACATCTGTATAAACATGGAAATAACTACACAGTCATGTGTAGGAACATTTAAATATCTACACTGCCAACTGTATAAACATAGAAATACCTACACAGCCCTCTGTATAAATATAGAAATATCTGCATAGGCATCTGTGTAAACATGGAAATATCTGCACCGCTATCTGTATAAACATGGAAATACCTACACCGCTGTCTCTATAAACATGGAAATATGAACACCGCTATGTGTATAAACATGGAAATATCTCCACTGCTCTCTGTATAAACATGGAAATATCTCCACAGTTATCTGTATAAACATGGAAATATCTACAGCGCCATCTCTATAAACATTGAAATATCTACACTGCCATCTGTAAAAACATGGAAATATCTACACCACCATCTGTATAAACATGGAAATTCCTAAAATACCATCTGTATACACATGGAAATATCTACAGAGACATCTGTATAAATAGGGAAATATCTACACCGCCATCTGTATAAACATGGAAATATCTACACTGCCATCTGTAGAAAGATGGAAATATCTACAACGCTATCTCTATAAATATGGAAATATCTACACCGCCATCTCTATAAACATGAAAATATCTACACTGCCATCTCCTTAAAGATGGAAGTATCTACTCTGCCATGTGTATAAACACGGAAATCTCTACACCACTATCTGTGTAAACATGGAAATATTTACACCGCTATCTGTTAAAACATGGAAATATCTACACCGCCATCTGCATGTCCATGGAAATATGTACGCCGCTATCTGTATAAACATGGAAATATCTACTCGGCCATCTGTGTATAGATGGAAATATCAACAGCGCCATCTGTACAAACATGGAAATATCTACACCGCTATCTCTATAAACATGGAAATATCTGCACTGCCATCTGTAAAAACATGGAAATACGTATACACTCATCAGTATCAACATGGAAATATCTACACAGCCATCTGTATAAACATGTAAATATCTACACTGCTAACTCTATAAACATGGAAATATCTACACCGCCATCTCTATAAACATGAAAATATCTACACTGCCATCTCCATAAACATGGAACTAACTACTCTGCCATCTGTATAAACATGGAAACATCTACACCGCCATTTGTGTGAATAAGGAAATATCTAAAATGCCATCTGTATAAAGATATACATATCTGCACCGCGAGCTGTATAAACATGTAAATATCTACATCGCTATCTGTATAAACGTGGAAATACCAACACCGCTATCAGTATAAACATGGAAATATCTACAATGCCGTCTCTATAATCATGGAAATATCTACACCGCTATTTCTATAAACATGGAAATACCTACAGCGCTATCTCTATAAACATGGAAATATCTACACCGCTATATGTATAAACATGGAAATATCTACACCGCTATCTGTATAAGCATGGAAATATCTACAGTGCGATCTGTATAAACATGGAAATATCTACACCGATATCTGTAGAAACATGGAAATATCTTCACCACAATCTGTATAAACATGGAAATATCTACACCGCTACCTGTATAAACATGGTAATATCTACACCACCATCTCTATAAACATGGAAATATCTACACCGCCATCTGTATAAACATGGAAATATCTACAATGCCATCTGTAGAAAGATGGAAATATCTACACCGCAATCTGTGTAAACATGGAAATATCTACACCGCTATCTGTAAAAACATGGAAATATCTACACCGCTATCTGTATAAACATGGAAATATCTACACTGCTATCTGTATAAACATGGAAATAACTACACCGCTATCTGTAGAAACATGGAAATATCTACACCGCTATCTACATATCCATGGAAATATCTGCGCCGCCATCTGTATAAACATGGAAATATCTACATGGTCATCTGTGTATAGATGGAATTATCAACACCGCCATCTGTACAAACATGGAAATATCTGCACCGCTATCTGTATAAACATGGAAATATCTACACCGAGGTCTGTATAAACATGGAAATATCTACACCGCTATCTGTATAAACATGGAAATATCTACACCGCTATCTCTATAAACATGGAAATATCTACAATCCTCTCTGTATAAGCATGGAAATATCCACACCGTTATCTCTATAAACATGGAAAAATCAACACCGCTATCTCTATGAACATGGAAATATCTACAGCGCCGTCTCTATAAACATGGAAATATCTACACCACAATCAGAATAAACATGAAAATATCTACACCGCTATCTGTATAAACATGGAAATACCTCCACTGCTATCTCTATAAACATCGAAATATCTACACCTCCATCTGTATAAACATGGAAATAGATACAAAGTTATCTGTGGAAACATGGAAATATCTGCACCGCCTTCTGTATAAACATGGAAATATCTACACAGTCATGTGTATATACATGGAAATAACTACACCACTATCTATATAAACATGGAAATAACTACACCGCTATCTGTATAAACATGGAAATATCTACACCATGATCTGTGTAAACATGGAAATATATACACCGCTATCTGTATAAACATGGAAATATCTGCACCACTATGTCTATAAACATGTAAATATCTACAAAGTCATCTGTATAAACATGGAAATACCTACACAGTCATGTGTAGGAATATTTAAATATCTACACTGCCATCTGTATAAACATAGAAATATCTGCAAAGCCCTCTGTATAAATATTGAAATATCTGCATAGGCATCTGTGTAAACATGGAAATATCTGCACCGCTATCTGTATAAACATGGAAATACCTACACCGCTGTCTCTATAATCATGGAAATATCTACAGCGCCATCTCTGTAAACATGAAAATATCTACACTGCCATCTCCATAAATATGGAAGCATCTACTCTGCCATGTGTATAAACACGGAAATACCTACACCACTATCTGTGTAAACATGGAAATATCTACACCGCTATCTGTTTAAACATGGAAATATCTACACCGCCATCTGCATGTCCATGGAAATATCTAAGCCGCCATCTGTATAAACATGGAAATATCTGCACGGCCATCTGTGTATAAATGGAAATGTCAACACCGCCATCTGTAGAAACATGGAAATATCTATACCGCTATCTCTATAAACATGGAAATATCGACACTGCCATCTGTAAAAACATGGAAATACGTACACAGTCATCTGTAAAAACATGGAAATATCTACAATGCCATCTGTATACACATGGAAATATCTACACAGCCATCTGTATAAACATGTACATATCTACACTGCTATCTCTATAAACTTGGAAATATCTACACCGCGATCTGTATAAACACGGAAATATCTACACCGCGATCTGTATAAACATGTAAATATCTTCACCACAATCTGTATAAACAAGGAAATATCTACAGCGCTACCTGTATAAACATGGAAATATCTACACCGCCATCTGTATAAACATGGAAATATCTCCACCGCTATCTGTAGAAACATGGAAATATCTACATCGCTATCTGTATAAACATGGAAATATCTCCACCGTTATCTCTATAAAGATCGAAATATCTACACCGCTATCTTTATAAACATGGAAATATCTACACCGCTATCTGTATAAACATGGAAATATCTATAACACTATCTGTGTAAACATGGAAATAACTACACAGCTATCTGTGTAAACATGGAAATATGTACACAGGTCTCTGTGTAAAAATGGAAATACCTACACCGCAATCTGTGCAAATATGGAAATATCTACACCGCTATCTCAGTAAACATGGAAATATCTACACCGCTATCTGTAAAAACATGGAAATATCAACACCGCTATCTGTATAAACATGGAAATGTCTACACCACGATCTGTATAAACATGGAATTATCTGCAGCGTTATCTGTATAAACATGGAAATATCTACACTGCAGTCTGTGCAAAGATGGAAATATCTACAATGATATCTCAATAAACATGGAAATAACGACACCGCCATCTGTACACACATGGAAATACCTACACAGTCATCTGTATAAACATGGAAATATCTACACCACTATCTGTATAAACATTTAAATATCTACACTGCCATCTGTATAAACATGGAATTACCTACACAGATATCTCTATAATCATTGAAATATCTACACCGCTATCTGTATAAACATGGAAGTAGCCACACCGCTATCAGTATATACATGGAAATATCTACACCGCTATCTGTATAAACATGGAAATATCTACACCACGACATGTATAAACAAGGAAATATCTACACCGCTATGTGAATAAACATGGAAATATCTACACAGCTATCAGTATAAACATGGAAATATTGACACCGCTATCTGTATAAATATGGAAATATCTACACCACTATCTCTATAAACATGGAAATATCTACACCGTTATCTGTATAAACAAAGAAATATCTCCACCGCTGTCTGTATGAACATGGAAACATCTACACCGCTATGTGTATAAACATGGAAATATCTGCAGCGTTATCTGTATAAACATGGAAATATCTACACCGCAGTCTGTGCAAAGATGGAAATATCTACAATGCTATCTCAATAAACATGGAAATATCGACACCGCCATCTGTACACACATGGAAATACCTACACAGTCATCTGTATAAACATGGAAATATCTACACCACTATCTGTATAAACATGGAAATACCTACACTGCCATCCGTATAAACATGGAATTATCTACACAGACATCTCTATAACCATTGAACTACCTACACCGCTATCTGTATAAACATGGAAGTAGCCACACCGCTATCTGTATAAACATGGAAATACCTACACCGCCATCTGTGAAAACATGGAAATATCTACACTGCCGTCTGTATATACCTGGAAATATCTACACTGCCATCTGTATAAACATGAAAATATCTACAGCGCTATCTCTATAAACATGGAAATATCTACACGGCTATCTGTATAAACATGGAAATAACTCCACCGCTAACTGTAGAAACATGGAAATATCTACATCGCTATCTGTGTAAACATGGAAATATCTCCACCGTTATCTCTATAAAGATGGAAATATCTACACCGCTATCTTTATAAACATGGAAATATCTACACCGATATCTGTATAAACATGGAAATATCTATAACAATATCTGTGTAAACATGGAAATATCTACACATCTATCTGTGTAAACATGGAAATATGTACACAGGTCTCTGTGTAACGATGGAAATACCTACACCGCAATCTGTGCAAATATGGAAATATCTACACCGCTGTCTCAGTAAACATGGAAATACCTACACCGCTATCTGTAAAAACATGGAAATATCAACACCTCTATCTGTATAAACATGGAAATGTCTACACCACGATCTGTATAAACATGGAAATATCTACACCGCTATATGTATAAACATGGAAATATCCACACCGCTATCAGTATAAACATGGAAATATCTACACCGCTATCAGTATAAACATGGAAATATCTACACCACGACATGTATAAACATGGAAATATCTACACCGCCATGTGAATAAACATGGAAATATATACACAGCTATCAGTAAAAACATGTAAATATCGACACCGCTATCAGTATAAATATGGAAATATCTACACCACTATCTCTATAAACATGGAAATATCTACACCGTTATCTGTATAAACAAAGAAATATCTCCACCGCTGTCTGTATGAACATGGAAACATCTACACCGCTAGCTGTATAAACATGGAATTATCTGCAGCGTTATCTGTATAAACATGGAAATATCTACACCGCAGTCTGGGCAAAGATGGAAATATCTACAATGCTATCTCAATAAACATGGAAATATCGACACCGCCATCTGTACACACATGGAAATACCTACACAGTCATCTGTATAAACATGGAAATATCTACACCACTATCTGTATAAACATTTAAATATCTACACTGCCATCTGTATAAACATGGAATTACCTACACAGACATCTCTATAATCATTGAAATATCTACACCGCTATCTGTATAAACATGGAAGTAGCCACACCGCATCAGTATATACATGGAAATATCTACACCGCTATCAGTATAAACATGGAAATATCTACACCACGACGTGTATAAACAAGGAAATATCTACACCGCTATGTGAATAAACATGGAAATATCTATACAGCTATCAGTATAAACATGGAAATATTGACACCGCTATCTGTATAAATATGGAAATATCTACACCACTATCTCTATAAACATGGAAATATCTACACCGTTATCTGTATAAACAAAGAAATACCTCCACCGCTGTCTGTATGAACATGGAAACATCTACACCGCTATCTGTATAAACATGGAATTATCTGCAGCGTTATCTGTATAAACATGGAAATATCTAGACCGCAGTCTGTGCAAAGATGGAAATATCTAAAATGCTATCTCAATAAACATGGAAATATCGACACCGCCATCTGTACACACATGGAAATACCTACACAGTCATCTGTATAAACATGGAAATATCTACACCACTATCTGTATAAACATGGAAATACCTACACTGCCATCTGTATAAACATGGAATTATCTACAGAGACATCTCTATAATCACTGAAATATCTAAACCGCTATCTGTATAAACCTGGAAGTAGCCACACAGCTATCTGTATAAACATGGAAATATCTACACCGCCATCTGTGAAAACATGGAAATATCTACACTGTCATCTTTATAAACATGGAAATATCTACACGTCCATCTGTATAAACATGGAAATACCTACACTGCCATCTGTATATACCTGGAAATATCTACACTGCCATCTGTATAAACATTTAAATATCTACAGCGCTATCTCTATAAACATGGAAATATCTACACGGCTATCTGTATAAACATGGAAATAACTCCACCACTATCTGTAGAAACATGGAAATATCTACATCGCTATCTGTATAAACATGGAAATATCTCCACCGTTATCTCTATAAAGATGGAAATATCTACACCGCTATCTTTATAAACATGGAAATATCTATAACAATATCTGTGTAAACATGGAAATATGTACACAGGTCTCTGTGTAAAGATGGAAATACCTACACCGCAATCTGTGCAAATATGGATATATCTACACCGCTATCTCAGTAAACATGGAAATATCTGCACCGCTATCTGTATAAACATGGAAATATCAACACCGCTATCTGTATAAACATGGAAAAGCCTACACCACGATCTGTATAAACATGGAAATATCTACACCGCTATATGTATAAACATGGAAATATCTACACCGCTATCAGTATAAACATGGAAATATCTACACCGCTATCTGTATAAACATGGAAATATCTACACCACGACATGTATAAACATGGAAATATCTACACCGCCATGTGAATAAACAAGGAAATATCTACACCGCTATCAGTAAAAACATGGAAATAGCGACACCGCTATCAGTATAAATATGGAAATATCTACACCACTATCTCTATAAACATGGAAATATCTAAACCGTTATCTGTATAAACAAAGAAATATCTCCACCGCTGTCTGTATAAACATGGAAATATCTACACCGCTAGCTGTATAAACATGGAATTATCTGCAGCGTTATCTGTATAAACATGGAAATATCTACACCGCAGTCTGTGCAAAGATGGAAATATCTACAATGCTATCTCAATAAACATGGAAATATCGACACCGCCATCTGTACACACATGGAAATACCTACACAGTCATCTGTATAAACTTGGAAATATCTACACCACTATCTGTATAAACATGGAAATATCTACACTGCCATCTGTATGAACATGGAATTACCTACACAGACATCTCTATAATCATTGAAATATCTACACCGCTATCTGTATAAACATGGAAGTAGCCACACCGCTATCAGTATAAACATGGAAATATCTACACCGCTATCTGTACAAACATGGAAATATCTACACAACGACATGTATAAACATGGAAATATCTACACCGCTATGTGAATAAACATGGAAATATCTACACCGCTATCAGTATAAACATGGAAATATTGACACCGCTATATGTATAAATATGGAAATATCTCCACCACTATCTCTATAAACATGGAAATATCTACACCGTTATCTGTATAAACAAAGAAATATCTCCACCGCTGTCTGTATGAACATGGAAACATCTACACCGCTATCTGTATAAACATGGAAATATCAACAACGCTATCTGTATAAACATGGAAATGTCTACACCACGAACTGTATATACATGGAAATATCTACACCGCTATATGTATAAACATGGAAATATCTACACCGCTATCAGTATAAACATGGAAATATCTACACCGCTATCTGTATAAACATGGAAATATCTACACCACTACATGTATAAACATGGAAATATCTAGTCCGCCATGTGAATAAACATGGAAATATCTACACCGCTATCAGTAAAAACATGGAAATAGCGACACCGCTATCCGTATAAATATGGAAATATCTACACCACTATCTCTATAAACATGGAAATATCTAAACCGTTATCTGTATAAACAAAGAAATATCTCCACCGCTGTCTGTATGAACATGGAATCATCTACACCGCTAGCTGTATAAACATGGAATTATCTGCAGCGTTATCTGTATAAACATGGAAATATCTACACCGCAGTCTGTGCAAAGATGGAAATATCTACAATGCTATCTCAATAAACATGGAAATATCGGCACCGCCATCTGTAAACACATGGAAATACCTACACAGTCATCTGTATAAACATGGAAATATCTACACCACTATCTGTATAAACATGGAAATATCTACACTGCCATCTGTATAAGCATGGAATTACCTACACAGACATCTCTATAATCATTGAAATATCTACACCGCTATCTGTATAAACATGGAAGTAGCCACACCGCTATCAGTATAAACATGGAAATATCTACACCGCTATCTGTATAAACATGGAAATATCTACACCATGACATGTATAAACATGGAAATATCTACACCGCTATGTGAATAAACATGGAAATATACACACCGCTCTCAGTATAAACATGGAAATATTGACACCGCTATCTGTATAAATATGGAAATATCTACACCACTGTCTCTATAAACATGGAAATATCTACACCGTTATCTGTATAAACAAAGAAATATCTCTACCGCTGTCTGTATGAACATGGAAACATCTACACCGCTATCTGTATAAACATGGAATTATCTGCAGCGTTATCTGTATAAACATGGAAATATCTACACCGCAGTCTGTGCAAAGATGGAAATATCTACAATGCTATCTCAATAAACATGGAAATATCGACACCGCCATCTGTACACACATGGAAATACCTACACAGTCATCTGTATAAACATGGAAATATCTACACCACTATATGTATAAACATGAAAATACCTACACTGCCATTTGTATAAACATGGAATTATCTACACAGACATCTCTATAACCATTGAAATATCTACACCGCTATCTGTATAAACATGGAAGTAGCCACACCGCTATCTGTATAAACATGGAAATATCTACACCGCCATCTGTGAAAACATGGAAATATCTACACTGTCATCTTCATAAACATGGAAATATCTACACGTCCATCTGTATAAACATGGAAATATCTACACTGCCATCTGTATATACCTGGAAATATCTACACTGCCATCTGTATAAACAAGGAAATATCTACAGCGCTATCTCTATAAACATGGAAATGTCTACACGGCTATCTGTATAAACATGGAAATATCTCCACCGCTATCTGTAGAAACATGGAAATATCTACATCGCTATCTGTATAAACATGGAAATATCTCCACCTTTATCTCTATAAAGATGGAAATATCTACACCGCTATCTTTATAAACATGGAAATATCTACACCGCTATCTGTATAAACATGGAAATATCTATAACACTATCTGTGTAAACATGGAAATAACTACACAGCTATCTGTGTAAACATGGAAATATGTACACAGGTCTCTGTGTAAAGATGGAAATAACTACACCGCAATCTGTGCAAATATGGAAATATCTACACCGCTATCTCAGTAAACATGGAAATATCTATACCGCTATCTCAGTAAACTTGGAAATACCTACACCGCTATCTGTAAAAACATGGAAATATCAACACCGCTATCTGTATAAACATGGAAATGTCTACACCACGAGCTGTATAAACATGGAAATACCTACACCGCTATATGTATAAACATGGAAATATCTACACCGCTATCAGTATAAACATGGAAATATCTACACCGCTATCAGTATAAACATGGAAATATCTACACCACGACATGTATAAACATGGAAATATCTACACCGCCATGTGAATAAAGATGGAAATATCTTCACAGCTATCAGTAAAAACATGGAAATATCGACACCGCTATCCGTATAAATATGGAAATATCTACACCACTATCTCTATAAACATGGAAATATCTACACCGTTATCTGTATAAACAAAGAAATATCTCCACCGCTGTCTGTATGAACATGGAAACATCTACACCGCTAGCTGTATAAACATGGAATTATCTGCAGTGTTATCTGTATAAACATGGAAATATCTACACCGCAGTCTGTGCAAAGATGGAAATATCTACAATGCTGTCTCAATAAACATGGAAATATCGACACCGCCATCTGTACACACATGGAAATACCTACACAGTCATCTGTATAAACATGGAAATATCTACACCACTATCTGTATAAACATTTAAATATCTACACTGCCATCTGTATAAACATAGAATTACCTACACAGACATCTCTATAATCATTGAAATATCTACACCGCTATCTGTATAAACATGGAAGTAGCCACACCGCTATCAGTATATACATGGAAATGTCTACACCGCTATCTGTATAAACATGGAAATATCTACACCACGACGTGTATAAACAAGGAAATGTCTACACCGCTATGTGAATAAACATGGAAATATCTACACCGCTATCAGTATAAACATGGAAATATTGACACCGCTATCTGTATAAATATGGAAATATCTACACCACTATCTCTATAAACATGGAAATATCTACACCGTTATCTGTATAAACAAAGAAATATCTCCACCGCTGTCTGTATGAACATGGAAACATCTACACCGCTATCTGTATAAACATGGAATTATCTGCTGCGTTATCTGTATAAACATGGAAATATCTACACCGCAGTCTGTGCAAAGATGGAAATATCTACAATGCTATCTCAATAAACATGGAAATATCGACACCGCCATCTGTACACACATGGAAATACCTACACAGTCATCTGTATAAACATGGAAATATCTATACCACTATCTGTATAAACATGGAAATACCTACGCTGCCATCTGTATAAACATGGAATTATCTACACAGACATCTCTATAACCATTGAAATATCTACACCGCTATCTGTATAAACATGGAAGTAGCCACACCGCTATCTGTATAAACATGGAAATATCTTCACCGCCCTCTGTGAAAGCATGGAAATATCTACACTGTCATCTTTATAAACATGGAAATATCTACACGTCCATCTGCATAAACATGGAAATATCTACACTGCCATCTGTATATACCTGGAAATATCTACACTGCCATCTGTATAAACATGGAAATATCTACAGCGCTATCTCTATAAACATGGAAATATCTACACGGCTATCTGTATAAACATGGAAATAACTCCACTGCTATCTGTAGAAACATGGAAATATCTACATCGCTATCTGTATAAACATGGAAATATCTCCAACGTTATCTTTATAAAGATGGAAATATCTACACCGCTATCTTTATAAACATGGAAATATCTACACCGATATCTGTTTAAACATGGAAATATCTATAACAATATCTGTGTAAACATGGAAATATCTACGCAGCTATCTGTGTAAACATGGAAATATGTACACAGGTCTCTGTGTAAAGATGGAAATACCTACACTGCAATCTGTGCAAATATGGAAATATCTACACCGCTATCTCAGTAAACATGGAAATTTCTACACCCCTATCTGTGAAAACATGGAAATATCAACACCACTATCTGTATAAACATGGAAATGTCTACACCACGATCTGTATAAACATGGAAATATCTACACCGCTATATGTATAAACATGGAAATATCTACACCGCTATCAGTATAAACATGAAAATATCTACACCGCTATCTGTATAAACATGGAAATATCTACACCACGACATGTATAAACAAGGAAATATCTACACCGCCATGTGAATAAAAATGGAAATATCTACACAGCTATCAGTAAAAACATGGAAATATCGACACCGCTATCAGTATAAATATGGAAATATCTACACCACTATCTCTATAAACATGGAAATATCTACACCGTTATCTGTATAAACAAAGAAATATCTCCACCGGTGTCTGTATGAACATGGAAACATCTACACCGCTAGCTGTATAAACATGGAATTATCTGCAGCGTTATCTGTATAAACATGGAAATATCTACACCGCAGTCTGTGCAAAGATGGAAATATCTACAATGCTATCTCAATAAACATGGAAATATCGACACCGCCATCTGTACACACATGGAAATACCTACACAGTCATCTGTATAAACATGGAAATATCTACACCACTATCTGTATAAACATGGAAATATCTACACAGCCATCTGTATAAACATGGAATTACCTACACAGACATCTCTATAATCATTGAAATATCTACACCGCTATCTGTATAAACATGGAAGTAGCCACAACGCTATCAGTATAAACATGGAAATATCTACACCGCTATCTGTATAAAGATGGAAATATCTACACCACGACGTGTATAAACATGGAGATATCTACACCGCTATGTGAATAAACATGGAAATATCTACACCGCTATCAGTATAAACATGGAAATATTGACACCGCTATCTGTATAAATATGGAAATATCAACACCACTATCTCTACAAACATGGAAATATCTACACCGTTATCTGTATAAACAAAGAAATATCTCCACCGCTGTCTGTATGAACATGGAAACATCTACACCGCTAGCTGTATAAACATGGAATTATCTGCAGCGTTATCTGTATAAACAAGGAAATATCTACACCGCAGTCTGTGCAAAGATGGAAATATCTACAATGCTATCTCAATAAACATGGAAATATCGACACCGCCATCTGTACACACATGGAAATACCTACACAGTCATCTGTATAAACATGGAAATATCTACACCACTATCTGTATAAACATGTAAATACCTACACTGCCATCTGTATAAACATGGAATTTTCTACACAGTCATCTCTATAATCACTGAAATATCTACACCGCTATCTGTATAAACATGGAAGTAGCCACACCGCTATCTGTATAAACATGGAAATATCTACACCGCCATCTGGGAAAACATGGAAATATCTACACTGTCATCTTTATAAACATGGAAATATCTACACGTCCATCTGTATAAACATGGAAATATCTACACTGCCATCTGTATATACCTGGAAATATCTACACTGCCATCTGTATAAACATGGAAATATCTACAGCGCTATCTCTATAAACATGGAAATATCTACACGGCTATCTGTATAAACATGGAAATAACTCCACCGCTATCTGTAGAAACATGGAAATATCTACATCGTTATCTGTATAAACATGGAAATATCTCCACCGTTATCTCTATAAAGATGGAAATATCTACACCGCTATCTTTATAAACATGGAAATACCTACACCGATATCTGTATAAACATGGAAATATCTACAACAATATCTGTGTAAACATGGAAATATCTACACAGCTATCTGTGTAAACATGGAAATATGTACACAGGTCTCTGTGTAAAGATGGAAATACCTACACCGCAATCTGTGCAAATATGGATATATCTACACCGCTATCTCAGTAAACATGGAAATATCTACACCGCTATCTGTATAAACATGGAAATATCAACACCGCTATCTGTATAAACATGGAAATGTCTACACCACGATCTGTATAAACATGGAAATATCTACACCGCTATCTGTATAAACATGCAAATATCTACACCGCTATCAGTATAAACATGGAAATATCTACACCGCTATCTGTATAAACTTGGAAATATCTACACCACGACATGTATAAACATGGAAATATCTACACCGCCATGTGAATAAACATGGAAATATCTACACCGCTATCAGTAAAAACATGGAAATAGCGACACCGCTATCTGTATAAATATGGAAATATCTACACCACTATCTCTATAAACATGGAAATATCTAAACCGATATCTGTATAAACAAAGAAATATCTCCACCGCTGTCTGTATAAACATGGAAATATCTACACCGCTAGCTGTATAAACATGGAATTATCTGCAGCGTTATCTGTATAAACATGGAAATATCTACACCGCAGTCTGTGCAAAGATGGAAATATCTACAATGCTATCTCAATAAACATGGAAATATCGACACCGCCATCTGTACACACATGGAAATACCTACACAGTCATCTGTATAAACATGGAAATATCTACACCACTATCTGTATAAACATGGAAATATCTACACTGCCATCTGTATAAACATGGAATTACCTACACAGACATCTCTATAATCATTGAAATATCTACACCGCTATCTGTATAAACATGGAAGTAGCCACACCGCTATCAGTATAAACATGGAAATATCTACACCGCTATCTGTATAAACATGGAAATATCTACACCACGACATGTATAAACAAGGAAATATCTACACCGCCATGTGAATAAAAATGGAAATATCTACACAGCTATCAGTAAAAACATGGAAATATCGACACCGCTATCAGTATAAATATGGAAATATCTACACCACTATCTCTATAAACATGGAAATATCTACACCGTTATCTGTATAAACAAAGAAATATCTCCACCGCTGTCTGTATGAACATGGAAACATCTACACCGCTAGCTGTATAAACATGGAATTATCTGCAGCGTTATCTGTATAAACATGGAAATATCTACACCGCAGTCTGTGCAAAGATGGAAATATCTACAATGCTATCTCAATAAACATGGAAATATCGACACCGCCATCTGTACACACATGGAAATAGCTACACAGTCATCTGTATAAACATGGAAATATCTACACCACTATCTGTATAAACATGGAAATATCTACACAGCCATCTGTATAAACATGGAATTACCTACACAGACATCTCTATAATCATTGAAATATCTACAACGCTATCTGTATAAACATGGAAGTAGCCACAACGCTATCAGTATAAACATGGAAATATCTACACCGCTATCTGTATAAACATGGAAATATCTACACCACGACGTGCATAAACATGGAGATATCTACACCGCTATGTGAATAAACATGGAAATATCTACACCGCTATCAGTATAAACATGGAAATATTGACACCGCTATCTGTATAAATATGGAAATATCAACACCACTATCTCTACAAACATGGAAATATCTACACCGTTATCTGTATAAACAAAGAAATATCTCCACCGCTGTCTGTATGAACATGGAAACATCTACACCGCTAGCTGTATAAACATGGAATTATCTGCAGCGTTATCTGTATAAACAAGGAAATATCTACACCGCAGTCTGTGCAAAGATGGAAATATCTACAATGCTATCTCAATAAACATGGAAATATCGACACCGCCATCTGTACACACATGGAAATACCTACACAGTCATCTGTATAAACATGGAAATATCTACACCACTATCTGTATAAACATGTAAATACCTACACTGCCATCTGTATAAACATGGAATTATCTTCACAGTCATCTCTATAATCACTGAAATATCTACACCGCTATCTGTATAAACATGGAAGTAGCCACACCGCTATCTGTAAAAACATGGAAATATCTACACCGCCATGTGTGAAAACATGGAAATATCTACACTGTCATCTTTATAAACATGGAAATATCTACACGTCCATCTGTATAAACATGGAAATATCTACACTGCCATCTGTATATACCTGGAAATATCTACACTGCCATCTGTATAAACATGGAAATATCTACAGCGCTATCTCTATAAACATGGAAATATCTACACGGCTATCTGTATAAACATGGAAATAATTCCACCGCTATCTGTAGAAACATGGAAATATCTACATCGCTATCTGTATAAACATGGAAATATCTCCACCGTTATCTCTATAAAGATGGAAATATCTACACCGCTATCTTTATAAACATGGAAATACCTACACCGATATCTGTATAAACATGGAAATATCTATAACAATATCTGTGTAAACATGGAAATATCTACACAGCTATCTGTGTAAACATGGAAATATGTACACAGGTCTCTGTGTAAAGATGGAAATACCTACACCGCAATCTGTGCAAATATGGATATATCTACACCGCTATCTCAGTAAACATGGAAATATCTACACCGCTATCTGTATAAACATGGAAATATCAACACCGCTATCTGTATAAACATGGAAATGTCTACACCACGATCTGTATAAACATGGAAATATCTACACCGCTATCTGTATAAACATGCAAATATCTACACCGCTATCAGTATAAACATGGAAATATCTACACCGCTATCTGTATAAACTTGGAAATATCTACACCACGACATGTATAAACATGGAAATATCTACACCGCCATGTGAATAAACATGGAAATATCTACACCGCTATCAGTAAATACATGGAAATAGCGACACCGCTATCTGTATAAATATGGAAATATCTACACCACTATCTCTATAAACATGGAAATATCTAAACCGATATCTGTATAAACAAAGAAATATCTCCACCGCTGTCTGTATGAACATGGAAATATCTACACCGCTAGCTGTATAAACATGGAATTATCTGCAGCGTTATCTGTATAAACATGGAAATATCTACACCGCAGTCTGTGCAAAGATGGAAATATCTACAATGCTATCTCAATAAACATGGAAATATCGACACCGCCATCTGTACACACATGGAAATACCTACACAGTCATCTGTATAAACATGGAAATATCTACACCACTATCTGTATAAACATGGAAATATCTACACTGCCATCTGTATAAACATGGAATTACCTACACAGACATCTCTATAATCATTGAAATATCTACACCGCTATCTGTATAAACATGGAAGTAGCCACACCGCTATCAGTATAAACATGGAAATATCTACACCGCTATCTGTATAAACATGGAAATATCTACACCACGACATGTATAAACATGGAAATATCTACACCGCTATGTGAATAAACATGGAAATATCTACACCGCTATCAGTATAAACATGGAAATATTGACACCGCTATCTGTATAAATATGGAAATATCTACACCACTGTCTCTATAAACATGGAAATATCTACACCGTTATCTGTATAAACAAAGAAATATCTCCACCGCTGTCTGTATGAACATGGAAACATCTACACCGCTAGCTGTATAAACATGGAATTATCTGCAGCGTTATCTGTATAAACATGGAAATATCTACACCGCAGTCTGGGCAAAGATGGAAATATCTACAATGCTATCTCAATAAACATGGAAATATCGACACCGCCATCTGTACACACATGGAAATAACTACACAGTCATCTGTATAAACATGGAAATATCTACACCACTATCTGTATAAACATGGAAATACCTACACTGCCATCTGTATAAACATGGAATTATCTACACAGACATCTCTATAACCATTGAAATATCTACACCGCTATCTGTATAAACATGGAAGTAGCCACACCGCTATCTGTATAAACATGGAAATATCTACACCGCCATCTGTGAAAACATGGAAATATCTATAACAATATCTGTGTAAACATGGAAATATCTACACAGCTATCTGTGTAAACATGGAAATATGTACACAGGTCTCTGTGTAAAGATGGAAATACCTACACCGCAATCTGTGCAAATATGGAAATATCTACACCGCTATCTCAGTAAACATGGAAATATCTACACCGCTATCTGTATAAACATGGAAATATCAACACCGCTATCTGTATAAACATGGAAATGTCTACACCACGATCTGTATAAACATGGAAATATCTACACCGCTATCTGTATAAACATGCAAATATCTACACCGCTATCAGTATAAACATGGAAATATCTACACCGCTATCTGTATAAACTTGGAAATATCTACACCACGACATGTATAAACATGGAAATATCTACACCGCCATGTGAATAAACATGGAAATATCTACACCGCTATCAGTAAAAACATGGAAATAGCGACACCGCTATCTGTATAAATATGGAAATATCTACACCACTATCTCTATAAACATGGAAATATCTAAACCGATATCTGTATAAACAAAGAAATATCTCCACCGCTGTCTGTATAAACATGGAAATATCTACACCGCTAGCTGTATAAACATGGAATTATCTGCAGCGTTATCTGTATAAACATGGAAATATCTACACCGCAGTCTGTGCAAAGATGGAAATATCTACAATGCTATCTCAATAAACATGGAAATATCGACACCGCCATCTGTACACACATGGAAATACCTACACAGTCATCTGTATAAACATGGAAATATCTACACCACTATCTGTATAAACATGGAAATATCTACACTGCCATCTGTATAAACATGGAATTACCTACACAGACATCTCTATAATCATTGAAATATCTACACCGCTATCTGTATAAACATGGAAGTAGCCACACCGCTATCAGTATAAACATGGAAATATCTACACCGCTATCTGTATAAACATGGAAATATCTACACCACGACATGTATAAACAAGGAAATATCTACACCGCCATGTGAATAAAAATGGAAATATCTACACAGCTATCAGTAAAAACATGGAAATATCGACACCGCTATCAGTATAAATATGGAAATATCTACACCACTATCTCTATAAACATGGAAATATCTACACGGTTATCTGTATAAACAAAGAAATATCTCCACCGCTGTCTGTATGAACATGGAAACATCTACACCGCTAGCTGTATAAACATGGAATTATCTGCAGCGTTATCTGTATAAACATGGAAATATCTACACCGCAGTCTGTGCAAAGATGGAAATATCTACAATGCTATCTCAATAAACATGGAAATATCGACACCGCCATCTGTACACACATGGAAATAGCTACACAGTCATCTGTATAAACATGGAAATATCTACACCACTATCTGTATAAACATGGAAATATCTACACAGCCATCTGTATAAACATGGAATTACCTACACAGACATCTCTATAATCATTGAAATATCTACAACGCTATCTGTATAAACATGGAAGTAGCCACAACGCTATCAGTATAAACATGGAAATATCTACACCGCTATCTGTATAAACATGGAAATATCTACACCACGACGTGCATAAACATGGAGATATCTACACCGCTATGTGAATAAACATGGAAATATCTACACCGCTATCAGTATAAACATGGAAATATTGACACCGCTATCTGTATAAATATGGAAATATCAACACCACTATCTCTACAAACATGGAAATATCTACACCGTTATCTGTATAAACAAAGAAATATCTCCACCGCTGTCTGTATGAACATGGAAACATCTACACCGCTAGCTGTATAAACATGGAATTATCTGCAGCGTTATCTGTATAAACAAGGAAATATCTACACCGCAGTCTGTGCAAAGATGGAAATATCTACAATGCTATCTCAATAAACATGGAAATATCGACACCGCCATCTGTACACACATGGAAATACCTACACAGTCATCTGTATAAACATGGAAATATCTACACCACTATCTGTATAAACATGTAAATACCTACACTGCCATCTGTATAAACATGGAATTATCTTCACAGTCATCTCTATAATCACTGAAATATCTACACCGCTATCTGTATAAACATGGAAGTAGCCACACCGCTATCTGTAAAAACATGGAAATATCTACACCGCCATGTGTGAAAACATGGAAATATCTACACTGTCATCTTTATAAACATGGAAATATCTACACGTCCATCTGTATAAACATGGAAATATCTACACTGCCATCTGTATATACCTGGAAATATCTACACTGCCATCTGTATAAACATGGAAATATCTACAGCGCTATCTCTATAAACATGGAAATATCTACACGGCTATCTGTATAAACATGGAAATAACTCCACCGCTATCTGTAGAAACATGGAAATATCTACATCGCTATCTGTATAAACATGGAAATATCTCCACCGTTATCTCTATAAAGATGGAAATATCTACACCGCTATCTTTATAAACATGGAAATACCTACACCGATATCTGTATAAACATGGAAATATCTATAACAATATCTGTGTAAACATGGAAATATCTACACAGCTATCTGTGTAAACATGGAAATATGTACACAGGTCTCTGTGTAAAGATGGAAATACCTACACCGCAATCTGTGCAAATATGGATATATCTACACCGCTATCTCAGTAAACATGGAAATATCTACACCGCTATCTGTATAAACATGGAAATATCAACACCGCTATCTGTATAAACATGGAAATGTCTACACCACGATCTGTATAAACATGGAAGTAACTACACTGCTATATGTATAAACATGGAAATATCTACACCACTATCTGTATAAACATGGAAATATCTACACTGCCATCTGTATAAACATGGAATTACCTACACAGATATCTCTATAGTCATTGAAATATCTACACCGCTATCTGTATAAACATGGAAGTAGCCACACCTCTATCAGTATAAACATGGAAATATGTACACCGCTATCTGTATAAACATGGAAATATCTACACCACGACATGTATAAACATGAAAATATCTACACCGCCATGTGAATAAACATGGAAATATCTACACAGCTATCAGTAAAAACATGGAAATATCGACACCGCTATCAGTATAAATATGGAAATATCTACACCACTATTTCTATAAACATGGAAATATCTACACCGTTATCTGTATAAACAAAGAAATATCTCCACCGCTGTCTGTATGAACATGGAAACATCTACACCGCTAGCTGTATAAACATGGAATTATCTGCAGCGTTATCTCTATAAACATGGAAATATCTACACCGCAGTCTGTGCAAAGATGGAAATATCTACAATGCTATCTCAATAAACATGGAAATATCGACACCGCCATCTGTACACACATGGAAATACCTACACAGTCATCTGTATAAACATGGAAATATCTACACCACTATCTGTATAAACGGAAATATCTACACTGCCATCTGTGTAAACATGGAATTGCCTACACAGATATCTCTATAAACATTGAAATATCTACACCGCTATCTGTATAAACACGGAAGTAGCCACACCGCTATCTGTATGAACATGGAAATATCTACACCGCCATCTGTGAAAACATGGAAATATCTACACTGTCATCTTTATAAACATGGAAATATCTACACGTCCATCTGTATAAACATTGAAATATCTACACTGCCATCTGTATAAACATGTAAATATCTACACCGCTATCTCTATAAACATGGAAATGTCTACACAGCTATCTGTATAAACACGGAAATATCTCCACCGCTATCTGTAGAAACATGGAAATATCTACATCTCTATATGTATAAACATGGAAATATCTCCTACGCTATCTCTATAAAGATGGAAATGTCTACACCGCTATCTTTATAAACATGGAAACATCTACACCGATATCTGTATAAACATGGAAATATGTATAACACTATCAGTGTAAACATGGAAATATCTACACAGCTATCTGTGTAAACATGGAAATATGTACACAGGTCTCTGTGTAAAGATGGAAATATCTACACAGCAATCTGTGCAAATATGGAAATATCTACACCGCTATCTCAGTAAACATGGAAATATCTACACCGCTATCTGTATAAACATGGAAATATCAACACCGCTATCTGTATAAACATGGAAATGTCTACACCACGATCTGTATAAACATGGAAATATCTACACCGCTATATGTATAAACATGGAAATATCTACACCGCTATCAGTATAAACATGGAAATATCTACACCGCTATCAGTATAAACATGGAAATATCTACACTGCTATCAGTATAAACATGGAAATATCTACACCGCTATCTGTATAAACATGGAAATATCTACACCGCTATCTTTATCAACATGGAAATATTTACACCACGACATGTATAAACATGGAAATATCTACACCGCCATGTGAATAAACATGGAAATATCTACACCACTATCAGTAAAAACATGGAAATATCGACACCGCTATCTGTATAAATATGGAAATATCTACACCACTATCTCTTTAAACATGGAAATATCTACACCGTTATCTGTATAAACAAAGAAATGTCTCCACCGCTGTCTGTATGAACATGGAAACATCTACACCGCTAGCTGTATAAACATGGAATTATCTGAAGCGTTGTCTGTATAAACATGGAAATATCTACACCGCAGTCTGTGCAAAGATGGAAATATGTACAATGCTATCTCAATAAACATGGAAATATCGACACCGCCATCTGTACACACATGGGAATACCTACACCGTCATCTGTATAAACATGGAAATATCTACACCACTATCTTTATAAACATGGAAATATCTACACTGCCATCTGTATAAACATGGAATTACCTACACAGACATCTCAATAATCATTGAAATATCAACACCGCTATCTGTATAAACATGGAAGTAGCCACACCGCTATCAGTATAAACATGGAAATATCTACACCGCTATCTGTATAAACATGAAAGTAACCACACCGGTATCTGTATAAACGTGGAAATATCTACACGTCCATCTGTATAAACATGGAAATATCTACACTGCCATCTGTATATACCTGGAAATATCTACACTGCTATCTCTATAAACATGGAAATATGTACAGCGCTATCTCTATAAACATGGAAATATCTACACGGCTATCTGTATAAACATGGAAATAACTCCACCGCTATCTGTAGAAACATGGAAATATCTACATCGCTATCTGTATAAACATGGAAATATCTCCACCGTTATCTCTATAAAGATGGAAATATCTACACCGCTATCTTTATAAACATGGAAATGTCTACACCGCTATCTGTATAAACATGGAAATATCTATAACACTATCTGTGTAAACATGGAAATATCTACACAGCTATCTGTGTAAACATGGAAATATGTACACAGGTCTCTGTGTAAAAATGGAAATACCTACACCGCAATCTGTGCAAATATGGAAATATCTACACCGCTATCTCAGTAAACATGGAAATATCTACACCGCTATCTGTAAAAACATGGAAATATCAACACGGCTATCTGTATAAACATGGAAATGTCTACACCACGATCTGTATAAACATGCAAATATCTACACCGCTATATGTATAAACATGGAAATATCTACACCGCTATCAGTATAAACATGGAAATATCTACACCGCTATCTGTATAAACATGGAAATATCTACACCACGACATGTATAAACATGGAAATATCTACACCGCCATGTGAATAAACATGGAAATATCTAAACAGCTATCAGTAAAAACATGGAAATATCGACACCGTTATCAGTATAAATATGGAAATATCTACACCACTATCTCTATAAACATGGAAATATCTACACCGTTATCTGTATAAACAAAGAAATATCTCCACCGCTGTCTGTATGAAGATGGAAACATCTACACCGCTAGCTGTATAAACATGGAATTATCTGCAGCGTTATCTGTATAAACATGGAAATATCTACACCGCAGTCTGTGCAAAGATGGAAATATCTACAATGCTATCTCAATAAACATGGAAATATCGACACCGCCATCTGTACACACATGAAAATACCTACACAGTCATCTGTATAAACATGGAAATATCTACACCACTATCTGTATAAACATGGAAATACCTACATTGCCATCTGTATAAACATGGAATTATCTACACAGACATCTCTATAAACATTGAAATACCTACACCGCTATCTGTATAAACATGGAAGTAGCCACACCGCTATCTGTATAAACATGGAAATAACTACACAGCCATCTGTATATACCTCGAAATATCTACACTGCCATCTGTATAAACATGGAAATATGTACAGCGATATCTCTATAAACATGGAAATATCTACACGGCTATCTGTATAAACATGGAAATAACTCCACCGCTATCTGTAGAAACATGGAAATATCTACATCGCTATCTGTATAAACATGGAAATATCTACATCGCTATCTGTATAAACATGGAAGTGTCTACACCACGATCTGTATAAACATGGAAGTATCTACACTGCTATATGTATAAACATGGATATATCTACACCACTATCTGTATAAACATGGAAATATCTACACTGCCATCTGTATAAACATGGAATTACCTACACAGATATCTCTATAATCATTGAAATATCTACACCGCTATGTGTATAAACATGGAAGTAGTCACACCGCTATCAGTATAAACATGGAAATATCGACACCGCTATCCGTATAAACATGGAAATATCTACACCACGACGTGTATAAACATGGAAATATCTACACCGCTATGTGAATAAACATGGAAATATCTACACCGCTATCAGTATAAACATGGAAATATTGACACCGCTATCTGTATAAATATGGAAATATCTACACCACTATCTCTATAAACATGGAAATATCTACACCGTTATCTGTATAAACAAAGAAATATCTCCACCGCTGTCTGTATGAACATGGAAACATCTACACCGCTAGCTGTATAAACATGGAATTATCTGCAGCGTTATCTGTATAAACATGGAAATATCTGCACCGCAGTCTGTGCAAAGATGGAAATATCTACAATGCTATCTCAATAAACATGGAAATATCAACACCGCCATCTGTACTCACATGGAAATACCTACACAGTCATCTGTATAAACATGGAAATATCTACACCACTATATGTATAAACATGGAAATATCTACACTGCCATCTGTATAAACATGGAATTACCTATACAGACATCTCTATAATCATTGAAATATCTACACCGCTATCTGTATAAACTTGGAAGTAGCCACACCGCTATCAGTATATACATGGAAATATCTACACCGCTATCTGTATAAACATGGAAATATCTACAACACGATGTGTATAAACAAGGAAATATCTACACCGCTATGTGAATAAACATGGAAATATCTACACAGCTATCAGTATAAACATGGAAATATTGACACCGCTATCTGTATAAGTATGGAAATATCTACACCACTATCTCTATAAACATGGAAATATCTACACCGTTATCTGTATAAACAAAGAAATATCTCCACCGCTGTCTGTATGAACATGGAAACATCTACACCGCTAGCTGTATAAACATGGAATTATCTGCAGCGTTATCTGTATAAACATGGAAATATATACACCGCAGTCTGTGCAAAGATGGAAATATCTACAATGCTACCTCAATAAACATGGAAATATCGACACCGCCATTTGTACACACATGGAAATACCTACAGAGTCATCTGTATAAACATGGAAATATCAACACCACTATCTGTATAAACATGGAAACACCTACACTGCCATCTGTATAAACATGGAATTATCTACCCAGACATCTCTATAAACATTGAAATATCTACACCGCTATCTGTATAAACATGGAAGTAGCCACACCGCTATCTGTATAAACATGGAAATATCTACACCGCCATCTGTGAAAACATGGAAATATCTACACTGTCATCTTTATAAACATGGAAATATCTACACGTCCATCTGTATAAACATGGAAATATCTACACTGCCATCTGTATATACCTGGAATTATCTACACTGCCATCTGTATAAACATGGAAATATGTACAGCGCTATCTCTATAAACATGGAAATATCTACACGGCTATCTGTATAAACATAGAAATAACTCCACCGCTATCTGTAGAAACATGGAAATATCTACATCGCTATCTGTATAAACATGGAAATATCTCCACCGTTATCTCTATAAAGATGGAAATATCTACACCGCTATCTTTATAAACATGGAAATATCTACACCGCTATCTGTATAAACATGGAAATATCTATAACAATATCTGTGTAAACATGGAAATATCTACACAGCTATCTGTGTAAACATGGAAATATGTACACAGGTCTCTGTGTAAAGATGGAAATACCTACACCGCAATCTGTGCAAATATGGAAATATCTACACCGCTATCTCAGTAAACATGGAAATATCTACACCGCTATCTGTAAAAACATGGAAATATCAACACCGCTATCTGTATAAACATGGAAATGTCTACACCACGATCTGTATAAACATGGAAGTATCTACACAGCTATATGTATAAACATGGAAATATCTACACCACTATCTGTATAAACATGGAAATATCTACACTGCCATCTGTATAAACATGGAATTACCTACACAGACTTCTCTATAATCATTGAAATATCTATACCGCTATCTGTATAAACATGGAAGTAGCCACACCGCTATCAGTATAATCATGGAAATATCTACACCGCTATCTGTATAAACATGGAAATGTCTACACCACGACGTGTATAAACATGGAAATATCTACACCGCTATGTGAATAAACATGGAAATATCTACACCGCTATCAGTATAAACATGGAAATATTGACACAGCTATCTGTATAAATATGGAAATATCTACACCACTATCTCTATAAACATGGAAATATCTACACTGCCATCTGTATATACCTGGATTTACCTACACTGCCATCTGTATAAACGTGGAAATATCTACACCGCTATCTCTATAAAGATGGAAACGTCTACACGGCTATCTGTATAAACATGGAAATATATCCACCGCTATCTGTAGAAACGTGCAAATATCTACATCGCTATCTGTATAAACATGGAAATATCTCCACCGCTATCTGTAGAAACATGGAAATATCTACATTGCTATCTGTATAAACATGGAAATATCTCCACCGCTATCTCTATAAAGATGGAAATATCTACACCGCTATCTTTATAAACATGGAAATATCTACACCGCTATCTGTATAAACATGGAAACATCTATAATACTATCGGTGTAAACATGGAAATATCTACACAGCTATCTGTGTAAACATGGAAATATGCACACAGGTCTCTGTGTAAAGATGGAAATATCTACACTGCAATCTGTGCAAATATGGAAATGTGTACACCGCTATCTCTGTAAACATGGAAATATCTACACCTCTATCTGTATAAACATGGAAATATCAACACTGCTATCTGTATAAACATGGAAATATCTACACGGCTATCAGTATAAACATGGAAATATCTACACCGCTATCTGTATAAACAAGGAAATAGCTACACCACGACATGTATAAACATGGAAATATCTACACCACCATGTGAATAAACATGGAAATATCCACACCGCTATCAGTAAAAACATGGAAATATCGACACCGCTATCTGTATAAATATGGAAATATCTACACCACTATCTCTATAAACAGGGAAATATCCAGACAGTTATCTGTATAAACAAAGAAATATCTCCACCACTGTCTGTATGAACATGGAAACATCTACATCGCTAGCTGTATAAACATGGAATTATCTGCAGCGTTATCTATATATACATGGAAATATCTACACCGCAGTCTGTGCAAAGATGGAAATATCTACAATGCTATCTCAATAAACATGGAAATATCGACACCGCCATCTGTACACACATGGAAATACCTACACAGTCATCTGTATAAACATGGAAATATCTACACCACTATCTGTATAAACATGGAAATATCTACACTGCCATCTGTATAAACATGGAATTACCTACACAGACATCTCTATAACCATTGAAATATCTACACCGCTATCTGTATAAACATGGAAGTAGCCACACCGCTATCATTATAAACCTGGAAATATCTACACCGCTATCTGTATAAACCTGGAAATATCTACACCACGACGTGTATAAACATGGAAATATCTACACCGCTATGTGAATAAACATGGAAATATCTACACCGCTATCAGTATAAACATGGAAATATTGACACCGCTATCTGTATAAATATGGAAATATCTACACCATGATCTCTATAAACATGGAAATTTCTACATCGTTATCTGTATAAACAAAGAAATATCTCCACCGCTGTCTGTATGAACATGGAAACATCTACACCGCTAGCTGTATAAACATGGAATTATCTGCAGCGTTATCTATATAAACATGGAAATATCTACACCGCAGTCTGTGCAAAGATGGAAATATCTACAATGCTATCTCAATATACATGGAAATATCGACACCGCCAGCTGTACACACGGAAATACCTACACAGTCATCTGTATAAACATGGAAATATCTACACCACTATCTGTATAAACATGGAAATACCTACACTGCCATCTGTATAAACATGGAATTATCTACACAGACATCTCTATAACCATTGAAATATCTACACCGCTATCTGTATAAACATGGAATTAGCCACACCGCTATCTGTATAAACATGGAAATATCTACACCGCCATCTGTGAAAACATGGACATATCTAAACTGTCATCTTTATAAACATGGAATTATCTACACGTCCATCTGTATATACATGGAAATAACTACACTGCCGTCTGTATATACTTGGAAATATCTACACTGCCATCTGCATAAACATGGAAATATCTACACCCCTATCTCTATAAATACGGAAATGTCTACACGGCTATCTGTATAAACATGGAAATATCTCCACCGCTATCTGTAAAAACATGGAAATATCTACATCGCTATCTGTATAAACATGGAAATATCTCCAACGCTATCTCTATAAAGATGGAAATATCTCCACCGCTATCTGTAGAAACATGGAAATATCTACACCACTATCTCTATAAACATGGAAATATCTACACCGTTATCTGTATAAAGAAAGAAATAACTCCACCGCTGTCTGTATGAACATGGAAGCATCTACACCGCTAGCTGTATAAACATGGAATTGTCTGCAGCGTTATCTGTATAAACATGGAAATATCTACACCGCAGTCTGTGCAAAGATGGAAATATCTACAATGCTGTCTCAATAAACATGGAAATATCGACACCGCCATCTGTACACACGGAAATACCTACACAGTCATCTGTATAAACATGGAAATATCTACACCACTATCTGTATAAACATGGAAATACCTACACTGCCATCTGTATAAACAAAGAATAACCTACACAGACATCTCTATAACCATTGAAATATCTACACCGCTATCTGTATAAACATGGAAGTAGCCACACCGCTATCTGTATAAACATGGAAATATCTACACCGCCATCTGTGAAAACATGGAAATATCTTCACTGTCATCTTTATAAACATGGAATTATCTACACGTCCATCTGTATAAACATGGAAATAACTACACTGCCGTCTGTATATACTTGGAAATATCTACACTGCCATCTGTATAAACATGGAAATATCTACACCCCTATCTCTATAAATATGGAAATGTCTACACGGCTATCTGTATAAACATGGAAATACCTCCACCGCTATATGTAAAAACATGGAAATATCTACATCGCTATCTGTATAAACATGGAAATATCTCCAACGCTATCTCTATAAAGATGGAAATATCTACACCTCTATCTTTATAAACATGGAAATATCTACACCACTATCTCTATAAACATGGAAATATCTACACCGTTATCTGTATAAACAAAGAAATAACTCCACCGCTGTCTGTTTGAACATGGAAACATCTACACCGCTAGCTGTATAAACATGGAATTGTCTGCAGCGTTATCTGTATAAACATGGAAATATCTACACCGCAGTCTGTGCAAAGATGGAAATATCTACAATGCTGTCTCAATAAACATGGAAATATCGACACCGCCATCTGAACACACGGAAATACCTACACAGTCATCTGTATAAACATGGAAATATCTACACCACTATCTGTATAAACATGGAAATATCTACACTGCCATCTGTATAAACAAGGAATAACCTACACAGACATCTCTATAATCATTGAAATATCTACACCGCTATCAGTATAAACATGGAAGTAGCCACACCGCTATCTGTATAAACATGGAAGTATCTATACCGCTATCTGTATAAACATGGAAATATCTACACCACGACGTGTATAAACATGGAAATATCTACACTGTCATCTTTATAAACATGGAAATATCTACACGTCCATCTGTATAAACATGGAAATATCTACACTGCCATCTGTATAAACATGTAAATATCTACACCGCTATCTCTATAAACATGGAAATGTCTACACGGCTATCTGTATAAACATGGAAATATCTCCACCGCTATCAGTATAAACATGGAAATATTGACACCGCTATCTGTATAAATATGGAAATATCTACACCACTATCTCTATAAACATGGAAATTTCTACATCGTTATCTGTATAAACAAAGAAATATCTCCACCGCTGTCTGTATGAACATGGAAACATCTACACCGCTAGCTGTATAAACATGGAATTATCTGCAGCGTTATCTATATAAACATGGAAATATCTACACCGCAGTCTGTGCAAAGATGGAAATATCTACAATGCTATCTCAATAAACGTGGAGATATCGATACCGCCATCTGTACACACCTCGAAATACCTACACAGTCATCTGTATAAACATGGAAATATCTACACCACTATCTGTATAAACATGGAAATACCTACACTGCCATCTGTATAAACATGGAATTATCTACACAGACATCTCTATAACCATTGAAATATCTACACCGCTATCTGTATAAACATGGAAGTAGCCACACCGCTATCTGTATAAACATGGAAATATCTACACCGCCATCTGTGAAAACATGGACATATCTAAACTGTCATCTTTATAAACATGGAATTATCTACACGTCCATCTGTATATACATGGAAATAACTACACTGCCGTCTGTATATACTTGGAAATATCTACACTGCCATCTGTATAAACATGGAAATATCTACACCCCTATCTCTATAAATACGGAAATGTCTACACGGCTATCTGTATAAACATGGAAATATCTCCACCGCTATCTGTAAAAACATGGAAATATCTACATCGCTATCTGTATAAACATGGAAATATCTCCAACGCTATCTCTATAAAGATGGAAATATCTCCACCGCTATCTGTAGAAACATGGAAATATCTACACCACTATCTCTATAAACATGGAAATATCTACACCGTTATCTGTATAAACAAAGAAATAACTCCACCGCTGTCTGTATGAACATGGAAGCATCTACACCGCTAGCTGTATAAACATGGAATTGTCTGCAGCGTTATCTGTATAAACATGGAAATATCTACACCGCAGTCTGTGCAAAGATGGAAATATCTACAATGCTGTCTCAATAAACATGGAAATATCGACACCGCCATCTGTACACACGGAAATACCTACACAGTCATCTGTATAAACATGGAAATATCTACACCACTATCTGTATAAACATGGAAATACCTACACTGCCATCTGTATAAACAAAGAATAACCTACACAGACATCTCTATAATCTTTGAAATATCTACACCGCTATCTGTATAAACATGGAAGTAGCCACACCGCTATCTGTATAAACATGGAAGTATCTACACCGCTATCTGTATAAACATGGAAATATCTACACCACGACGTGTATAAACATGGAAATATCTACACTGTCATCTTTATAAACATGGAAATATCTACACGTCCATCTGTATAAACATGGAAATATCTACACTGCCATCTGTATAAACATGTAAATAACTACACCGCTATCTCTATAAACATGGAAATGTCTACACGGCTATCTGTATAAACATGGAAATATCTCCACCGCTATCTGTAGAAACATGGAAATATCTACATCTCTATGTGTATAAACATGGAAATATCTCCTACGCTATCTCTATAAAGATGGAAATATCTACACCGCTATCTTTATAAACATGGAAATATCTACACCGATATCTGTATAAACATGGAAATATCTATAACACTATCTGTGTAAACATGGAAATACCTACACAGCTATCTGTGTAAACATGGAAATATGTACACAGGTCTCTGTGTAAAGATGGAAATATCTACACAGCAATCTGTGCAAATATGGAAATATCTACACCGCTAACTCAGTAAAGATGGAAATATCTACACCGCTATCTGTATAAACATGGAAATATCAACACCGCTATCTGTATAAACATGGAAATGTCTACACCACGATCTGTATAAACATGGAAATATCTACACCGCTATATGTATAAACATGGAAATATCTACACCGCTATCTGTATAAACATGGAAATATCTACACCGCTATCTGTATAAACATGGAAATATCTACACCACGACATGTATAAACATGGAAATATCTTCACCGCCATGTGAATAAACATGGAAATATCTACACCGCTATCAGTAAAAACATGGAAATATCGACACCGCTATCTGTATAAATATAGAAATATCTACAACATTATCTCTATAAACATGGAAATATCTACACCGTTATCTGTATAAACAAAGAAATATCTCCACCGCTGTCTGTATGAACATGGAAACACCTACACCGCTAGCTGTATAAACATGGAATTATCTGCAGCGTTATCTGTATAAACATGGAAATATCTACACCGCAGTCTGTGCAAAGATGGAAATATCTACAATGCTATCTCAATAAACATGGAAATATCGACACCGCCATCTGTACACACATGGAAATACCTACACAGTCATCTGTATAAACATGGAAATATCTACACCACTATCTGTATAAACATGGAAATACCTACAGTGCCATCTGTATAAACATGGAATTATCTACACAGACATCTCTATAACCATTGAAATATCTACACCGCTATCTGTATAAACATGGAAGTAGCCACACCGCTATCTGTATAAACATGGATATATCTACACCGCCATCTGTGAAAACATGGAAATATCTACACTATCATCTTTATAAACATGGAAATATCTACACGTCCATCTGTATAAACATGGAAATATCTACACTGCCATCTGTATATACCTGGAAATACCTACACTGCCATCTGTATAAACATGGAAATATCTACACCGCTATCTCTATAAACCTGGAAATGTCTACACGGCTATCTCTATAAACATGGAAATATATCCACCGCTATCTGTAGAAACATGCAAATATCTACATCGCTATCTGTATAAACATGGAAATATCTCCACCGCTATCTCTATAAAGATGGAAATATCTACACCGCTATCTTTATAAACATGGAAATATCTACACCGTTATCTGTATAAACATGGAAATATCTAAAACACTATCTGTGTAAACATGGAAATATCTACACAGCTATTTGTGTAAACATGGAAATATGTACACAGGTCTCTGTGTAAAAATGGAAATATCTACACCGCAATCTGTGCAAATATGGAAATATCTACACCGCTATATCAGTAAACATGGAAATATCTACACCGCTATCTGTATAAACATGGAAATATCAACACCGCTATCAGTAGAAACATGGAAATGTCTACACCACGATCTGTATAAACATGGAAATATCTACACCGCTATATGTATAAACATGGAAATATCTACACCGCTATCAGTATAAACATGGAAATATCTACACCGCTATCTGTATGAACATGGAAATATCTACACCACGACATGTATAAACATGGAAATATCTACACCACCATGTGAATAAACATGGAAATATCCACACCGCTATCAGTAAAAACATGGAAATATCGACACCGCTATCTGTATAAATATGGAAATATCTACACCACTATCTCTATAAACATGGAAATATCTACACCGTTATCTGTATAAACAAAGAAATATCTCCACCGCTGTCTGTAAGAACATGGAAACATCTACACCGCTAGCTGTATAAACATGGAATTATCTGCAGCGTTATCTGTATAAACATGGAAATATCTACACCGCAGTCTGTGCAAAGATGGAAATATCTACAATGCTATCTCAATAAACATGGAAATATCGACACCGCCATCTGTACACACATGGAAATACCTACACAGTCATCTGTATAAACATGGAAATATCTACACCACTATCTGTATAAACGGAAATATCTACACTCCCATCTGTGTAAACATGGAATTACCTACACAGATATCTCTATAAACATTGAAATATCTACACCGCTATCTGTATAAACACGGAAGTAGCCACACCGCTATCTGTATGAACATGGAAATATCTACACCGCCATCTGTGAAAACATGGAAATATCTACACTGTCATCTTTATAAACATGGAAATATCTACACGTCCATCTGTATAAACATGGAAATATCTACACTGCCATCTGTATAAACATGTAAATATCTACACCGCTATCTCTATAAACATGGAAATGTCTACACGGCTATCTGTATAAACATGGAAATATCTCCACCGCTATCTGTAGAAACATGGAAATATCTACATCTCTATATGTATAAACATGGAAATATCTCCTACGCTATCTCTATAAAGATGGAAATATCTACACCGCTATCTTTATAAACATGGAAACATCTACACCGATATCTCTATAAACATGGAAATATGTATAACACTATCTGTGTAAACATGGAAATATCTACACAGCTATCTGTGTAAACATGGAAATATGTACACAGGTCTCTGTGTAAAGATGGAAATATCTACACAGCAATCTGTGCAAATATGGAAATATCTACACCGCTATCTCAGTAAACATGGAAATATCTACACCGCTATCTGTATAAACATGGAAATATCAACACCGCTATCTGTATAAACATGGAAATGTCTACACCACGATCTGTATAAACATGGAAATATCTACACCGCTATATGTATAAACATGGAAATATCTACACCGCTATCAGTATAAACATGGAAATATCTACACCGCTATCTGTATAAACATGGAAATATCTACACCGCTATCAGTATAAACATGGAAATATCTACACCGCTATCTGTATAAACATGGAAATATCTACACCACGACATGTATAAACATGGAAATATCTACACCGCCATGTGAATAAACATGGAAATATCTACACCGCTATCAGTAAAAACATGGAAATATCGACACCGCTATCTGTATAAATATGGAAATATCTACACCACTATCTCTATAAACATGGAAATATCTACACCGTTATCTGTATAAACAAAGAAATATCTGCACCACTGTCTGTATGAACATGGAAACATCTACACCGCTAGCTGTATAAACATGGAATTATCTGCATCGTTATCTGTATAAACATGGAAATATCTACACCGCAGTCTGTGCAAAGATGGAAATATCTACAATGCTATCTCAATAAACATGGAAATATCGACACCGCCATCTGTACACACATGGAAATACATACACAGTCATCTGTATAAACATGGAAATATCAACACCACTATTTGTATAAACATGGAAATATCTAAGCTGCCATCTGTATAAACATGGAATTACCTACACAGTCATCTCTATAACCATTGAAATATCTATGCCGCTATCTGTATAAACATAGAAGTAGCCATACCGCTATCAGTATAAACATGGAAATATCTACACCGCTATATGTATAAACATGGAAATATCTACACCACGACGTGTATAATCATGGAAATATCTACACCGCTATGTGAATAAACATGGAAATACCTACACCGCTATCAGTATAAACATGGAAATGTCTACACGGCTATCTGTATAAACATGGAAATATCTCCACCGCTATCTTCAGAAACATGGAAATATCTACATCGCTATCTGTATAAACATGGAAATATCTCCACCGCTATCTCTATAAAGATGGAAATATCTACACCGCTATCTTTATAAACATGGAAATATCTGCACCGCTATCTGTATAAACATGGAAATATCTATAACACTATCTGTGTAAACATGGAAATATCTACACAGCTATCTGTGTAAACATGGAAATATGTACACAGGTCTCTGTGTAAACATAGAAATATCTACACCGCTATCTGTATAAACATGGAAATATCTATAACACTATCTGTGTAAACATGGAAATATCTACACCGCTATATGTATAAACATGGAAATATCTACACGGCTATCAGCATCAACATGGAAATATCTACACCGCCATCTGTGAAAACATGGAAATATCTTCACCACGACGTGTATAAACATGGAAATATCTACAACACTATGTGAATAAACATGGAAATATCTACACCGCTATCAGTATAAACATGGAAATATTGACACTGCTATCAGTATAAATATGGAAATATGTACACCACTATCTCTATAAACATGGAAATATCTACACTGTTATCTGTATAAACAAAGAAATATCTCCACCGCTGTCTGTATGAACATGGAAACATCTACACCGCTAGCTGTATAAACATGGAATTATCTGCAGCGTTATCTGTATAAACATGGAAATATCTACACCGCAGTCTGTGCAAAGATGGAAATATCTACAATGCTATCTTAATAAACATGGAAATATCGACACCGCCATCTGTACACACATGGAAATACCTACACTCTCATCTTTATAAACATGGAAATATCTACACGTCCATCTGTATAAACATGGAAATATCTACACTGCCATCTGAATACACTTGGAAATATCTACACTGCCATCTGTATAAACATGGAAATATCTACACCGCTATCTCTATAAACATGGAAATATCTACATGGCTATCTGTATAAACATGGAAATATCTCCACTGCTATCTGTATAAACATGGAAATATATACACCGCTATCTATATAAACATGGAAATATCTACACTGCTATCTATAAAAATATGGAAATATCTACACCGCTACTTCCATAAACATGGAACTATCTACAACACTATCTGTATAAACATGGAAATATCTACACCGCTATCTCTATACACATGGAAATATCTACTCCGCTATCTCTATAAACATGGAAGTACCTTCGCCGCCATCTCTATGAATATGGAAATATCTACACCACCATCTGCATAATCATGGAAATATCTACTCCGCCATCTGTATAAACGTGGAAATATCTACACGGACATCTATATAAACATGGAAATATCAACACCACCATCTGTATCAACATGGAAATACCTACACCGCTATCTGTATGAACATGGAAATATATACACCGCGATCTGTATAAACATGGAAATATCTACACCGCTGTCTGTGTAAACATGGAAATATCTACACGGTGATCTGTATAAACATGGAAATAATTACACCGCTATCTGTATAAACATGGAAATATCTACACTGCTATCTGTGCAAACATGGATAAATCTACACCGCCAATTGTATAAACATGGAAATATCTACACCGCCATCTGTACAAACATGGAAATATCTACAATGCCATCTGTAAAAAACTGAAAACATCTACAACGCCATCTGTAAAAACATGGAAATTTCTACACCACTATCTGTGTAAACATGGAAATAGCTACACCGCGATCTGTATAAACATGGAAATATCTACACCGCTATCTGTTTAAACATGGATATATCTACACAGTGTTCTGTATAAACATGGAAATAATTGCACCGCTATCTGTATAAAAATGGAAATATCTACACCGCCATCTGTAAATAAATGTAAATATCTACAATGCCATCTGTAAAAACATGGAAATTTCTACGCAGTCAACTGTAGAAGCATGGAAATATCTACACCACCATCTCTATAAACAAGAAAATATCTACACGGCCATCTATATAAGCATGGAAATATGTACACCGCTATCTCTATAAACATGGAAATATATAGACCACCATCTCTATAAACATGGAAATATCTACACCGCCATCTTCATAAACAAGGAAATATCTACACCTCCATCTATATAAACATGGAAATATCTACATCTCTATCTGTATAAATATGGAAATATCTACACTGCCATCTGTAAATAGATGGAAACATCTACACCGTGATCTGTATTAACATGGAAATATCAACACTACTATCTGTATAGACATGGAAATATCTACAACGCTATCTGTATAAACATGGAAATATCTACACCGCTATCTGTATAAACATGGAAATATCTACACTGCTATCAGTATAAATATGGAAATATCTACACTGCTATCTGTATAAATATGGAAATATCTACAGAGCTATCACCATAAAGATGGAAATATCTACAACACTCTCTGTATAAACATGGAAATATCTAAACCGATATCTCTATAAACATGGAAATATCTACACCGCTATCTCTATAAACATGGAAATATCTACACCGCTATCTCTATAAACATGGAAATATCTTCACCGCCATCCATATAAACATTGAAATATCTACACTGCCATCTGTATAAAGATGTAAATATCGACACCGCGAGCTGTATAAATATCAAAATATCTACATCGCTATCTTTATAAACATGGAAATACCAACACCGCTTTCTGTATAAACATGGAAATATCTACACCGCTATCTGTATAAACATGGAAATATCAACACCGCTATCTTTATAAACATGGAAATACCTACACCGCTATCTCTATAAACATGGAAATATCTACACCACCATCTCTATAAACATCAAATATATACAACGCCATCTCCATAATCATGGAAATATCTACACCATCATCTACATAAACAAGGAAATATCTACACCGCCACCTATATAAACATGGAAATATCTACACCGCTATCTCTATAAACATGGAAGTATATAGACCGCCATCTCTATAAACATGGAAATAACTACACCGCCATCTACATGAACAAGGAAATATCTACAGCGCCATCTATATAAACATGGAAATATCTACACCGCCATCTGCATAAACATGGAAATATCTACAATGCCATCTGTAAATAGATGGAAATATCTACAACGCGATCTGTATTAACACGGAAATATCAACACTACTATCGGTATAAACATGGAAATATTTACAACAATATCTGTATAAACATGGAAATGTCTACACCATGAACTTTATAAACATGGAAATATCTACACCGCTATGTGTATAAACATGGAAATATCTACACCACTATCTGTATAAACATGGAAATATCTACAATGCTATCTGTATAAATATGGAAATATCTACACCGCTATTTCCATAAACATGGAAATATCAACAACACTATCTGTATAAACATGGAAATATCTACACCGCTATCTCTATACACATGGAAATATCTACACCACTATCTCTATAAACATGGAAGTATCTAAGCCGCCAACTCTATGAATATGGAAATATCTACACCACCATCTGCATAATCTTGGAAATATCTACTCCGCCATCTGTAGAAACGTGGAAATATCTACACCGACATCTGTATAAACATGGAAATATCAACACCACCATCTGTATCAACATGGAAATATCTACACCGCTATCAGTATAAACATGGAAATATCTACACCACGATCTGTATAAACATGGAAATATCTACACTGCTGTCAGTGTAAACATGGAAATATCTACACGGTGATCTGTATAAACTTGGAAATATCAACACCGCTATCTCTATAAACATGGAAATATCTTCACCGCCATCCGTATAAACATGGAAATATCTACACTGCCATCTGTATAAAGATGTAAATATCGACACCGCGAGCTGTATAAAGATCGAAATATCTACACCGCTATCTGTATAAACATGGAAATACCAACACTGCTTTCTGTATAAACATAGAAATATCTACACCGCTCTCTGTATAAACATGGAAATATCACCACCGCTATCTCTATAAACATGGAAATACCTACACCGCTATCTCTATAAACATGGAAATATCTACACCACTATCTCTATAAACATCAAATGTATACAACGCCATCTCCATAATCATGGAAATATCTACCCCATCATCTACATAAACAAGGAAATATCTACACCGCCATCTATATAAACATGGAAGTATCTACACCGATATCTCTATAAACATGGAAATATATAGACCGCCATCTCTATAAACATGGAAATAACTACACCGCCATCTTCATAAACAAGGAAATATCTACAGTGCCATCTATATAAACATGGAAATATCTACACCGCCATCTGCATAAACATGGAAATATCTACAATGCCATCTGTAAATAGATGGAAATATCTGAAACGCGATCTGTATTAACACGGAAATATCTACACTACTATCTGTATAAACATGGAAATATTTACAACGATATCTGTATAAAAATGGAAAAGTCTACACCATGAACTTTATAAACATGGAAATATCTACTCCCCTATGTGTATAAACATGGAAATATCTACACCGCTATCTGTATAAACATGGAAATATCTACACTGCTATCTGTATAAATATGGAAATATCTACACCGCTATTTCCATAAACATGGAAATATCTACACCGCTATTTCCATAAACATGGAAATATCTACAACACTATGTGTATAAACATAGAAATATCTACACCGCTATCTCTATACACATGGAAATATCTACACCGCTATCTCTATAAACACGGAAGTATCTACGCCGCCATCTCTATGAATATGGAAATATCTACACCACCATCAGCATAATCATGTAAATATCTACTCCACCATCTGTATAAACGTGGAAATATCTACACGGACATCTGTATAAACATGGAAATATTAACACCACCATCTGTATCAACATGGAAATATCTACACCACGATCTGTATAAACCTGGAAATATCTACACCGCTGTCTGTGTAAACATGGAAATATCTACAAGGTGATCTGTATAAACATGGAAATAATTACACCGCTATCTGTATAAACATGGAAATATCCACACCGCTATCTGTATTAACATGGAAATATCAACACAACTATCTGTATTAACATGGAAATATCTACATCTTTATCTGTATGAACATGGAAAAATCTCCACCGCTATCTCTATAAACATGAAAATATCTCCACCGCTATCTCCATAAACATGGAAACATCTACACCGCTATCTTTATTAACATGGAAATATCTACACCGCTATCTGTATAAATATGGAAATATCTACACCACTGTCTCTATAAACATGGAAACAACTAGACCGCTATCTGTATAAACATGGAAATATCTACACCGCTCTCTCCGTAAACATGGAAATATCTACACGGCTATCTGCATAAACTTGGAAATATCTACACCGCCATATGTATAAACATGTAAATATCTCCACCGCTATCTGTATAAACATGGAAATATCTTCATCGCTATCTGTATAAACATGGAAATAGCCACACCGCTATCTGTATAAACATGGAAATATCTTCACCGCCATCTGTAAAAACATGGAAATATCTACACAGTCATCTGTAGAAACACGGACATATCTACACCTCCATCTGTATTAACTTGGAAATATCTACCCTGCCATCTGTATACACATGGAAATATCTACACAGCCATCTGTATTAACATGGAAATATCTACCCTGCCGTCTGTATAAACATGGGAATACCCACAGCGCTATCTCTATAAACATGGAATTATCTACACCGCTATCTGTATAAACATGGAAATATCTCCACCGCAATCAGTATAAACATGGAAATACCTACACCGCTACCTGTATAAACATGTAAATATCTTCACCGCTGTCTGTGTAAACATGGAAATATCTACACCGCTATCTGCATTTACATGGAAATATCTACATCGTTATCTGTATAAACATGGAAATATCTCGACCGTTATCTCTATAAACATGGAAATATCTCCAACGCTGTCTCTATAAACATGGAAATATCTACACCGCTATCTTTATAAACCTGGAAATACCTACACCACTATCTGTATAAACATGGAAATACGTACACTGCCATCTGTATAAACATGGAAACAGCCACACAGCTATGTGTATAAACATGGGAATATCTACACTGACATCTAAATGAACATGGAAATATCTACACGGCTATCTGTATAAATTTGGAAATATCTACACCGCTATCTCTATAAACATGGAAATATCTACACTGCTATCTGTATAAACATGGAAATATCTTCACAGCCATTTGTATAAACATGGAAATATCTACACCACTATCTCTGTAAACACAGAAACACCTACATCGCTATCTGTATAAACATGGAAATATCTACACCGCTATGTGTTTAAACTTGAAAATATCTACACCGCTATCTGTATAAACTTGGAAATATCTACACCGATATCTGTATAAATATGGAAATTTCTACACCGCTCTCTGTATATAAATGGAAATATCTACATGGCTGTCTCTATAAAATTGGAAATTTCTAAACCGCCATCTGTATTATCATGGAAATATCTACACTGCGATGTGTATAAACAGGGAAATATCTACACAGCCATATCTATAAACATGGAAATATCTGCATCGCTGTCTGTATAAACATGGAAATAGCCACACCGCTATCTGTATAAACGTGGAAATATCTACACCGACATCTGTAAATCATGGAAATATCTCCACAGTCATCTGTGTAAACATGGAAGATATCTACACCTCCATCTGTATAAACATGAAAATATCTACACAACCGTCTAAATGAACACTGAAATGTCTACACAATTGTTTGTATAAATATGGAAATATCTACACCGCTATCTCCATAAACATGGAAAATCTACAAAGCTATTTGTATAAACATGGAAATATCTACACCGCTATCACTATAAACATGGAAATATCTACACCGCGATCTCTATGAACATGGAAATATCTACATCGCTATCTGTACAAACATGGAAATACCTCCACCACTATCTCTGTTAACATGGAATTATCTACACTTCTATCTCTATAAACATGGAAATATCTCCAACGCAATCTGTATAAACATGGAAATACCTACACTGCTATCTGTATAAACATGGAAATATCTACAGCGCAATCTGTATTAACATGGAAATATCAACACCACTGTCTGTATTAACATGGAAATATCTACATCTTCATCTGTATAAACATGGAAATATCTCCACCGCTATCTATATAAACATGAAAATATCTCCACCGCTATCTGCATGAACTTGGAAATATCTACACTGCCATCTGCGTAAACATGGAAATATCTTCACCGCTATCTGTATAAACATGGAAATATCTTCATCGCTATCTGTGTAAACATGGAAATTGCCACACCGCTATCTGTATAAACATGGAAATATCTTCACCGCCATCTGTAAAAACATGGAAATATCTACACAGCCATCTGTAGAAACATGGACATATCTGCATCTCCATCTGTATTAACAAGGAAATATCTACACTGCCATCTGTATACACATTGAAGAATCAACAGAGCCATGTGTATTAACATGGAAATATCTACACTGCTATCTCTATAAACATGGAAATACCTACACCGCTATCTCTATAAACATGGAAATATCTACACCGCTATCTCGATATACATGGAAATATCTACATCGCTATCTGTATAAACATGGAAATATCTACAATGCCATCTGTATAACATGGATGTAGCCACACCGCTCTCTGTATAAACATGGAAATATCTACACCACCAGCTGAATAAACATCGAAATATCTACATGGCTATCTGTATAAATATGGAAATATCTACACCGCCATCTCTGTAAACATCGAAATATCTCCAACGCTATCTGTATAAACATGGAAATATCTCCACCGCTATCGGTATAAACATGGAAATATCTCCACCGCTATCTGTATGAACATGGCAATATCTACATTGCTGTATGTACAAACATGGAAATATCTCCACCGCTATCTCTATAAACATGGAATTATCTACACCGCTATCTGTATAAACGTGGAAATATCTACGCCGCTATCTGTATAAACATGGAAATATCTACACCGCTACCTGTATAAACATGGAAATATCTAAATCGTTATTGTATAAACATGGAAACATCTTGACCGCTATCTCTATAAACATGGAAATATCTCCACCGCTATATCTATAAACATGGCAATATGTACACCGCTATCTTTATAAACATGGAAATATGTACACCGCTATCTTTATAAACATGGAAATACCTACACCACTATCTGCATAAACCTGGAAATATCTACACTGCCATCTGTATAATCATGGGAACACCCACACCGCTAAGTGTGTAAACCTGGAAATATCTACACCGCCATCTGAATAAACATGGAATTATCTACACCGCTATCTGTATAAATATGAAAATATCTACACCGCTATCTCTATAAACATGGAAATAACTACACCACTATCTGTATAAACATGGAAATATCTACACAGCCATCTCTATTAACATGGAAATATCTACATCGCTATCTGCATAAACATAGAAATAGACTCACCGCTATATGTATAAACATAGAAATATCTACTCCGCCCTGTGTAAAAACATGGAAATATCTCCACTGCTATCTGTATAAATGTGGAAATATCCACATCGCTATGTGTATAATTATGGAAATATCTACACCGCTATCACTATAAACATGGAGATATCTACACCGCAATCTGTATAAACATGGAAATAACTACACCGCTAACCCTATAAACATGGAAATATCTACACCGCCATCTGTAAAAACATGGAAATATATATACAGTCATCTGTGAAAACATGGAATGTATCTACACCTCCATCTGTATAAACATGGAAATAACTACACCAACATCTGAATGAACATCAAAATGTCTACACGGCTATTTGTATAAATATGGAAATATCTACAACGCTATCTCTATAAACATGGAAATATCTACAAAGCTATCTGTATACACATGGAAATATCTACAACGCTATCTCTATAAACATGGAATATCTCCACCGCTATCTCTATGAACATGGAAATATCTACACCGCCATCTCTATAAACATGGAAATATCTCCAACGCTATCTGTATTAACATGTAAATATCTTCATCGCTATCTGTACAAACATGGAAATATCTCCACCGCTATCTCTATAAACAAGGAATTATCTACACCGCTATCTCTATACACATGGAAATATCTCCACCGCAATCAGTATAAACATGGAAATACCTACACCGCTACCTGTATAAACATGTAAATATCTACGCCGCTATCAGTATAAACATGGAAAAGTCTACACCGCTATCTGTATCAACATGGAAATATCCACACCGTTGTCTGAATAAACATGGAAATATCTCGACCGCTATCTCTAAAAACATGGAAATATCCCCACCACTATCTCTATAATCATGGAAATATCTACACCGCTATCTTCATAAACATGGAAATATCTACACCACTATCTGTATAAACATGGAAATACATACACTGCCAACTCTATAAACATGGAAACAGCCACAACGCTATCTGCATAAACATAGAAATATCCACACAGCCATCTGTATAAACATGGAAATATCTACACCGCTATCTCTATAAACATGGAAATATCTACATCGCTATCTATATAAACATGGAAATACCTATACTGCCATCTGTATAAACATGGAAGTAGCCACACCGCTATCTGTATAAACATGGAAATATCTCCACCGCTATCTCAATATACATGGAAATATCTCCACCGCTATCTGTATAAACATGGAAATATCTACAATGCTATCTCTATAAACATGGAAATATGTTCACCGCTATCTGTATAAACATGGAATTATCTTCATTGCTAGCTGTATAAACTTGGAAATATCTACACCGCCATCTGTATGAACATGGAAACACCTACACAGTTATCTGTATAAACATGGAAATATCTACACATCCATCTGTATAAACATGGAAATACCTACACTGCCATCTGTATACACATGGGAATATCTACAACTCCATCTGTATACACATGGAAATACCAACACTGCAATCTGTATACACATGCAAATATCTACACCGCTACCTATATATATTTGGAAATACTTACACCGCTATCTGTATAAACATGGAAATATCTACACCGCTATCTGTATAAACATGGAAATATCTACAGCGCCATCTGTATGAACTTGGAAATCTCTTCACCGCAATCTGTATAAACCTGTAAATATCTCCCCCGCTATCTGTATAAACATGGAAATATCTCCACCGTAATCTGTATAAACATGTAAATATCTACACCGCTATCTCTAAAAACATCGAAATATCTACACCGCTATCTGTATAAACATGGAAATATCTACACTGCCATCTGTATAAACATGGAAATAGCCACTCCACTATCTGTATAAACATGGAAATATCTACACGGCTTTATGTATAAATATGGTAATATCTACACCGCTATCTCTATAAACATGGAAATATTTACACAGCTATCTGTATAAACATGGTAGTATCTACACTGCTATCACTATAAACATGGAAATATCTTGACAGCCATCTGTATAAACATGGAAATATCTACACCGCTATCTCTATAAACATGGAAACACCTACACCGCCATCTGTAAAAACATGGAAATATCTTCACAGTCATCTGTATAAACATGGAAGTATCTACTCCTCCAAGTCTATAAACATGGAAGTATCTGCACTGCCATCTGTATAATCCTGGAAATATCTACAACGCTATCTCTATATATTTGGAAATACCTACACCGCTATCTGTATAAACATGGAAATATCTACACCGCTAACTCTATAAACATGGAAACATCTACACCGCCATCAGTAAAAACATGGAAATATCTACACAGTCATCTGTATAAACATGGAAGTATCTACACCTCCAAGTCTATAAACATGGAAGTATCTGCACTGCCATCTGTATAATCCTGGAAATATCTACACCGCTATCTCTATATATTTGGAAATACCTACACTGCTATCTGTATAAACATGGAAATATCTACACCGCTATCTCTATAAACATGGAAATATCTACACCGATATCTGTAAAAACATGGAAATATCTACATCGCCATCTGAATAAACATGGAAATATCTACACGGCTCTCTGTATAAATATGGAAATATCTGCACCACTATCTCTATAAACATGGAAATATCTACACAGCCTTCTGTTTAAAAATGGAAATATCTACACTGCTATCTCTATAAAAATGGAAATATCTACACCGCCATCTGTATAAACATGGAAATATATACACAGTCATCTGAATAAACATGTAAATAACTACACCGCTATCTGTGTAAACATGGGATTATCTACACCGGTATCTGTATAAACATGGAAATATCAACACTGATATCTGTGCAAATATGGAAATACTTACACCGCTATCTCTATAAACAAGGAAATATCTACACTGCCGTCAGTATAAACATGGAAATATCAACATGGCTATCTCTATAAACATGGAAGTATCTACACCGCCATCTGTATAAACATGGAAATACCTACAAACTCATCGGTAAATACATGGAAATATCCACACCACTTTCTGTATAAACATGGAAATATCTACACTGCCGTCTGGATTAACATGGAAATATCTACACAGCCATCTCTATATACATGGAAATATATACATCGCTATCTCTATAAACGTGGAAATGACTACACCGCTATCTGTATAATCATGGAAATGTCTACATGGCTATCTCTATACACATGGAAATATCTACCCCGCCATCTGTATAAACATGGAAATACCTACACAGTCATCTGTATAAACATGGAAATCTCTACACCACTATCTATATAAACATGGAAATAACTACACTGCCATCTGTATAAACATGGAAATATCTACACAGCCATCTCTATAAACATGGAAATTTCTACACTGCCATCTGCATGAACATGGAAATATCTACACAGCCATCTCTATAACCATAGAAATATCTACATCGCTATCTGTAAAAACATGGAAATAGCCACACCGATATCTGTATAAACATGGAAATATCTACACCGTCATCTGTAAAAACTTGGAAATATCTAAACAGTTATCTGTATAAACGTGGAAGTATCTACACCTCCATCTGTATAAACATGGAAATATCTACACTGCCATCTGTATACAGATGGAAATACCTACACAGCCATCTGTGTAAACCTGGAAATATCTACATCACTATCTCTATAAACATGGAAATATCTACACAGCCATCTGTATAAACCTAGAAATCACTACATCGCTATCTGTATAAACATGTAAATAGCCACACCGCTATCAGTATAAACATGGAAATACCTACACTGTCATCTGTGAAAACATGGAAATACCTACATAGTCATCTGTATAAACCTGGAAATATCTACACCGCTATCTCTCTATATATGGAAATACCTACACCGCTATCTCTCTATATATGGAAATACCTACACCGCTATATGCATAAACATGGAAATACCTACACCGCCATCTGTATAAACATAGAAATATCTACACCGACATCTGTATGAACTTCGAAATCCCTACACCGCCATCTGTATAAACATGGTAATATCTCGACCGCTATCTGTATAAACATGGAAATATCACCACCGCTATCTTTATAAACATGGAAATATCTACACCGCTATCTCTATAAACATGGAAATATCTACACCGCTGTCTGTATAAACATGGAAATACCTACACTGCTATCTGTATAAACATGGAAATATCTACATTGTTATCTGTATAAACATGGAAATATCTACACTGCCATCTGTATAAACATGGAAATAGCCTCACCGCTATCTGTATAAACATGGAAATATCTACACTGCCATCTGAATAAACACGGAAATATCTACACGGCTATCTGTATAAATATGGAAATATCTACACTGCTTTCTCTATAAACATGGAAATATCTAAACCGCTTTCTCTATAAACATGGAAATATTTACACTGCTTTCTCTATAAACATGGAAATATCTACAACGCTTTCTGTATAAACATGGAAATATCTACACCACTATCTGTATAAACATGGAAATAGCCACACCGCTATCTGTATAAATATGGAAATAACTTCATTGCTATCTGTATAAACAAGGAAAAGTCTACATAGCCATCTGTATAAACATGGAAATATCTACACAGCCATCTCTATAAACATAGAAATATCTACATGACTATCTGTATAAACATGGAAATATCCACAACGCTATCTGTATAAACTTGGAAATACCTACACCGCCATCTGTTAAAACATGGAAATATCTACACAGTCATCTGTATAAACATGGAAGTATCTACACCTCCATCTGTATAAACATGGAAATATCTACACTGCCATCTGTATACACATGGAGATAACTACGCAGCCATCTGTATATACCTGGAAATACCTACACTGCTATCTCTATAAACATGGAACTACCTACACCGCTATCTGTATAAAGATGAAAATATCTACACCGCCATCTGTATAAACATGGAAATATCTACAATGCTATCTGTATAAACTTTGAAATATCTACACCGCCATCTGTATAAATGTGGAAATATATCCACCGCTATCTGCAGAAACATGGAAGTACCTCCACCGCTATCTGTATAAACATGGAAATATCTCCACCGCTATCTGTATAAACATGGAAATATCTACACCGCTATCTCTATAAACATAGAAATGTCTACACCGCAATCTGTATAAACATGGAAATATCTACATGGGTATCTCTATAAACATGGAAATATCTTCACCGCCATCTATATAAACATGGAAATAACTACAAAGTCATCTGAATAAACATGGAAATATCTACACCACTATCGGTATGAACATGGAAATATCTACACTGCCATCTGTATAAACATGGAATTATCTACACAGCCATCTCTATAAACATGGAAATATATACATCGCTATCTGTATAAACATGGAAATAGCCACACCGCTATCTGTATACACATGGAAATATCTACACCGCCATCTGTAAAATCATGGAAATATCTACACAGTCATCTGTATAAACATGGAAGTATCTACACCTCCATCTGTATAAACATGGAAATATCTACACTGCTATCTGTATACACATGGAAATATCTAGGCAGCCATCTGTATAAACCTGGAAATATCTACAACGATATCTCTATGAACATGGAAATAACTACACCGCTATCTGTATAAACATGGAAATACTTACACCGCTATCTGCATAAACATGGAAACAACTACACTGCTATCTGTATAAACACGGAAGTATCTACACCACTTTCTGTATAAAGTTGGAAATATCAACACTGCCATCTGTATAAACATGGAAATATCACCACCGCAATCTGTATAAATATGGAAATAGCTCCACCGCTATCTGTGTAAACATGGAAATAACTACACCGCTATCTGTATAAACATGGTAATATCTACACCGCTATCTGTATAAACATGGGTATATCTACACCACTATGTTTATAAACATGGAAATATCTACACCGATATCTATCTGTATAAACATGGAAATATCTACACCGCCATCTGTATAAACATGGAAATGTCTACACGGCCATCTCAATAAACATGGAAATATCTATACAGCCATCTGTAAAAACATAGAAATATCTACACCGCCATCTTTATAAACATGGAAATATCTACACCGCCATCAGTATAAAGCTGGAAATATCTACACCACCGTCTGTATACACATGGAAATATATACACCGTCATCTGTATAAACATGGAAATATCTAAACCGCCATCTCTATAAACTTGGAAATATCTACACTGCCATCTGTATAAACATGGAAATTTCTACACCGCTATGCATATAAATGTGGAAAAATCTCCACCAATATCTGTATAAACATGGACATATCTACACTGCCATCTGCATAAACATGGAAATATCTACACAGCCATCTCTATAAACATGGAAATATCTACATCGCTATCTGTATAAACATGGAAATAGCCTCACTGCAATCTGTATAAACATGGAAATATCTACACCGCCATCTGTAAAAACAAGGAAATATATACACAGTCATCTGTTTAAACATGGAAATATCTACACCTCCATCTGCATAAACATGGAAATATCTACACTGCCATCTGCATACACATGGAAATATCTACACAGCCATCTGTATAAACATGGAAGTATCTACACCGCTATCTCTATAAACATGGAATTACTTACACCGCTATCTGTATAAACATGGAAATATCTACACTGCTATCAGTATAAACACGGAAGTATCTACACCACTTTCTGTATAAAGTTGGAAATATCAACACTGCCATCTGTATAAACATGGAAATATCTCCACTGCAATCTGTATAAATATGGAAATATCTCCACCGCTATCTTTGTGAACATGGAAATAACTACACAGCTATCTGTATAAACATGGTAATATCTACAACGCTCTCTGTATAAACATGGAAATATCTACACCACTATTTTTATCAGCATGGAAATATCTACACCGATATCTATCTGTATAAACATGGAAATATCTACACCGCCATCAGTATAAACATGGAAATGTCTACACGGCCATCTCAATAAACATGGAAATATCTATACAGCCATCTGTATAGACATAGAAATATCTACACCGCCGTCTTTATAAACATGGAAATATCTACACCGCCATCAGTATAAAGCTGGAAATATCTACACCGCCATCTGTATATACATGGAAATATCTACACCGTCATCTGTATAAACATGGAAATATCTACAGCGCCATCTCTATAAACATGGAAATATCTACACCGCCATCTGTATAAACATGGAAATACCTACAAAGTCGTCTGTATATACATCGAAATATCTACTCCTCAATCTGTATAAACATGTAAATATCTACGCGGCCATCTGTATAAACATAGATATATCTACAGAGCCATCTGTAGAAACATGGAAATATCTACAACGCTATCTGTGTAAACATAGAAATATCTACACCGCCATCTGTATAAACAAGGAAATATGTTCACCACCATATGTATAAATATGGAAATATCTCCACCGCTATCTGTATAAACATGGAAATAACGACACTGCCATCTGTATAAACATGGAAATATCTACACCGCTATCTGTATAAACATGGAATATCTACACCGCTGTCTGTATAAACATGGAAATATCTACACTGCTATCTGTGTAAAGATGGAAATATCTACACCGCAATCTGCGCAAAGATGGAAATATCTACACCTCTATCTGTGTAAAGATGGAAATATCTGCACCGCAATCTGTACAAAGATGGAAATATCTACACCGCTCTCTGTATAAACAAGGAAATATCTGCACTGCTATCTATATAAACATGGAAATATCTACATCGCTATCTCTATAAACATAGAAATATCTCCACCGCTATCTCTATAAACCTGGCAATATCTGCACCGCTATATGTATAAACATGGAAATAGCCACACCGCTATCTGTATAAACATGGAAATAACTACACCGCCATCTGTAAAAATATGGAAATATCTACAGAGTCATCACTATAAAGATGGAAATATCTACACCTCCATCTGTATAAACATGGAAATTCCTAAACTGCCATCTGTATACACATGGAAATAACTGCACAGCCATCTGTATAAACATGGAAATATCTACACGGCAAACTCTATAAACATGGAAATACATACACCGCTCTCTGTATATACATTGAAATAACTACACCGCCATCTGTATAAACATGGAAATATCTACATGGCAATCTCTATAAACATGGAAATATCTACACCGCCATCTGTATAAACATGGAAATCCCTACAAAGTCGACTGTATAAACATGGAAATATCTACTCCTCAATCTGTATATACATGTAAATATCTACACGGCCATCTGTATAAATATGGATATATCTACACAGCCATCTGTAGAAACATGAAAATATCTACATCGCTATCTGTATAAACATGGAAATACCTACAACCCTATCTGTATAAACATGGAAAAATCTGCACTGCCATCCCTATACACATGGAAATATCATCTCCGCTATCTGTATAAACATGGAAATAACTACACTGCTATCTGTATAAACATGGAAATATCTACAACGCTATCTGTGTAAACATGGTAATATCTACACCGCCATCTGTATAAACAAGGAAATATGTTCACCACCATATGTATAAATATGGAAATATCTCAAACGCTATCTGTATAAAAATGGAAATAACCACACTGCCATCTGAATAAACATGGAAATATCTACACCGCTATCTGTATAAACATGGAATATCTACACCGCTGTCTGTATAAACATGGAAATATCTACACTGCCATCTGCATACACATGTAAATATCTACACAGCCATCCGTATAAACATGGAAGTATCTACACGGCTATCTCTATAAACATGGAAATACTTACACCGCTATCTGTATAAACATGGAAACATCTACAATGCTATCTGTATAAACACGGAAGTATCTACACCACTTTCTGTATAAAGTTGGAAATATCAACACTGCCATCTGTATAAACATGGAAATATCTCCACTGCAATCTGGTTAAATATGGAAATATCTCCACCGCTATCTGTGTAAACATGGAAATAACTACACCTCTATCTGTATAAACATGGAAATAGCTACACCGCTATCTCTATAAACATGGAAATATCTACATCGTCATCTGTAAAAATATGGAAATATCTACAGAGTCATCTTTATAAACTTGGAAATATCTTCACATCCATCTCTATAATCATGGAAATATCTTCACCGCTTTCTCCATAAACATGGAAATACCTACACTGCTATCTGTATAAACATGGAAATATCTACACCGCTATCTGTATAAATAAGGCAATATCTACACCGCAATCTCCACAAACATGGAAATGCCTACACCGCTATCTGTATAAACATGGAAATACCTACACTATCATTTGTATAAACATGGAAATATCTTCACCACCATCTGCATAAACATGGAAATATCTATACTGCCATCTCTATAAACATGGAAATATCTACAGATCCATCTCTTCAAACATGGAAATAGCTACACCGCTATCTGTATAAACATGGAAATACCAACACCGCTATCTGTATAAACATGGAAATATGTACACCGCCATCTGTAAGAACATGGAAATATCTCCACAATCATCTTTATAAACATGGAAATATCTACACCTACATCTGTATAAACATGGAAATATCTACACTGCCATCCCTATGCACATGGAAATATCTCTGCAGCCATCTGTATAAACATGGAAATATCTACACCGGTATATGTATAAACATGGAAATATCTCCACCGCTATCTATATAAACTTGGAAATATCTACACCGGTATCTCTATAAACATGGAAATATCTACACCGCCATCCCTAAAAACATGGAAATATCTACAGTGTCATCTGTATAAACCTGGAAATATCTACACCTCCATGAGCATCAACATGGAAATATATACACAGCCATCTCTATAAACATGGAAACATCTACACTGCTATCTCTATAAACATGGAAATATCTACACCGGTATCTGTGTATACTTGGAAATATCTGCACCGCTATCTGTATAAACATGCAAATATCTACACCGATATCGGTATAATCATGGAAATATCTACATCGCTATCTGTATAAATATGTAACCATCCCCACCGCTATCTGTATAAACATGGAAGCATCTACACCGCTATGTGTATAAACATGGATATATCTACACCGCTATCTCTATAAACATGGAAATATCTACAGCGCTATCTCTATAATCATGGAAATATCTACACCGCCATCTGTAAAAACGTGGAAATCTCTACACCGCTATGTGAATAAACATGGAAATAACTACACCGCTATCTGTATAAACATGGATATATCTACACAGCTATCTGTATAAACCTGGAATTGTCTACACTGCTATCTCTATAAACATAGAAATATCTACACCGCCATCTGTAAACACATGGTAATATCTACACAGCCATCTGTATAAAGATGGAAATATCTACACCGCTATCTCTAAAAACGTGGAAATAACTACACCGCTATCTGTAGAAACATGCAAATACCTACACCGCTATCTCTATAAACATGGAAATAACTACACCGCCATCTCTATAAACATGAAAATATCCACACAGCCATCTCCATAAACATGGATCTATCTACACCGCAATCTGTATAAACATGGAAATATATACACTCCCATCTGTATAAACATGGAAATATCTACACCGCCATCTGTATAAACATGGAAATATCTACACTGCAAGCTGTATAAACATGGCAATATCTACACCAATATCTGCATAAACATGGAATTATCAACACCGCAATCTGTATAAACATGGAAATATCTACACCGCTATCTGTATAAACACGGAAATATCTACATTGCGATCTGTACAAACATGGAAATACCTAAACCACTATCTGTATAAACATGGAAATATCTAAACCGCTATCAGTATAAACATGGAAATATCTACAACACTGTCTGTATAAACATGGAAATATCTACACCGCTATCTGTATAAACATGGAAATACCTACACCGCAATCTGTATAAACATGTAAATATCTACACCGCTATTTCTATACACATGGAAATATCTACACCGCTATCTCTATAAACATGGAAATATCTTCACAGCTTTCTGTATAAACATGGAAATAACTACACCGCTATCACTATAAAGATCGAAATATCTACACCGCCACCTGTAAAAACGTGGAAATATCTTCACAGTTATCTGTATAAACATGGAAATGTCTACATTGCCAACTGTATACAGATGGGAATATCTACAAAGCCATCTGTATAAACATGGAAATGTCTACACCGCTATCTCTATAAACATGGAAATACCTAAACCGCTATCTCTATAAACATGGAAATATCTACACAACTAACTCTACAAACATGGAAATATCTACACCGCCATCTCTATAAACATCAAAATATCTACACTGCCATCTCCATAAACATGGAAATATCATCACCGCCATCTGTATAAACATGGCAGTATCTACAACGCCATCTGTATAAACATGGAAGTATCTTCACCACAATCTGTATAAACATGGAAATACCAACACCACGATCTGTATAAACATGGAAATATCTACACTGCCAACTGTGTAAACATGGAAATATCTATACCGCAGTCTCTATAAACATGGAAATATCTCCAACTCTATCTGTATAAACATGAAAATATCTACATCGCTATCTGTATAATCATGGAAATATTTACACAACTATCTCTATAAACATAGAAATAACGACACCACCATCCCTATAAACATGGAAATATCTACACCGCCATCTGCATATACATGGAAATATCTGCACACACATCTGTATAAACATGGAACCATCTACACTGCCATCTGTATAAACTTGGAAATATCTACACTGACATCTGTAGAAAGATGGAAATGTCTACAAAGCGATCTGTGTAAACATGGGAATTTCTACACCGCTACCTGTATAAACATGGAAATATCTACACCACTATCTGTATCAACATGGAAATAACTACACCGCAATCTGTATAAACATGGCAATATCTACAATGCTATCTCTGTAAACATGGAAATATCTACACAGCTATCTGTGTAAACTTGGAAATATCTACACCGCAATCTGTGTAAATTTGGCAATACCTACACCGCAATCTGTGCAAAGATGGGAATATCTACACAGCTATCTCTGTAACAATGGAAATATCTACACAGCTATCTGTGTAAACTTGGAAATATCTACACAGCTATCTGTGTAAACTTGGAAATATCTACACAGCTATCTGTGTAAAAATGGAAATAACTACAGAGCAATCTGTGCAAAGATGGAAATATCTACACTGCTATCTCTGTAAACATGGAAATATCTACACCGCTATCTGTATAAACATGGAAATATCTATACCGCAGTCTCTATAAACATGGAAATATCTACCACGGTAAGTGTGTAAACATGGAAATATCTACACAGCTATCTGTGTAAACTTGGAAATATCTACACAGCTATCTGCGAAAACATGGAAATATCTACACGGCAATCTGTGCAAAGATGGAAATAAATACACCGATATCTCTGTAAACATGGAAATATCTACACCGCTACCTGTATAAACATGGAAATATCTACACCGCTGTCTGTATAAAGAAGGAAATATCTACACTGCCATCTGTAGAAACATGGAAATATCTACACCGCAATCTGTATAAACATGGAAATACCTACACCGCTATCTGTATAAATATGGAGGAAATATCTACACCGCTATCTCTATAAACATGGAAATATCTACACTGCAATCTCTATATACATGGAAATTTCAACACCGCCATCTCTATAAACATGGAAATATCTACACCGTCATCTTCAGAAACTTGGATGTATCTACCCCGCCATCTGTATAAACTTGGAAATATCTACACCACTATCTGTATAAACAAGGAAATATCTTCACTTCTATCTGTATAAACATGGAAATATCTACACCGCCATCTGTATAAAGAAGATGGAAATATCTACACCGCAATCTGTATAAATATGGAAATACCTACACCGCTACCTCTATAGACATGGAAACATCTACACCGCTATCTGTATAAACATGGAAATATCTACACTGCCATCTGTATAAAGATGGAAATATCTACACCGCTATCTGTATAAACAGGGAAATATCTACACCACAATCAGTATAAACATTGAAATATCTACACCGCTATCTCTATAAACATGAAAATACTTACACCACCATCTCTATAAACATGGAAGTATTTACACCGCTATCTCTATAAACATAGAAATGACTTCACCGCCATCTCTATAAACATGGAAATATCTACACCGCCATCTGCATAAACATGGAAATATATACACAGACATCTGTATAAACATGGAAATATCTACACTGACATGTGTAGAAAGATGGAAATATCTACAAAGCGATCTGTATAAACATGGGAATTTAAACACCGCTACCTGTATAAACATGGAAATATCTACACCGCTATCTGTATCAACATGGAAAAACTACACCGCTATCTGTATAAACATGGAAATATCTACACAGGAATTTGTGCAAAGATGGAAATATCTACACCGCAGTATCTATAAACATGGAAATATCTACAACGCTATCTGTATAAACATGGAAATAAATACACCACTAACTGTATAAACATGGAAATTTTTACACCGCTATCTGTATAAACATGGAAATATTTCCACCGCTGTCTTTATAAACACGGAAATACCTACACCGGTTTCTTTAAAAACATGGAAATACCTACACGGCTATCTCTGTAAACAATGAAATATCTACAACGCTATCTGTGTAAACATGCAAATATCTATACAGCTATCTTTGTAAACTTGGAAATATCTACACCGCAATCTGTGTAAGCATGGAAATATCTACAACGCTATCTGTGTAAACATGGAAATATTTACAACGCTATCTGTGTAAACAGGGAAATATCTACACAGCTATCTGTAAAACGTGGAAATATCTACACCATTATCTGTATAACCCTGAAAATATCTACACCGCTATCTGTATCAACATGTAAAAAACTACACCGCTATCTGTATAAACATGGAAATATCTGCAATGATATCTCTGTAAACATGGAAATATCGACACAGTTATCTGTGTAAACTTGGAAATATCTACACCGCTATCTGTGTAAAGTTTGCAATGTCTACACCGCAATCTGTGAAAGATGGAAATATCTTTACTGCTATATCTGTAAACATGGAAATATCTACACCGCTATATGTGTAAACATGGAAATATCTACACCGCCATCTGTATACACATGGAAATATCTACACAGCCATCTGTACAAACATGGAAATATCTACACCGCTATCTCTATAAACATGGAAATATCTACACCGCTATCTGTATAAACAGGGAAATATCTACATTGCTATGTGTATAAACAGGGAAATATCTCCACCGCTATCTGTGTAAACATGGAAATATCTACACCGCTATCTGTATATACATGGAAATATCTACACCACTTGCACTATAAACATGGAAATATCTACACCGCAATCTCTGTAAACATGGAAATATCTACACCGCCATCTTCAGAAACATGGCTGTATCTACACCGCCATCTGTATAAACATGGAAATAACTACACCGCTATCGGTATAAACATGGAAAATCTACACCGCTATCTCTATAAACATGGAAATATCTACACCGTCATCTGTATAAACATGGAAATATCTACACTGCTATCTCTATAAACATGGAAATATCTACAATGCCATCTGTAAAAACATGGAAATACCTATACAGTCATCTGTATAAACATGGAAATATCTACACCACCATTTGTATAAACATGAAAATATCTACTATGCCATCTATATACACTTGGAAAAACTACAAGGCAATCTGTGTATAGATGGAAACATCAACACCGCCATCTGTACAAACAGGGAAATATCTACACCGCTACCTCCATAAACATGGAAATATCTACACTGCGGTCTGTATAAACATGGAAATATCTACACCGGTATCTGAATAAACATAGAAATACCAACAACACGATCTGTATAAACATGGAAATATTTACACCGCTATCTCTACAAACATGGAAATATCTGCACCGCTATCTCAATAAACATGGAAACATCTACACCGCCATCTGTATAAACATGGAAATACCTACAAAGTCATCTGTATAAACATGGAAATATCTACACAGCTCTCTGTATAAACACGGAAATATCTACACAGCCATCTGGATATACAGGGAAATATCTACACCGCTATCTGTATAAACATGGAAATAACTCCACCGCTATTTGTATAAAGAAGGAAATATCTCCACTGCTATCTCTATAAACATCGAAATATCTACACCGCCATCTGTAGAAACATGGAAATACTTACAAAGTTCTCCGTATAAACATGGAAATAACTACACGGCTATTTGTATAAACATGGAAATATCTCCACTGCTATCTCTATAAACATCGAAGTATCTACACTGCCATCTGTATAAACATGGAAATACTTACAAAGTTATCTGTATAAACATGGAAATATCTACACCACCATCTATATTAACATGGAAATATCTACACAGCCATGTGTACATACATGGGAATATCTACACAGCTCTCTAAAAACATTGAAATAACTACACCGCTATCTCTATATACATGGAAATATCTACACCGCCATCTTCATATCCATAGAAATATCTGCGCCACCATCTGTATAAACATGGAAATATCTACATAGTCATCTGTGTATAGATGGAAATATCAACACCGCCATCTCTACAAACATGGAAATATCTACACCGCGGTCTGTATAAACATGGAAATATCTTCACCGCTATCTGTATAAACATGGAAATATCTACACCGCTATCTCTATAAACATGGAAATATCTACACCGTGATCTGAATAAACATGGAAATATTTACACCGCTATCTGTATAAACTTGGAAATTTCTACACCGTTATCTGCATAAATATGGAAATATCTACACCGCTATCTCTATAAACATGGAAATATCTTCACCGCCATCTCTATAAACATGGAAATATCTACAATGCCATCTATATACACATGGAAATACCTACACGGCAATCTGTGTATAGATGGAAACATTAACACCGCCATCTGTACAAACATGGAAATATCTACACTGCTATCTCTATAAACATGGAAATATCTACACTGCGGTCTGTATGAACATGGAAATATCTTCAACGGTATCTGTATAAACATGGAAATATCTACACCACGATCTGTATAAACATGGAAATATATACACCGCTATCTGTATAAACATGGAAATATCTGCACCGCTATCTCTATAAACATGGAAATATCTACAAAGCCATCTGTATAAACATGGAAATACCTACACAGTCATGTGTAGGAACATGGAAACATCTACACTGCCATCTGTATAAACGTAGAAATATCTACACAGTCCTCTGTATAAATATGGAAATATCTGCATAGGCATCTGTGTAAACATGGAAATATCTGCACCGCTATCTGTATAAACATGGAAATACCTACACCACTGTCTCTATAAACATGGAAATATGTACACCGCTATCTGTATAAACATGGAAATATCTACACCGCTATCTCTATACACATGGAAATATCTGCACCGCTATCTCTATAAACATGGAAATATCTACAAGGACATCTGTATAAACATGGAAATAACTACACAGTCATGTGTAGGAACATTTAAATATCTACACTGCCATCTGTATAAACATTGAAATACCTACACAGCCCTCTGTATAAATATAGAAATATCTGCATAGGCATCTGTGTAAACATGGAAATATCTGCACCGCTATCTGTATAAACATGGAAATACCTACACCGCTGTCTCTATAAACATGGAAATATGTACACCGCTGTGTGTATAAACATGGAAATATCTCCAATGCTGTCTGTATAAACATGGAAATATCTCCACCGTTATCAGTTTAAACATGGAAATATCTACAGGGCCATCTCTATAAATATTGAAATATCTACACAGCCATCTCTAAAAACATGGAAATATCTACACAGTCATCTGAATAAACATGGAAATATGTACACCACCATCTTTATAAACATGGAAATATCTATAATACCATCTGTATACACATGTTAATATCTACACAGACATCTGTATAAATATGGAAATATCTACACGACCATCTGTATAAACATGGAAATATCTACACTGCCATCTGTAGAAAGATGGAAATATGTACACCGCTATCTCTGAAAATATGGAAATATCTACACCACCATCTCTATAAACATGAAAATATCTACACTGCCATCTCCATAAAGATGGAAGTATCAACCCCGTCATGTGTATAAACACGAAAATATCTACACCACCATCTGTGTGAACATGGAAATAACTACACCGCTATCTGTATAAACATGGAAATATCTATACCGCCATCTGCATGTCCATGGAAATATCTACCCCGCCATCTGTATAAACATGGAAATATCTACACGGCCATCTGTGTATAGATGGAAATATCAAGACCGCCATCTGTGCAAACATGGAAATATCTACATCGCTATCTCTATAAACATGGAAATATCTGCACTGCCATCTGTAAAAGCATGGAAATACGTATACAGTCATCTGTATAAACATGGAAATATCTACAATGCCATCTGTATACATATGGAAATATCTACACAGCCATCTGTATAAACATGTAAATATCTACACTGCTATCTCTATAAACCTGTAAATATCTACACCGCCATCTGTAGAAACATGGAAATACTTACAAAGTTCTCTGTATGAACATGGAAATAACTACACGGCTATTTGTATAAACATGGAAATATCTCCACTGCTATCTCTATAAACATCGAAGTATCTACACTGCCATCTGTATAAACATGGAAATACTTACAAAGTTATCTGTATAAACATGGAAATAACTACACCACCATCTGTATTAACATGGAAATATCTACACAGCCATGTGTACATACATGGGAATATCTACACCATTCTCTATAAAAACATTGAAATAACTACACCGCTATCTCTATATACATGGAAATATCTACACCGCCATCTAAATATCCATAGAAATATCTGCGCTGCCATCTGTATAAACATGGAAATATCTACACAGTCATCTCTGTATAGATGGAAATATCAACACCGCCATCTCTACAAACTTGGAAATATCCACACCGCGGTCTGTATAAACATGGAAATATCTTCACCGCTATCTGTATAAACATGGAAATATCTACACCGCTATCTCTATAAACATGGAAATATCTACACCGTGATCTGTATAAACATGGAAATATTTACACCGCTATCTGTATAAACATGGAAATTTCTACACCGTTATCTGCATAAATATGGAAATATCTACACCGCTATCTCTATAAACATGGAAATATCTACACCGCCATCTGTATAAACATGGAAATACCTATACAGTCATCTGTGTAAACATGGAAATATCTACACCACCATCTGTATAAACATGGAAATATCTACAATGCCATCTCTATAAACATGGAAATATATACACTCTTATCTGAATAAACATGGAAATCTCTCCACTGCTATCTCCATAAACCTGGAAATATCTACACCGCCATCTGTATAAACATGGAAATATCTACATTGACATGTGTATATACATGGAAATATCTACAACGCTATCCATATAAACATGGAAATAACTACACCGCTATCTGTATAAACATGGAAATATCTACACCGCCATCTACATATCCATGGAAATATCTGCGCCGCCATCTGTATAAACATGGAAATATCTACACGGTCATCTGTGTATAGATGGAAATATCAACACCGCCATCTGTACAAACATGGAAATATCTGCACCGCTATCTGTATAAACATGGGAATATCTACACTTCGGTCTGTATAAACATGGAAATATCTACACCGCTATGTGTATAAACATGGAAATATCTACACCGCTATCTCTATACACATGGAAATATCTGCACCGCTATCTCTATAAACATGGAAATATCTACAAGGACATCTGTATAAACATGGAAATAACTACACAGTCATGTGTAGGAACATTTAAATATCTACACTGCCATCTGTATAAACATTGAAATACCTACACAGCCCTCTGTATAAATATAGAAATATCTGCATAGGCATCTGTGTAAACATGGAAATATCTGCACCGCTATCTGTATAAACATGGAAATACCTACACCGCTGTCTCTATAAACATGGAAATATGTACACCGCTGTGTGTATAAACATGGAAATATCTCCACTGCTCTCTGTATACACATGGAAATATCTCCACCGTTATCTGTATAAACATGGAAATATCTACACTGCTATCTCTATAAACATGGAAATGTCTACACCGCCATCTCTATAAACATGAAAATATCTACACTGCCATCTCCATAAACATGGAACTAACTACTCTGACATGTGTATAAACATGCAAACATCTACACCGCCATTTGTGTGAATAAGGAAATATCTAAAATGCCATCTGTATAAAGATATACATATCTGCACCGCGAGCTGTAGAAACATGAAAATATCTGCACCGCCATCTGTATAAACATGGAAATATCTACACCATGATCTGTGTAAACATGGAAATATCTACACCGCGGTCTGTATAAACATGGAAATATCTACACTGCCATCTGTAAAAACATGGAAATATCTACACAGTCATCTGAATAAACATGGAAATATCTTCACCACCATCTGTATAAACATGGAAATACCTACAATACCATCTGTATACACATGGAAATATCTACACAGCCATCTGTATAAACATGGAAATACCTACAATACCATCTGTATACACATGGAAATACCTACACAGACATCTCTTTAAATATGTAAAGATCTACACCGCCATCTGTATAAAGGTGGAAATATCTACACTGCCATCTGTAGAAAGATGGAAATATCTTCACCGCTATCTCTATAAATATGGAAATATCTACACCGCCATCTCTATAAACATGAAAGTATCTACACTGCCATCTCCATAAAGATGGAAGTATCTACTGTGCCATGTGTATAAACACGGTAATATCTACACCACTATCTGTGTAAACATGGAAATATCTACACCGCTATCTGTTTAGACATGGAAATATCTACACCGCCATCTGCATGTCCATGGAAATATCTACGCCACCATCTGTATAAACATGGAAATATCTACCCGGCCATCTGTGTATAGATGGAAATATCAACACCGCCATCTGTAGAAACATGGAAATATCTACACCCCTATCTCTATAAACATGGAAATAACTGCACTGCCATCTGTAAAAACATGGAAATACGTATACAGTCATCTGTATAAACATGGAAATATCTACAATGCCTTCTGTATACACATGGAAATATCTACACAGCCATTTGAATAAACATGTAAATATCTACACTGCTATCTCTATAAACATGGAAATATCTACACCGCTATCTGTATAAACATGGAAATATCTACACCGCGATCTGTATAAACACGGAAATATCTACACCGCGATGTGTATAAACATGGAAATATCTTCACCACAATCTGTATAAACATGGAAATATCTACACTGCTACCTGTATAAACATGGTAATATCTACACCACCATCTATATAAACATGGAAATATCTACACCGCCATCTGTATAAACATGGAAATATCTACAATGCCATCTGTAGAAAGATGGAAATATCTACACCGTAATCTGTGTAAACATGGAATTACGTACACCGCTATCTGTAAATATATGGAAATATCTACACCGCTACCTGTATAAACATGGAAATATCTACACCGCGATCAGTATAAACATGGAAATATCTACACCGCGATGTGTATAAACATGGAAATATCTACACCGCTATCTATATAAACATGGAAATATCTACACAGCTATCCCTATAAACATGGAAATATCTACACCGCCATCTGTATAAACATGGAAATACCTATACAGTCATCTGTGTAAACATGGAAATATCTAAACCACCATCTGTATAAACATGGAAATATCTTCAATGCCATCTGAATACACGTGGAAATACCTACATGGCAATCTGTGTATAGATGGAAACATCAACACCGCCATCTGTACAAACATGGAAATATCTACACTGCTATCTCTATAAACATGGAAATATCTACACTGCGCTCTGTATAATCATGGAAATTTCTACACCCGTATCTGTAAACATGGAAATATCTACACCATGATCTGTGTAAACATGGAAATATATACACCGCTATCTGTATAAACATGGAAATATCTGCACCGCTTTCTCTATAAACATGGAAATATCTACAAAGACATCTGTATAAACATGGAAATACCTACACAGTCGTGTGTAGGAATATTTAAATATCTACACTGCCATCTGTATAAACATAGAAATATCTACAAAGCCCTCTGTATAAATATGGAAATATCTGCATAGGCATCTGTGTAAACATGGAAATATCTGCACCGCTATCTGTATAAACATGGAAATACCTACACCGCTGTCTCTATAATCATGGAAATATGTACACCGCTATGTGTATAAACATGGAAATATCTTCACTGCTCTCTGTATAAACATGGAAATATCTCCACCGTTATCTGTATAAACAAGGAAATATCTACAGTGCCATCTCTATAAACATTGAAATATCTACACTGCCATCTGTAAAAACATGGAAATATCTACACAGTCATCTGAATAAACATGGAAATATCTTCACCACCATCTGTATAAACATGGAAATACCTATAATACCCTCTGTATACACATGGAAATATCTACACAGCCATCTGTATAAACATGGAAATACCTACAATACCATCTGTATACACATGGAAATATCTACACAGACATCTCTATAAATATGTAAAGATCTACACCGCCATCTGTATAAACGTGGAAATATCTACACTGCCATCTGTAGAGAGATGGAATTATCTTCACCGCTATCTCTATAAATATGGAAATATCTACACCGCCATCTCTATAAACATGAAAGTATCTACACTGCCATCTCCATAAAGATGGAAGTATCTACTGTGCCATGTGTATAAACACGGAAATATCTACACCACTATCTGTGTAAACATGGAAATATCTACACCGCTATCTGTTTAGACATGGAAATATCTACACCGCCATCTGCATGTCCATGGAAATATCTACGCCACCATCTGTATAAACATGGTAATATCTACCCGGACATCTGTGTATAGATGGAAATATCAACACCGCCATCTGTAGAAACATGGAAATATCTACACCCCTATCTCTATAAACATGGAAATAACTGCACTGCCATCTGTAAAAACATGGAAATACGTATACAGTCATCTGTATAAACATGGAAATATCTACAATGCCTTCTGTATACACATGGAAATATCTACACAGCCATTTGAATAAACATGTAAATATCTACACTGCTATCTCTATAAACATGGAAATATCTACACCGCTATCTGTATAAACATGGAAATATCTACACCGCGATCTGTGTAAACATGGAATTATGAACACCGCTATCTGTAAACATATGGAAATATCTACACTGCTATCTGTATAAACATGGAAATATCTACACCGCGATCTGTATAAACATGGAAATATCTACACCGCGATGTGTATAAACATGGAAATATCTACACCGCTATCTATATAAACATGGAAATATCTACACAGCTATCCCTATAAACATGGAAATATCTACACCGCCATCTGTATAAACATGGAAATACCTATACAGTCATCTGTGTAAACATGGAAATATCTACACCACCATCTGTATAAACATGGAAATATCTTCAATGCCATCTGAATACACGTGGAAATACGTACACGGCAATCTGTGTATAGATGGAAACATCAACACCGCCATGTGTACAAACAAGGATATATCCGCACTGCTATCTCTACAAACATGGAAATATCTACACTGCGGTCTGTATAAACATGGAAATTTCTACACCGGTATCTGTAAAAACATGGAAATATCTACACCACCAACAGTATAAGCATGGAAATATCTACACCACCATCTGTATAGACATGGAAATACCTACAATGCCATCTGTATACACATGGAAATATCTAAACAGACATCTGTATAAATATGGAAATAACTACACGGCCATCTGTATAAACATGGAAATATCTACACTGCCATCTGTAGAAAGATGGAAATATCTACACCGATATCTCTATAAATATGGAAATATCCACACCGCCATCTCTATAAACATGAAAATATCTACACTGCCATCTCCATAAAGATGGAAGTATCTACTCCGCCATGTGTATAAACACCGAAATATCTACACCACCATCTGTGTAAACATGGAAATATCTACACCGCTATCTGTATAAACATGGAAATATCTACACCGCCATCTGCATGTCGATGGAAATATCTACGCCACCATCTGTATAAACATGGAAATATCTACATGGCCATCTGTGTATAGAAGGAAATATCAACATCGCCATCTGTACAAACATGGAAATATCTACACCGCTCTCTCTATAAACATGGAAATATCTGCACTGCCATCTGTAAAAACATGGAAATACATATACAGTCATCTGTATAAACATGGAAATATCTACAATGCCATCTGTATACACATGAAAATATCTAAACACCCATCTGTATAAGCATGTAAATATCTACACTTCTATCTCTATAAACATGGAAATATCTACACCGCCATCTCTATAAACATAAAAATATCTACACTGCCATCTCCATAAATATGGAACTAACTACTCCGCCATCTGTATAAACATGGAAACATCTACACCGCGATCTGTATAAACATGGAAATATCTGCACCGCTATCTGTATAAACATGGTAATATCCACACCACTATCTATATAAACATGGAAATATCTACACCGCCATCTATATAAACGTGGAAATATCTACAATGCCAGCTGTAGAAAGATGGAAATATCTACCCCGCAATCTGTGTAAACATGGAAATATCTACACCGATATCTGTAAAAACATGGAAATATCTACACTGCTATCTGTATAAACAGGGAAATATCTACGGCGCGATCTGTATCAACATGGAAATATCTACACCGCGATCTGTATAAACATGGAAATATCTACACCGCTATCTATATAAACATGGAAATATCTACACCTCGATCTGTATATACATGGAAATAACTACAAAGTCATCTGTATAAGCAGGGAAATATCTACACAGCCATCGGTATAAACATGGAAATATCTACACAGCCATCTGTGTATACATGGAAATATCTACACCGCTATCTGTATAAACATGGAAATAACTACACCGCTATTTGTATAAACAAGCAAATATCTACACACTAATCTGTATAAACATGGAAATATCTACACAACCATCTCTATAAACATGGAAAAATCTACACAGCTATCTGTATAAACATGGAAATATCCACATCACTATCTCTATAAACATGGAAAAATCAACACCGCTATCTCTATGAACATGGAAATATCTACACCGCCATCTCTATAAACATGGAAATATCTACACCACGGTCAGTATTAACATGGAAACATCTACAACGCTATCTGTATAAACATGGAAATATCTCCACTGCTATCTCTATAAACATCGAAATAACTACACCGCCATCTGTATAAACATGGAAATACTTACATAGTTATCTGTATAAACATGGAAATATCTACACCGCCATCTGTATAAACATGGAAATATCTACAAAGCCATGTGTATATACATGGAAATATCTACACCGCTATCTGTATAAACATGGAAATAACTACACCGCTATCTGTATAAACATGGAAATATCTACACCACCATCTACATATCCATGGAAATATCTGCGCCACTATCTGTATATACATGGAAATATCTACACGGTCATCTGTGCATAGATGTAAATATCAACACCGCCATCTGTACAAACATGGAAATATCTGCACCGCTATCTGTATAACCATGGAAATATCTACACCGCGGTCTGTATAAACATTGAAATATCTACACCGCTATCTCTATAAACATGGAAATATCTACACCGTGATCTGTAAAAAACATGGAAATATTTACACGGCTATCTGTATAAACATGGAAATTACTACACCGTTATCTGTATAAATATGGAAGTATCTACACCGCTATCTGTATAAACATGGAAGTATCTACACCGCTATGTGTATAAACATGGAAATATCTTCACCACAATCTGTATAAACATGGAAATAACTACACCGCTACCTGTATAAACATGGTAATATCTACACCACCATCTATATAAACATGGAAATATCTACAACGACATCTGTATAAACATGGAAATATATACAATGCCATCTGTAGAAAGACGGAAATATCTACACCGCAATCTGTGTAAACATGGAAATATCTACACCGCTATCTGTAAAAACATGGAAATATCTACACCGCTATCTGTATAAACATGGAAATATCTACACAGCAATGTCTATAAACATGGAAATATCTACACCGACATCTGTATAAACATGGAAATACCTACAAAGTCATCTGTATAAACATGGAAATATCTACACAGCCATCTGTATATACATGGAAATATCTACACCGCTATCTGTCTAAACATGGAAATATCTCCGCTGCTATCTCTATAAACATCGAAATATCTACACCGCCATCTGTATAAAGATGGAAATACTTACAAAGTTATCTATATAAAGATGGAAATATCTACACCGCCGTCTGTATAAACATGGAAATATCTACACAGCCATGTGTATATACATGGAAATATCTACAACGCTATCTATATAAACATGGAAATAACTACAACGCTATCTGTATAAATATGGAAATATTTACACCGCCATCTACATATCCATGGAAATATCTGTGCCGCCATCTGTATAAACATGGAAATATCTAACGGTCATCTTTGTATAGATGGAAATATCAACACCGCCGTCTGTAGAAACATGGAAATATCTGCACCGCTATCTGTATAAACATGGAAATATCTACACAGCCATGTGTATATAGATGGAAATAACTACACCGCTATCTATATAAACATGGAAATAACTTCACCGCTATCTGTATAAACATGGAAATACATACAAAGCTATCTACAAATCCATGGAGATATCTGCGCCGCCATCTGTTTAAACACGGAAATATCTACACGGTCATCTGTGTATAGATGGAAATATCAACACCGCCATCTGTACAAACATGGAAATATCTGCACCGCTATCTGTATAAACATGGAAATATCTACACAGTGGTCTGTAAACATGGAAATATCTACACCGCTATCTGTATAAACATGGAAATATCTACACCGCTATCTCTATAAACATGGAAATATCTACACCCCTATCTGTATAAGCATGGAAATATCCACACCGCTATCTCTATAAACATGGAAATATCAACACCGCTATCTCTATGAACATGGAAATATCTACACCGCCATCTCTATAAACATGGAAATATCTACACCACGATCAGAATAAACATGGAAATATCTACACCGCCATCTGTATAAACATGGAAATATCTACACAGCCATGTGTGTATACATGGAAATAACTACACTGCTGTCTACATAAACATGGAAATAACTACACCGCTATCTGTATAAACATGGAAATATCTACACCGCCATCTACATATCCATGGAAATATCTGCGCTGCCATCTGTATAAACATGGAAATATCTACACGGTCATCTGTGCATATATATAAATATCAACACCGCCATCTGTACAAACATGGAAATATCTGCACCACTATTTGTATAAACATGGAAATATCTACACCGCGGTAAGTATAAACATGGAAATATCTACACCGCTTTCTGTATAAACATGGAAATATCTACACCGCTATCTCTATAAACATGGAAATATCTACACCGTGATCATTATAAACATGGAAATATTTGCAACGCTATCTGTATAAATATGGAAATTTCTACACCGTTATCTGTATAAATATGGAAATATCTACACCGCTATCTCTATAAACATGGAAATATCTACACCGCCATCTGTATAAACATGGAAATAACTATACAGTCATCTGTGTAAACATGGAAATATCTACGCCACCATCTGTATAAACATGGAAATATCTTCAATGCCATCTGTATACACATGGAAATACCTACACGGCAATCTGTGTATAGATGGAAACATCAACACCGCCATCTGTACAAACATGGAAATATCTACACTGCTATCTCTATAAACATGGAAATATCTACACTGCGGTCTGTATAAACTTGGAAATATCTACACCGGTATCTGTATAAACATGGAAATATCTACAACATGATCTGTATAAACATGGAAATATATACACCGCTATCGGTATAAACATGGAAATATCTGCACCGCTAACTCTATAAACATGGAAATACCTACAAATACATCTGTATAAACATGGAAATACCTACACAGTCATGTGTAGGAATATTTAAATATCTACACTGCCATCTGTATAAACATAGAAATATCTACAAAGCCCTCTGTATAAATATGGAAATATCTGCATAGGCATCTGTGTAAACATGGAAATATCTGCACCGCTATCTGTATAAACATGGAAATACCTACACCGCTGTCTCTATAAACATGGAAATATGTACACCGCTATGTGTATAAACATGGAAATATCTCCACTGCTCTCTGTATAAACATAGAAATATCTCCACCGTTATCTGTAAACATGGAAATATCTACAGCTCCATCTGTATAAACATTGAAGTAACTACACTGCCATCTGTAAAAACATGGAAATATCTACACCGCCAACTGTATAAACATGGAAATATCTACACCACCATCTGTATAAACATGGAAATGCCTACAATACCATCTGTATACACATGGAAATATCTACACAGACATCTGTAGATATATGGAAATAACTACACGGCCATCTGTATAAACATGGAAATTTCTACACTACCATCTGTAGAAAGATGGAAATATCTAAACCGCTATCTCTATAAATATGGAAATACCTACACCGCCTTCTCTATAAACATGAAAATATCTACACTGCCATCTCCATAAAGATGGAAGTATCTACTCCGCCATGTGTATAAACACGGAAATATCCGCACCACCATCTGTGTAAACATGGAAATATCTTCACTGCTATCTGTATAAACATGGAAATATCTACACCGCCATCTGCATGTCCATGGAAATATCTACACCGCCATCTGTATAAACATGGAAATATCTACACGGCCATCTGTGTATAGATGGAAATATCAACACCGCCATCTGTACAAACATGGAAATATCTACACCGCCATCTGTGTGAACAAGGAAATATCTATAATGCCATCTGTATAAAGATATAAATATCTGCACCGCGAGCAGTATAAACATGGAAATATCTACATCGCTATCTGTATAAACGTGGAAATACCAACACCGCTATCGGTATAAACATGGAAATATCTACAACGCCATCTATATAAACATGGAAATATGTACACCGCTATGTCTATAAACATGGAAATACCTACACAGTCATGTGTAGGAATATTCAAATATCTACACTGCCATCTGTATAAACATAGAAATATCTACAAAAACCTCTGTATAAATATGGAAATGTCTGCATAGGCATCTGTGTAAACATGGAAATATCTGCACCGCTATCTGTATAAACATGGAAATACCTACACTGCTGTCTCTATAAACATGGAAATATGTACACCGCTATGTGTATAAACATGGAAATATCTCCACTGCTCTCTGTATAAACATGGAAATTTCTCCACCGTTATCTGTATAAACATGGAAATATCTACAGGGCCATCTCTATAAACATTGAAATATCTACACTGCCATCTGTAAAAACATGGAAATATCTACACTGCCAACTGTATAAGCATGGAAATATCTACACCACCATCTGTATAAACATGGAAATACCTACAATACCATCTGTATACACATGGAAATATCTACACCACCATCTGTATAAACATGGAAATACCTACAATACCATCTGTATACACATGGAAATATGTACACAGACATCTGTATAAATATGGAAATAACTACACGGCCATCTGTATAAACATGGAAATATCTACACTGCCATCTGTAGAAAGATGGAAATATCTACACCGCTATCTCTATAAATATGGAATTATCTACACCGCCATCTCTGTAAACATGAAAATAGATACACTGCAATCTCCATAAAGATGGAAGTATCTACTCCGCCATGTGTATATACACGGAAATATCTACACCAACATCTGTGTAAACATGGAAATATCTACACCGCTACCTGTATAAACATGGAAATATCTACACCTCCATCTGCATGTCCATGGAAATATCTACGCCGCCATCTGTACAAACATGGAAATATCTACACCGCTATCTCTATAAACATGGATATATCTGCACTGCCATCTGTAAAAACATGGAAATACCTATACAGTCATCTGTATTTACATGGAAATATCTACAATGCCATCTGTATACACATGGAAATATCTAAATAGCCATCTGCATAAGCATGTAAATATCTACACTGCTATCTCTATAAACATGGAAATATCTACACCGCCATCTCTATAAACATGAAAATATCTACACTGCCATCTCCATAAATATGGTACTAACAACTCCGCCCTCTGTATAAACATTGAAACATCTACACCGCCATCTGTGTGAACAAGGAATTATATACAATGCCATCTGTATAAAGATATAAATATCTGCACCGCGAGCTGTATAAAGATGGAAATATCTACATCGCTATATGTACAAACGTGGAAATACCAACACCGCTATCGGTATAAACATGGAAATATCTGTAACGCCATCTATATAAACATGGAAATATCTACACCGCTATCTGTAAAAACATGGAAATATCTACACCGCTATCTGTATAAACATGGAAATATCTACACAGCAATGTCTATAAACATGGAAATATCTACACCGCCATCTGTATAAACATGGAAATACCTACAAAGTCATCTGTATAAACATGGAAATATCTACACAGCCATCTGTATATACATGGAAATATCTACTCCGCTATCTGTCTAAACATGGAAATATCTCCGCTGCTATCTCTATAAACATCGAAATATCTACACCGCCATCTGTATAAACATGAAAATACTTACAAAGTTATCTATATAAAGATGGAAATATCTACACCGCCATCTGTATAAACATGGAAATATCTACACAGCCATGTGTATATACATGGAAATATCTACAACGCTATCTATATAAACATGGAAATAACTACAACGCTATCTGTATAAATATGGAAATATTTACACCGCCATCTACATATCCATGGAAATATCTGTGCCGCCATCTGTATAAACATGGAAATATCTAATGGTCATCTTTGTATAGATGGAAATATCAACACCGCCATCTGTAGAAACATGGAAATATCTGCACCGCTATCTGTATAAACATGGAAATATCTACACAGCCATGTGTATATAGATGGAAATAACTACACCGATATCTATATAAACATGGAAATAACTTCACCGCTATCTGTATAAACATGGAAATACCTACAAAGCTATCTACAAATCCATGGAGATATCTGCGCCGCCATCTGTTTAAACACGGAAATATCTACACGGTCATCTGTGTATAGATGGAAATATCAACACCGCCATCTGTACAAACATGGAAATATCTGCACCGCTATCTGTATAAACATGGAAATATCTACACAGTGGTCTGTAAACATGGAAATATCTACACCGCTATCTGTATAAACATGGAAATATCTACACCGCTATCTCTATAAACATGGAAATATCTACACCCCTATCTGTATAAGCATGGAAATATCCACACCGCTATCTCTATAAACATGGAAAAATCAACACCGCTATCTCTATGAACATGGAAATATCTACACCGCCATCTCTATAAACATGGAAATATCTACACCACGATCAGAATAAACATGGAAATATCTACACCGCCATCTGTATAAACATGGAAATATCTACACAGCCATGTGTATATACATGGAAATAACTACACCGCTATCTACATAAACATGGAAATAACTACACCGCTATCTGTATAAACATGGAAATATCTACACCGCCATCTACATATCCATGGAAATATCTGCGCTGCCATCTGTATAAACATGGAAATACCTACACGGTCATCTGTGCATAGATATAAATATCAACACCGCCATCTGTACAAACATGGAAATATCTGCACCGCTATTTGTATAAACATGGAAATATCTACACCGCGGTCTGTATAAACATGGAAATATCTACACCGCTTTCTGTATAAACATGGAAATATCTACACCGCTATCTCTATAAACATGGAAATATCTACACCGTGATCATTATAAACATGGAAATATTTGCAACGCTATCTGTATAAATATGGAAATTTCTACACCGTTATCTGTATAAATATGGAAATATCTACACCGCTATCTCTATAAACATGGAAATATCTACACCGCCATCTGTATAAACATGGAAATAACTATACAGTCATCTGTGTAAACATGGAAATATCTACGCCACCATCTGTATAAACATGGAAATATCTTCAATGCCATCTGTATACACATGGAAATACCTACACGGCAATCTGTGTATAGATGGAAACATCAACACCGCCATCTGTACAAACATGGAAATATCTACACTGCTATCTCTATAAACATGGAAATATCTACACTGCGGTCTGTATAAACTTGGAAATATCTACACCGGTATCTGTATAAACATGGAAATATCTACAACATGATCTGTATAAACATGGAAATATATACACCGCTATCGGTATAAACATGGAAATATCTGCACCGCTAACTCTATAAACATGGAAATACCTACAAATACATCTGTATAAACATGGAAATACCTACACAGTCATGTGTAGGAATATTTAAATATCTACACTGCCATCTGTATAAACATAGAAATATCTACAAAGCCCTCTGTATAAATATGGAAATATCTGCATAGGCATCTGTGTAAACATGGAAATATCTGCACCGCTATCTGTATAAACATGGAAATACCTACACCGCTGTCTCTATAAACATGGAAATATGTACACCGCTATGTGTATAAACATGGAAATATCTCCACTGCTCTCTGTATAAACATAGAAATATCTCCACCGTTATCTGTAAACATGGAAATATCTACAGCTCCATCTGTATAAACATTGAAGTAACTACACTGCCATCTGTAAAAACATGGAAATATCTACACCGCCAACTGTATAAACATGGAAATATCTACACCACCATCTGTATAAACATGGAAATGCCTACAATACCATCTGTATACACATGGAAATATCTACACAGACATCTGTAGATATATGGAAATAACTACACGGCCATCTGTATAAACATGGAAATTTCTACACTACCATCTGTAGAAAGATGGAAATATCTAAACCGCTATCTCTATAAATATGGAAATACCTACACCGCCTTCTCTATAAACATGAAAATATCTACACTGCCATCTCCATAAAGATGGAAGTATCTACTCCGCCATGTGTATAAACACGGAAATATCCGCACCACCATCTGTGTAAACATGGAAATATCTTCACTGCTATCTGTATAAACATGGAAATATCTACACCGCCATCTGCATGTCCATGGAAATATCTACACCGCCATCTGTATAAACATGGAAATATCTACACGGCCATCTGTGTATAGATGGAAATATCAACACCGCCATCTGTACAAACATGGAAATATCTACACCGCCATCTGTGTGAACAAGGAAATATCTATAATGCCATCTGTATAAAGATATAAATATCTGCACCGCGAGCAGTATAAACATGGAAATATCTACATCGCTATCTGTATAAACGTGGAAATACCAACACCGCTATCGGTATAAACATGGAAATATCTACAACGCCATCTATATAAACATGGAAATATGTACACCGCTATGTCTATAAACATGGAAATACCTACAAAGTCATGTGTAGGAATATTCAAATATCTACACTGCCATCTGTATAAACATAGAAATATCTACAAAAACCTCTGTATAAATATGGAAATGTCTGCATAGGCATCTGTGTAAACATGGAAATATCTGCACCGCTATCTGTATAAACATGGAAATACCTACACTGCTGTCTCTATAAACATGGAAATATGTACACCGCTATGTGTATAAACATGGAAATATCTCCACTGCTCTCCGTATAAACATGGAAATTTCTCCACCGTTATCTGTATAAACATGGAAATATCTACAGGGCCATCTCTATAAACATTGAAATATCTACACTGCCATCTGTAAAAACATGGAAATATCTACACCGCCAACTGTATAAGCATGGAAATATCTACACCACCATCTGTATAAACATGGAAATACCTACAATACCATCTGTATACACATGGAAATATGTACACAGACATCTGTATAAATATGGAAATAACTACACGGCCATCTGTATAAACATGGAAATATCTACACTGCCATCTGTAGAAAGATGGAAATATCTACACCGCTATCTCTATAAATATGGAATTATCTACACCGCCATCTCTGTAAACATGAAAATAGATACACTGCAATCTCCATAAAGATGGAAGTATCTACTCCGCCATGTGTATATACACGGAAATATCTACACCAACATCTGTGTAAACATGGAAATATCTACACCGCTACCTGTATAAACATGGAAATATCTACACCTCCATCTGCATGTCCATGGAAATATCTACGCCGCCATCTGTACAAACATGGAAATATCTACACCGCTATCTCTATAAACATGGAAATATCTGCACTGCCATCTGTAAAAACATGGAAATACCTATACAGTCATCTGTATTTACATGGAAATATCTACAATGCCATCTGTATACACATGGAAATATCTAAATAGCCATCTGCATAAGCATGTAAATATCTACACTGCTATCTCTATAAACATGGAAATATCTACACCGCCATCTCTATAAACATGAAAATATCTACACTGCCATCTCCATAAATATGGTACTAACAACTCCGCCCTCTGTATAAACATTGAAACATCTACACCACCATCTGTGTGAACAAGGAATTATATACAATGCCATCTGTATAAAGATATAAATATCTGCACCGCGAGCTGTATAAAGATGGAAATATCTACATCGCTATATGTACAAACGTGGAAATACCAACACCGCTATCGGTATAAACATGGAAATATCTATAACGCCATCTATATAAACATGGAAATATCTACACCGCTATGTATATAAACATGGAAATATCTACACCGCTATCTGTATAAACATGTAAATGTCTACACCGTGATCTGTATAAACATGGAAATATTTACACCGTTATCTGTATAAACATGGAAATATCTACACCGCGGTCTGTATAAACATGGAAATATCTACACCGCTATCTGTATAAACATGGAAATATCTACACAGCCATCTGTATAAACATGGAAATATCTACACAGCCATGTGTATATACATGGAAATATCTACACTGCTATCTATATAAACATGGAAATATCTACACCGCTATCTGTATAAATATGGAAATATTTACACCGCCATCTACATATCCATGGAAATATCTGTGCCACCATCTGTATAAACATGGAAATATCTAAACGGTCATCTGTGTATAGATGGAAATATCCACACCGCTATCTTTATAAACATGGAAAAATCAACACCACTATCTCTATGAACATGGAAATATCTACACCACAGTCAGTATAAACGTGGAAACAACTACAACGCTATCTGTATAAACATGGAAATATCTCCACTGCAATCTCTATAAACATCGAAATAACCACACCGCCATCTGTATAAACATGGAAATACTTACAAAGTTATCTGTATAAACATGGAAATATCTACACCGCCATCTGTATAAACATGGAAATATCTACACAGCCAGGTGTATATACTTGGAAATATCTACAGCGCTATCTACATAAATATGGAAATAACTACACCGCTATCTGTATAAACATGGAAATATCTACACCACCATCTACATATCCATGGAAATATCTGCGCCGCCATCTGTATAAACATGGAAATATCTACACGGTCATCTGTGTATAGATGTAAATATCAACACCGCAATCTGTACAAACATGGAAATATCTGCACCTCTTTCTGTATAACCATGGAAATATCTACACCGCGGTCTGTATAAACATGGAAATATCTACACCGCTATCTCTATAAACATGGAAATATCTACACCGTGATCTGCATAAACATGGAAATATTTACACCGCTATCTGTATAAACATGTAAATTTCTACACCGTTATCTGTATAAATATGGAAATATCTACACCGCTATCTGTATAAACATGGAAATATCTACACTGCTATCTGTATAAACAGGGAAATATCAACACCGCCATCTGTACAAACATGGAAATATCTGCACCGCTATCTGTATAACCATGGAAATATCTACACCGCGGTCTGTATAAACATGGAAATATCTACAACGCTACCTGTATAAACATGGTAATATCTACACCACCATCTATATAAACATGGAAATATCTACACCGCCATCTGTATAAACATGGAAATATCTACAATGCCATCTGTAGAAAGATGGAAATATCTACACCGCAATCTGTGTAAACTTGGAAATATCTACACCGCTATCTGTATAAACATGGAAATAACTACACCGCTATTTGTATAAACAAGGAAATATCTACACCGTGATCTGTATAAACATGGAAATATCTACACCGCCATCTCTATAAACATGGAAATATCTACACGCCTATCTGTATAAACATGGAAATATCCACACCGCTATCTCTACAAACATGGGAAAATCAACACCGCTAACTCTATGAACATGGAAATATCTACACCGCCATCTCTATAAACATGGAAATATCTACACCACGATCAGTATAAACATGGAAATATCTACACCACTATCTGTATAAACATGGAAATATCTCCACGGCTATCTCTATAAACATCGAAATATCTACACCGCCATCTGTATAAACATGGAAATACTTACAAAGTTATCTGTATAAACATGGAAATATCTACACCGCCATCTGTATAAACATGGAAATATCTACACAGCCATGTGTATATACATGGAAATATCTACACCGCTGTCTATGTAAACATGGAAGTAACTACACCGCTATCTGTATAAACATGGAAATACCTACACCGCCATCTACATTTCCATGGAAATATCTGTGCCGCCATCTGTATAAAGATGGAAATATCTACACGGTCATCTGTGTATAGATGGAAATATCAACACCGCCATCTGTACAAACATGGAAATATCTGCACCGCTATCTGTATAAACATGGAAATATCTACACTGCGGTCTGTATAAACATAGAAATATCTACACCGCTATCTGTATAAACATGGAGATATCTACACCGCTATCTCTATAAACATGGAAATATCTACATCGTGATCTGTATAAACATGGAAGTATTTACACCGCTATCTGTATAAACATGGAAATTTCTACACCGTTATCTGTAGAAATATGGAAATACCTATACCGCTATCTCTATAAACATGGAAATATCTACACCGCCATCTGTATAAACATGGAAATACCTATACAGTCATCTGTGTAAACATGGAAATATCTACACAACCATCTGTATAAACGTGGAAATATCTTCAATGCTATCTGTATACACATGGAAACACCCACAAGGCAATCTGTGTATAGATGGAAACATCAACACCGCCATCTGTAGAAACATGGAGATATCTACACAGCCATCTGTATATGCATGGAAATATCTACACCGCTATCTATATAAACATGGAAATCACTACACCGCTATCTGTATAAACATGGAAATATCTACACCACCATCTACATATCCATGGAAATATCTGCGCCGCCATCTGTATAAACATGGAAATATCTACACGGTGTTCTGTGTATAGATGGAAATATCAATACCGCCATCTGTACAAACATGGAAATATCTGCACCGCTATCTGTATAACCATGGAAATATCTACACCGCGGTCTGTATAAACATGGAAATATCTACACCGCCATCTCTATAAACATGGAAATATCTGCACCCCTGTCTGTATAAACATGGAAATATCCACACGGCCATCTGTGTATAGATGGAAATATCAACACCACCATCTGTACAAACATGGAAATATCTACACCGCTATCTCTATAAACATGGAAATATCTGCACTGCCATCTGTAAAAACATGGAAATACCTATACAGTCATCTGTATAAACATGGATATATCTACAATGCCATCTGTATACACATGGAAATATCTACACAGCCATCTGTATAAGCATGTAAATATCTACACTGCTATCTCCATAAACATGGAAATATCTACACCGCCATCTCTATAAACATGAAAATATCTACACTGCCATCTCCATAAATATGGAACTAACTACAACGCCATCTGTATAAACATGGAAACATCTACACTGCCATCTGTGTGAACAAGAAAATATCCACAATTCCATCTATATAAAGATATAAATATCTGCACCGCGAGCTTTATAAACATGGAAATATCTACATCGCTATCTGTATAAACGTGGAAATACCAACACCGCTATCGGTATAAACATGGAAATATCTACAACGCCATCTATATAAACATGGAAATATCTACACCGCTATGTCTATAAACATGGAAATACCTACACCACTATCTCTATATACATGGAAATATCTACACCGCTATCTGTATAAACATGGAAATATCTACACCGCTATCTGTATAAACATGGAAATATCTACACCGTGATCTGTATAAACATGGAAATACCTACAAATATATCTGTATAAACATGGAAATACCTACACAGTCATGCGTAGGAACATGGAAACATCTACACTGCCATCTGTATAAACATAGAAATATCTACACAGACCTCTGTATAAATATGGAAATATCTGCATAGTCATCTTTGTACACATGGAAATATCTGCACCGTTATCTGTATAAACATGGAAATACCTGCACCACTGTCTCTATAAACATGGAAATATGTACACCGCTATGTGTATAAACATGGAAATGTCTCCACTGCTGTCTGTATAAACATGGGAATATCTCCACCGTTATCTGTTTAAACATGGAAATATCTACAACGCCATCTCTAAAAACATTGAAATATCTACACTGCCATCTCTAAAAACATGGAAATATCTACACAGTCATCTGAATAAACATGGAAATATCTACACCACCATCTGTGTAAACATGGAAATACCTACAATACCATCTGTATACACATGGAAATATCTGCACAGACATCTGTATAAATATGGAAATAACTACACGACCATCTGTATAAACATGGAAATATCTACACTGCCATCTGTAGAAAGATGGAAATATGTACACCGCTATCTCTATAAATATGGAAATATCTACACCGCCATCTCTATAAACATGAAAATATCTACACTGACATCTCCATAAAGATGGAAGTATATACCCCGTCATGTGTATAAACACGAAAATATCTACACCACCATCTGTGTAAACATGGAAATAACTACAACGCTATCTGTATAAACATGGAAATATCTACACCGCCATCTTTATAAACATGGAAATATCAACAATTCCATCTGTAGGAAGATGGAAATATCTACACCGCAATCTGTGTAAACATGGAAATATCTGCAGCGCTATCTGTAAAAACATGGAAATATCTACACCGCTATCTGTATAAACATGGAAATATCTACACCACGATCTGAATAAACATGGAAATATCTACACCGCGATCTGTATAAACATGGAAATATCTACACCGCTATCTGTATAAACATGGAAATATTTACACAGCCATCTGTATAAACATGGAAATATCTACACAGCCATCTGTATATAAATGGAAATACCTTCACCGCTTTCAGTATAAACATGGAAATAACTACACCGCTATTTGCATAAACAAGGAAATATCTACACCGTGATCTGTATAAACACGGAAATAACTACACCACCGTCTCTATAAACATGGAAATATCTACAACCCTATCTGTACAAACATGGAAATATCTCCACTGCTATCTCTATAAACATCGAAATATCTACACCGCCATCTGTAGAAACATGGAAATACTTACAAAGTTCTCTGTATAAACATGGAAATATCTACACAGCTATCTCTATAAACATGGAAATATCTACACCGCCATCTGTATAAACATGGAAATATCTACACAGCCATGTGTATATACATGGAAATATCTACACCGCTGTCTATGTAAACATGGAAGTAACTACACCGCTATCTGTATAAACATGGAAATACCTACACCGCCATCTACATATCCATGGAAATATCTGTGCCGCCATCTGTATAAACATGGAAATATCTACACGGTCATGTGTGTATAGATGGAAATATCAACACCGCCATCTGTACAAACATGGAAATATCTGCACCGCTATCTGTATAAAAATGGAAATATCTACACTGCGGTCTGTATAAACATAGAAATATCTACACCGCTATCTGTATAAACATGGAGATATCTACACCGCTATCTCTATAAACATGGAAATACCTACACCGTGATCTGTAGAAATATGGAAATATCTATACCGCTATCTCTATAAACATGGAAATATCTACACCGCCATCTGTATAAACATGGAAATACCTATACAGTCATCTGTGTAAACATGGAAATATCTACACCACCATCTGTATAAACGTGGAAATATCTTCAATGCCATCTGTATACACATGGAAACACCCACAAGGCAATCTGTGTATAGATGGAAACATCAACACCGCCATCTGTAGAAACATGGAAATATCTACACAGCCATGTGTATATACATGGAAATATCTACACCGCTATCTATATAAACATGGAAATCACTACACCGCAATCTGTGTAAACATGGAAGTATCTGCAGCGCTATCTGTAAAAACATGGAAATATCTACACCGCTATCTGTATAAACATGGAAATATCTACACCACGATCTGAATAAACATGGAAATATCTACACCGCGATCTGTATAAACATGGAAATATCTACACCGCTATCTGTATAAACATGGAAATATCTACACAGCCATCTGTATAAACATGGAAATATCTACACAGCCATCTGTATATACATGGAAATATCTTCACCGCTATCAGTATAAACATGGAAATAACTACACCGCTATTTCTATAAACAAGGAAATATCTACACCGTGATCTGTATAAACACGGAAATATCTACACCGCCATCTCTACAAACATGGAAATATCTACACGCCTATCTGTATAAACATGGAAATATCTCCACTGCTATCTCTATAAACATCGAAATATCTACACCGCCATCTGTAGAAACATGGAAATACTTACAAAGTTCTCTGTATAAACATGGAAATATCTACACAGCTATCTCTATAAACATGGAAATATCTACACCGCCATCTGTATAAACATTGAAATAACTACAACGCCATCTGTATAAACGTGGAAATATCTACACAGCCATGTGTATATACATGGAAATATCTACACCGCTATCCATATAAACATGGAAATAACTACACCGCTATCTGTACGAACATGGAAATATCTACACCGCCATCTACATATCCATGGAAATATCTGCGCCACCATCTGTATAAACATGGAAATATTTACACGGTCATCAGTGTATAGATGGAAATATCAACACCGCCATCTGTACAAACATGGAAATATCTGCACCGCTATCTGTATAAACATGGAAATATCTACACTGCTGTCTGTATAAACATGGAAATATGTACACTGCTATCTGTATAAACATTGAAATATCTACACCGCTATCTCTATAAACATGGAAATACCTACACCGTGATCTGTATAAACATGGAAATATCTGCACCGCTATCTCTATAAACATGGAAATATCTACAAAGACATCTGTATAAACATGGAAATACCTACACAGTCATGTGTAGGAACATTTAAATATCTACACTGCCATCTGTATAAACATAGAAATACCTACACAGCCCTCTGTATAAATATGGAAATATCTGCATAGGCATCTGTGTAAACATGGAAATATCTGCACCGCTATCTGTATAAATATGGAAATACCTACACCGCTGTATCTATAAACATGGAAATATGTACACCGCTATGTGTATAAACATGGAAATATCTCCACTGCTCTCTGTATAAACATGGAAATATCTCCACCGCCATCTGTATAAACATGGAAATATCTACACCACCATCTGTATAAACATGGAAACACCTACACCGCGATCTGCATAAACATGGAAATATCTACACCGCGATCTGTACAAACATGGAATTATCTACAACGCTATCTGTATACACATGGAAATATCTACAAAGCTATCTGTATAAACATGGAAATACCTACATCGTCATCTGTATAAAGATGGAAATACCTACAAAGTCATCTGTATAAATATGGAAATATCTACACAGCCATCTGTATAAACATGGAAATATCTACACAGCCATCTGTACATACATGGAAATATCTACACCGCTATCTGTATAAACATGGAAATAACTACACCGCTATTAGTATAAAGAAGGAAATATCTACACCGTGATCTGTATAAACATGGAAATATCTTCACCGCTATCTGTATAAACATGGAAATAACTACACCGCTGTAAGTATAAACAATGAAATATCTACACCCCTATCTGTATAAACATGGAAATATCCATACCGCTATCTCTATAGACATGGAAAAATCAACACCGCTATCTCTATGAACATGGAAATATCTACACCGCCATCTCTATAAACATGGAAATATCTACACCGCTATCTGTATAAACATGGAAATATCTCCACTGCTATCTCTATAAACATCGAAATATCTACACCGCCATCTGTATAAACATGGAAATAATTACAAAGTTATCTGTAAACAGGGAAATATCTACACCGCCATCTGTATAAACATGGAAATATCTACACAGCCATGTGTATATACATGGAAATAACTACACCGCAATCCATATAAACATGGAAATATCTACACCGCTTTCTGTATAAACATGGAAATATCTACACCGCTATCTACATACCCATGGAAATATCTGTGTCGCCATCTGTATAAACATGGAAATGTCTACACGGTCATCTGTGTATAGATGGAAATATCAACACCGCCATCTGTGCAAAGATGGAAATATCTGCACCGCTATCTGTATAAACATGGAAATATCTACACCGCGGTCTGTATAAACATGGAAATATCTACACCGCTATCTGAATAAACATGGAAATATCTACACCGTTATCTCTATAAACATGGAAATATCTACACCCCTATCTGTATAAGCATGGAAATATCCACACCGCTATCTCTATAAACATGGAAAAATCAACACCGCTATCTCTGTGAACATGGAAATATGTACAACGCCATCTCTATAAACATGGAAATATCTACACCACGATCAGAATAAACAGGGAAATATCTACACCGCTATCTGTATAAACATGCAAATATCTACACCGCGACCTGTATAAACATGGAAATATCTTAACCACAATCTGTATAAACATGGAAATATCTACACCGCTACCTGTATAAACATGGTAATATCTACACCACCATCTATATAAACAGGGAAATATCTACACCGCCATCTGTATAAACATGGAAATATCTACAATGCCATCTGTAGAAAGATGGAAATATCTACACCGCTATCTGTATAAACATGGAAATGTCTACACCGCGATCTGTATAAACACGGAAATATCTACACCGCGATCTGTATAAACATGGAAATATCTTCACCACCATCTGTATAAACTTGGAAATATCTACACCGCTACCTGTATAAACATGGTAATATCTACACCACCATCTATATAAACATGGAAATACCTACAAGGCCTTCTGTAGAAAGATGGAAATATCTACACCGCTATCTGTGTAAACATGGAACTATCTACACCGCTATCTGTAAACGCATGGAAATATCTACACCGCTATCTGTATAAACATGGAAATATCTACACCGCGATCTTTATAAACATGGAAATATCTACACCGCGATCTGTATAAACATGGAAATATCTACACCGCTATCTATATAAACATGGAAATATCTACACAGCTGTCTCTATAAACATGGAAATAACTACACCGCCATCTGTATAAACATGGAAATACCTGTACAGTCATCTGTGTAAACATGGAAATATCTACACCACCATCTGTATAAACATGGAAATATCTTCAATGCCATCTGAATACACATGGAAATACCTACACGGCAATCTGTGTATAGATGGAAACATCAACAACGCCATCTGTACAAACATGGAAATATCTACACTGCTATCTCTATAAACATGGAAATATCTACACTGCGGTCTGTATAAACATGGAAATTTCTACACCGGTATCTGTATAAACATGGAAATATCTACACCATGATCTGTGTAAACATGGAAATATATACACCGCTATCTGTATAAACATGGAAATATCTGCACCGCTATCTCTATAAACATGGAAATATCTACAAAGACATCTGTATAAACATGGAAATACCTACACAGTCATGTGTAGGAATATTTAAATATCTACACTGCCATCTGTATAAACATAGAAATATCTACAAAGCCCTCTGTATAAATATGGATATATCTTCATAGGCATCTGTGTAAACATGGAAATATCTGCACCGCTATCTGTATAAACATGGAAATACCTACACCGCTGTCTCTATAAACATGGAAATATGTACACCGCTATGTGTATAAACATGGAAATATCTCCACTGCTCTCTGTATAAACATGGAAATATCTCCAACGTTATCTGTATAAACATGGAAATATCTACAGCGCCATCTCTGTAAACATTGAAATATCTACACTGCCATCTGTAAAAACATGGAAATATCTACACAGTCATCTGAATAAACATGGAAATACCTTCACCACCATCTGTATAAACATGGAAATACCTACAATACCATCTGTATACACATGGAAATATCTACGCAGCCATCTGTATAAACACGGAAATACCTACAATACCATCTGTATACACATGGAAATATCTACACAGACATCTGTATAAACATGGAAATATCTACACCGCCATCTGTATAACCATGGAAATATTTACACTGCCAACTGTAGGAAGATGGAAATATCTACTCCGCTATCTCTATAAATATGGAAATATCTACACCGCCATCTCTATAAACATGAAAATATCTACACTGCCATCTCCATAAAGATGGAAGTATCTACTCTGCCATGTGTATCAACACGGAAATATCTACACCATTATATCTGTAAACCTGGAAATATCTACACCGCTATCTGTTTAAACATGGAAATATCTACACCGCCATCTGCATGTCCATGGAAATAACTACGCCGCCATCTGTATAAACATGGAAATATCTACACGGCCATCTGTGTATAGATGGAAATATCAACACCACCATCTGTAGAAACATGGAAATATCTACACCGCTATCTCTATAAACATGGAAATATTTGCATTGCCATCTGTAAAAACATGGAAATACGTATACAGTCATCTGTATAAACATGGAAATATCTACAATGCCATCTGTATACACATGGAAATATCTACACAGCCATCTGTATAAACATGTAAATATCTACACTGCTATCTCTATAAACATGGAAATATCTACACCGCTATCTGTATAAACATGGAAATATCTACACCGCAATCTGTATAAACACGGAAATATCTACACCACAATCTGTATAAACATGGAAATATCTACTCCGCTACCTGTATAAACATGGTAATAACTACACCACCATCTATATAAACATGGAAATACCTACACCGCCATCTGTATAAACATGGAATTATATACAATGCCATCTGTAGAAAGATGGAAATATCTACACCGCAATCTGTGTAATCATGGAAATATCTACACCGATATCTGTAAACACAAGGAAATATCTACACCGCTATCTGTATAACCATGGAAATATCTACACCGCGATCTGTATAAACATGGAAATACCTACACCGCAATCTGTATAAACATGGAAATATCTACACCGCTATCTATATAAACATGGAAATATCTACACAGCTACCTCTATAAACATGGAAATATCTACACCGCCATCTGTATAAACGTGGAAATACCTATACAGTCATCTGTGTAAACATGGAAATATCTACACCACCATCTGTATAAACATGGAAATATCTTCAATGCCATCTGAATACACATGGAAATACCTACACGGCAATATGTGTATAGATGGAAACATCAACACCGCCATCTGTACAAACATGGAAATATCTACACTGCTATCTCTATAAACATGGAAATATCTACACTGCGGTCTGTATAAACATGGAAATTTCTACACCAGTATCTGTATAAACATGGAAATATCTACACCATGATCTGTGTAAACATGGAAATATATACACCGCTATCTGTATAAACATGGAAATATCTGCACCGCTATCTCTATAAACATGGAAATATCTACAAAGACATCTGTATAAACATGGAAATACCTACACAGTCAAGTGTAGGAATATTTAAATATCTACACTGCCATCTGTATAAACATAGAAATATCTACAAAGCCATCTTTATAAATATGGAAATATCTGCATAGGCATCTGTGTAAACATGGAAATATCTGCACCGCTATCTGTATAAACATGGAAATACCTACACCGCTGTCTCTATAAACATGGAAATATGTACACCGCTATGTGTATAAACATGGAAATATCTCCACCGTTATCTGTATAAACATGGAAATACCTACAGGGCCATATCTATAAACATTGAAATATCTACACTGCCATCTGTAAAAAAATGGAAATATCTACACAGTCATCTGAATAAACATGGAAATATCTTCACCACCATTTGCATAAACATGGAAATACCTACAATACCATCTGTATACACATGGAAATATCTACACAGCCATCTGTATAAACATGGAAATACCTACAATATCATCAGTATACACATGGAAATATCTACACAGACATCTGTATAAATATGGAAATATCTACACCGCCATCTGTATAAACATGGAAATATCTACACTGCCATCTGTAGAAAGATGGAAATATCTACACCGCTATCTCTATAAATATGGAAATATCTACACCGCCATCTCTATAAGCATGAAAATATCTACACTGCCATCTCCATAAAGATGGAAGTATCTACTCTGCCATGTGTATCAACACGGAAATATCTACAACACTATCTGTGTAAACATGGAAATATCTACACCGCTATCTGTTTAGACATGGAAATATCTACACCGCCATCTGCATGTCCATGGAAATATCTATGCCGCCATCTGTATAAACATGGAAATATCTACACGGCCATCTGTGTATAGATGGAAATATCAACACCGCCATCTGTAGAAACATGGAAATATCTACACCGCTATCTCTATAATCATGGAAATATCTGCACTGCCATCTGTAAAAACATGGAAATACGTATACAGTCATCTGTATAAACATGGAAATATCTACAATGCCATCTGTATACACCTGGAAATATCTACATAGCCATCTGTATAAACATGTAAATATCTACACTGCTATCTCTATAAACATGGAAATAACTACACAGCTATCTGTATAAACATGGAAATATCAACACCGTGATCTGTATAAACACGGAAATATCTACACCGCAATCTGTATAAACATGGAAATATCTACAATGCCATCTGCAGAAAGATGGCAATATCTACACCGCAATCTGTGTAAACATGGAAATATCTACACTGATATCTTTATAAACATGGAAATATCTACACCGCGATCTGTATCAACATGGAAATATCTACACCGCGATCTGTATAAACATGGAAATATCTACACCGCGATCTTTATAAACATGGAAATATCTACACCGCGATCTGTATAAACATGGAAATATCTACATCGCTATCTATATAAACATGGAAATATCTACACAGCTGTCTCTATAAACATGGAAATAACTACACCGCCATCTGTATAAACATGGAAATACCTGTACAGTCATCTGTGTAAACATGGAAATATCTACACCACCATCTGTATAAACATGGAAATATCTTCAATGCCATCTGAATACACATGGAAATACCTACACGGCAATCTGTGTATAGATGGAAACATCAACACCGCCATCTGTACAAACATGGAAATATCTACACTGCTATCTCTATAAACATGGAAATATCTTCACTGCGGTCTGTATAAACATGGAAATTTCTACACCGGTATCTGTATAAACATGGAAATCTCTACACCATGATCTGTGTAAACATGGAAATATATACACCGCTATCTGTATAAACATGGAAATATCTGCACCGCTATCTCTATAAACATGGAAATATCTACAAAGACATCTGTATAAACATGGAAATACCTACACAGTCATGTGTAGGAATATTTAAATATCTACACTGCCATCTGTATAAACATAGAAATATCTACAAAGCCCTCTGTATAAATATGGATATATCTGCATAGGCATCTGTGTAAACATGGAAATATCTGCACCGCTATCTGTATAATCATGGAAATACCTACACCGCTGTCTCTATAAACATGGAAATATGTACACCGCTATGTGTATAAACATGGAAATATCTCCACTGCTCTCTGTATAAAGATGGAAGTATCTCCACCGTTATCTGTATAAACATGGAAATATCTACAGCGCCATCTCTATAAACATTGAAATATCTACACTGCCATCTGTAAAAACATGGAAATATCTACACAGTCATCTGAATAAACACGGAAATATCCTCACCACCATCTGCATAAAGATGGAAATACCTACAATACCATCTGTATACACATGGAAATATCTACGCAGCCATCTGTATAAACACGGAAATACCTACAATACCATCTGTATACACATGGAAATATCTACACAGACATCTGTATAAATATGGAAATATCTACACCGCCATCTGTATAACCATGGAAATATTTACACTGCCATCTGTAGGAAGATGGAAATATCTACACCGCTATCTCTATAAATATGGAAATATCTACACCGCCATCTCTATAAACATGAAAATATCTACACTGCCATCTCCATAAAGATGGAAGTATCTACTCTGCCATGTGTATCAACACGGAAATATCTACACCACTATATCTGTAAACCTGGAAATATCTACACCGCTATCTGTTTAAACATGGAAATATCTACACCGCCATCTGCATGTCCATGGAAATAACTACGCCGCCATCTGTATAAACATGGAAATATCTACACGGCCATCTGTGTATAGATGGAAATATCAACACCACAATCTGTAGAAACATGGAAATATCTACACCGCTATCTCTATAAACATGGAAATATCTGCATTGTCATCTGTAAAAACATGGAAATACGTATCCAGTCATCTGTATAAACATGGAAATATCTACAATGCCATCTGTATACACATGGAAATATCTACACAGCCATCTGTATAAACACGTAAATATCTACACTGCTATCTCTATAAACATGGAAATATCTACACCGCTATCTGTATAAACATGGAAATATCTACACCGCGATCTGTATAAACACGGAAATATCTACACCACGATCTGTATAAACATGGAAATAACTTCACCACAATCTGTATAAACATGGAAATATCTACTCCGCTACCTGTATAAACATGGTAATAACTACACCACCATCTATATAAACATGGAAATATCTACACCGCCATCTGTATAAACATGGAAATATATACAATGCCATCTGTAGAAAGATGGAAATATCTACACCGCAATCTGTGTAAACATGGAAATATCTACACCGCTATCTGTAAACACAAGGAAATATCTACACCGCTATCTGTATAACCATGGAAATATCTACACCGCGATCTGTATAAACATGGAAATACCTACACCGCAATCTGTATAAACATGGAAATATCTACACCGCTATCAATATAAACATGGAAATATCTACACAGCTATCTCTGTAAACATGGAAATATCTACACCGCCATCTGTATAAACGTGGAAATACCTATACAGTCATCTGTGTAAACATGGAAATATCTACACCACCATCTGTATAAACATGGAAATATCTTCAATGCCATCTGAATACACATGGAAATACCTACACGGCAATATGTGTATAGATGGAAACATCAACACCGCCATCTGTACAAACATGGAAATATCTACACTGCTATCTCTATAAACATGGAAATATCTACACTGCGGTCTGTATAAACATGGAAATTTCTACACCAGTATCTGTATAAACATGGAAATATCTACACCATGATCTGTGTAAACATGGAAATATATACACCGCTATCTGTATAAACATGGAAATACCTGCACCGCTATCTCTATAAACATGGAAATATCTACAAAGACATCTGTATAAACATGGAAATACCTACACAGTCAAGTGTAGGAATATTTAAATATCTACACTGCCATCTGTATAAACATAGAAATATCTACAAAGCCATCTTTATAAATATGGAAATATCTGCATAGGCATCTGTGTAAACATGGAAATATCTGCACCGCTATCCGTATAAACATGGAAATACCTACACCGCTGTCTCTATAAACATGGAAATATGTACACCGCTATGTGTATAAACATGGAAATATCTCCACCGTTATCTGTATAAACTTGGAAATACCTACAGGGCCATATCTATAAACATGGAAATATCTACACTGCCATCTGTAAAAAAATGGAAATATCTACACAGTCATCTGAATAAACATGGAAATATCTTCACCACCATTTGCATAAACATGGAAATACCTACAATACCATCTGTATACACATGGAAATATCTACACAGCCATCTGTATAAACATGGAAATACCTACAATATCATCTGTATACACATGGAAATATCTACACAGACATCTGTATAAATATGGAAATATCTACACCGCCATCTGTATAAACATGGAAATATCTACACTGCCATCTGTAGAAAGATGGAAATATCTACACCGCTATCTCTATAAATATGGAAATATCTACACCGCCATCTCTATAAGCATGAAAATATCTACACTGCCATCTCCATAAAGATGGAAGTATCTACTCCGCCATGTGGATAAACAAAGAAATATCTGCACCACCATCTGTGTAAACATGGAAATATCTTCACCGCTATCTGTATAAACATGGAAATATCTACACCGCCATCTGCTTGTCCATGGAAATATCTACGCCGCCATCTGTATAAACATGGAAATATCTACAGGGCCATCTGTGCATAGATGGAAATATCAACACCGCCATCTGTCGAAACATGGAAATATCTACACCACTATCTCTATAAACATGGAAATATCTGCACTGCCATCTGTAAAAACATGGAAATACCTATACAGTCATCTGTATAAACATGGAAATATCTACAATGCCATCTGTATATACATGGAAATATCTACACAGCCATGTGTATAAACATGTAAATATCTACACTGCTATCTCTATAAACATGGAAATATCTACACCGCCATCTCTATAAACATGAAAATATCTACACTGCCATCTCCATAAATATGGAACTAACTACTCCGCCATCTGTATAAACATGGAAAAATCTACACCGCCATCTGTGTGAACAAGGAAATATCTACATTGCCATCTGTATAAAGATATAAATATTTGCACCGCGAGCTCTATAAACATGGAAATATCTACATCGCTATCTGTATAAACGTGGAAATACCATCACCGCTATCGGTATAAACATGGAAATATCTACAACGCCATCTATATAAACATGGAAGTATGTACACCGCTATGTCTATAAACATGGAAATACCTACACCGCTACCTCTATAAACATGGAAATATCAACACTGCTATCTGTATAAACATGGAAATATGTACACCACTATCTGTATAAACATGGAAATATCTCCACCGTTATCTGTATAAACATGGAAATATCTACAGTGCCATCTCTATAAACATTGAAATATCTACACTGCCATCTGTAAAAACATGGAAATATCTACACCGCCAACTGTATAAGCATGGAAATATCTGCACCACCATCTGTATAAACATGGAAATACCTACAATACCATCTTAATACACATGGAAATATCTACACAGACATCTGTATAAATATGGAAATAACTAAACGGCCATCTGTATAAACATGGAAATATCTACACTGCCATCTGTAGAAAGATGGAAATATCTACACCGCTATCTCTATAAATATGGAAATATCTACACCGCCATCTCTATAAACATGAAAATATCTACACTGGCATCTCCATAAAGATGGAAGTATCTACTCCGCCCTGTGTACAAACACGGAAATATCAACACCACCATCTGTGTAAACATGGAAATATCTACACCGCTATCTGTATAAACATGGAAATATCTACACCGCCGTCTGCATGTCCATGGAAATATCTACGCCGCCATCTGTATAAACATGGAAATATCTACACGACCATCTGTGTATAGATGGAAATATCAACACCGCCATCTGTACAAACATGGAAATATCTACACCGCTATCTGTATAAACATGGAAATATCTGCACCGCGATCTGTATAAACATGGAAATATCTGCACCGCAATCTGTATAAACATGGAAATACCTTAACCACGATCTGTATATACATGGAAATTTCTACACCGCTATCTGTATAAACATGGTAATATCTACACCACCATCTATATAAACTTGGAAATATCTACACCGCCACCTATATAAACATGGAAATATCTACAATGCCATCAGTAGAAAGATGGAAATATCTACACCGCAATCTGTGTAAACACGGAAATATCTACACCGATATCTGTAAAAACATGGAAATATCTACACCCCTATCTGTATAAACATGGAAATATCTACACTGCGATCTGTATAAACATGGAAATATCTACACCCCTATCTGTACAAACATGGAAATATCTACACCGCTATCTGTATAAACATGGAAATATCTACACAACTATCTCTATAAACATGGAAATATCTACACCGCCGTCTGTATAAACATGAAAATACCTACAAAGTCATCTGTATAAACATGGAAATATCTACACAGCCATCGGTATAAACATGGAAATATCTACACAGCCATCTGTATAAACATGGAAATATCTACACCGCTATCTGTATAAACATGGAAATAACTACACCGCTATTTGTATAAACAAGCAAATAACTACACTGTGATCTGTATAAACATGGAAATATCTACACTGCCATCTCTATAAACATGGAAATATCTACACCCCTATCTGTATAAACATGGAAATATCCACACCGCTATCTCTATAAACATGGAAAAATCAACACCGCTATCTCTATGAACATGGAAATATCTACACCGCCATCTCTATAAACATGCAAATATCTACACCACGATCACTATAAACATGGAAACATCTACACCGCTATCTGTATAAACATGGAAATGTCTCCACTGCTATCTCTATAAACATCGAAATATCTACACCGCCATCTGTATAAACATGGAAATACTTACAAAGTTATCTGTATAATCATGGAAATATCTACACCGCCATCTGTATAAACATGGAAATATCTTCACAGCCATGTGTATATACATGGAAATATCTACACCGCTATCTATATAAACATGGAAATAACTACACCGCTATCTGTATAAACATGGAAATATCTACAACACCATCTACATATTCATGGAAATATCTGCGCCGCCATCTGTATAAACATGGAAATATCTACACGGTCATCTGTGTATAGATGGAAATATCAACACCGCCATCTGTACAAACATGGAAATATCTGCACCGCTATCTGTATAAACATGGAAATATCTACACCGCGGTTTGTATAAACATGAAAATATCTACACCGCTATCTGTATAAACATGGAAATATCTACACCGCTATCTCTATAAACATGGAAATATCTACATCGTGATCTGTATAAACATGGAAATATTTACACCGCTATCTGTACAAACATGGATATTTCTACACCGCTATCTGTATAAATATGGAAATATCTACACCGCTATCTGTATAAACATGGAAATATCTACACCGCTACCTGTATAAACATGGAAATATCTACACAGCTATCTCTATAAACATGGAAATATCTACACCGCCATCTGTATAAACATGGAAATACCTACAAAGTCATCTGTATAAACATGGAAATATCTACACAGCCATCTGTATAAACATGGAAATATCTACACAGCCATCTGTATATACATGGAAATATCTACACCGCTGTCTGTATAAACATGGAAATATCTACACCGCTATTTGTATAAACAAGGAAATATCTACACCGTGATCTGTATAAACAAGGAAATACCTACACCGCGATCTGTATAAACATGGAAATATCTACACAGCTATCTCTATAAACATGGAAATATCTACACCGCCATCTGTATAAACATGGAAATACCTATACTGTCATCTGTGTAAACATGGATATATCTACACAACCATCTGTAAACTTGGAAATATCTTCAATGCCATCTGAATACACATGGAAATACCTACACGGCAATCTGTGTAAAGATGGAAACATCAACACCGCCATCTGTACAAACATGGAAATATCTACACTGCCGTCTGTATAAACATGGAAATTTCTACACCGGTATCTGTATAAACATGGAAATATCTACACCATGATCTGTGTAAACATGGAAATATATACACCGCTATCTGTATAAACATGGAAATATCTGCACTGCTATCTCTATAAACATGGAAATATCTACAAAGACATCTGTATAAACATGGAAATACCTACACAGTCATGTGTAGGAATATTTAAATATCTACACTGCCATCTGTATAAACATAGAAATATCTACAAAGCCCTCTGTATAAATATGGAAATATCTGCATAGGCATCTGTGTAAACATGGAAATATCTGCACCGCTATCTGTATAAACATGGAAATACATACACCACTGTCTCTATAATCATGGAAATATGTACACCGCTATGTGTATAAACATGGAAATATCTCCACTGCTCTCTGTATAAACATGGAAATATCTCCACCGTTATCTGTATAATCATGGAAATATCTACAGCGCCATCTCTATAAACATTGAAATATCTACACTGCCATCTGTAAAAACATGGAAATATCTACACCGCCAACTGTATAAGCATGGAAATATCTACACCACCATCTGTATAAACTTGGAAATACCTACAATACCATCTTTATACACATGGAAATATCTACACAGACATCTGTATAAATATGGAAATAACTAAACGGCCATCTGTATAAACATGGAAATATCTACACTGCCATCTGTAGAAAGATGGAAATATCTACACCGCTATCTCTATAAATATGGAAATATCTACACCGCCATCTCTATAAACATGAAAATATCTACACTGGCATCTCCATAAAGATGGAAGTATCTACTCCGCCCTGTGTACAAACAAGGAAATATCAACACCACCATCTGTGTTAACATGGAAATATCTACACCACTATCTGTATAAACATGGAAATATCTACACCGCCATCTGCATGTCCATGGAAATATCTACGCCGCCATCTGTATAAACATGGAAATATCTACACCGCCATCTCTATAAACATGGAAATATCTACACCACGATCAGTATAAACATGGAAATATCTACACCGCTATCTGTGTAAACATGGAAATATCTCCAATGCTATCTCTATTAACATCGAAATATCTACACCGCCATCTGTATAAACCTGGAAATACTTATAAAGTTATCTGTATAAACTTGGAAATATCTACACCGCCATCTGTATAAACATGGAAATATCTACACAGCCATGTGTATATACATGGAAATATCTACACCGCTATCTATATAAACATGGAAATAACTAGACCGATATCTGTATAAACATGGAAATATCTACACGGTCATCTGTGTATAGATGGAAATATCAACACGGATATCTGTACAAACATGGAAATATCTGCACCGCTATCTGTATAACCATGGAAATATCTACACCGCGGTCTGTATAAACATGGAAATATCTACACCGCTATCTGTATAAACATGGAAATATCTACACCGCTATCTCTATAAACATGGAAATATCTACACCGTGATCTGTATAAACATGGAAATATTTACACCGCTATCTGTATACACATGGATATTTCTACACCGTTATCTGTATAAATATGGAAATATCTACACCGCTATCTGTATAAACATGGAAATATCTACACCGCTATCTGTATAAACATGGAAATATCTACACCGCTACCTGTATAAACATGGTAATATCTACACCACCATCTATATAAACATGGAAATATCTACACCGCCATCTGTATAAACTTCGAAATATCTACAATGCCATCTGTAGAAAGATGGAAATATCTACACCGCAATCTGTGTAAACATGGAACTATCTACACCGGTATCTGTAAACACATGGAAATATCTACACCGCTATCTGTATAAACATGGAAATATCTACACCGCGATCTGTATAAACATGGAAATATCTACACCGCGATCTGTATAAACATGGAAATATCTACACTGCGATCTGTATAAACATGGAAATATCTACACAGCTATCTCTATAAACATGGAAATATCTACACCGCCATCTGTATAAACATGGAAATACCTATACTGTCATCTGTGTAAACATGGAAATATCTGCACAACCATCTGTATAAACATGGAAATATCTTCATTGCCATATGAATACACATGGAAATACCTACACGGCAATCTGTGTATAGATGGAAACATCAACACCGCCATCTCTACAAACATGGAAATATCTACACTGCTATCTCTATAAACATGGAAATACCTACACTGCGGTCTGTATAAACATGGAAATTTCTACACCTGTATCTGTATAAACATGGAAATATCTACACCATGATCTGTGTGAACATGGAAATCTATACACCGCTATCTGTATAAACATGGAAATATCTGCACTGCTATCTCTATAAACATGGAAATATCTACAAAGAAATCTGTATAAACATGGAAATACCTGCACAGTCATGTTTAGGAATATTTAAATATCGACACTGCCATCTGTATAAACTTAGAAATATCTACAAAGCCCTCTGTATAAATATGGAAATATCTGCATAGGCATCTGTGTAAACATGGAAATATCTGCACCGCTATTTGTATAAAGATGGAAATACCTACACCGCTGTCTCTATAATCATGGAAATATGAACACCGCAATGTGTATAAACATGGAAATATCTCCACTGCTCTCTGTATAAACATGGAAATACCTACAATATCATCTGTATACACATGGAAATATCTACACAGACATCTGTATAAATATGGAAATATCTACACCGCCATCTGTATAAACATGGAAATATCTACACTGCCATCTGTAGAAAGATGGAAATATCTACACCGCTATCTCTATAAATATGGAAATATCTACACCGCCATCTCTATAAGCATGAAAATATCTACACTGCCATCTCCATAAAGATGGAAGTATCTACTCCGCCATGTGGATAAACAAAGAAATATCTGCACCACCATCTGTGTAAACATGGAAATATCTTCACCGCTATCTGTATAAACATGGAAATATCTACACCGCCATCTGCTTGTCCATGGAAATATCTACGCCGCCATCTGTATAAACATGGAAATATCTACAGGGCCATCTGTGCATAGATGGAAATATCAACACCGCCATCTGTCGAAACATGGAAATATCTACACCACTATCTCTATAAACATGGAAATATCTGCACTGCCATCTGTAAAAACATGGAAATACCTATACAGTCATCTGTATAAACATGGAAATATCTACAATGCCATCTGTATATACATGGAAATATCTACACAGCCATGTGTATAAACATGTAAATATCTACACTGCTATCTCTATAAACATGGAAATATCTACACCGCCATCTCTATAAACATGAAAATATCTACACTGCCATCTCCATAAATATGGAACTAACTACTCCGCCATCTGTATAAACATGGAAAAATCTACACCGCCATCTGTGTGAACAAGGAAATATCTACATTGCCATCTGTATAAAGATATAAATATTTGCACCGCGAGCTCTATAAACATGGAAATATCTACATCGCTATCTGTATAAACGTGGAAATACCATCACCGCTATCGGTATAAACATGGAAATATCTACAACGCCATCTATATAAACATGGAAGTATGTACACCGCTATGTCTATAAACATGGAAATACCTACACCGCTACCTCTATAAACATGGAAATATCAACACTGCTATCTGTATAAACATGGAAATATGTACACCACTATCTGTATAAACATGGAAATATCTCCACCGTTATCTGTATAAACATGGAAATATCTACAGTGCCATCTCTATAAACATTGAAATATCTACACTGCCATCTGTAAAAACATGGAAATATCTACACCGCCAACTGTATAAGCATGGAAATATCTGCACCACCATCTGTATAAACATGGAAATACCTACAATACCATCTTAATACACATGGAAATATCTACACAGACATCTGTATAAATATGGAAATAACTAAACGGCCATCTGTATAAACATGGAAATATCTACACTGCCATCTGTAGAAAGATGGAAATATCTACACCGCTATCTCTATAAATATGGAAATATCTACACCGCCATCTCTATAAACATGAAAATATCTACACTGGCATCTCCATAAAGATGGAAGTATCTACTCCGCCCTGTGTACAAACACGGAAATATCAACACCACCATCTGTGTAAACATGGAAATATCTACACCGCTATCTGTATAAACATGGAAATATCTACACCGCCGTCTGCATGTCCATGGAAATATCTACGCCGCCATCTGTATAAACATGGAAATATCTACACGACCATCTGTGTATAGATGGAAATATCAACACCGCCATCTGTACAAACATGGAAATATCTACACCGCTATCTGTATAAACATGGAAATATCTGCACCGCGATCTGTATAAACATGGAAATATCTGCACCGCAATCTGTATAAACATGGAAATACCTTAACCACGATCTGTATATACATGGAAATTTCTACACCGCTATCTGTATAAACATGGTAATATCTACACCACCATCTATATAAACTTGGAAATATCTACACCGCCACCTATATAAACATGGAAATATCTACAATGCCATCAGTAGAAAGATGGAAATATCTACACCGCAATCTGTGTAAACACGGAAATATCTACACCGATATCTGTAAAAACATGGAAATATCTACACCCCTATCTGTATAAACATGGAAATATCTACACTGCGATCTGTATAAACATGGAAATATCTACACCCCTATCTGTACAAACATGGAAATATCTACACCGCTATCTGTATAAACATGGAAATATCTACACAACTATCTCTATAAACATGGAAATATCTACACCGCCGTCTGTATAAACATGAAAATACCTACAAAGTCATCTGTATAAACATGGAAATATCTACACAGCCATCGGTATAAACATGGAAATATCTACACAGCCATCTGTATAAACATGGAAATATCTACACCGCTATCTGTATAAACATGGAAATAACTACACCGCTATTTGTATAAACAAGCAAATAACTACACTGTGATCTGTATAAACATGGAAATATCTACACTGCCATCTCTATAAACATGGAAATATCTACACCCCTATCTGTATAAACATGGAAATATCCACACCGCTATCTCTATAAACATGGAAAAATCAACACCGCTATCTCTATGAACATGGAAATATCTACACCGCCATCTCTATAAACATGCAAATATCTACACCACGATCACTATAAACATGGAAACATCTACACCGCTATCTGTATAAACATGGAAATGTCTCCACTGCTATCTCTATAAACATCGAAATATCTACACCGCCATCTGTATAAACATGGAAATACTTACAAAGTTATCTGTATAATCATGGAAATATCTACACCGCCATCTGTATAAACATGGAAATATCTTCACAGCCATGTGTATATACATGGAAATATCTACACCGCTATCTATATAAACATGGAAATAACTACACCGCTATCTGTATAAACATGGAAATATCTACAACACCATCTACATATTCATGGAAATATCTGCGCCGCCATCTGTATAAACATGGAAATATCTACACGGTCATCTGTGTATAGATGGAAATATCAACACCGCCATCTGTACAAACATGGAAATATCTGCACCGCTATCTGTATAAACATGGAAATATCTACACCGCGGTTTGTATAAACATGAAAATATCTACACCGCTATCTGTATAAACATGGAAATATCTACACCGCTATCTCTATAAACATGGAAATATCTACATCGTGATCTGTATAAACATGGAAATATTTACACCGCTATCTGTACAAACATGGATATTTCTACACCGCTATCTGTATAAATATGGAAATATCTACACCGCTATCTGTATAAACATGGAAATATCTACACCGCTACCTGTATAAACATGGAAATATCTACACAGCTATCTCTATAAACATGGAAATATCTACACCGCCATCTGTATAAACATGGAAATACCTACAAAGTCATCTGTATAAACATGGAAATATCTACACAGCCATCTGTATAAACATGGAAATATCTACACAGCCATCTGTATATACATGGAAATATCTACACCGCTGTCTGTATAAACATGGAAATATCTACACCGCTATTTGTATAAACAAGGAAATATCTACACCGTGATCTGTATAAACAAGGAAATACCTACACCGCGATCTGTATAAACATGGAAATATCTACACAGCTATCTCTATAAACATGGAAATATCTACACCGCCATCTGTATAAACATGGAAATACCTATACTGTCATCTGTGTAAACATGGATATATCTACACAACCATCTGTAAACTTGGAAATATCTTCAATGCCATCTGAATACACATGGAAATACCTACACGGCAATCTGTGTAAAGATGGAAACATCAACACCGCCATCTGTACAAACATGGAAATATCTACACTGCCGTCTGTATAAACATGGAAATTTCTACACCGGTATCTGTATAAACATGGAAATATCTACACCATGATCTGTGTAAACATGGAAATATATACACCGCTATCTGTATAAACATGGAAATATCTGCACTGCTATCTCTATAAACATGGAAATATCTACAAAGACATCTGTATAAACATGGAAATACCTACACAGTCATGTGTAGGAATATTTAAATATCTACACTGCCATCTGTATAAACATAGAAATATCTACAAAGCCCTCTGTATAAATATGGAAATATCTGCATAGGCATCTGTGTAAACATGGAAATATCTGCACCGCTATCTGTATAAACATGGAAATACATACACCACTGTCTCTATAATCATGGAAATATGTACACCGCTATGTGTATAAACATGGAAATATCTCCACTGCTCTCTGTATAAACATGGAAATATCTCCACCGTTATCTGTATAATCATGGAAATATCTACAGCGCCATCTCTATAAACATTGAAATATCTACACTGCCATCTGTAAAAACATGGAAATATCTACACCGCCAACTGTATAAGCATGGAAATATCTACACCACCATCTGTATAAACTTGGAAATACCTACAATACCATCTTTATACACATGGAAATATCTACACAGACATCTGTATAAATATGGAAATAACTAAACGGCCATCTGTATAAACATGGAAATATCTACACTGCCATCTGTAGAAAGATGGAAATATCTACACCGCTATCTCTATAAATATGGAAATATCTACACCGCCATCTCTATAAACATGAAAATATCTACACTGGCATCTCCATAAAGATGGAAGTATCTACTCCGCCCTGTGTACAAACAAGGAAATATCAACACCACCATCTGTGTTAACATGGAAATATCTACACCACTATCTGTATAAACATGGAAATATCTACACCGCCATCTGCATGTCCATGGAAATATCTACGCCGCCATCTGTATAAACATGGAAATATCTACACCGCCATCTCTATAAACATGGAAATATCTACACCACGATCAGTATAAACATGGAAATATCTACACCGCTATCTGTGTAAACATGGAAATATCTCCAATGCTATCTCTATTAACATCGAAATATCTACACCGCCATCTGTATAAACCTGGAAATACTTATAAAGTTATCTGTATAAACTTGGAAATATCTACACCGCCATCTGTATAAACATGGAAATATCTACACAGCCATGTGTATATACATGGAAATATCTACACCGCTATCTATATAAACATGGAAATAACTAGACCGATATCTGTATAAACATGGAAATATCTACACGGTCATCTGTGTATAGATGGAAATATCAACACGGATATCTGTACAAACATGGAAATATCTGCACCGCTATCTGTATAACCATGGAAATATCTACACCGCGGTCTGTATAAACATGGAAATATCTACACCGCTATCTGTATAAACATGGAAATATCTACACCGCTATCTCTATAAACATGGAAATATCTACACCGTGATCTGTATAAACATGGAAATATTTACACCGCTATCTGTATACACATGGATATTTCTACACCGTTATCTGTATAAATATGGAAATATCTACACCGCTATCTGTATAAACATGGAAATATCTACACCGCTATCTGTATAAACATGGAAATATCTACACCGCTACCTGTATAAACATGGTAATATCTACACCACCATCTATATAAACATGGAAATATCTACACCGCCATCTGTATAAACTTCGAAATATCTACAATGCCATCTGTAGAAAGATGGAAATATCTACACCGCAATCTGTGTAAACATGGAACTATCTACACCGGTATCTGTAAACACATGGAAATATCTACACCGCTATCTGTATAAACATGGAAATATCTACACCGCGATCTGTATAAACATGGAAATATCTACACCGCGATCTGTATAAACATGGAAATATCTACACTGCGATCTGTATAAACATGGAAATATCTACACAGCTATCTCTATAAACATGGAAATATCTACACCGCCATCTGTATAAACATGGAAATACCTATACTGTCATCTGTGTAAACATGGAAATATCTGCACAACCATCTGTATAAACATGGAAATATCTTCATTGCCATATGAATACACATGGAAATACCTACACGGCAATCTGTGTATAGATGGAAACATCAACACCGCCATCTCTACAAACATGGAAATATCTACACTGCTATCTCTATAAACATGGAAATACCTACACTGCGGTCTGTATAAACATGGAAATTTCTACACCTGTATCTGTATAAACATGGAAATATCTACACCATGATCTGTGTGAACATGGAAATCTATACACCGCTATCTGTATAAACATGGAAATATCTGCACTGCTATCTCTATAAACATGGAAATATCTACAAAGAAATCTGTATAAACATGGAAATACCTGCACAGTCATGTTTAGGAATATTTAAATATCGACACTGCCATCTGTATAAACTTAGAAATATCTACAAAGCCCTCTGTATAAATATGGAAATATCTGCATAGGCATCTGTGTAAACATGGAAATATCTGCACCGCTATTTGTATAAAGATGGAAATACCTACACCGCTGTCTCTATAATCATGGAAATATGAACACCGCAATGTGTATAAACATGGAAATATCTCCACTGCTCTCTGTATAAACATGGAAATACCTCCACCGTTATCTGTATAAACATGGAAATATCTACAGCGCCATCTCTATAAACATTGAAATATCTACACTGCCATCTGTAAAAACATGGAAATATCTACACCGCCAACTGTATAAGCATGGAAATATCTACACCACCATCTGTATAAACATGGCAATACATACAATACCATCTGTATACACATGGAAATATCTACACAGACATCTGTATAAATATGGAAATAACTAAACGGCCATCTGTATAAACATGGAAATATCTACACTGCCATCTGTAGAAAGATGGAAATATCTACACCGCCATCTCTATAAACATGAAAATATCTACACTGGCATCTCCATAAAGATGGAAGTATCTACTCCGCCCTGTGTACAAACACGGAAATATCAACACCACCATCTGTGTAAACATGGAAATATCTACACAGCTATCTGTATAAACATGGAAATATCTACACCGCCATCTGCATGTCCATGGAAATATCTACACCGCCATCTGTATAAACATGGAAATATCTACACGGCCATCTGGGTATAGATGGAAATATCAACACCGCCATCTGTACAAACATGGAAATATCTACACCGCTATCTGTATAAACAGGAAATATCTGCACCTCAATCTGTATAAACTTGGAAATATCTACACCGCGATCTGTATAAACATGGAAATATCTTCACCACGATCTGTATATACATGGAAATTTCTACACCGCTATCTGTATAAACATGGTAATATCTACACCACCAACTATATAAACATGGAAATATCTACACCGCCATCTGTATAAACATGGAAATATCTACAATGCCATCTGTAGAAAGATGGAAATATCTACACCGCAATCTGTGTAAACATGGAAATATCTACACCGATATCTGTAAAAACATGGAAATATCTACACCGCTATCTGTATAAACATGGAAATATCTACACCGCGATCTGTATAAACATGGAAATATCTACACCGCGATCTGTATAAACATGGAAATATCTACACCGCTATCTGTATAAACATGGAAATAACTACACAACTATCTCTATAAACATGGAAATATCTACACCGCCATCTGTATAAACATGGAAATACCTACAAAGTCATCTGTATAAACATGGAAATATCTACACAGCCATCGGTATAAACATGGAAATATCTACACAGCCATCTGTGTATACATGGAAATATCTACACCGCTATCTGTATAAACATGGAAATAACTGCACCGCTATTTGTATAAACAAGCAAATATCTACACTGTGATCTGTATAAACATGGAAATATCTACACCGTCATCTCTATAAACATGGAAATATCTACACCCCTATCTGTATAAACACGGAAATATCCACACCGCTATCTCTATAAACATGGAAAAATCAACACCGCTATCTCTATGAACATGGAAATATCTACACCGCCATCTCTATAAACATGGAAATATCTACAGCACGATCACTATAAACATGGAAACTTCTACAACGCTATCTATATAAACATGGAAATATCTCCACTGCTATATCTATAAACATCGAAATATCTACACCGCCATCTGTATAAACATGGAAATACTTACAAAGTTATCTGTATAAACATGGAAATATCTACACAGCCATATGTATAAACATGGAAATATCTTCACAGCCATGCGCATATACATGGAAATATCTACACCGCTATCTATATAAACATGGAAATAACTACACCGCCTTCTGTATAAACATGGAAATATCTACACCACCATCTACATATTCATGGAAATATCTGCGCCGCCATCTGTATAAACATGGAAATATCTACACGGTCATCTGTGTATAGATGGAAATATCAACACCGCCATCTGTACAAACATGGAAATATCTGCACCACTATCTGTATAACCATGGAAATATCTACACTGCGGTCTGTATAAACATGGAAATATCTACTCCGCTATCTGTATAAACATGGAAATATCTACACCGCTATCTCTATAAACATGGAAATATCTACACCGTGATCTGTATAAACATGGAAATATTTACACCGCTATCTGTATAAACATGGAAATTTCTACACCGTTATCTGTATAAATATGGAAATATCTACACCGCTATCTGTATAAACATGGAAATATCTACACCGCAATCTGTATAAACATGGAAATATCTACACAGCTATCTCTATAAACATGGAAATATCTACACCACCATCTGTATAAACATGGAAATACCTACAAAGTCATCTGTATAAACATGGAAATATCTACACAGCCATCTGTATAAACATGGAAATATCTACACAGCCATCTGTATATACATGGAAATATCTACACCGCTATCTGTATAAATATGGAAATATCTACACTGCTATTTGTATAAACAAGGAAATATCTACACCGTGATCTGTATAAACATGGAAATATCTACACCGCCATCTCTATAAACATGGAAATATCTACACGCCTATCTGTATAAACATGGAAATATCCACACCGCTATCTCTACAAACATGGGAAAATCAACACCGCTATCTCTATGAACATGGAAATATCTACACCGCCATCTCTATAAACATGGAAATATCTACACCACGATCAGTATAAACATGGAAATATCTACACCACTATCTGTATAAACATGGAAATATCTCCACGGCTATCTCTATAAACATCGAAATATCTACACCGCCATCTGTATAAACATGGAAATACTTACAAAGTTATCTGTATAAACATGGAAATATCTACACCGCCATCTGTATAAACATGGAAATATCTACACAGCCATGTGTATATACATGGAAATATCTACACCGCTGTCTATGTAAACATGGAAGTAACTACACCGCTATCTGTATAAACATGGAAATACCTACACCGCCATCTACATTTCCATGGAAATATCTGTGCCGCCATCTGTATAAAGATGGAAATATCTACACGGTCATCTGTGTATAGATGGAAATATCAACACCGCCATCTGTACAAACATGGAAATATCTGCACCGCTATCTGTATAAACATGGAAATATCTACACTGCGGTCTGTATAAACATAGAAATATCTACACCGCTATCTGTATAAACATGGAGATATCTACACCGCTATCTCTATAAACATGGAAATATCTACATCGTGATCTGTATAAACATGGAAGTATTTACACCGCTATCTGTATAAACATGGAAATATCTACACCGCCATCTCTATAAACATGGAAATATCTACACCACGATCAGTATAAACATGGAAATATCTACACCGCTATCTGTGTAAACATGGAAATATCTCCAATGCTATCTCTATTAACATCGAAATATCTACACCGCCATCTGTATAAACCTGGAAATACTTATAAAGTTATCTGTATAAACTTGGAAATATCTACACCGCCATCTGTATAAACATGGAAATATCTACACAGCCATGTGTATATACATGGAAATATCTACACCGCTATCTATATAAACATGGAAATAACTAGACCGATATCTGTATAAACATGGAAATATCTACACGGTCATCTGTGTATAGATGGAAATATCAACACGGATATCTGTACAAACATGGAAATATCTGCACCGCTATCTGTATAACCATGGAAATATCTACACCGCGGTCTGTATAAACATGGAAATATCTACACCGCTATCTGTATAAACATGGAAATATCTACACCGCTATCTCTATAAACATGGAAATATCTACACCGTGATCTGTATAAACATGGAAATATTTACACCGCTATCTGTATACACATGGATATTTCTACACCGTTATCTGTATAAATATGGAAATATCTACACCGCTATCTGTATAAACATGGAAATATCTACACCGCTATCTGTATAAACATGGAAATATCTACACCGCTACCTGTATAAACATGGTAATATCTACACCACCATCTATATAAACATGGAAATATCTACACCGCCATCTGTATAAACTTCGAAATATCTACAATGCCATCTGTAGAAAGATGGAAATATCTACACCGCAATCTGTGTAAACATGGAACTATCTACACCGGTATCTGTAAACACATGGAAATATCTACACCGCTATCTGTATAAACATGGAAATATCTACACCGCGATCTGTATAAACATGGAAATATCTACACCGCGATCTGTATAAACATGGAAATATCTACACTGCGATCTGTATAAACATGGAAATATCTACACAGCTATCTCTATAAACATGGAAATATCTACACCGCCATCTGTATAAACATGGAAATACCTATACTGTCATCTGTGTAAACATGGAAATATCTGCACAACCATCTGTATAAACATGGAAATATCTTCATTGCCATATGAATACACATGGAAATACCTACACGGCAATCTGTGTATAGATGGAAACATCAACACCGCCATCTCTACAAACATGGAAATATCTACACTGCTATCTCTATAAACATGGAAATACCTACACTGCGGTCTGTATAAACATGGAAATTTCTACACCTGTATCTGTATAAACATGGAAATATCTACACCATGATCTGTGTGAACATGGAAATCTATACACCGCTATCTGTATAAACATGGAAATATCTGCACTGCTATCTCTATAAACATGGAAATATCTACAAAGAAATCTGTATAAACATGGAAATACCTGCACAGTCATGTTTAGGAATATTTAAATATCGACACTGCCATCTGTATAAACTTAGAAATATCTACAAAGCCCTCTGTATAAATATGGAAATATCTGCATAGGCATCTGTGTAAACATGGAAATATCTGCACCGCTATTTGTATAAAGATGGAAATACCTACACCGCTGTCTCTATAATCATGGAAATATGAACACCGCAATGTGTATAAACATGGAAATATCTCCACTGCTCTCTGTATAAACATGGAAATACCTCCACCGTTATCTGTATAAACATGGAAATATCTACAGCGCCATCTCTATAAACATTGAAATATCTACACTGCCATCTGTAAAAACATGGAAATATCTACACCGCCAACTGTATAAGCATGGAAATATCTACACCACCATCTGTATAAACATGGCAATACATACAATACCATCTGTATACACATGGAAATATCTACACAGACATCTGTATAAATATGGAAATAACTAAACGGCCATCTGTATAAACATGGAAATATCTACACTGCCATCTGTAGAAAGATGGAAATATCTACACCGCCATCTCTATAAACATGAAAATATCTACACTGGCATCTCCATAAAGATGGAAGTATCTACTCCGCCCTGTGTACAAACACGGAAATATCAACACCACCATCTGTGTAAACATGGAAATATCTACACAGCTATCTGTATAAACATGGAAATATCTACACCGCCATCTGCATGTCCATGGAAATATCTACACCGCCATCTGTATAAACATGGAAATATCTACACGGCCATCTGGGTATAGATGGAAATATCAACACCGCCATCTGTACAAACATGGAAATATCTACACCGCTATCTGTATAAACAGGAAATATCTGCACCTCAATCTGTATAAACTTGGAAATATCTACACCGCGATCTGTATAAACATGGAAATATCTTCACCACGATCTGTATATACATGGAAATTTCTACACCGCTATCTGTATAAACATGGTAATATCTACACCACCAACTATATAAACATGGAAATATCTACACCGCCATCTGTATAAACATGGAAATATCTACAATGCCATCTGTAGAAAGATGGAAATATCTACACCGCAATCTGTGTAAACATGGAAATATCTACACCGATATCTGTAAAAACATGGAAATATCTACACCGCTATCTGTATAAACATGGAAATATCTACACCGCGATCTGTATAAACATGGAAATATCTACACCGCGATCTGTATAAACATGGAAATATCTACACCGCTATCTGTATAAACATGGAAATAACTACACAACTATCTCTATAAACATGGAAATATCTACACCGCCATCTGTATAAACATGGAAATACCTACAAAGTCATCTGTATAAACATGGAAATATCTACACAGCCATCGGTATAAACATGGAAATATCTACACAGCCATCTGTGTATACATGGAAATATCTACACCGCTATCTGTATAAACATGGAAATAACTGCACCGCTATTTGTATAAACAAGCAAATATCTACACTGTGATCTGTATAAACATGGAAATATCTACACCGTCATCTCTATAAACATGGAAATATCTACACCCCTATCTGTATAAACACGGAAATATCCACACCGCTATCTCTATAAACATGGAAAAATCAACACCGCTATCTCTATGAACATGGAAATATCTACACCGCCATCTCTATAAACATGGAAATATCTACAGCACGATCACTATAAACATGGAAACTTCTACAACGCTATCTATATAAACATGGAAATATCTCCACTGCTATATCTATAAACATCGAAATATCTACACCGCCATCTGTATAAACATGGAAATACTTACAAAGTTATCTGTATAAACATGGAAATATCTACACAGCCATATGTATAAACATGGAAATATCTTCACAGCCATGCGCATATACATGGAAATATCTACACCGCTATCTATATAAACATGGAAATAACTACACCGCCTTCTGTATAAACATGGAAATATCTACACCACCATCTACATATTCATGGAAATATCTGCGCCGCCATCTGTATAAACATGGAAATATCTACACGGTCATCTGTGTATAGATGGAAATATCAACACCGCCATCTGTACAAACATGGAAATATCTGCACCACTATCTGTATAACCATGGAAATATCTACACTGCGGTCTGTATAAACATGGAAATATCTACTCCGCTATCTGTATAAACATGGAAATATCTACACCGCTATCTCTATAAACATGGAAATATCTACACCGTGATCTGTATAAACATGGAAATATTTACACCGCTATCTGTATAAACATGGAAATTTCTACACCGTTATCTGTATAAATATGGAAATATCTACACCGCTATCTGTATAAACATGGAAATATCTACACCGCAATCTGTATAAACATGGAAATATCTACACAGCTATCTCTATAAACATGGAAATATCTACACCACCATCTGTATAAACATGGAAATACCTACAAAGTCATCTGTATAAACATGGAAATATCTACACAGCCATCTGTATAAACATGGAAATATCTACACAGCCATCTGTATATACATGGAAATATCTACACCGCTATCTGTATAAATATGGAAATATCTACACTGCTATTTGTATAAACAAGGAAATATCTACACCGTGATCTGTATAAACATGGAAATATCTACACCGCCATCTCTATAAACATGGAAATATCTACACGCCTATCTGTATAAACATGGAAATATCCACACCGCTATCTCTACAAACATGGGAAAATCAACACCGCTATCTCTATGAACATGGAAATATCTACACCGCCATCTCTATAAACATGGAAATATCTACACCACGATCAGTATAAACATGGAAATATCTACACCACTATCTGTATAAACATGGAAATATCTCCACGGCTATCTCTATAAACATCGAAATATCTACACCGCCATCTGTATAAACATGGAAATACTTACAAAGTTATCTGTATAAACATGGAAATATCTACACCGCCATCTGTATAAACATGGAAATATCTACACAGCCATGTGTATATACATGGAAATATCTACACCGCTGTCTATGTAAACATGGAAGTAACTACACCGCTATCTGTATAAACATGGAAATACCTACACCGCCATCTACATTTCCATGGAAATATCTGTGCCGCCATCTGTATAAAGATGGAAATATCTACACGGTCATCTGTGTATAGATGGAAATATCAACACCGCCATCTGTACAAACATGGAAATATCTGCACCGCTATCTGTATAAACATGGAAATATCTACACTGCGGTCTGTATAAACATAGAAATATCTACACCGCTATCTGTATAAACATGGAGATATCTACACCGCTATCTCTATAAACATGGAAATATCTACATCGTGATCTGTATAAACATGGAAGTATTTACACCGCTATCTGTATAAACATGGAAATTTCTACACCGTTATCTGTAGAAATATGGAAATATCTATACCGCAATCTCTATAAACATGGAAATATCTACACCGCCATCTGTATAAACATGGAAATACCTATACAGTCATCTGTGTAAACATGGAAATATCTACACAACCATCTGTATAATCGTGGAAATATCTTCAATGCTATCTGTATACACATGGAAACACCCACAAGGCAATCTGTGTATAGATGGAAACATCAACACCGCCATCTGTAGAAACATGGAGATATCTACACAGCCATGTGTATATGCATGGAAATATCTACACCGCTATCTACATAAACATGGAAATCACTACACCGCTATCTGTATAAACATGGAAATATCTACACCACCATCTACATATCCATGGAAATATCTGCGCCGCCATCTGTATAAACATGGAAATATCTACACGGTGTTCTGTGTATAGATGGAAATATCAATACCGCCATCTGTACAAACATGGAAATATCTGCACCGCTATCTGTATAACCATGGAAATATCTACACCGCGGTCTGTATAAACATGGAAATATCTACACCGCCATCTCTATAAACATGGAAATATCTGCACCCCTGTCTGTATAAACATGGAAATATCCACACGGCCATCTGTGTATAGATGGAAATATCAACACCACCATCTGTACAAACATGGAAATATCTACACCGCTATCTCTATAAACATGGAAATATCTGCACTGCCATCTGTAAAAACATGGAAATACCTATACAGTCATCTGTATAAACATGGATATATCTACAATGCCATCTGTATACACATGGAAATATCTACACAGCCATCTGTATAAGCATGTAAATATCTACACTGCTATCTCCATAAACATGGAAATATCTACACCGCCATCTCTATAAACATGAAAATATCTACACTGCCATCTCCATAAATATGGAACTAACTACAACGCCATCTGTATAAACATGGAAACATCTACACTGCCATCTGTGTGAACAAGAAAATATCCACAATTCCATCTATATAAAGATATAAATATCTGCACCGCGAGCTGTATAAACATGGAAATATCTACATCGCTATCTGTATAAACGTGGAAATACCAACACCGCTATCGGTATAAACATGGAAATATCTACAACGCCATCTATATAAACATGGAAATATCTACACCGCTATGTCTATAAACATGGAAATACCTACACCACTATCTCTATATACATGGAAATATCTACACCGCTATCTGTATAAACATGGAAATATCTACACCGCTATCTGTATAAACATGGAAATATCTACACCGTGATCTGTATAAACATGGAAATATCTTCAAATATATCTGTATAAACATGGAAATACCTACACAGTCATGCGTAGGAACATGGAAACATCTACACTGCCATCTGTATAAACATAGAAATATCTACACAGACCTCTGTATAAATATGGAAATATCTGCATAGGCATCTTTGTACACATGGAAATATCTGCACCGTTATCTGTATAAACATGGAAATACCTGCACCACTGTCTCTATAAACATGGAAATATGTACACCGCTATGTGTATAAACATGGAAATGTCTCCACTGCTGTCTGTATAAACATGGGAATATCTCCACCGTTATCTGTTTAAACATGGAAATATCTACAACGCCATCTCTAAAAACATTGAAATATCTACACTGCCATCTCTAAAAACATGGAAATATCTACACAGTCATCTGAATAAACATGGAAATATCTACACCACCATCTGTGTAAACATGGAAATACCTACAATACCATCTGTATACACATGGAAATATCTACACAGACATCTGTATAAATATGGAAATAACTACACGACCATCTGTATAAACATGGAAATATCTACACTGCTATCTGTAGAAAGATGGAAATATGTACACCGCTATCTCTATAAATATGGAAATATCTACACCGCCATCTCTATAAACATGAAAATATCTACACTGACATCTCCATAAAGATGGAAGTATATACCCCGTCATGTGTATAAACACGAAAATATCTACACCACCATCTGTGTAAACATGGAAATAACTACAACGCTATCTGTGTAAACATGGAAATATCTACACCGCCATCTTTATAAACATGGAAATATCAACAATTCCATCTGTAGGAAGATGGAAATATCTACACCGCAATCTGTGTAAACATGGAAATATCTGCAGCGCTATCTGTAAAAACATGGAAATATCTACACCGCTATCTGTATAAACATGGAAATATCTACACCACGATCTGAATAAACATGGAAATATCTACACAGCGATCTGTATAAACATGGAAATATCTACACCGCTATCTGTATAAACATGGAAATATCTACACAGCCATCTGTATAAACATGGAAATATCTACACAGCCATCTGTATATAAATGGAAATACCTTCACCGCTTTCAGTATAAACTTGGAAATAACTACACCGCTATTTGCATAAACAAGGAAATATCTACACCGTGATCTGTATAAACACGGAAATAACTACACCACCGTCTCTATAAACATGGAAATATCTACAACCCTATCTGTATAAACATGGAAATATCTCCACTGCTATCTCTATAAACATCGAAATATCTACACCGCCATCTGTAGAAACATGGAAATACTTACAAAGTTCTCTGTATAAACATGGAAATATCTACACAGCTATCTCTATAAACATGGAAATATCTACACCGCCATCTGTATAAACATGGAAATATCTACACAGCCATGTGTATATACATGGAAATATCTACACCGCTGTCTATGTAAACATGGAAGTAACTACACCGCTATCTGTATAAACATGGAAATACCTACACCGCCATCTACATATCCATGGAAATATCTGTGCCGCCATCTGTATAAACATGGAAATATCTACACGGTCATGTGTGTATAGATGGAAATATCAACACCGCCATCTGTACAAACATGGAAATATCTGCACCGCTATCTGTATAAAAATGGAAATATCTACACTGCGGTCTATATAAACATAGAAATATCTACACCGCTATCTGTATAAACATGGAGATATCTACACCGCTATCTCTATAAACATGGAAATACCTACACCGTGATCTGTATAAACATGGAAGTATTTACACCGCTATCTGTATAAACATGGAAATTTCTACACCGTTATCTGTAGAAATATGGAAATATCTATACCGCTATCTCTATAAACATGGAAATATCTACACCGCCATCTGTATAAACATGGAAATACCTATACAGTCATCTGCGTAAACATGGAAATATCTACACCACCATCTGTATAAACGTTGAAATATCTTCAATGCCATCTGTATACACATGGAAACACCCACAAGGCAATCTGTGTATAGATGGAAACATCAACACCGCCATCTGTAGAAACATGGAAATATCTACACAGCCATGTGTATATACATGGAAATATCCACACCGCTATCTATATAAACATGGAAATCACTACACCGCAATCTGTGTAAACATGGAAATATCTGCAGCGCTATCTGTAAAAACATGGAAATATCTACACCGCTATCTGTATAAACATGGAAATATCTACACGACGATCTGAATAAACATGGAAATATCTACACCGCGATCTGTATAAACATGGAAATATCTACACCGCTATCTGTATAAACATGGAAATATCTACACAGCCATCTGTATAAACATGGAAATATCTACACAGCCATCTGTATATACATGGAAATATCTTCACCACTATCAGTATAAACATGGAAATAACTACACCGCTATTTCTATAAACAAGGAAATATCTACACCGTGATCTGTATAAACACGGAAATATCTACACCGCCATCTCTACAAACATGGAAATATCTACACGCCTATCTGTATAAACATGGAAATATCTCCACTGCTATCTCTATAAACATCGAAATATCTACACCGCCATCTGTAGAAACATGGAAATACTTACAAAGTTCTCTGTATAAACATGGAAATATCTACACAGCTATCTCTGTAAACATGGAAATATCTACACCGCCATCTGTATAAACATTGAAATAACTACAACGCCATCTGTATAAACATGGAAATATCTACACAGCCATGTGTATATACATGGAAATATCTACACCGCTATCCATATAAACATGGAAATAACTACACCGCTATCTGTATGAACATGGAAATATCTACACCGCCATCTACATATCCATGGAAATATCTGCGCCACCATCTGTATAAACATGGAAATATTTACACGGTCATCAGTGTATAGATGGAAATATCAACACCGCCATCTGTACAAACATGGAAATATCTGCACCGCTATCTGTATAAACATGGAAATATCTACACTGCTGTCTGTATAAACATGGAAATATGTACACTGCTATCTGTATAAACATTGAAATATCTACACCGCTATCTCTATAAACATGGAAATACCTACACCGTGATCTGTATAAACATGGAAATATCTGCACCGCTATCTCTATAAACATGGAAATATCTACAAAGACATCTGTATAAACATGGAAATACCTACACAGTCATGTTTAGGAACATTTAAATATCTACACTGCCATCTGTATAAACATAGAAATACCTACACAGCCCTCTGTATAAATATGGAAATATCTGCATAGGCATCTGTGTAAACATGGAAATATCTGCACCGCTATCTGTATAAATATGGAAATACCTACACCGCTGTATCTATAAACATGGAAATATGTACACCGCTATGTGTATAAACATGGAAATATCTCCACTGCTCTCTGTATAAACATGGAAATATCTCCACCGCCATCTGTGTAAACATGGAAATATCTACACCACCATCTGTATAAACATGGAAACACCTACACCGCGATCTGCATAAACATGGAAATATCTACACCGCGATCTGTACAAACATGGAATTATCTACAACGCTAACTGTATAAACATGGAAATATCTACAAAGCTATCTGTATAAACATGGAAATACCTACATCGTCATCTGTATAAAGATGGAAATACCTACAAAGTCATCTGTATAAATATGGAAATATCTACACAGCCATCTGTATAAACATGGAAATATCTACACAGCCATCTGTACATACATGGAAATATCTACACCGCTATCTGTATAAACATGGAAATAACTACACCGCTATTAGTATAAGGAAGGAAATATCTACACCGTGATCTGTATAAACATGGAAATATCTTCACCGCTATCTGTATAAACATGGAAATAACTACACCGCTGTAAGTATAAACAATGAAATATCCACACCCCTATCTGTATAAACATGGAAATATCCATACCGCTATCTCTATAGACATGGAAAAATCAACACCGCTATCTCTATGAACATGGAAATATCTACACCGCCATCTCTATAAACATGGAAATATCTACACCGCTATCTGTATAAACATGGAAATATCTCCACTGCTATCTCTATAAACATCGAAATATCTACACCGCCATCTGTATAAACATGGAAATAATTACAAAGTTATCTGTAAACAGGGAAATATCTACACCGCCATCTGTATAAACATGGAAATATCTACACAGCCATGTGTATATACATGGAAATAACTACACCGCAATCCATATAAACATGGAAATATCTACACCGCTATCTGTATAAACATGGAAATATCTACACCGCTATCTACATATCCATGGAAATATCTGTGTCGCCATCTGTATAAACATGGAAATGTCTACACGGTCATCTGTGTATAGATGGAAATATCAACACCGCCATCTGTGCAAAGATGGAAATATCTGCACCGCTATCTGTATAAACATGGAAATATCTACACCGCGGTCTGTATAAACATGGAAATATCTACACCGCTATCTGAATAAACATGGAAATATCTACACCGTTATCTCTATAAACATGGAAATATCTACACCCCTATCTGTATAAGCATGGAAATATCCACACCGCTATCTCTATAAACATGGAAAAATCAACACCGCTATCTCTGTGAACATGGAAATATGTACACCGCCATTTCTATAAACATGGAAATATCTACACCACGATCAGAATAAACATGGAAATATCTACACCGCGGTCTGTATAAACATGGAAATATCTACACCGCTATCTGAATAAACATGGAAATATCTACACCGCTATCTGTATAAACATGGAGATATCTACACCGCTATCTCTATAAACATGGAAATATCTACACCGTGATCTGTATAAACATGGAAATATTTACACCGCTATCTGTATAAACATGGAAATTTCTACACCGTTATCAGTAGAAATATGGAAATATCTAAACCGCTATCTCTATAAACATGGAAATATCTACACCGCCATCTGTATAAACATGGAAATACCTATACAGTCATCTGCGTAAACATGGAAATATCTACACCACCATCTGTAGAAACATGGAAATATCCTCAATGCCATCTGTATACACATGGAAATACCCACACGGCAATCTGTGTAGAGATGGAAATATCAACACCGCCATCTGTACAAACATGGAAATATCTGCACCGCTATCTGTATAACCATGGAAATATCTGCACCGCGGTCTGTGTAAACTTGGAAATATCTACACCGCTATCTGTATAAACATGGAAATATCTACACCGCTATCTCTATAAACATGGAAATATCTACACCGTGATCTGTATAAACATGGTAATATTTACTCCGCTATCTGTATAAACATGGAAATTTCTACACCGTTATCTGTATAAATATGGAAATATCTTCACCGCTATCTGTATAAACATGGAAATATCTACACCGCCATCTGTATAAACATGGAAATATCTACACAGCTATCTCTATAAACATGGAAATATCTACACCGCCATCTGTAAACATGGAAATACCTACAAAGCCATCTGTATAAACATGGAAATATCTACACAGCCATCTGTATAAACATGGAAATATCTAGACAGCCATCTGAATACATCCTTGAAATATCTGCACCGCTATCTGTATAAACATGGAAATATCTACACCGCGGTCTTTATTAACATAGAAATATCTACACCGCTATCTGTATAAACATGGAAATATCTACAATGCCATCTGTATAAACATGGAAATACCTTCACTTCTATCTGTATAAACATGAAAATATCTACACCGCCATCTTCAGAAATATGGATGTATCTACTCCGCCATCTGTATAAACTTGGAAATATCTACACCACTATCTGTATAAACATGGAAATATCTTCACTTCTATCTGTATAAACATGGAAATATCTACACCGCCATCTGTATAAAGATGGAAATATCTATACCGCAATCTGTATAAATATGGAAATAACCACACCGCTATCTCTATAGACATGGAAATATCTATACCGCTATCTGTATAAACATGCTAATATCTACACCGCTATCTGTATAAATGTGTAAATATTTGCACAGCTATCCCTATAAACATGGTAATATCAACACCGCGATTTGTGTAAACATGGAAATATCTACACCATGATCTCTATAAACATGGAAACATCTACACCGCGATCTGTATAAACATGGATATATCTACACCGTGATCTGTATAAACATGGAAATATCTACACCGCCATCTCTATAAACATGGAAATATCTACAGCCCTATCTGTATAAACATGGAAATATCCACACAGCTATCTCTGTAAACATGTTAAAATCAACACCGCTATCTCTATGAACATGGAAATATCTACACCGCCATCTCTATAAACATGGAAATATCTACAGCACGATCAGTATAAACATGGAAATATCTACACTGCTATCTGTAAAAACATGGAAATATCTCCAATGCTATCTCTATAAACATAGAAATATCTACACCGCCATCTGTATAAACATGGACATACTTACAAAGTTATCTGTATAAAGATGGAAATATCTACACCGCCATCTGTATAAACATGGAAATAGCTAAACAGCCATGTGTATATACATGGAAATATCTACACCGCTATCTATATAAACATGGAAATAACTACACCGCTATCTGTATAAACATGGAAATATCTACACCACCATCTACATATCCATGGAAATATCTGCGCCGCCATCTGTATAAAAATGGAAATATCTACACGGTCATCTGTGCATATATGGAAATATCTACACCGCCATTTCTATAAACATGGAAATATCTACACCACGATCAGTATAAACATGGAAATATCTACACCGCTATCTGTATAAACATGGAAATATCTACACCGCTATCTGTATAAACATCGAAATATCTACACCGCCATCTGTATAAACATGGAAATAATTACAAAGTTATCTGTAAACATGCAAATATCTACACCGCCATCTGTATAAACATGGAAATATCTACACCGCCATGTGTATATACATGGAAATAACTACACCGCTATCTATATAAAGATGGAAATATCTACACCGCTATCTGTATAAACATGGAAATATCTACACCCCTATCTGTAAAAGCATGGAAATATCCACACCGCTATCTCTATAAACATGGAAAAATCAACACCGCTATCTCTGTGAACATGGAAATATCTACACCGCCATCTCTATAAACTTGGAAATATCTACACCACGATCAGAATAAACACGGAAATATCTACACCGCTATCTGTATAAACATGGAAATATATACACCGCGATCTGTATAAACATGGAAATATCTTAACCACAATCTGTATAAACATGGAAATATCTGCACCGCTACCTGTATAAACATGGTAATATCTACACCACCATCTATATAAACATGGAAATATCTACACCGCCATCTGTATAAACATGGAAATATCTACAATGCCATCTGTAGAAAGATGGAAATATCTACACCGTAATCTGTGTAAACATGGTACTACCTACACCGCTATCTGTAAACACATGGAAATATCTACACCGCTATCTGTATAAACATGGAAATATCTACACCGCGATCTGTATAAACATGGAAATATCTACACCGCGATCTGTATAAACATGAAAATATCTACACCGCTATCTGTATAAACATGGAAATATCTACACAGCTATGTCTATAAACATGGAAATATCTACACTGCCATATGTATAAACATGGAAATACCTATACAGACATCTGTGTGAACATGGAAATATTTACACCACCATCTGTATAAACATGGAAATATCTTCAATGCCATCTGAATACACATGGAAATACCTACACGTCAATCTGTGTATAGATGGAAACATCAACACCGCCATCTGTACAAACCTGGAAATATCTACACTGCTATCTCTATAAACATGGAAATATCTACACTGCAGTCTGTATAAACATGGAAATACCTACACCGGTATCTGTATAAACATGGAAATATCTACACCATGATCTGTATAAACATGGAATTATATACACCGCTATCTGAATAAACATGGAAATATCTGCACCGCTATCTCTATAAACATGGAAATATCTACAAAGACATCTGTATAAACATGGAAATACCTACACGGTCATGTGTAGGAATATTTAAATATCTACAATGTCATCTGTATAAACATAGAAATATCTACAAAGCCCTCTGTATAAATATGGAAATATCTTCATAGGCATCTGTGTAAACATGGAAATATCTGCCCCTCTATCTGTATAAACATGGAAATACCTACACCGCTGTCTCTATAAACATGGAAATATGTACACCGCTATGTGTATAAACATGGAAATATCTCCACTGCTCTCTGTATAAACATGGAAATATCTCCACCGTTATCTGTATAAACATGGAAATATCTACAGCGCCATCTCTATAAACATTGAAATATCTACACAGCTATCTCTATAAACATGGAAATATCTACACCGCCATCTGTATAAACATGGAAATACCTACAAAGTCATCTGTATAAACATGGAAATATCTACACAGCCATCTGTATAAACATGGAAATATCTACACCGCGGTCTTTATAAACATAGAAATATCTACACCGCTATCTGTATAAACATGAAAATATCTACACTGCTATCTCTATAAACATGGAAATATCTACACCGTGATCTGTATAAACATGAAAATATTTACACCGCTATCTGTATAAACATGGAAATTTCTACACCGTTATCAGTAGAAATATGGAAATATCTAAACCGCTATCTCTATAAACATGGAAATATCTACACCGCCATCTGTATAAACATGGAAATACCTATACAGTCATCTGCGTAAACATGGAAATATCTACACCACCATCTGTAGAAACATGGAAATATCCTCAATGCCATCTGTATACACATGGAAATACCCACACGGCAATCTGTGTAGAGATGGAAATATCAACACCGCCATCTGTACAAACATGGAAATATCTGCACCGCTATCTGTATAACCATGGAAATATCTGCACCGCGGTCTGTGTAAACTTGGAAATATCTACACCGCTATCTGTATAAACATGGAAATATCTACACCGCTATCTCTATAAACATGGAAATATCTACACCGTGATCTGTATAAACATGGTAATATTTACTCCGCTATCTGTATAAACATGGAAATTTCTACACCGTTATCTGTATAAATATGGAAATATCTTCACCGCTATCTGTATAAACATGGAAATATCTACACCGCCATCTGTATAAACATGGAAATATCTACACAGCTATCTCTATAAACATGGAAATATCTACACCGCCATCTGTATAAACATGGAAATACCTACAAAACCATCTGTATAAACATGGAAATATCTACACAGCCATCTGTATAAACATGGAAATATCTAGACAGCCATCTGAATACATCCTTGAAATATCTGCACCGCTATCTGTATAAACATGGAAATATCTACACCGCGGTCTTTATTAACATAGAAATATCTACACCGCTATCTGTATAAACATGGAAATATCTACAATGCCATCTGTATAAACATGGAAATACCTTCACTTCTATCTGTATAAACATGAAAATATCTACACCGCCATCTTCAGAAACATGGATATATCTACTCCGCCATCTGTATAAACTTGGAAATATCTACACCACTATCTGTATAAACATGGAAATATCTTCACTTCTATCTGTATAAACATGGAAATATCTACACCGCCATCTGTATAAAGATGGAAATATCTATACCGCAATCTGTATAAATATGGAAATAACTACACCGCTATCTCTATAGACATGGAAATATCTATACCGCTATCTGTATAAACATGCTAATATCTACACCGCTATCTGTATAAATGTGTAAATATTTGCACAGCTATCCCTATAAACATGGTAATATCAACACCGCGATTTGTGTAAACATGGAAATATCTACACCATGATCTCTATAAACATGGAAACATCTACACCGCGATCTGTATAAACATGGATATATCTACACCGTGATCTGTATAAACATGGAAATATCTACACCGCCATCTCTATAAACATGGAAATATCTACAGCCCTATCTGTATAAACATGGAAATATCCACACAGCTATCTCTATAAACATGGAAAAATCAACACCGCTATCTCTATGAACATGGAAATAACTACACCGTCATCTCGATAAACATGGAAATGTCTACACCGCGATCAGTATAAACATGGAAATATGTACACCACTATCTGTATAAACATGGAAATATCTCCACTGCTATCTCTATAAACATCGAAATATCTACACCGCCATCTGTATAAACATGGACATACTTACAAAGTTATCTGTGTAAACATGGAAATATCTACACCGCCATCTGTATAAACATGGAAATATCTACACAGCTATGTGTATATACATGGAAATATCTACACCGCTATCTATATAAACATGGAAATAACTACACCGCTATCTGAATAAACATGGAAGTATCTCCACTGCTATCTCTATAAACATCGAACTATCTACACAGCCATGTGTACATACATGGAAATATCTACACCGCTCTCTATATAAACATGGAAATAAGTACACCGCTATCTGTATATACATGGAAATATCTACACCACCATCTACACATCCATAGAAATATCTGTGCCACCATCTGTATAAACATGGAAATATCTACACGGTCATCTGTATATACATGGAAATATCTACAAAGCCATCTGTATAAACATGGAAATTTCTACACAGCCATCTGTATATACATGGAAATATCTACAAAGTCATCTGTATAAACATGGAAATACCTACACAGTCATGTGTAGGAACATGGAAATATATACACTGCCTTCTGTATAAACATAGAAATATCTACACAGCCCTCAGTATAAATATGGAGATATCTGCATAGGCATCTGTGTAAACATGGAAATATCTGTACCGCTATCTGTATAAACATGGAAATACCTACACCACTGTCTCTATAAACATGGAAGTATGTACACGGCTATGTGTATAAACATGGAAATATCTCCACTGCTCTCTGTATAAACATGGAAATATATCCACCGTTATCTGTATAAACATGGAAATATCTACAGCGCCATCTCTATAAACATTGAAATATCCACACTGCCATCTGTAAAAACATGGAAATATCTACACAGTCATCTGAATAAACATGGAAATATCTACACCACCAGCTGTATAAACATGGAAATACCTACAATACCATCTGTATACACATGGAAATATCTACACAGACATCTGTATAAATATGGAAATATCTACACCGCCATCTGTATAATCTTGGAAATATCTACACTGCCATCTGTAGAAAGATGGAAATATCTACACCGCCATCTGTATAATCATGGAAATATCTACACTGACATCTGTAGAAAGATGGAAATATCTACACCGCTATCTCTATAAATATGGAAATATCTACACCGCCATCTCTATAAACATGAAAATACCTACACTGCCATCTCCATAAAGATGGATGTATCTACTCCACCATGTGTATAAACACGGAAATATCTACACCACCATCTGTGTAAACATGCAAATATCTACACCGCTATCTGTATAAACATGGAAATATCTACACCGCTATCTGCATGTCCATGGAAATATCTACGCCGCCATCTGTATAAACATGGAAATATCTACACGGCCATCTGTGTATAGATGGAAATATCAGCACCGCCATCAGTACAAACATGGAAATATCTACACCGCTATCTCTATAAACATGGAAATATCTGCGCTGCCATCTGTAAAAACATGGAAATACCTATTCAGTCATCTGTAAAAACATGGAATTATCTACAATGCCATCTGTATACACATGGAAATATCTACACAGCCATCTGTATAAACATGTAAATATCTACACTGCTGTCTCTATAAACATGGAAATATCTACACCGCCATCTCTATAAACATGAAAATATCTACACTGCCATCTCCACAAACATGGAACTAACTACTCCGTCATCTGTATAAACATGGAAACATCTACACCGCCATCTGTGTGAATAAGGAAATATCTACAATGTCATCTTTATAAAGTTATAAATATCTGCACCGTGAGCTTTATAAACATGGAAATATCTACATCGCTATCTGTATAAACGTGGAAATACCAACACCGCTATCGGTATAAACATTGAAATACCTACAACGCCATCTATATAAACATGGAAATATCTACACCGCTATGTCTATAAACTTGGAAATACCTACACCACTATCTCTATAAACATGGAAATATCTACACCGCTATCTGTATAAACATGGAAATATCTACATCGCTATCTGTATAAACATGGAAATATCTACACCGCTATGTCTATAAACTTGGAAATACCTACACCGCTATCTCTATAAACATGGAAATATCTACACCGCTATCTGTATAAACATGGAAATATCTACATCGCTATCTGTATAAACATGGAAATATCTACACCTCGATCTGTGTAAACATGGAAATATCTACACCGTGATCTGTATAAACATGGAAATATCTTCACCACGATCTGTATAAACATGGAAATATCTACACCGCTATCTGTATAAACATGGAAATATATACACCGCTATCTGTATAAACATGTAAATATCTACACAGCGATCTCTGTAAACATGGAAATACCTACACCGCCATCTGTATAAACATGGAAATACATACAAAGTCATCTGTATAAACATGGAAATATCTACATAGCCATCTGTATAAAGATGGAAATACCTACACAGCCATCTGTATATACATGGAAATATATACACTGCTATCTGTATAAACATGGAAATAACTACACCGCTATTTGTATAAACAAGGAAATATCTACACTGCCATCTGTTTAAACATGGAAATATATACACAGACATCTGTATATACATGGAAATATCTAAATCGCTTTCTGTATAAACATGCTAATAACTACACCGCTCTCTGTATAAATGTGGAAATATTTGCACCGCTATCCCTATAAACATGGTAATATCAACACCGCGATCTGTATAAACATGGAAATATCTACACCATGATCTGTATAAACATGGAAATATCTACACCGCCATCTCTATAAACATAGAAATATCTACACCCCTATCTGTATAAACATGGAAATATCTACACCGCCATCTCTATAAACATGGAAATATCTACCCCCCTATCTGTATAAACATGGAAATATCCACGCAGCTATCTCTATAAACATGGAAAAATCAACACCGCTATCTCTCTGAAAATGGAAATATCTACACCGCCATCTCTATAAACATGGAAATATCTACACCGCGATCAGTATAAACATGGAAATATCTACACCGCTATCTGTATAAACATGGAAATATCAACACAGCCATGTGTATATACATGGAAATATCTACACCGCTATCTACATAAACATGGAAATAACTACACCGCTATCTGTATAAACATGGAAATATCTCCACTGCTATCTCTATCAACATCGAAATATCTACACCGCCATCAGTATAAACATGGAAATACTTACAAAGTTATCTGTATAAACATGGAAATAACTTCACCGCCATCTGTATAAACATGGAAATATCTACACAGCCATGTGTACATACATGGAAATGTCTACACCCCTCTCTATATAAACATGGAAATAAGTACAGCACTATCTGTATATACATGAAAATATCTACACCACCATCTACATATCGATAGAAATATCTGCACCGGCATCTGTATAAACATGGAAATATCTACACGGTCATCTGTGTATAGATGGAAATATCAACACCGCCATCTGTACAAACATGGAAATATCTGCACCGCTATCTGTATAAACAGGGAAATATCTACACAGCGGTCTGTATAAACATGGAAATATCTACTCAGCTATCTGTATAAACATGGAAATATCTACACCGCTGTCTCTATAAACATGGAAATATCTACACCGTGATCTGTATAAACATGGAAATATTTACACCGCTATCTGTATAAACATGGAAATTTCAACACCGTTATCTGTATAAATTTGGAAATATCTACACCGCCATCTGTATAAACATGGAAATACCTATACAGTCATCTGTATAAACATGGAAATATTTACACCACCATCTGTATAAACATGGAAATATCTACAATGCCATCTGTATACACATGGAAATACCTACACGGCAATCTGTGTATAGATGGAAACATCAACACCGCCATCTGTACAAACATGGAAATATCTACACTGCTATCTCTATAAACATGGAAATATCTACACTGCGGTCTGTATAAACATGGAAATATCTACACCACGATCTGTATAAACATGGAAATATATACACCGCTATCTGTATATACATGGAAATATCTGCACCGCTATCTCTATAGACATGGAAATATCTACAAAGACATCTGTATAAACATGGAAATACCTACACAGTCATGTGTAGGAACTCTTAAATATCTACAGTATCGTCTGTATCAACATAGAAATATCAACACAGCCCTCTGTATAAATATGGAGATATCTGCATAGGCATCTGTATAAACATGGAAATATCTGTACCACTATCTGTATAAACAAGGAAATACCTACACCGCTGTCTCTATAAACATGGAAATATGTACACCACTATGTGTATAAACATGGAAATATCTCCACTGCTCTCTGTATAAACATGGAAATATCTCCTGTTATCTGCATAAACATGGAAATTTCTACAGTGCCATCTCTATAAACATTGAAATATCCACACTGCCATCTGTAAAAACATGGAAATATCTACACAGTCATCTGAATAAACATGGAAATAACTACACCACCATCTCCATAAACATGGAAATACCTACAGTACCATCTGTATACACATGGAAATAAATACACAGACACCTGTATAAATATGGAAATATCTACACCGCCTTCTGTATAAACATGGAAATATCTACACTGCCATCTGTACAAAGATGGAAATATCTACACCGCTATCTCTATAAATATGGAAATATCTACACCGCCATCTCTATAAACATGAAAATATCTACACTGCCATTTCCATAAAGATGGAAGTATCTACTCCGCCATGTGTATAAACACGGAAATATCTACAACACCATCTGTGTAAACATGGAAATATCTACACCGCTGTCTGTATAAACATGGAAATATCTACACCGGTATCTGTATAAACATGGAAATATCTACACCACGATCTGTATAAACATGGAAACATATACACCGCTATCTGTATAAACATGGAAATATTTACACCGCTATCTGTATAAACCTGGAAATATCTACACAGCTATCGCTATAAATATGGAAATATCTACACCACCATCTGTATAAACATGGAAATAACTACACAGTCATGTGTAGGAACATGGAAATATCTACACAACCGTTTGTATAAAGATGGAAATATCTACAACGTTATCTATATAAACATGGAAATATCTACACAGTGATCTTTATACACATGGAAATATGTACAGCACTGTCTGAATAAAGATGGAAATATCTACACCGCTATCTGTAAAAACGTGGAAATATCTACACCACTATCTGTATGAATATGGAAATATTTACACCGCTATCTCAAAAAACATGGAAATATCTACACCGCTATCTCTATAAACATGGAAATATCTACACCGCTATGTGTATTAACGTTGAAATATCTCCATTGCTCTCTGTATAAACATGGACATATCTCCACCGCAATCTGTATAAACATGAAAATATCTACACCGCTATCTCTTTAAACATGGAAATACCTACAATGCCATCTGAATAAACATGGAAATATCTACACAGTCATCTGTAGAAATATGGAAATATCTACACCGCTATCTCTAAAAACATGAAAATACTTACACCACCATCACTATAAACATGGAGATATTTACTCCGCTATCTCTATAAACATAGAAATAACTACACCCCCATCTCTATAAACATGGAAATATCTACACAGACATCTGTATAACCATGGAAATATCTACACTGCCATCTGTATAAACTTGGAAATATCTACACTGACATCTGTAGAAAAATGGAAATGTCTACAAAGCGATCTGTAAAAACATGGGAATTTCTACACCGCTACCTGTATAAACATGGAAATATCTACACCGCTATCTGTATCAACATGGAAATAACTACACCGCAATCTGTATAAACACGGAAATATCTAAAATGCTATCTCTGTCAACATGGAAATATCTACACAGCTATCTGTGAAAACTTGGAAATATCTACACCGCTATCTGTGTAAATTTGGCAATACCTACACTGCAATCTGTGCAAAGATGGAAATACCTACACCGCTATCTCTGTAAACATGGAAATATCTACACAGATATTTGTATAAACATGGAAATATCAAGACTGCCATCTGTATAAACATGGAAATATCTACAGCGCCATCTGTATAAACATGGAAATATCTACACCGCCATTTGTACACACATGGAAATATCTACACAGCCATCTGTATAAACTTGGAAATATCTACACTGCTATCTCTATAAACATGGAAATATCTACACCGCTATCTGTATAAACATGGAAATACTTACATCGCTATCTGTGGAAACAGGAAATATCTCCACCGCTATCTGTATAAACATGTAAATATCTACACAGCTATCTGTGTAAACTTGGAAATATCTACACAGATATCTGTGTAAAAATGGAAATATCTACACAGCAATCTGTGCAAAGATGGAAATATCTACAATGCTATCTCTGAAAACATGGAAATATCTACACCGCTATCTGTATAAAAATGGAAATATCTATACTGCAGTCTCTATAAACATGGAAATATCTCCACCGCTATCTGTATAAACATGAAAATATCTACACCGCTTTCTGTATAAACATGGACATATCTACACCGCAATCTCTATATACATGGAAATATCTACAACGCTATGTGTGTAAACATGGAAATATCTACACAGCTATCTGTGTAAACTTGGAAATATCTACACAGCTATCTGCGTAAACATGGAAACATCTACACAGCAGTCTGTTCAAAGATGGAAATAACTACACCGCTATCTCTGTAAACATGGAAATATCTACACAGCTACCTGTATAATCATGGAAATATCTACACCGCTGTCTGTATAAACAAGGAAATATCTACACTGCCATCTGTAGAAACATGGAAATATCTACACCACAATCTGTATAAACATGGAAATACCTACACCGCTATCTGTATAAATACGGTAATGTCTACACCGCTATCTCTATAAACATGGAAATACCTACACCGCCATCTCCAGAAACATGGATGTATCTACACCGCCATCTGTATAAACTTGGAAATATCTACACCACTATCTGTATAAACATGGAAATATCTTCAATTCTATCTGTATAAACATGGAAATATATACACTGCCATCTGTATAAAGATGGAAGTATCTACACCGCAATCTGAATAAAAATGTAAATATCTACAACACTATCTCTATAGACATGGAAATATCTATACCGCTATCTGTATAAACATGGAAATATCTCCACTCACGTCTGTATAAAGATGGAAATATCTACACTGTGAGCTGTATAAACATGGAAATATCTACACCGCTATCTCTATAAACATGAAAATACTTACACCACCATCTCTACAAACGTGGAAATATTTACACCGCTATCTCTATAAACATAGAAATAACTACACCGCCATCACAATAAACATGGAAATATCTACACCGCCATCTGCATAAACATGCAAATATATACCCAGACATCTGTATAAACTTGGAAATATCTACACTGACATCTGTAGAAAGATGGAAATATCTACAAAGCGATCTGTATAAACATGGGAATTTCTACACCGCTACCTGCATAAACATGGAAATATCTACAACACTATCTGTATAAATATGGAAATAACTCCACCGCTATCGGTATAAGCATGGAAATTTTTACACCGCTATCTGTATAAACATGGAAATATCTCCACCGCTATCTTTATAAACACGGAAATACCTACACCGTTGTCTTTAAAAACATGGAAATACCTACACCGCTATCTCTTTAAACAATGGAATATCTACAACGCTATCTGTGTAAACATGGAAATATCTACACAGCTATCTAGGTAAACTTGGAAATATCTACACCGCTATCTGTGTAAGCATGGAATTATCTACAATGCTATCTGTGTAAACATGGAAATATTTACAATGCTATCTTTGTAAACAGGGAAATATCTACACAGCTATCTGTAAAACGTGGAAATATCTACACCACTATCTGTACTACCCTGAAAATATCTACACCGCTATCTGTATCAACATGTAAATAACTACAACGCTATCTGTATAAACATGGAAATACCTACAATGATATCTCTGTAAACATGGAAATATCGACACAGGTATCTGTGTAAACTTGGAAATATCTACACCACTATCTGTGTAAAGTTTGCAATGTCTACACCGCAATCTGTTCAAAGGTGGAAATATCTTTACCGCTATATCTGTAAACATGGAAATATCTACACCGCTATATGTATAAACATGGAAATATCTACACTGCCATCTCTATCTACATGGAAATATCTACACAGCCATCTGTATAAACATGGAAATATCTACACTGCTATCTTTAGAAACATGGAATTATCTACAACGCCATCTGTATAAACATGGAAATACCTACAAAGCTAACTGTAAAAAAATGGAAATGTCTACACTGCTATCTCTATAAACATGGAAATACCTACACTACTTGCACTATAAACATGGAAATATCTACACCGCAATCTCTGTAAACATGGAAATATCTACACCGCCATCTATGTAAACATGAAAATATCTACACTGCCATACTGAGAAACATGGCTGTATCTACACCGGCATCTGAATAAACATGGAAATATCTACACCACTCTCTGTATAAAGATGGAAATATTTAAACCGCTATCTCTATAAACATGGAAATATCTACACCGCTATCTCTATAAACATGGAAATAACTACACCGCCATCTGTATGAACATGGAAATATCTACACAGTCATCTGTATAAACCTGGAAATATCTACATTGTCATCTATATAAACATGGAAATATCTACCGAGAACTCTGTATAAACATGGAAATATTGGCACAGCCATCTGTATAAACATGGAAATATCTTCACCGCTATCTGTATAAAAATGGAAATATCTACACCGCTATGTGTATTAACGTGGAAATATCTCCATTGCTATCTGTATAAACATGGACAAATCTCCACCGCAATCTGTATAAACATGAAATTATCTACACCGCTATCTCTATAAACATGGAAATATCTACAATGCCATCTGTACAAACATGGAAATATCTACACAGTCATCTGTGAAAACATGGAAATATCTACACCGCTATCTCTATAACATGGAAATAACTACAATGCTATCTCTATAAACATGGAAATATCTACACCACTATCTCCATGAACATGACAATTTACACAACGCCATCGCTTTAAACATGGAGGTATCTGCAACGCCATCTACATAAACAAGAAAATATCTACACTGCCATCTATATAAGCATGGAAATATCTACACTGCCATTTGTAGAAAGATGGAAATATCTACACCGCCATCTGTATTAACGTGGAAATATCTACACTGACATCTGTAGAAAGATGGAAATATCTACACCGCTATCTCTATAAATATGGAAATATCTACACCGCCATCTCTATAAACATGAAAATACCTACACTGCCATCTCCATAAAGATGGATGTATCTACTCCACCATGTGTATAAACACGGAAATATCTACACCACCATCTGTGTAAACATGCAAATATCTACACCGCTATCTGTATAAACATGGAAATATCTACACCGCTATCTGCATGTCCATGGAAATATCTACGCCGCCATCTGTATAAACATGGAAATATCTACACGGCCATCTGTGTATAGATGGAAATATCAGCACCGCCATCAGTACAAACATGGAAATATCTACACCGCTATCTCTATAAACATGGAAATATCTGCGCTGCCATCTGTAAAAACATGGAAATACCTATTCAGTCATCTGTAAAAACATGGAATTATCTACAATGCCATCTGTATACACATGGAAATATCTACACAGCCATCTGTATAAACATGTAAATATCTACACTGCTGTCTCTATAAACATGGAAATATCTACACCGCCATCTCTATAAACATGAAAATATCTACACTGCCATCTCCACAAACATGGAACTAACTACTCCGTCATCTGTATAAACATGGAAACATCTACACCGCCATCTGTGTGAATAAGGAAATATCTACAATGTCATCTTTATAAAGTTATAAATATCTGCACCGCGAGCTTTATAAACATGGAAATATCTACATCGCTATCTGTATAAACGTGGAAATACCAACACCGCTATCGGTATAAACATGGAAATACCTACAACGCCATCTATATAAACATGGAAATATCTACGCCGCTATGTCTATAAACTTGGAAATACCTACACCACTATCTCTATAAACATGGAAATATCTACACCGCTATCTGTATAAACATGGAAATATCTACATCGCTATCTGTATAAACATGGAAATATCTACACCGCTATGTCTATAAACTTGGAAATACCTACACCGCTATCTCTATAAACATGGAAATATCTACACCGCTATCTGTATAAACATGGAAATATCTACATCGCTATCTGTATAAACATGGAAATATCTACACCTCGATCTGTGTAAACATGGAAATATCTACACCGTGATCTGTATAAACATGGAAATATCTTCACCACGATCTGTATAAACATGGAAATATCTACACCGCTATCTGTATAAACATGGAAATATATACACCGCTATCTGTATAAACATGTAAATATCTACACAGCGATCTCTGTAAACATGGAAATACCTACACCGCCATCTGTATAAACATGGAAATACATACAAAGTCATCTGTATAAACATGGAAATATCTACATAGCCATCTGTATAAAGATGGAAATACCTACACAGCCATCTGTATATACATGGAAATATATACACTGCTATCTGTATAAACATGGAAATAACTACACCGCTATTTGTATAAACAAGGAAATATCTACACTGCCATCTGTTTAAACATGGAAATATATACACAGACATCTGTATATACATGGAAATATCTAAATCGCTTTCTGTATAAACATGCTAATAACTACACCGCTCTCTGTATAAATGTGGAAATATTTGCACCGCTATCCCTATAAACATGGTAATATCAACACCGCGATCTGTATAAACATGGAAATATCTACACCATGATCTGTATAAACATGGAAATATCTACACCGCCATCTCTATAAACATAGAAATATCTACACCCCTATCTGTATAAACATGGAAATATCTACACCGCCATCTCTATAAACATGGAAATATCTACCCCCCTATCTGTATAAACATGGAAATATCCACGCAGCTATCTCTATAAACATGGAAAAATCAACACCGCTATCTCTCTGAAAATGGAAATATCTACACCGCCATCTCTATAAACATGGAAATATCTACACCGCGATCAGTATAAACATGGAAATATCTACACCGCTATCTGTATAAACATGGAAATATCAACACAGCCATGTGTATATACATGGAAATATCTACACCGCTATCTACATAAACATGGAAATAACTACACCGCTATCTGTATAAACATGGAAATATCTCCACTGCTATCTCTATCAACATCGAAATATCTACACCGCCATCAGTATAAACATGGAAATACTTACAAAGTTATCTGTATAAACATGGAAATAACTTCACCGCCATCTGTATAAACATGGAAATATCTACACAGCCATGTGTACATACATGGAAATGTCTACACCCCTCTCTATATAAACATGGAAATAAGTACAGCACTATCTGTATATACATGAAAATATCTACACCACCATCTACATATCGATAGAAATATCTGCACCGGCATCTGTATAAACATGGAAATATCTACACGGTCATCTGTGTATAGATGGAAATATCAACACCGCCATCTGTACAAACATGGAAATATCTGCACCGCTATCTGTATAAACAGGGAAATATCTACACAGCGGTCTGTATAAACATGGAAATATCTACTCAGCTATCTGTATAAACATGGAAATATCTACACCGCTGTCTCTATAAACATGGAAATATCTACACCGTGATCTGTATAAACATGGAAATATTTACACCGCTATCTGTATAAACATGGAAATTTCAACACCGTTATCTGTATAAATTTGGAAATATCTACACCGCCATCTGTATAAACATGGAAATACCTATACAGTCATCTGTATAAACATGGAAATATTTACACCACCATCTGTATAAACATGGAAATATCTACAATGCCATCTGTATACACATGGAAATACCTACACGGCAATCTGTGTATAGATGGAAACATCAACACCGCCATCTGTACAAACATGGAAATATCTACACTGCTATCTCTATAAACATGGAAATATCTACACTGCGGTCTGTATAAACATGGAAATATCTACACCACGATCTGTATAAACATGGAAATATATACACCGCTATCTGTATATACATGGAAATATCTGCACCGCTATCTCTATAGACATGGAAATATCTACAAAGACATCTGTATAAACATGGAAATACCTACACAGTCATGTGTAGGAACTCTTAAATATCTACAGTGCCGTCTGTATCAACATAGAAATATCAACACAGCCCTCTGTATAAATATGGAGATATCTGCATAGGCATCTGTATAAACATGGAAATATCTGTACCACTATCTGTATAAACAAGGAAATACCTACACCGCTGTCTCTATAAACATGGAAATATGTACACCACTATGTGTATAAACATGGAAATATCTCCACTGCTCTCTGTATAAACATGGAAATATCTCCTGTTATCTGCATAAACATGGAAATTTCTACAGTGCCATCTCTATAAACATTGAAATATCCACACTGCCATCTGTAAAAACATGGAAATATCTACACAGTCATCTGAATAAACATGGAAATAACTACACCACCATCTGCATAAACATGGAAATACCTACAGTACCATCTGTATACACATGGAAATAAATACACAGACACCTGTATAAATATGGAAATATCTACACCGCCTTCTGTATAAACATGGAAATATCTACACTGCCATCTGTACAAAGATGGAAATATCTACACCGCTATCTCTATAAATATGGAAATATCTACACCGCCATCTCTATAAACATGAAAATATCTACACTGCCATTTCCATAAAGATGGAAGTATCTACTCCGCCATGTGTATAAACACGGAAATATCTACAACACCATCTGTGTAAACATGGAAATATCTACACCGCTGTCTGTATAAACATGGAAATATCTACACCGGTATCTGTATAAACATGGAAATATCTACACCACGATCTGTATAAACATGGAAACATATACACCGCTATCTGTATAAACATGGAAATATTTACACCGCTATCTGTATAAACCTGGAAATATCTACACAGCTATCGCTATAAATATGGAAATATCTACACCACCATCTGTATAAACATGGAAATAACTACACAGTCATGTGTAGGAACATGGAAATATCTACACAACCGTTTGTATAAAGATGGAAATATCTACAACGTTATCTATATAAACATGGAAATATCTACACAGTGATCTTTATACACATGGAAATATGTACAGCACTGTCTGAATAAAGATGGAAATATCTACACCGCTATCTGTAAAAACGTGGAAATATCTACACCACTATCTGTATGAATATGGAAATATTTACACCGCTATCTCAAAAAACATGGAAATATCTACACCGCTATCTCTATAAACATGGAAATATCTACACCGCTATGTGTATTAACGTTGAAATATCTCCATTGCTCTCTGTATAAACATGGACATATCTCCACCGCAATCTGTATAAACATGAAAATATCTACACCGCTATCTCTTTAAACATGGAAATACCTACAATGCCATCTGAATAAACATGGAAATATCTACACAGTCATCTGTAGAAATATGGAAATATCTACACCGCTATCTCTAAAAACATGAAAATACTTACACCACCATCACTATAAACATGGAGATATTTACTCCGCTATCTCTATAAACATAGAAATAACTACACCCCCATCTCTATAAACATGGAAATATCTACACAGACATCTGTATAACCATGGAAATATCTACACTGCCATCTGTATAAACTTGGAAATATCTACACTGACATCTGTAGAAAAATGGAAATGTCTACAAAGCGATCTGTAAAAACATGGGAATTTCTACACCGCTACCTGTATAAACATGGAAATATCTACACCGCTATCTGTATCAACATGGAAATAACTACACCGCAATCTGTATAAACACGGAAATATCTAAAATGCTATCTCTGTCAACATGGAAATATCTACACAGCTATCTGTGAAAACTTGGAAATATCTACACCGCTATCTGTGTAAATTTGGCAATACCTACACTGCAATCTGTGCAAAGATGGAAATACCTACACCGCTATCTCTGTAAACATGGAAATATCTACACAGATATTTGTATAAACATGGAAATATCAAGACTGCCATCTGTATAAACATGGAAATATCTACAGCGCCATCTGTATAAACATGGAAATATCTACACCGCCATTTGTACACACATGGAAATATCTACACAGCCATCTGTATAAACTTGGAAATATCTACACTGCTATCTCTATAAACATGGAAATATCTACACCGCTATCTGTATAAACATGGAAATACTTACATCGCTATCTGTGGAAACAGGAAATATCTCCACCGCTATCTGTATAAACATGTAAATATCTACACAGCTATCTGTGTAAACTTGGAAATATCTACACAGATATCTGTGTAAAAATGGAAATATCTACACAGCAATCTGTGCAAAGATGGAAATATCTACAATGCTATCTCTGAAAACATGGAAATATCTACACCGCTATCTGTATAAAAATGGAAATATCTATACTGCAGTCTCTATAAACATGGAAATATCTCCACCGCTATCTGTATAAACATGAAAATATCTACACCGCTTTCTGTATAAACATGGACATATCTACACCGCAATCTCTATATACATGGAAATATCTACAACGCTATGTGTGTAAACATGGAAATATCTACACAGCTATCTGTGTAAACTTGGAAATATCTACACAGCTATCTGCGTAAACATGGAAACATCTACACAGCAGTCTGTTCAAAGATGGAAATAACTACACCGCTATCTCTGTAAACATGGAAATATCTACACAGCTACCTGTATAATCATGGAAATATCTACACCGCTGTCTGTATAAACAAGGAAATATCTACACTGCCATCTGTAGAAACATGGAAATATCTACACCACAATCTGTATAAACATGGAAATACCTACACCGCTATCTGTATAAATACGGTAATGTCTACACCGCTATCTCTATAAACATGGAAATACCTACACCGCCATCTCCAGAAACATGGATGTATCTACACCGCCATCTGTATAAACTTGGAAATATCTACACCACTATCTGTATAAACATGGAAATATCTTCAATTCTATCTGTATAAACATGGAAATATATACACTGCCATCTGTATAAAGATGGAAGTATCTACACCGCAATCTGAATAAAAATGTAAATATCTACAACGCTATCTCTATAGACATGGAAATATCTATACCGCTATCTGTATAAACATGGAAATATCTCCACTCACGTCTGTATAAAGATGGAAATATCTACACTGTGAGCTGTATAAACATGGAAATATCTACACCGCTATCTCTATAAACATGAAAATACTTACACCACCATCTCTACAAACGTGGAAATATTTACACCGCTATCTCTATAAACATAGAAATAACTACACCGCCATCACAATAAACATGGAAATATCTACACCGCCATCTGCATAAACATGCAAATATATACCCAGACATCTGTATAAACTTGGAAATATCTACACTGACATCTGTAGAAAGATGGAAATATCTACAAAGCGATCTGTATAAACATGGGAATTTCTACACCGCTACCTGCATAAACATGGAAATATCTACAACACTATCTGTATAAATATGGAAATAACTCCACCGCTATCGGTATAAGCATGGAAATTTTTACACCGCTATCTGTATAAACATGGAAATATCTCCACCGCTATCTTTATAAACACGGAAATACCTACACCGTTGTCTTTAAAAACATGGAAATACCTACACCGCTATCTCTTTAAACAATGGAATATCTACAACGCTATCTGTGTAAACATGGAAATATCTACACAGCTATCTAGGTAAACTTGGAAATATCTACACCGCTATCTGTGTAAGCATGGAATTATCTACAATGCTATCTGTGTAAACATGGAAATATTTACAATGCTATCTTTGTAAACAGGGAAATATCTACACAGCTATCTGTAAAACGTGGAAATATCTACACCACTATCTGTACTACCCTGAAAATATCTACACCGCTATCTGTATCAACATGTAAATAACTACAACGCTATCTGTATAAACATGGAAATACCTACAATGATATCTCTGTAAACATGGAAATATCGACACAGGTATCTGTGTAAACTTGGAAATATCTACACCACTATCTGTGTAAAGTTTGCAATGTCTACACCGCAATCTGTTCAAAGGTGGAAATATCTTTACCGCTATATCTGTAAACATGGAAATATCTACACCGCTATATGTATAAACATGGAAATATCTACACTGCCATCTGTATCTACATGGAAATATCTACACAGCCATCTGTATAAACATGGAAATATCTACACTGCTATCTTTAGAAACATGGAATTATCTACAACGCCATCTGTATAAACATGGAAATACCTACAAAGCTAACTGTAAAAAAATGGAAATGTCTACACTGCTATCTCTATAAACATGGAAATACCTACACTACTTGCACTATAAACATGGAAATATCTACACCGCAATCTCTGTAAACATGGAAATATCTACACCGCCATCTATGTAAACATGAAAATATCTACACTGCCATACTGAGAAACATGGCTGTATCTACACCGGCATCTGAATAAACATGGAAATATCTACACCACTCTCTGTATAAAGATGGAAATATTTAAACCGCTATCTCTATAAACATGGAAATATCTACACCGCTATCTCTATAAACATGGAAATAACTACACCGCCATCTGTATGAACATGGAAATATCTACACAGTCATCTGTATAAACCTGGAAATATCTACATTGTCATCTATATAAACATGGAAATATCTACCGAGAACTCTGTATAAACATGGAAATATTGGCACAGCCATCTGTATAAACATGGAAATATCTTCACCGCTATCTGTATAAAAATGGAAATATCTACACCGCTATGTGTATTAACGTGGAAATATCTCCATTGCTATCTGTATAAACATGGACAAATCTCCACCGCAATCTGTATAAACATGAAATTATCTACACCGCTATCTCTATAAACATGGAAATATCTACAATGCCATCTGTACAAACATGGAAATATCTACACAGTCATCTGTGAAAACATGGAAATATCTACACCGCTATCTCTATAACATGGAAATAACTACAATGCTATCTCTATAAACATGGAAATATCTACACCACTATCTCCATGAACATGACAATTTACACAACGCCATCGCTTTAAACATGGAGGTATCTGCAACGCCATCTACATAAACAAGAAAATATCTACACTGCCATCTATATAAGCATGGAAATATCTACACTGCCATTTGTAGAAAGATGGAAATATCTACACCGCCATCTGTATTAACGTGGAAATATCTACACTGACATCTGTAGAAAGATGGAAATATCTACACCGCTATCTCTATAAATATGGAAATATCTACACCGCCATCTCTATAAACATGAAAATACCTACACTGCCATCTCCATAAAGATGGATGTATCTACTCCACCATGTGTATAAACACGGAAATATCTACACCACCATCTGTGTAAACATGCAAATATCTACACCGCTATCTGTATAAACATGGAAATATCTACACCGCTATCTGCATGTCCATGGAAATATCTACGCCGCCATCTGTATAAACATGGAAATATCTACACGGCCATCTGTGTATAGATGGAAATATCAGCACCGCCATCAGTACAAACATGGAAATATCTACACCGCTATCTCTATAAACATGGAAATATCTGCGCTGCCATCTGTAAAAACATGGAAATACCTATTCAGTCATCTGTAAAAACATGGAATTATCTACAATGCCATCTGTATACACATGGAAATATCTACACAGCCATCTGTATAAACATGTAAATATCTACACTGCTGTCTCTATAAACATGGAAATATCTACACCGCCATCTCTATAAACATGAAAATATCTACACTGCCATCTCCACAAACATGGAACTAACTACTCCGTCATCTGTATAAACATGGAAACATCTACACCGCCATCTGTGTGAATAAGGAAATATCTACAATGTCATCTTTATAAAGTTATAAATATCTGCACCGCGAGCTTTATAAACATGGAAATATCTACATCGCTATCTGTATAAACGTGGAAATACCAACACCGCTATCGGTATAAACATGGAAATACCTACAACGCCATCTATATAAACATGGAAATATCTACGCCGCTATGTCTATAAACTTGGAAATACCTACACCACTATCTCTATAAACATGGAAATATCTACACCGCTATCTGTATAAACATGGAAATATCTACATCGCTATCTGTATAAACATGGAAATATCTACACCGCTATGTCTATAAACTTGGAAATACCTACACCGCTATCTCTATAAACATGGAAATATCTACACCGCTATCTGTATAAACATGGAAATATCTACATCGCTATCTGTATAAACATGGAAATATCTACACCTCGATCTGTGTAAACATGGAAATATCTACACCGTGATCTGTATAAACATGGAAATATCTTCACCACGATCTGTATAAACATGGAAATATCTACACCGCTATCTGTATAAACATGGAAATATATACACCGCTATCTGTATAAACATGTAAATATCTACACAGCGATCTCTGTAAACATGGAAATACCTACACCGCCATCTGTATAAACATGGAAATACATACAAAGTCATCTGTATAAACATGGAAATATCTACATAGCCATCTGTATAAAGATGGAAATACCTACACAGCCATCTGTATATACATGGAAATATATACACTGCTATCTGTATAAACATGGAAATAACTACACCGCTATTTGTATAAACAAGGAAATATCTACACTGCCATCTGTTTAAACATGGAAATATATACACAGACATCTGTATATACATGGAAATATCTAAATCGCTTTCTGTATAAACATGCTAATAACTACACCGCTCTCTGTATAAATGTGGAAATATTTGCACCGCTATCCCTATAAACATGGTAATATCAACACCGCGATCTGTATAAACATGGAAATATCTACACCATGATCTGTATAAACATGGAAATATCTACACCGCCATCTCTATAAACATAGAAATATCTACACCCCTATCTGTATAAACATGGAAATATCTACACCGCCATCTCTATAAACATGGAAATATCTACCCCCCTATCTGTATAAACATGGAAATATCCACGCAGCTATCTCTATAAACATGGAAAAATCAACACCGCTATCTCTCTGAACATGGAAATATCTACACCGCCATCTCTATAAACATGGAAATATCTACACCGCGATCAGTATAAACATGGAAATATCTACACCGCTATCTGTATAAACATGGAAATATCAACACAGCCATGTGTATATACATGGAAATATCTACACCGCTATCTACATAAACATGGAAATAACTACACCGCTATCTGTATAAACATGGAAATATCTCCACTGCTATCTCTATCAACATCGAAATATCTACACCGCCATCAGTATAAACATGGAAATACTTACAAAGTTATCTGTATAAACATGGAAATAACTTCACCGCCATCTGTATAAACATGGAAATATCTACACAGCCATGTGTACATACATGGAAATGTCTACACCCCTCTCTATATAAACATGGAAATAAGTACAGCACTATCTGTATATACATGAAAATATCTACACCACCATCTACATATCGATAGAAATATCTGCACCGGCATCTGTATAAACATGGAAATATCTACACGGTCATCTGTGTATAGATGGAAATATCAACACCGCCATCTGTACAAACATGGAAATATCTGCACCGCTATCTGTATAAACAGGGAAATATCTACACAGCGGTCTGTATAAACATGGAAATATCTACTCAGCTATCTGTATAAACATGGAAATATCTACACCGCTGTCTCTATAAACATGGAAATATCTACACCGTGATCTGTATAAACATGGAAATATTTACACCGCTATCTGTATAAACATGGAAATTTCAACACCGTTATCTGTATAAATTTGGAAATATCTACACCGCCATCTGTATAAACATGGAAATACCTATACAGTCATCTGTATAAACATGGAAATATTTACACCACCATCTGTATAAACATGGAAATATCTACAATGCCATCTGTATACACATGGAAATCCCTACACGGCAATCTGTGTATAGATGGAAACATCAACACCGCCATCTGTACAAACATGGAAATATCTACACTGCTATCTCTATAAACATGGAAATATCTACACTGCGGTCTGTATAAACATGGAAATATCTACACCACGATCTGTATAAACATGGAAATATATACACCGCTATCTGTATATACATGGAAATATCTGCACCGCTATCTCTATAGACATGGAAATATCTACAAAGACATCTGTATAAACATGGAAATACCTACACAGTCATGTGTAGGAACTCTTAAATATCTACAGTGCCATCTGTATCAACATAGAAATGTCAACACAGCCCTCTGTATAAATATGGAGATATCTGCATAGGCATCTGTATAAACATGGAAATATCTGTACCACTATCTGTATAAACAAGGAAATACCTACACCGCTGTCTCTATAAACATGGAAATATGTACACCACTATGTGTATAAACATGGAAATATCTCCACTGCTCTCTGTATAAACATGGAAATATCTCCTGTTATCTGCATAAACATGGAAATTTCTACAGTGCCATCTCTATAAACATTGAAATATCCACACTGCCATCTGTAAAAACATGGAAATATCTACACAGTCATCTGAATAAACATGGAAATAACTACACCACCATCTGCATAAACATGGAAATACCTACAATACCATCTGTATACACATGGAAATAAATACACAGACACCTGTATAAATATGGAAATATCTACACCGCCATCTGTATAAACATGGAAATATCTACACTGCCATCTGTACAAAGATGGAAATATCTACACCGCTATCTCTATAAATATGGAAATATCTACACCGCCATCTCTATAAACATGAAAATATCTACACTGCCATTTCCATAAAGATGGAAGTATCTACTCCGCCATGTGTATAAACACGGAAATATCTACAACACCATCTGTGTAAACATGGAAATATCTACACCGCTGTCTGTATAAACATGGAAATATCTACACCGGTATCTGTATAAACATGGAAATATCTACACCACGATCTGTATAAACATGGAAACATATACACCGCTATCTGTATAAACATGGAAATATTTACACCGCTATCTGTATAAACCTGGAAATATCTACACAGCTATCGCTATAAATATGGAAATATCTACACCACCATCTGTATAAACATGGAAATAACTACACAGTCATGTGTAGGAACATGGAAATATCTACACAACCGTTTGTATAAAGATGGAAATATCTACAACGTTATCTATATAAACATGGAAATATCTACACAGTGATCTTTATACACATGGAAATATGTACAGCACTGTCTGAATAAAGATGGAAATATCTACACCGCTATCTGTAAAAACGTGGAAATATCTACACCACTATCTGTATGAATATGGAAATATTTACACCGCTATCTCAAAAAACATGGAAATATCTACACCGCTATCTCTATAAACATGGAAATATCTACACCGCTATGTGTATTAACGTTGAAATATCTCCATTGCTCTCTGTATTAACATGGACATATCTCCACCGCAATCTGTATAAACATGAAAATATCTACACCGCTATCTCTTTAAACATGGAAATACCTACAATGCCATCTGAATAAACATGGAAATATCTACACAGTCATCTGTAGAAATATGGAAATATCTACACCGCTATCTCTAAAAACATGAAAATACTTACACCACCATCACTATAAACATGGAGATATTTACTCCGCTATCTCTATAAACATAGAAATAACTACACCCCCATCTCTATAAACATGGAAATATCTACACAGACATCTGTATAACCATGGAAATATCTACACTGCCATCTGTATAAACTTGGAAATATCTACACTGACATCTGTAGAAAAATGGAAATGTCTACAAAGCGATCTGTAAAAACATGGGAATTTCTACACCGCTACCTGTATAAACATGGAAATATCTACACCGCTATCTGTATCAACATGGAAATAACTACACCGCAATCTGTATAAACACGGAAATATCTAAAATGCTATCTCTGTCAACATGGAAATATCTACACAGCTATCTGTGAAAACTTGGAAATATCTACACCGCTATCTGTGTAAATTTGGCAATACCTACACTGCAATCTGTGCAAAGATGGAAATACCTACACCGCTATCTCTGTAAACATGGAAATATCTACACAGATATTTGTATAAACATGGAAATATCAAGACTGCCATCTGTATAAACATGGAAATATCTACAGCGCCATCTGTATAAACATGGAAATATCTACACCGCCATTTGTACACACATGGAAATATCTACACAGCCATCTGTATAAACTTGGAAATATCTACACTGCTATCTCTATAAACATGGAAATATCTACACCGCTATCTGTATAAACATGGAAATACTTACATCGCTATCTGTGGAAACAGGAAATATCTCCACCGCTATCTGTATAAACATGTAAATATCTACACAGCTATCTGTGTAAACTTGGAAATATCTACACAGATATCTGTGTAAAAATGGAAATATCTACACAGCAATCTGTGCAAAGATGGAAATATCTACAATGCTATCTCTGTAAACATGGAAATATCTACACCGCTATCTGTATAAAAATGGAAATATCTATACTGCAGTCTCTATAAACATGGAAATATCTCCACCGCTATCTGTATAAACATGAAAATATCTACACCGCTTTCTGTATAAACATGGACATATCTACACCGCAATCTCTATAAACATGGAAATATCTACAACGCTATGTGTGTAAACATGGAAATATCTACACAGCTATCTGTGTAAACTTGGAAATATCTACACAGCTATCTGCGTAAACATGGAAACATCTACACAGCAGTCTGTTCAAAGATGGAAATAACTACACCGCTATCTCTGTAAACATGGAAATATCTACACAGCTACCTGTATTATCATGGAAATATCTACACCGCTGTCTGTATAAACAAGGAAATATCTACACTGCCATCTGTAGAAACATGGAAATATCTACACCACAATCTGTATAAACATGGAAATACCTACACCGCTATCTGTATAAATACGGTAATGTCTACACCGCTATCTCTATAAACATGGAAATACCTACACCGCCATCTTCAGAAACATGGATGTATCTACACCGCCATCTGTATAAACTTGGAAATATCTACACCACTATCTGTATAAACATGGAAATATCTTCAATTCTATCTGTATAAACATGGAAATATATACACTGCCATCTGTATAAAGATGGAAGTATCTACACCGCAATCTGAATAAAAATGTAAATATCTACACCGCTATCTCTATAGACATGGAAATATCTATACCGCTATCTGTATAAACATGGAAATATCTCCACTCACGTCTGTATAAAGATGGAAATATCTACACTGTGAGCTGTATAAACATGGAAATATCTACACCGCTATCTCTATAAACATGAAAATACTTACACCACCATCTCTACAAACGTGGAAATATTTACACCGCTATCTCTATAAACATAGAAATAACTACACCGCCATCACAATAAACATGGAAATATCTACACCGCCATCTGCATAAACATGCAAATATATACACAGACATCTGTATAAACTTGGAAATATCTACACTGACATCTGTAGAAAGATGGAAATATCTACAAAGCGATCTGTATAAACATGGGAATTTCTACACCGCTACCTGCATAAACATGGAAATATCTACAACACTATCTGTATAAATATGGAAATAACTCCACCGCTATCGGTATAAGCATGGAAATTTTTACACCGCTATCTGTATAAACATGGAAATATCTCCACCGCTATCTTTATAAACACGGAAATACCTACACCGTTGTCTTTAAAAACATGGAAATACCTACACCGCTATCTCTTTAAACAATGGAATATCTACAACGCTATCTGTGTAAACATGGAAATATCTACACAGCTATCTAGGTAAACTTGGAAATATCTACACCGCTATCTGTGTAAGCATGGAATTATCTACAATGCTATCTGTGTAAACATGGAAATATTTACAATGCTATCTTTGTAAACAGGGAAATATCTACACAGCTATCTGTAAAACGTGGAAATATCTACACCACTATCTGTACTACCCTGAAAATATCTACACCGCTATCTGTATCAACATGTAAATAACTACAACGCTATCTGTATAAACATGGAAATACCTACAATGATATCTCTGTAAACATGGAAATATCGACACAGGTATCTGTGTAAACTTGGAAATATCTACACCACTATCTGTGTAAAGTTTGCAATGTCTACACCGCAATCTGTTCAAAGGTGGAAATATCTTTACCGCTATATCTGTAAACATGGAAATATCTACACCGCTATATGTATAAACATGGAAATATCTACACTGCCATCTGTATCTACATGGAAATATCTACACAGCCATCTGTATAAACATGGAAATATCTACACTGCTATCTTTAGAAACATGGAAATATCTACAACGCCATCTGTATAAACATGGAAATACCTACAAAGCTAACTGTAAAAAAATGGAAATGTCTACACTGCTATCTCTATAAACATGGAAATACCTACACTACTTGCACTATAAACATGGAAATATCTACACCGCAATCTCTGTAAACATGGAAATATCTACACCGCCATCTATGTAAACATGAAAATATCTACACTGCCATACTGAGAAACATGGCTGTATCTACACCGGCATCTGAATAAACATGGAAATATCTACACCACTCTCTGTATAAAGATGGAAATATTTAAACCGCTATCTCTATAAACATGGAAATATCTACACCGCTATCTCTATAAACATGGAAATAACTACACCGCCATCTGTATGAACATGGAAATATCTACACAGTCATCTGTATAAACCTGGAAATATCTACATTGTCATCTATATAAACATGGAAATATCTACCGAGAACTCTGTATAAACATGGAAATATTGGCACAGCCATCTGTATAAACATGGAAATATCTTCACCGCTATCTGTATAAACATGGAAATATCTACACCGCTATGTGTATTAACGTGGAAATATCTCCATTGCTATCTGTATAAACATGGACAAATCTCCACCGCAATCTGTATAAACATGAAATTATCTACACCGCTATCTCTATAAACATGGAAATATCTACAATGCCATCTGTACAAACATGGAAATATCTACACAGTCATCTGTGAAAACATGGAAATATCTACACCGCTATCTCTATAACATGGAAATAACTACAATGCTATCTCTATAAACATGGAAATATCTACACCACTATCTCCATGAACATGACAATTTACACAACGCCATCGCTTTAAACATGGAGGTATCTGCAACGCCATCTACATAAACAAGAAAATATCTACACTGCCATCTATATAAGCATGGAAATATCTACACTGCCATTTGTAGAAAGATGGAAATATCTACACCGCCATCTGTATTAACGTGGAAATATCTACACTGACATCTGTAGAAAGATGGAAATATCTACACCGCTATCTCTATAAATATGGAAATATCTACACCGCCATCTCTATAAACATGAAAATACCTACACTGCCATCTCCATAAAGATGGATGTATCTACTCCACCATGTGTATAAACACGGAAATATCTACACCACCATCTGTGTAAACATGCAAATATCTACACCGCTATCTGTATAAACATGGAAATATCTACACCGCTATCTGCATGTCCATGGAAATATCTACGCCGCCATCTGTATAAACATGGAAATATCTACACGGCCATCTGTGTATAGATGGAAATATCAGCACCGCCATCAGTACAAACATGGAAATATCTACACCGCTATCTCTATAAACATGGAAATATCTGCGCTGCCATCTGTAAAAACATGGAAATACCTATTCAGTCATCTGTAAAAACATGGAATTATCTACAATGCCATCTGTATACACATGGAAATATCTACACAGCCATCTGTATAAACATGTAAATATCTACACTGCTGTCTCTATAAACATGGAAATATCTACACCGCCATCTCTATAAACATGAAAATATCTACACTGCCATCTCCACAAACATGGAACTAACTACTCCGTCATCTGTATAAACATGGAAACATCTACACCGCCATCTGTGTGAATAAGGAAATATCTACAATGTCATCTTTATAAAGTTATAAATATCTGCACCGCGAGCTTTATAAACATGGAAATATCTACATCGCTATCTGTATAAACGTGGAAATACCAACACCGCTATCGGTATAAACATGGAAATACCTACAACGCCATCTATATAAACATGGAAATATCTACGCCGCTATGTCTATAAACTTGGAAATACCTACACCACTATCTCTATAAACATGGAAATATCTACACCGCTATCTGTATAAACATGGAAATATCTACATCGCTATCTGTATAAACATGGAAATATCTACACCGCTATGTCTATAAACTTGGAAATACCTACACCGCTATCTCTATAAACATGGAAATATCTACACCGCTATCTGTATAAACATGGAAATATCTACATCGCTATCTGTATAAACATGGAAATATCTACACCTCGATCTGTGTAAACATGGAAATATCTACACCGTGATCTGTATAAACATGGAAATATCTTCACCACGATCTGTATAAACATGGAAATATCTACACCGCTATCTGTATAAACATGGAAATATATACACCGCTATCTGTATAAACATGTAAATATCTACACAGCGATCTCTGTAAACATGGAAATACCTACACCGCCATCTGTATAAACATGGAAATACATACAAAGTCATCTGTATAAACATGGAAATATCTACATAGCCATCTGTATAAAGATGGAAATACCTACACAGCCATCTGTATATACATGGAAATATATACACTGCTATCTGTATAAACATGGAAATAACTACACCGCTATTTGTATAAACAAGGAAATATCTACACTGCCATCTGTTTAAACATGGAAATATATACACAGACATCTGTATATACATGGAAATATCTAAATCGCTTTCTGTATAAACATGCTAATAACTACACCGCTCTCTGTATAAATGTGGAAATATTTGCACCGCTATCCCTATAAACATGGTAATATCAACACCGCGATCTGTATAAACATGGAAATATCTACACCATGATCTGTATAAACATGGAAATATCTACACCGCCATCTCTATAAACATAGAAATATCTACACCCCTATCTGTATAAACATGGAAATATCTACACCGCCATCTCTATAAACATGGAAATATCTACCCCCCTATCTGTATAAACATGGAAATATCCACGCAGCTATCTCTATAAACATGGAAAAATCAACACCGCTATCTCTCTGAACATGGAAATATCTACACCGCCATCTCTATAAACATGGAAATATCTACACCGCGATCAGTATAAACATGGAAATATCTACACCGCTATCTGTATAAACATGGAAATATCAACACAGCCATGTGTATATACATGGAAATATCTACACCGCTATCTACATAAACATGGAAATAACTACACCGCTATCTGTATAAACATGGAAATATCTCCACTGCTATCTCTATCAACATCGAAATATCTACACCGCCATCAGTATAAACATGGAAATACTTACAAAGTTATCTGTATAAACATGGAAATAACTTCACCGCCATCTGTATAAACATGGAAATATCTACACAGCCATGTGTACATACATGGAAATGTCTACACCCCTCTCTATATAAACATGGAAATAAGTACAGCACTATCTGTATATACATGAAAATATCTACACCACCATCTACATATCGATAGAAATATCTGCACCGGCATCTGTATAAACATGGAAATATCTACACGGTCATCTGTGTATAGATGGAAATATCAACACCGCCATCTGTACAAACATGGAAATATCTGCACCGCTATCTGTATAAACAGGGAAATATCTACACAGCGGTCTGTATAAACATGGAAATATCTACTCAGCTATCTGTATAAACATGGAAATATCTACACCGCTGTCTCTATAAACATGGAAATATCTACACCGTGATCTGTATAAACATGGAAATATTTACACCGCTATCTGTATAAACATGGAAATTTCAACACCGTTATCTGTATAAATTTGGAAATATCTACACCGCCATCTGTATAAACATGGAAATACCTATACAGTCATCTGTATAAACATGGAAATATTTACACCACCATCTGTATAAACATGGAAATATCTACAATGCCATCTGTATACACATGGAAATCCCTACACGGCAATCTGTGTATAGATGGAAACATCAACACCGCCATCTGTACAAACATGGAAATATCTACACTGCTATCTCTATAAACATGGAAATATCTACACTGCGGTCTGTATAAACATGGAAATATCTACACCACGATCTGTATAAACATGGAAATATATACACCGCTATCTGTATATACATGGAAATATCTGCACCGCTATCTCTATAGACATGGAAATATCTACAAAGACATCTGTATAAACATGGAAATACCTACACAGTCATGTGTAGGAACTCTTAAATATCTACAGTGCCATCTGTATCAACATAGAAATGTCAACACAGCCCTCTGTATAAATATGGAGATATCTGCATAGGCATCTGTATAAACATGGAAATATCTGTACCACTATCTGTATAAACAAGGAAATACCTACACCGCTGTCTCTATAAACATGGAAATATGTACACCACTATGTGTATAAACATGGAAATATCTCCACTGCTCTCTGTATAAACATGGAAATATCTCCTGTTATCTGCATAAACATGGAAATTTCTACAGTGCCATCTCTATAAACATTGAAATATCCACACTGCCATCTGTAAAAACATGGAAATATCTACACAGTCATCTGAATAAACATGGAAATAACTACACCACCATCTGCATAAACATGGAAATACCTACAATACCATCTGTATACACATGGAAATAAATACACAGACACCTGTATAAATATGGAAATATCTACACCGCCATCTGTATAAACATGGAAATATCTACACTGCCATCTGTACAAAGATGGAAATATCTACACCGCTATCTCTATAAATATGGAAATATCTACACCGCCATCTCTATAAACATGAAAATATCTACACTGCCATTTCCATAAAGATGGAAGTATCTACTCCGCCATGTGTATAAACACGGAAATATCTACAACACCATCTGTGTAAACATGGAAATATCTACACCGCTGTCTGTATAAACATGGAAATATCTACACCGGTATCTGTATAAACATGGAAATATCTACACCACGATCTGTATAAACATGGAAACATATACACCGCTATCTGTATAAACATGGAAATATTTACACCGCTATCTGTATAAACCTGGAAATATCTACACAGCTATCGCTATAAATATGGAAATATCTACACCACCATCTGTATAAACATGGAAATAACTACACAGTCATGTGTAGGAACATGGAAATATCTACACAACCGTTTGTATAAAGATGGAAATATCTACAACGTTATCTATATAAACATGGAAATATCTACACAGTGATCTTTATACACATGGAAATATGTACAGCACTGTCTGAATAAAGATGGAAATATCTACACCGCTATCTGTAAAAACGTGGAAATATCTACACCACTATCTGTATGAATATGGAAATATTTACACCGCTATCTCAAAAAACATGGAAATATCTACACCGCTATCTCTATAAACATGGAAATATCTACACCGCTATGTGTATTAACGTTGAAATATCTCCATTGCTCTCTGTATTAACATGGACATATCTCCACCGCAATCTGTATAAACATGAAAATATCTACACCGCTATCTCTTTAAACATGGAAATACCTACAATGCCATCTGAATAAACATGGAAATATCTACACAGTCATCTGTAGAAATATGGAAATATCTACACCGCTATCTCTAAAAACATGAAAATACTTACACCACCATCACTATAAACATGGAGATATTTACTCCGCTATCTCTATAAACATAGAAATAACTACACCCCCATCTCTATAAACATGGAAATATCTACACAGACATCTGTATAACCATGGAAATATCTACACTGCCATCTGTATAAACTTGGAAATATCTACACTGACATCTGTAGAAAAATGGAAATGTCTACAAAGCGATCTGTAAAAACATGGGAATTTCTACACCGCTACCTGTATAAACATGGAAATATCTACACCGCTATCTGTATCAACATGGAAATAACTACACCGCAATCTGTATAAACACGGAAATATCTAAAATGCTATCTCTGTCAACATGGAAATATCTACACAGCTATCTGTGAAAACTTGGAAATATCTACACCGCTATCTGTGTAAATTTGGCAATACCTACACTGCAATCTGTGCAAAGATGGAAATACCTACACCGCTATCTCTGTAAACATGGAAATATCTACACAGATATTTGTATAAACATGGAAATATCAAGACTGCCATCTGTATAAACATGGAAATATCTACAGCGCCATCTGTATAAACATGGAAATATCTACACCGCCATTTGTACACACATGGAAATATCTACACAGCCATCTGTATAAACTTGGAAATATCTACACTGCTATCTCTATAAACATGGAAATATCTACACCGCTATCTGTATAAACATGGAAATACTTACATCGCTATCTGTGGAAACAGGAAATATCTCCACCGCTATCTGTATAAACATGTAAATATCTACACAGCTATCTGTGTAAACTTGGAAATATCTACACAGATATCTGTGTAAAAATGGAAATATCTACACAGCAATCTGTGCAAAGATGGAAATATCTACAATGCTATCTCTGTAAACATGGAAATATCTACACCGCTATCTGTATAAAAATGGAAATATCTATACTGCAGTCTCTATAAACATGGAAATATCTCCACCGCTATCTGTATAAACATGAAAATATCTACACCGCTTTCTGTATAAACATGGACATATCTACACCGCAATCTCTATAAACATGGAAATATCTACAACGCTATGTGTGTAAACATGGAAATATCTACACAGCTATCTGTGTAAACTTGGAAATATCTACACAGCTATCTGCGTAAACATGGAAACATCTACACAGCAGTCTGTTCAAAGATGGAAATAACTACACCGCTATCTCTGTAAACATGGAAATATCTACACAGCTACCTGTATTATCATGGAAATATCTACACCGCTGTCTGTATAAACAAGGAAATATCTACACTGCCATCTGTAGAAACATGGAAATATCTACACCACAATCTGTATAAACATGGAAATACCTACACCGCTATCTGTATAAATACGGTAATGTCTACACCGCTATCTCTATAAACATGGAAATACCTACACCGCCATCTTCAGAAACATGGATGTATCTACACCGCCATCTGTATAAACTTGGAAATATCTACACCACTATCTGTATAAACATGGAAATATCTTCAATTCTATCTGTATAAACATGGAAATATATACACTGCCATCTGTATAAAGATGGAAGTATCTACACCGCAATCTGAATAAAAATGTAAATATCTACACCGCTATCTCTATAGACATGGAAATATCTATACCGCTATCTGTATAAACATGGAAATATCTCCACTCACGTCTGTATAAAGATGGAAATATCTACACTGTGAGCTGTATAAACATGGAAATATCTACACCGCTATCTCTATAAACATGAAAATACTTACACCACCATCTCTACAAACGTGGAAATATTTACACCGCTATCTCTATAAACATAGAAATAACTACACCGCCATCACAATAAACATGGAAATATCTACACCGCCATCTGCATAAACATGCAAATATATACACAGACATCTGTATAAACTTGGAAATATCTACACTGACATCTGTAGAAAGATGGAAATATCTACAAAGCGATCTGTATAAACATGGGAATTTCTACACCGCTACCTGCATAAACATGGAAATATCTACAACACTATCTGTATAAATATGGAAATAACTCCACCGCTATCGGTATAAGCATGGAAATTTTTACACCGCTATCTGTATAAACATGGAAATATCTCCACCGCTATCTTTATAAACACGGAAATACCTACACCGTTGTCTTTAAAAACATGGAAATACCTACACCGCTATCTCTTTAAACAATGGAATATCTACAACGCTATCTGTGTAAACATGGAAATATCTACACAGCTATCTAGGTAAACTTGGAAATATCTACACCGCTATCTGTGTAAGCATGGAATTATCTACAATGCTATCTGTGTAAACATGGAAATATTTACAATGCTATCTTTGTAAACAGGGAAATATCTACACAGCTATCTGTAAAACGTGGAAATATCTACACCACTATCTGTACTACCCTGAAAATATCTACACCGCTATCTGTATCAACATGTAAATAACTACAACGCTATCTGTATAAACATGGAAATACCTACAATGATATCTCTGTAAACATGGAAATATCGACACAGGTATCTGTGTAAACTTGGAAATATCTACACCACTATCTGTGTAAAGTTTGCAATGTCTACACCGCAATCTGTTCAAAGGTGGAAATATCTTTACCGCTATATCTGTAAACATGGAAATATCTACACCGCTATATGTATAAACATGGAAATATCTACACTGCCATCTGTATCTACATGGAAATATCTACACAGCCATCTGTATAAACATGGAAATATCTACACTGCTATCTTTAGAAACATGGAAATATCTACAACGCCATCTGTATAAACATGGAAATACCTACAAAGCTAACTGTAAAAAAATGGAAATGTCTACACTGCTATCTCTATAAACATGGAAATACCTACACTACTTGCACTATAAACATGGAAATATCTACACCGCAATCTCTGTAAACATGGAAATATCTACACCGCCATCTATGTAAACATGAAAATATCTACACTGCCATACTGAGAAACATGGCTGTATCTACACCGGCATCTGAATAAACATGGAAATATCTACACCACTCTCTGTATAAAGATGGAAATATTTAAACCGCTATCTCTATAAACATGGAAATATCTACACCGCTATCTCTATAAACATGGAAATAACTACACCGCCATCTGTATGAACATGGAAATATCTACACAGTCATCTGTATAAACCTGGAAATATCTACATTGTCATCTATATAAACATGGAAATATCTACCGAGAACTCTGTATAAACATGGAAATATTGGCACAGCCATCTGTATAAACATGGAAATATCTTCACCGCTATCTGTATAAACATGGAAATATCTACACCGCTATGTGTATTAACGTGGAAATATCTCCATTGCTATCTGTATAAACATGGACAAATCTCCACCGCAATCTGTATAAACATGAAATTATCTACACCGCTATCTCTATAAACATGGAAATATCTACAATGCCATCTGTACAAACATGGAAATATCTACACAGTCATCTGTGAAAACACGGAAATATCTACACCGCTATCTCTATAACATGGAAATAACTACAATGCTATCTCTATAAACATGGAAATATCTACACCACTATCTCCATGAACATGACAATTTACACAACGCCATCGCTTTAAACATGGAGGTGTATGCAACGCCATCTACATAAACAAGAAAATATCTACACTGCCATCTATATAAGCATGGAAATATCTACACTGCCATTTGTAGAAAGATGGAAATATCTACACCGCCATCTGTATTAACGTGGAAATATCTCCACCGCTATCTGTATAAACATGGAAATATCTACACCGCAATCTGTATAAACATGGAAATATCTACAGCGCTATCTGAATAAATATGAAATATCTAAACCGCTATCTCTATAAAACTGGAAATATCTACACTGCTATCTGTATAAACATGGATATACCCTCACTGCTATCTCTATGAACATGGATATATCGACACTGCTATCTCTATAAACATGGAAATATCTACACCGCCATCTCTATAAACATGGAAATATCTACACCGCCATCTCTATAAACATGGAAATATCTACACCGCCATCTGTATAAACATGGAAATATCCACACCGCTATCCGTATAAACATGGAAATATCTACACCGCGATCTGTATAAACATGGAAATATCTACAACGCGATCTGTATAAACATGGAAATATCTAGACCGCTATCTGTGTAAACATGGAAATATCTACACAGCTATCTCTATAAACATGGAAATATCTACACCGCTATCTGTATAAATATGGAAATATCTACATCGCTCTCTGTATAAACAGGGAAATATCTCCACCGATATCTGTGTAAACATGGAAATATCTACACCGCTATCTGTATATTCATGGAAATATATACACCGCTATCTGTATAAACAAGGAAATATCTACACCGCCATCTTTAGAAACATGGAAATATCTACACCGCCATTTGTATAAACATGGAAATACCTACACTGCTACCTGTATAAATATAGAAATGTCTACACTGCCATCTCTATAAACATGGAAATACCTACACCACTTGCACTATAAAGATGAAAATATCTACACCGCAATCTCTGTAAACATGGAAATATCTACACCGCCATCTATGTAAACATGAAAATATCTACAATGCCATACTCAGAAACATGGCTGTATCTACACCGCCATCTGTATAAACATGGAAATATCTACACCACTCTCTGTACAAAGATGGAAATATTTAAACCGCTATCTCTATAAACATGGAAATATCTACACCGCTATCTCTATAAACATGGAAATATCTACACCGCCATCTGTATTAACATGGAAATATCTAAACAGTCATCTGTATAAACCTGGAAATATCTACACTGTCATCTATATAAACATGGAAATATCTACAGAGAACTCTGTATAAACATGGAATTATCGGCACAGCCATCTGTATAAACATGGAAATATCTTCACCGCAACCTTTATTAACATGGAAATACCTACACAATCATCTGCATAAACATGGAGACAAGTAAACAGCTATCTGTATAGTCATGGAAATATCTACACCGCTATCAGTATAAACACGGAAATATCTACAACGCTATCTGTGTAAACATGGAAATGTCTACACAGCTATCTGTGTAAACATGGAAATATCTACACCGCTATTTTTGCAAAGATGGAAATATCTGCAATGCAATCTTTGCAAACATAGAAATATTTACACCGCTATCTCTGTAAACATGGAAATATCTGCACCGCTAACTGTATAAACATGGAAATATCTACACCGCTATCTCTATACACATGGAAATATCTACACCGCCATCTGTATAAACATGGATATATCTACACAGTCATCTGTATATACATGGAAATATCTACGCCACCATCTCTATAAACATGGAAATATCTACACTGCCATGTGCATACAGATGGAAATATCTACACAGCCATCAGTATAAACTTGGAAACATCTGCACCGCTATCTGAATACACATGGAAATAACTACACCGCTAACTCTATAAAAATGGAAAGATCTAAACTGCTATCTGTATAAACATGGAAATAACTACGCCGCTATCTGCATAAACATGGAAATACCTACACTGCCATCTGTATAAACATGGAAATACCTGCACCGTGAGCTGAATAAACATGGAAATACCTACACCGTCATGTGTAGGAACATTTAAATATCAACATTGCCATCTGTATAAACATAGCAATATCTACAGAGCCCTCTGTATAAATATGGATATATCTGCATAGGCATCTGTGTAAACATGGAAATATCTGCACCGCTATCTGTATAAACATGGAAATACCTACACCGCTGTCTCTATAAACATGGAAATACGTACACCGCTATGTGTATAAACATGGAAATATCTCCACTGCACTCTGTATAAACATGGAAATATCTCCACCGTTATCTGTATAAACACGGAAATATCTACAGCGCCATCTCTATAAAAATTGAAATATGTACACTGCCATCTGTAAAAACATGGAAATATCTACACAGTCATCTGAAAAAACATGGAAATACCTACACCACCATCTGTATAAACATGGAAATACCTACAATACCATCTGTATACACATGGAAATATCTACACAGACATCTGTATAAATATGGAAATACCTACAAGGCCATCAGTATAAACATGGAAATATCTACACTGCCATCTGTAGAAAGATGGAAATATCTACACCGCTATCTCTATAAATATGGAAATATCTACACCGCCAGCTCTATAAACATGAAAATATCAACACTGCCATCTCCATAAAGATGGAAGTATCTACACCGCCATGTGTATAAACACGGAAATATCTACACCACCATCTGTGTAAACATGGAAATATCTACACCGCTATCTGTATAAACATGGAAATATCTACACCGCCATCTGCATGTCCTTGGAAATATCTATGCCGCCATCTGTATAAACATGGAAATATCTACACGGCCATCTGTGTATAGATGGAAATATCAACACCGCCATCTGTACAAAGATGGAAATATCTACACCGCTATCTCTATAAACATGGAAATATCTGCACTGCCATCTGTAAAAACATGGAAATACCTATACAGTCATCTGTATAAACATGGAAATATCTACAATGTCATCGGTATACACATGGAAATATCTACACAGTCATCTGTATAAACATGTAAATATCTACACTGCCATCTCCATAAACATAGAACTAACTACTCCGTCATCTGTATAAACATGGAAATATCTACACCGCCATCTGTGTGAATAAGGAAATATCTACAATGCCATCTGTAGAAAGATGGAAATACCTACACCGCAATCTGTGTAAACATGGAAATATCTACACCGCTATCTATATATACATGGAAATAACAACACCGCTATCTGTATAAACATGGAAATATCTACACCGCCATCTACATATCCATGGAAATAACTGTGCCGCCATCTGTATAAACATGGAAATATCTACACGGTCATCTGTGTATAGATGGAAATATCAACACCGCCGTCTGTACAAACATGGAAATATCTGCACCGCTATCTGTATAAACATGGAAATAGCTACACCGCGGTCTGTATAAACATGGAAATATCCACACCGCTTTCTGTATAAACATGGAAATATCTACACCGCTGTCTCTATAAACATAGAAATATCTACACCGTGATCTGTATAAACATGGAAATATTTACACCACTATCTGTATAAACATGGAAACTTCTACACCGTTATCTGTATAAATATGGAAATATCTGCACCGTTATCTCTATAAACTTGTAAATATCTACACCGCCATCTGTATAAACATGGAAATATCTACAATGCCATCTGTATACACATGGAAATACCTACACGGCAATCTGTGTATAGATGGAAACATCAACACCGCCATCTTTTCAAACATGGGAATATCTACACTGCTATCTCTATAAACATGGAAATATCTACACTGCGGTCTGTATAAACATGGAAATATCTACACCGCCATCTGTATAAACATGGAAATACCTTTACAGTCATCTGTATAAACATGGAAATATTTACACCACCATCTGTATAAACATGGAAATATCTACAATGCCATCTGTATACACATGGAAATACCTGCACGGCAATCTGTGTATAGATGGAAACATCAACACCGCCATCTTTTCAAACATGGAAATATCTACACTGCTATCTCTATAAACATGGAAATATCTACACTGCGGTCTGTATAAACATGGAAATATCTATACCGGTATCTGTATAAACATGGAAATATTTACACCACGATGTGTATAAACATGGAAATATATACACCGCTATCTGTATAAACATGGAAATTTCTGCACCGCTATCTCTATAAACATGGAAATATCTACAAAGCCATCTGTATAAACATGGAAATACCTACACAGTCATGTGTAGGAACATGTCAATATCTACACTGCCATCGGTATAAACATAGAAATATCTACACAGCTCTCTGTATAAATATGGATATATATGCATAGGCATCTGTGTAAACATGGAAATATCTGCACCGCTATCTGTATAAACATGGAAATATCTCCACTGCTCTCTGTATAAACATGGAAATATCTCCACCGTTATCTGTATAAACATGGAAATATCTACAGCGCCATCTCTATAAGCATTGAAATATCTACCCTGCCATCTGCAAAAACATGGAAATATCTACACAGTCATCTGAATAAACATGGAAATATCTACACCACCATCTCTATAAACATGGAAATTCCTACAATACCATCTGTATACACATGGAAATATCTAGGCAGACATCTGTATAAATATGGAAATATCTACGCGGCCATCTGTATAAACATGGAAATATCTACACTGCCATCTGTAGAAAGATGGAAATATCTACACCGCTATCTCTATAAATATGGAAATATCTACACCACCATCTGTGTAAACATGGAAATATCTACACCGCTATCTGTATACACATGGAAATATCTACAATGCCATCTGTACACACATGGAAATATCTACACCGCTATCTCAATAAACATGGAAATAATTACACAGCTATCTGTATTAACATGGAAATATCTACAACACTATCTGTGTTAACACGGAAATAAATACACCTCTATCTGTGTAAACATGGAAATATGTACACAGCTATCTGTGTAAAGACGGAAATATCTACAGCGCAATCTGTGCAAATATGGAAATATCTACACAACTCTCTCTGTAAACATGGAAATATCTAAACCGCTGTCTGAATAAACATGGAAATATCTACACCGCTATCTGTATAAATATGGAAATATCTACACCACGATCTCTATAAACATGGAAATATCTACACTGCTGTCTGTATAAATATGGAAATATCTACACCGCTATCTCTGTAAACATGGAAATGTCTACACCTCAATCTGTATAAACATGGAAATATCTACATGGCTATCTCTATAAACATGGAAATACCTACAACGCCATCTGTATGAACATGGAAATACCTACACCGCTATCTGTATAAACATGGAAATATCTACACCACGATCTGTATAAACATGGAAATATCTACACGGCTATCTGTATAAGCATGGAAATATCTACACCGCTATCTGTATAAACATGGAAATACCTACAACACTATCTGTGTAAATATGGAAATATCTACACCGCTATCACTATAAACATCGAAATGTCTACACCGCTATCTGTATAAACATGGAAATATCTACATGGCTATCTCTATAAACATGGAAATATCTTCACCGCTATCTGTGTAAACATGGAAATATGTACACCGCTATCTGTGTAAAGATGGAAATATTTACACCGCAATCTTGGCAAATATGGAAATATCTACACCGCTATCTCGGTAAACATGGAAATACCTACACCGCTATCTGTATAAACATGGAAATATCCACACTTCCATCTGTATAAACATGGAAATGTCTACACCACGATCTGTATAAACATGGAAATACCTCCACTGCTATCTGTACAGGCATGGTAACATCTACACCGCTATCTGTATAAACATGGAAATATCTAAACCGCTATCTGTATAAACCTGGAAATATCTACAAAGCTATTTGTGTAAACATGGAAATATCTAAACAGCTATCTGTGTAAACATGGAAATACCTACACCGCTCTCTGTGGAAAGATGGAAATATCTAAACTGCAATCTGTGCAAAGATGGAAATATCTGCAACGCTATCTCTATAAAAATGGATTTACCTGCACCGCTATCTGTATAAACATGGAAATATCTACACCCCTGTCTGTATAAACCTGGAAATATCTACAATGCTATCTGTGTAAACATGGAAATATCTAAACAGCTATCTGTGTAAACATGGAAATATCTACACCGCTTTCTGTGGAAAGATGGAAATATCTACACTGAAATCTGGGCAAAATGGAAATATCTACAACGCTATCTCTATAAACATGGAATTATCTGCACCGCTATCTGTATAAACATGGAAATATCTACAACGCTTTCAGTATAAACATGGAAATATTTACAAGGCTATCTCTATAAATATGGAAATACCTACACCGCCATCTTTATAAACATGGAAGTACCTACACCGCTATCTGTATAAACATGGAAATATCTACACCACGATCTGTATAAACATGGAAATATCTACACTGCCATCTGTATAAACATGGAAATATCTACACCGCTATCTGTATAAACATGGAAATACCTACAACACTATCTGTGTAAATATGGAAATATCTACACCGCTATCACTATAAACATCAAAATGGCAACACCGCTATCTTTATAAACATGGAAATATCTACATGGCTATCTCTATATACATGGAAATATCTTCACCGCTATCTGTGTAAAGATGGAAATATTTACACCGCAATCTTGGCAAATATGGAAATATCTTTTCCGCTATCTCGGTAAACATGGAAATACCTACACCGCTATCTGTATAAACATGGAAATATCCACACTTCCATCTGTATAAACATGGAAATGTCTACACCACGATCTGTATAAACATGGAAATACCTCCACCGCTATCTGTATAGGCATGGAAACATCTACACTGCTATCTGTATAAACATGGAAATATCTACACCGCTATCTGTATAAACCTGGAAATATCTACAAAGCTATTTGTGTAAACATGGAAATATCTAAACAGCTATCTGTATAAACATGGAAATATCTACACTGCTTTCTGTATAAACCTGGAAATATCTGCATCACTATCTGTATAAACATGGAAATGTCTATACCGCTATCTCTATAAACATGGAAATATCTACACCGCTATTTTTATAAACATGGAAATATCTACACCACAATCTGTATAAACATGGAAAATCTACAGCGCTATCTGTATAAACATGGAAATATCTACAAGGCTATCTCTATAAACATGGATATATCTACAACACCATCTGTATAAACATGGAAATATCTACAAGGCTATCTCTATAAACATGGATATATCTACACCACCATCTGTATAAACATGGAAATATATCCACCGCTATCTGTATAAACATGGAAATATCTACAAAACTATCTGTGTTAACATGGAAATATCTACACAGCTATCTGTGTAAACTTGGAAATATCTACACCGCTGTCTGTGTAAACATGGAAATATCTACACCACTATCTGTTGAAAGATTGAAATATCTACAGCACAATCTGTGCAACGATGGAAATTTCTTCACCACTATCTGTTTAAAAATGGAAATATCTACACCGCAATCTGAGCAAAGATGGAAATATCTACACCGCTATCTGCATAAACATCTAAATATCTACACCACCATCTGTATAAACATGGAAATACCTACACCGCCATCTGTATAAACTTGGAAATATCAACACCGCCATCTGTATAATAATGGAAATACCCACACCGCCAACAGTATAAACATGGAAATATCTACACCGCCATCTGTGAAAACATGGAAATATCTACACAGTCATTTGCATAAACATGGAAATATCTACATCTCCGAGAGTATAAACATGGAAATATCTACACTGCCTTCTGTATACACATGGAAATACTTTCACAGCAATCTGTATAAACATGGAAATATATACACCGCTATCTCTAAAAACACGTTAATTCCTACACCGCTATCTGTATAAAAATGGAAATATCTACACCGCTATCTGCATGTACATGGAAATACCTTCACCACTATCTTTATAAACTTGGAAAAACCTACAACACTATCTGTATAAACATGGAAATATCTACATCGCCATCTGAATAAACATGGAAATATCTTCACCGCGATCTGTATGAACATGAAATTACCTTCACTGCTATCTGTATAAATATGGAATTATCTAGACCGTTATCTGTATAAACATGCAAATATCTACACCGCTATGTGTATAAACATGGAAATGTCTACACAACCATGTGTAGAAACATGGAAATATCTACACCGCTATCTCTATAAACACGGAAATACCTACAGCGCTATCTCTATAAACATGGAAATATCTACACCGCTATCTCTATAAATATGGAAATAACTACACCGCTGTCTTTATACACATGGAAATATCTACACCGCTATGTGTATGAACATGGAGATATCTACAATGCTATCTCTATACACATGGCAATATCTACACCGACATCTGCAAAAACATGGAAATACCTTCACATTCATCTGTATAAACATGGAAATATCTACACCACCGTCTGTATAAACACGGAAATATCTACACTGCCATCTGTATACACATGGAAATACCTTCACAGCCATCTGCATAAACATGGAAATATGTACAGTGCTATCTCTAAAAACATGGAAATAGCTACACTGCTATCTCTATAAATATGGAAATACTTACACCGCTATCTCTATAAACATGGAAATATCTCCACTGCCATCTCAATACACATGAAAATATCTACACCGCCATCTCCATAAACATGGAACTATCTACAACGCCATCTCAATAAACATGGAAATATTTACGCTGCCATCTGTATAAACACGGAAATAACTACACCGCCATCTGTATAAACATGGAAATATCTACACCGCAATCTTTGTAAACATGGAAATATCTACAATGCCATCTGTATAAACATGGAAATACCAACACCGCTATCTGTATAAACATGGAAATAGGTACACCGCGATCTATTTAAACATGGAAATATCTACACCGCTATCTGTATAAACATGGATATATCTACACCGCTATCTGTATAAACATGGAAATATCTACACCGCCATTTGTAAAAACATGGAAATATCTACACAGTCATCTGTATAAAAATGGAAATATCTACACCTCCGTGAGTATAAACTTGGAAATATCTACACTGCCATCTGTATACACATGGAAATATCTACACAGCCATGAGTATAAACACGGAAATATCTACACCGTTATCTCTATAAACATGAAAATTCCTACACCTCTATATGTATAAACATGGAAATATCTACACCGCTATCTGTATAAACATGGAAATACCTACACCAATATATCCTTAAATATGGAAATATATACACCGCTATCTCTATAAACATGGAAATGTCTACACCGCTATCTGTATAAACTTGGAAATATCTAAACCGCCATCCCTATAAACGTTGGTATATCTACAAATCTATCTCTGTAAACATGGAAGTATATAAACTGCTATCTCTATAAGCATGGAAATATCAACAATGCTATCTGTGTAAACATGGAAATATCTACACCGCTATCTGTATAAACATTGAAATACCTACACCGCTATCTGTATAAACATGGAAATATCTACACAACCATCTGTATAAACATGGAAATATCTACCCCGCTATCTCTATAAACATGGAAATACCTACACCGCTATCTCTATAAACATGGAAATATCTACACCACTATCTCTATAAACATGAATATAACTACACCGCCATCTCCATAAACATGAAAATATCTACACTGTCATCTCCATAAACATGGAACTATCTACACCGCCATCTGTATAAACATGGAAATATCTACACTGCCATCTGTGTACACATGGAAATATCTACACAGCCATCTGTATAAACAAGGAAATATCTACACCGTTTTCTCTGTTAACATGGAAATAAATACACCACTATCTCTATAAACATGGAAATATCTACACCACTATCTGTATAAACTTGTAAATGTCTACACCTCCATCTCTATAAATATGAAAATATCTACACTGCCATCTCCATAATCATTGAACTATCTACACCGCCATCTGTATAAATATGGAAATATCTACACCGCCATCTGAATAAACATGGAAATATCTACAATGCCATCTATATAAAGATGTAAGTATCTACTCCGCGAGGTAAATAAACATGGAAATATCTTCACCGATATCTGTATAAACATGGAAATGTCAACACTGCCATCTGCATAATCATGAAAAAATCCACACCGCAATCTGCCTAAACATGGAAATATCTAAACTGCAATTTGGAAAAACATGGAAATATCTACACAGTCATCTGTATAAACTTGGAAATATCTACACCTCCGTGAGTATAAACTTCGAAATATCTACACTGCCTTCTGTATACACATGGAAATATCTCCACAGCTATCAGTATAAACATGGAAACATCTACACCGCTATCTCTATAAACATGGAAATACCTACACCGCTTTCTGTATAAACATGGAAATGTCTACACCAATATCTGTATAAACATGGAAATACCGACACCACTACCTGTATAAACTTGGAAATATCTACACTGCTATCTGCATAAACATGGAAATATCTACACCGCCATCTGTATAAACATGGAAATATCTCCACCGCTATGTGCATAAACATGGAAATATCTACTCCGCTATCTGTATAAACATGAAAATATCAACACCGCTCTCTGTATAAACACGCTAACATCCTCACCGCTATCTGTATAGACATGGAAATATCTACACCGATATCTCTATAAACATGGAAATATCTACACCGCCATCTGTATATACGTGGAAATCTCTACACAGACATCTGTATAAACATGGAAATTCCTACACCACCATCTCTATAAACATGGAAATATCTACACTGCCTTCGGTATACAAATGGAAATATCTACACAGCCATCAGTATAAACATGGAAACATCTAAACCTCTATCTCTATACACATGGAAATACCTACACCGCTATCTCTATAAACATGGAAATACCTACACCGCTATCTCTATAAACATGGAAATATCTACACCGCCATGTCTATAAACATGAAAATATCCACATCACCATCTCCATAATGATGGAACTATCTACACCACCATTTGCGTAAACATGGAAATAACGACACCGATATGTGTATTAACATGGAAATATCTACACTGCCATCTGTATAACGATGGAAATATCTTCATCGTGAGCTGAATAAACATGGAAATGTCTACAACGCTATCTGTATAAACATGGAAATACCAACACCGCTATCTGTATAAACATGGAAATATCTACTCCGCTATCTGTATAAACATGGAAATACCAACACAGCTACCTGTATAAACATGGAAATATCGACACCGCTATCAGTATAAACATGGAAATATCTACACCACTATACCCATAAACATGGAAGTACCTACAACGCCATCTCTATAAACATGGAAATATCTACAATGCTATCTGTATAAACGTGGATATATCTTCACCGCTATCTGTATAAATTTGGAAATATCTACACCAAGATCTGTATAAACATGGAAATATCCACACCACTATCTGTATAAACATGGAAATATCCACACCGATATCTCTATAAACATGGAAATGTCTACACCGCTATCTGGATAAACTTGGAAATACCAAAACCGCTCTCTCCATAAACGTGGAGATATCTACAATGCTATCTGTGTAAACATGGAAATATATAAACCACTATCTCTATAAACACGGAAACATATACAATGCTATCTGTGTAAACATGGAAATATCTACAACTCTATCTGTATATACATGGAAATACCTACACCGCAATCTGTATAAACATGGAAATATCTACAAAACCATCTGTATATCTTGGAAATATCTACATCGCTATCTCTATAAACATAGAAATATCTATACCGCTATCTATATAAACATGGAAATACCTACACCACTATTTCTATAAACATGGAAATATCTACACCGCCATCTCTATAAACATGAAAATATCTACACTGCCATCTCCATAATCATGGAACTATCTACACCGCCATCTGTATATACATGGAAATATCTACACCACCATCAGTATAAACAAGGAAATATCTACACCGTGAGCTGTAGAAACATGGAAATATCTACACCGCTATCTGTGTAAACATGGAAATATCTATACCGCGATCTGTATAATCATGGAAATATCAACACCGCCATCTGTATAATCATGGAAATATCCACACCGCCATCAGTATAATCATGGAAATATCTAAACCGCCATCTGTAAAAATCTGGAAATATCTACACAGTCATCTGTAAAAACATGGAAATATCTACACTGCCATCTGTACACACATGGAAATATCTACATGGACATCAGTATAAACATGGAAATATCTACACCGCTATCTCTATAAACATGGATATTACTACACCGCTATCTGTATAAACATGGAAATGTCTACACCGCTATCTGTATAAACATGGAAATACCTACACCACTATATCTTTAAATATGGAAATATCCACACTGCTATCTCTATAAACATGGAAATGTTTACACCGCTATCTGTATAAACTTGGAAATATCTAAACTGCTGTCTGTATAAATTTAGAAATAACTACAACGCTATCTGTGAAACATGGAAATACATAAACCACTATCTCTATAAACATGGAAATATCTACAACGCTATCTGTGTAAACATGGAAATATCTACACCGCTATCTGTATAAACATGGAAATAACTAGTCCACTGTCTGTATAAACATGGAAATAACTACACCGCTAACTCTATAAACATGGATATATCTACACCGACATCTATAAAAACATGGAAATACCTACACAGTCATCTGTATAAACATGGAAATATGTACACCTCCGTGAGTATAAACATGGAAATATCTACACTGCCATCTGTATACACATGGAAATATCTACATGGGCATCAGTATAAACATGGAAGTATCTACACCGCTATCTGTATAAACATGGAAATATCTATACCGCTATCTGTATAAACATGGAAATATATTCCTCACTGTCTGTGTAAAGGTTTAAGTATCTACACAGCTATCTGTGTCAACTTGGAAATATCTACACCGCTATCTGTGTATAGATGGAAATATCTACACCGCAATCTGTGCAAAGATGGAAATATCTACACCGCTATCTCTGTAAACATGGAAATATCTACACCGCTATCTGTATAAACATGGAAATATCTACATCGCGATCTGTATAAACATGGAAATATCTACACCGCTGTCTCTTTAACATGGAAATATCTGCACCGCTCTCTGTATACACATGGAAATATCTACACCACTATGTCTATAAACATGGAAATATCTACACCGCAGTCGGTATACACATGGAAATATCTACACACCCATCTGTATAAACATGGAAATATCTACACCACTACCTCTATAAACATGGATATATCTCCACCACTACCTGTAGAAACATGGAAATATCTACACCGCCGTCTGTATCAACATGGAAATATCTACACTGCTATCTGTATAAATATGTAAATATCTACACTGCTATCTCTATAAACCTGGAAATAACTGCACTGCCATGTGTTTAAACATGCGAATATCCTCACAGCCATCTGTATAAACATGGAAATATCTACACCACCATCTCTATAAACATGGAAATATCTACACCGCTATCTGTAAAAACATGGAAATGTCAACATCGCTATCTGCATAAAGATGGAAACATCTCCACCGCTATCTGTATAAACATTGAAATATCTACACCGCTATCTGTATAAACATGGAAATATCTACACCACTATCTCTATAAACATGGAAAATCTACACCACCATCTCTATAAACATGGAAATATCTACACTGCCGTTTGCATACAAATGGAAATATCTACAAAGCCATCTGTATAAACATGGAAATATCTACTCTGCTATCTCTATTAACATGGAAATACCTACACAGCTATCTCTAGAATCATGGAAATATCTACACCGCAATCTGTATAAACAAGGAAATATCTACACCGCCATCTCTATAAACATGAAAATATCTACACCGCCATCTACATAATCATGGAACTAACTACACCACCATCTGTATAAACTTGGAAATATCTACACCGCTTTCTGTATAAACATGGAATCTTCTACACTTCCATCTGTATATACATGGAAATATCTATACCGCGAGCTGTATAAACATGGAAATATATAAACTGCTATCCGTATAAACATGGAAATACCAACACCGCTATCTCTATAAACGTGGAAATATCTACACCGCTCTCTGTATAAACATGGAAATATCTACACCACTATCTCTATAAACATGGAAATACCTACACCGACATCTCTATAAACATGGAAATACATTAACTGCTATCCGTATAAACATGGAAATATCTACAACACTAGTTGGGTAAACATGGAAATATCAACACTGCCATCGGTATACACATGGAACTATCTACAGAGCCATCAGTATAAATATGGAAACATCCACACCGCTATCTCTATACACATGGAAATACCAATACCACTATCTCTATAAACATGGAAATATCTACACCGTCATCACTATAAACATGAAAATATCTACACCGCCATCTCCATAAACATGGAACTATCTTCACCACCATCTGTGTAAACATGGAAATATCTACAACACTGTCTGTATAAACATAGAAATAACTACAATGATATCTGTATAAAGATGGTAATATCTACACCGTGAGCTGTATTAACTTGGAAATATCTACACCGCTATCTGTATAAACATGGAAATACCAACACTGCTGTCTGTATAAAGATGGAAATATCTACAACGCTATCTGTATAAACATGTAAATATCTACACCACCATGTATATAAACATGAAAATATCAACACTGTCATCTGTATAAACATGGAAATATATACACAGCCATCTCTAAATACATGGAAATAAGTACACCGCTATCTGTATAAACATGGAAATATCTGCACCGCTATCTGTATAAACATGTAAAGATCTACACCTCTATCTGTATAAACATGGAAATATCTACACCGCTATCTGTATGAAGGTGGAAATATTTACACCGCGAGCTGTATAAACATGGAAATATCTACATCGCTATCTGTATAAACATGGAAATATCTACACCGCTATCTCTATAAACATGGAAATATATACAATGCCATCTCTATAAACATAGAAATATCTACACCGACATCTACATAAACAAGGATATATCAACACCGCCATCTGTACAAACATGGAAATATCTACACAGATATCTGAAAACATGGAACTATCTACACCGCTATCTGTATAAACATGGAAATACCTACCCAGCTAACTCTATAAATATGGAAATATCTACACTGCTATCTGTATAAACATGGAAATATCTACACCGTTATCTGTATAAACATGGAGATATCTACATGGCTATCTTTATAAAGATGGAAAAACCTACACCGCCATCTGTATAAACTTGGAAATACGTACACAGTCATCTCTATAATCATGGAAATACCTTCACCAGCATCTGTATAATAATGGAAATATCTACACTGCCATAGGTATAAACATGGAAATATCTACACAGCCATCTCTACAAACATGGAAATAACTACACCACTATCTGTATAAAAATGGAAATAGCCACACCGCTATCTGTATAAACATGGAAATGTCTACACCGCAGTCTGTATAATCATGGAAATATCTACACCGCTATATGTATAAATATGGAAATAACTACACCACTATCTCTATAACCATGGAAATATCTGCACCGCTATCTGTATAAACATAGAAAGAACTACACTGCTATCTCTATAAACATGGAAATATCTACTCCGCCATCTGTATAAACATGGAAATATCTCCACCGCTATGTGCATAAAAATGGAAATATCTACTCCGCTATCTGTATAAACATGATAATATCAACACCGCTATCTGTATAAACCTGGAAATATCTACACCGCTATCTCTATAAACATGGAAATATCTACACCGCCATCTGTATAAACCTGGAAATATCTACACAGTCATCGGTGTAAACATGGAAATATCTACACCACCATCTCTATAAACATGGAAATACCTACACTGCCAACGGTATACAAATGGAAATACCTACACAGCCATCAGTATAAACATGGAAATATCTACACCGCTATCTCTATACACATGGAAATACCCACACCGCTACCTCTATAAACATGGAAATATCTACAGCGCAATCTCTATAAACAGGGAAATATCTACACTGCCATCTCTATAAACATGAAAATATCTACACCACCATCTCCATAAAGATGGAAATAACTACACCACCATTTGTGTAAACATGGAAATAACGATACCGATATCTGTATAAACATGGAAATATCTACACTGGCATCTGTATAACGATGGAAATATCAACAATGTGAGCTGAATAAACATGGAAATATCTACACCGCTATCCGTATAAACATGGAAATACCAACACCGGTATCTGTATAAACATGGAAATACCTACACCACTATCTCTATACACTTGGAAATATCTACACCGCTATCTTTATAAACATGGAAATATCTACACCGCCTTCTGTATAAACATGGAAATACATACACCATTACCTGTATAAACATGAAAATACCTAAACTGCTATCTGTATAAACATGGAAATACCTACACCACTACCTGTAAAAACTTGGAACTATCTACACCATTATCTGTATAAACATGCAAACATATACAATGCTATCTGTGTAAACATGGAAATATCTACACCGCTGTCTGTGTAAACATGGAAATATTTACACCACTATCAGTGTAAAGATTGAAATATCTACAGCATAATCTGTGCAACGATGGAAATACCTACACCTCTATCTGTGTAAAGGTGGAAATAACTACACCGCAATCTGTGCAAATATGGAAATATCTACACCGCAATCTGTGTAGACTTGGTAATATCTACAACGTTAACTGTATAAACATGGAAGTATCTACACCACTATCTGTATAAACTTGGAAATATCTACACCGCCATCTGTATAAACATGGAAATATCTACACCGACATCTGAATAAACATGGAAATATCTACAACGCCATCTGTATAAATATGGAAATATCTACACCGTTATCTCTATGAACATGGAAATATCTACACCGCTATCTGTATAATCATGGAAATATCTACACCGCTATCTGTATAAACATGCAAATATATACAACGCTATCTGTGTAAACATGGAAATATCTACACTGCTGTCTGTGTAAACATGTAAATATCTACACCTCCATCTCTATAAATATGAAAATATCTACACTGCCATCTCCATAATCATTGAACTATCTACACCGCCATCTGTATAAATATGGAAATATCTACACCGCCATCTGAATAAACATGGAAATATCTACAATGCCATCTATATAAAGATGTAAGTATCTACTCCGCGAGGTAAATAAACATGGAAATATCTACACCGATATCTGTATAAACATGGAAATATCAACACTGCCATCTGCATAATCATGAAAAAATCCACACCGCAATCTGCCTAAACATGAAAATATCTACACTGCAATTTGGAAAAACATGGAAATATCTACACAGTCATCTGTATAAACTTGGAAATATCTACACCTCCGTGAGTATAAACATCGAAATATCTACACTGCCATCTGTATACACATGGAAATATCTCCACAGCTATCAGTATAAACATGGAAACATCTACACTGCTATCTCTATAAACATGGAAATACCTACACCGCTTTCTGTATAAACATGGAAATGTCTACACCAATATCTGTATAAACATGGAAATACCGACACCACTACCTGTATAAACTTGGAAATATCTACACTGCTATCTGCATAAACATGGAAATATCTACACCGCCATCTGTATAAACATGGAAATATCTCCACCGCTATGTGCATAAACATGGAAATATCTACTCCGCTATCTGTATAAACATGAAAATATCAACACCGCTCTCTGTATAAACACGCTAACATCCTCACCGCTATCTGTATAGACATGGAAATATCTACACCGATATCTCTATAAACATGGAAATATCTACACCGCCATCTGTATAAACGTGGAAATCTCTACACAGTCATCTGTATAAACATGGAAATACCTACACCACCATCTCTATAAACATGGAAATATCTACACTGCCTTCGGTATACAAATGGAAATATCTACACAGCCATCAGTATAAACATGGAAACATCTAAACCTCTATCTCTATACACATGGAAATACCTACACCGCTATCTCTATAAACATGGAAATATCTACACCGCAATCTCTATAAACATGGAAATATCTACACCGCCATCTCTATAAACATGAAAATATCTACACCACCATCTCCATAAAGGTGGAACTATCTACACCACCATTTGCGTAAACATGGAAATAACGACACCGATATCTGTATTAACATGGAAATATCTACACTGCCATCTGTATAACGATGGAAATATCTTCATCGTGAGCTGAATAAACATGGAAATGTCTACAACGCTATCTGTATAAACATGGAATTACCAACACCGCTATCTGTATAAACATGGAAATATCTACTCCGCTATCTGTATAAACATGGAAATACCAACACAGCTACCTGTATAAACATGGAAATATCGACACCGCTATCAGTATAAACATGGAAATATCTACACCACTATACCCATAAACATGGAAGTACCTACAACGCCATCTCTATAAACATGGAAATATCTACAATGCTATCTGTATAAACGTGGATATATCTTCACCGCTATCTGTATAAATTTGGAAATATCTACACCAAGATCTGTATAAACATGGAAATATCTACACCACTATCTGTATAAACATGGAAATATCCACACCGATATCTCTATAAACATGGAAATGTCTACACCGCTATCTGGATAAACTTGGAAATACCAAAACCGCTCTCTCCATAAACGTGGAGATATCTACAATGCTATCTGTGTAAACATGGAAATATATAAACCACTATCTCTATAAACATGGAAACATATACAATGCTATCTGTGTAAACATGGAAATATCTACAACTCTATCTGTATAAACATGGAAATACCTACACCGCAATCTGTATAAACATGGAAATATCTACAAAACCATCTGTATATCTTGGAAATATCTACATCGCTATCTCTATAAACATAGAAATATCTATACCGCTATCTATATAAACATGGAAATACCTACACCACTATTTCTATAAACATGGAAATATCTACACCGCCATCTCTATAAACATGAAAATATCTACACTGCCATCTCCATAATCATGGAACTATCTACACCGCCATCTGTATATACATGGAAATATCTACACCACCATCAGTATAAACAAGGAAATATCTACACCGTGAGCTGTAGAAACATGGAAATATCTACACCGCTATCTGTGTAAACATGGAAATATCTATACCGCGATCTGTATAATCATGGAAATATCAACACCGCCATCTGTATAATCATGGAAATATCCACACCGCCATCAGTATAATCATGGAAATATCTAAACCGCCATCTGTAAAAATCTGGAAATATCTACACAGTCATCTGTAAAAACATGGAAATATCTACACTGCCATCTGTACACACATGGAAATATCTACACGGACATCAGTATAAACATGGAAATATCTACACCGCTATCTCTATAAACATGGATATTACTACACCGCTATCTGTATAAACATGGAAATGTCTACACCGCTATCTGTATAAACATGGAAATACCTACACCACTATATCTTTAAATATGGAAATATCCACACTGCTATCTCTATAAACATGGAAATGTTTACACCGCTATCTGTATAAACTTGGAAATATCTAAACTGCTGTCTGTATAAATTTAGAAATAACTACAACGCTATCTGTGAAACATGGAAATACATAAACCACTATCTCTATAAACATGGAAATATCTACAACGCTATCTGTGTAAACATGGAAATATCTACACCGCTATCTGTATAAACATGGAAATACCTACTCCACTATCTGTATAAACATGGAAATAACTACACCGCTAACTCCATAAACATGGATATATCTACACCGACATCTATAAAAACATGGAAATACCTACACAGTCATCTGTATAAACATGGAAATATGTACACCTCCGTGAGTATAAACATGGAAATATCTACACTGCCATCTGTATACACATGGAAATATCTACACGGGCATCAGTATAAACATGGAAGTATCTACACCACTATCTCTATAAACATGGAAATTCCTACACCGCTATCTGTATAAACATGGAAATATCTATACCGCTATCTGTATAAACATGGAAATATATTCCTCACTATCTGTGTAAAGGTTTAAGTATCTACACAGCTATCTGTGTAAACTTGGAAATATCTACACCGCTATCTGTGTAAAGATGGAAATATCTACACCGCAATCTGTGCAAAGATGGAAATATCTACACCGCTATCTCTGTAAACATGGAAATATCTACACCGCTATCTGTATAAACATGGAAATATCTACATCGCGATCTGTATAAACATGGAAATATCTACACCGCTGTCTCTTTAACATGGAAATATCTGCACCGCTCTCTGTATACACATGGAAATATCTACACCACTATGTCTATAAACATGGAAATATCTACACCGTAGTCGGTATACACATGGAAATATCTACACACCCATCTGTATAAACATGGAAATATCTACACCACTATCTCTGTAAACATGGATATATCTCCACCACTACCTGTAGAAACATGGAAATATCTACACCGCCGTCTGTATCAACATGGAAATATCTACACTGCTATCTGTATAAATATGTAAATATCTACACTGCTATCTCTATAAACCTGGAAATAACTGCACTGCCATGTGTTTAAACATGCGAATATCCTCACAGCCATCTGTATAAACATGGAAATATCTACACCACCATCTCTATAAACATGGAAATATCTACACCGCTATCTGTAAAAACATGGAAATGTCAACATCGCTATCTGCATAAAGATGGAAACATCTCCACTGCTATCTGTATAAACATTGAAATATCTACACCGCTATCTGTATAAACATGGAAATATCTACACCACTATCTCTATAAACATGAATATAACTTCACCGCCATCTCCATAAACATGAAAATATCTACACTGTCATCTCCATAAACATGGAACTATCTACACCGCCATCTGTATAAACATGGAAATATCTACACTGCCATCTGTGTACACATGGAAATATCTACACAGCCATCTGTATAAACAAGGAAATATCTACACCGTTATCTCTGTTAACATGGAGATAAATACACCACTATCTCTATAAACATGGAAATATCTACACCACTGTCTGTATAAACATGTAAATATCTACACCTCCATCTCTATAAATATGAAAATATCTACACTGCCATCTCCATAATCATTGAACTATCTACACCGCCATCTGTATAAATATGGAAATATCTACACCGCCATCCGAATAAACATGGAAATATCTACAATGCCATCTATATAAAGATGTAAGTATCTACTCCGTGAGGTAAATAAACATGGAAATATCTACACCGATATCTGTATAAACATGGAAATATCAACACTGCCATCTGCATAATCATGAAAAAATCCACACCGCAATCTGCCTAAACATGGAAATATCTACACTGCAATTTGGAAAAACATGGAAATATCTACACAGTCATCTGTATAAACTTGGAAATATCTACACCTCCGTGAGTATAAACATCGAAATATCTACACTGCCATCTGTATACACATGGAAATATCTCCACAGCTATCAGTATAAACATGGAAACATCTACACTGCTATCTCTATAAACATGGAAATACCTACACCGCTTTCTGTATAAACATGGAAATGTCTACACCAATATCTGTATAAACATGGAAATACCGACACCACTACCTGTATAAACTTGGAAATATCTACACTGCTATCTGCATAAACATGGAAATATCTACACCGCCATCTGTATAAACATGGAAATATCTCCACCGCTATGTGCATAAACATGGAAATACCTACTCCGCTATCTGTATAAACATGAAAATATCAACACCGCTCTCTGTATAAACACGCTAACATCCTCACCGCTATCTGTATAGACATGGAAATATCTACACCGATATCTCTATAAACATGGAAATATCTACACCGCCATCTGTATAAACGTGGAAATCTCTACACAGTCATCTGTATAAACATGGAAATACCTACACCACCATCTCTATAAACATGGAAATATCTACACTGCCTTCGGTATACTAATGGAAATATCTACACAGCCATCAGTATAAACATGGAAACATCTAAACCTCTATCTCTGTACACATGGAAATACCTACACCGCTATCTCTATAAACATAGAAATATCTACACCGCAATCTCTATAAACATGGAAATATCTACACCGCCATCTCTATAAACATGAAAATATCTACATCACCATCTCCATAAAGATGGAACTATCTACACCACCATTTGCGTAAACATGGAAATAACGACACCGATATCTGTATTAACATGGAAATATCTACACTGCCATCTGTATAACGATGGAAATATCTTCATCGTGAGCTGAATAAACATGGAAATGTCTACAACGCTATCTGTATAAACATGGAAATACCAACACCGCTATCTGTATAAACATGGAAATATCTACTCCGCTATCTGTATAAACATGGAAATACCAACACAGCTAAGTGTATAAACATGGAAATATCGACACCGCTATCAGTATAAACATGGAAATATCTACACGACTATACCCATAAACATGGAAGTACCTACAACGCCATCTCTATAAACATGGAAATATCTACAATGCTATCTGTATAAACGTGGATATATCTTCACCGCTATCTGTATAAATTTGGAAATCTCTACACCAAGGTCTGTAAAAACATGGAAATATCTACACCACTATCTGTATAAACATGGAAATATCCACACCGATATCTCTATAAACATGGAAATGTCTACACCGCTATCTGGATAAACTTGGAAATACCAAAACCGCTCTCTCCATAAACGTGGAGATATCTACAATGCTATCTGTGTAAACATGGAAATATATAAACCACTATCTCTATAAACATGGAAACATATACAATGCTATCTGTGTAAACATGGAAATATCTACAACTCTATCTGTATAAACATGGAAATACCTACACCGCAATCTGTATAAACATGGAAATATCTACAAAACCATCTGTATATCTTGGAAATATCTACATCGCTATCTCTATAAACATAGAAATATCTATACCGCTATCTATATAAACATGGAAATACCTACACCACTATCTCTATAAACATGGAAATATCTACACCGCCATCTCTATAAACATGAAAATATCTACACTGCCATCTCCATAATCATGGAACTATCTACACCGCCATCTGTATATACATGGAAATGTCTACACGACCATCAGTATAAACAAGGAAATATCTACACCGTGAGCTGTAGAAACATGGAAATATCTACACCGCTATCTGTGTAAACATGGAAATATCTATACCGCGATCTGTATAATCATGGAAATATCAACACCGCCATCTGTATAATCATGGAAATATCCACACCGCCATCAGCATAATCATGGAAATATCTAAACCGCCATCTGTAAAAATCTGGAAATATCTACACAGTCATCTGTAAAAACATGGAAATATCTACACTGCCATCTGTACACACAAGGAAATATCTACACGGACATCAGTATAAACATGGAAATATCTAAACCGCTATCTCTATAAACTTGGATATTACTACACCGCTATCTGTATAAACATGGAAATGTCTACACCGCTATCTGTATAAACATGGAAATACCTACACCACTATATCTTTAAATATGGAAATATCCACACTGCTATCTCTATAAACATGGAAATGTTTACACCGCTATCTGTATAAACTTGGAAATATCTAAACTGCTGTCTGTATAAATTTAGAAATAACTACAACGCTATCTGTGAAACATGGAAATATATAAACCACTATCTCTATAAACATGGAAATATCTACAACGCTATCTGTGTAAACATGGAAATATCTACACCGCTATCTGTATAAACATGGAAATACCTACTCCACTATCTGTATAAACATGGAAATAACTACACCGCTAACTCTATAAACATGGATATATCTACACCGACATCTATAAAAACATGGAAATACCTACACAGTCATCTGTATAAACATGGAAATATGTACACCTCCGTGAGTATAAACATGGAAACATCTACACTGCCATCTGTATACACATGGAAATATCTACACGGGCATCAGTATAAACATGGAAGTATCTACACCGCTATCTCTATAAACATGGAAATTCCTACACCGCTATCTGTATAAACATGGAAATATCTATACCGCTATCTGTATAAACATGGAAATATATTCCTCACTATCTGTGTAAAGGTTTAAGTATCTACACAGCTATCTGTGTCAACTTGGAAATATCTACACCGCTATCTGTGTATAGATGGAAATATCTACACCACAATCTGTGCAAAGATGGAAATATCTACACCGCTATCTCTGTAAACATGGAAATATCTACACCGCTATCTGTATAAACATGGAAATATCTACATCGCGATCTGTATAAACATGGAAATATCTACACCGCTGTCTCTTTAACATGGAAATATCTGCACCGCTCTCTGTATACACATGGAAATATCTACACCACTATGTCTATAAACATGGAAATATCTACACCGCAGTTGGTATACACATGGAAATATCTACACACCCATCTGTATAAACATGGAAATATCTACACCACTATCTCTATAAACATGGATATATCTCCACCACTACCTGTAGAAACATGGAAATATCTACACCGCCGTCTGTATCCACATGGAAATATCTACACTGATATCTGTATAAATATGTAAATATCTACACTGCTATCTCTATAAACCTGGAAATAACTGCACTGCCATGTGTTTAAGCATGTGAATATCCTCACAGCCATCTGTATAAACATGGAAATAACTACACCACCATCTCTATAAACATGGAAATATCTACACCGCTATCTGTAAAAACATGGAAATGTCAAGATAGCTATCTGCATAAAGATGGAAACATCTCCACCGCTATCTGTATAAACATTGAAATATCTACACCGCTATCTGTATAAACATGGAAATATCTACACCACTATCTCTATAAACATGAATATAACTACACCGCCATCTCCATAAACATGAAAATATCTACACTGTCATCTCCATAAACATGGAACTATCTACACCGCCATCTGTATAAACATGGAAATATCTACACTGCCATCTGTGTACACATGGAAATATCTACACAGCCATCTGTATAAACAAGGAAATATCTACACCGTTATCTCTGTTAACATGGAAATAAATACACCACTATCTCTATAAACATGGAAATATCTACACCACTATCTGTATAAACATGTAAATATCTACACCTCCATCTCTATAAATATGAAAATATCTACACTGCCATCTCCATAATCATTGAACTATCTACACCACCATCTGTATAAATATGGAAATATCTACACCGCCATCTGAATAAACATGGAAATATCTACAATGCCATCTATATAAAGATGTAAGTATCTACTCCGCGAGGTAAATAAACATGGAAATATCTACACCGATATCTGTATAAACATGGAAATATCAACACTGCCATCTGCATAATCATGAAAAAATCCACACCGCAATCTGCCTAAACATGGAAATATCTACACTGCAATTTGGAAAAACATGGAAATATCTACACAGTCATCTGTATAAACTTGGAAATATCTACACCTCCGTGAGTATAAACATCGAAATATCTACACTGCCATCTGTATACACATGGAAATATCTCCACAGCTATCAGTATAAACATGGAAACATCTACACCGCTATCTCTATAAACATGGAAATACCTACACCGCTTTCTGTATAAACATGGAAATGCCTACACCAATATCTGTATAAACATGGAAATACCGACACCACTACCTGTATAAACTTGGAAATATCTACACTGCTATCTGCATAAACATGGAAATATCTACACCGCCATCTGTATAAACATGGAAATATCTCCACCGCTATGTGCATAAACATGGAAATATCTACTCCGCTATCTGTATAAACATGAAAATATCAACACCGCTCTCTGTATAAACACGCTAACATCCTCACCGCTATCTGTATAGACATGGAAATATCTACACAGATATCTCTATAAACATGGAAATATCTACACCGCCATCTGTATAAACGTGGAAATCTCTACACAGTCATCTGTATAAACATGGAAATACCTACACCACCATCTCTATAAACATGGAAATATCTACACTGCCTTCGGTATACAAATGGAAATATCTACACAGCCATCAGTATAAACATGGAAACATCTAAACCTCTATCTCTGTACACATGGAAATACCTACACCGCTATCTCTATAAACATGGAAATATCTACACCGCAATCTCTATAAACATGGAAATATCTACACCGCCATCTCTATAAACATGAAAATATCTACACCACCATCTCCATAAAGATGGAACTATCTACACCACCATTTGCGTAAACATGGAAATAACGACACCGATATCTGTATTAACATGGAAATATCTACACTGCCATCTGTATAACGATGGAAATATCTTCATCGTGAGCTGAATAAACATGGAAATGTCTACAACGCTATCTGTATAAACATGGAAATACCAACACCGCTATCTGTATAAACATGGAAATATCTACTCCGCTATCTGTATAAACATGGAAATACCAACACAGCTACCTGTATAAACATGGAAATATCGACACCGCTATCAGTATAAACATGGAAATATCTACACCACTATACCCATAAACATGGAAGTACCTACAACGCCATCTCTATAAACATGGAAATATCTACAATGCTATCTGTATAAACGTGGATATATCTTCACCGCTATCTGTATAAATTTGGAAATATCTACACCAAGATCTGTATAAACATGGAAATATCTACACCACTATCTGTATAAACATGGAAATATCCACACCGATATCCCTATAAACATGGAAATGTCTACACCGCTATCTGGATAAACTTGGAAATACCAAAACCGCTCTCTCCATAAACGTGGAGATATCTACAATGCTATCTGTGTAAACATGGAAATATATAAACCACTATCTCTATAAACATGGAAACATATAAAATGCTATCTGTGTAAACATGGAAATATCTACAACTCTATCTGTATAAACATGGAAATACCTACACCGCAATCTGTATAAACATGGAAATATCTACAAAACCATCTGTATATCTTGGAAATATCTACATCGCTATCTCTATAAACATAGAAATATCTATACCGCTATCTATATAAACATGGAAATACCTACACCACTATCTCTATAAGCATGGAAATATCTACACTGCCATCTCTATAAACATGAAAATATCTACACTGCCATCTCCATAATCATGGAACTATCTACACTGCCATCTGTATATACATGGAAATATCTACACCACCATCAGTATAAACAAGGAAATATCTACACCGTGAGCTGTAGAAACATGGAAATATCTACACCGCTATCTGTGTAAACATGGAAATATCTATACCGCGATCTGTATAATCATGGAAATATCAACACCGCCATCTGTATAATCATGGAAATATCCACACCGCCATCAGTATAATCATGGAAATATCTAAACCGCCATCTGTAAAAATCTGGAAATATCTACACAGTCATCTGTAAAAACATGGAAATATCTACACTGCCATCTGTACACACATGGAAATATCTACACGGACATCAGTATAAACATGGAAATATCTACACCGCTATCTCTATAAACATGGATATTACTACACCGCTATCTGTATAAACATGGAAATGTCTACACCGCTATCTGTATAAACATGGAAATACCTACACCACTATATCTTTAAATATGGAAATATCCACACTGCTATCTCTATAAACATGGAAATGTTTACACCGCTAACTGTATAAACTTGGAAATATCTAAACTGCTGTCTGTATAAATTTAGAAATAACTACAACGCTATCTGTGAAACATGGAAATACATAAACCACTATCTCTATAAACATGGAAATATCTACAACGCTATCTGTGTAAACATGGAAATATCTACACCGCTATCTGTATAAACATGGAAATACCTACTCCACTATCTGTATAAACATGGAAATAACTACACCGCTAACTCTATAAACATGGATATATCTACACCGACATCTATAAAAACATGGAAATACCTACACAGTCATCTGTATAAACATGGAAATATGTACACCTCCGTGAGTATAAACATGGAAACATCTACACTGCCATCTGTATACACATGGAAATATCTACACGGGCATCAGTATAAACATGGAAGTATCTACACCGCTATCTCTATAAACATGGAAATTCCTACACCGCTATCTGTATAAACATGGAAATATCTATACCGCTATCTGTATAAACATGGAAATATATTCCTCACTATCTGTGTAAAGGTTTAAGTATCTACACAGCTATCTGTGTCAACTTGGAAATATCTACACCGCTATCTGTGTATAGATGGAAATATCTACACCACAATCTGTGCAAAGATGGAAATATCTACACCGCTATCTCTGTAAACATGGAAATATCTACACCGCTATCTGTATAAACATGGAAATATCTACATCGCGATCTGTATAAACATGGAAATATCTACACCGCTGTCTCTTTAACATGGAAATATCTGCACCGCTCTCTGTATACACATGGAAATATCTACACCACTATGTCTATAAACATGGAAATATCTACACCGCAGTCGGTATACACATGGAAATATCTACACACCCATCTGTATAAACATGGAAATATCTACACCACTATCTCTATAAACATGGATATATCTCCACCACTACCTGTAGAAACATGGAAATATCTACACCGCCGTCTGTATCAACATGGAAATATCTACACTGCTATCTGCATAAATATGTAAATATCTACACTGCTATCTCTATAAACCTGGAAATAACTGCACTGCCATGTGTTTAAACATGCGAATATCCTCACAGCCATCTGTATAAACATGGAAATATCTACACCACCATCTCTATAAACATGGAAATATCTACACCGCTATCTGTAAAAACATGGAAATGTCAACATCGCTATCTGCATAAAGATGGAAACATCTCCACCGCTATCTGTATAAACATTGAAATATCTACACCGCTATCTGTATAAACATGGAAATATCTACACCACTATCTCTATAAACATGGAAAATCTACACCACCATCTCTATAAACATGAAAATATCTACACTGCCGTTTGCATACAAATGGAAATATCTACAAAGCCATCTGTATAAACATGGAAGTATCTACACTGCTATCCCTATTAACATGGAAATACCTACACAGCTATCTCTAGAATCATGGAAATATCTACACCGCAATCTGTATAAACAAGGAAATATCTACACCGCCATCTCTATAAACATGAAAATATCTACACCGCCATCTACATAATCATGGAACTAACTACACCACCATCTGTATAAACTTGGAAATATCTACACCGCTTTCTGTATAAACATGGAAACATCTACACTTCCATCTGTATAAAGATGGAAATATCTATACCGCGAGCTGTATAAACATGGAAATATATAAACTGCTATCCGTATAAACATGGAAATACCAACACCGCTATCTCTATAAACGTGGAAATATCTACACCGCTCTCTGTATAAACATGGAAATATCTACACCACTATCTCTATAAACATGGAAATACCTACACCGACATCTCTATAAACATAGAAATACATTAACTGCTATCCGTATAAAAATGGAAATATCTACAACACTAATTGGGTAAACATGGAAATATCAACACTGCCATCTGTATACACATGGAACTATCTACAGAGCCATCAGTATAAATATGGAAACATCCACACCGCTATCTCTATACACATGGAAATACCAATACCACTATCTCTATAAACATGGAAATATCTACACCGTCATCTCTATAAACATGAAAATATCTACACCGCCATCTCCATAAACATGGAACTATCTTCACCACCATCTGTGTAAACATGGAAATATCTACAACACTGTCTGTATAAACATAGAAATAACTACAATGATATCTGTATAAAGATGGTAATATCTACACCGTGAGCTGTATTAACTTGGAAATATCTACACCGCTATCTGTATAAACATGGAAATACCAACACTGCTGTCTGTATAAAGATGGAAATATCTACAACGCTATCTGTATAAACATGGAAATATCTACACCACCATGTATATAAACATGAAAATATCAACACTGTCATCTGTATAAACATGGAAATATATACACAGCCATCACTAAATACATGGAAATAAGTACACCGCTATCTGTATAAACATGGAAATATCTGCACCGCTATCTGTATAAACATGTAAAGATCTACACCGCTATCTGTATAAACATGGAAATATCTACACCGCTATCTGTATGAAGGTGGAAATATTTACACCGTGAGCTGTATAAACATGGAAATATCTACACCGCTATCTGTATGAAGGTGGAAATATTTACACCGCGAGCTGTATAAACATGGAAATATCTACATCGCTATCTCTATAAACATGGAAATATCTACACCGCTATCTCTATAAACATGGAAATATATACAATGCCATCTCTATAAACATAGAAATATCTACACCGACATCTACATAAACAAGGATATATCAACACCGCCATCTGTACAAACATGGAAATATCTACACAGATATCTGTAAACATGGAACTATCTACACCGCTATCTGTATAAACATGGAAATACCTACCCAGCTAACTCTATAAATATGGAAATATCTATACTGCTATCTGTATAAACATGGAAATATCTACACCGTTATCTGTATAAACATGGAGATATCTACATGGCTATCTTTATAAAGATGGAAAAACCTACACCGCCATCTGTATAAACCTGGAAATACGTACACAGTCATCTCTATAATCATGGAAATACCTACACCAGCATCTGTATAATAATGGAAATATCTACACTGCCATAGGTATAAACATGGAAATATCTACACAGCCATCTCTACAAACATGGAAATAACTACACCACTATCTGTATAAAAAAGGAAATAGCAACACCGCTATCTGTATAAACATGTAAATGTCTACACCGCTGTCTGTATAATCATGGAAATATCAACACCGCTATATGTATAAATATGGAAATAACTACACCACTATCTCTATAACCATGGAAATATCTGCACCGCTATCTGTATAAACATAGAAAGAACTACACTGCTATCTCTATAAACATGGAAATATCTACTCCGCCATCTGTATAAACGTGGAAATATCAACAAAGTCATTTGTATAAGCATGGAAATATCTACACCGTCATCTGTATAAAGATGGAAATACATACACCACTATCTGTATAAACCTGGAAATATCTACACCACTATCTGAATAAACTTGGAAATATCTACACCGCTATCTGTATAAACATGGAAATATCTACACCGCTATCTGAATAAGCATGGAAATACCTACACCGCTATCTGTATAAGCATGCAAATATCTAAACCGCTATCTGTATAAACATGGAAATATCTACATCGCTATCTGTGTAAACATGGAAACATCTCCACCGCTATCTGTATAAACACGGAACTATCTATAACGCTATCTTTATAAACATGGAAATATCTACATCGCCGTCTGTATAAACATGGAAATATCTACACCGCTATCTGTATAATCATGGAAATAACTGCACCGCCATCTACATAAACGAGGAAATTTCTACACCGCCATCTCTATAAACTTGAAAATATCTACAACTCCATCTCCATAAACATGGAACTATCTACACAGCCATTTGTGTAAACATGGAAATATGTACACCTCTATCTGTATAAACATGGAAATATCTACACTACCATCTTTATAAACATGGAAATATCTTCATCGCGACCTGTATAAACATGGAAATATCTACACCGCTGTCTCTATAAACATCGAAATAACTACACCGACATCTGTAAGAACATGGAAATATCTACAGAGTCATCTGTATAAACATGGAAATATCTACACCACCATCTGTATAAACTTGGAAATAACTACACTGCCATCTGTGTACACATGGAAATAACTACACTGCAATCTGTATAAAAATGGAAATATCTACACAGCCATCTGTATCAACATGGAAATCACTACACCACTATCTCTATAAACATGGAATTACCTACACCGCTATCTCTATAAACATGGAAATATCTACACCACTATCTGTATAAACATGGATATATCTACACCGTTATCTGCATAAACATGGAAATATCTACAACGCTATATGTATAAATATGGAAATAACTACTCCGCTATCTCTATAAATATGGAAATATCTACATCGCTATCTGTAAAAACATAGAAATAGCTACATCGCTATCTCTATAAACATGGAAATATCTACACCGCCATCTGCATTAACCTGGAAATATCTACACCGTCATTTGTATAAACATGGAAATATCTACACCGTTTTCTCTATAAATATGGAAATATCTACACCGCTATCTCTCTAAATTTCGAAATATCTACACCTCCATCTGCATAAACATCTAAATATCTACAACATCTGTATAAACATGGAAATATCTACACCGCCATCACTATAAACATGGAAATATCAACACCGCCATTTGTATAATCATGGAAATATCCACACTGCCATCTCTATAAACATGGAAATATCTACACCGCCATTTGTAAAAACATGGAAATATGTACACAGTCATCTGTATAAACATGGAAATATCTACAACTCCATCAGTATAAACATGGAAAAATCTACACTGCTATCTGTGTAAACATGGAAATCTCTACACGGCCATCTGTATAAATATGGAAATATCTACACCGGTATCTGTATAAACACGGAAATATCTACACCGCCATCTGTATAAACACGGAAATATCTACACCGTTGTCTCTATAAACATGGAAATATCTAAACCACCATCTGTAAAAACATGGATATATCTACACAGTGATCTGTATAAACATGGAAATATCTACACAGTCGTCTGTAAACATGGAAATATCTACACCACCATCTGTATAAACTTGGAAATATCTACACTGCCATCTGTGTACACATGTAAATACCTACACTGCCATCTGTATACACATGGAAATATCTACACAGCCATCTGTACCAACATGGAAATAACTACACCGCTATATTTATAAACATGGAATTACCTACACCGCTATCTCTATAAACATGGAATTATCTACACCACTATCTCTATAAACATGGAAACATCTACACCGCCATCTCTATAAACATGTAAATATCTACACTGACATCTCCATAAACATGGAAGTATCTACAGCACCATCTGTATAAACATGGAAATATCTACACTGCCATCTCCATAAAGATGTAAATATCTACACGGCAAGCTGGATTAACATGGAAATATCTACACCGCTATCTGAATAAACATGGAAATACCGACACCGCTATCTGTATAAACATGGAAATATCTACACCGCTACCTGTATAAAGATGGAAATATCTACACCGCTATTTGAATAAACATGGAAATATCTACACCGCGATCTGTATAAACATGGAAATAACTCCACTGCTATCTGTATAAACATGGAAATACCTACACAGCAATCTGTATATACATGGAAATATCTACCCAGCTATCTGTATAAATATGGAAATATCTACACCGCTATCTCTATAAACATGGAAATTTCTACACCGCTATCTGTATAAACATGGAAATATCTACATGGCTATCTCTATAAAGATGGAAATATCTACACCGCCATCTGTATACGCCTGTAAATACCTACACCGTCATCTCTATAAACATGGAAATATCTACACCAGCATCTGTATAAACATGGAAATATCTACACCGCCATCTGTATAAACGTGGAAATAACTGCACAGTCATTTGTATAAACATGGAAATATCTACATGGTCATCTCTATAAAAATGGAAATATCTACACTGCTATCTGTATAAACATGGAAATATCTACACCACTATCTGTACAAACTTGGAAATATCTACACCACTATCTGTATAAACTTGGAAATATCTACACGGCCATCTGTATAAAAATGGAAATACCTACACAGTCATCTGTCTAAACATGGAAATACCTACACAGTCATCTGTATAAACATGGAAATATCTACCCCACCATCTGTATAAACATGAAAATATCTACACCGCCATCTGTATAAGTATGGAATTAGCTACACAGTTATCTGTATAAACATGGAAATAGCCACACCACTATCTGTATAAACATGGACTTATCTAAACCGCCATTTGTATAAACATGGAAATATCAACACCGCCATCTGTATAAACATGCAAATATCTAAACCGCCATTTGTGTAAACTTGGGAATATCTACACTGCTATCTGTATAAACATGGAAATATCTACAGGGCTATCTGTATAAACATGGAAATAACTACACCGCCATCAGTATAAACATGCAAATATCTACGCAGTCATCTGTATAAACATGTAAATATCTACACCAACATCTCAATAAACATGGAAATATCTAGACAGCCATATCTATACCCATGGAAATATCTACACAGCCATCTGTATAAACATGGAAATATCTACACCGCTATCTTTGTAAACATGGAAATATCTACACCTCTATCTGTAGAATCTCGGAAATATCTACATCGCGATCTGTATAAACATGGAAATATCTACAACGCTATCTGTATAAACATGGAAATATGTACACCGCTATCTGTATAAACATGGAAATACCTAAACCGCTGCCTGTATAAACATGGAAATATCTACAACGCTAACTTTGTAAACATGGAAATATCTACAACGCTATCTTTGTAAACATCTACAACTCTATCTGTGTAAACATGGAAATATCTACACAGCTACCTTTGTAAACTTGGAAATATCTACACCGCTATCTGTGTAAAGATGGAAATATCTACACCGCAATCTGTGCAAAGATTGAAATATCTACAGCGCTATCTCTGGAAACATGGAAATATCTACACCGCAATCTGTGCAAAGATAGAAATATCTACACCGCCATCTGTATAAACATGGAAATACCAACACAGCTATCTGTATAAACATGGAAATACCTACGCCACTATCTGTATAAACATGAATATATCTACAAAACTATCTCCATAAACATGGAAATACCTACACCGCCATCTCTGTAGACATGGAAATATCTACACCGCTATCTGCATAAACATGGAAATGTCTACACTGCTACCTGTATAAACATGGAAATAACTCTACCGCTATCTGTATAAATATGGAAATATCTACACCGCTATCTCTATAAACATGGAAATGTCTACACCGCTATCTGTATAAAGATGGAAATATCTACACCTCTATCTCTATAAACATGGAAATATCTACACCGCTATCTCTATACACATGGAAATATCTACACAGTCATCTGTATAAACATGGTAATATCTACACCACCATCTGTATAAACTTGGAAATATCTATACTGCCATCTGTATAAACGTGGAAATACCTAAACCGCTATCTGTATAAATATGGAAACATCTACACCACTATCCCTATAACCATGGAAATATCAACAACGCTATCCAAATAAACATGGAAATATCTACACCGCTATCTGCTTCAACATGGAAATATCTACACCACTATCACTATAAACATGGAAATAACTACACCGACATCTCTATAAACATGGAAATACCTACACCGCCATCTCTATAAACATGGAAACACCTATAACACCATGTCTATAAACTTGGAAATATCTACAACGCCATCGGCACAACCATGGAAATATCTACCCCGCCGTCTGCATAAACATGGAAAAATCTACACCGACATCTGTATAAACATGGAAATATCTGCAACGCTATCTGTGTAAACATGGAAATATCTGCACTGCTATATATGGAAACATGCAAATATCTACATCACTATATGTATAAACATGGAAATATCTACACCGTTATCTCTATAAACATGGAATTATCTACACCGCTATCTCTATAAACATGGAAATATCTACACCGCTATCTGTATAATCATGGAAATATCTACACCGCTATCTCTATAAAGATGGAAATATCTACACCGCCATCTGTATAAACATGCAAATATCTACACAGTCATCTGTATAAACATGGAAATATCTACACCACCATCTCTATAAACATGGAAATATCAAGACTGCCATCTCTATACACATGGAAATATCTACACAGCCATCTGTATAAACATGGAAATATCTACACCGCTATCTCTATAAACATGGAAATATCTACATGGCTATCTGTATAAACATGGAAATATCTATATCACTATCTGTATAAACATGGAAATATCTCCACCGCTATCTCTATAAATATGGAAATATCTACACCGCTATCTGTATAAACATGGAAATATCTACACCGCTATCTGTATAATCATGGAAATACCTACACCGCTATCTGCATAAACATGGAAATATCTACAACGCTATCTGTGTAAACATGGAAATATCTACAATGCTATCTGTGTAAACATGGAAATATCTACACAGCTATCTGTGTAAACTGGGAAATATCTACACCACTATCTGTGTAAAGATGGAAATACCTACACCGCAATCTGTGAAAAGATGGAAATATCTACACCGCTATCTCTGTAAACACGGAAATATCAACACCACCATCTGCATAAACATGGAAATATCTACACTGCCATCTGTATAAACATGGAAATATCTACACAGCCATCTCTATAAACATGGAAATATCTACATAGCCATCTGTATTAACATGGAAATATCTACACCGGTATGTGTATAAACATGGAAATACCTACACCGCTATCTGTATAAACTTGAAAATATCTTCACTGCTATATGTATAAATATGGAAATATCTACACCGCTATCTCTATAAACATGGAAATATCTTCACCACTATCTGTATAAACATGGAAATGTCTACACCGCTATCTCAATAAACATGGAAATATCTACACCGCCATCTGAATAAACATGGAAATATCTACACCACTACCTGTATAAAAATGGAAACATCTGCACCGCTATCTTTAAAAACATGGAAATATCTACACCGCGATCTGTATAAACATGGGAATACCTACACCGCTATCTGTATAAACATGGAAAATCTACACCTCTGTCTCTATAAACATGGAAATATCTACACCGCTATCTCTATAAACATGGAAATATCTACACCGCCATCTTTAAAAACATGGAAATATCTACACACTCATCTGTATAAACATGGAAATATCTACACCATCATCTCTATAAACATGGAAATATCTACACTGCCAGGAGCTCAAGAGCAGCCTGGGCAATACAGCAAGGCCTCATCTTTACAAAAAAATAAGAAATATTAGCTGGCCTTGGTGGTGTGCACCTGTAGTCCCTGCTTCTTGGGAAGCTGAGGTGGGAGGATCCATGGAGCCCAGGAGTTTAAGGCTGCAGTGAGCTTGGATAACGACTGCACTCCAGCCTGGATGACAGAACAAGAACCTGTTTCAAAAAAGAAAAAAGAATAAAAAACCTAAAAACTAAAAACTGGATGTAGTTTGCTAGTAACTAAACAGCAAATTAATTGTAACATGCTTACATATCAACGATGTCTTTCTTCTTTGATCATAAACCTGCTCACTAAGAAGCTGCTGAAGTCCATGGTAGTGACAGGTACATGTCTGCAGCCTTGTCCTGACCTGCATCTTCTTTGATTGTCCCCATCTGTGTCTCCGACTGGCACTGCCGAACCGTCTTGCTACCTGATCAATGTTGTACTGTACCGGACTGCTAACTGATCAATGTTGTCGAGCTCACTGCACAAAGCTGTTCTTACAAGGTAGATTTCTGCCTGGAATAGCCATACTTACACTGTTTATATTCCTTACTCCTGACCCATCCAACGCAGCACAAGTTCTATTTATTGCCATAGAAACATAGGTCATTTGGAAACACCTCCTTCATTTCTATGGAATGTTCAAACATTTCTGACATTTTGGACTCTGTTCTAGCCTCTTGTTAAATATATCCAGAAAAGAGACAAAGCTTTATGGGGGGGCTATATGCACACATATGCTATAGAATAAGCTATCTAAATGCTTAAAAATACTTTCCATCTGTCACCGCACCTTAATAGGTACACAGAAATTAAGTATGTGTATATCTGTCTGTATAGATACGTATAAATATATATCCCCAAAACAAAAACTCATTCTCTTACTTATACATAGGTAGAATATAGGTGAATATACATATACATTTATAGGTAGAACAAAAAAACCCTCAGCCTCTTTAGGGCCATGTGTTTTCTCTGAGTAATTGTCACAATTAATTAAAATACATGTGTATGCCTTTTTAGATAAATTTCATCAGACCAATTTCTGTCTGGTTGGAAAATAATAACTGCCTATTTGCTAAGTGCCCCTGCCCCCATACTATGTTCCAGTGAACTAAAGACCTCTGCAATCATATATTTACAACTCAGCAAGATTAAACAATTTATTGTTATTTATGACATCCAAGCTGTATCTTCTGTATTATATTCCACATTAGCATCTATCACCTTACATTTGGGAGATCCTGTCCAAAAAATGATTATGCCTCCTAACCAAACATTCAGCAGGGCTGCAGGAACAGGCCCCCTGAACAAACATCCTGCCAAAGTACTTTAAAGCACCGTGAGCTGCCACAGCTGTGCATTTTCAGATGACTCAGCAGATTAGCGTGGAGTCTCTTAGCCTCTGCTTGGTCTGTTCCTTTCAGTGATCTCTCACGTGGCCCAGTCCATTCGGTTTGAAAATCCTCATGAAATGAGCAGATTATGATCTGGCTTCAGTAGAGGGCCATGGGGTGGGCATGGAGGGGAGAGGGTTTGCTCTTAACACAGCCTGAGCCTCAGAAAGGTTTCAGATGGAAAAGCATGGCACTGACTCAGCTCATGCTTAACAGGAAATAATGCACAGACCACACCAAAAAAGCCCTTTATGTTGTGTGAAAGTCTATGCCGGAGCAGCTGCTGCCACCTCATGTACTGTGATACAGTGTGCATGTGTGTGTTTGTGTGTGCATGAGTGTGAGTATGCACACAAATGTGTGCTGGGAGGGGGAGGAGATCACACCTTCCACAGTGGCCACCTCAGCCTTAGCTAGCAGCGTGGAGAATTGCCAAAAGTCAACAGGAAGCTGCACCAAAGCAACTGTGATCACCACATCAGCAGGCGCTTTCTGGTTAGTAAAGCTACTGGGACTGAAAAACACACACGATCTCGTCCTTCTTTTATTTTAATCAGAGCAAAATATTTTTATAATAATTGTGTTATATGAATAAATAATTCATAACGCTGTAACCCATTATCACATTCAATCCTCCCAACAACCCTAGAAGATATGTAGACAAGTATTATTACTTTCCCTATTTTTATAAATGAGGAAATAAACCCCAGGAGGCTAGGCGACTTACCCACGGTCCTAGAAGTTGCAAACAGTAGTATCATGATTCAAATCCAAAGCTTCTCCTTGTGTCTTTATCATTTTAATTTTGAAGGTAATGCATATGCATGTATGATCTTTTAAATCCAGAGATGTATATGGAATAGATAGGAAAAGGGACTCTCCTTCCCCATTATACACCCCCTCCACCCAAGCTATATACACTGTTGACTAGAGTATGTCCTTTCAATCCTATTTTCTATGCCTACATTATATACAGAAAAGCAGGATTACGTTACACACAATATTCCAGTCATTGCTGTTTTTCACCAACAAGCTATCATTCACATCTTTTTCATACTACATATAAATTTATATCCTTTATTTTAGTGGTGTATATTGTGCAGTTGTGTCATAAATTATGTACCTGTTCTCTGTTGAACATATAGATTTTTTCTGAGTTTTTCCTTAGCAAAATGCTGCAGTGAGTACCCTTGTACACAGATGTTTGTACATTTGTTCTAGAAAAATCTACAGTAAAGATTCTTAGATTAAGAGATTCCCAGGTTATTAGAAAACTACTCTATTAATTTAGATATATACTTCCAAATTGCCTGACCAAAAAGTTATGTCAATTTAACCTCTATGAACAGTATACAAACATGACAATTTTCCATCACCTACACCAACTCTGGGTAATTTCATCTTTTTTACAAGTTGATGGATTGTTTTAATTTATATTTCTCTGGTTATTAATAAGGTTGGCCACCTGTTCATGTGTTATTATTGATGATATTTGTATTGAATTGTTTGAATTTTCTTGATTTCAAAAAACGTTTTACATGTCATAGATATTAAATATTTGTTGTAAAACTCTCCTTCCAGTATTGTGTATGTGTTTGGTCAAGTAGAATAAACTCTCGTCCTCTGATTTCAGATTCCTTTCTCTTTCCATTAGAAATCCCTAAATGTAAAACTACATATTGATAGCTAAAAACCAGGATGTTTACTAGAGAAAAAGAATACAAAGGCAATAATTAAATATTATATTTATACAAAATACCTACTAGTACAAACTTAAAAAGAGAAAGTAAAAGTCAAATGCTTCTACGACTTCAGACTAAGAAAAGGAACTTTTGAGGTTGAATGTTCCTGAAATTTTTCTTTTCATACAACTACGGACATGACTTCAAAAGTTGATGTGACTAAAAAATGTAAGATATGAAAGATATTTGAAGACTCAGAGAAGGTGGATTTTCATTTTAACAAGTCACATATATATTCTAGATATCCTCTTATTCGTAACTAAGAGAGTCAAATCAGGTGAAAGACTCTAAAAATTTCCCTTTGACTGTGTTAAGTAGAAGTAGTAGAGGCATATTGGCCAAATCTTGAGTGTTTGCAAATTGACTCTTAAGGCTATAGGCTGGCACAGGTCATTGAAGCCCTAGCTTTTTATCTTTAATTTTAAAATCCCCAAACAATTTATACTAATTTTTCTTGTCCATTATTTCCAAATAATCTTGTTTAAAGGTTATTACAGTGCTTGCTCATGTTACTGTTGTCTAACAGAAGGGTATCCGGGGCCTTAAAACTGAGAGGGTTAGGATTAATGATTCCAATACCTATGCTTGGACATCTCCAAAAGTGGGTTCCAACTTCTTGTCCTCAAGTCTGTATAGAAAATAGCAAACTTCCAGAGTTCACAAAAGGCTCAAAGAGAACAGATGTTTTATAGAAAATTCTTAGAGCAAGTTTCACGCATAATGTTGCTGATGCCTGTCTGCCTTTTCAATAAACATCACTATGCTTTATCACAAGATTTAATAAAGCAGCTTAGTTAAAAATGCCATCTGGGTCTCTGGACACATTAAACAAAGCTTAAAATAACCACCCCAGCAACTGGGAGGACCCAGCTGTTCTCATAATCTGTCCCACTCCTTTTACTTCCCCATAAAAAGAGTGAATGAAGACCACAGACTAAAAGCATCCAGAAGGAACTGACACAAACAGGGAGATAGATGGAGCCAAGGGCTCCTGTAAGTTTGCTATTGCTCACATAATAGATTTGCTAATTCCACAACCTGCGGATGGTGATTAAGAACGGGAAGCAGAAAGAGGGAAGAGAGAATCATAGAAGGGCTCATTCAAGTTTTCTAATGTATCACAAACCTGTCCTCCCTAATGTCTGGATCATAGCAGCCCATTCCATTCACCTATTCTCTAGTGAACTCCAATAGAAAATACAAAGCCATCACCACCCAGTTCTTTCTCCCTTCTAGAGATGAGATATTAGCCACCCAATCCCAGATTCTCAGATCCATTCCAGGAAAGAAGCCCTAGGTATTGAAGCACAGCTTTCCCTGCCTCCCTTCTTTCTTCCACCCCAAGATTTGTTCCCCAGATAGTTCTAGTAAATGCAAAACCAAGTATATTCTCATTCTTTAGAGCAACCAGCTTTTCATGGCCAACTGGAATCAAACACAACCTGCACAAACATCTATCTGGAGGACACTCCCAAGGCTCCTACTGAGCCAGCCTTCTGCATACCACTGCATTTCAGCTTCCTAGTTCACAAGACACTGAGACATTCTTGAATTCTGCAAGGTGCACTGTGTGTTAATAGCTTGGCTGCTCATCATGTGGCCAATAAAGGGCATGACTAGTCAACAAATAAATTTTCTCTTGGCTAAAACTTGCAACAAAACTGTAAGCTGTTTACCAAGGGGCCCACTACAGGTTATATTCAATATATACAGTCAAATCCTAACTATCTGAGATATATTCAGTTGACCATACACCTTTATATTTCAGTAAAAGGTCTTTACATTTCCCAGTGCTATCGATGTTACAAAGTGCTTTCATATGCAGTGCTTCATCTGATTTCCAGTATAATTAAATGATCCTGTCATACCTGATTTTTAGATGAGGAAACAAGTGGTTTCTGGGTATTTCAAGAGGCTAACGCATCTGCCCTCCAACTTGTATGTGAAAACCAAAAACAAAATTCCAAGGCCCTTCAACCATCTGAATGGACTTTGACTCTTTTGGTCAATATATGGCAGAGCTAGGAAAAGAAGGTGAGTCTTCCAGCTGCTGATACAGGGTTTTCTCTGCCATACTCCATTACCTCCAAGGCTAAAGTCAAAAGAGGGTGTGGTTATCACATGAAAAAATCTGGTTTGGATTTCCCAAATGTGTATGTAGTATTTGGGGATTTACCTTAATTTAACCTACAGTTCTTTTGGGTTGTAACAGTCTGACTCCATTTTTGAAAACAAAACAAAATCGATTTTAAACGCTGAATTATAGATCTTTGCTGTCCAGTATGGTAGCTACTAACCACTTATGGTTATTTGCATTTCTATTTTAATTAATTAAAATTCAGTAAAATGCAAAATTCAGTTCTTCAGTTGCTCTAGCCACATTTCAAGTGTTACAGTAGTCACATATGGCTAGTGGCTGGGACAATGCAGATTATAGAACAGTTCCATCATCAAAGAAACTTCTATTGAACAGTGCTATTATATAATGTCATCTCCAGAGAAAGAAGACTTTAGAAAAAGTCAGAAACGGCCGGGTGCAGTGGCTCACACGTGTAATCCCAGCACTTTGGGAGGCCAAGGCAGGCAGATCCCTTGAGGTCAGGAGTTCAAGACCAGCCTGGCCGACATGGTGAAACCCCGTCTCTAGTAAAAATACAAAAAATTAGCTAGGCGTGGTGGTGCATGCCTGTAACCACAGCTACTCAGGAGGCTGAGTTGGGAGAATCACTGGAACCCAGGAGGCAGAAGTTGTAGTGAGCCAAGATTGTGCCACTGCACTCTAGTCTGGGTGACAGAGCAAGACTCCATCTCAAAAAAAAAAAGAAAAAGAAAAAGAAAAAGTCAGAAACATCTTGAGGCAGGCATAGTGCTGTCATCTGTCCAATATTGAAGATGATTTAAGAATAAGAAAGAAGAAGAGAACAAAGAAGAGAAAAAGAAGTTGCCTTAGGTGTACCTACCCAGAAAAGGACAAAGGCATTCTTGTAGTCATTGTGTTGTATTTTAGCTCTTAAACTTTTTAAGAGATTAGAATAATTTGACACATAGAAGATCTAAACCACTGAAGAGGCTCTGAAGCAGATAAAAGTAGAAAGAAAATAAAAAACTAATTAGGTACAAACTAAGCTTAACCACAATTCGTTTAAACGGTACTATTTACTCTTCACATGATTGGTTTTTCTTTTGCTTTATAGTATGACATAGTTTATATCTTTAAAGGGGAATTAAAATATTTCTGGGAATTTTTAAAAGTAAGTTCACACAGCCACATAAAAACTACAGAAACAGATAAAACCTATCTTCTCATTTATTCCCTAATCCATTCAAATTAAATATAAAAATCCAAGCAGCCACAGTGATATTCAAAAAAGCAAAAGTGAGACAAAACAAAATTCATTTGTCACCTGTGGAGGTAGTTAGCTCACCTAATCTTCACTCCAAACACCAGTAATTTTTAAAAGACAGAAATAAACATATGTTCTGCCTTCCCGGAAGGAACTATGTTTCAGGGTAGCCAAATAACCCAGTTGTGAAGAAAATGGTCTGCTTATAGAAAAATGCCAGCTAAAGCATGTAGATAGAATTAGAGAATTAGAAATTCACCATTTTGAAACCCCTAATGAAATAATCAACTCAAGCAAAGATCATTAATAAATGCTAAAACCATCAAGTAACTATTGATACAGAATATAACTGAATATACACATGGTACAAAGTTCACGTCACAGACTACTGGCTTGACCCAAGGGGGAATATAGCAGAGGAGATAGGCAGTGATCACCCTAACCTTGCGATCATCTCACCATCACTAATGATGGGATGTGAATACACATTTTTGCCTATGAAATAGTCTTTAAAAAAAGAAGTTGAACCTGAATCTAACTAAACCTTGCAATGGGCTGAACGTGTATGTCTTCCCCAAATTAATATGTTGACATCCTAACCCCAAAGGTGCTGGTATTAAAAGGTGGGGCCTTTAGGGGGTCATTAGATCATAAGGACAGAGGCTTCATGATTGGAATTAGTGCCCTTATAAAAGAGGCCCCAGAGAGCTAGCTAGTCTCTCCCACTATGTGAGGGCCCAGCAAGAAAGCCAATCTATGAACCAGAAAGTTGGTCCTAACCAGATATCAAAACCACATGCTCCTTGATTTTAAACTTGCTAGCCTCTAGGACTGTGAGAAATAAATTTCTGTTCTTTATAAGTCATCCAGTTTTTGGTATTTTGTTATAGCAGGCCTAAAAGCCTTTAGAACTAACTTCCAGTTAACCAGGAAAAAACAGAGTGAAAAGTTAAATGACACCATAAAAAGCAACCAGAAAATTCCAGAAGGGGAAATATTCTACAGGACAACTGACTAGTTTTTCAACAAGTCAATTTCACTAAATAAATACATAAACAAAGAGTATGTGTATTTTCCAGGTTAAAACAGTCTTGAGCTAAATAATCAAATGCAATGTGTGTCCCTTGATTAGAAGAAACTAATTTGAACAAACCAGCCACAAAAGATATTTCAGGGAGACCAAGCTGGAAGGATCACTTGAGGCCAGGAGTTTGAGACCAGCCTGGGCAACGTAGTAAGACCTCCATCTCTACAAAAACAATAAATTAGCTGGGCATGGTGGTGTGCACCTATAGTCCTAGCTACTCAGGAAGCTGAGGCATGAAGATCACTTGAGCCCAGGAGTTTGAGGCTGCAATGAGCTATGATTGTTTCACTGCACTTCAGGCTGTGTGAAAGAGCAAGACTTTGTCTCAAAAAATAAAAGGACATTTCATAATAATTGAGGAAATCTGAATGTGGACTGGGTAATAAATGATATAAAAAAGCCATTTTTTATTTTGTTTGAAAAGATGATTTTGTAACTATACAGGAAAATGTTCTTCTTTTTTTAGAAATCTGTACTAAAGAATTTAGGGGTAAAATATCATTTTCTTTAATATACTTTCAAACACAAGCAAAAAATAGTCATGACACAAATATAGCAAAATGTTTACAATCTATGTTCTATGCTTGCCTGTGAGTGCCATTAATCTCATCTCTCTGCTTTTCTGAAAGTTTGAAAATTTCAAAGTTTTATAATAAATTTTTTTACATCCCATAATTTGATAATAATTTTTTTAAAGTTTGAAGCAAATCAACAACTATAGCTTCAAAAATATCCTGACCCACAATAAACATTGAACAGGGTATATTTCTCCCATTTCCTAAAAAGTTGGCCCAGTAAGGAGTATGAGAGCTGCCATAGCTCTCCCAAGGCTCATTATTCTCCATCACTCCATGGGAAATCCCAAAATAAATTTTTAAAAAAGTTGTTTAAATTTATAATGTTTTTGATTCTATAATAATTTTATAATAAAATAATTGTAAAATGTTTTTGATTTTATAATTTATAAAAATTTTTATACATGTTTATGTTTGAAATGTCTATTTCAAACTTTATGAGATATTAAAATATAAGTAATATAGTTCATCATTTTAGAAATGCCATGCTTTTCTTCTCCAGCAATTACATAATCAAAGAGTAACTGTAGTTTTTCCTAGAACATTGCTTTGTAGGCTGGGCATGGTGGTTCATGACACTTTAGGAGGCCAAGGCAGGCAGATCTCTTGAGATCAGAAGTTTGAGACTAGACTGGGCAACACAGAGAAACCCTATGAGTAGTAAAAACACAAAAATCAGCTGTGCGTACTGGCGTGCACCTATAGCCCCAGCTACTCAGGAGGCTGAGGTGGGAAGATCACCTGAATCTGGGGAGGTCAAGGCTACAGTGAGCCAAGACTGTACCATTGCACTCCAGCCTGGGCAACAAAGTGAGACCCTGTGTCAAAAAAAAATGAAATTTAATTGAAAAAAAGAAAATTGCTTTGTAAAATTAACTTTTTCAATCAAAACCAAGATTTTTCAGATATGGAGAATGCAGCCCACTGGTCAGATTTGTCAGTTCAAAGAGAAAAAATTCTAGTTTCCTATTTTTCTAGCCTGCTTATGATTATCCAATAAGATATCAAAAAAGACCAAAGCCTTTGGGATCCATATTCAGTATTCCTGAGTCTAACTCAGGATGCCAAATCAGGAGACAAGCACATTCTCATCAATTTTCAATCATTCGAGACCAATTTTGCTTATAATTATCCAGTTCTTTTAGACCACCTTTCTCCTGAAGCCAGCCTTATGGCTATTCACTTCACTTTAGCATAAGCCCCCAAGAAGGTGAACTAAATGAGGAAACGATTGGTTAAAGTTGGCGTTTGAAATTCTGAAACATGTCCACCATTCCCTTCACCCATGCCCGCCCCTCTTAGAAGTAGTACTTTCAGATTATTTAAGAGTCGATGCTTCTATGTGGATTTTGTCAGCTGTCCTTTATAACAGCTAGTGCGTTTAATTTGACTCTATTTTCAGCATATATTGACCTATGCTAATTATCTGTGAAAATAAATTCCACTCTTAGAGTTAATAAAGTGTGTTTGTCATGGAAGACCCATTGAAGTAAGAAGCTGAGGAGCCCTTATGGTAAAGTGGGACAAGAAATAATAAGACATAATAATTTTCCCATGCAAATCAACAACCGTAGCTTCAAAAATATCCTGACCCACAACAAGTATTGGACAGGCCATGTTTCTCTCACTCCCTAAAAAATTGGCTCGGGAAGGAGTATGAGAGCTCCCATAGCTCTCCCAAGGCTCATTATTCTCCATCACTCCACAGGAACAGCCTGTCAGAGAAGAGTGAAAGACCATTTGTCAACCTCTCTTCAACTCCCTGATTCTAGCCAAACTTCATCAATCTCAAGTGAGGAGCCAGAGAGAAATCAAACCCCATATATCCAGCATCATTGTCTACTGGAGTCAAAAATCACAATTCCACTACCCACCCCAACACCACTGGCCCTGTTTCTCCCAATTGCTTTTTATTGTGTTTTTTAAAAAATCCTCTTTCCCTATCCCTGCAACACCGAGAAGGAGGAATTATAGTAGATAAATATGAAGCATGGAGATCCTTTAAAAATATTTTTAATAATAAATGAGAAAATGAAAAGGAAAGGGTTGGGAAGGAAGGAGGGAATACAAATGCCAGGGAAATGTTCAGTTTTGCTTTTAAAGATGTTAACACTCATTTATACATCTGCAAGACACTCCCCTTAAAGACAAGTTCTATGAGTGTGGGTCTGGTTGCATGAATAAGGATAAAATTACCTTTTTAGACGATGTTTCCCACATATCATTCAGAGACCCCTGAAGTTAGGTATCCCTCTTGTAGATGTCCTTGAGATGCTGCTGGACCTGGGAAAGAGGAAACTGGGATACGGGTCTATGCCAAAAGGTGCTTCTAGTTATAGGACAGAGAGGAAAGGGGCAGAGGGAGAAAAACCCGAAGTCTGAGAATCTGGATTGCAGAAGACTACCGAGGTCGTGGGAGAAGGGAGAGAAAACAAGGATGAAAAGCGAAAGGGGAAGAGGCATGAAATGTTGTCAAATGTCAAAAGGCATTTGGAGAGAAGTTGGGAATTGCATTAAGAAAACCACTGCAAATCTCATTTCAGACCATTTAGAGATATGCCCCCTGGGAACTGCGAGCTCAGGCTGTTTAGCATCAAACAAATGGATCCACTCCATCCCTACCCTAATTAAATAAATCATTCAGTAATTCCACTGGGTTAAAGAACCAAAATATTAAAAACCTTCAGGACCTACTCTTGCCAAATATGTCAGGGATCGTGTGTGTGTGTGTGTGTGTGTGTGTGTGTGTGTGTGTTTGTGTGTGTGTGTGTGTGTGTGTGTGTTCTGAGACACCACTACTGTTAAATAGGCAGAGCTAAGACTTAGGGGACTGGCAGATTATTGCAAAAAGGGCACGGGGCAGAGGGACTATGTTGTGAGCCTGGGAAAGAAGTTTGTGTGGGGACTGTGGGCAGTGAACACGTTGGGAACAATATGGAAAACTGGGAGCTGCCTTGGAATCTACAGGGCCGGGTAAGAGAATGTCCGAAAGAAAAATGAGCAGGTGCGGGATGTGTGCAGAGTCGGAGAAGAGTCCAGGGCACCCGGAGTGGCTCCAGGAACGACGGACACCCCTCAAGGCTTTTGGGGGCGGTGGGTACTAATAGAACCCAGTGTCCGGGGTGCGCCGGGGAGGCTGCGAGCGCGGCGGGAGTGGGGCGCTGGAGGGTGAGGACGCAGGAGTGAGGAAGCAAAGCCTGGGCCGGGCAGGGGCCTCCAAGCTGGGCCCGGAGGCAGCAGGGGGACAAGGGCTAGGAGAGGGCATGGCGGCAGCGCAGCGGGAAGCGAGGGGCATCCGGACACTCACCCCGTTGGCCGCAGCCATGTGCCCCACGATCTCGATGGCCGTCCTGCTAAAGTACCTGCCGTCGCTGCCCACCACCGTGGTGCAGCACCGGCGGTCGCGCAGGTCCATGGACGATAGCACGCTCTGGATGAATTTGGGCAGGTTGTTGCGCTGGCCCTCGAAGAGGCCGGTAGGTCGCCGCAGACCCCCGCTGCCGGCCGGCCGCCGGTCCTCGTAGGGCGCGGTGAGCACTGTCAGCACCGGGATGGGGCTCCCCTCCGTGGCGCCTCCTGGCCGGTCCTGCTGAGGCTTCCGGGGCCGGAGGCAATCTGCAGCCTGCCGGGGGCCTCCGCCCACCTGGCCGCGCACCGGGACTCCGCCTCGCGCCCAGGCCCCCTCTCCGGCAGGTCGGCACCCTGCGCCCTGCACCCGCCCGCCTGGGGACTGCCCGCCCCTCCTCTCCGTGCAGCTGCTCGCTGACTCCCTCGGCGGAGATTGCTTCTGCCTTCCTGTAAAGTTTTCTCCCGCCCACCTTCTCAGCTGCCAGACCGCCCGAGGTGTCCTCAGTTTCTCCCCAAGTTGGATTCACTTTCGGGGTGTCCCAAAAGCCTGATTCCAGGGCCTGCTAGCCGGACCCCGGTGACGCCTGCACCCGCGCCTGGCCCCAGCCTTCACGCGCGATCGCCGCCCTCCGGGGCACACCCTCCGCCAGAAAACAGCCGGCGGGCGGCGAGACTTTGGGCAGAGTCCGGGTTCCTCTCCGGCGCCAGGCCGGTCTCCCTGTCTCCCTGGGAGTGCGCAGCCTACACGCACCAGTTTCTCTTTAGAACAAGCACGGGGAGGGATTTGGGAGGGGGCTGAAACCTTTTGCCATCAGCGAACAGCCTCAGCCAAAAATAACCCTGGAAAGGCGAGCTAAGGATGGTTATCTCCTGCCAGCGCTGAAATCGGAGGCTGGGCGCTGCATGTGGGGTGTGTGTGTGTGTGTGTGTGTGTGTGTGTACCCTCCCACCCCGACCATTTGTTGAAGGGAATCACCACTGTCAGACTTCAATCCAACAGGACCCACTCGAGCCATCCACACTTTCCCCAGCCTCCTCCAAAACAGCACACTTTCCGGTATGGACAATTCTTTTTTTTTTTTTTTCACTTGTTTGTATGTAGTGGTGGTTGCAACAGCAGCAACACAGACGACACATATTTCCCTATTCTTCTCGCCCTTCTCACCCTCCCTACCCAGCTCCTGCCTTAGAAACAGGCTTGGCCTACACTGTATCTGTCCACACTGCCTGAACTCTTCCCTGAATTAATCGTTTTCAATAGGAGGGGGCTAAATCCCTTATTAATGCCCTACCAGGAGTGAATGAATAAAGCCAAGTTAAAGGGGAACTGGGTACCACATACTGTGCTAGGTTCCTTTGCATGTATCCTTTCATTCTGCTGGAGCTAAAGATGTTCTGCCTCCTCTCCATAAAACGCACCCAAACTCCAAAACCAGGAAATTCTCCATAGAAAATAGGAGTGAAGAGAGACAAGACTAACAGGATAAACTGCAAAGCAGGAAGAAAGTTTTGCCTCCCATTTCGCTCAAGGAATTTTTGGACCCACCAAGGCTACTGTCCTGAAAGATCCTGCTGCTTCTCCTTCCCCAAATATTGTCCACTTCCTGAGAGTAAGGCTGACTTGCCGCAGGCTTATAAAGTGTTTGGTCACAGTAAGACAACTGTGAGTAATAACACACATTGTATACTGTTTTGCAATTGATAAAAGGCTTTGCATCTGTTTTTTCTTTGGAGGCTGAAGAAAAGAAGAATGGTATTCACGCAGTTCCCATTTTACAGATGAAAACAAGAGGACTTTTTCTGTGAAGTCAGGAAAGTGGTTACAATGGTACTTTCTGCCTGTCCGAATTATGTATTGCCCCTCCCCTTTCTATTAATAACATTGAAGTGTGATGGGACAACCACTGAAGCTGTCAGTTGAAACCTGCTGGGACTTTTTAGCCATTCTCCTAAACATAAAGAATGGGTGTTTTTGGAGGGGATGAGAGGAATGGGGAAATGTTGTCAAAGAGTACAATGTTTTAGTTGAGACAGGAAGAATATATTTTGTTGTGATCTACAGCACAGCATGGTGACTGTAGTTTACAATGAAGTATTGTGTATTTCAAAATTGCTAAGACAATAAATTTCAAATGTTCTCACCGCAAAAAAGATAGGTTTTGAGGTGATGAATCTATTAATTCTCTGGATTTAATTATTCCACAATGTATACATATATCATAACATCACATTATACCTCCGTAAATACATACAATTTTAATTTGTCAATTAACATTTTTTTAAAAGAATAGTGTGGCCAGTTGGGGAGGTAGTTTTTTTTTTTTTTTCCTCTAGTCTCTACTCAGTCTCCAAGATCCCATTCCCCATAAAATTCCTGTCACCCAGGTGGAGTGCAGTGGCACAATCATGGCTCACTGCACCCTCTCCCTCTTGGGCTCAAGCGATCCTCCCGCCTACAGGTACATGCCACCACGCCCAGCTAATTTTTGTAGCTTTTGTAGACATGGGGTTTCACCATGTTGCCTAGGCTGGTCTCGAACTCCTCAGCTCAATCAATCTGCCCACTTTAGCCTCCCACAGTGCTGGGATTACAGGTGGGAGCCACCAAGCCCAACCCATAAAGTTCCTAACTTTTTATCTCCCTGGGAGTGCACAGCCTACACACACCAGTTTCTCTTTAGAACATACTTAAGAGTCTTGGCTTAGCATCCAACACACAGAACTTTAACACTTCTACGGATCTGTGCACCTGTCTATGGTGTGGGGTTTTTAAGATCTCTTTCTAATGACACTTTATTTTGCAAAGCAGGACAGTTTCATTCCCAGAAGAGCAGGTATGGTAAATCCTTTGTTCCAGTAATGAAGACAATGATCCAAACCCGAAGCCACAGAGAAGCCCAGAAACCCTCCAGGCCTCCATCTCTCTGCTCCTAGCACCTGCCTCTCTCTTGACATCAACATCATTCTCCCCTCTCACAGCCCAGCTCCTTCCACAGACCCAGGGATTAGGCACCAGCACCTCAGACTAGATTTTAGAGAATTACCATTCAAGAGGCAATCCTCTTCCCTTGGTTCCAATTTCAAGGTTCTCAAAGACTGGAACAGGGCTAGTTTGAGGCAATGTGCCCCATCGCATAGCCAGAAAGAAACTTACAGTGAAAAGGAAAACAATTCTTCCAAAGTAAGGGGGTGCTGATCCCCAGAGGGAGGACAGATGGGCAACCAAACAGTAACCGGGCCACCACATGCTTCACACTCACTGATCAAGGACTTCTAAAACCACTTTTTTTTTCTCTGAATTTATATAGGATTTTGTATCACTCGTAAAGGAATGTCTTATAGGCTGATAACACCTTTCTATTCATGCTTACACTTAACGTTTAGGCTAGGATAATTTCCTAACCTCAGTGTCCTCACTATAAGATGGGAATTATTATAATCCCTACCTCATAAAATGTTGGGAGGATTAAAATACTTAGTAAAGTGCCTGACTAATAGAAAGGCATTCAATAAATGTTAGCTATTCATGGTGTCATCATCATTATATTTACCATCATTACTAATCTCCTGTATTGCAAGAATTACAGTTTATATTTTTGTAGACCATCACTGTAGCTAAAGGGTCTTTGGGCCATAGGTGATATTCCATAAAGGTTGGTTAAATTGATCTGTGGTTTTTGACTATGGAAACTCAGAACTCCCTCAAAATGTACAAAACAGATTTACCTGCTAAATAAATCTCTTCAAAGCTGACCCCAGGTTTGATTGAATTAATTCTAATGAATTTGTCACAATGATGGAGAAAGGAAACTTAGAGGGCCCCACAGTTGTTTGCTGGTAAAATGAGAAGTTTGGATTAGATCAATGTTTCCCAAAATATTTTCCTCAGAATGTTAGTGCCCCTCGAATCCTGCACAAAGCAAGAGTTTCATGACCAAGTAGCTTTTAAAACTCCTGTACACTCTACTCCCATTCTTCACAATGCACACTTTCATATTAAAAGTTCTGAGAGGTCCTCAACAGAAGACATCACTTAACTTTTTTTTTTTTTTTAAGACAGATTCTCACTCTGTCACCCAGGCTGGAGTACAGTGGCCACCACTCCTGGCCTAAAAATTTTTTAACCTGGTTCTTCCCAATCTAATCTCACAGGGACCAGTTTTCTTAATGAAAGAGAATCAGACTAGCTTGTAACCATACCTGGTGACACTCCCCTGCTCCATTCCTTGTATGTCCTCAGTGGACTAGGTCAGGAATAAATAAATTTTCCTGATTCTCAAGGGCTGGTCACTCCTTTGCACTGAGCTCAAAGCTTCTCTGTAGCATGGGTCACAATGAATGGTAGCCCTGATAGCCTAGAGTAGCCTTTCAGCCTTCTCTGAGCCTCTAAAGACTGAGGATCCTTGGCATGAAATGGAGCAACTGATATACCCTTGCTTCCCCTGGGGACTCTCTTGCTCTCAAAAAGGAATCAGCCATCATCTCCATCTAGAGAATATACTAGCTGACTCAGCTTGACCAGCCTGTACCAAAATGAGAATCTGGGTAAAATAAGCATTGAAACACTTCATTCCTTGTAGATTCACAAAACATATTAGCATATTACAGACTATGAAGTTCTGCAGGAAAAAAAACCTATTTAACTTTAATCCAACGTTGCCAAGTTTTATTTGACCATGGAAGATTTTTCCAAAACACTTACAAACAGATCAAGGACATTAATCTTTCATGAAACACTAGATCCCCAAGGTCCTCTCCAGCTACATCATTCTGTGATTTTCTTTTTTATTTATGATGCATTAAAAGATTAATCTCTATCAGACTTCCATTTAGAAATTCACCAGAATGTGCAAAGGCAGCAGGTAAAATTGCTGAAGGGTATTATAAAAATACCCTCCAGTGATTTTTGAAACTTAAACTGAAATATTTATATAACTATATATTTCAGTTTGTATATTATATATATATGTATATACACACATATATATGTGTGTATATATATTGGTGTATGTATATCTATATCTATGAATATATGGCATTATATCCATTTTACAGATGCAGAAACTGAGCTTTACAGGGGGTGAGCAATTGGTCCAAAGCCACACAGCACACAGGTAGTCATTGATAAAGGTAAAAACAAGAGTTGAAGCCTGAGGTGTAAGGACACAGAGACAAGTACACAAATGTTTACAAGTTACACATATGACACGTGCCTTTAACATGAATTTCTTGAACATTCATTTAGAGGCCTTACAATGAAGACATCAGAGTGGCAGCAAGTTCTGTTGGAATCAGGGGAGCGTGTTCTTCTATAATCCCCTGGCTAACAGGAAAGCACACTGATTTGGCCCATGGTAGTTATACACTCCCATTGAGTCAGGGGCCACTTCTATGCACACAGGAGGTGCTAAAAATATGCTGTTGACTCATTGCCTCTAAGAGCAGAAGAAATGCCAAAAGTATAGGACAAGAGGCAGAAAAGCACACGGAAAAATGTCGTAGGGCAGTCCTCTGAGGAAGTGTTAGATCCCTTTGAAATCTGTCCAAACACTTTCTTGTGCTGGGGAAAGTCAATTCCATATTTCAAGCAACCCCACATGTCATACGAGTATCTTGTACGTGTTTGTGTACTCGTGTCTGTGAACTTACATCTCAGACTTCAACTTCTCGCTCCCCACCCTTATCAATGACTGCCTGCATGGCCTTGGGCAAGTTGCTTTCCCTCTTCAAAGCTCAGTTTCTGCATCTATAAAATGGACATAATGCTACCTACCTCATGGGGTTAGTGATCACATTTAAGGAGCTAATATGTGGAAATTGCTTACACAGTACCTATCACATAATAAGGGTTTAATAAGTGTTTGATGTAATTGTTTTGATTATTACTACTATTACTAAAATAATAATTACTACAATAACAATGATTCTTATTCTCTATATTAGTATTATCTTTGAAAATGGGCATGGATTATGTCTATGTAACACTTTTGGCACAATATCTAGCATTATATCACACACAAATTAGAGAATTCATGTTATTAAGGATGAAAAAATATTTTTACTGACCCTTAAATTCTTCGTAAGTAACTGCAAAAGAAGCCATTATCCCAACACATGAAATAAAAAAAAAATTCAGTTCCTCTGGGGTTTGTTTTTGGAGGTAGCCACAGGATACCTAATTTTTTTTTCTTTTCAGAGAGACCGAGGGGCTCACTAGGTTGACCAGGCTGGTCTTGAACTCCTGGTCTCAAGCCATCCTCCCACCTCAGCCTCCCAAAGTGCTGGGATTACATGCATGAGCCACCACATCCAGCCTACCTAAAATATTGAATGCTGTTAATAAATCTCCTGAGGCCAGCATAAGAAGGTGATGGGCAAAACTAATGCCGGTATGTTTTTCTGGCTTTTTCATGTATTGGGCCAAACTTTGAAAAGCACTTACTATTAATGGCTAACTTGCAAAATTTGTGATTTATTAAAAGCAGATTTTAATTGTTTTACCTAAAAATAATAGGCCTCTGATCTGCCAAAGATGAAGATTTAATTTCTAGGTGTTCCCCACAATACCTAGAAACATCAGTGGAATCGATTATTAAACACTTTAGAACTATTCTCATCAAAGTTCTTTAATATATAATACAGCAAAAGAAAAGTTTCTTTTCTAAAGGCTTCTCTATACTTTTTTTAATAGTTGAATTTCATTTCTGAAGGCTCCTAAAAAGAATAGAATTTAGATCTTTATTAAAGAGGAAATATATTTTCCATGTTTAATTTAAATGACATTCCATCAGTCATTTGCAATCTTAGCCTACACAGAATTTTTTTTTTTGGTAGTTTTTATGTTTGGCTTTAGGAGGGGATTCCCAATAATCTCTATATAAATATTTCTAATCTCTATATAAATATTTTAACATTTCAATGTAAATTAGTTTTTTAAAACTATTTTATCCATAAAAATAATGAATTTGCATGGCTGAGGGTGAAATAATATGTTACCAGGACCCCTCAGTTTTGGGGGTTGTGAGTAGATCCCATCTTCATGTTCCTCCAGCCCAGCCCAAGCCTGGCTCAGGTCCTCCTCCCCCATTTGCCAGGAACCACCATCCCCAGGGATTCTATGTGCCCTGCCTGACCAGTGTTCTCCATCAGAGTTTACCAATCTTTTGTTCATTCCCTCAGAGCACAGCTAAGCAAGAGTACACTAATTTGAAAATTAACTCAAGCAAATAGAGGAACAATATCCCCAACACATTGCATTTTAACATAGGGTTTCCTGGACACACTGTTTCAACCCAAGAGTTGGGCTAATAGTAGGAGTTCCATCTGCTAAAATACGGCTGTCAGCTTCAGAGGGAAATTCATGAACGTCTTCGTAGTTTGTTTTTACATTTCACTTGACACTGTTTCTAAAATTTCCTCTGAAGCCAAAAAATAAGTTATTTCCCAGCACACTGGGCACTTTTCATTTATCATTGGATTGATTTTTGTAACTTGCAGTAGGAGCTGAAATCGACCAGGGGGTTCTTATCCAACAGACAGCAGCAAAACTCTTTGTGTATCTGCGTTCCTTTCAACAAGCGTGACTTCCTCAATGGCATCATTCGTGAGTGTAACACAGAGCTCAGCAATAACGTTTCTTCACTAACCCTACCAGGTATCCAACATAGGATGTTACTTCCTTTCACTGTTTTCCGACTCCTGGCAGATATTAATCATTGGGATTTGGGAACAAGGAAATAGAATTTCTGAGAATGCTTGGGAATTCCCAAATTCATATGATTTTCATAACACTTCACTTACAAGTTTTTGAAAAATAATAAGTGACTATAATAACAAGCAAATAGTCGTTTTTTTCTGTAACAGGATTATATGAAAAGTTTTAGTAGTCTTCTGTTTTAAAGAGATATGATAACAAATGATGATTTATTATTATTATGAGCCAACATATTGTAACAAGATTATAAAATCCAATAGCATTAATAGAGAAAACATTAAAAAGAAATGAATGTTATCACAAAATAAATGCTAAAGAAAAGTCCTTTAAAGATTGAAAGGTAACACCACAAATACTTAATGCTTTAATCGTTGTTTACATGACATTGTTGTACAAGGCATCAATCATCCCCTCCAATACCATTTAAATAACATAACATTCTGATCTCCTGGAAAGATGAATAGCACTAGAAAGAAGCAACTGTCAAAATTGCCGATTTAAGGGTATATTTTGTTTCTAAAACTTGGCATTTCTTAGAAAACCTCTCATAGGATTTGTAAAACATATACTATGCCTAGGAACACATTAATATTTATTTGCAGAAATGGTTCACTGTTAGCAGTGAACAAGGCCATGAACACACACTTGTAACACAGCAACAGATACAAGAAAGTCTGACTGAGGCTCCTTTACTGCTCCTGTCCTGTTCACCTTAACTTTCATCTCCACATGTCAGTGCTTCCTCATCTTGCTTGACTTGAAGTCAGTGCATTTCTTCAAGCCAGTAAGTTCTCTATACTGACTATTAAACTGTAATTTTCACAGGAAAATTAGAATGTTCCTTCCCATTTTCCTAATTTCTCAACTGATTTTTCTCAGAATTCAGAATCCATAAATATTGAAATGCCAGGAGAGAATTTCCAAATGGAAATGCTGTTCCCTTCGTCCATTTTCAGAAGAAACCGTAGGATAGTGTTATCCTTCTCTTCTCCAATTTTTTTTTTCCTGCAAACTTATGGTTATCACCTCTTTAAGTGAGTACCTCACAATTTTGCCTCCCCTGCAAATGGTCCCAAAACAGTGAAGTGGGTCCTCTTTAGCTGTGTCTTTAGTACATAATCCTGCATTTCTGACCATTTGCAGGGAGTGTGACCCAGGGAAGGATCCCTGACTCAATGGGATTTCTCTTGCTGTCTCTAGAATTTGAACACCGGAACCCAGACGTACAGAGGCTGGGAGCCATCGTGGTGTGCTATATTGATGACGGCAGCAGTGGGTGGTGTGAGGGCAGTTAATTGACAGCTACCTGTTGCTGACATCCCAGGAACTGCCTGAACCTCCTCTTTCCCAGTCATAAGATATCTAAGATTCTGCAGTATTCTTCATTAAATCCTAGCATGGTTTAAGCTAGCCAGAATTAGGTTCTGTTGCTTTCAATCAACAGAACCTTAGCTAATACATTGTTATTTCCTGGTCTTTGTTCCTTTAATTTTCCAGGAAAAGAAGGGAAAATGGCTTACTGGTTTTAAAAAGAGACAAGGGACAACATACCATTTATGCAAAATTTAGAAGCACTCAAAGGAAACTCTGGAAAGTTCCTGAGACATATATATGTAGGATCAGCATAAAACTTGAACAGTGTATCTAGATCATGGTTGCCATGGTTGCCTTGACACAGTGAACATCTGTATCAAGATCATATTTTCTTGGTGGGACAGAGAGAAGCACAAGGCGGGACTCACATTTACAGTAATCCTTGTTTTCCAGGAACCATACAACCCAGTTTGTCCAGAGCTGTTCATCTTAAGTTGGTTATCCCACCATAATTATAAATAGAACCTCCTTTTTCTCTCAAGAATATCCCACTTTGGATGATAATTTCTGTGACTACCCATTAAGAATATTTAATAACTATAGAAAACTGCTTCTCTATATTTTTTGTATTTTTGAAACATTTTATAACAGAAATATCTTTAAAGTTATCACCTACACAGAATATAGCTGCCAAATGCTCCTACTCTGCTATTCTAACCATGAATCCCTCTGGGGCCCCTTCCTCCTACGGCGCTTGTAAGGATGAAATGAAATAAGCTCTATGAAGTGCCCAACAGTGACCGACACTGAATAAAATACAGCCACCATAGGAGGCCTTCCCTTATGTTCACCAAACTCCTGATAAGTTATTCGGTGATGTTTTAATCTTAATATTTTATGTAGATTATACATTCATCTGATTCAAAATGCAAAAGGTACAAAAGCGTATACAGTTAAAAGTTTCCCAACCCACTACCCTTTATCTCCCTGGAGGCAACTGTTTCCAGATTTTTGAATATCCTTAAAGAATATCATATGTATGGAAAAGAAAGATTATATATTTATATGCATCTGTGTATGCATTTTCCTATGAGAGGCTCACAAAGTCTCTTTGAAGAGATATCATTATTACAAATACCCCTCAATTTACAATGGGGTTATATTCCAATAAACTTATGAAAATATTGTAAGCTGAAAATGCATTTAATACACTTAACCTACTAAACATCATAGCTTAGCTCGGCCTACCTTAAACACTCACATTAACCTACAGTTAGGCAAAATCATCTAACAGAAAGCCCATTTTATAATAAAGTGGGCTTTGAATATCTCATGTAATATAATGAATACTGTACTGAAAGTGGAAAACAGAATGGTTGTATGAGTACTCAAAGTACAGCTTCTGCTGAATGTGTATTGCTTTCAAACTATCTTAAAGTTGAAAAATCATAAGTCAAAATATTCTAAGTCAGGGATTGTTTGTACTTCTACTTTACATGATGAAATTGAGCCTTGAAAAGATTAAGTGACTCGCCCAAGGTCACACTGGCAGTTAAATAGTGAAACTTGGATCCAAATTGTTCAGTCACTACATGTATTGTCTTGAAATTTGAAAAAGAGGAAGAGGAATTAAACTACTAAATTGAAGGCCTATTTTAGGCATAGAAGAAGCAGATGCCTTCATGTCCAAGTGATTGTGAAAAGCCCACTTGCCCCAAAATATGTCTCCTGGTCATATGAAATTCCACCATTTCAGATTTTTACCTGGGGATTTAGAGTAATCTGCTGTTTTCCTAGAGCTCCCCTAAAATAGAAATAGAAAATTTTGGAAGGCTAAATATATGCTAACATTGGAAAACTCATATTCTCCCCTTCGTAAGGCAAGGTACTGAAGGAGGGGGCCCTACGGGCTGTGCAGGGACATCCTGGAGGCATGGGGAGAAGAAACTGAAAGGCAAGTTTGTATGGAACAAAGAATACCGATCTCAGGATTCTCCCTTGAACCTGCCCTAACTTTGTTCAAATAGACTTAGCCACTGACCTGCTGTCAAAAGACCACAGCCAATCTGACTTGTTTTCAATATAATGATGAATATTGATTTGGTCCCTTCATCCAACATTCTCAGCTGGATCTTTTTTGACCAAGGATATACATTACTAGGTGAGTACAGGCAGTTAATTCTTCCACACGGGACTTCAGAGTTTCTGAGTTAACCAGAATCACCCACCTTAACATCTGCCAGTTTATACCCCAAGTCCTGACCAGTGCCCCCTACCTGCTATGCCTCATGTTTTCAATAGAGCATAAAATCAGAAATGAAAGATGAAACATCATAGCCAATATCACAGAAATACAAAGGATCCTAAGAAACTGCTAGGTATAATTACACACTAACTAATTGGATCATCTAGAAGAAATGGATAAATTCCCAGACACATAAAACCTACCAAGATTGACTCATGAAGAAATTTAAAAATCTGAACAGACTAATAGCAAGCAAGGAGGTTGAATCCGTAAGAAAATGTCTCCTATCAATGAAAAACCCAAAACCAGATGGCTTCCCAGATTAATTCTACCAAATATTTTAAGAAGAACTAATACCAGTCCTTCTCAAACTCTTCCAAAAAGCTGAAGTGGAGGGAATACTTCCAAACTCATCTTACAGGGCCAGCATTACCCTGATTCCAAAGCCAGACAAGAACACTACAAGAAAGGAAAACGACAGGCCAATATCCTTGATCTACATAGATGCAAAAATCCTCAACAAAAATCCTAGCAAACCAAATTCAATAGCACATTGAAAGAATCATTCACCATGATCATGTCATGGTTCAACATAAGCAAATCAATACATATAATATACCATATTAGAAAAATAAAGGATAGAAACTATATGGCCATCACAATAGATATAGAAAAAGTTTTTGACAAAATTCGAAACCCTTTCATGGTGAAAAAAAAAAACACCCAACAGAACACGTATTGAGGGACTGTATCCCAACAAAATAAAGGCCATATATGACAAACCCATAGCTAACACCATGATCAATGGTGAAAAGTTGAAACTTTTCCTCTACCATCAGGAACAAGACAAGGATGCCCACAGACACCACTTCTCAGGGTAATTAGGCAAAAGAAAGAAATAAAAGGCATCCTAATAGGGAAGGAAGAAGTGAAACTGTCTCTACTGACGGCATGATCTTGTTATATATAGAAAACCCTACAAACTTCACTAAAAAAAGGTTAGAACTCAACACAAAGAAGGGAACAATAGACACTGGGGACTCCAAAGGTGGGAGGGAAGGATGGTGGGAGCAAGGGTTGAAAAACTACCTATCGATTACTATGCTCACTGCTTGGGTGGTGGGATCATTAGAAGCCCAAACCTCAGCACCATGCAATATACCTGTTTAAGAAACCTGTACATCTACCCTCCTGACTCTAAAATGAAACATACAATATTTAAAAAACAAAAACAAATAAATAAAATTTGAAAACTGTTAGAACTGAACTGATAGGTGAAATCAGTAAAGTTGTAGGATACAAAATCAACAGATAGAGCCTTGAACACAGCAACATCCAGCTGTCTGACACGAAAGTCTCAGGGGCAATAAAACCTCTATATGAACTCAGAAACAATGAGCTAAGTTGTGTTTATGTCTGAAAGGATGTTAAGAACTTCATTCATGTTACATCAGAGCCAACAGAAAGAACCAACAGGAAACCTGAATCCAACAAACAGAAATGACAAGATGAAGGGAAAGCAGAGGTAAGGGCTTACCTTAGAAAGGGCAAGTGATTAGCTCAATATGCAATACAATGTTTGCTCCTGAGCCAAAAATTTGTACAATAATTTGGACATTACTTGCACAACCAGAAAAATCAGCCACTCATTAGGAAAATGTGTTTCTGTATAAGTCTTAGGACTCAGCTATCTATAATAACATGAAAAGACAATATTTTCATCCAAAATAAGTATTTTTGTTTGTCTTGGCTTGTTATTCTAACGTCAACAGCCTCTAAATAAACTGTTGAAGTACATGATATAACCACCTCTTTCTCCATCTTTCCCATTGCTCCCATAGGGTTTCAGTTGTGCAATTTCACCATTAGCAAAGCTTTTTGCTGAAATCTGGCTTTTCAAAGGGAGAGTATCCAGAAACAGAAGATGCTGATCTGGGAGGCTCTTCCTAATAGAACTGCTGCTTCAGTTTAACTTGAAAAAGCCCACACCCAGTTCCTAATGACAAACATCTGAACACCGGGTCTTCCCCTGAGCAAGACCATGCTATGCCTCCTGCTCGCTCTGTTCTATAAGCAACCCACAGATTGCTCCCTGTGAAGAGGAGCCTGCAAGGGGAGCAGCATTCCACCAGACCCTGATTTAGCAAGATATTTCCATATCATTCCCCCAACCAGCTGGAAGTCCTCCACTGCTCTTGTGTAAAAATCTAACTCATCTCACTGAATTTCCTGATTTAAAAGTCTAATTCATTTCACCAAAAGTGTGACAGAAGGAAACCAAGTACACCATCTCTCTCTTACCAAACCAAAGCTATTGCATGTGCATTCTGGGGGGAAAACATGGTCCAAATATGTTATGGAGGGGGTGCCAGCCCAGTGTCATCCTCTTACTATTGCCATAGGATCTTGGCTGATGGCATCAGAGGAAAAACAAGTTTATCGATTACTTTCAACCATTAAGCTCACTCCTCCATGAAAAATATGTCACAAGTCCAATGTCTCTTATTAAAATAAGCACTGCAAAATATAAAGGAGTCACAGTTTTAAAATGGGACACACGTTCTCTAAGCGGTGAACCACGTTAGAGGTGCACTGTTTACAATGTATAAAGTCCCCTGGAGCCAGGGTTAGGAAGCGCATCTGTTCTTTGATGTTCTGGGATGAAGGACAAAGGAAAATGTGCTGCCAGAAGTGAGTGGGAAGGAGCCCATGAGATAAAGGAAGTAAATCCATTTGCTGATTGCAATAATAATGGTAATACACGAAGCTATACATACATACATACATACATACATACATGCATGCAAACTTTCACACTTTTTAAAAAAAAGAACTTAAGGCTTCCACTCATGTAATCAGCCCTTATGAACTCTCCTGATTAGCTGCAAGGAAAATCTTCCTTTCTCCTCTTTCTTGCACCATCCTGGGCTCCCTTTTGACTTTTTTTTTTTAACTTATAAACGAACAGCTCATATTCTGAAGTTTGTAGTCCCCTCCCGCCCCCTCTCTCTCTATACGGCTCATTTACATTGGCAGCTGTCGTGCTGCTGGGCATCCTCAAACCCACAAGTTTCCCTTTAATGTTTGAGCAGACAAACATGATCATGCACTAGGCATCACTGTGCCACTCAAAATGCTTTTTTGTTTTTTTTTTATTGCATCTGAGAGAAATCTCAAGGTTGCAAACCTGGAGTCAGAATTGTCTCCATGTGTCTCAGTGGGAAGAGTATCGTGTGAAGGAACAAGTTGATTCTACTAATCAAAAGGAATTTTTTTGATATCAGGTCATCCTCCGAATGAATTTATATTACCGAGTGGAGGGTCACATGAAGAAAATGGTCAAACAGCACAACCTAGAGCAAGAGCTGAGAAGTGCAGCGGAGCCGGGCTGTGTCAGGAAAGAAAAGCAAGCTGGGGCCTGGCTCAGCGCTCTCCCCTCTGCTCCTGTCTGCATGGAAAGATTATGATGACAGTGGCAGGAAGCCTGTGCACCTAGTATGCATCACTTGAAGGGAACACACAGATTCCAGTAAACAGTTGGAAGGAAATGTTAATATCAGGCTCTGCTAAACAATATCAAATGAGTCCTAGATGAGGCAAGCGACTTTCATCAAAGTTTCCTGATACCTGAAAAGACAGCCCAGGGGATCCTGCGCTACATGTGGTGTATGTAAATTAAGCGGGTTTTTTTCCCCTTTGTAATCAAGGCTCATACACAAACAAAATCACACTTTAGAAATGGCCTATTTCAACTTGTAACTAGCTTGCTTTCAGGGGCTCCAGGTCAAAATGAAATAGAGCACAAAGACGCTTTCTCCTTAGGGATCATACACAAATTCACTCTGTCCGTTTCTTTCCCACATGGAGCAACAAAGCCGTCAGACCTCTCCATCCACCCATCGGGTCCTTCCTGATTAAAGTGAGATAAATCACAGCCCTCTCTCTCTAGATGGCAGGCGACAAGAGGGGGATGCTTGCCTCAAGAAGTCCTCCCCATCCCTCTGCATTCATGCAAGCCCGAGCGGAGAGATGCAAGAAATTACGGATGCATTTTAATTCCCCAGACCCTGCAATTAAAAATGGAAATTTTTTGGCCACGCCTGTTGGCTCACGCCTGTAATCCCAGCACTTTCAGAGGCCGAGGTCGGCAGATCACCTGGGGTCAGGAGTTCGAGACCAGCCTGGCCAACATGGTGAAACCCTGTCTCTACTAAAAATACAAAAATTAGCTAGGAATGGTTGTGGGCGCCTGTAGTCCCAGCTACTCGGGAGGATGAGGCAGGAGAATCACTTGAACCCGGGAGGCAAAGTTTGCAGTGAGCCAAGATCGCACCACTGCACTCCACTCCGGGTGACAAAGCAAGACTTCATCTCAAAAAATGTTTTTAAAAAATGGAAGTGTTGTTCTTTCATTTGTAAATGTGTTTTGGTAAAAGAGGGGCAGTTTAAGCAACCCTTTCTATTGTCTACATTGTTAAAATTCATCCGACATGGACTCTTGACTCTGTTTTGCCTGGGCAGACCCAATTCAAGCATTTACAACAGCTATAGCCTCCTCAAATCAAAAAGAGGAATCAGCATTATTGCTAAGTTCAAATAAGGTCTTGTTTTATTTCATTTTTATTTTTGAATGCAGCCATTCCTCCAGGTGCTGTCATCAGGTAAGATTGTCAGTCCTGATTACGTAAAGGTATTATTACAAAATGCAATTCTCAAACATTCAGTGTCTAACTACACTTTTAATAAGCCTTTCCCCCTCCCCTATGTATTCTCCCTGAGACACCCGTTCTCAAACTTAAAATCACAGAAACTAAAATATGATGCCTAAAGAGAGCCTAGCGACTGCCCAGTCCTCTAATTTGATGAGTGGGAGTACTGAAGCCCAGAGGAGGTCAAGTAATTTGTTCCCAATGTCTTAGATAAGAAGAAAATGACCAGCTGGGAAATCCCACTCATGTCAAGGCAGAGGCACAGGGCCACAGACTGTGGTTGAATTGTGCAACACTCCTACATCCTTCTTTAGGAATCACAGAATATTCCTGTGTTGAGTCGGAGTCACTGACTTCCTTTTCAGGCTGATTGAGTTCTGTCCTTACGGGCTGCGACAAGAAGTTTTGGTATTATGCTACACCAAGACCATTTATTTAGTTCAAGAAATGAGCACAGTCCTTAGAGCCCAGCAACTTTCCCCATGTCCAGTAAATGTAGCTTCTCCATTAGAAGCTGTCAGAATGGAGCCTTCTGGCTCATCTTGATTTTGATTTGTGCAAGAATGAATGGTTGTGCTAAGACAGCTTTCCTAGCTGATAGAGAGCGAAACTTTTTTCTCATAACCTATAAAAAAATTAAATTAGAACTTTTTTCTCATAATCTGTGAAAAAATATTAAATTAAATCTGGCTCGTCTTGATTTTGATTTGTGCAAGAATGAATGGTTGTGCTAAGACAGCTTTCCTAGCTGATAGTGAGCAAAACTTTTTTCTCATAATCTATAAAAAAATATTAAATTAGAAGCATAGAGTTTATTTCATGACTTTTATCTTCCTGCAATTTTCTTGTGGGCATAAATGATTTGTTTTTATCCTGCCTGCCCCCCAATCCCTTTTCCAAGAGACTGAAAGAGTATCTAGTGCAAAGTAGAGACTCAAATATTTTTTAATAAACAGTGATCCCAGCCACCCAGTGCATGTTGCCAAATGCCAACCCCATAAATGATCAAACACATCATCTCATTCAGCCAATCAAAATCAAGTGCTACCTATTTTTTTAAGTTTTCATAGCCCTTGGGCATCTGCTTTCTCAGCATTTCCCAAACTTGAGTCATTCTCATCCTGCCTTCCTAATTTTGCTCTGTCAATTACCTCTACTATTATTTATTTCATATATTTTTAAATAGCCCCACTTTTGAAACTTAAATACATGCCTTTTAAAAGGAAGCTTTCTTACTACTATACATCAAAAGCCATTATTACTTGTTCTAAGTACTCATAATAACATGGTCACAACTATTAAAATTTACTAATGTGCATCCACATACTCTCTAAATTCATGGAGCATCTGCACACACTTTAAGAAACAATTCTGCATTACTCACTCAATTTTCTTGACATCCTTCTGAGGCAGGACAAACCTTGGGCCCAAAGAATTGAGGTAGGAGTCCAAGCAAGTTGCCAGCCACATAAAGGCAAACCTTGGCTCGGAAGTCAGGACTACCAGCCCCTAGGTTATGGTTCATGCTCTTTCCTCTGCTCTCCAGAACCTCCTATCTCCAAGTGTAGTTAGCAGCCCAGATGCAACAGCATACTCTAGAGACTTGTTAAAAATGCAGAAGCTCAGGCTCCACCCCAGGCCTATGCAGACTGAATCTGCATTTTAACAAGGTCCAGGTAATTCACGTGCACATTAAGTTTGAAAAGGCCTGGTCTAGATCAGCGGTTCTCTAACTTAGCAGCACATTAGAACCATCTGTAGAGACTTTAAAAATAACAGTGCCTGGGCTTCACCTCCCAGAGAATCTGACTTTAGTGTGTGGGGTTTGCCCTGAGTCTAGGTATTTTTAAAAACTCCTCAGCTTATACAAAGCTGGCAGGGCCGGGCGCAGTGGCTCATGCCTATAATCCCAGCACTTTGTGAGGCCAAAGTGGGCAGATTGCTTGAGTTCAGGAGTTTGAGACTAGCCTGGGCTAAAACCCCATCCCTACAAAAAAAAATACAAAAAGTAGTTGGGCATGGTGGTGGCACATACCTGTAGTCCCGGCTACTCAGGAGGCTGAGTCCTCGCTTGAACCCAGGAGGTCACGGTCTGGTCAACAGAGCAAGACCCTGTATCAAAAAAAACAAACAAGCAAACAAAAAATGCTAGCAGCTTACCAGCTAGGGAGGCCTGTAGAGCCAAGTTTTCCAAATGGGGCTACATTAGTTGTTCCAGAACTTTAGCTGCATCAAAACCACCTGGATGGCTTGTTCAGCTACAGAGGGTCTGGCCATGCCCCTAGAGTTTCCAGCTGAGGGTCTGGAATGAGGCCCGATGATTTGCATTTCTAACAATCTCCAGGTGATGCTGATGCTGTGGGTCCAGGGACCACATTTTGAGAATCTATGCTAAATGAATCGGAGAAGACCAAAGCTCAAACTTATTCCAAGAACTTTTCAAGGCCCACCTGCAAGTTGTAGTGGAAGTAAGCATCTAAGGGTGCAAAAAAGTTTCACTGTAGACTAAGGCCTTTTACCTGAGCTCTCAAATGTTCCCATTTCTCTTATCAACCTAAATAACAAACAGAGAGAGGCTCTCCACAAGAAAAAGATATTCGTTTGGAAACAGAGCCTTGCAATAGAAACAGGCAAGCCAGAGTAAACTATATGCATATTCACGGAGGTAAAGGAAGACAAAAGAAAAAATGAGGAAGATTATATGATCATTTGGAAATGATTATCCTTGGCTACAAAGATCAATAACAAAGGTGATGCCAGGCCCAGGTTGGACAGGCAGTTGTTGGGCAAATATCCTTCAGAAGCATTGTTGTGTGCAAAGTTGCAATGGGCTTTGTGCAAGATTGTGTTTTTTGCAGTCTTCTGTGATAAGTTTTTGTTATCAGGCATACAAGCCCAAGAATCCTTTATTGCATGGCCTTCCCTGGCTCTATTTGTCAGGGTTTTGGTTAGGGGAGGGGTATTTTTAACACTCTCAATGTAAAAAATGCCATAAGGTAGGTACCCCAATTGCTTGTTTCGTCTTCATAAAATAACTTTTCCACCCGAACAAAGTCTACACATAAATTGTAAAAATACCCTGGCATGCAGTCCCTGGAAAAGTCTGGAGTCATTCTCGGGGTTCCCACCCAGGTGGGCAAGCGTAGCCACCACAGATAAACACAAAGTAGCGGTCCCCGCTGGGGTTCGGCGGCAGGCAGTGGCCCTGGTTCTGATATTTGGCTGAAAACACAGCTCATCTTTGTCACCCTCAGGACATTTCAGCTATTTCCTAGATAATAATCTCACTTCACCCTGCACAAAACAGGCACATGATCATGTCACTCTGACCTGGTTTGAGTCCAAGGAGACTTTTGTTTTTAAAATAATTTAGGTTAGAAGTTAAAATATGAACTTTGGGCCAGGAGTGGTGGCCCATGCCTATAATCCCAGCACTTTGTGAGGCCAAAGTGGGCAGATTGCTTGAGTCCAGGAGCTTGAGACTAGCCTGGGCTAAAACCCCATCCCTACAAAAAAAAAAAAATACAAAAAGTAGTTGGGCATGGTGGTGGCACATACCTGTAGTCCCGGCTACTCAGGAGGCTGAGTCCTCGCTTGAACCCAGGAGGTCACGGTCTGGTCAACAGAGCAAGACCCTGTATCAAAACAAACAAACAAACAAACAAAAAATGCTAGCAGCTTACCAGCTAGGGAGGCCTGTAGAGCCAAGTTTTCCAAATGGGGCTACATTAGTTGTTCCAGAACTTTAGCTGCATCAAAACCACCTGGATGGCTTGTTCAGCTACAGAGGGTCTGGCCATGCCCCTAGAGTTTCCAGCTGAGGGTCTGGAATGAGGCCCGATGATTTGCATTTCTAACAATCTCCAGGTGATGCTGATGCTGTGGGTCCAGGGACCACATTTTGAGAATCTATGCTAAATGAATCGGAGAAGACCAAAGCTCAAACTTATTCCAAGAACTTTTCAAGGCCCACCTGCAAGTTGTAGTGGAAGTAAGCATCTAAGGGTGCAAAAAAGTTTCACTGTAGACTAAGGCCTTTTACCTGAGCTCTCAAATGTTCCCATTTCTCTTATCAACCTAAATAACAAACAGAGAGAGGCTCTCCACAAGAAAAAGATATTCGTTTGGAAACAGAGCCTTGCAATAGAAACAGGCAAGCCAGAGTAAACTATATGCATATTCACGGAGGTAAAGGAAGACAAAAGAAAAAATGAGGAAGATTATATGATCATTTGGAAATGATTATCCTTGGCTACAAAGATCAATAACAAAGGTGATGCCAGGCCCAGGTTGGACAGGCAGTTGTTGGGCAAATATCCTTCAGAAGCATTGTTGTGTGCAAAGTTGCAATGGGCTTTGTGCAAGATTGTGTTTTTTGCAGTCTTCTGTGATAAGTTTTTGTTATCAGGCATACAAGCCCAAGAATCCTTTATTGCATGGCCTTCCCTGGCTCTATTTGTCAGGGTTTTGGTTAGGGGAGGGGTATTTTTAACACTCTCAATGTAAAAAATGCCATAAGGTAGGTACCCCAATTGCTTGTTTCGTCTTCATAAAATAACTTTTCCACCCGAACAAAGTCTACACATAAATTGTAAAAATACCCTGGCATGCAGTCCCTGGAAAAGTCTGGAGTCATTCTCGGGGTTCCCACCCAGGTGGGCAAGCGTAGCCACCACAGATAAACACAAAGTAGCGGTCCCCGCTGGGGTTCGGCGGCAGGCAGTGGCCCTGGTTCTGATATTTGGCTGAAAACACAGCTCATCTTTGTCACCCTCAGGACATTTCAGCTATTTCCTAGATAATAATCTCACTTCACCCTGCACAAAACAGGCACATGATCATGTCACTCTGACCTGGTTTGAGTCCAAGGAGACTTTTGTTTTTAAAATAATTTAGGTTAGAAGTTAAAATATGAACTTTGGGCCAGGAGTGGTGGCCCATGCCTATAATCCCAGCACTTTGTGAGGCCAAAGTGGGCAGATTGCTTGAGTCCAGGAGCTTGAGACTAGCCTGGGCTAAAACCCCATCCCTACAAAAAAAAAAAATACAAAAAGTAGTTGGGCATGGTGGTGGCACATACCTGTAGTCCCGGCTACTCAGGAGGCTGAGTCCTCGCTTGAACCCAGGAGGTCACGGTCTGGTCAACAGAGCAAGACCCTGTATCAAAACAAACAAACAAACAAACAAAAAATGCTAGCAGCTTACCAGCTAGGGAGGCCTGTAGAGCCAAGTTTTCCAAATGGGGCTACATTAGTTGTTCCAGAACTTTAGCTGCATCAAAACCACCTGGATGGCTTGTTCAGCTACAGAGGGTCTGGCCATGCCCCTAGAGTTTCCAGCTGAGGGTCTGGAATGAGGCCCGATGATTTGCATTTCTAACAATCTCCAGGTGATGCTGATGCAGTGGGTCCAGGGACCACATTTTGAGAATCTATGCTAAATGAATCGGAGAAGACCAAAGCTCAAACTTATTCCAAGAACTTTTCAAGGCCCACCTGCAAGTTGTAGTGGAAGTAAGCATCTAAGGGTGCAAAAAAGTTTCACTGTAGACTAAGGCCTTTTACCTGAGCTCTCAAATGTTCCCATTTCTCTTATCAACCTAAATAACAAACAGAGAGAGGCTCTCCACAAGAAAAAGATATTCGTTTGGAAACAGAGCCTTGCAATAGAAACAGGCAAGCCAGAGTAAACTATATGCATATTCACGGAGGTAAAGGAAGACAAAAGAAAAAATGAGGAAGATTATATGATCATTTGGAAATGATTATACTTGGCTACAAAGATCAATAACAAAGGTGATGCCAGGCCCAGGTTGGACAGGCAGTTGTTGGGCAAATATCCTTCAGAAGTATTGTTGTGTGCAAAGTTGCAATGGGCTTTGTGCAAGATTGTGTTTTTTGCAGTCTTCTGTGATAAGTTTTTGTTATCAGGCAGACAAGCCCAAGAATCCTTTTTTGCATGGCCTTCCCTGGCTCTATATGTCAGGGTTTTGGTTAGGGTAGGGGTATTTTTAACACACACAATGTAAAAAATGCCATGAGGTAGGTACCCCAATGACTTGTTTCATCTTCATAAAACAATTTTTCATAAAATCTCTGGAAACGTGGAAATATCTACACCACTTTCTGTATAAATGTGGAAATATCTACACCGCTATTTCTGAAAATGTGTAAACATTTACAACGCTATCTATATAAACATGGAATTATTTACACCGCCGTATCTATAAACATGGAAATATCTACACCGCTATCTCTATAAACACGGAAATATTTACGCCGCTATCTGTATAAACATGGAAATATGTAAACAGCTATCTCTATAAACATGGAAATATCTACACCGCTATCTCTATAAACATGGAAATATCTACACCTCTATCTGTATAAACATGGAAATAACTACACCACTGTCTCTACAAACATGGAAATATCTACAACTCTATGTCTATAAACATGCAAATATGTACATCACTGTCTCTATAAACATGGAAATATCTACACCGCTATCTCTATAAACATGGAAATATCTACACCGCTGTCTCTAGAAACATGGAAATATCTACACCGCTATGTCTATAAACATGGAAATATCTACACTGCTATCTCCATAAACGTGGGAACATCTACACCACTATCTCTATAAACCTGGAAATATCTACACCGCTATGAGTATAAATGTGGAAATATCTACACCGCTATCTGTATAAACCTGGAAATATCTCCATCGCTATCTCTATAAACATGGAAATAATTACACCGCTATCTGTATAAACATGGAAATATTTACAAAGATATCTCTATAAACATGGAAATATCTACACCGCTATCTCTATAAACATGGAAATATCTACACCACTATCTGTAAAACATGGAAATATCTACACAGCTGTCTGTATAAACATGGAAATATATACACGGCTATCTGTTTAAACATGGAAAAATTTACACAACTGACAGTATAAACATGGAAATATCTACACCGCTATCTGTATAAACATGGAAATATCTACACCGCTATCTGTATAAACATGGAAATATCTACACCGCTGTCTCTATAAACATGGAAATATCTACACCTCTATCTGTATAAACATGGAAATATCTACATCGCTGTTCCTATAAACATGGAAATATCTACACCGTTATCTCTATTAATGTGGAAATGTCTACATCGCTATCTGTATAGACGTGGAAATATGTACATCGCTATGTCTACAAACATGGAAATACCTACACCGCTATCTCTGTAAATGTGTAAACATTTAAACCGCTATCTGTATAAACATGGAAATATTTACACCACGATGTGTATAAATATGGAAATATCTACACCGCTATCTCTATAAACATGGAAATGTCTGCACCGCTATCTGTATAAACATGGAAATAACTACACGGCTATTTCTATAAACATGGAAACATCTAAACGGCCATCTGTATAAACATGGAAATATCCACACAGTCATCTGTATAAACATGGAAATAGCTACACCATCATCTGTATAAACATGGAAATACCTCCACTGCTATCTGTACAAACATGAAAACATCTACACTGCTATCTGTCTAAACATGGAAATATCTACACCGCTATCTGTATAAATACGGAAATATCTACAACGCTATCTGTGTAAATATGGAAATATGTACACAGCCATCTGTGTAAACATGGAAATATCTACACCGCTATCTGTGTAAAAATGGAAATGTCTACACCGCAATCTGAGCAAAGATGGAAATAGCTACACCACTATCTGTGTAAACATGCAAATATCAACACCGCTATCTGTATAAACACGGAAATATCTACACCGCTATCTGTATAACCAGGGAAATATCTACACCGCCATCTGTATAATCATGGAAATATCCACAACGCCATCTGAATAAACTTGGAAATATCTACACCGCTATCTGTATAAATATGGAAATATCTACAATGCTATGTCTATAAACATGGAATTATCTGCACCGCTATCTGTATACACATGGAAATATCTACACCACTATCTCTATAAACATGGAAATATCTACAACGCCATCTGTATAAATATGGAAATATCTTCACAGTCATCTGTATAAACATGGAAATATCTACACCACCATCTCTATAAACATGGAAATACCTACACTGCCATCTGTATACACATGGAAATATCTACACAGCCATCTGTATAAACATGGAAATATCTACACAGCTATCTCTATACACATGGAAATACCTACACCGCTATCTCTATAAACATAGAAATATCTACACCGCCATCTCTATAAACATGGAAATATCTACACCACAATCTCTATGAACATGAAAATATCTACACCGCCATCTCAATTAACATGGAACTATCAACAACACCATCTGTGTAAACATGGAAATATCTACACCGCTATCTCTATAAACAGAAATATTTACACCACCATCTCTATAAACAGGAAATTATCTACACCGCCATCTGTATAAACATAGAAATATCTACACTGCCATCTCTAGAAAGATGGAAATGTCTACACCGCAATCTGTGTAAACATGGAAATATCTACACCTCTATCTGTATAAACATGGAAATACCTACACCATGGTATGTATAAAGATGGAAATATCTACAATGCTATCTGTATAAACATGGAAATAGCCACACCGCAATCTGTATAAACATGGAAATACCTACACCGCCATCTGTAAAAACATGGAAATATCTACACTGCCATCTGTAAAAACATGGAAATATGTACACCTCCATCTGTATAAACATGGAAATATCTACACTGCCATCTGTATACACATGGAAATATCTACAGCACTATCTGTAAAAACATGGTAATATCTACATCGCTATCTGTATAAACATGGAAATATCTCCACCGATAACTGTATAAACATGGAAATATCTACACCGCTATCTCTATAAACATGGAAATGTCTACACCGCTATCTCTATAAACATGGAAATACCTACACTGCTATCTGAATAAACATGGAAATATCTACACCGCTATCTGTGTAAACATGGTAATATATACAACGCTATCTGTATAAACATGGAAATATCTACACCTCTATCTGCATAAACATGGAAATGTCTACAAAGCCATCTGTATAAACTTGGAAATATCTACACCGCCATCTGAATAAACATGGAAATATCAACATCGCTCTCTGTAGAAATATAGAAATATTTACATCGCTATCTCTATAAACATGGATATATCTACACCGCCAACTGTATAAACGTAGAAATATATACACTGCCATCTGTAGAAAGATGGAAATCTCTACACCGCGATCTGTATAAACATGGAAATATCTACACCGCTACCTGTATAAACATGGAATTATCTACACCGCTACCTGTGTAAAGATGGAAATATCTGCACCGCAATCTGTGCAAAGATGGAAATATCTACACCGCTATTCCTATAAACATGGAAATATCTGCACGCTCTCTGTATAAATATGGAAATATCTACACCGCTATCTCTATAAACATGGAAATATCTACACTGCTATCTGTATAAACATGGAAATAGCCACAACACTATCTGTATAATCATGGAAATATCTACACCACCATCTGAATAAACATGGAAACATCTCCACCGTCATCTGTATAAATATGGAAATAACTACACCGCTATCTGTATAAATATGGAAATATCAACACCGCTATCTCTATAAACATGGAAATGTCTACAACGCTATCTGTATAAACATGGAGTTATCTACACGGTTATCTATATAAACATGGAAATATCTAAACGGCCTTCTGTATAAACATGGAAATATCTACAGAGTCATCTGTATAAACATGGAAGTATCTACACCACCCTCTGTATAAACATGGAAATATCTACACTGCCATCTATATAAAGATGGAAATATCTACAAAGCCATCTATATAAACATGGAAATATCTACACCTCTATCTGTATGAACATGGAAATAGCCACACCGCAGTATGTATAAACATGGAAACATATACACCTCTACCTGTATGAAGATGGAAATATCTTCAACGCTATCTGTGTAAACATGGAAATATCTACACAGCTATCTGTGTAAACATGGAAATATCTACACCGATATCTGTTTAAAGATGGAAATATATATACCGCAATCTGTGCAAACATGGAAATATATACATCGCTATCTCTATAAACATGGAAATAGCTGCACCGCTATCTCCATAAACATGGAAATAGCTGCACCGCTATCTCTAGAAACATGGAAATATCTAAACCGCCATCTGTATAAACATGGAAATATCTACACAGTCATCTGCATAAACATAGAAATATCTACACCACCATCTCTATAAACATGGAAGTATCTACCCTGCCATCTGTATACACATGGAAATATCAACACAGCCATCAGTATAAATATGGAAATAACTGCACCGCTATCTCTATACACATGGAAATACCTACAACTTTACCTGTATAAACATTGAAATAATGACACCGCTATCTCTATAAATATGGAAATATCAACACCGCCTTCTCTATAAACATGAAAATATCTACACCGCCATCTCCATAAACATGGAACTATCTACACCACCATCTGTGTAAAAATGGAAATATCTACACGGCTATCTGTGTAAACATGGAAATATCTACACCGATATCTGTATAAACATGGAAATGTCTACACCGATATCTGTATAAACATGGAAATATCTACACTGCCATCCCTATAAACATGGAAATATCTACACCTCCGTCTGTATAAACATTTAAATATCTACACCGCTATCAGTATAAATATGGAAATACCTACACGGCTCTCTCTATAAACATGGAAATATCTACACCGCTATCTGTACAAACATGGAAATACCTACACCGCTATCTCTATAAACATGGAAATATCTGCTCCACCAGCTGTATAAACATGGAAATATCTACACAGTCCTCTGTATAAACATGGAAATATCTTCACCACCATCTCTATAAACATGGAAATATCTACACTCCCATCTGTATACACATGGAAATATCTACACAGTCATCTGTATAAACATGGAAATATCTACACTGCTATCTCTATAAACATGAAATATCTACACCGCCATCTGCATAAACATGGAAGTGTCTGCAATGCCGTCTCTATAAACATGGAAATACCTACACCGCTATCTGTATAAACATGGAAATATCTACACTGTCATCTGTATAAAGATGGAAATATCTACACCGCGAGCTGTATAAACATCGAAATACCTTCACCGCTACCTGTATAAACATGGAAATATCTACACCGCTATCTGTATAATCATGGAAATAACTACACCGCTATCTCTATGAACATGGAAATAACTACACCGCCATCTCTGTAAACATGCAAATATCTACAACGATATCTCTATAAATATAGAAATATCTTCACCGCCATCTCTATAAACATGGAAATATCTACACCGCCATCTGCATAAACATGGAAGTACCTACACCGCCATCTGTATAAACATGGAATTATCTACACCGTCATCTGTATCAACAGGGAAATATCTACACCGCAATCTGCATAAACATCGAAATATCTACATCACCATCTCTATAAACATGGAAGTATCTACCGTGCCGTCTGTATACACATGGAAATATCTACACGGTCATCAGTATAAATATGGAAACATCTGCACCGCTATCTCTCTACACATGGAAATAGCTACACCTCTACCTGTATAAACATTGAAATATCTACAACGCAATCTCTATAAATATGGACATATCTACACCGCCATCTCTATAAACATGAAAATAACTACACCACCATCTCCATAAACATGGAAATATCTACACCACCATCTGTGTAAAAACGGAAATATCTATACCGCTATCTGTGTAAACATGGAAATATCTGCACCGCTATCTGTATAAACATGGAAATATCTACACCGCCATCTTTATAAACATGGAAATATCTACATGGTCATCTCTATAAACATCAAAATATCTCCACCGTCATCTGTATAAACATGGAAATATCTACACCGCTATCCGTATAAATATGGAAATATCTACACCGCTATCTCTATAAACATGGAAATATCTACACCGCTATCAGTACAAACACGGAAATATCTACACCGCTATCTCTGTAAACATGGAAATATCTACACCACCATCTGTATAAACATGGAAATATCTACACAGTCCTCTGTATAAACATGGAAATATCTACACCACCATCTCTATAAACGTGGAAATATCTACACTGCCATCTCTATACACATGGAAATATCTACACAGCCTTCTGTATAAACATGGAAATACCTACACCGCTATCTCTATAAAAATGAAATATCTACACCGCCATCTGCATAAACTTGGAACTGTCTGCAATGCCGTCTCTATAAACATGGAAATACCTACACCGCTATCTGTATAAACATGGAAATACCTACACTGTCATCTGTACAAAGGTGGAAATATCTACACCGCGAACTGTATAAACATCGAAATATCTTCACCGCTATCTGTATAAACATGGAAATATCTACACCACTATATGTATAATCATGGAAATATCTACACCGCTATCTCTATGAACATGGAAATAATTAAACCGCCATCTCTATAAACATGGAAATATCTACACCGCTATCTCTATAATCATAGAAATATCTACACCGCCATCTGTATAAACATGGAAATATCAACACCGCCATCTGCATAAACATGGAAATACCTACACCGCCACCTGTATAAACATGGAAATATCTACACAGTCATCTGTATCAACAGGGAAATATCTACACCGCAATCTGTAGAAACATGGAAATATCTACACTGCCACCTGTATAAACATGGAAATATCTACATCGTTATCTGCATAAACTAGGAAATATCTACACCGCCATCTGTATAAACATGGAAATATCTCCACAGCTATCTCTGTAAACATGGAAATATCTACACCGCTATCTTTTTACACATGGAAATATCTACACCGCCGTCTGTATAAACATGGAAATATCTACGAAATTTTCTGTGTAAACATGGAAATATCTACACAGCTATCTGTGTAAACATGGAAATATGTACACCGCTCCCTTTGAAAAGATGGAAATATCTACACCAATATCTCCACAAACATTTAAATATCTACACCGCCATATGTATAAACAGGGAAATATCTACACTGCCATCTGAATAAACATGGAAATATCTACACCGCTATCTGCATAAATATGGAAATCTCTACACCTTTAACTATATAAACATGGAAATATCTACACCGATATCCGTATAAACATGGAAATATCTCCACCGCTATCTGTATAAAAATGGAAATATCCACAACGCTATATGTGTAAACATGGAAATATCTACAGGGCTATCTGTGTTAACATGGAAATATATACACCGCTATATCTATAAACATGAAATATCTACACCGCCATCTGCATCATCATGGAACTGTCTGCAATGCCATCTCTATAAACACGGAACTATCTACTCCACCATCTGTGTAAAAATGGAAATATCTACACCACTGTCTGTATAAACATGGAAATATCTACCTCGCTATCTGTATAAACATGGAAATATCTCCACCACTATCTCTATAAACATGGAAATATCTGCAAGGCTATTTTTTTAAACATGGAAATTTCTACACCGCTAACTGTATGAACATGGAATTATCTACACCGTTATCTGTATAAACTTGGAAATATCCACAACGCTATCTTTATAAACATAGAAATACCTACACCGCCATCTGTATACACATGGAAATATCTACACCACTATCTCAGTGAAGATGGAAATATCTACACCGTAATCTGTGCAAAGATGGAAATATCTACACCGCTATCTGTGTAAAGATGGAAATGCCTACACTGAAATCTGTGCAAAGATGGAAATATCTACACTGCAATCTGGGCAAAAATGGAAGTATATACACCGCTATCTGTATAAACATGGAAATATCTACACTGCCATCTCTATAAAGAGGGAAATATCTACACTGCCATCTGAATAAACATGGAAATATCTACACTGCTATCTGTATAAATATGGAAATATCTACACCGCTGTCTCTATAAACTTGGAATTATCTACACCGCTATCTGTATAAACATGGAAATATCTACATCACCATCTGTATAAACATGGAAATATGTACACAGTCCTCTGTATAAACATGGAAACATCTATACCGCTGTCTGTATAAACATAGAAATGTCTCCACCGCTATCTGTATAAACTTGGAAATATCTACACCGCTATCTATTTAAAGATGGAAATGTCTACACCGCAATCTGTGCAAAGATGGAAATATCTACTTCGCTATCTCTATAAACATGGAAATATCTGCACTTCTATCTGTATAAACATGAAAATATCTACACCGCTATCTGTTTAAAGTTGGAAATACCTACAACACACTCTGTGTAAACATGGAAATATCCACAGAGCTATCTGTGTTAACATGGAAATATCTACACTGCTATCTGTGTAAATACGGAAATATCTACACCGCAATCAGTGCAAAGATGTAAATATCTACACCGCTATCTGTGTAAACATGGAAATGTCTACACCGCTATCTGTATAAACATGAAAATAACTTCACCGTTATCTGTATAAACATGGAAGTAGATACACCGCCATCTCAAGAAACATCGAAATATCTACACCGCCATCTGTATAAACACGGAAATAACTACACCGCTGTCTGTATAAATATTGAAATATCTACACCGCCATCTCTACAAACATGGAAATATCTGTACCGCTCTCTGTATAAACATGGAAATATCTACACCGCTATCACTATAAACATGGAAATATCTACACCGCCATCTGTATAAACATGGAAATATCTACACATTCATCTGTATAAACATGGAAGTATCTACACATTCATCTGTATAAACAAGGAAATATCTACACCACCACCTATATAAACATGGAAATATCAACACTGCCATCGTTATACACATGGAAATATCTACACAGCCATCTGTATAAACTTGGAAATATCTACACTGCTATCTCTATAAACATGGAAGTATCTACCACGCTATCTCTATAAACATGAAAATATCTACACCGCCATCTCCATAAACATGGAAATATATACACCGCATTCTTTATAAACATGGAAACATCTACACCGCTATCTGTATAAACATGGAAATATCTACACTGCCATCTGTATAAAGATGGAGATATCTACACCGCGGGGTGCATAAACATGGAAATACCAACACCGCTCTCTGTATAAAAATGGAAATATCTACACCGCAATCTGTATAAACATGTAAATATCTACACAGCCATCTGCATAAACATGGAAATATCTACACCGCCATCTGTATAAACATGGAAATATCTGCGCTGCCATCTCTATAAACAGGGAATTGCCTACATCGCAATCTGTATAAACATGGAAATATCTACACCGCTATCTTTATAAACATGGAAATATCTACACCGCTATCTGTATAAACATGGAAATGTCTACACCGCTATCTGTATAAACATGGAAATATCTACACCGCTATCTCTGTAAACGTGGAAATGTTTACACCGCTATCTGTATAAACATGGAAATATCTACATGGCTATCTCTATAAACATGGAAATATCTATACCGCCATCTGTATAAAAATGGAAATACCTACAGAGTCGTCAGTATAAAAATGGAAATATATACACCACTATCTGTATAAACATGGAAGTATCTACACTGACATCTGTATAAACATGGAAATATCTACACCGCTATCTGAATAAACATGGAAATATCTACAATGTCATCTGTATAAAGATGGAAATATCTACACCGCGAGCTGTATAAACATGGAAATGTGGACACCGCTATCTGTATAAACATGGAAATACCAACACCGCTATCTGTAAACATGGAAATATCTACACCGCTATGTGTATAAACATGGAAATATCTACACCGCTATCTGTATAAACATGGAAATACCTACACCGCCATCTCTATAAACATGGAAATATCAACACCGCCATCTGCATAAACATGGAAGTACCTACACCGCCACCTGTATAAACATGGAAATATCTACACAGTCATCTGTATCAACAGGGAAATATCTACACCGCAATCTGTATAAACATGGAAATATCTTCACTGCCACCTGTATAAACATGGAAATATCTACATCGTTATCTGCATAAAGTTGGAAATATCTACACCGCCATCTGTATAAACATGGAAATATCTCAACCGCTATCTGTATAAAAATGCAAATATCTACACCGCTATCTCTATAAACATGGAAATATCTACATCGCTCTCTGTATAAACATGGAAATATCTCCACAGCTATCTCTGTAAACATGGAAATATCTACACCGCTATCTTTTTACACATAGAAATAACTACACCGCCGTCTGTATAAACATGGAAATATCTACGAAATTATCTGTGTAAACATGGAAATATCTACACAGCTATCTGTGTAAACATGGAAATATGTACACCGCTCCCTTTGAAAAGATGGAAATATCTACACCAATATCTCCACAAACATGGAAATATCTACAACGCCATATGTATAAACTTGGAAATACCTACAGTGTCATCTGAAAAAACATGGAAATATCTACACCGCTATCTGCATAAATATGGAAATCTCTACACCTTTAACTATATAAACATGGAAATATCTACTCCGATATCCGTATAAACATGGAAATATCTCCACCGCTATCTGTATAAAGACGGAAATATCCACAACGCTATATGTGTAAACATGGAAATATCTACAGAGCTATCTGTGTAAACATGGAAATATATACACCGCTATATCTATAAACATGAAATATCTACACCGCCATCTGCATCATCATGGAACTGTCTGCAATGCCATCTCTATAAACACGGAACTATCTACTCCACCATCTGTGTAAAAATGGAAATATCTACACCACTGTCTGTATAAACATGGAAATATCTACCTCGCTATCTGTATAAACATGGAAATATCTCCACCACTATCTCTATAAACATGGAAATATCTACAAGGCTATTTTTTTAAACATGGAAATTTCTACACCGCTAACTGTATGAACATGGAATTATCTACACCGTTATCTGTATAAACTTGGAAATATCCACAACGCTATCTTTATAAACATAGAAATACCTACACCGCCATCTGTATACACATGGAAATATCTACACCACTATCTCAGTGAAGATGGAAATATCTACACCGTAATCTGTGCAAAGATGGAAATATCTACACCGCTATCTGTGTAAAGATGGAAATGCCTACACTGAAATCTGTGCAAAGATGGAAATATCTACACTGCAATCTGGGCAAAAATGGAAGTATATACACCGCTATCTGTATAAACATGGAAATATCTACACTGCCATCTCTATAAAGAGGGAAATATCTACACTGCCATCTGAATAAACATGGAAATATCTACACTGCTATCTGTATAAATATGGAAATATCTACACCGCTGTCTCTATAAACTTGGAATTATCTACACCGCTATCTGTATAAACATGGAAATATCTACATCACCATCTGTATAAACATGGAAATATGTACACAGTCCTCTGTATAAACATGGAAACATCTATACCGCTGTCTGTATAAACATAGAAATGTCTCCACCGCTATCTGTATAAACTTGGAAATATCTACACCGCTATCTATTTAAAGATGGAAATGTCTACACCGCAATCTGTGCAAAGATGGAAATATCTACTTCGCTATCTCTATAAACATGGAAATATCTGCACTTCTATCTGTATAAACATGAAAATATCTACACCGCTATCTGTTTAAAGATGGAAATACCTACAACACACTCTGTGTAAACATGGAAATATCCACAGAGCTATCTGTGTTAACATGGAAATATCTACACTGCTATCTGTGTAAATACGGAAATATCTACACCGCAATCAGTGCAAAGATGTAAATATCTACACCGCTATCTGTGTAAACATGGAAATGTCTACACCGCTATCTGTATAAACATGAAAATAACTTCACCGTTATCTGTATAAACATGGAAGTAGATACACCGCCATCTCAAGAAACATCGAAATATCTACACCGCCATCTGTATAAACACGGAAATAACTACACCGCTGTCTGTATAAATATTGAAATATCTACACCGCCATCTCTACAAACATGGAAATATCTGTACCGCTCTCTGTATAAACATGGAAATATCTACACCGCTATCACTATAAACATGGAAATATCTACACCGCCATCTGTATAAACATGGAAATATCTACACATTCATCTGTATAAACATGGAAGTATCTACACATTCATCTGTATAAACAAGGAAATATCTACACCACCACCTATATAAACATGGAAATATCAACACTGCCATCGTTATACACATGGAAATATCTACACAGCCATCTGTATAAACTTGGAAATATCTACACTGCTATCTCTATAAACATGGAAGTATCTACCACGCTATCTCTATAAACATGAAAATATCTACACCGCCATCTCCATAAACATGGAAATATATACACCGCATTCTTTATAAACATGGAAACATCTACACCGCTATCTGTATAAACATGGAAATATCTACACTGCCATCTGTATAAAGATGGAGATATCTACACCGCGGGGTGCATAAACATGGAAATACCAACACCGCTCTCTGTATAAAAATGGAAATATCTACACCGCAATCTGTATAAACATGTAAATATCTACACAGCCATCTGCATAAACATGGAAATATCTACACCGCCATCTGTATAAACATGGAAATATCTGCGCTGCCATCTCTATAAACAGGGAATTGCCTACATCGCAATCTGTATAAACATGGAAATATCTACACCGCTATCTTTATAAACATGGAAATATCTACACCGCTATCTGTATAAACATGGAAATGTCTACACCGCTATCTGTATAAACATGGAAATATCTACACCGCTATCTCTGTAAACGTGGAAATGTTTACACCGCTATCTGTATAAACATGGAAATATCTACATGGCTATCTCTATAAACATGGAAATATCTATACCGCCATCTGTATAAAAATGGAAATACCTACAGAGTCGTCAGTATAAAAATGGAAATATATACACCACTATCTGTATAAACATGGAAGTATCTACACTGACATCTGTATAAACATGGAAATATCTACACCGCTATCTGAATAAACATGGAAATATCTACAATGTCATCTGTATAAAGATGGAAATATCTACACCGCGAGCTGTATAAACATGGAAATGTGGACACCGCTATCTGTATAAACATGGAAATACCAACACCGCTATCTGTAAACATGGAAATATCTACACCGCTATGTGTATAAACATGGAAATATCTACACCGCTATCTGTATAAACATGGAAATACCTACACCGCCATCTCTATAAACATGGAAATATCAACACCGCCATCTGCATAAACATGGAAGTACCTACACCGCCACCTGTATAAACATGGAAATATCTACACAGTCATCTGTATCAACAGGGAAATATCTACACCGCAATCTGTATAAACATGGAAATATCTTCACTGCCACCTGTATAAACATGGAAATATCTACATCGTTATCTGCATAAACTTGGAAATATCTACACCGCCATCTGTATAAACATGGAAATATCTCAACCGCTATCTGTATAAAAATGCAAATATCTACACCGCTATCTCTATAAACATGGAAATATCTACATCGCTCTCTGTATAAACATGGAAATATCTCCACAGCTATCTCTGTAAACATGGAAATATCTACACCGCTATCTTTTTACACATAGAAATAACTACACCGCCGTCTGTATAAGCATGGAAATATCTACGAAATTATCTGTGTAAACATGGAAATATCTACACAGCTATCTGTGTAAACATGGAAATATGTACACCGCTCCCTTTGAAAAGATGGAAATATCTACACCAATATCTCCACAAACATGGAAATATCTACAACGCCATATGTATAAACTTGGAAATACCTACAGTGTCATCTGAAAAAACATGGAAATATCTACACCGCTATCTGCATAAATATGGAAATCTCTACACCTTTAACTATATAAACATGGAAATATCTACTCCGATATCCGTATAAACATGGAAATATCTCCACCGCTATCTGTATAAAGACGGAAATATCCACAACGCTATATGTGTAAACATGGAAATATCTACAGAGCTATCTGTGTAAACATGGAAATATATACACCGCTATATCTATAAACATGAAATATCTACACCGCCATCTGCATAATCATGGAACTGTCTGCAACGCCATCTCTATAAACACGGAACTATCTACTCCACCATCTCTGTAAAAATGGAAATGTCTACACCGCTGTCTGTATAAACATGGAAATATCTACCTCGCTATCTGTATAAACATGGAAATATCTCCACCACTATCTCTATAAACATGGAAATATCTACACTGCTATTTTTTTAAACATGGAAATTTCTACACCGCTAACTGTATGAACATGGAATTATCTACACCGTTATCTGTATAAACTTGGAAATATCCACACCGCTATCTTTATAAACATAGAAATACCTACACCGCCATCTGTATACACATGGAAATATCTACACCACTATCTGAGTGAAGATGGAAATATCTACACCCTAATCTGTGCAAAGATGGAAATATATACACCGCTATCTGTGTAAAGATTGAAATGCCTACACTGAAATCTGTGCAAAGATGGAAATATCTACACTGCAATCTGGGCAAAAATGGAAGTATATACACCGCTATCTGTATAAACATGGAAATATCTACACTGCCATCTCTATAAAGAGGGAAATATCTACACTGCCATCTGAATAAACAGGGAAATATCTACACTGCTATCTGTATAAATATGGAAATATCTACACCGCTGTCTATATAAACTTGGAATTATCTACACCGCTATCTGTATAAACATGGAAATATGTATACCGCTATCTTTATAAACATGAAAATATCTACACCGCTATGTGTAAAAACATGGAAATATCTACACCGCTATCCCTGTAAACATGGAAACGTCTACAACGCTATCTGCACATACATGGAAATATCTAAACCGCTATCTCTATAAACATGGAAATATCTACAACGCTACGTGTGTAATCATGGAAATATCTACAGAGCTATCTGTGTAATCATGGAAATATATACACCGCTATATGTATAAAGATGGAAATATCTACCCCGCAATCTGGGCAAAGATGGAAATATCTACACTGCTATCTGTGTAAACATGGAAATATCTTCACCGTGAGCTGTATAAACATGGAAATACTAACACCGCTATCTGTAAACATGGAAATATCTACACCGCTATGTGTATAAACATGGAAATATCCACACCGCTATCTCTATAAACATGGAAATGGTTACACTGCCATCTGTATAAACATGGAAATATCTACACCGCTATCTCTATAAACATAGAATTATCTACATCGTCATCTCTTTAAACATGGAAATATCTACACCGCCATATGCATAAACATGAAAATATCTACACTGCCATCTGTATAAACATGGAAATATCTACACCGCCATCTGTATAAATAGGGAAATGTCTACACCGCTGTCTTTATACACATGGAAATATCTACACCGCTATCTGTATAAACTTGGAGATATCTACACCGCTATCTCTATATACAAGAAATAGCTACACCGCCATCTGTAAAAACATGGAAATTTCTTCACAGTCATCTGTATAAACATGGAAATATCTATACCAACATCTGTATAAACATGGAAATATCTATAATGCCATCTGTATAAACGTGGAAATATCTACACAGACATCTCTATAAACATGGAAATATCTACACCGTTATCTGTATAAAAATGGAAATATCTACACCGCTATCTGTATAAGCATGGAAATATCTACACCGCTATCTGTATAAACGTGGAAATATCTACACCGCTATCTCTACAAACATGGAAATACCTACACCGCTGTCTGTATAAACATGGAAATATCTACACCGCTATCTCTATAAACATGGAATTATCTACACCGATATCTGTATCTACATGGAAATATCTACACCGCTATCTCTATAAACATGGAAATATCTACACTGCTATTTGCATAAACATGGAAATATCTCCACTGCTATCTGTATAAACATAGAAATATCTACACCGCTGTTTGTATAAACATGGATATAACTACAACGCTATCTGTATAAACATGGAAATATCTACAATGCTATCTGTGTAAACATGGAAATATCTACACCGCTATCTGATTAAAGATGGAAATATCTACACCGCTATCAGTGTAAATATGGAAATATCTACACGGCTATCTGTGGAAACATGGAAATATCTACATCACTATCTGTGTATACATGGAAATATCTACACTGCCATCTGTATAAACATGGAAATATCTACACCGCCATCTCTATAAACATGGAAATATACACACCGCCATGTGTATAAACATGGAAATATAAACACCGCCATCTGCATAAACATTTAAATATTTACAATGCTATCTGTATAAACATGGAACTATCTACAACACGATCTGTAAAAACATCGAAAGATCTACAAATCTATCTGTATAAACATGGAAATATGTACACCGCTATCTGTATAAACAAGGAAATATCTATACCGCTATCTCTATAAACATGGAAATATCTACAATGCCATCTGTATAAACATGGAAAAAAGTACACCGCTGTCTGTATAAACATGGAAATGTCTTCAATGCTGTGCCTATAAACATGGAAATATATACACCGCTATCTGTATAAACATGGAGATACCTCAACCGCTATCTCTATAAGCATTGAAATATCTACACTGCCATCTGTAGAAAGACGGAAATATCTACACCGCGATCTGTATAAACATGGAAATATCTACACCGCTACCTATATAAACATGGAAATATCTACTCTGCTATGTGTATAAACATGGAAATATCTACACAACCATCTGTATAAATATGTAAATATCAACCTCACTATCTTTATAAACATGAAATACCTGCAACGTTATTTCTATAAACATGGAAATATCTACACCACTATCTCTATAAGCATGGAAATATCTACACCGCCACCTATATAAACATGGAAATATCTACTCTGTTATCTGTATAAACATGGAAATATCTACACAACCATCTGTATAAATATGCAAATATCAACCCAGCTATCTTTATAAACATGAAATACCTACAACGTTATTTCTATAAACATGGAAATATCTATACCACTATCTCCATAAACATGGAACTATCTACACCGCCATGTGTATAAACATGGAAATATCTTCAACGCTATCTGTATAAACATGGAAATACCCACACCGCTACCTCTAAAAACGTGGAAATATCTACACCGATATCTGTATAAACATGGAAATATCTACACAGCGATCTCTATAAGCATGGAAATACCTACACCGATATCTCTATAAACATGGAAATACCTACAGCGCTATCTCTACAAACACGGAAATATACACAAAGCCATCTCTATACATATGGAAAAAACTACACCGCCATCTACATAAACAAGGAAATATCTCCACGGCTATCTGTATAAAGATGGAAATGTCTACACCGCTATCTCTATAAACATGGAAATACCTACACCGCCAACTGTTAAAACATGGAAATATCTACACAGTCATCTGTATAAACATGGAAATATCTACACCACCATCTGTATGAACATGGAAATATCTACACCACCATCTGTATACACATGGAAATATCTACAGTGCCATCTGTATACACATGGAAATATCTACACAGCCGTCCGTAGAAACATGGAAATATCCACACCGCTATCTCTATAAACATGGAAATACCTACAATGCTATCTCTATAAACTTGGAAATATTTACACTGCTATGTCTATAAACATGGAAATATCCACACGGCCATCTCTATAAACATGAAAATATCTACACTGCCATTACCATAATCATGGAATTATCTACACCGCCATCTGTATAACAATGTAAATATCGACACTGCCATCTGTATAATCATGGAAATATCCACACAGACATCTGCATAAACATGGAAATATCTACACCGCCATCTGCATAAACATGGAAATATCTACTCCGCCATCTGTATAAACATGGAAATATCTACACCGCTATCTGTATGAACATGGAAATATCTGCAACGCCATCTGCGTAAACATGGAAATATCTACACCGCTATCTGTAAAACGTGGAATATCTAAACCGCTATCTGTATAAACGTGGAATTATTTACACCGCTATCTGTATAAACGTGGAAAAATCTACAATGCTATCTCTATAAACGTGGAAATATCTACACCGCTATCTGTGTAAATGTGGAAATATCTACACCGCTATCTGTATAAACGTGGAAATATCTACAGCACTATATGTGTAAACATGGAAATATCTACAGAGCTATCTGTGTAAACTGGGAAATATCTACATAGTTATCTGTGTAAAGATGGAAATATGTACACCGCAATCTGTGCAAAGATGGAAATATCTACACCGCTATCTCTGTTACCATGGAAATATCTACACCGCCATCTGTATAAACATGGAAATATCTACACCGCCATCAGTATAAACATGCAAATATCTACAACGCTATCTGTATAAACATGGAAATATCTACACGGCTATCTCTATAAACATGGAAATATCTACACCGCAATCTCTATAAACATGGAAATATCTACACCGCCATCTGCAAAACCATGGATCTATCTACACCGCCGTTTGTATAAACATGGAAATATCTACACCACTATCTGTATAATCATGGAAATACCTACACTGCCGTCTGTATAAAGATGGAAATATCTACACCGCGAGCTGTATAATGATGGAAATATCTACACCGCCATCTGTATAAACATGGAAACATCTACAAAGTCAACTGTGTAAACATGGTAATATCTACACTGCCATCTGTATAATCATGGAAATATTTACACAGCCATCTGTATACATATGGAAATATCTACACAGCCATGTGTATAAACATAGAAATGTCTACACCACCATCTGTAAAAACATGGAAATACCTACACCGCCATCTGTAAAAACATGTAAATACCTACACTGCCATCGGTCGAAAGATGGAAATATCTACACCACGATCTGTATAAACACGGAAATTTCTATACCGGTACCTTTATAAACATGGAAATATCTACACCACTATCTGTATAAACATGGAAATATATACACCATGATCTGTATAAACGTGGAAATATCTCCACGGCTATCTGTATAAATGTGGAAAACTCTACACCGCTATCTGTATATACCTGGAAATATCTACACTGCTATCTGTATAAACGTGGAAGTATCTACAAAGCTATCTGCGTAAACATGGAAATATCTACACAGCTATCTGTGTAAACTGGGAAATATCTACACCGATATCTGTATAAAGATGGCAATATCTACACCGCAATCTGTGCCGAGACGGAAATATCTACACCTCTATCTCTGTAAACATGGAAATATCTACACCGCTATCGGTAAAAACATGGAAATGTCTACACCGCCATCTGTATAAACATGGAAATACCTACACTGCGATCTGTATAAACATGGAAATATCTACACCGCAATCTGTATAAACATGGAAATATCTTCACCGCTATCTGTACAAATATGGAAATATATACACCGCTATCTCTAATAAACATGGAAATAACTACACCGCTATCTGTATAAACATGGAAATACCTACACAGTCATCTGTATATACCTGGAAATATCCTCACCACTATCTGTATAAACATGGAAATATCTGCACTTCCATCTGTATAAACTTGGAAATATCTACACAGCCATCTCTCTAAACATGGAAATATCTACACTGCTATCTGTTTAAACATGGAAATTGCCACACCGCTATCTGTATAAACATGGAAATACCTACACCACCATCTGTATAAACATGGAAATATCTCCACCGCTATCTGTATAAACATCTAAATATCTACATTGCTAACTGTATAAACATGGAAATACCTCCACCGCTACCTGTATAAACATGGAAATAACTACACCGCTATCTTTATAAACATGGAAATATCTACATCGCTATTTGTATAAACATGGAAATATCTACAACACTATCTGTGTTAACATGGAAATATCTTCACCGCTGTCTGTTTAAATATGGGAATATGTACACCGCAATCTGTGCAAATATGGAAATATCTACACCGATATCTCTGTAAACATGGAAATATCTACACCGCTATCTGTATAAACATGGAAATATCTGCACCGCTATCTGTAGAAACATGGAAATATCTACACCGCTATCTGTATAAACATGGAAATAACTACACCGCCATTTGTATAAACATGGAAATATCAACACAGTCATCTGTATGTACATGGAAATATCTACACCACCATCTCTATAAACATGGAAATACCTACAACACTATCTGTATAAACATGGAAATATCTACACTGCCATCTGTACACATGGAAATATGTACACTGCCATCTGTATGAACATAGAAATGTCTACTCCGCTATCTGTATAAAGATGGAAATATCTACACTGCTATCTGTATAAACATGGAAGTATCTACACCACGATCTGTATAAACATGGAAATATCTACAACGCTATCTGTATAAACATGGAAATATCTACAACACTATCTGTGTTAACATGGAAATAAATTCACCGCTATCTGTGTAAACGTGGAAATATGTCCACAGCTATCTGTGTAAAGATGGAAATATCTACAGAGCAATCTGTGCAAATATGGAAATATCTACACCGCTCTCTCTGTAAACATGGAAATATCTAAACCGCTGTCTGTATAAACATGGAAATATCTACACCGCAATCTGTGCAAAGATCGAAATATCTACAACGCTATCTATATAAACATGGAATTATCTGCACCGCTATCTGTATAAACATGGAAATATCTACACCGCTATCTGTATAATCATGGAAATATCTACAAGGCTTTCTCTATAAATATGGAAATATCTACACCGCCATCTGTATAAAGGTGGAAATATCTACACCACGAGCTGTATAAACATGGAAATATCTACACCGCTATCTGTGTAAACATGGAAATAGCAACACCACTATCTGTATACACATGGAAATATCTACACCGCTATCTGTAGAAACATGGAAATAACTACACCGCTATCTGTATAAACTTGGAAATATCTACCCCGCCATCTGTATAAACATAGAAATATCTCCACCGATATCTGTATAAACATGGAAATATCAACACAGCTATCTGTATAAATATGGATATATCTACACAGCTGTCTCTATGAACATGGAAATGTCTACACCACTATCTGTATAAACAAGGAAATAACTACACCGCTATCTGTATAAACATGGAAATATCTACACTGATATCTTCATAAACTTGGAATTATCTTCACCGCTATCTGTATAGACATGGAAATATCTACAGGGCTATCTGTATAAAGATAGAAATACCAACACCACTATCTGTATAAACATGGAAATATCTCCAACACTATCTCTTTAAACATGGAAATACCTACACCGACATCTCTATAAACGTGGAATTATCTACACCGCTATCTCTATAAACTTAGAAATATCTACAACACCATCTCTATAAATATGGAAATATCTACACCTCCATCTGTATAAACATGGAAATATCTACACTGCCCTCTGTATACACATGGAAATATCTACACAGACATCTGTATAAACATGGAAATATCTACACCGCAATCTCTATAAACTTGGAAATACCTACACCACAATCTGTATAAACTTGGAAATATCTACACCGCTCTCTGTATAAACATGAAAATATCTACACCGTTATCTTCATAAACTTGGAAATATCTACACCGCCATCTGTATAAACATGGAAATATCTCCAGTGCGATCTCTATGAACATGGAAATACCTACACCGCTACCTGTATAAACATGGAAATATCTACAAAACTATCTGTGTAAACATGGAAATATCGACACCACCCTCTGTATAAACATGGAAATATCTACAACGCTATCTGTATATACATGGAAATATCTACATCGCTATCTGTATAAAAATGAAAATATCTGCAGCCCTATCTCTATAAACATGGAAATATCTACAACGCTGCCTCTATAAACATGGAAATACCTAAAACACTATCTGTATAAACATGGAAATATCTACACTGCCATCTGTATACACATGGATATATGTACACTGCCATCTGTATGAACATGGAAATATCTACACCGCTATCTGTATAAAGATGGAAACATCTACACCGCTATCTTTATAAACACAGAAATACCTACACTGCTATGTGTATAAACATGGAAATATCTACAACACTATCTGTGTAAACATGGAAATATCTACACTGCTTTCTGTGTAAACATGGTAATATGTACAATGCTATCTGTGTAAAGATGGAAATATCTACACCGCAAGCTGTGCAAAGATGGAAATATCTTCACCGCTATCTCTGTAAACGTGGAAATATCTACACTGCTATCTCTATAAACATGAAAATATCTACACTGCTATCTGTATAAACATGGTAGTATCTACACCACGATCTGTATAAACATGGAAATATCTACAACGCTGTCTGTATAAACATGGAAATATCTAGAACACTATCAGTGTTAACATGGAAATAAATTCACCGCTGTCTGTGTAAACGTGGAAATATGTCCACAGCTATCTGTGTAAAGATGGAAATATCTACAGAGCAATCTGTGCAAATATGGAAATATCTACACCGTTCTCTCTGTAAACATGGAAATATCTAAACTGCTGTCTGTATAAACATGGAAACATCTACACCGCTATCTGTATAAATATGGAAATATCTACACCACGATCTCTATAAACATGGAAATATCTACACTGCTATCTGTATAAATATGGAAATATCTACAACGCTATCTCTATAAACACGGAAATGTCTACACCACTATCTGTATAAACATGGAAATATCTACATGGATATCTCTATAAACATGGAAATATCTACAACGCCATCTGTATAAACATGGAAATACTTACACAGCTATCTGTATAAACATGGAAATATCTACAACACTATCTGTATAAACATGGAAATATCTACACTGCCATCTGTATAAACATGGAAATATCTACAGAGACATCTCTATAAACATCGAAATATCAACACTGCTATCTGTATAAACATGGAAATAGCCACAACGCTATCTGTATATACATGGAAATATCTGCACCGCCATCTGTACAAACATGAAAATTTCTACACAGTCATCTGTATAAACATGGAAATGTCTATATCACCATCTGTATAAACATGGAAATAACTTCACTGCCATCTGTATACACATGGAAACATCTACACAGCCATCTGTATAAACATGGAAATATCTACACCGCTATCTCTATAAACATGGAAATAACTTCACTGCAATCTGTATAAACATGGAAATATCTACACCACTCTCTGTATAAACATGGAAATATCTACACCGCTATCTTTATAAACTTAGAAATATCTACACCGCCATCTCTATAAACATGGAAATATCTACACCAGTATGTGTAAAAACATGGAAATATCTCCACCGCTATCTGTATAAACATGGAAATATCTACACCGCTGTCTTTATAAACATGGATATATCTACACCGCTATCTGAATAAACATGGAAATATCTACAACAATATCTGTGTAAACATGGAAATATCTACACAGATATCTGTGTAAACATGGAAATATGTACACAGCTATCTGTGTAAAGATGGAAATATCTAGACTGGAATCTGTGCAAATCTGAAAATATCTAGACCACTATCTCCGTAAACATTGAAATATCTACACCGCTATCTGTATAAACATGGAAATATCTACACCGCTATCTGTAAAAACACGGAAATATCTACACCGCTATCTGTATAAACATGCAAATATTTCCACCGCTTTCTGTATAAACATCCAAATATCTACAACACTATCTGTCTTAACATGGAAATATCTTCACCACCATCTGTGTAAACATGGAAATATGTACACCGCTATCTGTGTAAAGATGGAAATATCTGCACCGCATTCTTTGCAAATATGGATATATCTACACCGCTATCTCTGTAAACTTGGAAATAGCTGCACCGCTATCTGTATAAACATGGAAATATCTACAGCAAGATCTGTATAAACATGGAAATACCTCCACCGCTATCTGTATAGACATGGAAACATCTACACCACTATCTGCATAAACATGGAAATATCTATACTGCTATCTGTATAAACCTGGAAATATCTACAACGTTATCTGTGTAAACATGGAAATATCTAAACAGCTATCTGTGTAAACATGGCAATATCTACACCGCTATCTGTGTAAAGATGGAAATATCTACAACGCAATCTGTGCAAAGATCGAAATATCTACAACACTATCTATATAAACATGGAATTATCTGCACCGCTATCTGTATAAACATAGAAATATCTACACCGCAATCTGTATAATCATGGAAATATCTACAATGCTATCTCTATAAATATGGAAATATCTACACCGCCATCTGTATAAAGGTGGAAATATCTACACCGTGAGCTGTATAAACATCTAAATATCTACACCGCTATCTCTATAAACATGGAAATAGCAACACCACTATCTATATACACATGGAAATATCTACACCGCTATCTGTAGAAACATGGAAATAACTACACCGCTATCTGTATAAACTTGGAAATATCTACCCCGCCATCTGTATAAACATAGAAATATCTCCACCGCTATCTGTATAAACATGGAAATATCAACACAGCTATCTGTATAAATATGGATATATCTACACAGCTGTCTCTATGAACATGGAAATGTCTACACCACGATCTGTATAAACAAGGAAGTAACTACACCGCTATCTGTATAAACATGGAAATATCTATACCGCTATCTTCATAAACTTGGAAGTATCTGCACCGCCATCTGTATAAACATGGAAATATCTCCTCTGCTATCTGTACAATCATGGAAATAACTTCACTGCTATCTGTATAGACATGGAAAAATCTACAGGGCTATCTGTATAAAGATAGAAATACCAACACCACTATCTGTATAAACATGGAAATATCTCCACCACTATCTCTTTAAACATGGAAATACCTACACCGACATCTCTATAAACGGGGAATTATCTACACCGCTATCTCTATAAACTTAGAAATATCTACAACACCATCTCCATAAACATAGAAATATCTACACCTCCATCTGTATAAACATGGAAATATCTACACAGACATCTGTATAATCATGGAAACATCTACACCGCTATCTCTATAAACTTGGAAATACCTACACCACAATCTGTATATACTTGGAAACATCTACACCTCTCTCTGTATAAACATGGAAATATCTACACCGTTATCTTTATAAACTTGGAAATATCTACACCGCCATCTGTATAAACATGGAAATATCTCCAGCGCTATCTCTATGAACATGGAAATATCTACACCGCTACCTGTATAAACATGGAAATATATACAAAACTATCTGTGTAAACATGGAAATATCGACACCACTCTCTGTATAAACATGGAAATATCTCCACCGCTATCTGTATATACACGGAAATATCTACATCGCTATCTGTATAAACATGAAAATATCTGCAGCGCTATCTCTGTAAACATGGAAATATCTACACCGCTACCTCTATAAACATGGAAATACCTACAACACTATCTGTATAAACATGGAAATATCTACACTGCCATCTCTATACACATGGAAATATGTACACTGCCATCTGTATGAACATGGAAATATCTACACCGCTATCTGTATAAAGCTGGAAGCATCTACACCGCTATCTTTATAAACAAAGAAATTCCTACACTGCTATCTGTATAAACATGGAAATATCTACAACACTATCTGTGTAAACATGGAAATATCTACACCGCTTTCTGTGTAAACATGGTAATATGTACAATGCTATCTGTGTAAAGATGGAAATATCTACACCGCAATCTGTGCAAAGATGGAAATATCTACACCGCTATCTCTGTAAACATGGAAGTATCTAAACCACGATCTGTATAAACATGGAAATATCTACAACGCTATCTGTATAAACATGGAAATATCTAGAACACTATCTGTGTTAACATGGAAATAAATTCACCGCTATCTGTGTAAACGTGGAAATATGTCCACAGCTATCTGTCTAAACATGGAAATATCTACACCGCCATATCTATAAACAAACAAACATCTACATTTCCATCTGTAGAAAGATGGAAATATCTACACCGAGATCTGCATAAACATGGAAATATCTTCACCTCTACCTGTATAAACATTGAAATAACTACTCAGATATCTGTATAAATATGGAAATATCTAAAACGCTATCTCTATGAACATGGAAATATCTACACCGCTCTCTGTATAAGCATGAAATATCTACATGCCTATCTCTATAAACATGGAAATGTCTACACCGCTATCTGTATAAACATTGAAATACCTACACGGCTATCTCTATAACCATGGAAATATCTACACCACCATCTTTATAAACATGGAAATATCTACAGTGACTTCTGTATGAAGATGGAAATATCAACACCACTATCAGTATAAAAATGGATATATCTACACCACGATCTGTATAAACCTGGAAATGTCTACACCGCTATCTGTATAAACATGGAAATAAGTACACCGCGATCTGTATAAACATGGAAATGTCTACACCACTATCTGTATAAACATGGAGATATCTACACTACCATCTGTATAAACATGGAAATATCTTCACCACCATCTATATAAACATGGAAATATCTACACCGCTATCTGCATAAACATGGAAATATCTACAATGCCATCTGTAGAAAGATGGAAATATCTACACCGCAATCTGTGTAAACATGGAAATATCTACACCGATATCTGTAAAAACATGGAAATATCTACACCGCTATCTGTATAAACATGGAAATATCTACACCGCGATCTGTATAAACATGGAAATATCTAGAGCGCCATCTCTATAAACATTGAAATATCTACACTGCCATCTGTAAAAACATGGAAATATCTACACAGTCATCTGAATAAACATGGAAATATCTACACCACCATTTGTATAAACATGGAAATACCTACAATACCATCTGTATACACATGGAAATATCTACACAGACATCTGTATAAGTATGGAAATACCTACACCGCCATCTGTATAAACATGAAAATATCTACACTGCCATATGTTGTAAGATGGAAATATCTACACCGCTATCTCTATAAATATGGAAATATCTGCACCGCCATCTCTATAAACATGAAAATATCTACACTGCCATCTCCATAAAGATGGAAGTATCTACTCCGCCATGTGTATAAACACGGAAATATCTACACCACCATCTGTGAAAACATGGAAATATCTACACCGCTATCTGTACAAACATGGAAATATCTACTCCGCCATCTGCATGTCCATGGAAATATCTACGGTGCCATCTGTATAAACTTGGAAATATCTACACGGCCATCTGTGTATAGATGGAAATATCAACAACGCCATCTGTACAAACATGGAAATATCTACACCGCTATCTCTATAAACATGGAAATATCTGCAGAGCCATCGGTAAAACATGGAAATACCTCTACAGTCATCTCCATAAACATGGAAATATCTGCAATGCCATCTGTATACACATGGAAATATCTATACAGCCATCTGTATAAACATGTAAATATCTACACTGCTATCTCTATAAACATGGAAATATCTACACCGCCATCTCTATAAACATGAAAATATCTACACTGCCATCTCCATAAACATGGAACTAACTACTCCGCCATCTGTATAAACATGGAAACATCTACACCTCCATCTGTGTGAATAAGGAAATATCTACAATGCCATCTGTATAAAGATATAAATATCTGCACCGCGAGCTGTATAAACATGGAAATATCTACATCGCTATCTGTATAAACGTGGAAATACCAACACATCTATCGGTATAAACATGGAAATATCTACAACGCCATCTATATAAACATGGAAATATCTACACCGCTATGTCTATAAACATGGAAATACCTACACCGCTATCTCTATAAACATGGAAATATCTACACCGCTATCTGTATAAACATGGAAATATCTACACCGCTATCTGTATAAACATGGAAATATCTACACCGCGATCTGTATAAACATGGAAATATCTACACCGCGATCTGTATAAACATGGAAATATCTTCACCACGATCTGTATAAACATGGAAATATCTACACCGCTATCTGTATAAACATGGTAATATCTACACCACCATCTACATAAACATGGAAATATCTACACCGCCATCTGCATAAACATGGAAATATCTACAATGCCTTCTGTAGAAAGATGGAAATATCTACACCGCAATCTCTGTAAACATGGAAATATCTACACCGATATCTGTAAAAACATGGAAATATCTACACCGCTCTGGATAAACATGGAAATATCTACACCGCGATCTGTATAAACATGGAAATATCTAGAGCGCCATCTCTATAAACTTTGAAATATCTACACTGCCATCTGTAAAAACATGGAAATATCTACACAGTCATCTGAATAAACATGGAAATATCTACACGACCATTTGTATAAACATGGAAATACCTACAATACCATCTGTATACACATGGAAATATCTACACAGACATCTGTATAAGTATGGAAATACCTACACCGCCATCTGTATAAACATGGAAATATCTGCACTGCCATCTGTAGTAAGATGGAAATATCTACACCGCTATCTCTAAAAATATGGAAATATCTACACCGCCATCTCTATAAACATGAAAATATCTACACTGCCATCTCCATAAAGATGGAAGTATCTACTCCGCCATGTTTAAAAACACGGAAATATCTACACCACCATCTGTGAAAACATGGAAATATCTACACAGCTATCTGTACAAACATGGAAATATCTACTCCGCCATCTGCATGTCCATGGAAATATCTACGGTGCCATCTGTATAAACATGGAAATATCTACATGGCCATCTGTGTGTAGATGGAAATATCAACAACGCCATCTGTACAAACATGGAAATATCTACACCGCTATCTCTATAAACATGGAAATATCTGCAGAGCCATCGGTAAAACATAGAAATAACCCTACAGTCATCTGTATAAACATGGAAATATCTACAATGCAATCGGTATACACATGGAAATACCTACACAGCCATCTGTATAAACATGTAAATATCTACACTGCTATCTCTATAAACATGGAAATATCTACACCGCCATCTCTATAAACATGAAAATATCTACACTGCCATCTCCATAAAGATGGAAGTATCTACTCCGCCATGTGTATAAACACGGAAATATCTACACCACCATCTGTGAAAACATGGAAATATCTACACCGCTATCTGTACAAACATGGAAATATCTACTCCGCCATCTGCATGTCCATGGAAATATCTACGGTGCCATCTGTATAAATATGGATATATCTACACGGCCATCTGTGTATAGATGGAAATATCAACAACGCCATCTGTACAAACATGGAAAGATATACACCGCTATCTCTATAAACATGGAAATATCTGCACAGCCATCACTAAAACATGGAAATACCTCTACAGTCATCTGTATAAACATGGAAATATCTACAATGATATCTGTATACACATGGAAATATCTACACAGCCATCTGTATAAACATGTAAATATCTACACTGCTATCTCTATAAACATGGAAATATCTACACTGCCATCTCTATAAACATGGAAATATCTACACCGCGATCTGTATAAACATGGAAATATCTACAGCGCCATCTGTATAAACATGGAAATATCTACACCGCGATCTGTATAAACATGGAAATATCTACACCGCGATCTTTATAAACATGGAAATATTTTCACCACGATCTGTATAAACATGGAAATATCTACACCGCTATCTGTATAAACACGGTAATATCTACACCACCATCTATATAAACATGGAAATATCTACACCGCCATCTGCATAAACATGGAAATATCTACAATGCCATCTGTAGAAAGATGGAAATATCTACACCGCAATCTGTGTAAACATGGAAATATCTACACCGATATCTGTAAAAACATGGAAATATCTACACCGCTATCTGTATAAACATGGAAATATCTACACCGCGATCTGTATAAACATGGAAATATCTACAGCGCCATCTCCATAAACATTGAAATATCTACACTGCCATCTGTAAAAACATGGAAATATCTACAAAGTCATCTGAATAAACATGGAAATATCTACACCACCATTTGTATAAACCTGGAAATACCTACAATACCATCTGCATACACATGGAAATATCTACACAGACATCTGTATAAGTATGGAAATACCTACACCGCCATTTGTATAAACATGGAAATATCTACACTGCCATCTGTAGTAAGATGGAAATATCTACACCGCTATCTCTATAAATATGGAAATATCTACACCGCCATCTTTATAAACATGAAAATATCTTCACTGCCATCTCCATAAAGATGGAAGTATCTACTCCGCCACGTGTATAAACACGGAAATATCTACACCACCATCTGTGATAACATGGAAATACCTACACCGCTATCTGTGAAAACATGGAAATATCTACTCCGCCATCTGCATGTCCATGGAAATATCTACGGTGCCATCTGTATAAACATGGAAATATCTACACGGCCATCTGTGTATAGATGGAAATATCAACAACGCCATCTGTACAAACATGGAAATATCTACACCGCTATCTCTATAAACATGGAAATATCTGCACAGCCATCTGTAAAACATGGAAATACCTCTACAGTCATCTGTATAAACATGGAAATATCTACAATGCCATCTGTATACACATGGAAATATCTACACAGCCATCTGTATAAACATGCAAATATCTACACTGCTATCTCTATAAACATGGAAATATCTACACCGCCATCTCTATAAACATGAAAATATCTACACTGCCATCTCCATAAACATGGAACTAACTACTCCGCCATCTGTATAAACATGGAAACATCTACACCGCCATCTGTGTGAATAAGGAAATATCTACAATGGCATCTGTATAAAGATATAAATATCTGCACCGCGAGCTGTATAAACATGGAAATATCTACATCGCTATCTGTATAAACGTGGAAATACCAACACATCTATCGGTATAAACATGGAAATATCTACAACGCCATCTATATAAACATGGAAATATCTACACCGCTATGTCTATAAACATGGAAATACCTACACCGCTATCTCTATAAACATGGAAATATCTACACCGCTATCTGTAAAAACATGGAAATATCTACACCGCTATCTGCATAAACATGGAAATATCTACACCGCGATCTGTATAAACATGGATATATCTACACCGCGATCTGTATAAACATGGAAATATCTTCACCACGATCTGTATAAACATGGAAATATCTACACCGCTATCTGTATAAACATGGTAATATCTACACCACCATCTATATAAACATGGAAATATCTACACCGCCATCTGCATAAACACGGAAATATCTACAATGCCATCTGTAGAAAGAAGGATATATCTACACCGCCATCTGTGTAAACATGGAAATATCTACACCGATATCTGTGAAAACATGGAAATATCTACACCGCTATCTGTATAAACATGGAAATATCTACACCGCGATCTGTATAAACATGGAAATATCTACAGCGCCATCTCTATAAACATTGAAATATCTACACTGCCATCTGTAAAAACATGGAAATATCTACACAGTCATCTGAATAAACATGGAAATATCTACGCCACCATTTGTATAAACATGGAAATAGCTACAATACCATCTGTATACCCATGGAAATATCTACACAGACATCTGTATAAGTATGGAAATACCTACACCGCCATCTGTATAAACATGGAAATATCTACACTGCCATCTGTAGAAAGATGGAAATATCTACACCGCTATCTCTATAGTTATGGAAATATCTACACCGCCATCTCTATAAACATGAAAATATCTAAACTGCCATCTCCATAAAGATGGAAGTATCTACTCCGCCATGTGTATAAACACGGAAATATCTACACCACCATCTGTGAAAACATGGAAATATCTACACCGCTATCTGTGAAAACATGGAAATATCTACTCCGCCATCTGCATGTCCATGGAAATATCTACGGTGCCATCTGTATAAATATGGAAATATCTACACGGCCATCTGTGTATAGATGGAAATATCAACAACGCCATCTGTACAAACATGGAAATATCTACACCGCTATCTCTATAAACATGGAAATATCTGCACAGCCATCAGTAAAACATGGAAATACCTCTACAGTCATCTGTATAAACATGGAAATATCTACAATGATATCTGTATACACATGGAAATATCTACACAGCCATCTGTATAAACATGTAAATATCTACACTGCTATCTCTATAAACATGGAAATATCTACACTGCCATCTCTATAAACATGGAAATATCTACACCGCGATCTGTATAAACATGGAAATATCTACAGCGCAATCTGTATAAACATGGAAATATCTACACCGCGATCTGTATAAACATGGAAATATCTACACCGCGATCTGTATAAACATGGAAATATCTTCACCACGATCTCTATAAACATGGAAATATCTACACCGCTATCTGTATAAACATGGTAATATCTACACCACCATCTATATAAACATGGAAATATCTACACCGCCATCTGCATAAACATGGAAATATCTACAATGCCATCTGTAGAAAGATGGAAATATCTACACCGCAATCTGTGTAAACATGGAAATATCTACACCGATATCTGTAAAAACATGGAAATATCTACACCGCTATCTGTATAAACATGGAAATATCTACACCGCGATCTGTATAAACATGGAAATATCTACAGCGCCATCTCTATAAACATTGAAATATCTACACTGCCATCTGTAAAAACATGGAAATATCTACACAGTCACCTGAATAAACATGGAAATATCTACACCACCAATTGTATAAACATGGAAATACCTACAATAGCATCTGTATACACATGGAAATATCTACACGGACATCTGTATAAGTATGGAAATACCTACTCCGCCATCTGTATAAACATGGAAATATCTACACTGCCATCTGTAGAAAGATGGAAATATCTACACCGCTATCTCTATAAAGATGGAAATATCTACACCGCTATCTCTATAAATATGGAAATATCTACACCGCCATCTCTATAAACCTGAAAATATCTACACTGCCATCTCCATAAACATGGAACTAACTACTCCGCCATCTGTATAAACATGGAAACATCTACACCGCCATCTGTGTGAATAAGGAAATATCTACAATGCCATCTGTATAAAGATATAAATATCTGCACCGCGAGCTGTATAAAGATGGAAATATCTACATCGCTATCTGTATAAACGTGGAAATACCAACACATCTATCGGTATAAACATGGAAATATCTAGAACGCTATCTATATAAACATGGAAATATCTACACCGCTATGTCTATAAACATGGAAATATCTACTCCGCCATCTGCATGTCCATGGAAATATCTACGGTGCCATCTGTATAAACATGGAAATATCTACACGGCCATCTGTGTATAGATGGAAATATCAACAACGCCATCTGTACAAACATGGAAATATCTACACCGCTATCTCTATAAACATGGAAATATCTGCACAGCCATCTGTAAAACATGGAAATACCTCTACAGTCATCTGTATAAACATGGAAATATCTACAATGCCATCTGTATACACATGGAAATATCTACACAGCCATCTGTATAAACATGCAAATATCTACACTGCTATCTCTATAAACATGGAAATATCTACACCGCCATCTCTATAAACCTGAAAATATCTACACTGCCATCTCCATAAACATGGAACTAACTACTCCGCCATCTGTATAAACATGGAAACATCTACACCGCCATCTGTGTGAATAAGGACATATCTACAATGCCATCTGTATAAAGATATAAATATCTGCACCGCGAGCTGTATAAAGATGTAAGTATCTACATCGCTATCTGTATAAACGTGGAAATACCAACACATCTATCAGTATAAACATGGAAATATCTACAACGCCATCTATATAAACATGGAAGTATCTACACCTCTATGTCTATAAACATGGAAATACCTACACCGCTATCTCTATAAACATGGAAATATTTACACCGCTATCTGTATAAACATGGAAATATCTACACCGCTATCTGTATAAACATGGAAATATCTACACCGCGATCTGTATAAACATGGAAATATCTACACCGCGATCTCTATAAACATGGAAATATCTTCACCACGATCTGTATAAACATGGAAATATCTACACCGCTCCTGTATAAACATGGTAATATCTACACCACCATCTATATAAACATGGAAATATCTACACCGCCATCTGCATAAACATGGAAATATCTACAATGCCATCTGTAGAAAGATGGAAATATCTACAACGCAATCTGTGTAAACATGGAAATATCTACACCGATATCTCTAAAAACATGGAAATATCTACACCGCTATCTGTATAAACATGGAAATATCTACACCGCGATCTGTATAAACATGGAAATATCTACAGCGCCATCTCTATAAACATTGAAATATCTACACTGTCATCTGTAAAACATGGAAATACCTACCCAGTCATCTGAATAAACATGGAAATATCTACACCACCATCTGTATAAACATGGAAATACCTACAATACCATCTGTATACACATGGAAATATCTACACAGACATCTCTATAAACATGGAAATATCTACACCGCCATCTGTATAAACGTGGAAATATCTACACTGCCATCTGTAGAAAGATGGAAATATCTACACCGATATCGCTAAAAATATGGAAATATCTACACCGCCATCTCTATAAACATGAAAATATCTACACTGCCATCTCCATAAAGATGGAAGTATCTACTCCGTCATGTGTATAAAACGGAAATATCTACACCACCATCTGTGAAAACATGGAAATATCTACACCGCTATCTGTATAAACATGGAAATATCTACACCGCCATCTGCATGTCCATGGAAATATCTACGGTGCCATCTGTATAAACATGGAAATATCTACACGGCCATCTGTGTATAGATGGAAATATCAACAACGCCATCTGTACAAACATGGAAATATCTACACCGCTATCTCTATAAACATGGAAATATCTGCAGAGCCATCGGTAAAACATGGAAATACCTCTACAGTCATCTGTATAAACATGGAAATATCTACAATGCCATCTGTATACACATGGAAATATCTACACAGCCATCTGTATAAACATGTAAATATCTACACTGCTATCTCTATAAACATGGAAATATCTACACCGCCATCTCTATAAACCTGAAAATATCTACAGTGCCATCACCATAAACATGGAACTAACTACTCCGCCATCTGTATAAACATGGAAACATCTACACCGCCATCTGTGAGAATCAGGAAATATCTACAATGCCATCTGTATAAAGATATAAATATCTGCACCGCGAGCTGTATAAACATGGAAATATCTACATCACTATCTGTATAAACGTGGAAATACCAACACATCTATCGGTATAAACATGGAAATATCTACAACGCCATCTATATAAACATGGAAATATCTACACCGCTATGTCTATAAACATGGAAATACCTACAGCGCTATCTCTATAAACATGGAAATATCTACACCGCGATCTGAATAAACATGGAAATATCTACACCGCGATCTGTATAAACATGGAAATATCTTCACCATGATCTGTATAAACATGGAAATATCTACACCGCTATCTGTATAAACATGGTAATAGCTACACCACCATCTATACAAACATGGAAATATCTACACCGCCATCTGCATAAACATGGAAATATCTACAGTGCCATCTGTAGAAAGATGGAAATATCTACACCGATATCTGTAAAAACATGGAAATATCTACACCGCTATCTGTATAAACATGGAAATATCTACACCACGATCTGTATAAACATGGAAATATCTACAGCGCCATCTCTATAAACATTGAAATATCTACACTGCCATCTGTAAAAACATGGAAATATCTACACAGTCATCTGAATAAACATGGAAATATCTACACCACCATTTGTGTAAACATGGAAATACCTACAATACCATCTGTATACACATGGAAATATCTACACAGACATCTGTATAAGTATGGAAATACCTACACCGCCATCTGTATAAACATGGAAATATCTACACTGCCATCTGTAGAAAGATGGAAATATCTACACCGCTATCACTATAAATATGGAAATATCTACACCGCAATCTCTATAAACATGAAAATATCTACACTGCCATCTCCATAAAGATGGAAGTATCTACTCCGCCATGTGTATAAACACGGAAATATCTACACCACCATCTGTGAAAACATGGAAATATCTACACTGCTATCTGTACAAACATGGAAATATCTACTCCGCCATCTGCATGTCCATGGAAATATCTACGGTGTCATCTGCATAAACATGGAAATATCTACACGACCATCTGTGTATAGATGGAAATATCAACAACGCCATCTGTACAAACATGGAAATATCTACACCGCTATCTCTATAAACATGGAAATATCTGCACAGCAATCTGTAAAACATGGAAATACCTCAACGGTCATCTGTATAAACATGGAAATATCTACAATGCCATCTGTATACACATGGAAATATCTACACAGCCATCTGTATAAACATGTAAATATCTACACTGCTATCTCTATAAACATGGAAATATCTACACCGCCATCTCTATAAACATGAAAATATCTACACTGCCATCTCCATAAACATGGAACTAACTACTCCGCCATCTGTATAAACATGGAAACATCTACACCGCCATCTGTGTGAATAAGGAAATATCTACAATGCCATCTGTATAAAGATATAAATATCTGCATCGCGAGCTGTATAAAGATGGAAATATCTACATCGCTATCTGTATAAACGTGGAAATACCAACACATCTATCGGTATAAACATGGAAATATCTACAACGCCATCTATATAAACATGGAAATATCTACACCGCTATGTCTATAAACATGGAAATACCTACACCGCTATCTCTATAAACATGGAAATATCTACACCGCTATCTGTATAAACATGGAAATATCTACACCGCTATCTGCATAAACATGGAAATATCTACACAGCGATCTGTATAAACATGGAAATATCTACACCGCGATCTGTATAAACATGGAAATATCTTCACCACGATCTGTATAAACATGGAAATATCTACACCGCTATCTGTATAAACATGGTAATATCTACACCACCATCTATATAAACATGGAAATATCTACACCGCCATCTGCTTAAACATGGAAATATAGACAATGTCATCTGTAGAAATATGGAAATATCCACGCCGCAATCTGTGTAAACATGGAAATATCTACACCGATATCTGTATAAACATGGAAATATCTATACCGCTATCTCTATAAACATGGAAATATCTACAATGCCATCTGTATAAACATGGAAAAAAGTACACCGCTATCTGTATAAACATGGAAATATCTTCAATGCTGTGCCTATAAACCTGGAAATATATGCACCGCTATCTGTATAAACATGGAAATACCTCAACCGCTATCTCTATAAGCATTGAAATATCTACACTGCCATCTGTAGAAAGACGGAAATATCTACACCGCGATCTGTATAAACATGGAAATATCTACACCGCTACCTATATAAACATGGAAATATCTACTCTGCTATCTGTATAAACATGGAAATATCTACACAACCATCTGTATAAATATGTAAATATCAACCTCGCTATCTTTATGAACATGAAATACCTGCAACGTTATTTCTATAAACATGGAACTATCTACACCACTATCTCTATAAGCATGGAAATATCTACACCGCCACCTATATAAACATGGAAATATCTACTCTGTTATCTGTATAAACATGGAAATATCTACACAACCATCTGTATAAATATGCAAATATCAACCCAGCTATCTTTATAAACATGAAATACCTACAACGTTATTTCTATAAACATGGAAATATCTATACCACTGTCTCCATAAACATGAAACTATCTACACCGCCATGTGTATAAACATGGAAATATCTTCAACGCTATCTGTATAAACATGGAAATACCCACACCGCTACCTCTAAAAACGTGGAAATATCTACACCGATATCTGTATAAACATGGAAATATCTACACAGCGATCTCTATAAGCATGGAAATACCTACACCGATATCTCTATAAACATGGAAATACCTACAGCGCTATCTCTACAAACACGGAAATATACACAAAGCCATCTCTATACATGTGGAAAAAACTACACCGCCATCTACATAAACAAGGAAATATCTCCACGGCTATCTGTATAAAGATGGAAATGTCTACACCGCTATCTCTATAAACATGGAAATACCTACACCGCCAACTGCTAAAACATGGAAATATCTACACAGTCATCTGTATAAACATGGAAATAACTACACCACCATCTGTATAAACATGGAAACATCTACACCACCATCTGTATACACATGGAAATATCTACAGTGCCATCTGTATACACATGGAAATATCTACACAGCCATCCGTAGAAACATGGAAATATCCACACCGCTATCTCTATAAACATGGAAATACCTACAATGCTATCTCTATAAACTTGGAAATATTTACACTGCTATGTCTATAAACATGGAAATATCCACACGGCCATCTCTATAAACATGAAAATATCTACACTGCCATTACAATAATCATGGAATTATCTACACCGCCATCTGTATAACAATGTAAATATCGACACTGCCATCTGTATAATCATGGAAATATCCACACAGACATCTGCATAAACATGGAAATATCTACACCGCCATCTGCATAAACATGGAAATATCTACTCCGCCATCTGTATAAACATGGAAATATCTACACCGCTATCTGTATGAACATGGAAATATCTGCAACGCCATCTGCGTAAACATGGAAATATCTACACCGCTATCTGTAAAACGTGGAATATCTAAACCGCTATCTGTATAAACGTGGAATTATTTACACCGCTATCTGTATAAACGTGGAAAAATCTACAATGCTATCTCTATAAACGTGGAAATATCTACACCGCTATCTGTGTAAATGTGGAAATATCTACACCGCTATCTGTATAAACGTGGAAATATCTGCAGCACTATATGTGTAAACATGGAAATATCTACAGAGCTATCTGTGAAAACTGGGAAATATCTACATAGTTATCTGTGTAAAGATGGAAATATGTACACCGCAATCTGTGCAAAGATGGAAATATCTACACCGCTATCTCTGTTACCATGGAAATATCTACACCGCCATCTGTATAAACATGGAAATATCTACACCGCCATCTGTATAAACATGCAAATATCTACACCGCTATCTGTATAAATATGGAAATATCTACACGGCTATCTCTATAAACATGGAAATATCTACACGGCTATCTCTATAAACATGGAAATATCTACACCGCAATCTCTATAAACATGGAAATATCTACACCGCCATCTGCAAAACCATGGATCTATCTACACCGCCGTTTGTATAAACATGGAAATATCTACACCACTATCTGTATAATCATGGAAATACCTACACTGCCGTCTGTATAAAGATGGAAATATCTACACCGCGAGCTGTATAATGATGGAAATATCTACACCGCCATCTGTATAAACATGGAAACATCTACAAAGTCAACTGTGTAAACATGGTAATATCTACACTGCCATCTGTATAATCATGGAAATATCTACACAGCCATCTGTATACATATGGAAATATCTACACAGCCATGTGTATAAACATGGAAATGTCTACACCGCCATCTGTAAAAACATGTAAATACCTACACTGCCATCGGTCGAAAGATGGAAATATCTACACCACGATCTGTATAAACACGGAAATTTCTATACCGGTACCTTTATAAACATGGAAATATCTACACCACTATCTGTATAAACATGGAAATACATACACCACGATCTGTATAAACGTGGAAATATCTCCACGGCTATCTGTATAAATGTGGAAAACTCTACACCGCTATCTGTATATACCTGGAAATATCTACACTGCTATCTGTATAAACGTGGAAGTATCTACAAAGCTATCTGCGTAAACATGGAAATATCTACACAGCTATCTGTGTAAACTGGGAAATATCTACACCGATATCTGTATAAAGATGGCAATATCTACACCGCAATCTGTGCCGAGACGGAAATATCTACACCTCTATCTCTGTAAACATGGAAATATCTACACCGCTATCGGTAAAAACATGGAAATGTCTACACCGCCATCTGTATAAACATGGAAATACCTACACTGCGATCTGTATAAACATGGAAATATCTACACCGCAATCTGTATAAACATGGAAATATCTTCACCGCTATCTGTACAAATATGGAAATATATACACCGCTATCTCTAATAAACATGGAAATAACTACACCGCTATCTGTATAAACATGGAAATACCTACACAGTCATCTGTATATACCTGGAAATATCCTCACCACTATCTGTATAAACATGGAAATATCTGCACTTCCATCTGTATAAACTTGGAAATATCTACACAGCCATCTCTCTAAACATGGAAATATCTACACTGCTATCTGTTTAAACATGGAAATTGCCACACCGCTATCTGTATAAACATGGAAATACCTACACCACCATCTGTATAAACATGGAAATATCTCCACCGCTATCTGTATAAACATCTAAATATCTACATCGCTAACTGTATAAACATGGAAATACCTCCACCGCTACCTGTATAAACATGGAAATAACTACACCGCTATCTTTATAAACATGGAAATATCTACATCGCTACTTGTATAAACATGGAAATATCTACAACACTATCTGTGTTAACATGGAAATATCTTCACCGCTGTCTGTTTAAACATGGGAATATGTACACCGCAATCTGTGCAAATATGGAAATATCTACACCGATATCTCTGTAAACATGGAAATATCTACACCGCTATCTGTATAAACATGGAAATATCTGCACCGCTATCTGTAGAAACATGGAAATATCTACACCGCTATCTGTATAAACATGGAAATAACTACACCGCCATTTGTATAAACATGGAAATATCAACACAGTCATCTGTATGTACATGGAAATATCTACACCACCATCTCTATAAACATGGAAATACCTACAACACTATCTGTATAAACATGGAAATATCTACACTGCCATCTGTACACATGGAAATATGTACACTGCCATCTGTATGAACATAGAAATGTCTACTCCGCTATCTGTATAAACATGGAAATATCTACACTGATATCTTCATAAACTTGGAATTATCTGCACCGCCATTTGTATAAACATGGAAATATCTCCTCTGCTATCTGTATAATCATGGAAATATCTTCACCGCTATCTGTATAGACATGGAAATATCTACAGGGCTATCTGTATAAAGATAGAAATACCAACACCACTATCTGTATAAACATGGAAATATCTCCAACACTATCTCTTTAAACATGGAAATACCTACACCGACATCTCTATAAACGTGGAATTATCTACACCGCTATCTCTATAAACTTAGAAATATCTACAACACCATCTCTATAAATATGGAAATATCTACACCTCCATCTGTATAAACATGGAAATATCTACACTGCCCTCTGCATACACATGGAAATATCTACACAGACATCTGTATAAACATGGAAATATCTACACCGCTATCTCTATAAACTTGGAAATACCTACACCACAATCTGTATAAACTTGGAAATATCTACACCGCTCTCTGTATAAACATGGAAATATCTACACCGTTATCTTCATAAACTTGGAAATATCTACACCGCCATCTGTATAAACATGGAAATATCTCCAGTGCGATCTCTATGAACATGGAAATACCTACACCGCTACCTGTATAAACATGGAAATATCTACAAAACTATCTGTGTAAACATGGAAATATCGACACCACCCTCTGTATAAACATGGAAATATCTACAACGCTATCTGTATATACATGGAAATATCTACATCGCTATCTGTATAAAAATGAAAATATCTGCAGCCCTATCTCTATAAACATGGAAATATCTACAACGCTGCCTCTATAAACATGGAAATACCTAAAACACTATCTGTATAAACATGGAAATATCTACACTGCCATCTGTATACATATGGATATATGTACACTGCCATCTGTATGAACATGGAAATATCTACACCGCTATCTGTATAAAGATGGAAACATCTACACCGCTATCTTTATAAACACAGAAATACCTACACTGCTATGTGTATAAACATGGAAATATCTACAACACTATCTGTGTAAACATGGAAATATCTACACTGCTTTCTGTGTAAACATGGTAATATGTACAATGCTATCTGTGTAAAGATGGAAATATCTACACCGCAATCTGTGCAAAGATGGAAATATCTTCACCGCTATCTCTGTAAACGTGGAAATATCTACACTGCTATCTCTATAAACATGAAAATATCTACACTGCTATCTGTATAAACATGGAAGTATCTACACCACGATCTGTATAAACATGGAAATATCTACAACGCTATCTGTATAAACATGGAAATATCTAGAACACTATCTGTGTTAACATGGAAATAAATTCACCGCTGTCTGTGTAAACGTGGAAATATGTCCACAGCTATCTGTGTAAAGATGGAAATATCTACAGAGCAATCTGTGCAAATATGGAAATATCTACACCGTTCTCTCTGTAAACATGGAAATATCTAAACTGCTGTCTGTATAAACATGGAAACATCTACACCGCTATCTGTATAAATATGGAAATATCTACACCACGATCTCTATAAACATGGAAATATCTACACTGCTATCTGTATAAATATGGAAATATCTACAACGCTATCTCTATAAACACGGAAATGTCTACACCGCTATCTGTATAAACATGGAAATATCTACATGGATATCTCTATAAACATGGAAATATCTACAACGCCATCTGTATAAACATGGAAATACTTACACAGCTATCTGTATAAACATGGAAATATCTACAACACTATCTGTATAAACATGGAAATATCTACACTGCCATCTGTATAAACATGGAAATATCTACAGAGACATCTCTATAAACATCGAAATATCAACACTGCTATCTGTATAAACATGGAAATAGCCACAACGCTATCTGTATATACATGGAAATATCTGCACCGCAATCTGTACAAACATGAAAATTTCTACACAGTCATCTGTATAAACATGGAAATGTCTATATCACCATCTGTATAAACATGGAAATAACTTCACTGCCATCTGTATACACATGGAAACATCTACACAGCCATCTGTATAAACATGGAAATATCTACACCGCTATCTCTATAAACATGGAAATAACTTCACTGCAATCTGTATAAACATGGAAATATCTACACCACTCTCTGTATAAACATGGAAATATCTACACCGCTATCTTTATAAACTTAGAAATATCTACACCGCCATCTCTATAAACATGGAAATATCTACACCAGTATGTGTAAAAACATGGAAATATCTCCACCGCTATCTGTATAAACATGGAAATATCTACACCGCTGTCTTTATAAACATGGATATATCTACACCGCTATCTGAATAAACATGGAAATATCTACAACAATATCTGTGTAAACATGGAAATATCTACACAGATATCTGTGTAAACGTGGAAATATGTACACAGCTATCTGTGTAAAGATGGAAATATCTAGACTGGAATCTGTGCAAATCTGAAAATATCTAGACCACTATCTCCGTAAACATTGAAATATCTACACCGCTATCTGTATAAACATGGAAATATCTACACCGCTATCTGTAAAAACACGGAAATATCTAAACCGCTATCTGTATAAACATGCAAATATTTCCACCGCTTTCTGTATAAACATCCAAATATCTACAACACTATCTGTGTTAACATGGAAATATCTTCACCGCCATCTGTGTAAACATGGAAATATGTACACCGCTATCTGTGTAAAGATGGAAATATCTGCACCGCATTCTTTGCAAATATGGATATATCTACACCGCTATCTCTGTAAACTTGGAAATAGCTGCACCGCTATCTGTATAAACATGGAAATATCTACAGCAAGATCTGTATAAACATGGAAATACCTCCACCGCTATCTGTATAGACATGGAAACATCTACACCACTATCTGCATAAACATGGAAATATCTATACTGCTATCTGTATAAACCTGGAAATATCTACAACGTTATCTGTGTAAACATGGAAATATCTAAACAGCTATCTGTGTAAACATGGCAATATCTACACCGCTATCTGTGTAAAGATGGAAATATCTACAACGCAATCTGTGCAAAGATCGAAATATCTACAACACTATCTATATAAACATGGAATTATCTGCACCGCTATCTGTATAAACATAGAAATATCTACACCGCAATCTGTATAATCATGGAAATATCTACAATGCTATCTCTATAAATATGGAAATATCTACACCGCCATCTGTATAAAGGTGGAAATATCTACACCGTGAGCTGTATAAACATCTAAATATCTACACCGCTATCTCTATAAACATGGAAATAGCAACACCACTATCTATATACACATGGAAATATCTACACCGCTATCTGTGGAAACATGGAAATAACTACACCGCTATCTGTATAAACTTGGAAATATCTACCCCGCCATCTGTATAAACATAGAAATATCTCCACCGCTATCTGTATAAACATGGAAATATCAACACAGCTATCTGTATAAATATGGATATATCTACACAGCTGTCTCTATGAACATGGAAATGTCTACACCACGATCTGTATAAACAAGGAAGTAACTACACCGCTATCTGTATAAACATGGAAATATCTATACCGCTATCTTCATAAACTTGGAAGTATCTGCACCGCCATCTGTATAAACATGGAAATATCTCCTCTGCTATCTGTACAATCATGGAAATAACTTCACTGCTATCTGTATAGACATGGAAAAATCTACAGGGCTATCTGTATAAAGATAGAAATACCAACACCACTATCTGTATAAACATGGAAATATCTCCACCACTATCTCTTTAAACATGGAAATACCTACACCGACATCTCTATAAACGGGGAATTATCTACACCGCTATCTCTATAAACTTAGAAATATCTACAACACCATCTCCATAAACATAGAAATATCTACACCTCCATCTGTATAAACATGGAAATATCTACACAGACATCTGTATAATCATGGAAACATCTACACCGCTATCTCTATAAACCTGGAAATACCTACACCACAATCTGTATATACTTGGAAACATCTACACCTCTCTCTGTATAAACATGGAAATGTCTACACCGTTATCTTTATAAACTTGGAAATATCTACACCGCCATCTGTATAAACATGGAAATATCTCCAGCGCTATCTCTATGAACATGGAAATATCTACACCGCTACCTGTATAAACATGGAAATATATACAAAACTATCTGTGTAAACATGGAAATATCGACACCACTCTCTGTATAAACATGGAAATATCTCCACCGCTATCTGTATATACACGGAAATATCTACATCGCTATCTGTATAAACATGAAAATATCTGCAGCGCTATCTCTGTAAACATGGAAATATCTACATCGCTACCTCTATAAACATGGAAATACCTACAACACTATCTGTATAAACATGGAAATATCTACACTGCCATCTCTATACACATGGAAATATGTACACCGCTATCTTTATAAACAAAGAAATTCCTACACTGCTATCTGTATAAACATGGAAATATCTACAACACTATCTGTGTAAACATGGAAATATCTACACCGCTTTCTGTGTAAACATGGTAATATGTACAATGCTATCTGTGTAAAGATGGAAATATCTACACCGCAATCTGTGCAAAGATGGAAATATCTACACCGCTATCTCTGTAAACATGGAAGTATCTACACCACGATCTGTATAAACATGGAAATATCTACAACGCTATCTGTATAAACATGGAAATATCTAGAACACTATCTGTGTTAACATGGATATAAATTCTCCGCTATCTGTGTAAACGTGGAAATATGTCCACAGCTATCTGTGTAAACATGGAAATATCTACACCGCCATATCTATAAACAAACAAACATCTACACTTCCATCTGTAGAAAGATGGAAATATCTACACCGAGATCTGCATAAACATGGAAATATCTTCACCTCTACCTGTATAAACATTGAAATAACTACTCAGATATCTGTATAAATATGGAAATATCTACAACGCTATCTCTATGAACATGGAAATATCTACACCGCTCTCTGTATAAGCATGAAATATCTACATGCCTATCTCTATAAACATGGAAATGTCTACACCGCTATCTGTATAAACATTGAAATACCTACACGGCTATCTCTATAACCATGGAAATATCTACACCACCATCTTTATAAACATGGAAATATCTACAGTGACTTCTGTATGAAGATGGAAATATCAACACCACTATCAGTATAAAAATGGATATATCTACACCACGATCTGTATAAACCTGGAAATGTCTACACCGCTATCTGTATAAACATGGAAATAAGTACACCGCGATCTGTATAAACATGGAAATGTCTACACCACTATCTGTATAAACATGGAGATATCTACACTACCATCTGTATAAACATGGAAATATCTTCACCACCATCTATATAAACATGGAAATATCTACACCGCTATCTGCATAAACATGGAAATATCTACAATGCCATCTGTAGAAAGATGGAAATATCTACACCGCAATCTGTGTAAACATGGAAATATCTACACCGATATCTGTAAAAACATGGAAATATCTACACCGCTATCTGTATAAACATGGAAATATCTACACCGCGATCTGTATAAACATGGAAATATCTAGAGCGCCATCTCTATAAACATTGAAATATCTACACTGCCATCTGTAAAAACATGGAAATATCTATACAGTCATCTGAATAAACATGGAAATATCTACACCACCATTTGTATAAACCTGGAAATACCTACAATACCATCTGTATACACGTGGAAATATCTACACAGACATCTGTATAAGTATGGAAATACCTACACCGCCATCTGTATCAAGATGGACACATCTACACTGCCATCTGTAGTAAGATGGAAATATCTACACCGCTATCTCTATAAATATGGAAATATCTACACCGCCATCTCTATAAACATGAAAATATCTTCACTGCCATCTCCATAAAGATGGAAGTATCTACTCCGCCATGTGTATAAACACGGAAATATCTACACCACCATCTGTGAAAACATGGAAATATCTACACCGCTATCTCTACAAACATGGAAATATCTACTCCGCCATCTGCATGTCCATGGAAATATCTACGGTGCCATCTGTATAAACATGGATATATCTACACGGCCATCTGTGTATAGATGGAAATATCAACAACGCCATCTGTACAAACATGGAAATATCTACACCGCTATCTCTATAAACATGGAAATATCTGCACAGCCATCTGTAAAACATGGAAATACCTCTACAGTCATCTGTATAAACATGGAAATATCTACAATGCCATCTGTATACACATGGAAATATCTACACAGCCATCTGTATAAACATGTAAATATCTACACTGCTATCTCTATAAACATGGAAATATCTACACCGCCATCTCTATAAACATGAAAATATCTACACTGCCATCTCCATAAACATGGAACTAACTACTCCGCCATCTGTATAAACATGGAAACATCTACACCGCCATCTGTGTGAATAAGGAAATATCTACAATGCCATCTGTATAAAGATATAAATATCTGCACCGCGAGCTGTATAAACATGGAAATATCTACATCGCTATCTGTATAAACGTGGAAATACCAACACATCTATCGGTATAAACATGGAAATATCTACAACGCCATCTATATAAACATGGAAATATCTACACCACTATGTCTATAAACATGGAAATACCTACACCGCTATCTCTATAAACATGGAAATATCTACACCACTATCTGTATAAACATGGAAATATCTACACCGCTATCTGCATAAACATGGAAATATCTACACAGCGATCTGTATAAACATGGAAATATCTACACCGCGATCTGTATAAACATGGAAATATCTTCACCACGATCTGTATAAACATGGAAATATCTACACCGCTCTCTGTATAAACATGGAAAAATCTACACCACCATCTATATAAACATGGAAATATCTACACCGCCATCTGCATAAACATGGAAATATCTACAATGCCATCTGTAGAAAGCTGGAAATATCTACGCCGCAATCTGTGTAAACATGGAAATATCTACACCGATATCTGTAAAAACATGGAAATATCTACACCGCTATCTGTATAAACATGGAAATATCTACACCGCGATCTGTATAAACATGGAAATATCTACAGCGCCATCTCTATAAACATTGAAATATCTGCACTGCCATCTCTAAAAACATGGAAATATCTACACAGTAATCTGAATAAACATGGAAATATCTACACCACCATTTGTATAAACATGGAAATACCTACAATACCATCTGTATAAACATGTAAATATCTACACAGACATCTGTATAAGTATGGAAATATCTACACCGCCATCAGTATAAACATGTAAATATCTACACTGCTATCTCTATAAACATGGAAATATCTACACTGTCATCTCTATAAACATGAAAATATCTACAATTCCATCTCCATAAACATGGAACTAACTACTCCGCCATCTGTATAAACATGGAAACATCTACACCGCCATCTGTGTGAATAAGGAAATATCTACAATGCCATCTGTATAAAGATATAAATATCTCCACCGCGAGCTGTATAAACATGGAAATATCTACATCGCTATCTGTATAAACGTGGAAATACCAACACATCTATCGGTATAAACATGGAAATATCTACAACGCCATCTATATAAACATGGAAATATCTACACCGCTATGTCTATAAACATGGAAATAACTACACCGCTATCTCTATAAACATGGAAATATCTACACCGCTATCTGTATAAACATGGAAATATCTACACCGCTATCTGTATAAACATGGAAATATCTACACCGCGATCTGTATAAACATGGAAATATCTACACCGCGATCTGTATAAACATGGAAATATCTTCACCACGATCTGTATAAACATGGAAATATCTACACCGCCATCTGCATAAACATGGAAATATCTACAATGCCATCTGTAGAAAGATGGAAATATCTACACCGCAATCTGTGTAAACATGGAAATATCTACACCGATATCTGTAAAAACATGGAAATATCTACACCGCTATCTGTATAAACATGGAAATATCTACACCGCGATCTGTATAAACATGGAAATATCTAGAGCGCCATCTCTATAAACATTGAAATATCTACACTGCCATCTGTAAAAACATGGAAATATCTACACAGTCATCTGAATAAACATGGAAATATCTACACCACCATTTGTATAAACATGGAAATACCTACAATACCATCTGTATACACATGGAAATATCTACACAGACATCTGTATAAGTATGGAAATACCTACACCGCCATCTGTATAAACATGAAAATATCTACACTGCCATATGTTGTAAGATGGAAATATCTACACCGCTATCTCTATAAATATGGAAATATCTGCACCGCCATCTCTATAAACATGAAAATATCTACACTGCCATCTCCATAAAGATGGAAGTATCTACTCCGCCATGTGTATAAACACGGAAATATCTACACCACCATCTGTGAAAACATGGAAATATCTACACCGCTATCTGTACAAACATGGAAATATCTACTCCGCCATCTGCATGTCCATGGAAATATCTACGGTGCCATCTGTATAAACTTGGAAATATCTACACGGCCATCTGTGTATAGATGGAAATATCAACGCCATCTGTACAAACATGGAAATATCTACACCGCTATCTCTATAAACATGGAAATATCTGCACAGCCATCTGTAAAACATGGAAATACCTCTACAGTCATCTGTATAAACATGGAAATATCTACAATGCCATCTGTATACACATGGAAATATCTACACAGCCATCTGTATAAACATGTAAATATCTACACTGCTATCTCTGTAAACATGTAAATACCTACACCGCCATCTCTATAAACATGAAAATATCTACACTGCCATCTCCATAAACATGGAACTAACTACTCCACCATCTGTATAAACATGGAAACATCTACACCGCCATCTGTGTGAATAAGGAAATATCTACAATGCCATCTGTATAAAGATATAAATATCTGCACCGCGAGCTGTATAAAGATGGAAATATCTACATCGCTATCTGTATAAACGTGGAAATACCAACACATCTATCGGTATAAACATGGAAATATCTACAACGCCATCTATATAAACATGGAAATATCTACACCACTATGTCTTTAAACATGGAAATACCTACACCGCTATCTCTATAAACATGGAAATATCTACACCGCTATCTGTATAAACATGGAAATATCTACACCGCTATCTGCATAAACATGGAAATATCTACACAGCGATCTGGATAAACATGGAAATATCTACACCGCGATCTTTATAAACATGGAAATATCTACACCGCTCTCTGTATAAACATGGTAATATCTACACCACCATCTATATAAACATGGAAATATCTACACCGCCATCTGCATAAACATGGAAATATCTACAATGCCATCTGTTGAAAGATGGAAATATCCACGCCGCAATCTGTGTAAACATGGAAATATCTACACCGCTATCTGTATAAACATGGAAATATGTACAACGCCATCTGCATGTCCATGGAAATATCTACGGTGCCATCTGTATAAACATGGAAATATCTACACGGCCATCTGTGTATAGATGGAAATATCAACAACGCCATCTGTACAAACATGGAAATATCTACACCGCTATCTCTATAAACATGGAAATATCTGCAGAGCCATCGGTAAAACATGGAAATACCTCTACAGTCATCTCCATAAACATGGAAATATCTGCAATGCCATCTGTATACACATGGAAATATCTATACAGCCATCTGTATAAACATGTAAATATCTACACTGCTATCTCTATAAACATGGAAATATCTACACCGCCATCTCTATAAACATGAAAATATCTACACTGCCATCTCCATAAACATGGAACTAACTACTCCGCCATCTGTATAAACATGGAAACATCTACACCGCCATCTGTGTGAATAAGGAAATATCTACAATGCCATCTGTATAAAGATATAAATATCTGCACCGCGAGCTGTATAAAGATGGAAATATCTACATCGCTATCTGTATAAACGTGGAAATACCAACACATCTATCGGTATAAACATGGAAATATCTACAACGCCATCTATATAAACATGGAAATATCTACACCGCTATGTCTATAAACATGGAAATACCTACACCGCTATCTCCATAAACATGGAAATATCTACACCACTATCTGTATAAACATGGAAATATCTACACCGCTATCTGTATAAAAATGGAAATATCTACACAGCGATCTGTATAAACATGGAAATATCTACACCGCGATCTGTATAAACATGGAAATATCTACACCGCGATCTGTATAAACATGGAAATATCTACACCGCGATCTGTATAAACATGGAAATATCTGCACCACGATCTGTATAAACATGGAAATATCTACACCGCTATCTGTATAAACATGGTAATATCTACACCACCATCTATATAAACATGGAAATATCTACACCGCCATCTGCATAAACATGGAAATATCTACAATGCCATCTGTAGAAAGATGGAAATATCTACACCGCAATCTGTGTAAACATGGAAATATCTACACCGATATCTGTAAAAACATGGAAATATCTACACCGCTATCTGTATAAAAATGGAAATATCTACTCCGCAATCTGTATAAACATGGAAATATCTACAGCGCCATCTCTATAAACATTGATATATCTACACTGCCATCTGTAAAAACATAGAAATATTTACACAGTCATCTGAATAAACATGGAAATATCTACACCACCATTTGTATAAACCTGGAAATACCTACAATACCATCTGTATACACATGGAAATATCTACACAGACATCTGTATAAGTATGGAAATACCTACACCGCCATCTGTATAAACATGGAAATATCTACACTGCCATCTGTAGTAAGATGGAAATATCTACACCGCTATCTCTATAAATATGGAAATATCTACACCGCCATCTCTATAAACATGAAAATATCTTCACTGCCATCTCCATAAAGATGGAAGTATCTACTCCGCCATGTGTATAAAACGGAAATATCTACACCACCATCTGTGAAAACATGGAAATATCTACACCGCTATCTGTATAAACATGGAAATATCTACACTGCCATCTGCATGTCCATGGAAATATCTACGGTGCCATCTCTATAAACATGGAAATATCTACACGGCCATCTGTGTATAGATGGAAATATCAACAACGCCATCTGTACAAACATGGAAATATCTACACCGCTATCTCTATAAACATGGAAATATCTGCAGAGCCATCGGTAAAACATGGAAATACCTCTACAGTCATCTGTATAAACATGGAAATATCTACAATGCCATCTGTATACACATGGAAATATCTACACAGCCATTTGTATAAACATGTAAATATCTACACTGCTATCTCTATAAACATGGAAATATCTACACTGCCATCTCTATAAACATGAAAATATCTACACTGCCATCTCCATAAACATGGAACTAACTACTCCGCCATCTGTATAAACATGGAAACATCTACACCTCCATCTGTGTGAATAAGGAAATATCTACAATGCCATCTGTATAAAGATATAAATATCTGCACCGCGAGCTGTATAAACATGGAAATATCTACATCGCTATCTGTATAAACGTGGAAATACCAACACATCTATCGGTATAAACATGGAAATATCTACAACGCCATCTATATAAACATGGAAATATCTACACCGCTATGTCTATAAACATGGAAATACCTACACCGCTATCTCTATAAACATGGAAATATCTACACCGCTATCTGTATAAACATGGAAATATCTACACCGCTATCTGTATAAACATGGAAATATCTACACCGCGATCTGTATAAACATGGAAATATCTACACCGCGATCTGTATAAACATGGAAATATCTTCACCACGATCTGTATAAACATGGAAATATCTACACCGCTATCTGTATAAACATGGTAATATCTACACCACCATCTACATAAACATGGAAATATCTACACCGCAATCTGTGTAAACATGGAAATATCTACACCGATATCTGTAAAAACATGGAAATATCTACACCGCTCTGGATAAACATGGAAATATCTACACCGCGATCTGTATAAACATGGAAATATCTAGAGCGCCATCTCTATAAACATTGAAATATCTACACTGCCATCTGTAAAAACATGGAAATATCTACACAGTCATCTGAATAAACATGGAAATATCTACACCACCATCTGTATAAACATGGAAATACCTACAATACCATCTGTATACACATGGAAATATCTACACAGACATCTGTATAAGTATGGAAATACCTACACCGCCATCTGTATAAACATGGAAATATCTACACTGCCATCTGTAGTAAGATGGAAATATCTACACCGCTATCTCTAAAAATATGGAAATATCTACACCGCCATCTCTATAAACATGAAAATATCTACACTGCCATCTCCATAAAGATGGAAGTATCTACTCCGCCATGTTTAAAAACACGGAAATATCTACACCACCATCTGTGAAAACATGGAAATATCTACACAGCTATCTGTACAAACATGGAAATATCTACTCCGCCATCTGCATGTCCATGGAAATATCTACGGTGCCATCTGTATAAACATGGAAATATCTACACGGCCATCTGTGTATAGATGGAAATATCAACAACGCCATCTGTACAAACATGGAAATATCTACACCGCTATCTCTATAAACATGGAAATATCTGCAGAGCCATCGGTAAAACATAGAAATACCCCTACAGTCATCTGTATAAACATGGAAATATCTACAATGCCATCGGTATACACATGGAAATACCTACACAGCCATCTGTATAAACATGTAAATATCTACACTGCTATCTCTATAAACATGGAAATATCTACACCGCCATCTCTATAAACATGAAAATATCTACACTGCCATCTCCATAAACATGGAACTAACTACTCCGCCATCTGTATAAACATGGAAACATCTACACCGCCATCTGTGTGAATAAGGAAATATCTACAATGGCATCTGTATAAAGATATAAATATCTGCACCGCGAGCTGTATAAACATGGAAATATCTACATCGCTATCTGTATAAACGTGGAAATACCAACACATCTATCGGTATAAACATGGAAATATCTACAACGCCATCTATATAAACATGGAAATATCTACACCGCTATGTCTATAAACATGGAAATACCTACACCGCTATCTCTATAAACATGGAAATATCTACACCGCTATCTGTAAAAACATGGAAATATCTACACCGCTATCTGCATAAACATGGAAATATCTACACTGCGATCTGTATAAACATGGATATATCTACACCGCGATCTGTATAAACATGGAAATATCTTCACCACGATCTGTATAAACATGGAAATATCTACACCGCTATCTGTATAAACATGGTAATATCTACACCACCATCTATATAAACATGGAAATATCTACACCGCCATCTGCATAAACACGGAAATATCTACAATGCCATCTGTAGAAAGAAGGATATATCTACACCGCCATCTGTGTAAACATGGAAATATCTACACCGATATCTGTGAAAACATGGAAATATCTACACCGCTATCTGTATGAACATGGAAATATCTACACCGCGATCTGTATAAACATGGAAATATCTACAGCGCCATCTCTATAAACATTGAAATATCTACACTGCCATCTGTAAAAACATGGAAATATCTACACAGTCATCTGAATAAACATGGAAATATCTACACCACCATTTGTATAAACATGGAAATAGCTACAATACCATCTGTATACCCATGGAAATATCTACACAGACATCTGTATAAGTATGGAAATACCTACACCGCTATCTGTATAAACATGGAAATATCTACACTGCCATCTGTAGAAAGATGGAAATATCTACACCGCTATCTCTATAATTATGGAAATATCTACACCGCCATCTCTATAAACATGAAATTATCTACACTGCCATCTCCATAAAGATGGAAGTATCTACTCCGCCATGTGTATAAACACGGAAATATCTACACCACCATCTGTGAAAACATGGAAATATCTACACCGCTATCTGTATAAACATGGAAATATCTACACCGCTATCTGTATAAACATGGAAATATCTACACCGCGATCTGTATAAACATGGAAATATCTACACCGCGATCTGTATAAACATGGAAATATCTTCACCACGATCTGTATAAACATGGAAATATCTACACCGCTATCTGTATAAACATGGTAATATCTACACCACCATCTACATAAACATGGAAATATCTACACCGCAATCTGTGTAAACATGGAAATATCTACACCGATATCTGTAAAAACATGGAAATATCTACACCGCTCTGGATAAACATGGAAATATCTACACCGCGATCTGTATAAACATGGAAATATCTAGAGCGCCATCTCTATAAACATTGAAATATCTACACTGCCATCTGTAAAAACATGGAAATATCTACACAGTCATCTGAATAAACATGGAAATATCTACACGACCATTTGTATAAACATGGAAATACCTACAATACCATCTGTATACACATGGAAATATCTACACAGACATCTGTATAAGTATGGAAATACCTACACCGCCATCTGTATAAACATGGAAATATCTACACTGCCATCTGTAGTAAGATGGAAATATCTACACCGCTATCTCTAAAAATATGGAAATATCTACACCGCCATCTCTATAAACATGAAAATATCTACACTGCCATCTCCATAAAGATGGAAGTATCTACTCCGCCATGTTTAAAAACACGGAAATATCTACACCACCATCTGTGAAAACATGGAAATATCTACACAGCTATCTGTACAAACATGGAAATATCTACTCCGCCATCTGCATGTCCATGGAAATATCTACGGTGCCATCTGTATAAACATGGAAATATCTACACGGCCATCTGTGTATAGATGGAAATATCAACAACGCCATCTGTACAAACATGGAAATATCTACACCGCTATCTCTATAAACATGGAAATATCTGCAGAGCCATCGGTAAAACATAGAAATACCCCTACAGTCATCTGTATAAACATGGAAATATCTACAATGCCATCGGTATACACATGGAAATACCTACACAGCCATCTGTATAAACATGTAAATATCTACACTGCTATCTCTATAAACATGGAAATATCTACACCGCCATCTCTATAAACATGAAAATATCTACACTGCCATCTCCATAAACATGGAACTAACTACTCCGCCATCTGTATAAACATGGAAACATCTACACCGCCATCTGTGTGAATAAGGAAATATCTACAATGGCATCTGTATAAAGATATAAATATCTGCACCGCGAGCTGTATAAACATGGAAATATCTACATCGCTATCTGTATAAACGTGGAAATACCAACACATCTATCGGTATAAACATGGAAATATCTACAACGCCATCTATATAAACATGGAAATATCTACACCGCTATGTCTATAAACATGGAAATACCTACACCGCTATCTCTATAAACATGGAAATATCTACACCGCTATCTGTAAAAACATGGAAATATCTACACCGCTATCTGCATAAACATGGAAATATCTACACTGCGATCTGTATAAACATGGATATATCTACACCGCGATCTGTATAAACATGGAAATATCTTCACCACGATCTGTATAAACATGGAAATATCTACACCGCTATCTGTATAAACATGGTAATATCTACACCACCATCTATATAAACATGGAAATATCTACACCGCCATCTGCATAAACACGGAAATATCTACAATGCCATCTGTAGAAAGAAGGATATATCTACACCGCCATCTGTGTAAACATGGAAATATCTACACCGATATCTGTGAAAACATGGAAATATCTACACCGCTATCTGTATGAACATGGAAATATCTACACCGCGATCTGTATAAACATGGAAATATCTACAGCGCCATCTCTATAAACATTGAAATATCTACACTGCCATCTGTAAAAACATGGAAATATCTACACAGTCATCTGAATAAACATGGAAATATCTACACCACCATTTGTATAAACATGGAAATAGCTACAATACCATCTGTATACCCATGGAAATATCTACACAGACATCTGTATAAGTATGGAAATACCTACACCGCTATCTGTATAAACATGGAAATATCTACACTGCCATCTGTAGAAAGATGGAAATATCTACACCGCTATCTCTATAATTATGGAAATATCTACACCGCCATCTCTATAAACATGAAATTATCTACACTGCCATCTCCATAAAGATGGAAGTATCTACTCCGCCATGTGTATAAACACGGAAATATCTACACCACCATCTGTGAAAACATGGAAATATCTACACCGCTATCTGTACAAACATGGAAATATCTACTCCGCCATCTGCATGTCCATGGAAATATCTACGGTGCCATCTGTATAAATATGGATATATCTACACGGCCATCTGTGTATAGATGGAAATATCAACAACGCCATCTGTACAAACATGGAAAGATATACACCGCTATCTCTATAAACATGGAAATATCTGCACAGACATCACTAAAACATGGAAATACCTCTACAGTCATCTGTATAAACATGGAAATATCTACAATGATATCTGTATACACATGGAAATATCTACACAGCCATCTGTATAAACATGTAAATATCTACACTGCTATCTCTATAAACATGGAAATATCTACACTGCCATCTCTATAAACATGGAAATATCTACACCGCGATCTGTATAAACATGGAAATATCTACAGCGCCATCTGTATAAACATGGAAATATCTACACCGCTATCTGTATAAACATGGTAATAGCTACACCACCATCTATATAAACATGGAAATATCTACACCGCCATCTGCATAAACATGGAAATATCTACAGTGCCATCTGTAGAAAGATGGAAATATCTACACCGATATCTGTAAAAACATGGAAATATCTACACCGCTATCTGTATAAACATGGAAATATCTACACCGCAATCTGTATAAACATGGAAATATCTACAGCGCCATCTCTATAAACATTGAAATATCTACACTGCCATCTGTAAAAACATGGAAATATCTACAAAGTCATCTGAATAAACATGGAAATATCTACATCACCATTTGTGTAAACATGGAAATACCTACAATACCATCTGTATACACATGGAAATATCTACACAGACATCTGTATAAGTATGGAAATACCTACACCGCCATCTGTATAAACATGGAAATATCTACACTGCCATCTGTAGAAAGATGGAAATATCTACACCGCTATCACTATAAATATGGAAATATCTACACCGCAATCTCTATAAACATGAAAATATCTACACTGCCATCTCCATAAAGATGGAAGTATCTACTCCGCCATGTGTATAAACACGGAAATATCTACACCACCATCTGTGAAAACATGGAAATATCTACACTGCTATCTGTACAAACATGGAAATATCTACTCCGCCATCTGCATGTCCATGGAAATATCTACGGTGTCATCTGCATAAACATGGAAATATCTACACGGCCATCTGTGTATAGATGGAAATATCAACAACGCCATCTGTACAAACATGGAAATATCTACACCGCTATCTCTATAAACATGGAAATATCTGCACAGCAATCTGTAAAACATGGAAATACCTCAACGGTCATCTGTATAAACATGGAAATATCTACAATGCCATCTGTATACACATGGAAATATCTACACAGCCATCTGTATAAACATGTAAATATCTACACTGCTATCTCTATAAACATGGAAATATCTACACCGCCATCTCTATAAACATGAAAATATCTACACTGCCATCTCCATAAACATGGAACTAACTACTCCGCCATCTGTATAAACATGGAAACATCTACACCGCCATCTGTGTGAATAAGGAAATATCTACAATGCCATCTGTATAAAGATATAAATATCTGCATCGCGAGCTGTATAAAGATGGAAATATCTACATCGCTATCTGTATAAACGTGGAAATACCAACACATCTATCGGTATAAACATGGAAATATCTACAACGCCATCTATATAAACATGGAAATATCTACACCGCTATGTCTATAAACATGGAAATACCTACACCGCTATCTCTATAAACATGGAAATATCTACACCGCTATCTGTATAAACATGGAAATATCTACACCGCTATCTGCATAAACATGGAAATATCTACACAGCGATCTGTATAAACATGGAAATATCTACACCGCGATCTGTATAAACATGGAAATATCTTCACCACGATCTGTATAAACATGGAAATATCTACACCGCTATCTGTATAAACATGGTAATATCTACACCACCATCTATATAAACATGGAAATATCTACACCGCCATCTGCTTAAACATGGAAATATCTACAATGCCATCTGTAGAAATATGGAAATATCCACGCCGCAATCTGTGTAAACATGGAAATATCTACACCGATATCTCTAAAAACATGGAAATATCTACACCGCTATCTGTATAAACATGGAAATATCTATACCGCTATCTCTATAAACATGGAAATATCTACAATGCCATCTGTATAAACATGGAAAAAAGTACACCGCTATCTGTATAAACATGGAAATATCTTCAATGCTGTGCCTATAAACCTGGAAATATATGCACCGCTATCTGTATAAACATGGAAATACCTCAACCGCTATCTCTATAAGCATTGAAATATCTACACTGCCATCTGTAGAAAGACGGAAATATCTACACCGCGATCTGTATAAACATGGAAATATCTACACCGCTACCTATATAAACATGGAAATATCTACTCTGCTATCTGTATAAACATGGAAATATCTACACAACCATCTGTATAAATATGTAAATATCAACCTCGCTATCTTTATAAACATGAAATACCTGCAACGTTATTTCTATAAACATGGAACTATCTACACCACTATCTCTATAAGCATGGAAATATCTACACCGCCACCTATATAAACATGGAAATATCTACTCTGTTATCTGTATAAACATGGAAATATCTACACAACCATCTGTATAAATATGCAAATATCAACCCAGCTATCTTTATAAACATGAAATACCTACAACGTTATTTCTATAAACATGGAAATATCTATACCACTGTCTCCATAAACATGGAACTATCTACACCGCCATGTGTATAAACATGGAAATATCTTCAACGCTATCTGTATAAACATGGAAATACCCACACCGCTACCTCTAAAAACGTGGAAATATCTACACCGATATCTGTATAAACATGGAAATATCTACACAGCGATCTCTATAAGCATGGAAATACCTACACCGATATCTCTATAAACATGGAAATACCTACAGCGCTATCTCTACAAACACGGAAATATACACAAAGCCATCTCTATACATGTGGAAAAAACTACACCGCCATCTACATAAACAAGGAAATATCTCCACGGCTATCTGTATAAAGATGGAAATGTCTACACCGCTATCTCTATAAACATAGAAATACCTACACCGCCAACTGTTAAAACATGGAAATATCTACACAGTCATCTGTATAAACATGGAAATATCTACACCACCATCTGTATAAACATGGAAATATCTACACCACCATCTGTATACACATGGAAATATCTACAGTGCCATCTGTATACACATGGAAATATCTACACAGCCATCCGTAGAAACATGGAAATATCCACACCGCTATCTCTATAAACATGGAAATACCTACAATGCTATCTCTATAAACTTGGAAATATTTACACTGCTATGTCTATAAACATGGAAATATCCACACGGCCATCTCTATAAACATGAAAATATCTACACTGCCATTACAATAATCATGGAATTATCTACACCGCCATCTGTATAACAATGTAAATATCGACACTGCCATCTGTATAATCATGGAAATATCCACACAGACATCTGCATAAACATGGAAATATCTACACCGCCATCTGCATAAACATGGAAATATCTACTCCGCCATCTGTATAAACATGGAAATATCTACACCGCTATCTGTATGAACATGGAAATATCTGCAACGCCATCTGCGTAAACATGGAAATATCTACACCGCTATCTGTAAAACGTGGAATATCTAAACCGCTATCTGTATAAACGTGGAATTATTTACACCGCTATCTGTATAAACGTGGAAAAATCTACAATGCTATCTCTATAAACGTGGAAATATCTACACCGCTATCTGTGTAAATGTGGAAATATCTACACCGCTATCTGTATAAACGTGGAAATATCTACAGCACTATATTTGTAAACATGGAAATATCTACAGAGCTATCTGTGAAAACTGGGAAATATCTACATAGTTATCTGTGTAAAGATGGAAATATGTACACCGCAATCTGTGCAAAGATGGAAATATCTACACCGCTATCTCTGTTACCATGGAAATATCTACACCGCCATCTGTATAAACATGGAAATATCTACACCGCCATCTGTATAAACATGCAAATATCTACACCGCTATCTGTATAAATATGGAAATATCTACACGGCTATCTCTATAAACATGGAAATATCTACACGGCTATCTCTATAAACATGGAAATATCTACACCGCAATCTCTATAAACATGGAAATATCTACACCGCCATCTGCAAAACCATGGATCTATCTACACCGCCGTTAGTATAAACATGGAAATATCTACACCACTATCTGTATAATCATGGAAATACCTACACTGCCGTCTGTATAAAGATGGAAATATCTACACCGCGAGCTGTATAATGATGGAAATATCTACACCGCCATCTGTATAAACATGGAAACATCTACAAAGTCAACTGTGTAAACATGGTAATATCTACACTGCCATCTGTATAATCATGGAAATATCTACACAGCCATCTGTATACATATGGAAATATCTACACAGCCATGTGTATAAACATGGAAATGTCTACACCGCCATCTGTAAAAACATGTAAATACCTACACTGCCATCGGTCGAAAGATGGAAATATCTACACCACGATCTGTATAAACACGGAAATTTCTATACCGGTACCTTTATAAACATGGAAATATCTACACCACTATCTGTATAAACATGGAAATACATACACCACGATCTGTATAAACGTGGAAATATCTCCACGGCTATCTGTATAAATGTGGAAAACTCTACACCGCTATCTGTATATACCTGGAAATATCTACACTGCTATCTGTATAAACGTGGAAGTATCTACAAAGCTATCTGCGTAAACATGGAAATATCTACACAGCTATCTGTGTAAACTGGGAAATATCTACACCGATATCTGTATAAAGATGGCAATATCTACACCGCAATCTGTGCCGAGACGGAAATATCTACACCTCTATCTCTGTAAACATGGAAATATCTACACCGCTATCGGTAAAAACATGGAAATGTCTACACCGCCATCTGTATAAACATGGAAATACCTACACTGCGATCTGTATAAACATGGAAATATCTACACCGCAATCTGTATAAACAAGGAAATATCTTCACCGCTATCTGTACAAATATGGAAATATATACACCGCTATCTCTAATAAACATGGAAATAACTACACCGCTATCTGTATAAACATGGAAATACCTACACAGTCATCTGTATATACCTGGAAATATCCTCACCACTATCTGTATAAACATGGAAATATCTGCACTTCCATCTGTATAAACTTGGAAATATCTACACAGCCATCTCTCTAAACATGGAAATATCTACACTGCTATCTGTTTAAACATGGAAATTGCCACACCGCTATCTGTATACACATGGAAATACCTACACCACCATCTGTATAAACATGGAAATATCTCCACCGCTATCTGTATAAACATCTAAATATCTACATCGCTAACTGTATAAACATGGAAATACCTCCACCGCTACCTGTATAAACATGGAAATAACTACACCGCTATCTTTATAAACATGGAAATATCTACATCGCTACTTGTATAAACATGGAAATATCTACAACACTATCTGTGTTAACATGGAAATATCTTCACCGCTGTCTGTTTAAACATGGGAATATGTACACCGCAATCTGTGCAAATATGGAAATATCTACACCGATATCTCTGTAAACATGGAAATATCTACACCGCTATCTGTATAAACATGGAAATATCTGCACCGCTATCTGTAGAAACATGGAAATATCTACACCTCTATCTGTATAAACATGGAAATAACTACACCGCCATTTGTATAAACATGGAAATATCAACACAGTCATCTGTATGTACATGGAAATATCTACACCACCATCTCTATAAACATGGAAATACCTACAACACCATTTGTATAAACATGGAAATAGCTACAATACCATCAGTATACCCATGGAAATATCTACACAGACATCTGTATAAGTATGGAAATACCTACACTGCTATCTGTATAAACATGGAAATATCTACACTGCCATCTGTAGAAAGATGGAAATATCTACACCGCTATCTCTATAATTATGGAAATATCTACACCGACATCTCTATAAACATGAAAATATCTACACTGCCATCTCCATAAAGATGGAACTATCTACTCCGCCATGTGTATAAACACGGAAATATCTACACCACCATCTGTGAAAACATGGAAATATCTACACCGCTATCTGTACAAACATGGAAATATCTACTCCGCCATCTGCATGTCCATGGAAATATCTACGGTGCCATCTGTATAAATATGGATATATCTACACGGCCATCTGTGTATAGATGGAAATATCAACAACGCCATCTGTACAAACATGGAAAGATCTACACCGCTATCTCTATAAACATGGAAATATCTGCACAGCCATCAGTAAAACATGGAAATACCTCTACAGTCATCTGTATAAACATGGAAATATCTACAATGATATCTGTATATACATGGAAATATCTACACAGCCATCTGTATAAACATGTAAATATCTACACTGCTATCTCTATAAACATGGAAATATCTACACTGCCATCTCTATAAACATGGAAATATCTACACCGCGATCTGTATAAACATGGAAATATCTACAGCGCCATCTGTATAAACATGGAAATATCTACACCGCGATCTGTATAAACATGGAAATATCTACACCGCGATCTGTATAAACATGGAAATACCTTCACCACGATCTGTATAAACATGGAAATATCTACACCGCTATCTGTATAAACATGGTAATATCCACACCACCATCTATATAAACATGGAAATATCTACACCGCCATCTGCATAAACATGGAAATATCTACAATGCCATCTGTAGAAAGATGGAAATATCTACACCACAATCTGTGTAAACATGGAAATATCTACACCGATATCTGTAAAAACATGGAAATATCTACACTGGTATCTGTATAAACATGGAAATATCTACACCGCGATCTGTATAAACATGGAAATATCTACAGCACCATCTCTATAAACATTGAAATATCTACACTGCCATCTGTAAAAACATGGAAATATCTACACAGTCATCTGAATAAACATGGAAATATCTACACCACCATTTGTATAAACCTGGAAATGCCTACAATACCATCTGCATACACATGGAAATATCTACACAGACATCTGTATAAGTATGGAAATACCAACACCGCCATCTGTATAAACATGGAAATATCTACACTGCCATCTGTAGTAAGATGGAAATATCTACACCGCTATCTCTATAAATATGGAAATATCTATACCGCCATCTCTATAAACATGAAAATATCTTCACTGCCATCTCCATAAAGATGGAAGTATCTACTCCGCCATGTGTATAAACACGGAAATATCTACACCACCATCTGTGATAACATGGAAATATCTACACCGCTATCTGTGAAAACATGGAAATATCTACTCCGCCATCTGCATGTCCATGGAAATATCTACGGTGCCATCTGTATAAACATGGAAATATCTACACGGCCATCTGTGTATAGATGGAAATATCAACAACGCCATCTGTACAAACATGGAAATATCTACACCGCTATCTCTATAAACATGGAAATATCTGCACAGCCATCTGTAAAACATGGAAATACCTCTACAGTCATCTGTATAAACATGGAAATATCTACAATGCCATCTGTATACACATGGAAATATCTACACAGCCATCTGTATAAACATGCAAATATCTACACTGCAATCTCTATAAACATGGAAATATCTACACCGCCATCTCTATAAACATGAAAATATCTACACTGCCATCTCCATAAACATGGAACTAACTACTCCGCCATCTGTATAAACATGGAAACATCTACACCGCCATCTGTGTGAATAAGGAAATATCTACAATGCCATCTGTATAAAGATATAAATATCTGCACCGCGAGCTGTATAAAGATGGAAATATCTACATCGCTATCTGTATAAACGTGGAAATACCAACACAACTATCGGTATAAACATGGAAATATCTACAACGCCGTCTATATAAACATGGAAATATCTACACCACTATGTCTTTAAACATGGAAATAACTACACCGCTATCTCTATAAACATGGAAATATCTACACCGCTATCTGTAAAAACATGGAAATATCTACACCGCTATCTGCATAAACATGGAAATATCTACACCGCGATCTGTATAAACATGGATATATCTACACCGCGATCTGTATAAACATGGAAATATCTTCACCACGATCTGTATAAACATGGAAATATCTACACCGCTATCTGTATAAACATGGTAATATCTACACCACCATCTATATAAACATGGAAATATCTACACCGCCATCTGCATAAACACGGAAATATCTACAATGCCATCTGTAGAAAGAAGGATATATCTACACCGCCATCTGTGTAAACATGGAAATATCTACACCGATATCTGTGAAAACATGGAAATATCTACACTGCTATCTGTATAAACATGGAAATATCTACACCGCGATCTGTATAAACATGGAAATATCTACAGCGCCATCTCTATAAACATTGAAATATCTACACTGCCATCTGTAAAAACATGGAAATATCTACACAGTCATCTGAATAAACATGGAAATATCTACACCACCATTTGTATAAACATGGAAATAGCTACAATACCATCTGTATACCCATGGAAATATCTACACAGACATCTGTATAAGTATGGAAATACCTACACCGCCATCTGTATAAACATGGAAATATCTACACTGCCATCTGTAGAAAGATGGAAATATCTACACCGCTATCTCTATAATTATGGAAATATCTACACCGCCATCTCTATAAACATGAAAATATCTAAACTGCCATCTCCATAAAGATGGAAGTATCTACTCCGCCATGTGTATAAACACGGAAATATCTACACCACCATCTGTGAAAACATGGAAATATCTACACCGCTATCTGTGAAAACATGGAAATATCTACTCCGCCATCTGCATGTCCATGGAAATATCTACGGTGCCATCTGTATAAATATGGATATATCTACACGGCCATCTGTGTATAGATGGAAATATCAACAACGCCATCTGTATAAACATGGAAAGATCTACACCGCTATCTCTATAAACATGGAAATATCTGCACAGCCATCACTAAAACATGGAAATACCTCTACAGTCATCTGTATAAACATGGAAATATCTACAATGATATCTGTATACACATGGAAATATCTACACAGCCATCTGTATAAACATGTAAATATCTACACTGCTATCTCTATAAACATGGAAATATCTACACTGCCATCTCTATAAACATGGAAATATCTACACCGCGATCTGTATAAACATGGAAATATCTACAGCGCCATCTGTATAAACATGGAAATATCTACACCGCGATCTGTATAAACATGGAAATATCTACACCGCGATCTGTATAAACATGGAAATATCTTCACCACGATCTGTATAAACATGGAAATATCTACACCGCTATCTGTATAAACATGGTAATATCCACACCGCCATCTATATAAACATGGAAATATCTACACCGCCATCTGCATAAACATGGAAATATCTACAATGCCATCTGTAGAAAGATGGAAATATCTACACCGCAATCTGTGTAAACATGGAAATATCTACACCGATATCTGTAAAAACATGGAAATATCTACACCGCTATCTGTATAAACATGGAAATATCTACACCGCGATCTGTATAAACATGGAAATATCTACAGCGCCATCTCTATAAACATTGAAATATCTACACTGCCATCTGTAAAAACATGGAAATATCTACACAGTCATCTGAATAAACATGGAAATATCTACACCACCATTTGTATAAACCTGGAAATACCTACAATACCATCTGCATACACATGGAAATATCTACACAGACATCTGTATAAGTATGGAAATACCTACATCGCCATCTGTATAAACATGGAAATATCTACACTGCCATCTGTAGTAAGATGGAAATATCTACACCGCTATCTCTATAAATATGGAAATATCTACACCGCCATCTCTATAAACATGAAAATATCTTCACTGCCATCTCCATAAAGATGGAACTATCTACTCCGCCATGTGTATAAACACGGAAATATCTACACCACCATCTGTGATAACATGGAAATATCTACACCGCTATCTGTGAAAACATGGAAATATCTACTCCGCCATTTGCATGTCCATGGAAATATCTACCGTGCCATCTGTATAAACATGGAAATATCTACACGGCCATCTGTGTATAGATGGAAATATCAACAACGCCATCTGTACAAACATGGAAATATCTACACCGCTATCTCTATAAACATGGAAATATCTGCACTGCCATCTGTAAAACATGGAAATACCTCTACAGTCATCTGTATAAACATGGAAATATCTACAATGCCATCTGTATACACATGGAAATATCTACACAGCCATCTGTATAAACATGCAAATATCTACACTGCTATCTCTATAAACATGGAAATATCTACACCGCCATCTCTATAAACATGAAAATATCTACACTGCCATCTCCATAAACATGGAACTAACTACTCCGCCATCTGTATAAACATGGAAACATCTACACCGCCATCTGTGTGAATAAGGAAATATCTACAATGCCATCTGTATAAAGATATAAATATCTGCACCGCGAGCTGTATAAAGATGGAAATATCTACATCGCTATCTGTATAAACGTGGAAATAGCAACACATCTATCGGTATAAACATGGAAATATCTACAACGCCGTCTATATAAACATGGAAATATCTACACCACTATGTCTTTAAACATGGAAATACCTACACCGCTATCTCTATAAACATGGAAATATCTACACCGCTATCTGTATAAACATGGAAATATCTACACCGCTATCTGCATAAACATGGAAATATCTACACAGCGATCTGTATAAACATGGAAATATCTACACCGCGATCTGTATAAACATGGAAATATCTTCACCATGATCTGTATAAACATGGAAATATCTACACTGCTCTCTGTATAAACATGGTAATATCTACACCACCATCTATATAAACATGGAAATATCTACACCGCCATCTGCATAAACATGGAAATATCTACAATGCCATCTGTTGAAAGATGGAAATATCCACGCCGCAATCTGTGTAAACATGGAAATATCTTCACCGATATCTCTAAAAACATGGAAATATCTACACCGCTATCTGTATAAACATGGAAATATCTACACCGCGATCTGCATAAACATGGAAATATCTACAGCGCCATCTCTATAAACATTGAAATATCTACACTGTCATCTGTAAAAACATGGAAATATCTACACAGTCATCTGAATAAACATGGAAATATCTACACCACCATCTGTATAAACATGGAAATACCTACAATACCATCTGTATACACATGGAAATATCTACACAGACATCTGTATAAGTATGGAAATACCTACACCGCCATCTGTATAAACATGGAAATATCTACACTGCCATCTGTAGTAAGATGGAAATATCTACACCGCTATCTCTATAAATATGGAAATATCTACACCGCCATCTCTATAAACATGAAAATATCTACACTGCCATCTCCATAAAGATGGAAGTATCTACTCCGCCATGTGTATAAACACGGAAATATCTACACCACCATCTGTGAAAACATGGAAATAACTACACCGCTATCTGTACAAACATGGAAATATCTACACCGCCATCTGCATGTCCATGGAAATATCTACGGTGCCATCTGTATAAACATGGAAATATCTACACGGCCATCTGTGTATAGATGGAAATATCAACAACGCCATCTGTTCAAACATGGAAATATCTACACCGCTATCTCTATAAAAATGTAAATATCTGCAGAGCCATCGGTAAAACATAGAAATACCCCTACACTCATCTGTATAAACATGGAAATATCTACACTGCCATCTGTATACACATGGAAATACCTACACAGCCATCTGTATAAACATGTAAATATCTACACTGCTGTCTCTATAAACATGGAAATATCTACACCGCCATCTCTATAAACATGAAAATATCTACACTGCCATCTCCATAAACATGGAACTAACTACTCCGCCATCTGTATAAACATGGAAACATCTACACCGCCATCTGTGTGAATAAGGAAATATCTACAATGGCATCTGTATAAAGATATAAATATCTGCACCGCGAGCTGTATAAACATGGAAATATCTACATCGCTATCTGTATAAACGTGGAAATACCAACACATCTATCGGTATAAACATGGAAATATCTACAACGCCATCTATATAAACATGGAAATATCTACACCGCTATGTCTATAAACATGGAAATACCTACACCGCTATCTCTATAAACATGGAAATATCTACACCGCTATCTGTAAAAACATGGAAATATCTACACCGCTATCTGCATAAACATGGAAATATCTACACCGCGATCTGTATAAACATGGATATATCTACACCGCGATCTGTATAAACATGGAAATATCTTCACCACGATCTGTATAAACATGGAAATATCTACACCGCTATCTGTATAAACATGGTAATATCTACACCACCATCTATATAAACATGGAAATATCTACACCGCCATCTGCATAAACACGGAAATATCTACAATGCCATCTGTAGAAAGAAGGATATATCTACACCGCCATCTGTGTAAACATGGAAATATCTACACCGATATCTGTGAAAACATGGAAATATCTACACCGCTATCTGTATAAACATGGAAATATCTACACCACGATCTGTATAAACATGGAAATATCTACAGCGCCATCTCTATAAACATTGAAATATCTACACTGCCATCTGTAAAAACATGGAAATATCTACACAGTCATCTGAATAAACATGGAAATATCTACACCACATTTGTATAAACATGGAAATAGCTACAATACCATCTGTATACCCATGGAAATATCTACACAGACATCTGTATAAGTATGGAAATACCTACACCGCCATCTGTATAAACATGGAAATATCTACACTGCCATCTGTAGAAAGATGGAAATATCTACACCGCTATCTCTATAATTATGGAAATATCTACACCGCCATCTCTATAAACATGAAAATATCTAAACTGCCATCTCCATAAAGATGGAAGTATCTACTCCGCCATGTGTATAAACACGGAAATATCTACACCACCATCTGTGAAAACATGGAAATATCTACACCGCTATCTGTGAAAACATGGAAATATCTACTCCGCCATCTGCATGTCCATGGAAATATCTACGGTGCCATCTGTATAAATATGGAAATATCTACACGGCCATCTGTGTATAGATGGAAATATCAACAACGCCATCTGTACAAACATGGAAATATCTACACCGCTATCTCTATAAACATGGAAATATCTGCACAGCCATCAGTAAAACATGGAAATACCTCTACAGTCATCTGTATAAACATGGAAATATCTACAATGATATCTGTATACACATGGAAATATCTACACAGCCATCTGTATAAACATGTAAATATCTACACTGCTATCTCTATAAACATGGAAATATCTACACTGCCATCTCTATAAACATGGAAATATCTACACCGCGATCTGTATAAACATGGAAATATCTACAGCGCAATCTGTATAAACATGGAAATATCTACACCGCGATCTGTATAAACATGGAAATATCTACACCGCGATCTGTATAAACATGGAAATATCTTCACCGCGATCTGTATAAACATGGAAATATCTACACCGCTATCTGTATAAACATGGTAATATCTACACCACCATCTATATAAACATGGAAATATCTACACCGCCATCTGCTTAAACATGGAAATATCTACAATGCCATCTGTAGAAATATGGAAATATCCATGCCGCAATCTGTGTAAACATGGAAATATCTACACCGATATCTCTAAAAACATGGAAATATCTACACCGCTATCTGTATAAACATGGAAATATCTATACCGCTATCTCTATAAACATGGAAATATCTACAATGCCATCGGTATAAACATGGAAAAAAGTACACCGCTATCTGTATAAACATGGAAATATCTTCAATGCTGTGCCTATAAACCTGGAAATATATGCACCGCTATCTGTATAAACATGGAAATACCTCAACCGCTATCTCTATAAGCATTGAAATATCTACACTGCCATCTGTAGAAAGACGGAAATATCTACACCGCGATCTGTATAAACATGGAAATATCTACACCGCTACCTATATAAACATGGAAATATCTACTCTGCTATCTGTATAAACATGGAAATATCTACACAACCATCTGTATAAATATGTAAATATCAACCTCACTATCTTTATAAACATGAAATACCTGCAACGTTATTTCTATAAACATGGAAATATCTACACCACTATCTCCATAAACATGGAACTATCTACACCGCCATGTGTATAAACATGGAAATATCTTCAACGCTATCTGTATAAACATGGAAATACCCACACCGCTACCTCTAAAAACGTGGAAATATCTACACCGATATCTGTATAAACATGGAAATATCTACACAGCGATCTCTATAAGCATGGAAATACCTACACCGATATCTCTATAAACATGGAAATACCTACAGCGCTATCTCTACAAACACGGAAATATACACAAAGCCATCTCTATACATGTGGAAAAAACTACACCGCCATCTACATAAACAAGGAAATATCTCCACGGCTATCTGTATAAAGATGGAAATGTCTACACCGCTATCTCTATAAACATGGAAATACCTACACCGCCAACTGTTAAAACATGGAAATATCTACACAGTCATCTGTATAAACATGGAAATATCTACACCACCATCTGTATAAACATGGAAATATCTACACCACCATCTGTATACACATGGAAATATCTACAGTGCCATCTGTATACACATGGAAATATCTACACAGCCATCCGTAGAAACATGGAAATATCCACACCGCTATCTCTATAAACATGGAAATACCTACAATGCTATCTCTATAAACTTGGAAATATTTACACTGCTATGTCTATAAACATGGAAATATCCACACGGCCATCTCTATAAACATGAAAATATCTACACTGCCATTACCATAATCATGGAATTATCTACACCGCCATCTGTATAACAATGTAAATATCGACACTGCCATCTGTATAATCATGGAAATATCCACACAGACATCTGCATAAACATGGAAATATCTACACCGCCATCTGCATAAACATGGAAATATCTACTCCGCCATCTGTATAAACATGGAAATATCTACACCGCTATCTGTATGAACATGGAAATATCTGCAACGCCATCTGCGTAAACATGGAAATATCTACACCGCTATCTGTAAAACGTGGAATATCTAAACCGCTATCTGTATAAACGTGGAATTATTTACACCGCTATCTGTATAAACGTGGAAAAATCTACAATGCTATCTCTATAAACGTGGAAATATCTACACCGCTATCTGTGTAAATGTGGAAATATCTACACCGCTATCTGTATAAACGTGGAAATATCTACAGCACTATATGTGTAAACATGGAAATATCTACAGAGCTATCTGTGAAAACTGGGAAATATCTACATAGTTATCTGTGTAAAGATGGAAATATGTACACCGCAATCTGTGCAAAGATGGAAATATCTACACCGCTATCTCTGTTACCATGGAAATATCTACACCGCCATCTGTATAAACATGGAAATATCTACACCGCCATCTGTATAAACATGCAAATATCTACACCGCTATCTGTATAAATATGGAAATATCTACACGGCTATCTCTATAAACATGGAAATATCTACATGGCTATCTCTATAAACATGGAAATATCTACACCGCAATCTCTATAAACATGGAAATATCTACACCGCCATCTGCAAAACCATGGATCTATCTACACCGCCGTTTGTATAAACATGGAAATATCTACACCACTATCTGTATAATCATGGAAATACCTACACTGCCGTCTGTATAAAGATGGAAATATCTACACCGCGAGCTGTATAATGATGGAAATATCTACACCGCCATCTGTATAAACATGGAAACATCTACAAAGTCAACTGTGTAAACATGGTAATATCTACACTGCCATCTGTATAATCATGGAAATATCTACACAGCCATCTGTATACATATGGAAATATCTACACAGCCATGTGTATAAACATGGAAATGTCTACACCGCCATCTGTAAAAACATGTAAATACCTACACTGCCATCGGTCGAAAGATGGAAATATCTACACCACGATCTGTATAAACACGGAAATTTCTATACCGGTACCTTTATAAACATGGAAATATCTACACCACTATCTGTATAAACATGGAAATACATACACCACGATCTGTATAAACGTGGAAATATCTCCACGGCTATCTGTATAAATGTGGAAAACTCTACACCGCTATCTGTATATACCTGGAAATATCTACACTGCTATCTGTATAAACGTGGAAGTATCTACAAAGCTATCTGCGTAAACATGGAAATATCTACACAGCTATCTGTGTAAACTGGGAAATATCTACACCGATATCTGTATAAAGATGGCAATATCTACACCGCAATCTGTGCCGAGACGGAAATATCTACACCTCTATCTCTGTAAACATGGAAATATCTACACCGCTATCGGTAAAAACATGGAAATGTCTACACCGCCATCTGTATAAACATGGAAATACCTACACTGCGATCTGTATAAACATGGAAATATCTACACCGCAATCTGTATAAACATGGAAATATCTTCACCGCTATCTGTACAAATATGGAAATATAAACACCGCTATCTCTAATAAACATGGAAATAACTACACCGCTATCTGTATAAACATGGAAATACCTACACAGTCATCTGTATATACCTGGAAATATCCTCACCACTATCTGTATAAACATGGAAATATCTGCACTTCCATCTGTATAAACTTGGAAATATCTACACAGCCATCTCTCTAAACATGGAAATATCTACACTGCTATCTGTTTAAACATGGAAATTGCCACACCGCTATCTGTATAAACATGGAAATACCTACACCACCATCTGTATAAACATGGAAATATCTCCACCGCTATCTGTATAAACATCTAAATATCTACATCGCTAACTGTATAAACATGGAAATACCTCCACCGCTACCTGTATAAACATGGAAATAACTACACCGCTATCTTTATAAACATGGAAATATCTACATCGCTACTTGTATAAACATGGAAATATGTACAACACTATCTGTGTTAACATGGAAATATCTTCACCGCTGTCTGTTTAAACATGGGAATATGTACACCGCAATCTGTGCAAATATGGAAATATCTACACCGATATCTCTGTAAACATGGAAATATCTACACCGCTATCTGTATAAACATGGAAATATCTGCACCGCTATCTGTATAAACATGGAAATATCTACACCGCTATCTGTATAAACATGGAAATATCTACACCGCCATTTGTATAAACATGGAAATATCAACACAGTCATCTGTATGTACATGGAAATATCTACACCACCATCTCTATAAACATGGAAATACCTACAACACTATCTGTATAAACATGGAAATATCTACACTGCCATCTGTACACATGGAAATATGTACACTGCCATCTGTATGAACATAGAAATGTCTACTCCGCTATCTGTATAAAGATGGAAATATCTACACTGCTATCTGTATAAACATGGAAGTATCTACACCACGATCTGTATAAACATGGAAATATCTACAACGCTATCTGTATAAACATGGAAATATCTACAACACTATCTGTGTTAACATGGAAATAAATTCACCGCTATCTGTGTAAACGTGGAAATATGTCCACAGCTATCTGTGTAAAGATGGAAATATCTACAGAGCAATCTGTGCAAATATGGAAATATCTACACCGCTCTCTCTGTAAACATGGAAATATCTAAACCGCTGTCTGTATAAACATGGAAATATCTACACCGCAATCTGTGCAAAGATCGAAATATCTACAACGCTATCTATATAAACATGGAATTATCTGCACCGCTATCTGTATAAACATGGAAATATCTACACCGCTATCTGTATAATCATGGAAATATCTACAAGGCTTTCTCTATAAATATGGAAATATCTACACCGCCATCTGTATAAAGGTGGAAATATCTACACCACGAGCTGTATAAACATGGAAATATCTACACCGCTATCTGTGTAAACATGGAAATAGCAACACAACTATCTGTATACACATGGAAATATCTACACCGCTATCTGTAGAAACATGGAAATAACTACACCGCTATCTGTATAAACTTGGAAATATCTACCCCGCCATCTGTATAAACATAGAAATATCTCCACCGATATCTGTATAAACATGGAAATATCAACACAGCTATCTGTATAAATATGGATATATCTACACAGCTGTCTCTATGAACATGGAAATGTCTACACCACTATCTGTATAAACAAGGAAATAACTACACCGCTATCTGTATAAACATGGAAATATCTACACTGATATCTTCATAAACTTGGAAGTATCTGCACCGCCATTTGTATAAACATGGAAATATCTCCTCTGCTATCTGTATAATCATGGAAATATCTTCACCGCTATCTGTATAGACACGGAAATATCTACAGGGCTATCTGTATAAAGATAGAAATACCAACACCACTATCTGTATAAACATGGAAATATCTCCAACACTATCTCTTTAAACATGGAAATACCTAGACTGACATCTCTATAAACGTGGAATTATCTACACCGCTATCTCTATAAACTTAGAAATATCTACAACACCATCTCTGTAAATATGGAAATATCTACACCTCCGTCTGTATAAACATGGAAATATCTACACTGCCCTCTGTATACACATGGAAATATCTACACAGACATCTGTATAAACATGGAAATATCTACACCGCTATCTCTATAAACTTGGAAATACCTACACCACAATCTGTATAAACTTGGAAATATCTACACCGCTCTCTGTATAAACATGGAAATATCTACACCGTTATCTTCATAAACTTGGAAATATCTACACCGCCATCTGTATAAACATGGAAATATCTCCAGTGCGATCTCTATGAACATGGAAATACCTACACCGCTACCTGTATAAACATGGAAATATCTACAAAACTATCTGTGTAAACATGGAAATATCGACACCACTCTCTGTATAAACATGGAAATATCTACAACGCTATCTGTATATACATGGAAATATCTACATCGCTATCTGTATAAAAATGAAAATATCTGCAGCCCTATCTCTATAAACATGGAAATATCTACAACGCTGCCTCTATAAACATGGAAATACCTACAACACTATCTGTATAAACATGGAAATATCTACACTGCCATCTGTATACACATGGATATATGTACACTGCCATCTGTATGAACATGGAAATATCTACACCGCTATCTGTATAAAGATGGAAACATCTACACCGCTATCTTTATAAACACAGAAATACCTACACTGCTATGTGTATAAACATGGAAATATCTACAACACTATCTGTGTAAACATGGAAATATCTACACTGCTTTCTGTGTAAACATGGTAATATGTACAATGCTATCTGTGTAAAGATGGAAATATCTACACCGCAATCTGTGCAAAGATGGAAATATCTTCACCGCTATCTCTGTAAACGTGGAAATATCTACACTGCTATCTCTATAAACATGAAAATATCTACACTGCTATCTGTATAAACATGGAAGTATCTACACCACGATCTGTATAAACATGGAAATATCTACAACGCTATCTGTATAAACATGGAAATATCTAGAACACTATCTGTGTTAACATGGAAATAAATTCACCGCTGTCTGTGTAAACGTGGAAATATGTCCACAGCTATCTGTGTAAAGATGGAAATATCTACAGAGCAATCTGTGCAAATATGGAAATATCTACACCGTTCTCTCTGTAAACATGGAAATATCTAAACTGCTGTCTGTATAAACATGGAAACATCTACACCGCTATCTGTATAAATATGGAAATATCTACACCACGATCTCTATAAACATGGAAATATCTACACTGCTATCTGTATAAATATGGAAATATCTACAACGCTATCTCTATAAACACGGAAATGTCTACACCGCTATCTGTATAAACATGGAAATATCTACATGGATATCTCTATAAACATGGAAATATCTACAACGCCATCTGTATAAACATGGAAATACTTACACAGCTATCTGTATAAACATGGAAATATCTACACCACTATCTGTATAAACATGGAAATATCTACCCTGCCATCTGTATAAACATGGAAATATCTACAGAGACATCTCTATAAACATCGAAATATCTACACTGCTATCTGTATAAACATGGAAATAGCCACAACGCTATCTGTATATACATGGAAATATCTGCACCGCCATCTGTACAAACATGAAAATTTCTACACAGTCATCTGTATAAACATGGAAATGTCTATACCACCATCTGTATAAACATGGAAATAACTTCACTGCCATCTGTATACACATGGAAACATCTACACAGCCATCTGTATAAACATGGAAATATCTACACCGCTATCTCTATAAACATGGAAATAACTTCACCGCAATCTGTATAAACATGGAAATATCTACACCACTCTCTGTATAAACATGGAAATATCTACACCGCTATCTTTATAAACTTAGAAATATCTACACCGCCATCTCTATAAACATGGAAATATCTACACCAGTATGTGTAAAAACATGGAAATATCTCCACCGCTATCTGTATAAACATGGAAATATCTACACCGCTGTCTTTATAAACATGGATATATCTACACCGCTATCTGAATAAACATGGAAATATCTACAACAATATCTGTGTAAACATGGAAATATCTACACAGATATCTGTGTAAACATGGAAATATGTACATCGCTATCTGTGTAAAGATGGAAATATCTAGACTGGAATCTGTGCAAATCTGAAAATATCTAGACCATTATCTCCGTAAACATTGAAATATCTACACCGCTATCTGTATAAACATGGAAATATCTACACCGCTATCTGTAAAAACACGGAAATATCTACACCGCTATCTGTATAAACATGCAAATATTTCCACCGCTTTCTGTATAAACATCCAAATATCTACAACACTATCTGTGTTAACATGGAAATATCTTCACCGCCATCTGTGTAAACATGGAAATATGTACACCGCTATCTGTGTAAAGATGGAAATATCTGCACCGCATTCTTTGCAAATATGGATATATCTACACCGCTATCTCTGTAAACTTGGAAATAGCTGCACCGCTATCTGTATAAACATGGAAATATCTACAGCAAGATCTGTATAAACATGGAAATACCTCCACCGCTATCTGTATAGACATGGAAACATCTACACCACTATCTGCATAAACATGGAAATATCTATACTGCTATCTGTATAAACCTGGAAATATCTACAACGTTATCTGTGTAAACATGGAAATATCTAAACAGCTATCTGTGTAAACATGGCAATATCTACACCGCTATCTGTGTAAAGATGGAAATATCTACAACGCAATCTGTGCAAAGATCGAAATATCTACAACACTATCTATATAAACATGGAATTATCTGCACCGCTATCTGTATAAACATAGAAATATCTACACCGCAATCTGTATAATCATGGAAATATCTACAATGCTATCTCTATAAATATGGAAATATCTACACCGCCATCTGTATAAAGGTGGAAATATCTACACCGCGAGCTGTATAAACATCTAAATATCTACACCGCTATCTCTATAAACATGGAAATAGCAACACCACTATCTGTATACACATGGAAATATCTACACCGCTATCTGTAGAAACATGGAAATAACTACACCGCTACATGTATAAACTTGGAAATATCTACCCCGCCATCTGTATAAACATAGAAATATCTCCACCGCTATCTGTATAAACATGGAAATATCAACACAGCTATCTGTATAAATATGGATATATCTACACAGCTGTCTCTATGAACATGGAAATGTCTACACCACGATCTGTATAAACAAGGAAGTAACTACACCGCTATCTGTATAAACATGGAAATATCTATACCGCTATCTTCATAAACTTGGAAGTATCTGCACCGCCATCTGTATAAACATGGAAATATCTCCTCTGCTATCTGTATAATCATGGAAATAACTTCACCGCTATCTGTATAGACATGGAAAAATCTACAGGGCTATCTGTATAAAGATAGAAATACCAACACCACTATCTGTATAAACATGGAAATATCTCCACCACTATCTCTTTAAACATGGAAATACCTACACCGACATCTCTATAAACGGGGAATTATCTACACCGCTATCTCTATAAACTTAGAAATATCTACAACACCATCTCCATAAACATAGAAATATCTACACCTCCATCTGTATAAACATGGAAATATCTACACAGACATCTGTATAATCATGGAAACATCTACACCGCTATCTCTATAAACTTGGAAATACCTACACCACAATCTGTATATACTTGGAAACATCTACACCTCTCTCTGTATAAACATGGAAATATCTACACCGTTATCTTTATAAACTTGGAAATATCTACACCGCCATCTGTATAAACATGGAAATATCTCCAGCGCTATCTCTATGAACATGGAAATATCTACACCGCTACCTGTATAAACATGGAAATATATACAAAACTATCTGTGTAAACATGGAAATATCGACACCACTCTCTGTATAAACATGGAAATATCTCCACCGCTATCTGTATATACACGGAAATATCTACATCGCTATCTGTATAAATATGAAAATATCTGCAGCGCTATCTCTGTAAACATGGAAATATCTACACCGCTACCTCTATAAACATGGAAATACCTACAACACTATCTGTATAAACATGGAAATATCTACACTGCCATCTCTATACACATGGAAATATGTACACTGCCATCTGTATGAACATGGAAATATCTACACCGCTATCTGTATAAAGCTGGAAGCATCTACACCGCTATCTTTATAAACAAAGAAATTCCTACACTGCTATCTGTATAAACATGGAAATATCTACAACACTATCTGTGTAAACATGGAAATATCTACACCGCTTTCTGTGTAAACATGGTAATATGTACAATGCTATCTGTGTAAAGATGGAAATATCTACACCGCAATCTGTGCAAAGATGGAAATATCTACACCGCTATCTCTGTAAACATGGAAGTATCTACACCACGATCTGTATAAACATGGAAATATCTACAACGCTATCTGTATAAACATGGAAATATCTAGAACACTATCTGTGTTAACATGGAAATAAATTCACCGCTATCTGTGTAATCGTGGAAATATGTCCACAGCTATCTGTGTAAACATGGAAATATCTACACCGCCATATGTATAAACAAACAAACATCTACACTTCCATCTGTAGAAAGATGGAAATATCTACACCGAGATCTGCATAAACATGGAAATATCTTCACCTCTACCTGTATAAACATTGAAATAACTACTCAGATATCTGTATAAATATGGAAATATCTACAACGCTATCTCTATGAACATGGAAATATCTACACCGCTCTCTGAATAAGCATGAAATATCTACATGCCTATCTCTATAAACATGGAAATGTCTACACCGCTATCTGTATAAACATTGAAATACCTACACGGCTATCTCTATAACCATGGAAATATCTACACCACCATCTTTATAAACATGGAAATATCTACAGTGACTTCTGTATGAAGATGGAAATATCAACACCACTATCAGTATAAAAATGGATATATCTACACCACGATCTGTATAAACCTGGAAATGTCTACACCGCTATCTGTATAAACATGGAAATAAGTACACCGCGATCTGTATAAACATGGAAATGTCTACACCACTATCTGTATAAACATGGAGATATCTACACTACCATCTGTATAAACATGGAAATATCTTCACCACCATCTATATAAACATGGAAATATCTACACCGCCATCTGCATAAACATGGAAATATCTACAATGCCATCTGTAGAAAGATGGAAATATCTACACCGCAATCTGTGTAAACATGGAAATATCTACACCGATATCTGTAAAAACATGGAAATATCTACACCGCTATCTGTATAAACATGGAAATATCTACACCGCGATCTGTATAAACATGGAAATATCTAGAGCGCCATCTCTATAAACATTGAAATATCTACACTGCCATCTGTAAAAACATGGAAATATCTACACAGTCATCTGAATAAACATGGAAATATCTACACCACCATTTGTATAAACCTGGAAATACCTACAATACCATCTGTATACACGTGGAAATATCTACACAGACATCTGTATAAGTATGGAAATACCTACACCGCCATCTGTATAAAGATGGAAATATCTACACTGCCATCTGTAGTAAGATGGAAATATCTACACCGCTATCTCTATAAATATGGAAATATCTACACCGCCATCTCTATAAACATGAAAATATCTTCACTGCCATCTCCATAAAGATGGAAGTATCTACTCCGCCATGTGTATAAACACGGAAATATCTACACCACCATCTGTGAAAACATGGAAATATCTACACCGCTATCTCTACAAACATGGAAATATCTACTCCGCCATCTGCATGTCCATGGAAATATCAACGGTGCCATCTGTATAAACATGGATATATCTACACGGCCATCTGTGTATAGATGGAAATATCAACAACGCCATCTGTACAAACATGGAAATATCTACACCGCTATCTCTATAAACATGGAAATATCTGCACAGCCATCTGTAAAACATGGAAATACCTCTACAGTCATCTGTATAAACCTGGAAATATCTACAATGCCATCTGTATACACATGGAAATATCTACACAGCCATCTGTATAAACATGTAAATATCTACACTGCTATCTCTATAAACACGGAAATATCTACACCGCCATCTCTATAAACATGAAAATATCTACACTGCCATCTCCATAAACATGGAACTAACTACTCCGCCATCTGTATAAACATGGAAACATCTACACCGCCATCTGTGTGAATAAGGAAATATCTACAATGCCATCTGTATAAAGATATAAATATCTGCACCGCGAGCTGTATAAACATGGAAATATCTACATCGCTATCTGTATAAACGTGGAAATACCAACACATCTATTGGTATAAACATGGAAATATCTACAACGCCATCTATATAAACATGGAAATATCTACACCACTATGTCTATAAACATGGAAATACCTACACCGCTATCTCTATAAACATGGAAATATCTACACCACTATCTGTATAAACATGGAAATATCTACACCGCTATCTGCATAAACATGGAAATATCAACACAGCGATCTGTATAAACATGGAAATATCTACACCGCGATCTGTATAATCATGGAAATATCTTCACCACGATCTGTATAAACATGGAAATATCTACACCGCTCTCTGTATAAACATGGAAAAATCTACACCACCATCTATATAAACATGGAAATATCTACACCGCCATCTGCATAAACATGGAAATATCTACAATGCCATCTGTAGAAAGCTGGAAATATCTACGCCGCAATCTGTGTAAACATGGAAATATCTACACCGCGATCTGTATAAACATGGAAATATCTACAGCGCCATCTCTATAAACATTGAAATATCTGCACTGCCATCTGTAAAAACATGGAAATATCTACACAGTAATCTGAATAAACATGGAAATATCTACACCACCATTTGTATAAACATGGAAATACCTACAATACCATCTGTATACACATGTAAATATCTACACAGACATCTGTATAAGTATGGAAATATCTACACCGCCATCAGTATAAACATGTAAATATCTACACTGCTATCTCTATAAACATGGAAATATCTACACTGTCATCTCTATAAACATGAAAATATCTACACTTCCATCTCCATAAACATGGAACTAACTACTCCGCCATCTGTATAAACATGGAAACATCTACACGGCCATCTGTGTGAATAAGGAAATATCTACAATGACATCTGTATAAAGATATAAATATCTCCACCGCGAGCTGTATAAACATGGAAATATCTACATCGCTATCTGTATAAACGTGGAAATACCAACACATCTATCGGTATAAACATGGAAATATCTACAACGCCATCTATATAAACATGGAAATATCTGCACCGCTATGTCTATAAACATGGAAATACCTACACCGCTATCTCTATAAACATGGAAATATCTACACCGCTATCTGTATAAACATGGAAATATCTACACCGCGATCTGAATAAACATGGAAATATCTACACTGCGATCTGTATAAACATGGAAATATCTTCACCACGATCTGTATAAACATGGAAATATCTACACCGCCATCTGCATAAACATGGAAATATCTACAATGCCATCTGTAGAAAGATGGAAATATCTACACCGCAATCTGTGTAAACATGGAAATATCTACACCGATATCTGTAAAAACATGGAAATATCTACACCGCTATCTGTATAAACATGGAAATATCTACACCGCGATCTGTATAAACATGGAAATATCTAGAGCGCCATCTCTATAAACATTGAAATATCTACACTGCCATCTGTAAAAACATGGAAATATCTACACAGTCATCTGAATAAACATGGAAATATCTACACCACCATTTGTATAAACATGGAAATACCTACAATACCATCTGTATACACATGGAAATATCTACACAGAGATCTGTATAAGTATGGAAATACCTACACCGCCATCTGTATAAACATGAAAATATCTACACTGCCATCTGTTGTAAGATGGAAATATCTACACCGCTATCTCTATAAATATGGAAATATCTACACCGCCATCTCTATAAACATGAAAATATCTACACTGCCATCTCCATAAAGATGGAAGTATCTACTCCGCCATGTGTATAAACACGGAAATATCTACACCACCATCTGTGAAAACATGGAAATATCTACACCGCTACCTGTACAAACATGGAAATATCTACTCCGCCATCTGCATGTCCATGGAAATATCTACGGTGCCATCTGTATAAACATGGAAATATCTACACGGCCATCTGTGTATAGATGGAAATATCAACAACGCCATCTGTACAAACATGGAAATATCTACACCGCTATCTCTATAAACATGGAAATATCTGCACAGCCATCTGTAAAACATGGAAATACCTCTACAGTCATCTGTATAAACATGGAAATAACTACAATGCCATCTGTATACACATGGAAATATCTACACAGCCATCTGTATAAACATGTAAATATCTACACTGCTATCTCTGTAAACATGTAAATACCTACACCGCCATCTCTATAAACATGAAAATATCTACACTGCCATCTCCATAAACATGGAACTAACTACTCCACCATCTGTATAAACATGGAAACATCTACACCGCCATCTGTGTGAATAAGGAAATATCTACAATGCCATCTGTATAAAGATATAAATATCTGCACCGCGAGCTGTATAAAGATGGAAATATCTACATCGCTATCTGTATAAACGTGGAAATACCAACACATCTATCGGTATAAACATGGAAATATCTACAACGCCATCTATATAAACATGGAAATATCTACACCACTATGTCTTTAAACATGGAAATACCTACACCGCTATCTCTATAAACATGGAAATATCTACACCGCTATCTGTATAAACATGGAAATATCTACACCGCTATCTGCATAAACATGGAAATATCTACACAGCGATCTGGATAAACATGGAAATATCTACACCGCGATCTGAATAAACATGGAAATATCTACAGCGCCATCTCTATAAACATTGAAATATCTGCACTGCCATCTGTAAAAACATGGAAATATCTACACAGTAATCTGAATAAACATGGAAATATCTACACCACCATTTGTATAAACATGGAAATACCTACAATACCATCTGTATACACATGTAAATATCTACACAGACATCTGTATAAGTATGGAAATATCTACACCGCCATCAGTATAAACATGTAAATATCTACACTGCTATCTCTATAAACATGGAAATATCTACACTGTCATCTCTATAAACATGAAAATATCTACACTTCCATCTCCATAAACATGGAACTAACTACTCCGCCATCTGTATAAACATGGAAACATCTACACGGCCATCTGTGTGAATAAGGAAATATCTACAATGCCATCTGTATAAAGATATAAATATCTCCACCGCGAGCTGTATAAACATGGAAATATCTACATCGCTATCTGTATAAACGTGGAAATACCAACACATCTATCGGTATAAACATGGAAATATCTACAACGCCATCTATATAAACATGGAAATATCTGCACCGCTATGTCTATAAACATGGAAATACCTACACCGCTATCTCTATAAACATGGAAATATCTACACCGCTATCTGTATAAACATGGAAATATCTACACCGCTATCTGTATAAACATGGAAATATCTACACCGCGATCTGAATAAACATGGAAATATCTACACTGCGATCTGTATAAACATGGAAATATCTTCACCACGATCTGTATAAACATGGAAATATCTACACCGCCATCTGCATAAACATGGAAATATCTACAATGCCATCTGTAGAAAGATGGAAATATCTACACCGCAATCTGTGTAAACATGGAAATATCTACACCGATATCTGTAAAAACATGGAAATATCTACACCGCTATCTGTATAAACATGGAAATATCTACACCGCGATCTGTATAAACATGGAAATATCTAGAGCGCCATCTCTATAAACATTGAAATATCTACACTGCCATCTGTAAAAACATGGAAATATCTACACAGTCATCTGAATAAACATGGAAATATCTACACCACCATTTGTATAAACATGGAAATACCTACAATACCATCTGTATACACATGGAAATATCTACACAGAGATCTGTATAAGTATGGAAATACCTACACCGCCATCTGTATAAACATGAAAATATCTACACTGCCATCTGTTGTAAGATGGAAATATCTACACCGCTATCTCTATAAATATGGAAATATCTACACCGCCATCTCTATAAACATGAAAATATCTACACTGCCATCTCCATAAAGATGGAAGTATCTACTCCGCCATGTGTATAAACACGGAAATATCTACACCACCATCTGTGAAAACATGGAAATATCTACACCGCTACCTGTACAAACATGGAAATATCTACTCCGCCATCTGCATGTCCATGGAAATATCTACGGTGCCATCTGTATAAACATGGAAATATCTACACGGCCATCTGTGTATAGATGGAAATATCAACAACGCCATCTGTACAAACATGGAAATATCTACACCGCTATCTCTATAAACATGGAAATATCTGCACAGCCATCTGTAAAACATGGAAATACCTCTACAGTCATCTGTATAAACCTGGAAATATCTACAATGCCATCTGTATACACATGGAAATATCTACACAGCCATCTGTATAAACATGTAAATATCTACACTGCTATCTCTATAAACACGGAAATATCTACACCGCCATCTCTATAAACATGAAAATATCTACACTGCCATCTCCATAAACATGGAACTAACTACTCCGCCATCTGTATAAACATGGAAACATCTACACCGCCATCTGTGTGAATAAGGAAATATCTACAATGCCATCTGTATAAAGATATAAATATCTGCACCGCGAGCTGTATAAACATGGAAATATCTACATCGCTATCTGTATAAACGTGGAAATACCAACACATCTATTGGTATAAACATGGAAATATCTACAACGCCATCTATATAAACATGGAAATATCTACACCACTATGTCTATAAACATGGAAATACCTACACCGCTATCTCTATAAACATGGAAATATCTACACCACTATCTGTATAAACATGGAAATATCTACACCGCTATCTGCATAAACATGGAAATATCAACACAGCGATCTGTATAAACATGGAAATATCTACACCGCGATCTGTATAATCATGGAAATATCTTCACCACGATCTGTATAAACATGGAAATATCTACACCGCTCTCTGTATAAACATGGAAAAATCTACACCACCATCTATATAAACATGGAAATATCTACACCGCCATCTGCATAAACATGGAAATATCTACAATGCCATCTGTAGAAAGCTGGAAATATCTACGCCGCAATCTGTGTAAACATGGAAATATCTACACCGCGATCTGTATAAACATGGAAATATCTACAGCGCCATCTCTATAAACATTGAAATATCTGCACTGCCATCTGTAAAAACATGGAAATATCTACACAGTAATCTGAATAAACATGGAAATATCTACACCACCATTTGTATAAACATGGAAATACCTACAATACCATCTGTATACACATGTAAATATCTACACAGACATCTGTATAAGTATGGAAATATCTACACCGCCATCAGTATAAACATGTAAATATCTACACTGCTATCTCTATAAACATGGAAATATCTACACTGTCATCTCTATAAACATGAAAATATCTACACTTCCATCTCCATAAACATGGAACTAACTACTCCGCCATCTGTATAAACATGGAAACATCTACACGGCCATCTGTGTGAATAAGGAAATATCTACAATGACATCTGTATAAAGATATAAATATCTCCACCGCGAGCTGTATAAACATGGAAATATCTACATCGCTATCTGTATAAACGTGGAAATACCAACACATCTATCGGTATAAACATGGAAATATCTACAACGCCATCTATATAAACATGGAAATATCTGCACCGCTATGTCTATAAACATGGAAATACCTACACCGCTATCTCTATAAACATGGAAATATCTACACCGCTATCTGTATAAACATGGAAATATCTACACCGCGATCTGAATAAACATGGAAATATCTACACTGCGATCTGTATAAACATGGAAATATCTTCACCACGATCTGTATAAACATGGAAATATCTACACCGCCATCTGCATAAACATGGAAATATCTACAATGCCATCTGTAGAAAGATGGAAATATCTACACCGCAATCTGTGTAAACATGGAAATATCTACACCGATATCTGTAAAAACATGGAAATATCTACACCGCTATCTGTATAAACATGGAAATATCTACACCGCGATCTGTATAAACATGGAAATATCTAGAGCGCCATCTCTATAAACATTGAAATATCTACACTGCCATCTGTAAAAACATGGAAATATCTACACAGTCATCTGAATAAACATGGAAATATCTACACCACCATTTGTATAAACATGGAAATACCTACAATACCATCTGTATACACATGGAAATATCTACACAGAGATCTGTATAAGTATGGAAATACCTACACCGCCATCTGTATAAACATGAAAATATCTACACTGCCATCTGTTGTAAGATGGAAATATCTACACCGCTATCTCTATAAATATGGAAATATCTACACCGCCATCTCTATAAACATGAAAATATCTACACTGCCATCTCCATAAAGATGGAAGTATCTACTCCGCCATGTGTATAAACACGGAAATATCTACACCACCATCTGTGAAAACATGGAAATATCTACACCGCTACCTGTACAAACATGGAAATATCTACTCCGCCATCTGCATGTCCATGGAAATATCTACGGTGCCATCTGTATAAACATGGAAATATCTACACGGCCATCTGTGTATAGATGGAAATATCAACAACGCCATCTGTACAAACATGGAAATATCTACACCGCTATCTCTATAAACATGGAAATATCTGCACAGCCATCTGTAAAACATGGAAATACCTCTACAGTCATCTGTATAAACATGGAAATAACTACAATGCCATCTGTATACACATGGAAATATCTACACAGCCATCTGTATAAACATGTAAATATCTACACTGCTATCTCTGTAAACATGTAAATACCTACACCGCCATCTCTATAAACATGAAAATATCTACACTGCCATCTCCATAAACATGGAACTAACTACTCCACCATCTGTATAAACATGGAAACATCTACACCGCCATCTGTGTGAATAAGGAAATATCTACAATGCCATCTGTATAAAGATATAAATATCTGCACCGCGAGCTGTATAAAGATGGAAATATCTACATCGCTATCTGTATAAACGTGGAAATACCAACACATCTATCGGTATAAACATGGAAATATCTACAACGCCATCTATATAAACATGGAAATATCTACACCACTATGTCTTTAAACATGGAAATACCTACACCGCTATCTCTATAAACATGGAAATATCTACACCGCTATCTGTATAAACATGGAAATATCTACACCGCTATCTGCATAAACATGGAAATATCTACACAGCGATCTGGATAAACATGGAAATATCTACACCGCGATCTGAATAAACATGGAAATATCTACAGCGCCATCTCTATAAACATTGAAATATCTGCACTGCCATCTGTAAAAACATGGAAATATCTACACAGTAATCTGAATAAACATGGAAATATCTACACCACCATTTGTATAAACATGGAAATACCTACAATACCATCTGTATACACATGTAAATATCTACACAGACATCTGTATAAGTATGGAAATATCTACACCGCCATCAGTATAAACATGTAAATATCTACACTGCTATCTCTATAAACATGGAAATATCTACACTGTCATCTCTATAAACATGAAAATATCTACACTTCCATCTCCATAAACATGGAACTAACTACTCCGCCATCTGTATAAACATGGAAACATCTACACGGCCATCTGTGTGAATAAGGAAATATCTACAATGCCATCTGTATAAAGATATAAATATCTCCACCGCGAGCTGTATAAACATGGAAATATCTACATCGCTATCTGTATAAACGTGGAAATACCAACACATCTATCGGTATAAACATGGAAATATCTACAACGCCATCTATATAAACATGGAAATATCTGCACCGCTATGTCTATAAACATGGAAATACCTACACCGCTATCTCTATAAACATGGAAATATCTACACCGCTATCTGTATAAACATGGAAATATCTACACCGCTATCTGTATAAACATGGAAATATCTACACCGCGATCTGAATAAACATGGAAATATCTACACTGCGATCTGTATAAACATGGAAATATCTTCACCACGATCTGTATAAACATGGAAATATCTACACCGCCATCTGCATAAACATGGAAATATCTACAATGCCATCTGTAGAAAGATGGAAATATCTACACCGCAATCTGTGTAAACATGGAAATATCTACACCGATATCTGTAAAAACATGGAAATATCTACACCGCTATCTGTATAAACATGGAAATATCTACACCGCGATCTGTATAAACATGGAAATATCTAGAGCGCCATCTCTATAAACATTGAAATATCTACACTGCCATCTGTAAAAACATGGAAATATCTACACAGTCATCTGAATAAACATGGAAATATCTACACCACCATTTGTATAAACATGGAAATACCTACAATACCATCTGTATACACATGGAAATATCTACACAGAGATCTGTATAAGTATGGAAATACCTACACCGCCATCTGTATAAACATGAAAATATCTACACTGCCATCTGTTGTAAGATGGAAATATCTACACCGCTATCTCTATAAATATGGAAATATCTACACCGCCATCTCTATAAACATGAAAATATCTACACTGCCATCTCCATAAAGATGGAAGTATCTACTCCGCCATGTGTATAAACACGGAAATATCTACACCACCATCTGTGAAAACATGGAAATATCTACACCGCTACCTGTACAAACATGGAAATATCTACTCCGCCATCTGCATGTCCATGGAAATATCTACGGTGCCATCTGTATAAACATGGAAATATCTACACGGCCATCTGTGTATAGATGGAAATATCAACAACGCCATCTGTACAAACATGGAAATATCTACACCGCTATCTCTATAAACATGGAAATATCTGCACAGCCATCTGTAAAACATGGAAATACCTCTACAGTCATCTGTATAAACATGGAAATAACTACAATGCCATCTGTATACACATGGAAATATCTACACAGCCATCTGTATAAACATGTAAATATCTACACTGCTATCTCTGTAAACATGTAAATACCTACACCGCCATCTCTATAAACATGAAAATATCTACACTGCCATCTCCATAAACATGGAACTAACTACTCCACCATCTGTATAAACATGGAAACATCTACACCGCCATCTGTGTGAATAAGGAAATATCTACAATGCCATCTGTATAAAGATATAAATATCTGCACCGCGAGCTGTATAAAGATGGAAATATCTACATCGCTATCTGTATAAACGTGGAAATACCAACACATCTATCGGTATAAACATGGAAATATCTACAACGCCATCTATATAAACATGGAAATATCTACACCACTATGTCTTTAAACATGGAAATACCTACACCGCTATCTCTATAAACATGGAAATATCTACACCGCTATCTGTATAAACATGGAAATATCTACACCGCTATCTGCATAAACATGGAAATATCTACACAGCGATCTGGATAAACATGGAAATATCTACACCGCGATCTGAATAAACATGGAAATATCTACACCGCTCTCTGTATATACATGGTAATATCTACACCACCATCTATATAAACATGGAAATATCTACACAGCCATCTGCATAAACATGGAAATATCTACAATGCCATCTGTTGAAAGATGGAAATATCCACGCCGCAATCTGTGTAAACATGGAAATATCTTCACCGCTATCTGTATAAACATGGAAATATGTACAACGCCATCTGCATGTCCATGGAAATATCTACGGTGCCATCTGTATAAACATGGAAATATCTACACGGCCATCTGTGTATAGATGGAAATATCAACAACGCCATCTGTACAAACATGGAAATATCTACACCGCTATCTCTATAAACATGGAAATATCTGCAGAGCCATCGGTAAAACATGGAAATACCTCTACAGTCATCTCCATAAACATGGAAATATCTGCAATGCCATCTGTATACACATGGAAATATCTACACAGCCATCTGTATAAACATGTAAATATCTACACTGCTATCTCTATAAACATGGAAATATATACACCGCCATCTCTATAAACATGAAAATATCTACACTGCCATCTCCATAAACATGGAACTAACTACTCCGCCATCTGTATAAACATGGAAACATCTACACCGCCATCTGTGTGAATAAGGAAATATCTACAATGCCATCTGTATAAAGATATAAATATCTGCACCGCGAGCTGTATAAACATGGAAATATCTACATCGCTATCTGTATAAACGTGGAAATACCAACACATCTATCGGTATAAACATGGAAATATCTACAACGCCATCTATATAAACATGGAAATATCTACACCGCTATGTCTAAAAACATGGAAATACCTACACCACTATCTCTATAAACATGGAAATATCTACACTGCTATCTGTAAAAACATGGAAATATCTACACCGCTATCTGCATAAACATGGAAATATCTACACCGCGATCTGTATAAACATGGATATATCTACACCGCGATCTGTATAAACATGGAAATATCTTCACCACGATCTGTATAAACATGGAAATATCTACACCGCTATCTGTATAAACATGGTAATATCTACACCACCATCTATATAAACATGGAAATATCTACACCGCCATCTGCATAAACACGGAAATATCTACAATGCCATCTGTAGAAAGAAGGATATATCTACACCGCCATCTGTGTAAACATGGAAATATCTACACCGATATCTGTGAAAACATGGAAATATCTACACCGCTATCTGTATAAACATGGAAATATCTACACCGCGATCTGTTTAAAAATGGAAATATCTACAGCGCCGTCTCTATAAACATTGAAATATCTACACTGCCATGTGTAAAAACATGAAAATATCTACACAGTCATCTGAATAAACATGGAAATATCTACACCACCATTTGTATAAACATGGAAATAGCTACAATACCATCTGTATACCCATGGAAACATCTACACAGACATCTCTATAAGTATGGAAATACCTACACCGCCATCTGTATAAACATGGAAATATCTACACTGCCATCTGTAGAAAGATGGAAATATCTACACCGCTATCTCTATAATTATGGAAATATCTACACCGCCATCTCTATAAACATGAAAATATCTACACTGCCATCTCCATAAAGATGGAAGTATCTACTCCGCCATGTGTATAAACACGGAAATATCTACACCACCATCTGTGAAAACATGGAAATATCTACACCGCTATCTGTACAAACATGGAAATATCTACTCCGCCATCTGCATGTCCATGGAAATATCTACGGTGCCATCTGTATAAATATGGAAATATCTACACGGCCATCTGTGTATAGATGGAAATATCAACAACGCCATCTGTACAAACATGGAAATATCTACACCGCTATCTCTATAAACATGGAAATATCTGCACAGCCATCAGTAAAACATGGAAATACCTCTACAGTCATCTGCATAAACATGGAAATATCTACAATGATATCTGTATACACATGGAAATATCTACACAGCCATCTGTATAAACATGTAAATATCTACACTGCTATCTCTATAAACATGGAAATATCTACACTGCCATCTCTATAAACATGGAAATATCTACACCGCGATCTGTATAAACATGGAAATATCTACAGCGCCATCTGTATAAACATGGAAATATCTACACCGCGATCTGTATAAACATGGAAATATCTACACCGCGATCTGTATAAACATGGAAATATCTTCACCACGATCTGTATAAACATGGAAATATCTACACCGCTATCTGTATAAACATGGTAATATCTACACCACCATCTATATAAACATGGAAATATCTACACCGCCATCTGCATAAACATGGAAATATCTACAATGCCATCTGTAGAAAGATGGAAATATCTACACCGCAATCTGTGTAAACATGGAAATATCTACACCGATATCTGTAAAAACATGGAAATATCTACACCGCTATCTGTATAAACATGGAAATATCTACACCGCGATCTGTATAAACATGGAAATATCTACAGCGCCATCTCTATAAACATTGAAATATCTACACTGCCATCTGTAAAAACATGGAAATATCTACACAGTCATCTGAATAAACATGGAAATATCTACACCACCATTTGTATAAACCTGGAAATACCTACAATACCATCTGCATACACGTGGAAATATCTACACAGACATCTGTATAAGTATGGAAATACCTACACCGCCATCTGTATAAACATGGAAATATCTACACTGCCATCTGTAGTAAAATGGAAATATCTACACCGCTATCTCTATAAATATGGAAATATCTACACCGCCATCTCTATAAACATGAAAATATCTTCACTGCCATCTCCATAAAGATGGAAGTATCTACTCCGCCATGTGTATAAACACGGAAATATCTACACCACCATCTGTGATAACATGGAAATATCTACACCGCTATCTGTACAAACATGGAAATATCTACTCCGCCATCTGCATGTCCATGGAAATATCTACGGTGCCATCTGTATAAACATGGAAATATCTACACGGCCATCTGTGTATAGATGGAAATATCAAAAACGCCATCTGTACAAACATGGAAATATCTACACCGCTATCTCTATAAACATGGAAATATCTGCACAGCCATCTGTAAAACATGGAAATACCTCTACAGTCATCTGTATAAACATGGAAATATCTACAACGCCATCTGTATACACATGGAAATATCTACACAGCCATCTGTATAAACATGTAAATATCTACACTGCTATCTCTATAAACATGGAAATATCTACACCGCCATCTCTATAAACATGAAAATATCTAAACTGCCATCTCCATAAACATGGAACTAACTACTCCGCCATCTGTATAAACATGGAAACATCTACACCGCCATCTGTGTGAATAAGGAAATATCTACAATGCCATCTGAATAGATATAAATATCTGCACCGCGAGCTGTATAAAGATGGAAATATCTACATCGCTATCTGTATAAACGTGGAAATACCAACACATCTATCGGTATAAACATGGAAATATCTACAACGCCATCTATATAAACATGGAAATATCTACACCGCTATGTCTTTAAACATGGAAATACCTACACCGCTATCTCTATAAACATGGAAATATCTACACCGCTATCTGTATAAACATGGAAATATCTACACCGCTATCTGCATAAACATGGAAATATCTACACAGCGATCTGTATAAACATGGAAATATCTACACCGCGATCTGTATAAACATGGAAATATCTTCACCATGATCTGTATAAACATGGAAATATCTACACCGCTCTCTGTATAAACATGGTAATATGTACACCACCATCTATATATACATGGAAATATCTACACCGCCATCTGCATAAACATGGAAATATCTACAATGCCATCTGTTGAAAGATGGAAATATCCACGCCGAAATCTGTGTAAACATGGAAATATCTTCACCGATATCTCTAAAAACATGGAAATATCTACACCGCTATCTGTATAAACATGGAAATATCTACACCGCGATCTGCATAAACATGGAAATATCTACAGCGCCATCTCTATAAACATTGAAATATCTACACAGTCATCTGTAAAACCATGGAAATATCTACACAGTCATCTGAATAAACATGGAAATATCTACACCACCATCTGTATAAACATGGAAATACCTACAATACCATCTGTATACACATGGAAATATCTACACAGACATCTGTATAAGTATGGAAATACCTACACCGCCATCTGTATAAACATGGAAATATCTACACTGCCATCTGTAGTAAGATGGAAATATCTACACCGCTATCTCTATAAATATGGAAATATCTACACCGCCATCTCTATAAACATGAAAATATCTACACTGCCATCTCCATAAAGATGGAAGTATCTACTCCGCCATGTGTATAAACACGGAAATATCTACACCACCATCTGTGAAAACATGGAAATATCTACACCGCTATCTGTACAAACATGGAAATATCTACACTGCCATCTGCATGTCCATGGAAATATCTACGGTGCCATCTGTATAAACATGGAAATATCTACACGGCCATCTGTGTATAGATGGAAATATCAACAACGCCATCTGTTCAAACATGGAAATATCTACACCGCTATCTCTATAAAAATGTAAATATCTGCAGAGCCATCGGTAAAACATAGAAATACCCCTACAGTCATCTGTATAAACATGGAAATATCTACACTGCCATCTGTATACACATGGAAATACCTACACAGCCATCTGTATAAACATGTAAATATCTACACTGCTATCTCTATAAACATGGAAATATCTACACCACCATCTCTATAAACATGAAAATATCTACACTGCCATCTCCATAAACATGGAACTAACTACTCCGCCATCTGTATAAACATGGAAACATCTACACCGCCATCTGTGTGAATAAGGAAATATCTACAATGGCATCTGTATAAAGATATAAATATCTGCACCGCGAGCTGTATAAACATGGAAATATCTACATCGCTATCTGTATAAACGTGGAAATACCAACACATCTATCGGTATAAACATGGAAATATCTACAACGCCATCTATATAAACATGGAAATATCTACACCGCTATGTCTATAAACATGGAAATACCTACACAGCTATCTCTATAAACATGGAAATATCTACACCGCTATCTGTAAAAACATGGAAATATCTACACCGCTATCTGCATAAACATGGAAATATCTACACCGCGATCTGTATAAACATGGATATATCTACACCGCGATCTGTATAAACATGGAAATATCTTCACCACGATCTGTATAAACATGGAAATATCTACACCGCTATCTGTATAAACATGGTAATATCTACACCAACATCTATATAAACATGGAAATATCTACACCGCCATCTGCATAAACACGGAAATATCTACAATGCCATCTGTAGAAAGAAGGATATATCTACACCGCCATCTGTGTAAACATGGAAATATCTACACCGATATCTGTGAAAACATGGAAATATCTACACCGCTATCTCTATAAACATGGAAATATCTACACCGCGATCTGTATAAACATGGAAATATCTACAGCGCCATCTCTATAAACATAGAAATATCTACACTGTCATCTGTAAAAACATGGAAATATCTACACAGTCATCTGAATAAACATGGAAATATCTACACCACCATTTGTATAAACATGGAAATAGCTACAATACCATCTGTATACCCATGGAAATATCTACACAGACATCTGTATAAGTATGGAAATACCTACACCGCCATCTGTATAAACATGGAAATATCTACACTGCCATCTGTAGAAAGATGGAAATATCTACACCGCTATCTCTATAATTATGGAAATATCTACACCGCCATCTCTATAAACATGAAAATATCTAAACTGCCATCTCCATAAAGATGGAAGTATCTAATCCGCCATGTGTATAAACACGGAAATATCTACACCACCATCTGTGAAAACATGGAAATATCTACACCGCTATCTGTGAAAACATGGAAATATCTACTCCGCCATCTGCATGTCCATGGAAATATCTACGGTGCCATCTGTATAAATATGGAAATATCTACACGGCCATCTGTGTATAGATGGAAATATCAACAACGCCATCTGTACAAACATGGAAATATCTACACCGCTATCTCTATAAACATGGAAATATCTGCACAGCCATCAGTAAAACATGGAAATACCTCTACAGTCATCTGTATAAACATGGAAATATCTACAATGATATCTGTATACACATGGAAATATCTACACAGCCATCTGTATAAACATGTAAATATCTACACTGCTATCTCTATAAACATGGAAATATCTACACTGCCATCTCTATAAACATGGAAATATCTACACCGCGATCTGTATAAACATGGAAATATCTACAGCGCCATCTGTATAAACATGGAAATATCTACACCGCGATCTGTGCAAACATGGAAATATCTACACCGCGATCTGTATAAACATGGAAATACCTTCACCACGATCTGTATAAACATGGAAATATCTACACCGCTATCTGTATAAACATGGTAATATCTACACCACCATCTATATAAACATGGAAATATCTACACCGCCATCTGCATAAACATGGAAATATCTACAATGCCATCTGTAGAAAGATGGAAATATCTACACCGAAATCTGTGTAAACATGGAAATATCTACACCGATATCTGTAAAAACATGGAAATATCTACACCGCTATCTGTATAAACATGGAAATATCTACACCGCGATCTGTATAAACATGGAAATATCTACAGCGCCATCTCTATAAACATTGAAATATCTACACTGTCATCTGTAAAAACATGGAAATATCTACACAGTCATCTGAATAAACATGGAAATATCTACACCACCATTTGTATAAACCTGGAAATACCTACAATACCATCTGCATACACATGGAAATATCTACACAGACATCTGTATAAGTATGGAAATACCTACACCGACATCTGTATAAACATGGAAATATCTACACTGCCATCTGTAGTAAGATGGAAATATCTACACCGCTATCTCTATAAACATGGAAATATCTACACCGCCTTCTCTATAAACATGAAAACATCTTCACTGCCATCTCCATAAAGATGGAAGTATCTACTCCGCCATGTGTATAAACACGGAAATATCTACACCACCATCTGTGATAACATGGAAATATCTACACCGCTATCTGTACAAACATGGAAATATCTACTCCGCCATCTGCATGTCCATGGAAATATCTACGGTGCCATCTGTATAAACATGGAAATATCTACACGGCCATCTGTGTATAGATGGAAATATCAACAACGCCATCTGTACAAACATGGAAATATCTACACCGCTATCTCTATAAACATGGAAATATCTGCACAGCCATCTGTAAAACATGGAAATACCTCTACAGTCATCTGTATAAACATGGAAATATCTACAATGCCATCTGTATACACATGGAAATATCTACACAGCCATCTGTATAAACATGTAAATATCTACACTGCTATCTCTATAAACATGGAAATATCTACACCGCCATCTCTATAAACATGAAAATATCTACACTGCCATCTCCATAAACATGGAACTAACTACTCCGCCATCTGTATAAACATGGAAACATCTACACCGCCATCTGTGTGAATAAGGACATATCTACAATGCCATCTGTAGAAAGATATAAATATCTGCACCGCGAGCTGTATAAAGATGGAAGTATCTACATCGCTATCTGTATAAACGTGGAAATAGCAACACATCTATCGGTATAAACATGGAAATATCTACAACGCCATCTATATAAACATGGAAATATCTACACCTCTATGTCTATAAACATGGAAATACCTACACCGCTATCTCTATAAACATGGAAATATTTACACCGCTATCTGTATAAACATGGAAATATTTACACCGCTATCTGTATAAACATGGAAATACCTACAATACCATCTGTATACACATGGAAATATCTACACAGACATCTGTATAAGTATGGAAATACCTACACCGCCATCTGTATAAACATGGAAATATCTACACTGCCATCTGTAGTAAGATGGAAATATCTACACCGCTATCTCTATAAATATGGAAATATCTACACCGCCATCTCTATAAACATGAAAATATCTACACTGCCATCTCCATAAAGATGGAAGTATCTACTCCGCCATGTGTATAAACACGGAAATATCTACACCACCATCTGTGAAAACATGGAAATATCTACACCGCTATCTGTACAAACATGGAAATATCTACACTGCCATCTGCATGTCCATGGAAATATCTACGGTGCCATCTGTATAAACATGGAAATATCTACACGGCCATCTGTGTATAGATGGAAATATCAACAACGCCATCTGTTCAAACATGGAAATATCTACACCGCTATCTCTATAAAAATGTAAATATCTGCAGAGCCATCGGTAAAACATAGAAATACCCCTACAGTCATCTGTATAAACATGGAAATATCTACACTGCCATCTGTATACACATGGAAATACCTACACAGCCATCTGTATAAACATGTAAATATCTACACTGCTATCTCTATAAACATGGAAATATCTACACCACCATCTCTATAAACATGAAAATATCTACACTGCCATCTCCATAAACATGGAACTAACTACTCCGCCATCTGTATAAACATGGAAACATCTACACCGCCATCTGTGTGAATAAGGAAATATCTACAATGGCATCTGTATAAAGATATAAATATCTGCACCGCGAGCTGTATAAACATGGAAATATCTACATCGGTATCTGTATAAATGTGGAAATACCAACACATCTATCGGTATAAACATGGAAATATCTACAACGCCATCTATATAAACATGGAAATATCTACACCGCTATGTCTATAAACATGGAAATACCTACACCGCTATCTCTATAAACATGGAAATATCTACACCGCTATCTGTAAAAACATGGAAATATCTACACCGCTATCTGCATAAACATGGAAATATCTACACCGCGATCTGTATAAACATGGATATATCTACACCGCGATCTGTATAAACATGGAAATATCTTCACCACGATCTGTATAAACATGGAAATATCTACACCGCTATCTGTATAAACATGGTAATATCTACACCACCATCTATATAAACATGGAAATATCTACACCGCCATCTGCATAAACACGGAAATATCTACAATGCCATCTGTAGAAAGAAGGATATATCTACACCGCCATCTGTGTAAACATGGAAATATCTACACCGATATCTGTGAAAACATGGAAATATCTACACCGCTATCTGTATAAACATGGAAATATCTACACCGCGATCTGTATAAACATGGAAATATCTACAGCGCCATCTCTATAAACATAGAAATATCTACACTGTCATCTGTAAAAACATGGAAATATCTACACAGTCATCTGAATAAACATGGAAATATCTACACCACCATTTGTATAAACATGGAAATAGCTACAATACCATCTGTATACCCATGGAAATATCTACACAGACATCTGTATAAGTATGGAAATACCTACACCGCCATCTGTATAAACATGGAAATATCTACACTGCCATCTGTAGAAAGATGGAAATATCTACACCGCTATCTTTATAATTATGGAAATATCTACACCGCCATCTCTATAAACATGAAAATATCTAAACTGCCATCTCCATAAAGATGGAAGTATCTACTCCGCCATGTGTATAAACACGGAAATATCTACACCACCATCTGTGAAAACATGGAAATATCTACACCGCTATCTGTGAAAACATGGAAATATCTACTCCGCCATCTGCATGTCCATGGAAATATCTACGGTGCCATCTGTATAAATATGGAAATATCTACACGGCCATCTGTGTATAGATGGAAATATCAACAACGCCATCTGTACAAACATGGAAATATCTACACCGCTATCTCTATAAACATGGAAATATCTGCACAGCCATCAGTAAAACATGGAAATACCTCTACAGTCATCTGTATAAACATGGAAATATCTACAATGATATCTGTATACACATGGAAATATCTACACAGCCATCTGTATAAACATGTAAATATCTACACTGCTATCTCTATAAACATGGAAATATCTACACTGCCATCTCTATAAACATGGAAATATCTACACCGCGATCTGTATAAACATGGAAATATCTACAGCGCCATCTGTATAAACATGGAAATATCTACACCGCGATCTGTGCAAACATGGAAATATCTACACCGCGATCTGTATAAACATGGAAATACCTTCACCACGATCTGTATAAACATGGAAATATCTACACCGCTATCTGTATAAACATGGTAATATCTACACCACCATCTATATAAACATGGAAATATCTACACCGCCATCTGCATAAACATGGAAATATCTACAATGCCATCTGTAGAAAGATGGAAATATCTACACCGCAATCTGTGTAAACATGGAAATATCTACACCGATATCTGTAAAAACATGGAAATATCTACACCGCTATCTGTATAAACATGGTAATATCTACACCACCATCTATATAAACATGGAAATATCTACACCGCCATCTGCATAAACACGGAAATATCTACAATGCCATCTGTAGAAAGAAGGATATATCTACACCGCCATCTGTGTAAACATGGAAATATCTACACCGATATCTGTGAAAACATGGAAATATCTACACCGCTATCTGTATAAACATGGAAATATCTACACCGCGATCTGTATAAACATGGAAATATCTACAGCGCCATCTCTATAAACATAGAAATATCTACACTGTCATCTGTAAAAACATGGAAATATCTACACAGTCATCTGAATAAACATGGAAATATCTACACCACCATTTGTATAAACATGGAAATAGCTACAATACCATCTGTATACCCATGGAAATATCTACACAGACATCTGTATAAGTATGGAAATACCTACACCGCCATCTGTATAAACATGGAAATATCTACACTGCCATCTGTAGAAAGATGGAAATATCTACACCGCTATCTTTATAATTATGGAAATATCTACACCGCCATCTCTATAAACATGAAAATATCTAAACTGCCATCTCCATAAAGATGGAAGTATCTACTCCGCCATGTGTATAAACACGGAAATATCTACACCACCATCTGTGAAAACATGGAAATATCTACACCGCTATCTGTGAAAACATGGAAATATCTACTCCGCCATCTGCATGTCCATGGAAATATCTACGGTGCCATCTGTATAAATATGGAAATATCTACACGGCCATCTGTGTATAGATGGAAATATCAACAACGCCATCTGTACAAACATGGAAATATCTACACCGCTATCTCTATAAACATGGAAATATCTGCACAGCCATCAGTAAAACATGGAAATACCTCTACAGTCATCTGTATAAACATGGAAATATCTACAATGATATCTGTATAAACATGGAAATATCTACACAGCCATCTGTATAAACATGTAAATATCTACACTGCTATCTCTATAAACATGGAAATATCTACACTGCCATCTCTATAAACATGGAAATATCTACACCGCGATCTGTATAAACATGGAAATATCTACAGCGCCATCTGTATAAACATGGAAATATCTGCACCGCGATCTGTGCAAACATGGAAATATCTACACCGCGATCTGTATAAACATGGAAATACCTTCACCACGATCTGTATAAACATGGAAATATCTACACCGCTATCTGTATAAACATGGTAATATCTACACCACCATCTATATAAACATGGAAATATCTACACCGCCATCTGCATAAACATGGAAATATCTACAATGCCATCTGTAGAAAGATGGAAATATCTACACCGCAATCTGTGTAAACATGGAAATATCTACACCGATATCTGTAAAAACATGGAAATATCTACACCGCTATCTGTATAAACATGGAAATATCTACACCGCGATCTGTATAAACATGGAAATATCTACAGCGCCATCTCTATAAACATTGAAATATCTACACTGCCATCTGTAAAAACATGGAAATATCTACACAGTCATCTGAATAAACATGGAAATATCTACACCACCATTTGTATAAACCTGGAAATACCTACAACACCATCTGCATACACATGGAAATATCTACACAGACATCTGTATAAGTATGGAAATACCTACACCGCCATCTGTATAAACATGGAAATATCTACACTGCCATCTGTAGTAAGATGGAAATATCTACACCGCTATCTCTATAAACATGGAAATATCTACACCGCCTTCTCTATAAACATGAAAATATCTTCACTGCCATCTCCATAAAGATGGAAGTATCTACTCCGCCATGTGTATAAACACGGAAATATCTACACCACCATCTGTGATAACATGGAAATATCTACACCGCTATCTGTACAAACATGGAAATATCTACTCCGCCATCTGCATGTCCATGGAAATATCTACGGTGCCATCTGTATAAACATGGAAATATCTACACGGCCATCTGTGTATAGATGGAAATATCAACAACGCCATCTGTACAAACATGGAAATATCTACACCGCTATCTCTATAAACATGGAAATATCTGCACAGCCATCTGTAAAACATGGAAATACCTCTACAGTCATCTGTATAAACATGGAAATATCTACAATGCCATCTGTATACACATGGAAATATCTACACAGCCATCTGTATAAACATGTAAATATCTACACTGCTATCTCTATAAACATGGAAATATCTACACCGCCATCTCTATAAACATGAAAATATCTACACTGCCATCTCCATAAACATGGAACTAACTACTCCGCCATCTGTATAAACATGGAAACATCTACACCGCCATCTGTGTGAATAAGGACATATCTACAATGCCATCTGTAGAAAGATATAAATATCTGCACCGCGAGCTGTATAAAGATGGAAGTATCTACATCGCTATCTGTATAAACGTGGAAATACCAACACATCTATCGGTATAAACATGGAAATATCTACAACGCCATCTATATAAACATGGAAATATCTACACCTCTATGTCTATAAACATGGAAATACCTACACCGCTATCTCTATAAACATGGAAATATTTACACCGCTATCTGTATAAACATGGAAATATCTACACCGCTATCTGTATAAACATGGAAATATCTACACCGCGATCTGTATAAACATGGAAATATCTACACCGCGATCTCTATAAAAATGGAAATATCTTCACCACGATCTATATAAACATGGAAATATCTACACCGCTCCTGTATAAACATGGTAATATCTACACCACCATCTATATAAACATGGAAATATCTATACCGCCATCTGCATAAACATGGAAATATCTACAATGCCATCTGTAGATAGATGGAAATATCTACACCGCAATCTGTGTAAAGATGGAAATATCTACACCGATATCTGTAAAAACATGGAAATATCTACACCGCTATCTGTATAAACATGGAAATATCTACACCGCGATCTGTATAAACATGGAAATATCTACAGCACCATCTCTATAAACATTGAAATATCTACAATGCCATCTGTAAAAACATGGAAATATCTACACAGTCATCTGAATAAACATGGAAATATCTACACCACCATTTGTATAAACATGGAAATACCTACAATACCATCTGTATACACATGGAAATACATACACAGACATCTGTATAAGTATGGAAATACCTACACCGCCATCTGTATAAACATGGAAATGTCTACACTGCCATCTGTAGTAAGATGGAAATATCTACACCGCTATCTCTATAAATATGGAAATATCTACACCGCCATCTCTATAAACATGAAAATATCTACACTGCCATCTCCATAAAGATGGAAGTATCTACTCCGCCATGTGTATAAACACGGAAATATCTACAACAGCATCTGTGAAAACATGGAAATATCTACACCGCTATCTGTACAAACATGGAAATATCTACTCCGCCAACTGCATGTCCATGGAAATATCTACGGTGCCATCTGTATAAACATGGAAATATCTACACGGCCATCTGTGTATAGATGGAAATATCAACAACGCCATCTGTACAAACATGGTAATATCTACACCGCTATCTCTATAAACATGGAAATATCTGCAGAGCCATCGGTAAAACATGGAAATACCTCTACAGTCATCTGTATAAACATGGAAATATCTACAATGCCATCTGTATACACATGGAAACATCTACACAGCCATCTGTATAAACATGTAAATATCTACACTGCTATCTCTATAAACATGGAAATATCTACACCGCCATCTCTATAAACATGAAAATATCTACACTGCCATCTCCATAAACATGGAACTAACTACTCCGCCATCTGTATGAACATGGAAACATCTACACCGCCATCTGTGTGAATAAGGAATTATCTACAATGCCATCTGTATAAAGATATAAACATCTGCACCGCGAGCTGTATAAAGATGGAAGTATCTACATCGCTATCTGTATAAACGTGGAAATACCAACACATCTATCGGTATAAACATGGAACTATCTACAACGCCATCTATATAAACATGGAAATATCTACACCGCTATGTCTATAAACATGGAAATACCTACACCGCTATCTCTATAAACATGGAAATATCTACAACGCTATCTGTATGAACATGGAAATATCTAAACCGCTATCTGCATAAACATGGAAATATCTACACAGCGATCGGTATAAACGTGGAAATATCTTCACCACGATCTGTATAAACATGGAAATATCTTCACCACGATCTGTATAAACATGGAAATACCTACACCGCTATCTGTATAAACATGGTAATATCTACACCACCATCTATATAAACATGGAAATATCTACACCGCCATCTGCATAAACATGGAAATATCTACAATGCCATCTGTAGAAAGATGGAAATATCTACAACGCAATCTGTGTAAACATGGAAATATCTACACCGATATCTCTAAAAACATGGAAATATCTACACCGCTATCTGTATAAACATGGAAATATCTACACCGCGATCTATATAAACATGGAAATATCTACAGACCATCTCTATAAACATTGAAATATCTACACTGTCATCTGTAAAACATGGAACTATCTACCCAGTCATCTGAATAAACATGGAAATAACTACACCACCATCTGTATAAACATGGAAATACCTACAATACCATCTGTATACACATGGAAATATCTACACAGACATCTCTATAAACATGGAAATATCTACACCGCCATCTGTATAAACGTGGAAATATCTACACTGCCATCTGTAGAAAGATGGAAATATCTACACCGATATCGCTAAAAATATGGAAATATCTACACCGCCATCTCTATAAACATGAAAATATCTACACTGCCATCTCCATAAAGATGGAAGTATCTACTCCGTCATGTGTATAAAACGGAAATATCTACACCACCATCTGTGAAAACATGGAAATATCTACACCGCTATCTGTATAAACATGGAAATATCTACACCGCCATCTGCATGTCCATGGAAATATCTACGGTGCCATCTGTATAAACATGGAAATATCTACAAGGCCATCTGTGTATAGATGGAAATATCAACAACGCCATCTGTACAAACATGGAAATATCTACACCGCTATCTCTATAAACATGGAAATATCTGCAGAGCCATCGGTAAAACATGGAAATACCTCTACAGTCATCTGTATAAACATGGAAATATCTACAATGCCATCTGTATACACATGGAAATATCTACACAGCCATCTGTATAAACATGTAAATATCTACACTGCTATCTCTATAAACATGGAAATATCTACACCGCCATCTCTATAAACATGAAAATATCTACACTGCCATCACCATAAACATGGAACTAACTACTCCGCCATCTGTATAAACATGGAAACATCTACACCGCCATCTGTGTGAATCAGGAAATATCTACAATGCCATCTGTATAAAGATATAAATATCTGCACCGCGAGCTGTATAAACATGGAAATATCTACATCGCTATCTGTATAAACGTGGAAATACCAACACATCTATCGGTATAAACATGGAAATATCTACAACGCCATCTATATAAACATGGAAATATCTACACCGCTATGTCTATAAACATGGAAATACCTACACCGCTATCTCTATAAACATGGAAATATCTACACCGCGATCTGAATAAACATGGAAATATCTACACCGCGATCTGTATAAACATGGAAATATCTTCACCACGATCTGTATAAACATGGAAATATCTACACCGCTATCTGTATAAACATGGTAATATCTACACCACCATCTATATAAACATGGAAATATCTACACCGCCATCTGCATAAACATGGAAATATCTACAATGCCCTCTGTAGAAAGATGGAAATATCTACAACGCAATCTGTGTAAACATGGAAATATCTACAACGATATCTCTAAAAATATGGAAATATCTACACCGCTATCTGTATAAACATGGAAATATCTACACCGCGATCTGTATAAACATGGAAATATCTACTGCGCCATCTCTATAAACATTGAAATATCTGCACTGTCATCTCAAAAACCTGGAAATATCTACACAGTCATCTGAATAAACATGGAAATATCTACACCACCATCTGTATAAACATGGAAATACCTACAATACCATCTGTATACACATGGAAATATCTACACAGACATCTGTATAATTATGGAAATATCTACACAGCCATCTGTATAAACATGGAAATATCTACACTGCCATCTGTAGAAAGATGGAAATATCTACACCGATATCTCTATAAATATGGAAATATCTACACCGCCATCTCTATAAACATGAAAATATCTACACTGCCATCTCCATAAAGATGGAAGTATCTACTCCGCCATGTGTATAAAACGGGAATATCTACACCACCATCTGTGAAAACATTGAAATATCTACACCGCTATCTGTATAAACATGGAAATATCTACACCGCCTTCTGCATGTCCATGGAAATATCTACGGTGCCATCTGTATAAACATACAAATATCTACACGGCCATCTGTGTATAGATGGAAATATCAACAACGCCATCTGTACAAACATGGAAATATCTACACCGCTATCTCTATAAACATGTAAATATCTGCACAGCCATCAGTAAAACATGGAAATACCTCTACAGTCATCTGTATAAACATGGAAATATCTACAATGCCTTCTATATACACATGGAAATATCTACACAGCCATCTGTATAAACATGTAAATATCTACACTGCTATCTCTATAAACATGGAAATATCTACACCGCCATCTCTATAAACATGAAAATATCTACACTGCCATCTCAATAAACATGGAACTAACTACTCCGCCATCTGTATAAACATGGAAACATATACACCGCCATCTGTGTGAATAAGGAAATATCTACAATGCCATCTGTATAAAGATATAAATATCTGCACCGCGAGCTGTATAAACATGGAAATATCTACATCGCTATCTGTATAAACGTGGAAATACCAACACATCTATCGGTATAAACATGGAAATATCTACAACGCCATCTATATAAACATGGAAATATCTACACCGCTATGTCTATAAACATGGAAATACCTACACCGCTATCTCTATAAACATGGAAATATCTACACCGCTATCTGTATAAACATGGAAATATCAACACCGCTATCTGTATAAACATGGAAATATCTACACCGCCATCTGTATAAACTTGGAAATATCTACACCGCGATCTGTATAAACATGGAAATATCTTCACCACAATCTGTATAAACATGGAAATATCTACACCGCTATCTGTATAAACATGGTAATATCTACACCACCATCTATATAAACATGGAAATATCTACACCGCCATCTGCATAAACATGGAAATATCTACAATGCCATCTGAAGAAAGATGGAAATATCTACACCGCAATCTCTGTAAACATGGAAATATCTACACCGATATCTGTAAAAACATGGAAATATCTACACCGCTATCTGTATAAACATGGAAATATCTACACCGCGATCTGTATAAACATGGAAATATCTACAGCGCCATCTCTATAAACATTGAAATATCTACACTGCCATCTGTAAAAACATGGAAATATCTACACAGTCATCTGAATAAACATGGAAATATCTACACCACCATTTGTATAAACCTGGAAATACCTACAATACCATCAGTATACACATGGAAATATCTACACAGCCATCTGTATAAACATGTAAATATCTACACTGCTATCTCTATAAACATGGAAATATCTACACCTCCATCTCTATAAAGATGAAAATATGTACACTGCCATCTCCATAAACATGGAACTAACTACTCCGCCATCTGTATAAACATGGAAACATCTACACCGCCATCTGTGTGAATAAGGAAATATCTACAATGCCATCTGTATAAAGATATAAATATCTGCACCGCGAGCTGTATAAAGATGGAAATCTCTACATCGCTATCTGTATAAACGTGGAAATACCAACACATCTATCGGTATAAACATGGAAATATCTACAACGCCATCTATATAAACATGGAAATATCTACACCGCTATGTCTATAAACATGGAAATACATACACCGCTATCTCTATAAACATGGAAATATCTACACCGCTATCTGTATAAACATGGAAATATCTACACCGCTATCTGCATAAACATGGAAATATCTACACAGCGATCTGTATAAACATGGAAATATCTATACCGCGATCTGTATAAACATGGAAATATCTTCACCACGATCTGTATAAACATGGAAATATCTACACCGCTCTCTGTATAAACATGGTAATATCTACACCACCATCTATATAAACATGGAAATATCTACACCGCCATCTGCATAAACATGGAAATATCTACAATGCCCTCTGTAGAAAGATGGAAATATCTACAACGCAATCTGTGTAAACATGGAAATATCTACAACGATATCTCTAAAAATATGGAAATATCTACACCGCTATCTGTATAAACATGGAAATATCTACACCGTGATCTGTATAAACATGGAAATATCTACTGTGCCATCTCTATAAACATTGAAATATCTACACTGTCATCTCTAAAACCTGGAAATATCTACACAGTCATCTGAATAAACATGGAAATATCTACACCACCATCTGTATAAACATGGAAATACCTACAATACCATCTGTATACACATGGAAATATCTACACAGACATCTGTATAATTATGAAAATATCTACACAGCCATCTGTATAAACATGGAAATATCTACACTGTCCTCTGTAGAAAGATGGAAATATCTACACCGATATCTCTATAAATATGGAAATATCTACACCGCCATCTCTATAAACATGAAAATATCTACACTGCCATCTCCATAAAGATGGAAGTATCTACTCCGCCATGTGTATAAAACGGAAATATCTACACCACCATCTGTGAAAACATGGAAATATCTACACCGCTATCTGTTTAAACATGGAAATATCTACACTGCCTTCTGCATGTCCATGGAAATATCTACGGTGCCATCTGTATAAACATGGAAATATCTACACGGCCATCTGTGTATAGATGGAAATATCAACAACGCCATCTGTACAAACATGGAAATATCTACACCGCTATCTCTATAAACATGGAAATATCTGCACAGCCATCGGTAAAACATGGAAATACCTCTACAGTCATCTCTATAAATATGGAAATATCTACAATGCCATCTGTATACACATGGAAATATCTACACAGCCATCTGTATAAACATGTAAATATCTACACTGCTATCTCTATAAACATGGAAATATCTACACCGCCATCTCTATAAACATGAAAATATCTACACTGCCATCTCCATAAACATGGAACTAACTACTCCGCCATCTGTATAAACATGGAAACATCTACACCGCCATCTGTGTGAATAAGGAAATATCTACAATGCCATCTATATAAAGATATAAATATCTGCACCGCGAGCTGTATAAATATGGAAATATCTACATCGCTACATGTATAAACGTGGAAATACCAACACATCTATCGGTATAAACATGGAAATATCTACAACGCCATCTATATAAACATGGAAATATCTACACCGCTATGTCTATAAACATGGAAATACCTACACCGCTATCCCTATAAACATGGAAATATCTACACCGCTATCTGTATAAACATGGAAATATCTACACCGCGATCTGTATAAACATGGAAATATCTACACCGCGATCTGTATAAACATGGAAATATCTTCACCGCGATCTGTATAAACATGGAAATATCTACACCGCTATCTGTATAAACATGATAATATCTACACCACCATCTATATAAACATGGAAATATCTACACCGCCATCTGCATTAACATGGAAATATCTACAATGCCCTCTGTAGAAAGATGGAAATATCTACTCCGCAATCTGTGTAAACATGGAAATATCTACACCGATATCTGTAAAAACATGGAAATATCTACACCGCTATCTGTATAAACATGGAAATATCTACACCGCGATCTGTATAAACATGGAAATATCTACAGCGCAATCTGTATAAACATTGAAATATCTACACTGTCATCTGTAAAACATGGAAATATCTACACAGTCATCTGAATAAACATGGAAATATCTACACCAGCATCTGTATAAACATGGAAATACCTTCAATACCATCTGTATACACATGGAAATATCTACACAGACATCTGTATAAGTATGGAAATATCTACACCGCCATCTGTATAAACATGGAAATATCTACACTGCCATCTGTAGAAAGATGGAAATATCTACACCGATATCTCTATAAATATGGAAATATCTACACCGCCATCTCTATAAACATGAAAATATCTACACTGCCATCTCCATAAAGATGGAAGTATCTACTCCGCCATGTGTATAAAACGGAAATATCTACACCACCATCTGTGAAAACATGGAAATATCTACACCGCTATCTGTATAAACATGGAAATATCTACACCGCCATCTGCATGTCCATGGAAATATCTACGGTGCCATCTGTATAAACATGGAAATATCTACACGGCCATCTGTGTATAGATGGAAATATCAGCAACGCCATCTGTACAAACATGGAAATATCTACACCGCTATCTCTATAAACATGGAAATATCTGCAGAGCCATCGGTAAAACATGGAAATAACTTTACAGTCATCTGTATAAACATGGAAATATCTGCAATGCCATCTGTATACACATGGAAATATCTACTCAGCCATCTGTATAAACATGTAAATATCTACACTGCTATCTCTATAAACATGGAAATATCTACACCGCCATCTCTATAAACATGAAAATATCTACACTGCCATCTCCATAAACATGCAACTAACTACTCCGCCATCTGTATAAACATGGAAACATCTACACCGCCATCTGTGTGAATAAGGAAATATCTACAATGCCATCTGTATAAAGATATAGATATCTGCACCGCGAGCTGTATAAAGATGGAAATATCTACATCGCTATCTGTATAAACGTGGAAATACCAACACATCTATCGGTATAAACATGGAAATATCTACAACGCCATCTATATAAACATGGAAATATCTACACCGCTATGTCTATAAACATGGAAATACCTACAACGCTATCTCTATAAACAAGGAAATAACTACACCACTATCTCTATAAACATGGAAATATCTACACCGCTATCTGTATAAACATGGAAATATCTACACCGCTATCTGCATAAACATGGAAATATCTACACAGCGATCTGTATAAATATGGAAATATCTTCACCACGATCTGTATAAACATGGAAATACCTACACCGCTCTCTGTATAAACATGATAATAACTACACCACCATCTATATAAACATGGAAATATCTACACCGCCATCTGCATAAACATGGAAATATCTACAATGCCATCTGTAGAAAGATGGAAATATGTACAACGCAATCTGTGTAAACATGGAAACATCTACAGCGATATCTCTATAAACATGGAAATATCTACACCGCTATCTGTATAAACATGGAAATATCTACACCGCGATCTGTATAAACAAGGAAATATCTACAGCGCCATCTCTATAAACATTGAAATATCTACACTTTCATCTGTAAAACATGGAAATATCTACACAGTCATCTGAATAAACATGGAAATATCTACACCACCATCTGTATAAACATGGAAATACCTACAATACCATCTGTATACACATGGAAATACCTACACAGAAATCTGTATAATTATGGAAATATCTACACAGCCATCTGTATAAACATGGAAATATCTACACTGCCATCTGTAGAAAGATGGAAATATCTACACCGATATCTCTATAAATATGGAAATATCTACATCGCCATCTCTATAAACATGAAAATATCTTCACTGCCATCTCCATAAAGATGGAAGTATCTACTCCGCCATGTGTATAAAACGGAAATATCTACACCACCATCTGTGAAAACATGGAAATATCTACACCGCTATCTGTATAAACATGGAAATATCTACACCGCCATCTGCGTGTCCATGGAAATATCTACGGTGCCATCTGTATAAACATAGAAATATCTACACGGCCATCTGTGTATAGATGGAAATATCAACAACGCCATCTGTACAAACATGGAAATATCTACACCGCTATCTCTATAAACATGGAAATATCTGCAAAGCCATCAGTAAAACATGGAAATACCTCTACAGTCATCTGTATAAACATGGAAATATCTACAATGCCATCTGTATACACATGGAAATATCTACACAGCCATCTGTATAAACATGTAAATATCTACACTGCTATCTCTATAAACATGGAAATATCTACACCGCCATCTCTATAAAGATGAAAATATGTACACTGCCATCTCCATAAACATGGAACTAACTACTCCGCCATCTGTATAAACATGGAAACATCTACACCGCCATCTGTGTGAATAAGGAAATATCTACAATGCCATCTGTATAAAGATATAAATATCTGCACCGCGAGCTGTATAAACATGGAAATATCTACATCGCTATCTGTATAAACGTGGAAATACCAACACATCTATCGGTATAAACATGGAAATATCTACAACGCCATCTATATAAACATGGAAATATCTACACCGCTATGTCTATAAACATGGAAATAACTACACCGCTATCTCTATAAACATGGAAATATCTACACCGCTAACTGTATAAACATGGAAATATCTACACCGCGATCTGTATAAACATGGAAATATCTACACCGCGATCTGTATAAACATGGAAATATCTACACCGTGATCTGTATAAACATGGAAATATCTTCACCACGATCTGTATAAACATGGAAATATCTACACCGCTATCTGTATAAACATGGTAATATCTACACCACCATCTATATAAACATGGAAATATCTACACCGCCATCTGCATAAACATGGAAATATATACAATGCCATCTGAAGAAAGATGGAAATATCTACACCGCAATCTCTGTAAACATGGAAATATCTACACCGATATCTGTAAAAACATGGAAATATCTACACCGCTATCTGTATAAACATGGAAATATCTACAGCGCCATCTCTATAAACATTGAAATATCTACACTGTCATCTGTAAAACATGGAAATATCTACACAGTCATCTGAATAAACATGGAAATATCTACACCAGCATCTGTATAAACATGGAAATACCTTCAATACCATCTGTATACACATGGAAATATCTACACAGACATCTGTATAAGTATGGAAATATCTACACCACCATCTGTATAAACATGGAAATATCTACACTACCATCTGTAGAAAGATGGAAATATCTACACCGATATCTCTGTAAATATGGAAATATCTACACCGCCATCTCTTTAAACATGAAAATATCTACACTGCCATCTCCATAAAGATGGAAGTATCTACTCCGCCATGTGTATAAAACGGAAATATCTACACCACCATCTGTGAAAACATGGAAATATCTACACCGCTATCTGTATAAACATGGAAATATCTACACTGCCATCTGCATGTCCATGGAAATATCTACGGTGCCATCTGTATAAACATGGAAATATCTACACGGCCATCTGTGTATAGATGGAAATATCAACAACGCCATCTGTACAAACATGGAAATATCTACACCGCTATCTCTATAAACATGGAAATATCTGCAGAGCCATCGGTAAAACATCGAAATAACTCTACAGTCATCTGTATAAACATGGAAAAATCTACAATGCCATCTGTATACACATGGAAATATCTACTCAGCCATCTGTATAAACATGTAAATATCTACACTGCTATCTCTATAAACATGGAAATATCTACACCGCCATCTCTATAAACATGAAAATATCTACACTGCCATCTCCATAAACATGCAACTAACTACTCCGCCATCCGTATAAACATGGAAACATCTACACCGCCATCTGTGTGAATAAGGAAATATCTACAATGCCATCTGTATAAAGATATAAATATCTGCACCGCGAGCTGTATAAAGATGGAAATATCTACATCGCTATCTGTATAAACGTGGAAATACCAACACATCTATCAGTATAAACATGGAAATATCTACAACGCCATCTATATAAACATGGAAATATCTACACCGCTATGTCTATAAACATGGAAATATCTACACCGCTATGTCTATAAACATGGAAATACCTACACCGCTATCTCTATAAACATGGAAATATCTACACCGCTATCTGCATAAACATGGAAATATCTACACCGCTATCTGCATAAACATGGAAATATCTACACAGCGATCTGTATAAACATGGAAATATCTACACGGCGATCTGTATAAACATGGAAATATCTTCACCACGATCTGTATAAACATGGAAATATCTACACCGCTCTCTGTATAAACATGGTAATATCTACACCACCATCTATATAAACATGGAAATATCTACACCGCCATCTGCATAAACATGGAAATATCTACAATGCCCTCTGTAGAAAGATGGAAATATCTACAACGCAATATGTGTAAACATGGAAATATCTACAACGACATCTCTAAAAATATGGAAATATCTACACCGCTATCTGTATAAACATGGAAATATCTACACCGCCGTCTGCATAAACATGGAAATATCTACAATGCCCTCTGTAGAAAGATGGAAATATCTACAACGCAATCTGTGTAAACATGGAAATATCTACAACGATATCTCTAAATATATGCAAATATCTACACCGCTATCTGAATAAACATGGAAATATCTACACCGTGATCTGTATAAACATGGAAATATCTACTGCGCCATCTCTATAAACATTGAAATATCTACACTGTCATCTCTAAAACCTGGAAATATCTACACAGTCATCTGAAAAAACATGGAAATATCTACACCACCATCTGTATAAACATGGAAATACCTACAATACCATCTGTATACACATGGAAATATATACACAGACATCTGTATAATTATGGAAATATCTACACAGCCATCTGTATAAACTTGGAAATATCTACACTGCCCTCTGTAGAAAGATGGAAATATCTACACCGATATCTCTATAAATATGGAAATATCTACACCGCCATCTCTATAAACATGAAAATATCTACACTGCCATCTCCATAAAGATGGAAGTATCTACTCCGCCATGTGTATAAAACGGAAATATCTACACCACCATCTGTGAAAACATGGAAATATCTACACCGCTATCTGTTTCAACATGGAAATATCTACAACGCCATCTGCATGTCCATGGAAATATCTACGGTGCCATCTGTATAAACATGTAAATATCTACACGGCCATCTGTGTATAGATGGAAATATCAACAACGCCATCTGTACAAACATGGAAATATCTACACCGCTATCTCTATAAACATGGAAATATCTGCACATCCATCGGTAAAACATGGAAATACCTCTACAGTCATCTGTATAAACATGGAAATATCTACAATGCCATCTGTATACACATGGAAATATCTACACAGCCATCTGTATAAACATGTAAATATCTACACTGCTATCTCTATAAACATGGAAATATCTACACCGCCATCTCTATAAACATGAAAATATCTACACTGCCATCTCCATAAACATGGAACTAACTACTCCGCCATCTGTATAAACATGGAAACATCTACACCGCCATCTGTGTGAATAAGGAAATATCTACAATGCCATCTGTATAAAGATATAAATATCTGCACCGCGAGCTGTATAAACATGGAAATATCTACATCGCTATATGTATAAACGTGGAAATACCAACACATCTATCAGTATAAACATGGAAATATCTACAACGCCATCTATATAAACATGGAAATATCTACACCGCTATGTCTATAAACATGGAAATACCTACACCGCTATCTCTATAAAGATGGAAATATCTACACCGCTATCTGTATAAACATGGAAATATCTACACCGCGATCTGTATAAACATGGAAATATCTACACCGCGATCTGTATAAACATGGAAATATCTTCACCACGATCTGTATAAACATGGAAATATCTACACCGCTATCTGTATAAACATGATAATATCTACACCACCATCTATATAAACATGGAAATATCTACACCGCCATCTGCATTAACATGGAAATATCTACAATGCCCTCTGTAGAAAGATGGAAATATCTACTCCGCAATCTGTGTAAACATGGAAATATCTACACCGATATCTGTAAAAACATGGAAATATCTACACCGCTATCTGTATAAACATGGAAATATCTACACCGCGATCTGTATAAACATGGAAATATCTACAGCGCCATCTCTATAAACATTGAAATATCTACACTGTCATCTGTAAAACATGGAAATATCTACACAGTCATCTGAATAAACATGGAAATATCTACACCACCATCTGTATAAACATGGAAATACCTACAATACCATCTGTATACACATGGAAATATCTACACAGACATCTGTATAATTATGGAAATATCTACACAGCCATCTGTATAAACATGGAAATATCTACACTGCCATCTGTAGAAAGATGGAAATATGTACACCGATATCTCTATAAATATGGAAATATCTACACCGCCATCTCTATAAACATGAAAATATCTACACTGCCATCTCCATAAAGATGGAATTATCTACTCCGCCATGTGTATAAAACGGAAATATCTACACCACCATCTGTGAAAACATGGAAATATCTACACCGCTATCTGTATAAACATGGAAATATCTACACCGCCATCTGCATGTCCATAGAAATATCTACGGTGCCATCTGTATAAACATGGAAATGTCTACACGGCCATCTGTGTATAGATGGAAATATCAACAACGCCATCTGTACAAACATGGAAATATCTACACCGCTATCTCTATAAACATGTAAATATCTGCACAGCCATCAGTAAAACATGGAAATACCTCTACAGTCATCTGTATAAACATGGAAATATCTACAATGCCATCTGTATACACATGGAAATATCTACACAGCCATCTGTATAAACATGTAAATATCTACACTGCTATCTCTATAAACATGGAAATATCTACACCGCCATCTCTATAAACATGAAAATATCTACACTGCCATCTCCATAAACATGGAATTAACTACTCCGCCATCTGTATAAACATGGAAACATCTACACCGCCGTCTGTGTGAATAAGGAAATATCTACAATGCCATCTGTATAAAGATATAAATATCTGCACCGCGAGCTGTATAAACATGGAAATATCTACATCGCTATCTGTATAAACGTGGAAATACCAACACATCTATCGGTATAAACATGGAAATATCTACAACGCCATCTATATAAACATGGAAATATCTACACCGCTATGTCTATAAACATGGAAATAACTACACCGCTATCTCTATAAACATGGAAATATCTACACCGCTATCTGTATAAACATGGAAATATCTACACCGCTATCTGTATAAACATGGAAATATCTACACCGCGATCTGTATAAACATGGAAATATCTACACCGCTATCTGTATAAACATGGAAATATCTTCACCACGATCTGTATAAACATGGAAATATCTACACCGCTATCTGTATAAACATGGTAATATCTACACCACCATCTATATAAACATGGAAATATCTACACCGCCATCTGCATAAACATGGAAATATCTACAATGCCATCTGAAGAAAGATGGAAATATCTACACCGCAATCTCTGTAAACATGGAAATATCTACACCGATATCTGTAAAAACATGGAAATATCTACACCGCTACCTGTATAAACATGGAAATATCTACACCGCGATCTGTATAAACATGGAAATATCTACAGCGCCATCTCTATAAATATTGAAATATCTACACTGTCATCTGTAAAACATGGAAATATCTACACAGTCATCTGAATAAACATGGAAATATCTACACCAGCATCTGTATAAACATGGAAATACCTACAATACCATCTGTATACACATGGAAATATCTACACAGACATCTGTATAATTATGGAAATATCTACACAGCCATCTGTATAAACATGGAAATATCTACACTGCCATCTGTAGAAAGATGGAAATATCTACACCGATATCTCTATAAATATGGAAATATCTACACCGCCATCTCTATAAACATGAAAATATCTACACTGCCATCTCCATAAAGATGGAAGTATCTACTCCGCCATGTGTATAAAACGGAAATATCTACACCACCATCTGTGAAAACATGGAAATATTTACACCGCTATCTGTATAAACATGGAAATATCTACACCGCCATCTGCATGTCCATGGAAATATCTACGGTGCCATCTGTATAAACATAGAAATATCTACACGGCCATCTGTGTATAGATGGAAATATCAACAACGCCATCTGTACAAACATGGAAATATCTACACCGCTATCTCTATAAACATGGAAATATCTGCACAGCCATCAGTAAAACATGGAAATACCTCTACAGTCATCTGTACAAACATGGAAATATCTACAATGCCATCTGTATACACATGGAAATATCTACACAGCCATCGGTATAAACATGTAAATATCTACAATGCTATCTCTATAAACATGGAAATATCTACACCGCCATCTCTATAAACATGAAAATATCTACACTGCCATCTCCATAAACATGGAACTAACTACTCCGCCATCTGTATAAACATGGAAACATCTACACCGCCATCTGTGTGAATAAGGAAATATCTACAATGCCATCTATATAAAGATATAAATATCTGCACCGCGAGCTGTATAAACATGGAAATATCTACATCGCTATCTGTATAAACGTGGAAATAGCAACAAATCTATCAGTATAAACATGGAAATATCTACAACGCCATCTATATAAACATGGAAATATCTACACCGCTATGTCTATAAACATGGAAATAACTACACCGCTATCTCTATAAACATGGAAATATCTACACCGCTATCTGTATAAACATGGAAATATCTACACCGCTATCTGTATAAACATGGAAATATCTACACCGCGATCTGTATAAACATGGAAATATCTACACCGCGATCTGTATAAACATGGAAATATCTTCACCACGATCTGTATAAACATGGAAATATCTGCACCGCTATCTGTATAAACATGGTAATATCTACACCACCATCTATATAAACATGGAAATATCTACACCGCCATCTGCATAACCATGGAAATATCTACAATGCCATCTGAAGAAAGATGGAAATATCTACACCGCAATCTCTGTAAACATGGAAATATCTACACCGATATCTGTAAAAACATGGAAATATCTACACCGCTGTCTGTATAAACATGGAAATATCTACACCGTGATCTGTATAAACATGGAAATATCTACAGCGCCATCTCTATAAACATTGAAATCTCTACACTGCCATCTGTAAAAACATGGAAATATCTACACAGTCATCTGAATAAACATGGAAATATCTACACCACCATTTGTATAAACCTGGAAATAACAACAATACCATCTGTATACACATGGAAATATCTACACAGACATCTGTATAAACATGTAAATATCTACACTGCTATCTCTATAAACATGGAAATATCTACACCGCCATCTCTATAAACATGAAAATATCTACACTGCCATCTCCATAAAAATGGAACTAACTACTCCGCCATCTGTATAAACATGGAAACATCTACACCGCCATCTGTGTGAATAAGGAAATATCTACAATGCCATCTGTATAAAGATATAAATATCTGCACCGCGAGCTGTATGAAGATGGAAATATCTACATCGCTATCTGTATAAACGTGGAAATACCAACACATCTATCGGTATAAACATGGAAATATCTACAACGCCATCTATATAAACATGGAAATATCTACACCGCTATGTCTATAAACATGGAAATACCTACGCCGCTATCTCTATAAACATGGAAATATCTACACCGCTATCTGCATAAACATGGAAATATCTACATCGCGATCTGTATAAACATGGAAATATCTACACCGCGATCTGTATAAACATGGAAATATCTTCACGACGATCTGTATAAACATGGAAATATCTACACCGCTATCTCTATAAACATGGTAATATCTACACCACCATCTATATAAACATGGAAATATCTACACCGCCATCTGCATAAACATGGAAATATCTACAATGCCATCTGTAGAAAGATGGAAATATCTACACCGCAATCTGTGTAAACATGGAAATATGTACAACGATATCTGTAAAAACATGGAAATATCTACACCGCTATCTGTATAAACATGGAAATATCTACACCGTGATCTGAATAAACATGGAAATATCTACAGCGCCATCTCTATAAACATTGAAATATCTACACTGCCATCTGTAAATACATGGAAATATCTACACAGTCATCTGAATAAACATGGAAATATCTACACCACCATATGTATAAACATGGAAATACCTACAATACCATCTGTATACACATGGAAATATCTACACAGACATCTGTATAAGTATGGAAATACCTACACCGCCATCTGTATAAACATGGAAATATCTACACTGCCATCTGTAGTAAGATGGAAATATCTACACCGCTATCTCTATAAACATGGAAATATCTTCACCGCCATCTCTATAAACATGAAAATATCTACACTGCCATCTCCATAAACATGGAACTAACTACTCCGCCATCTGTATAAACATGGAAACATCTACACCGCCATCTGTATGAATAAGGAAATATCTACAATGCCATCTGTATAAAGATATAAATATCTGCACCGCGAGCTGTGTAAAGATGGAAATATCTACATCGCTATCTGTATAAACGTGGAAATACCAACACATCTATCGGTATAAACATGGAAATACCTACAACGCCATCTATATAAACATGGAAATATCTACACCGCTATGTCTATAAACATGGAAATACCTACACCGCTATGTCTATAAACATGGAAATATCTACACCGCTATCTGTATAAACATGGAAATATCTACACCGCTATCTGCATAAACATGGAAATATCTACATCGCTATCTGTATAAACATGAAAATATCTGCACCGCGATCTGTATAAACATGGAAATATCTTCACCACGATCTGTATAAACATGGAAATATCTACACCGCTATCTCTATAAACATGGTAATATCTACACCACCATCTATATAAACATGGAAATATCTACACCGCCATCTGCATAAACATGGAAATATCTACAATGCCATCTGTAGAAAGATGGAAATATCTACGCCGCAATCTGTGTAAACATGGAAATATCTACACCGATATCTCTAAAAACATGGAAATATCTACACCGCTATCTGTATAAACATGGAAATATCTACACCGCGATCTGTATAAACATGGAAATATCTACAGTGCCATCTCTATAACATTGAAATATCTACACTGTCATCTGTAAAACATGGAAATATCTACACAGTCATCTGAATAAACATGGAAATATCTACACCACCATCTGTATAAACATGGAAATACCTACAATACCATCTGTATACACATGGAAATATCTACACAGACATCTGTATAAGTATGGAAATATCTACACAGCCATCTGTATAAACATGGAAATATCTACACTGCCATCTGTAGAAAGATGGAAATATCTACACCGCTATCTCTATAAATATGGAAATATCTACACCGCCATCTCTATAAACATGAAAATATCTACACTGCCATCTCCATAAAGATGGAAGTATCTACTCTGCCATGTGTATAAAACGGAAATATCTACACCACCATCTGTGAAAACATGGAAATATCTACACCGCTATCTGTATAAACATGGAAATATCTACACGGCCATCTGTGTATAGATGGAAATATCAACAACGCCATCTGTACAAACATGGAAATATCTACACCGCAATCTCTATAAACATGGAAACATCTGCAGAGCCATCGGTAAAACATGGAAATACCTCTACAGTCATCTGAATAAACATGGAAATATCTACAGCGCCATCTCTATAAACATTGAAATATCTACACTGCCATCTGTAAAAACATGGAAATATCTACACAGTCATCTGAATAAACATGGAAATATCTACACCACCATTTGTATAAACATGGAAATACCTACAATAGCATCTGTATACACATGGAAATATCTACACAGACATCTGTATAAGTATGGAAATATCTACACCGCCATCTGTATAAACATGGAAATATCCACACTGCCATCTGTAGTAAGCTGGAAATATCTACACCGCTATCTCTATAAATATGGAAATATCTACACCGCCATCTCTATAAAGAAGAAAATATCTACACTGTCATCTACATAAAGATGGAAGTATCTACTCCGCCATGTGTATAAACACGGAAATATCTACACCACCATCTGTGAAAACATGGAAATATCTACACCGCTATCTGTACAAACATGGAAATATCTACTCCGCCATCTGCATGTCCATGGAAATATCTACGGTGCCATCTGTATAAACATGGAAATATCTACACGGCCATCTGTGTATAGATGGAAATATCAACAACGCCATCTGTACAAACATGGAAATATCTACACCGCTATCTCTATAAACATGGAAATATCTGCACAGCCATCTGTAAAACATGGAAATACCTCTACAGTCATCTGTATAAACATGGAAATATCTACAATGCCATCTGTATACACATGGAAATATCTACACAGCCATCTGTATAAACATGTAAATATCTACACTGCTATCTCTATAAACATGGAAATATCTACACCGCCATCTCTATAAACATGAAAATATCTACACTGCCATCTCCATAAACATGGAACTAACTACTCCGCCATCTGTATAAACATGGAAACATCTAAACCGCCATCTGTGTGAATAAGGAAATATCTACAATGCCATCTGTATAAAGATATAAATATCTGCACCGCGAGCTGTAGAAAGATGGAAATATCTACATCGCTATCTGTATAAACGTGGAAATACCAACACATCTATCGGTATAAACATGGAAATATCTACAACGCCATCTATATAAACATGGAAATATCTACACCTCTATGTCTATAAACATGGAAATACCTACACCGCTATCCCTATAAACATGGAAATATCTACACCGCTATCTGTATAAACATGGAAATATCTACACCGCTATCTGCATAAACATGGAAATATCTACACAGCGATCTGTATAAACATGGAAATATCTACACCGCGATCTGTATAAACATGGAAATGTCTTCACCACGATCTGTATAAACATGGAAATATCTTCACCGCTATCTGTGTTAACATGGTAATATCTACACCACCATCTATATAAACATGGAAATATCTACACCGCCATCTGCATAAACATGGAAATATCTACAATGCCATCTGTAGAAAGATGGAAATATCTACACCGCAATCTGGGTAAACATGGAAATATCTACACCGATATCTGTAAAAACATGGAAATATCTATACCGCTATCTGTATAAACATGGAAATATCTACACCGCGATCTGTATAAACATGGAAATATCTACAGCGCCATTTCTATAAACATTGAAATATCTACACTGCCATCTGTAAAAACATGGAAATATCTACACAGTCATCTGAATAAACATGGAAATATCTACACCACCATCTGTATAAACATGGAAATACCTACAATACCATCTGTATACACATGGAAATATCTACACAGACATCTGTATAAGTATGGAAATATCTACACAGCCATCTGTATAAACATGGAAATATCTACACTGCCATCTGTAGAAAGATGGAAATATCTACACCGCTATCTCTATAAATATGGAAATATCTACACTGCCATCTCTATAAACATGAAAATATCTACACTGCCATCTCCATAAAGATGGAAGTATCTACTCTGCCATGTGTATAAAACGGAAATATCTACACCACCATCTGTGAAAACATGGAAATATCTACACCGCTATCTGTATAAACATGGAAATATCTACACGGCCATCTGTGTATAGATGGAAATATCAACAACGCCATCTGTACAAACATGGAAATATCTACACCGCAATCTCTATAAACATGGAAACATCTGCAGAGCCATCGGTAAAACATGGAAATACCTCTACAGTCATCTGAATAAACATGGAAATATCTACAGCGCCATCTCTATAAACATTGAAATATCTACACTGCCATCTGTAAAAACATGGAAATATCTACACAGTCATCTGAATAAACATGGAAATATCTACACCACCATTTGTATAAACATGGAAATACCTACAATAGCATCTGTATACACATGGAAATATCTACACAGACATCTGTATAAGTATGGAAATATCTACACCGCCATCTGTATAAACATGGAAATATCCACACTGCCATCTGTAGTAAGCTGGAAATATCTACACCGCTATCTCTATAAATATGGAAATATCTACACCGCCATCTCTATAAAGAAGAAAATATCTACACTGTCATCTACATAAAGATGGAAGTATCTACTCCGCCATGTGTATAAACACGGAAATATCTACACCACCATCTGTGAAAACATGGAAATATCTACACCGCTATCTGTACAAACATGGAAATATCTACTCCGCCATCTGCATGTCCATGGAAATATCTACGGTGCCATCTGTATAAACATGGAAATATCTACACGGCCATCTGTGTATAGATGGAAATATCAACAACGCCATCTGTACAAACATGGAAATATCTACACCGCTATCTCTATAAACATGGAAATATCTGCACAGCCATCTGTAAAACATGGAAATACCTCTACAGTCATCTGTATAAACATGGAAATATCTACAATGCCATCTGTATACACATGGAAATATCTACACAGCCATCTGTATAAACATGTAAATATCTACACTGCTATCTCTATAAACATGGAAATATCTACACCGCCATCTCTATAAACATGAAAATATCTACACTGCCATCTCCATAAACATGGAACTAACTACTCCGCCATCTGTATAAACATGGAAACATCTAAACCGCCATCTGTGTGAATAAGGAAATATCTACAATGCCATCTGTATAAAGATATAAATATCTGCACCGCGAGCTGTATAAAGATGGAAATATCTACATCGCTATCTGTATAAACGTGGAAATACCAACACATCTATCGGTATAAACATGGAAATATCTACAACGCCATCTATATAAACATGGAAATATCTACACCTCTATGTCTATAAACATGGAAATACCTACACCGCTATCCCTATAAACATGGAAATATCTACACCGCTATCTGTATAAACATGGAAATATCTACACCGCTATCTGCATAAACATGGAAATATCTACACAGCGATCTGTATAAACATGGAAATATCTACACCGCGATCTGTATAAACATGGAAATGTCTTCACCACGATCTGTATAAACATGGAAATATCTTCACCGCTATCTGTGTAAACATGGTAATATCTACACCACCATCTATATAAACATGGAAATATCTACACCGCCATCTGCATAAACATGGAAATATCTACAATGCCATCTGTAGAAAGATGGAAATATCTACACCGCAATCTGGGTAAACATGGAAATATCTACACCGATATCTGTAAAAACATGGAAATATCTACACCGCTATCTGTATAAACATGGAAATATCTACACCGCGATCTGTATAAACATGGAAATATCTACAGCGCCATTTCTATAAACATTGAAATATCTACACTGCCATCTGTAAAAACATGGAAATATCTACACAGTCATCTGAATAAACATGGAAATATCTACACCACCATTTGTAAAAACATGGAAATACCTACAATACCATCTGTATACACATGGAAATATCTACACAGACATCTGTATAAGAATGGAAATACCTTCACCGCCATCTGTATAAACATGGAAATATCTACACTGCCCTCTGTAGAAAGATGGAAATATCTACACTGCTATCTCTATAAATATGGAAATATCTACACCGCCATCTCTATAAACCTGAAAATATCTACACTGCCATCTCCATAAACATGGAACTAACTACTCCGCCATCTGTATAAACATGGAAACATCTACACCGCCATCTGTGTGAATAAGGAAATATCTACAATGCCATCTGTATAAAGATATAAATATCTACACCGCGAGCTGTATAAAGATGGAAATATCTACATCGCTATCTGTATAAACGTGGAAATACCAACACATCTATCGGTATAAACATGGAAATATCTACAACGCCATCTATATAAACATGGAAATATCTACACCGCTATGTCTATAAACATGGAAATACCTACACCGCTATCTCTATAAACATGGAAATATCTACACCGCTATCTGTATAAACATGGAAATATCTACACCGCTATCTGCATAAACATGGAAATATATACACAGCGATCTGTATAAACATGGAAATATCTACCCCGCGATCTGTATAAACATGGAAATAACTTCAACACGGTCTGTATAAACATGGAAATATCTACACCGCTCTCTGTATAAACATGGTAATGTCTACACCACCATCTATATAAACATGGAAATATCTACACCGCCATCTGCATAAACATGGAAATATCTACAATGCCATCTGTAGAAAGATGGAAATACCTACGCCGCAATCTGTGTAAACATGGAAATATCTATACCGATATCTCTAAAAACATGGAAATATCTACACCGCTATCTGTATAAACATGGAAATATCTACACCGCGATCTGTATAAACACGGAAATATCTACAGCGCCATCTCTATAAACATTGAAATATCTACACTGTCAACTGTAAAACATGGAAATATCTACACAGTCATCTGAATAAACATGGAAATATCTACACCACCATCTGTATAAACATGGAAATACCTACAAAACCATCTGTATACACATGGAAATATCTACACAGACATCTGTATAAGTATGGAAATATCTACACCGCCATCTGTATAAACATGGAAATATCTACACTGCCATCTGTAGAAAGATGGAAATATCTACACCGATATCTCTATAAATATGGAAATATCTACACCGCCATCTCTATAAACATGAAAATATCTACACTGCCAACTCCATAAAGATGGAAGTATCTACTCCGCCATGTGTATAAAACGGAAATATCTACACCACCATCTGTGAAAACATGGAAATATCTACACCGCTATCTGTATAAACATGGAAATATCTACACCGCCATCTGCATGTCCATGGAAATATCTACGGTGCCATCTGTATAAACATGGAAATATCTACACGGCCATCTGTGTATAGATGGAAATATCAACAACGCCATCTGTACAAACATGGAAATATCTACACCGCTATCTCTATAAACATGGAAATATCTGCACAGCCATCGGTAAAACATGGAAATACCTCTACAGTCATCTGTATACACATGGAAATATCTACACAGCCATCTGTATAAACATGTAAATATCTACACTGCTATCTCTATAAACATGGAAATATCTACACCGCCATCTCTATAAACCTGAAAATATCTACACTGCCATCTCCATAAACATGGAACTAACTACTCCGCCATCTGTATAAACATGGAAACATCTACACCGCCATCTGTGTGAATAAGGAAATATCTACAATGCCATCTGTATAAAGATATAAATATCTGCACAGCGAGCTGTATAAACATGGAAATATCTACATCGCTATATGTATAAACGTGGAAATACCAACACATCTATCGGTATAAACATGGAAATATCCACAACGCCATCTATATAAACATGGAAATATCTACACCGCTATGTCTATAAAGATGGAAATACCTACACCGCTATCTCTATAAACATGGAAATATCTACACCGCTATCTGTATACACATGGAAATATCTACACCGCTATCTGTAAAAACATGGAAATATCTACACCGCGATCTGTATAAACATGGAAATATCTACACCGCGATCTGTATAAACATGGAAATATCTTCACAACGATCTGTACAAACTTGGAAATATCTACACCGCTATCTGTATAAACATGATAATATCTACACCACCATCTATATAAACATGGAAATATCTACCCCACCATCTGCATTAACATGGAAATATCTACAATGCCATCTGTAGAAAGATGGAAATATCTACACCGCAATCTGCGTAAACATGGAAATATCTACACCGATATCTGTAAAAACATGGAAATATCTACACCGCTATCTGTATAAACATGGAAATATCTACACCGCGATCTGTATAAACATGGAAATATCTACAGCGCCATCTCTATAAACATTGAAATATCTACACTGTCATCTGTAAAAACATGGAAATATCTACACAGTCATCTGAATAAACATGGAAATATCTACACCACCATTTGTAAAAACATGGAAATACCTACAATACCATCTGTATACACATGGAAATATCTACACAGACATCTGTATAAGAATGGAAATACCTTCACCGCCATCTGTATAAACATGGAAATATCTACACTGCCCTCTGTAGAAAGATGGAAATATCTACACCGCTATCTCTATAAATATGGAAATATCTACACCGCCATCTCTATAAACCTGAAAATATCTACACTGCCATCTCCATAAACATGGAACTAACTACTCCGCCATCTGTATAAACATGGAAACATCTACACCGCCATCTGTGTGAATAAGGAAATATCTACAATGCCATCTGTATAAAATATAAATATCTGCACCGCGAGCTGTATAAAGATGGAAATATCTACATCGCTATCTGTATAAACGTGGAAATACCAACACATCTATCGGTATAAACATGGAAATATCTAGAACGCCATCTATATAAACATGGAAATATCTACACCGCTATGTCTATAAACATGGAAATACCTACACCGCTATCTCTATAAACATGGAAATATCTACACCGCTATCTGTATAAACATGGAAATATCTACACCGCTATCTGCATAAACATGGAAATATATACACAGCGATCTGTATAAACATGGAAATATCTACCCCGCGATCTGTATAAACATCGAAATAACTTCACCACGGTCTGTATAAACATGGAAATATCTACACCGCTCTCTGTATAAACATGGTAATGTCTACACAACCATCTATATAAACATGGAAATATCTACACCGCCATCTGCATAAACATGGAAATATCTACAATGCCATCTGTAGAAAGATGGAAATATCTACGCCGCAATCTGTGTAAACATGGAAATATCTATACCGATATCTCTAAAAACATGGAAATATCTACACCGCTATCTGTATAAACATGGAAATATCTACACCGCGATCTGTATAAACATGGAAATATCTACAGCGCCATCTCTATAAACATTGAAATATCTACACTGTCATCTGTAAAACATGGAAATATCTACACAGTCATCTGAATAAACATGGAAATATCTACACCACCATCTGTATAAACATGGAAATACCTACAAAACCATCTGTATACACATGGAAATATCTACACAGACATCTGTATAAGTATGGAAATATCTACACCGCCATCTGTATAAACATGGAAATATCTACACTGCCATCTGTAGAAAGATGGAAATATCTACACCGATATCTCTATAAATGTGGAAATATCTACACCGCCATCTCTATAAACATGAAAATATCTACACTGCCATCTCCATAAAGATGGAAGTATCTACTCCGCCATGTGTATAAAACGGAAATATCTACACCACCATCTGTGAAAACATGGAAATATCTACACCGCTATCTCTACAAACATGGAAATATCTACACCGCCATCTGCATGTCCATGGAAATATCTACGGTGCCATCTGTATAAACATGGAAATATCTACACGGCCATCTGTGTATAGATGGAAATATCAACAACGCCATCGGTACAAACATGGAAATATCTACACCGCTATCTCTATAAACATGGAAATATCTGCACAGTCATCGGTAAAACATGGAAATACCTCTACAGTCATCTGTATAAACATGGAAATATCTACAATGCCATCTGTATACACATGGAAATATCTACTCAGCCATCTGTATAAACATGAAAATATCTACACTGCTATCTCTATAAACATGGAAATATCTACACCGCCATCTCTATAAACATGAAAATATCTACACTGCCATCTCCATAAACATGGAGCTAACTACTCCGCCATCTGTATAAACATGGAAACATCTACACCGCCATCTGTGTGAATAAGGAAATATCTACAATGCCATCTGTATAAAGATATAAATATCTGCACCGCGAGCTGTATAAAGATGGAAATATCTACATCGCCATCTGTATAAACGTGGAAATACCAACACATCTATCGGTATAAACATGGAAATATCTACAACGCCATCTATATAAACATGGAAATATCTACACCGCTATGTCTATAAACATGGAAATACCTACACCGCTATCTCTATAAACATGGAAATATCTACACCGCTATCTGTATAAACATGGAAATATCTACACCGCTATCTGCATAAACATGGAAAAATCTACACAGCGATCTGTATAAACATGGAAATATCTACAACGCGATCTGTATAAACATGGAAATATCTTCACCACGATCTGTATATACATGGAAATATCTACACCGCTCTCTGTATAAACATGGTAATATCTCCACCACCATCTATATAAACATAGAAATATCTACACCGCCATCTGCATAAACATGGAAATATCTACAATGCCCTCTGTAGAAAGATGGAAATATCTACAACGCAATCTGTGTAAACATGGAAATATCTACAACGATATCTCTAAACTTATGGAAATATCTACACAGCTATCTGTATAAACATGGAAATATCTACACCGCGATCTGTATAAACATGGAAGTATCTACTGCGCCATCTCTATAAACATTGAAATATCTACACTGTCATCTCTAAAACCTGGAAATATCTACACAGTCATCTGAATAAACATGGAAATATCTACACCACCATTTGTATAAACATGGAAATAGCTACAATACCATCTGTATACACATGGAAATATCTACACAGACATCTGTATAAGTATGGAAATACCTACACCGCCATCTGTATAAACATGGAAATATCTACACTGCCATCTGTAGAAAGATGGAAATATCTACACCGCTATCTCTATAAATATGGAAATATCTACACCGCCATCTCTATAAACCTGAAAATATCTACACTGCCATCTCCATAAACATGGAACTAACTGCTCCGCCATCTGTATAAACATGGAAACATCTACACCGCCATCTGTGTGAATAAGGAAATATCTACAATGCCATCTGTATAAAGATATAAATATCTGCACCGCGAGCTGTATAAAGATGGAAATATCTACATCGCTATCTGTATAAACGTGGAAATACCAACACATCTATCGGTATAAACATGGAAATATCTAGAACGCCATCTATATAAACATGGAAATATCTACACCGCTATTTCTATAAACATGGAAATACCTACACCGCTATCTCTATAAACATGGAAATATCTACACCGCTATCTGTATAAACATGGAAATATCTACACCGCTATCTGCATAAACATGGAAATATATACACAGCGATCTGTATAAACATGGAAATATCTACACCGCGATCTGTATAAACATGGAAATAACTTCACCACGATCTGTATAAACATGGAAATATCTACACCGCTCCCTGTATAAACATGGTAATGTCTACACCACCATCTATATAAACATGGAAATATCTACACCGCCATCTGCATAAACATGGAAATATCTACAATGCCATCTGTAGAAAGATGGAAATATCTACGCCGCAATCTGTGTAAACATGGAAATATCTACACCGATATCTCTAAAAACATGGAAATATCCACACCGCTATCTGTATAAACATGGAAATATCTACACCGCGATCTGTATAAACATGGAAATATCTACAGCGCCATCTCTATAAACATTGAAATATCTACACTGTCATCTGTAAAACATGGAAATATCTACACAGTCATCTGAATAAACATGGAAATATCTACACCACCATCTGTATAAACATGGAAATACCTACAAAACCATCTGTATACACATGGAAATATCTACACAGACATCTGTATAAGTATGGAAATATCTTCACCGCCATCTGTATAAACATGGAAATATCTACACTGCCATCTGTAGAAAGATGGAAATATCTACACCGATATCTCTATAAATATGGAAATATCTACACCGCCATCTCTATAAACATGAAAATATCTACACTGCCATCTCCATAAAGATGGAAGTATCTACTCCGCCATGTGTATAAAACGGAAATATCTACACCACCATCTGTGAAAACATGGAAATATCTACACCGCTATCTGTATAAACATGGAAATATCTACACAGCCATCTGCATGTCCATGGAAATATCTACGGTGCCATCTGTATAAACATGGAAATATCTACACGGCCATCTGTGTATAGATGGAAATATTAACAACGCCATCTGTACAAACATGGAAATATCTACACTGCTATCTCTATAAACATTGAAATATCTGCAGAGCCATCGGTAAAACATGGAAATAACTCTACAGTCATCTGTCTAATCATGGAAATATCTACAATGCCATCTGTATACACATGGAAGTATCTACTCAGCCATCTGTATAAACATGTAAATATCTACACTGCTATGTCTATAAACATGGAAATATCTACACCGCCATCTCTATAAACATGAAAATATCTACACTGCCATCTCCATAAACATGCAACTAACTACTCTGCCATCTGTATAAACATGGAAACATCTACACCGCCATCTGTGTGAATAAGGAAATATCTACAATGCCATCTGTATAAAGATATAAATATCTTCACCGCGAGCTGTATAAAGATGGAAATATCTACATCGCTATCTGTATAAACGTGGAAATACCAACACATCTATCGGTATAAACATGGAAATATCTACAACGCCATCTACATAAACATGGAAATATCTACACCGCTATGTCTATAAACATGGAAATACCTACACCGCTATCTCTATAAACATGGAAATACCTACACCGCTATCTCTATAAACATGGAAATATCTACACCGCTATCTGCATAAACATGGAAATATCTACACAGTGCACTGTATAAATATGGAAATATCTTCACCACGATCTGTATAAACATGGAAATATCTACACCGCTCTCTGTATAAACATGGTAATATCTACACCACCATCTATATAAACATGGAAATATCTACACCGCCATCTGCATAAACATGGAAATATCTACAATGCCATCTGTAGAAAGATGGAAATATGTACAACGCAATCTGTGTAAACATGGAAATATCTACAACGATATCTCTAAAAACATGGAAATATCTACACCGCTATCTGTATAAACATGGAAATATCTACACCGCGATCTGTATAAACATGGAAATATCTACAGCGCCATCTCTATAAACATTGAAATATCTACACTGTCATCTGTAAAACATGGAAATATCTACACAGTCATCTGAATAAACATGGAAATATCTACACCAACATCTGTATAAACATGGAAATACCTACAATACCATCTGTATACACATGGAAATATCTACACAGACATCTGTATAATTATGGAAATATCTACACCGCCATCTGTATAAACATGGAAATATCTACACTGCCATCTGTAGAAAGATGGAAATATCTACACCGATATCTCTATAAATATGGAAATATCTACACCGCCATCTCTATAAACATGAAAATATCTACACTGCCATCTCCATAAAGATGGAAGTATCTACTCCGCCATGTGTATAAACACGGAAATATCTACACCACCATCTGTGAAAACATGGAAATATCTACACCGCTATCTGTACAAACATGGAAATATCTACTCCGCCATCTGCATGTCCATGGAAATATCTACAGTGCCATCTGTATAAACATGGAAATATCTACACGGCCATCTGTGTATAGATGGAAATATCAACAACGCCATCTGTACAAACATGGAAATATCTACACCGCTATCTCTATAAACATGGAAATATCTGCAGAGCCATCGGTAAAACATGGAAATACCTCTACAGTCATCTGTATAAACATGGAAATATCTACAATGCCATCTGTATACACATGGAAATATCTACACAGCCATCTGTATAAACATGTAAATATCTACACTGCTATCTCTATAAACATGGAAATATCTTCACCGCCATCTCTATAAACATGAAAATATCTACACTGCCATCTCCATAAACATGGAACTAACTACTCCGCCATCTGTATAAACATGGAAACATCTACACCGCCATCTGTATGAATAAGGAAATATCTACAATGCCATCTGTATAAAGATATAAATATCTGCACCGCGAGCTGTGTAAAGATGGAAATATCTACATCGCTATCTGTATAAACGTGGAAATACCAACACATCTATCGGTATAAACATGGAAATACCTACAACGCCATCTATATAAACATGGAAATATCTACACCGCTATGTCTATAAACATGGAAATACCTACACCGCTATGTCTATAAACATGGAAATATCTACACCGCTATCTGTATAAACATGGAAATATCTACACCGCTATCTGCATAAACATGGAAATATCTACATCGCGATCTGTATAAACATGGAAATATCTACACCGCGATCTGTATAAACATGGAAATATCTTCACCACGATCTGTATAAACATGGAAATATCTACACCGCTATCTCTATAAACATGGTAATATCTACACCACCATCTATATTAACATGGAAATATCTACACCGCCATCTGCATAAACATGGAAATATCTACAATGCCATCTGTAGAAAGATGGAAATATCTACGCCACAATCTGTGTAAACATGGAAATATCTACACCGATATCTCTAAAAACATGGAAATATCTACACCGCTATCTGTATAAACATGGAAATATCTACACCGCGATCTGTATAAACATGGAAATATCTACAGTGCCATCTCTATAACATTGAAATATCTACACTGTCATCTGTAAAACATGGAAATATCTACACAGTCATCTGAATAAACATGGAAATATCTACACCACCATCTGTATAAACATGGAAATACCTACAATACCATCTGTATACACATGGAAATATCTACACAGACATCTGTATAAGTATGGAAATATCTACACAGCCATCTGTATAAACATGGAAATATCTACACTGCCATCTGTAGAAAGATGGAAATATCTACACCGATATCTCTATAAATATGGAAATATCTACACCGCCATCTCTATAAACATGAAAATATCTACACTGCCATCTCCATAAAGATGGAAGTATCTACTCCGCCATGTGTATAAAACGGAAATATCTACACCACCATCTGTGAAAACATGGAAATATCTACACCGCTATCTGTATAAACATGGAAATATCTACACAGCCATCTGCATGTCCATGGAAATATCTACGGTGCCATCTGTATAAACATGGAAATATCTACACGGCCATCTGTGTATAGATGGAAATATTAACAACGCCATCTGTACAAACATGGAAATATCTACACTGCTATCTCTATAAACATTGAAATATCTGCAGAGCCATCGGTAAAACATGGAAATAACTCTACAGTCATCTGTCTAATCATGGAAATATCTACAATGCCATCTGTATACACATGGAAGTATCTACTCAGCCATCTGTATAAACATGTAAATATCTACACTGCTATGTCTATAAACATGGAAATATCTACATCGCCATCTCTATAAACATGAAAATATCTACACTGCCATCTCCATAAACATGCAACTAACTACTCTGCCATCTGTATAAACATGGAAACATCTACACCGCCATCTGTGTGAATAAGGAAATATCTACAATGCCATCTGTATAAAGATATAAATATCTTCACCGCGAGCTGTATAAAGATGGAAATATCTACATCGCTATCTGTATAAACGTGGAAATACCAACACATCTATCGGTATAAACATGGAAATATCTACAACGCCATCTACATAAACATGGAAATATCTACACCGCTATGTCTATAAACATGGAAATACCTACACCGCTATCTCTATAAACATGGAAATACCTACACCGCTATCTCTATAAACATGGAAATATCTACACCGCTATCTGCATAAACATGGAAATATCTACACAGTGCACTGTATAAATATGGAAATATCTTCACCACGATCTGTATAAACATGGAAATATCTACACCGCTCTCTGTATAAACATGGTAATATCTACACCACCATCTATATAAACATGGAAATATCTACACCGCCATCTGCATAAACATGGAAATATCTACAATGCCATCTGTAGAAAGATGGAAATATGTACAACGCAATCTGTGTAAACATGGAAATATCTACAACGATATCTCTAAAAACATGGAAATATCTACACCGCTATCTGTATAAACATGGAAATATCTACACCGCGATCTGTATAAACATGGAAATATCTACAGCGCCATCTCTATAAACATTGAAATATCTACACTGTCATCTGTAAAACATGGAAATATCTACACAGTCATCTGAATAAACATGGAAATATCTACACCAACATCTGTATAAACATGGAAATACCTACAATACCATCTGTATACACATGGAAATATCTACACAGACATCTGTATAATTATGGAAATATCTACACCGCCATCTGTATAAACATGGAAATATCTACACTGCCATCTGTAGAAAGATGGAAATATCTACACCGATATCTCTATAAATATGGAAATATCTACACCGCCATCTCTATAAACATGAAAATATCTACACTGCCATCTCCATAAAGATGGAAGTATCTACTCCGCCATGTGTATAAACACGGAAATATCTACACCACCATCTGTGAAAACATGGAAATATCTACACCGCTATCTGTACAAACATGGAAATATCTACTCCGCCATCTGCATGTCCATGGAAATATCTACAGTGCCATCTGTATAAACATGGAAATATCTACACGGCCATCTGTGTATAGATGGAAATATCAACAACGCCATCTGTACAAACATGGAAATATCTACACCGCTATCTCTATAAACATGGAAATATCTGCAGAGCCATCGGTAAAACATGGAAATACCTCTACAGTCATCTGTATAAACATGGAAATATCTACAATGCCATCTGTATACACATGGAAATATCTACACAGCCATCTGTATAAACATGTAAATATCTACACTGCTATCTCTATAAACATGGAAATATCTTCACCGCCATCTCTATAAACATGAAAATATCTACACTGCCATCTCCATAAACATGGAACTAACTACTCCGCCATCTGTATAAACATGGAAACATCTACACCGCCATCTGTATGAATAAGGAAATATCTACAATGCCATCTGTATAAAGATATAAATATCTGCACCGCGAGCTGTGTAAAGATGGAAATATCTACATCGCTATCTGTATAAACGTGGAAATACCAACACATCTATCGGTATAAACATGGAAATACCTACAACGCCATCTATATAAACATGGAAATATCTACACCGCTATGTCTATAAACATGGAAATACCTACACCGCTATGTCTATAAACATGGAAATATCTACACCGCTATCTGTATAAACATGGAAATATCTACACCGCTATCTGCATAAACATGGAAATATCTACATCGCGATCTGTATAAACATGGAAATATCTACACCGCGATCTGTATAAACATGAAAATATCTTCACCACGATCTGTATAAACATGGAAATATCTACACCGCTATCTCTATAAACATGGTAATATCTACACCACCATCTATATTAACATGGAAATATCTACACCGCCATCTGCATAAACATGGAAATATCTACAATGCCATCTGTAGAAAGATGGAAATATCTACGCCACAATCTGTGTAAACATGGAAATATCTACACCGATATCTCTAAAAACATGGAAATATCTACACCGCTATCTGTATAAACATGGAAATATCTACACCGCGATCTGTATAAACATGGAAATATCTACAGTGCCATCTCTATAACATTGAAATATCTACACTGTCATCTGTAAAACATGGAAATATCTACACAGTCATCTGAATAAACATGGAAATATCTACACCACCATCTGTATAAACATGGAAATACCTACAATACCATCTGTATACACATGGAAATATCTACACAGACATCTGTATAAGTATGGAAATATCTACACAGCCATCTGTATAAACATGGAAATATCTACACTGCCATCTGTAGAAAGATGGAAATATCTACACCGCTATCTCTATAAATATGGAAATATCTACACCGCCATCTCTATAAACATGAAAATATCTACACTGCCATCTCCATAAAGATGGAATTATCTACTCTGCCATGTGTATAAAACGGAAATATCTACACCACCATCTGTGAAAACATGGAAATATCTACACCGCTATCTGTATAAACATGGAAATATCTACACGGCCATCTGTGTATAGATGGAAATATCAACAACGCCATCTGTACAAACATGGAAATATCTACACCGCAATCTCTATAAACATGGAAACATCTGCAGAGCCATCGGTAAAACATGGAAATACCTCTACAGTCATCTGAATAAACATGGAAATATCTACAGCGCCATCTCTATAAACATTGAAATATCTACACTGCCATCTGTAAAAACATGGAAATATCTACACAGTCATCTGAATAAACATGGAAATATCTACACCACCATTTGTATAAACATGGAAATACCTACAATAGCATCTGTATACACATGGAAATATCTACACGGACATCTGTATAAGTATGGAAATACCTACACTGCCATCTGTATAAACATGGAAATATCCACACTGCCATCTGTAGTAAGCTGGAAATATCTACACCGCTATCTCTATAAATATGGAAATATCTACACCGCCATCTCTATAAAGAAGAAAATATCTACACTGTCATCTACATAAAGATGGAAGTATCTACTCCGCCATGTGTATAAACACGGAAATATCTACACCACCATCTGTGAAAACATGGAAATATCTACACCGCTATCTGTACAAACATGGAAATATCTACTCCGCCATCTGCATGTCCATGGAAATATCTACGGTGCCATCTGTATAAACATGGAAATATCTACACGGCCATCTGTGTATAGATGGAAATATCAACAACGCCATCTGTACAAACATGGAAATATCTACACCGCTATCTCTATAAACATGGAAATATCTGCACAGCCATCTGTAAAACATGGAAATACCTCTACAGTCATCTGTATAAACATGGAAATATCTACAATGCCATCTGTATACACATGGAAATATCTACACAGCCATCTGTATAAACATGTAAATATCTACACTGCTATCTCTATAAACATGGAAATATCTACACTGCCATCTCTATAAACATGAAAATATCTACACTGCCATCTCCATAAACATGGAACTAACTACTCCGCCATCTGTATAAACATGGAAACATCTAAACCGCCATCTGTGTGAATAAGGAAATATCTACAATGCCATCTGTATAAAGATATAAATATCTGCACCGCGAGCTGTATAAACATGGAAATATCTACATCGCTATCTGTATAAACGTGGAAATACCAACACATCTATCGGTATAAACATGGAAATATCTACAACGCCATCTATATAAACATGGAAATATCTACACCACTATGTCTATAAACATGGAAATACCTACACCGCTATCCCTATAAACATGGAAATATCTACACCGCTATCTGTATAAACATGGAAATATCTACACCGCTATCTGCATAAACATGGAAATATCTACACAGCGATCTGTATAAACATGGAAATATCTACACCGCGATCTGTATAAACATGGAAATGTCTTCACCACGATCTGTATAAACATGGAAATATCTTCACCGCTATCTGTGTAAACATGGTAATATCTACACCACCATCTATATAAACATTGAAATATCTACACCGCCATCTGCATAAACATGGAAATATCTACAATGCCATCTGTAGAAAGATGGAAGTATCTACACCGCAATCTGGGTAAACATGGAAATATCTACACCGATATCTGTAAAAACATGGAAATATCTACACCGCTATCTGTATAAACATGGAAATATCTACACCGCGATCTGTATAAACATGGAAATATCTACAGCGCCATTTCTATAAACATTGAAATATCTACACTGCCATCTGTAAAAACATGGAAATATCTACACAGTCATCTGAATAAACATGGAAATATCTACACCACCATTTGTAAAAACATGGAAATACCTACAATACCATCTGTATACACATGGAAATATCTACACAGACATCTGTATAAGAATGGAAATACCTTCACTGCCATCTGTATAAACATGGAAATATCTACACTGCCCTCTGTAGAAAGATGGAAATATCTACACCGCTATCTCTATAAATATGGAAATATCTACACCGCCATCTCTATAAACCTGAAAATATCTACACTGCCATCTCCATAAACATGGAACTAACTACTCCGCCATCTGTATAAACATGGAAACATCTACACCGCCATCTTTGTGAATAAGGAAATATCTACAATGCCATCTGTATAAAGATATAAATATCTGTACCGCGAGCTGTATAAAGATGGAAATATCTACATCGCTATCTGTGTAAACGTGGAAATACCAACACATCTATCGGTATAAACATGGAAATATCTAGAACGCCATCTATATAAACATGGAAATATCTACACCGCTATGTCTATAAACATGGAAATACCTACACCGCTATCTCTATAAACATGGAAATATCTACACCGCTATCTGTATAAACATGGAAATATCTACACCGCTATCTGCTTAAACATGGAAATATATACACAGCGATCTGTATAAACATGGAAATATCTACCTCGCGATCTGTATAAACATGGAAATAACTTCACCACGGTCTGTATAAACATGGAAATATCTACACCGCTCTCTGTATAAACATGGTAATGTCTACACCACCATCTATATAAACATGGAAATATCTACACCGCCATCTGCATAAACATGGAAATATCTACAATGCCATCTGTAGAAAGATGGAAATATCTACGCCGCAATCTGTGTAAACATGGAAATATCTATACCGATATCTCTAAAAACATGGAAATATCTACACCGCTATCTGTATAAACATGGAAATATCTACACCGCGATCTGTATAAACATGGAAATATCTACAGCGCCATCTCTATAAACATTGAAATATCTACACTGTCAACTGTAAAACATGGAAATATCTACACAGTCATCTGAATAAACATGGAAATATCTACACCACCATCTGTATAAACATGGAAATACCTACAAAACCATCTGTATACACATGGAAATATCTACACAGACATCTGTATAAGTATGGAAATATCTACACCGCCATCTGTATAAACATGGAAATATCTACACTGCCATCTGTAGAAAGATGGAAATATCTACACCGATATCTCTATAAATATGGAAATATCTACACCGCCATCTCTATAAACATGAAAATATCTACACTGCCAACTCCATAAAGATGGAAGTATCTACTCCGCCATGTGTATAAAACGGAAATATCTACACCACCATCTGTGAAAACATGGAAATATCTACACCGCTATCTGTATAAACATGGAAATATCTACACTGCCATCTGCATGTCCATGGAAATATCTACGGTGCCATCTGTATAAACATGGAAATATCTACACGGCCATCTGTGTATAGATGGAAATATCAACAACGCCATCGGTACAAACATGGAAATATCTACACCGCTATCTCTATAAACATGGAAATATCTGCACAGCCATCGGTAAAACATGGAAATACCTCTACAGTCATCTGTATAAACATGGAAATATCTACAATGCCATCTGTATACACATGGAAATATCTACTCAGCCATCTGTATAAACATGAAAATATCTACACTGCTATCTCTATAAACATGGAAATATCTACACCGCCATCTCTATAAACATGAAAATATCTACACTGCCATCTCCATAAACATGGAGCTAACTACTCCGCCATCTGTATAAACATGGAAACATCTACACCGCCATCTGTGTGAATAAGGAAATATCTACAATGCCATCTGTATAAAGATATAAATATCTGCACCGCGAGCTGTATAAAGATGGAAATATCTACATCGCCATCTGTATAAACGTGGAAATACCAACACATCTATCGGTATAAACATGGAAATATCTACAACGCCATCTATATAAACATGGAAATATCTACACCGCTATGTCTATAAACATGGAAATACCTACACCGCTATCTCTATAAACATGGAAATATCTACACCGCTATCTGTATAAACATGGAAATATCTACACCGCTATCTGCATAAACATGGAAAAATCTACACAGCGATCTGTATAAACATGGAAATATCTACACCGCGATCTGTATAAACATGGAAATATCTTCACCACGATCTGTATAAACATGGAAATATCTACACCGCTCTCTGTATAAACATGGTAATATCTACACCACCATCTATATAAACATAGAAATATCTACACCGCCATCTGCATAAACATGGAAATATCTACAATGCCCTCTGTAGAAAGATGGAAATATCTACAACGCAATCTGTGTAAACATGGAAATATCTACAACGATATCTCTAAAATTATGGAAATATCTACACAGCTATCTGTATAAACATGGAAATATCTACACCGCGATCTGTATAAACATGGAAATATCTACTGCGCCATCTCTATAAACATTGAAATATCTACACTGTCATCTCTAAAACCTGGAAATATCTACACAGTCATCTGAATAAACATGGAAATATCTACACCACCATTTGTATAAACATGGAAATAGCTACAATACCATCTGTATACACATGGAAATATCTACACAGACATCTGTATAAGTATGGAAATACCTACACCGCCATCTGTATAAACATGGAAATATCTACACTGCCATCTGTAGAAAGATGGAAATATCTACACCGCTATCTCTATAAATATGGAAATATCTACACCGCCATCTCTATAAACCTGAAAATATCTACACTGCCATCTCCATAAACATGGAACTAACTACTCCGCCATCTTTATAAACATGGAAACATCTACACCGCCATCTGTGTGAATAAGGAAATATCTACAATGCCATCTGTATAAAGATATAAATATCTGCACCGCGAGCTGTATAAAGATGGAAATATCTACATCGCTATCTGTATAAACGTGGAAATACCAACACATCTATCGGTATAAACATGGAAATATCTAGAACGCCATCTATATAAACATGGAAATATCTACACCGCTATGTCTATAAACATGGAAATACCTACACCGCTATCTCTATAAACATGGAAATATCTACACCGCTATCTGTATAAACATGGAAATATCTACACCGCTATCTGCATAAACATGGAAATATATACACAGCGATCTGTATAAACATGGAAATATCTACACCGCGATCTGTATAAACATGGAAATAACTTCACCACGATCTGTATAAACATGGAAATATCTACACCGCTCCCTGTATAAACATGGTAATGTCTACACCACCATCTATATAAACATGGAAATATCTACACCGCCATCTGCATAAACATGGAAATATCTACAATGCCATCTGTAGAAAGATGGAAATATCTACGCCGCAATCTGTGTAAACATGGAAATATCTACACCGATATCTCTAAAAACATGGAAATATCCACACAGCTATCTGTATAAACATGGAAATATCTACACCGCGATCTGTATAAACATGGAAATATCTACAGCGCCATCTCTATAAACATTGAAATATCTACACTGTCATCTGTAAAACATGGAAATATCTACACAGTCATCTGAATAAACATGGAAATATCTACACCACCATCTGTATAAACATGGAAATACCTACAAAACCATCTGTATACACATGGAACTATCTACACAGACAACTGTATAAGTATGGAAATATCTTCACCGCCATCTGTATAAACATGGAAATATCTACACTGCCATCTGTAGAAAGATGGAAATATCTACACCGATATCTCTATAAATATGGAAATATCTACACCACCATCTCTATAAACATGAAAATATCTACACTGCCATCTCCATAAAGATGGAAGTATCTACTCCGCCATGTGTATAAAACGGAAATATCTACACCACCATCTGTGAAAACATGGAAATATCTACACCGCTATCTGTATAAACATGGAAATATCTACACCGCCATCTGCATGTCCATGGAAATATCTACGGTGCCATCTGTATAAACATGGAAATATCTACACGGCCATCTGTGTATAGATGGAAATATCAACAACGCCATCGGTACAAACATGGAAATATCTACACCGCTATCTCTATAAACATGGAAATATCTGCACAGCCATCGGTAAATCATGGAAATACCTCTACAGTCATCTGTATAAACATGGAAATATCTACAATGCCATCTGTATACACATGGAAATATCTACTCAGCCATCTGTATAAACATGTAAATATCTACACTGCTATGTCTATAAACATGGAAATATCTACACCGCCATCTCTATAAACATGAAAATATCTACACTGCCATCTCCATAAACATGGAACTAACTACTCCGCCATCTGTATAAACATGGAAACATCTACACCGCCATCTGTGTGAATAAGGAAATATCTACAATGCCATCTGTATAAAGATATAAATATCTGCACCGCGAGCTGTATAAAGTTGGAAATATCTACATCGCTATCTGTAAAACGTGGAAATACCAACACATCTATCGGTATAAACATGGAAATATCTACAATGCCATCTATATAAACATGGAAATATCTACACCGCTATGTCTATAAACATGGAAATACCTACACCGCTATCTCTATAAACATGGAAATATCTACACCGCTATCTGTATAAACATGGAAATATCTACACCGCTATCTGCATAAACATGGAAATATCTACACAGCGATCTGTATACACATGGAAATATCTACACCGCAATCTGTATAAACATGGAAATATCTTCACCACGATCTGTATAAACATGGAAATATCTAAACCGCTCTCTGTATAAACATGGTAATATCTACACCACCATCTATATAAACATAGAAATATCTACACCGCCATCTGCATAAACATGGAAATATCTACAATGCCCTCTGCAGAAAGATGGAAATATCTACAACGCAATCTGTGTAAACATGGAAATATCTACAACGATATCTCTAAAAATATGGAAATATCTACACCGCTATCTGTATAAACATGGAAATATCTACACCGCCATCTGCATAAACATGGAAATATCTACATCGCTATCTGTATAAAAGTGGAAATACCAACACATCTATCGGTATAAACATGGAAATATCTACAACGCCATCTATATAAACATGGAAATATCTACACCGCTATGTCTATAAACATGGAAATACCTACACCGCTATCTCTATAAACATGGAAATATCTACACCGCTATCTGTATAAACATGGAAATATCTACACCGCTATCTGTATAAACATGGAAATATCTACACCGCGATCTGTATAAACATGGAAATATCTTCACCACGATCTGTATAAACATGGAAATATCTTCACCACGATCTGTATAACCATTGAAATATCTGCACCGCTATCGGTATAAACATGGTAATATCTACACCACCATCTATATAAACATGGAAATATCTACACCGCCATCTGCATAAACATGGAAATATCTACAATGCCATCTGAAGAGAGATGGAAATATCTACACCGCAATCTCTGTAAACATGGAAATATCTACACCGATATCTGTAAAAACATGGAAATATCTACACCGCTATCTGTATAAACATGGAAATATCTACAACGTGATCTGTATCAACATGGAAATATCTAGAGCGCCATCTCTATAAACACTGAAATATCTACACTGCCATCTGTAAAAACATGGAAATATCTACACAGTCATCTGAATAAATATGGAAATATCTACACCACCATTTGTTTAAACCTGGAAATACCTACAATACCATCTGTATACACATGGAAATATCTACACAGCCATCTGTATAAACATGTAAATATCTACGCGGCTATCTCTATAAACATGGAAATATCTACACCGCCATCTCTATAAACATGAAAATATCTACACTGCCATCTCCATAAACATGGAGCTAACTCCTCCGCCATCTGTATAAACATGGAAACATCTACACCGCCATCTGTGTGAATAAGGAAATATCTACAATGCCATCTGTATAAAGATATAAATATCTGCACCGCGAGCTGTATAAAGATGGAAATATCTACATCGCCATCTGTATAAACGTGGAAATACCAACACATCTATCGGTATAAACATGGAAATATCTACAACGCCATCTATATAAACATGGAAATATCTACACCGCTATGTCTATAAACATGGAAATACCTACACCGCTATCTCTATAAACATGGAAATATCTACACCGCTATCTGTATAAACATGGAAATATCTACACCGCTATCTGCATAAACCTGGAAAAATCTACACAGCGATCTGTATAAACATGGAAATATCTACACCGCGGTCTGTATAAACATGGAAATATCTTCACCACGATCTGTATAAACATGGAAATATCTACACCGCTCTCTGTATAAACTTGGTAATATCTACACCACCATCTATATAAACATAGAAATATCTACACCGCCATCTGCATAAACATGGAAATATCTACAATGCCCTCTGTAGAAAGATGGAAATATCTACAACGCAATCTGTGTAAACATGGAAATATCTACAACGATATCTCTAAAATTATGGAAATATCTACACAGCTATCTGTATAAACATGGAAATATCTACACCGCGATCTGTATAAACATGGAAATATCTACAGCGCCATCTCTATAAACATTGAAATGTCTACACTGTCATCTGTAAAAACATGGAAATATCTACACAGTCATCTGAATAAACATGGAAATATCTACACGGCCATCTGTGTATAGATGGAAATATCAACAACGCCATCGGTACAAACATGGAAATATCTACACCGCTATCTCTGTAAACATGGAAATATCTGCACAGCCATCGGTAAATCATGGAAATACCTCTACAGTCATCTGTATAAACATGGAAATATCTACAATGCCATCTGTATACACATGGAAATATCTACTCAGCCATCTGTATAAACATGTAAATATCTACACTGCTATCTCTATAAACATGGAAATATCTACACCGCCATCTCTATAAACATGAAAATATCTACACTGCCATCTCCATAAACATGGAACTAACTACTCCGCCATCTGTATAAACATGGAAACATCTACACCGCCATCTGTGTGAATAAGGAAATATCTACAATGCCATCTGTATAAAGATATAAATATCTGCAACGCGAGCTGTATAAAGTTGGAAATATCTACATCGCTATCTGTAAAACGTGGAAATACCAACACATCTATCGGTATAAACATGGAAATATCTACAATGCCATCTATATAAACATGGAAATATCTACACCGCTATGTCTATAAACATGGAAATACCTACACCGCTATCTCTATAAACATGGAAATATCTACACCGCTATCTGTATAAACATGGAAATATCTACACCGCTATCTGTATAAACATGGAAATATCTACACCGCGATCTGTATAAACATGGAAATATCTACACCGCGATCTGTATAAACATGGAAATATCTTCACCACGATCTGTACAAACAAGGAAATATCTACACCGCTATCTGTATAAACATGATAATATCTACACCACCATCTATATAAACATGGAAATATCTACACCACCATCTGCATTAACATGGAAATATCTACAATGCCATCTGTAGAAAGATGGAAATATCTACAACGCAATCTGTGTAAACATGGAAATATCTACACCGATATCTGTAAAAACATGGAAATATCTACACCGCTATCTGTATAAACATGGAAATATCTACACCGTGATCTGTATAAACATGGAAATATCTACAGCGCCATCTCTATAAACATTGAAATGTCTACACTGTCATCTGTAAAAACATGGAAATATCTACACAGTCATCTGAATAAACATGGAAATATCTACACCAGCATCTGTATAAACATGGAAATACCTTCAATACCATCTGTATACACATGGAAATATCTACACAGACATCTGTATAAGTATGGAAATATCTACACCGCCATCTGTATAAACATGGAAATATCTACGCTGCCATCTGTAGAAAGATGGAAATATCTACACCGATATCTCTATAAATATGGAAATATCTACACCGCCATCTCTATAAACATGAAAATATCTACACTGCCATCTCCATAAAGATGGAAGTATCTACTCCGCCATGTGTATAAATCGGAAATATATACACCACCATCTGTGAAAACATGGAAATATCTACACCGCTATCTGTATAAACATGGAAATATCTACACCGCCATCTGCATGTCCATGGAAATATCTACGGTGCCATCTGTATAAACATGGAAATATCTACACGGCCATCTGTGTATAGATGGAAATATCAACAACGCCATCTGTACAAACATGGAAATATCTACACCGCTATCTCTATAAACATGGAAATATCTGCAGAGCCATCGGTAAAACATTGAAATAACTCTACAGTCATCTGTCTAAACATGGAAATATCTACAATGCCATCTGTATACACATGGAAGTATCTACTCAGCCATCTGTATAAACATGTAAATATCTACACTGCTATCTCTATAAACATGGAAATATCTACACCGCCATCTCTATAAACATGAAAATATCTACACTGCCATCTCCATAAACATGCAACTAACTACTCTGCCATCTGTATAAACATGGAAACATCTACACCGCTATCTGTGTGAATAAGGAAATATCTACAATGCCATCTGTATAAAGATATAAATATCTTCACCGCGAGCTGTATAAAGATGGAAATATCTACATCGCTATCTGTATAAACGTGGAAATACCAACACATCTATCGGTATAAACATGGAAATATCTACAACGCCATCTATATAAACATGGAAATATCTACACCGCTATGTCTATAAACATGGAAATACCTACACCGCTATCTCTATAAACATGGAAATACCTACACCGCTATCTCTATAAACATGGAAATATCTACACCGCTATCTGCATAAACATGGAAATATCTACACAGTGAACTGTATAAATATGGAAATATCTTCACCACGATCTGTATAAACATGGAAATATCTACACCGCTCTCTGTATAAACATGGTAATATCTACACCACCATCTATATAAACATGGAAATATCTACACCGCCATCTGCATAAACATGGAAATATCTACAATGCCATCTGTAGAAAGATGGAAATATGTACAACGCAATCTGTGTAAACATGGAAATATCTACAACGATATCTCTAAAAACATGGAAATATCTACACCGCTATCTGTATAAACATGGAAATATCTACACCGCGATCTGTATAAACATGGAAATATCTACAGCGCTAACTCTATAAACATTGAAATATCTGCACTGTCATCTGTAAAACATGGAAATATCTAAACAGTCATCTGAATAAACATGGAAATATCTACACCACCATCTGTATAAACATGGAAATAACTGCAATACCATCTGTATACACATGGAAATATCTACACAGACATCTGTATAATTATGGAAATATCTACACCGCCATCTGTATAAACATGGAAATATCTACACTGCCATCTGTAGAAAGATGGAAATATCTACACCGATATCTCTATAAATATGGAAATATCTACACCGCCATCTCTATAAACATGAAAATATCTACACCGCCATCTCCATAAAGATGGAAGTATCTACTCCGCCATGTGTATAAAACGGAAATATCTACACCACCATCTGTGAAAACATGGAAATATCTACACGGCTATCTGTATAAACATGGAAATATCTACACCGCCATCTGCATGTCCATGGAAATATCTACGGTGCCGTCTGTATAAACATAGAAATATCTACACGCCCATCTGTGTATAGATGGAAATATCAACAACGCCATCTGTACAAACATGGAAATATCTACACCGCTATGTCTATAAACATGGAAATATCTGCACAGCCATCTGTAAAACATGGAAATACCTCTACAGTCATCTGTATAAACATGGAAATATCTACAATGCCATCTGTATACACATGGAAATATCTACACAGCCATCTGTATAAACATGTAAATATCTACACTGCTATCTCTATAAACATGGAAATATCTACACCGCCATCTCTATAAACATGAAAATATCTACACTGCCATCTCCATAAACATGGAACTAACTACTCCGCCATCTGTATAAACATGGAAACATCTACACCGCCATCTGTGTGAATAAGGAAATATCTACAATGCCATCTGTATAAAGATATAAATATCTGCACCGCGAGCTGTATAAACATGGAAATATCTACATCGCTATCTGTATAAAAGTGGAAATACCAACACATCTATCGGTATAAACATGGAAATATCTACAACGCCATCTATATAAACATGGAAATATCTACACCGCTATGTCTATAAACATGGAAATACCTACACCGCTATCTCTATAAACATGGAAATATCTACACCGCTATCTGTATAAACATGGAAATATCTACACCGCTATCTGTATAAACATGGAAATATCTACACCGCGATCTGTATAAACATGGAAATATCTACACCGCGATCTGTATAAACATGGAAATATCTTCACCACGATCTGTATATCCATTGAAATATCTGCACCGCTATCGGTATAAACATGGTAATATCTACACCACCATCTATATAAACATGGAAATATCTACACCGCCATCTGCATAAACATGGAAATATCTACAATGCCATCTGAAGAGAGATGGAAATATCTACACCGCAATCTCTGTAAACATGGAAATATCTACACCGATATCTGTAAAAACATGGAAATATCTACACCGCTATCTGTATAAACATGGAAATATCTACACCGTGATCTGTATCAACATGGAAATATCTAGAGCGCCATCTCTATAAACATTGAAATATCTACACTGCCCTCTGTAAAAACATGGAAATATCTACACAGTCATCTGAATAAATATGGAAATATCTACACCACCATTTGTATAAACCTGGAAATACCTACAATACCATCTGTATACACATGGAAATATCTACACAGCCATCTGTATAAACATGTAAATATCTACACTGCTATCTCTATAAACATGGAAATATCTACACCGCCATCTCTATAAACATGAAAATATCTACACTGCCATCTCCATAAACATGGAACTAACTACTCCGCCATCTGTATAAACATGGAAACATCTACACCGCCATCTGTGTGAATAAGGAAATATCTACAATGCCATCTGTATAAAGATATAAATATCTGCAACGCGAGCTGTATAAACATGGAAATATCTACATCGCTATCTGTATAAACGTGGAAATACCAACACATCTATCGGTATAAACATGGAAATATCTACAACGCCATCTATATAAACATGGAAATATCTACACCGCTATGTCTATAAACATGGAAATACCTACACCGCTATCTCTATAAACATGGAAATATCTACACCGCTATCTGTATAAACATGGAAATATCTACACCGCTATCTGCATAAACATGGAAATATCTACATCGCGGTCTGTATAAACATGGAAATATCTACACCGTGATCTGTATAAACATGGAAATATCTTCACCACGATCTGTATAAACATGGAAATATCTACACCGCTATCTGTATAAACATGGTAATATCTACACCACCATCTATATAAACCTGGAAATATCTACACCGCCATCTGCATAAACATGGAAATATCTACAATGCCATCTGTAGAAAGATGGAAATATCTACACCGCAATCTGTGTAAACATGGAAATATCTACACCGATATCTGTAAAAACATGGAAATATCTACACCGCTATCTGTATAAACATGGAAATATCTACACCGTGATCTGTATAAACATGGAAATATCTACAGCGCCATCTCTATAAACATTGAAATATCTACACTGCCATCTGTAAATACATGGAAATATCTACACAGTCATCTGAATAAACATGGAAATATCTACACCACCATATATATAAACATGGAAATACCTACAATACCATCTGTATACACATGGAAATATCTACACAGACATCTGTATAAGTATGGAAATACTACACCGCCATCTGTATAAACATGGAAATATCTACACTGCCATCTGTAGTAAGATGGAAATATCTACACCGCTATCTCTATAAATATGGAAATATCTTCACCGCCATCTCTATAAACATGAAAATATCTACACTGCCATCTCCATAAAGATGGAAGTATCTACTCCGCCATGTGTATAAAACGGAAATATCTACACCACCATCTGTGAAAACATGGAAATATCTACACCGCTATCTCTATAAACATGGAAATATCTGCAGAGCCATCGGTAAAACATGGAAATACCTCTACACTCATCTGTATAAACATGGAAATATCTACAATGCCATCTATATACACATGGAAATATCTACACAGCCATCTGTATAAACATGTAAATATCTACACTGCTATCTCTATAAACATGGAAATATCTACACTGCCATCTCTATAAACATGAAAATGTCTACACTGCCATCTCCATAAACATGGAACTAACTACTCCGCCATCTGTATAAACATGGAAACATCTACACCGCCAGCTGTGTGAATAAGGAAATATCTACAATGCCATCTGTATAAAGATATAAATATCTGCACCGCGAGCTGTATAAACATGGAAATATCTACATCGCTATCTGTATAAACATGGAAATACCAACACATCTATCGGTATAAACATGGAAATATCTACAACGCCATCTATATAAACATGGAAATATCTACACCGCTATGTCTATTAACATGGAAATACCTACACCGCTATCTCTATAAACATGGAAATATCTACACCGCTATCTGTATAAACATGGAAATATCTACACCGCGATCTGTATAAACATGGAAATATCTACACCGCGATCTGTATAAACATGGAAATATCTTCACCACCATCTATATAAACATGGAAATATCTACACCGCCATCTGCATAAACATGGAAATATCTACAATGCCATCTGTAGAAAGATGGAAATATCTACACCGCAATCTGTGTAAACATGGAAATATCTACACCGATATCTGTAAAAACATGGAAATATCTACACCGCTATCTGTATAAACATGGAAATATCTACACCGCGATCTGTATAAACATGGAAATATCTAGAGCGCCATCTCTATAAACATTGAAATATCTACACTGCCATCTGTAAAAACATGGAAATATCTACACAGTCATCTGAATAAACATGGAAATATCTACACCACCATTTGTATAAACATGGAAATACCTACAACGCCATCTGTATAAACATGGAAATATCTACACTGCCATCTGTAGAAAGATGGAAATATCTACACCGATATCTCTATAAATATGGAAATATCTACACCGCCATCTCTATAAACATGAAAATATCTACACCGCCATCTCCATAAAGATGGAAGTATCTACTCCGCCATGTGTATAAAACGGAAATATCTACACCACCATCTGTGAAAACATGGAAATATCTACACGGCTATCTGTATAAACATGGAAATATCTACACCGCCATCTGCATGTCCATGGAAATATCTACGGTGCCGTCTGTATAAACATAGAAATATCTACACGCCCATCTGTGTATAGATGGAAATATCAACAACGCCATCTGTACAAACATGGAAATATCTACACCGCTATGTCTATAAACATGGAAATATCTGCACAGCCATCTGTAAAACATGGAAATACCTCTACAGTCATCTGTATAAACATGGAAATATCTACAATGCCATCTGTATACACATGGAAATATCTACACAGCCATCTGTATAAACATGTAAATATCTACACTGCTATCTCTATAAACATGGAAATATCTACACCGCCATCTCTATAAACATGAAAATATCTACACTGCCATCTCCATAAACATGGAACTAACTACTCCGCCATCTGTATAAACATGGAAACATCTACACCGCCATCTGTGTGAATAAGGAAATATCTACAATGCCATCTGTATAAAGATATAAATATCTGCACCGCGAGCTGTATAAACATGGAAATATCTACATCGCTATCTGTATAAAAGTGGAAATACCAACACATCTATCGGTATAAACATGGAAATATCTACAACGCCATCTATATAAACATGGAAATATCTACACCGCTATGTCTATAAACATGGAAATACCTACACCGCTATCTCTATAAACATGGAAATATCTACACCGCTATCTGTATAAACATGGAAATATCTACACCGCTATCTGTATAAACATGGAAATATCTACACCGCGATCTGTATAAACATGGAAATATCTACACCGCGATCTGTATAAACATGGAAATATCTTCACCACGATCTGTATATCCATTGAAATATCTGCACCGCTATCGGTATAAACATGGTAATATCTACACCACCATCTATATAAACATGGAAATATCTACACCGCCATCTGCATAAACATGGAAATATCTACAATGCCATCTGAAGAGAGATGGAAATATCTACACCGCAATCTCTGTAAACATGGAAATATCTACACCGATATCTGTAAAAACATGGAAATATCTACACCGCTATCTGTATAAACATGGAAATATCTACACCGTGATCTGTATCAACATGGAAATATCTAGAGCGCCATCTCTATAAACATTGAAATATCTACACTGCCCTCTGTAAAAACATGGAAATATCTACACAGTCATCTGAATAAATATGGAAATATCTACACCACCATTTGTATAAACCTGGAAATACCTACAATACCATCTGTATACACATGGAAATATCTACACAGCCATCTGTATAAACATGTAAATATCTACACTGCTATCTCTATAAACATGGAAATATCTACACCGCCATCTCTATAAACATGAAAATATCTACACTGCCATCTCCATAAACATGGAACTAACTACTCCGCCATCTGTATAAACATGGAAACATCTACACCGCCATCTGTGTGAATAAGGAAATATCTACAATGCCATCTGTATAAAGATATAAATATCTGCAACGCGAGCTGTATAAACATGGAAATATCTACATCGCTATCTGTATAAACGTGGAAATACCAACACATCTATCGGTATAAACATGGAAATATCTACAACGCCATCTATATAAACATGGAAATATCTACACCGCTATGTCTATAAACATGGAAATACCTACACCGCTATCTCTATAAACATGGAAATATCTACACCGCTATCTGTATAAACATGGAAATATCTACACCGCTATCTGCATAAACATGGAAATATCTACATCGCGGTCTGTATAAACATGGAAATATCTACACCGTGATCTGTATAAACATGGAAATATCTTCACCACGATCTGTATAAACATGGAAATATCTACACCGCTATCTGTATAAACATGGTAATATCTACACCACCATCTATATAAACCTGGAAATATCTACACCGCCATCTGCATAAACATGGAAATATCTACAATGCCATCTGTAGAAAGATGGAAATATCTACACCGCAATCTGTGTAAACATGGAAATATCTACACCGATATCTGTAAAAACATGGAAATATCTACACCGCTATCTGTATAAACATGGAAATATCTACACCGTGATCTGTATAAACATGGAAATATCTACAGCGCCATCTCTATAAACATTGAAATATCTACACTGCCATCTGTAAATACATGGAAATATCTACACAGTCATCTGAATAAACATGGAAATATCTACACCACCATATATATAAACATGGAAATACCTACAATACCATCTGTATACACATGGAAATATCTACACAGACATCTGTATAAGTATGGAAATACTACACCGCCATCTGTATAAACATGGAAATATCTACACTGCCATCTGTAGTAAGATGGAAATATCTACACCGCTATCTCTATAAATATGGAAATATCTTCACCGCCATCTCTATAAACATGAAAATATCTACACTGCCATCTCCATAAAGATGGAAGTATCTACTCCGCCATGTGTATAAAACGGAAATATCTACACCACCATCTGTGAAAACATGGAAATATCTACACCGCTATCTCTATAAACATGGAAATATCTGCAGAGCCATCGGTAAAACATGGAAATACCTCTACACTCATCTGTATAAACATGGAAATATCTACAATGCCATCTATATACACATGGAAATATCTACACAGCCATCTGTATAAACATGTAAATATCTACACTGCTATCTCTATAAACATGGAAATATCTACACTGCCATCTCTATAAACATGAAAATGTCTACACTGCCATCTCCATAAACATGGAACTAACTACTCCGCCATCTGTATAAACATGGAAACATCTACACCGCCAGCTGTGTGAATAAGGAAATATCTACAATGCCATCTGTATAAAGATATAAATATCTGCACCGCGAGCTGTATAAACATGGAAATATCTACATCGCTATCTGTATAAACATGGAAATACCAACACATCTATCGGTATAAACATGGAAATATCTACAACGCCATCTATATAAACATGGAAATATCTACACCGCTATGTCTATTAACATGGAAATACCTACACCGCTATCTCTATAAACATGGAAATATCTACACCGCTATCTGTATAAACATGGAAATATCTACACCGCGATCTGTATAAACATGGAAATATCTACACCGCGATCTGTATAAACATGGAAATATCTTCACCACCATCTATATAAACATGGAAATATCTACACCGCCATCTGCATAAACATGGAAATATCTACAATGCCATCTGTAGAAAGATGGAAATATCTACACCGCAATCTGTGTAAACATGGAAATATCTACACCGATATCTGTAAAAACATGGAAATATCTACACCGCTATCTGTATAAACATGGAAATATCTACACCGCGATCTGTATAAACATGGAAATATCTAGAGCGCCATCTCTATAAACATTGAAATATCTACACTGCCATCTGTAAAAACATGGAAATATCTACACAGTCATCTGAATAAACATGGAAATATCTACACCACCATTTGTATAAACATGGAAATACCTACAACGCCATCTGTATAAACATGGAAATATCTACACTGCCATCTGTAGTAAGATGGAAATATCTACACCGCTATCTCTATAAATATGGAAATATCTACACCGCCATCTCTATAAACATGAAAATATCTTCACTGCCATCTCCATAAAGATGGAAGTATCTACTCCGCCATGGGTATAAACACGGAAATATCTACACCACCATCTGTGAAAACATGGAAATATCTACACCGCTATCTGTACAAACATGGAAATATCTACTCCGCCATCTGCATGTCCATGGAAATATCTACGGTGCCATCTGTATAAACATGGATATATCTACACGGCCATCTGTGTATAGATGGAAATATCAACAACGCCATCTGTACAATCATGGAAATATCTACACCGCTATCTCTATAAACATGGAAATATCTGCACAGCCATCTGTAAAACATGGAAATACCTCTACAGTCATCTGTATAAACATGGAAATATCTACAATGACATCTGTATACACATGGAAATATCTACACAGCCATCTGTATAAACATGTAAATATCTACACTGCTATCTCTATAAACATGGAAATATCTACACCGCCATCTCTATAAACATGAAAATATCTACACTGCCATCTCCATAAACATGGAACTAACTACTCCGCCATCTGTATAAACATGGAAACATCTACACCGCCATCTGTGTGAATAAGGAAATATCTACAATGCCATCTGTATAAAGATATAAATATCTGCACCGCGAGCTGTATAAAAATGGAAATATCTACATCGCTATCTGTACAAACGTGGAAATACCAACACATCTATCGGTATAAACATGGAAATATCTACAACGCCATCTATATAAACATGGAAATATCTACACCACTATGTCTATAAACATGGAAATACCTACACCGCTATCTCTATAAACATGGAAATATCTACACCACTATCTGTATAAACATGGAAATATCTACACCGCTATCTGCATAAACATGGAAATATCTACACAGCGATCTGTATAAACATGGAAATATCTACACCGCGATCTGTATAAACATGGAAATATCTTCACCACGATCTGTATAAACATGGAAATATCTACACCGCTCTCTGTATAAACATGGAAAAATCTACACCACCATCTATATAAACATGGAAATATCTACACCGCCATCTGCATAAACATGGAAATATCTACAATGCCATCTGTAGAAAGATGGAAATATCTACGCCGCAATCTGTGTAAACATGGAAATATCTACACCGATATCTGTAAAAACATGGAAATATCTACACCGCTATCTGTATAAACATGGAAATATCTACACCGCGATCTGTATAAACATGGAAATATCTACAGCGCCATCTCTATAAACATTGAAATATCTACACTGCCATCTGTGAAAACATGGAAATATCTACACAGTAATCTGAATAAACATGGAAATATCTACACCACCATTTGTATAAACATGGAAATACCTACAATACCATCTGTATACACATGTAAATATCTACACATACTTCTGTATAAGTATGGAAATATCAACACCGCCATCAGTATAAACATGTAAATATCTACACTGCTATCTCTATAAACATGGAAATATCTACACTGCCATCTCTATAAACATGAAAATATCTACACTGCCATCTCCATAAACATGGAACTAACTACTCCGCCATCTGTATAAACATGGAAACATCTACACCGCCATCTGTGTGAATAAGGAAATATGTACAATGCCATCTGTATAAAGATATAAATATCTCCACCGCGAGCTGTATAAACATGGAAATATCTACATCGCTATCTGTATAAACGTGGAAATACCAACACATCTATCGGTATAAACATGGAAATATCTACAACGCCATCTATATAAACATGGAAATATCTACACCGCTATGTCTATAAACATGGAAATACCTACACCGCTATCTCTATAAACATGGAAATATCTACACTGCTATCTGTATAAACATGGAAATATCTACACCGCTATCTGTATAAACATGGAAATATCTACACCGCGATCTGTATAAACATGGAAATATCTACACCGCGATCTGTATAAACATGGAAATATATTCACCACGATCTGTATAAACATGGAAATATCTACACCGCTATCTGTATAAACATGGTAATGTCTACACCACCATCTACATAAACATGGAAATATCTACACCGCCATCTGCATAAACATGGAAATATCTACAATGCCATCTGTAGAAAGATGGAAATATCTACACCGCAATCTGTGTAAACATGGAAATATCTACACCGATATCTGTAAAAACATGGAAATATCTACACTGCTCTGGATAAACATGGAAATATCTACACCGCGATCTGTATAAACATGGAAATATCTAGAGCGCCATCTCTATAAACATTGAAATATCTACACTGCCATCTGTAAAAACATGGAAATATCTACACAGTCATCTGAATAAACATGGAAATACCTACACGACCATTTGTATAAACATGGAAATACCTACAATACCATCTGTATACACATGGAAATATCTACACAGACATCTGTATAAGTATGGAAATACCTACACCGCCATCTGTATAAACATGGAAATATCTACACTGCCATCTGTAGTAAGATGGAAATATCTACACCGCTATCTCTATAAATATGGAAATATCTACACCGCCATCTCTATAAACATGAAAATATCTACACTGCCATCTCCATAAAGATGGAAGTATCTACTCCGCCATGTGTAAAAACACGGAAATATCTACACCACCATCTGTGAAAACATGGAAATACCTACACCGCTATCTGTACAAACATGGAAATATCTACTCCGCCATCTGCATGTCCATGGAAATATCTACGGTGCCATCTGTATAAACATTGAAATATCTACACGGCCATCTGTGTATAGATGGAAATATCAACAACGCCATCGGTACAAACATGGAAATATCTACACCGCTATCTCTATAAACATGGAAATATCTGCAGAGCCATCGGTAAAACATGGAAATACCTCTACAGTCATCTGTATAAACATGGAAATATCTACAATGCCATCTGTATACACATGGAAATATCTACACAGCCATCTGTATAAACATGTAAATATCTACACTGCTATCTCTATAAACATGGAAATATCTACACTGCCATCTCTATAAACATGAAAATAACTACACTGCCATCTCCATAAACAGGGAACTAACTACTCCGCCATCTGTATAAACATGGAAACATCTACACCGCCATCTGTGTGAATAAGGAAATATCTACAATGCCATCTGTATAAAGATATAAATATCTGCACCGTGAGCTGTATAAACATGGAAATATCTACATCGCTATCTGTATAAACGTAGAAATACCAACACATCTATCGGTATAAACATGGAAATATCTACAACGCCATCTATATAAACATGGAAATATCTACACCGCTATGTCTATAAACATGGAAATACCTACACCGCTATTTCTATAAACATGGAAATATCCACACCGCTATCTGTATAAACATGGAAATATCTACACCGCTATCTGTATAAACATGGAAATATCTACACCGCGATCTGTATAAACATGGAAATATCTACACCGCGATCTGTATAAACATGGAAATATCTTCACCACGATCTGTATAAACATGGAAATATCTACACCGCTATCTGTATAAACATGGTAATATCTACACCACCATCTATATAAACATGGAAATATCTACACCGCCATCTGCATAAACATGGAAATATCTACAATGCCATCTGTAGAAAGATGGAAATATCTACACCGCAATCTGTGTAAACATGGAAATATCTACACCGATATCTGTAAAACATGGAAATATCTACACCGCTATCTGTATAAACATGGAAATATCTACACCGCGATCTGTATAAACATGGAAATACCTAGAGCGCCATCTCTATAAACATTGAAATATCTACACTGCCATCTGTAAAAACATGGAAATATCTACACAGTCATCTGAATAAACATGGAAATATCTACACCACCATTTGTATAAACATGGAAATACCTACAATACCATCTGTATACACATGGAAATATCTACACAGACATCTGTATAAGTATGGAAATACCTACACCGCCATCTGTATAAACATGGAAATATCTACACTGCCATCTGTAGTAAGATGGAAATATCTACACCTCTATCTCTATAAATATGGAAATATCTACACCGCCATCTCTATAAACATGAAAATATCTACACTGCCATCTCCATAAAGATGGAAGTATCTACTCCGCCATGTGTGTAAACACGGAAATATCTACACCACCATCTGTGAAAACATGGAAATATCTACACCGCTATCTGTACAAACATGGAAATATCTACTCCGCCATCTGCATGTCCATGGAAATATCTACGGTGCCATCTGTGTAAACATGGAAATATCTACACGGCCATCTGTGTATAGATGGAAATATCAACAACGCCATCTGTACAAACATGGAAATATCTACACCGCTATCTCTCTAAACATGGAAATATCTGCACAGCCATCTGTAAAACATGGAAATACCTCTACAGTCATCTGTATAAACATGGAAATATCTACAATGCCATCTGTATACACATGGAAATATCTGCACAGCCATCTGTATAAACATGTAAATATCTACACTGCTATCTCTGTAAACATGTAAATACCTACACCGCCATCTCTATAAACATGAAAATATCTACACTGCCATCTCCATAAACATGGAACTAACTACTCCACCATCTGTATAAACATGGAAACATCTACACCGCCATCTGTGTGAATAAGGAAATATCTACAATGCCATCTGTATAAAGATATAAATATCTGCACCGCGAGCTGTATAAAGATGGAAATATCTACATCGCTATCTGTATAAACGTGGAAATACCAACACATCTATCGGTATAAACATGGAAATATCTACAACGCCATCTATATAAACATGGAAATATCTACACGACTATGTCTTTAAACATGGAGATACCTACACCGCTATCTCTATAAACATGGAAATATCTACACCGCTATCTGTATAAACATGGAAATATCTACACCGCTATCTGCATAAACATGGAAATATCTACACAGCGATCTGTATAAACATGGAAATATCTACACCGCGATCTGTATAAACATGGAAATATCTTCACCATGATCTGTATAAACATGGAAATATCTACACCGCTCTCTGTATAAACATGGTAATATCTACACCACCATCTATATAAACATGGAAATATCTACACCGCCATCTGCATAAACATGGAAATATCTACAATGCCATCTGTTGAAAGATGGAAATATCCACGCCGCAATCTGTGTAAACATGGAAATATCTTCACCGATATCTCTAAAAACATGGAAATATCTACACCGCTATCTGTATAAACATGGAAATATCTACACCGCGATCTGCATAAACATGGAAATATCTACAGCGCCATCTCTATAAACATTGAAATATCTACACTGTCATCTGTAAAAACATGGAAATATCTACACAGTCATCTGAATAAACATGGAAATATCTACACCACTATCTGTATAAACATGGAAATACCTACAATACCATCTGTATACACATGGAAATATCTACACAGATATCTGTATAAGTATGGAAATACCTACACCGCCATCTGTATAAACATGGAAATATCTACACTGCCATCTGTAGTAAGATGGAAATATCTACACCGCTATCTCTATAAATATGGAAATATCTACACCGCCATCTCTATAAACATGAAAATATCTACACTGCCATCTCTATAAAGATGGAAGAATCTACTCCGCCATGTGTATAAACACGGAAATATCTACACCACCATCTGTGAAAACATGGAAATATCTACGCCGCTATCTGTACAAACATGGAAATATCTACACCGCCATCTGCATGTCCATGGAAATATCTACGGTGCCATCTGTATAAACATGGAAATATCTACACGGCCATCTGTGTATAGATGGAAATATAAACAACGCCATCTGTTCAAACATGGAAATATCTACACCGCTATCTCTATAAACATGGAAATATCTGCACAGCCATCGGTAAAACATGGAAATACCTCTACAGTCATCTGTATAAACATGGAAATATCTACAATGCCATCTGTATACACATGGAAATATCTACTCAGCCATCTGTATAAACATGTAAATATCTACACTGCTATCTCTATAAACATGGAAATGTCTACACCGCCATCTCTACAAACATGAAAATATCTACACTGCCATCTCCATAAACATGGAACTAACTACTCCGCCATCTGTATAAACATGGAAACATCTACACCGCCATCTGTGTGAATAGAGAAATATCTACAATGCCATCTGTATAAAGATATAAATATCTGCACCGCGAGCTGTATAAAGATGGAAATATCTACATCGCTATCTGTATAAACGTGGAAATACCAACACATCTATCGGTATAAACATGGAAATATCTACAACGCCATCTATATAAACATGGAAATATCTACACCGCTATGTCTATAAACATGGAAATACCTACACCGCTATCTCTATAAACATGGAAATATCTACACCGCTATCTGTATAAACATGGAAATATCTACACCGCTATCTGCATAAACATGGAAATATCTACACAGCGATCTGTATAAACATGGAAATATCTACACCGTGATCTGTATAAACATGGAAATATCTTCACCACGATCTGTATAAACATGGAAATATCTACACCGCTCTCTGTATAAACATGGTAATATCTACACCACCATCTATATAAACATGGAAATATCTACACCGCCATCTGCATAAACATGGAAATATCTACAATGCCCTCTGTAGAAAGATGGAAATATCTACAACGCAATCTGTGTAAACATGGAAATATCTACAACGATATCTCTAAAAATATGGAAATATCTACACCGCTATCCGTATAAACATGGAAATATCTACACCGCGATCTGTATAAACATGGAAATATCTACTGCGCCATCTCTATAAACATTGAAATATCTACACTGTCATCTCTAAAACCTGGAAATATCTACACAGTCATCTGAATAAACATGGAAATATCTACACCACCATCTGTATAAACATGGAAATACCTACAATACCATCGGTATACACATGGAAATATCTACACAGACATCTGTATAATTATGGAAATATCTACACAGCCATCTGTATAAACAAGGAAATATCTACACTGCCATCTGTAGAAAGATGGAAATATCTACACCGATATCTCTATAAATATGGAAATATCTACACCGCCATCTCTATAAACATGAAAATATCTACACTGCCATCTCCATAAACATGGAAGTATCTACTCCGCCATGTGTATAAAACGGAAATATCTACACCACCATCTGTGAAAACATGGAAATATCTACACCGCTATCTGTATAAACATGGAAATATCTACACCGCCATCTGCATGTCCATGGAAATATCTACAGTGCCATCTGTATAAACATGGAAATATCTACACGGCCATCTGTGTATAGATGGAAATATCAACAACGCCATCTGTACAAACATGGAAATATCTACACCGCTATCTGTATAAACATGGAAATACCTACACCGTGATCTGTATAAACATGGAAATATCTACACCGCGAATTGTATAAACATGGAAATATCTTCACCACGATCTGTATAAACATGGAAATATCTACACCGCTATCTGTATAAACATGGTAATATCTACACCACCATCTACATAAACATGGAAATATCTACACCGCCATCTGCATAAACATGGAAATATCTACAATGCCATCTGAAGAAAGATGGAAATATCTACAACGCAATCTCTGTAAACATGGAAATATCAACACCGATATATGTAAAAACATGGAAATATCTACACCGCTATCTGTATAAACATGGAAATATCTACACCGCGATCTGTATAAACATGGAAATATCTACAGCGCCATCTCTATAAACATTGAAATATCTACACTGCCATCTGTAAAAACATGGAAATATCTACACAGTCGTCTGAATAAACATGGAAATATCTACACCACCATTTGTATAAACCTGGAAATACCTACAATACCATCTGTATACACATGGAAATATCTACACAGCCATCTGTATAAACATATAAATATCTACACTGCTATCTCTATAAACATGGAAATATCTACACCGCCATCTCTATAAACATGAAAATATCTACACTGCCATCTCCATAAACATGGAACTAACTACTCCGCCATCTGTATAAACATGGAGACATCTACACCGCCATCTGTGTGAATAAGGAAATATCTACAATGCCATCTGTATAAAGATATAAATATCTGCACCGCGAGCTGTATAAACATGGAAATATCTACATTGCTATCTGTATAAACGTGGAAATACCAACACATCTATCGGTATAAACATGGAAATATCTACAACGCCATCTATATAAACATGGAAATATCTACACCGCTATGTCTATAAACATGGAAATACCTACACTGCTATCTCTATAAACATGGAAATATCTACACCGCTATCTGTATAAACATGGAAATATCTACACCGCTATCTGCATAAACATGGAAATATCTACATCGCGATCTGTATAAACATGGAAATATCTACACCGCGATCTGTATAAACATGGAAATATCTTCACCACGATCTGTATAAACATGGAAATATCTACACCGCTATCTGTATAAACATGGTAATATCTACACCACCATCTATATAAACATGGAAATATCTACACCGCCATCTGCATAAACATGGAAATATCTACAATGCCATCTGTAGAAAGATGGAAATATCTACACCGCAATCTGTGTAAACATGGAAATATCTACACCGATATCTGTAAAAACATGGAAATATCTACACCGCTCTCTGTATAAACATGGAAATATCCACACCGTGATCTGTATAAACATGGAAATATCTACAGCGCCATCTCTATAAACATTGAAATATCTACACTGCCATCTGTAAATACATGGAAATATCTACACAGTCATCTGAATAAACATGGAAATATCTACACCACCATATGTATAAACATGGAAATACCTACAATACCATCTGTATACACATGGAAATATCTACACAGACATCTGTATAAGTATGGAAATACTACACCGCCATCTGTATAAACATGGAAATATCTACACTGCCATCTGTAGAAAGATGGAAATATCTACACCGATATCTCTATAAATATGGAAATACCTACACCACCATCTCTATAAACATGAAAATATCTACACTGCCATCTCCATAAAGATGGAAGTATCTACTCTGCCATGTGTATAAAACGGAAATATCTACACCACCATCTGTGAAAACATGGAAATATCTACACCGCTATCTGTATAAACATGGAAATATCTACACCGCCACCTGCATGTCCATGGAAATATCTACGGTGCCATCTGTATAAACATGGAAATATCTACACGGCCATCTGTGTATAGATGGAAATATCAACAACGCCATCTGTACAAACATGGAAATATCTACACCGCTATCTCTATAAACATGGAAATATCTGCAGAGCCATCGGTAAAACATGGAAATACCTCTACAGTCATCTGTATAAACATGGAAATATCTACAGCGCCATCTCTATAAACATTGAAATATCTACACTGCCATCTGTAAAAACATGGAAATATCTACACAGTCATCTGAATAAACATGGAAATATCTACACCACCAATTGTATAAACATGGAAATACCTACAATAGCATCTGTATACACATGGAAATATCTACACGGACATCTGTATAAGTATGGAAATACCTACACCGCCATCTGTATAAACATGGAAATATCTACACTGCCATCTGTAGTAAGATGGAAATATCTACACCGCTATCTCTATAAATATGGAAATATCTACACCGCCATCTCTATAAACAAGAAAATATCTACACTGCCATCTACATAAAGATGGAAGTATCTACTCCGCCATGTGTATAAACACGGAAATATCTACACAACCATCTGTGAAAACATGGAAATATCTACACCGCTATCTGTACAAACATGGAAATATCTACTCCGCCATCTGCATGTCCATGGAAATATCTACCGTGCCATCTGTATAAACATGGAAATATCTACACGGCCATCTGTGTATAGATGGAAATATCAACAACGCCATCTGTACAAACATGGAAATATCTACACCGCTATGTCTATAAACATGGAAATATCTGCACAGCCATCTGTAAAACATGGAAATACCTCTACAGTCATCTGTATAAACATGGAAATATCTACAATGCCATCTGTATACACATGGAAATATCTACACAGCCATCTGTATAAACATGTAAATATCTACACTGCTATCTCTATAAACATGGAAATATCTACACCGCCATCTCTATAAACATGAAAATATCTACACTGCCATCTCCATAAACATGGAACTAACTACTCCGCCATCTGTATAAACATGGAAACATCTACACCGCCATCTGTGTGAATAAGGAAATATCTACAATGGCATCTGTATAAAGATATAAATATCTGCACCGCGAGCTGTATAAACATGGAAATATCTACATCGCTATCTGTATAAACGTGGAAATACCAACACATCTATCGGTATAAACATGGAAATATCTACAACGCCATCTATATAAACATGGAAATATCTACACCACTATGTCTATAAACATGGAAATACCTACACCGCTATCCCTATAAACATGGAAATATCTACACCGCTATCTGTATAAACATGGAAATATCTACACCGCTATCTGCATAAACATGGAAATATCTACACAGCGATCTGTATAAACATGGAAATATCTACACCGTGATCTGTATAAACATGGAAATATCTTCACCACGATCTGTATAAACATGGAAATATCTACACCGCTCTCTGTATAAACATGGTAATATCTACACCACCATCTATATAAACATGGAAATATCTACACCGCCATCTGCATAAACATGGAAATATCTACAATGCCATCTGTAGAAAGATGGAAATATCTACACCGCAATCTGGGTAAACATGGAAATATCTACACCGATATCTGTAAAAACATGGAAATATCTACACCGCTATCTGTATAAACATGGAAATATCTACACCGCGATCTGTATAAACATGGAAATATCTACAGCGCCATTTCTATAAACATTGAAATATCTACACTGCCATCTGTAAAAACATGGAAATATCTACACAGTCATCTGAATAAACATGGAAATATCTACACCACCATTTGTATAAACATGGAAATACCTAGAATACCATCTGTATACACATGGAAATATCTACACAGACATCTGTATAAGTATGGAAATACCTACACCGCCATCTGTATAAACATGGAAATATCTACACTGCCATCTGTAGAAAGATGGAAATATCTACACCGCTATCTCTATAAATATGGAAATATATACACCGCCATCTCTATAAACCTGAAAATATCTACACTGCCATCTCCATAAACATGGAACTAACTACTCCGCCATCTGTATAAACATGGAAACATCTACACCGCCATCTGTGTGAATAAGGAAATATCTACAATGCCATCTGTATAAAGATATAAATATCTGCACCGCGAGCTGTATAAAGATGGAAATATCTACATCGCTATGTGTATAAACGTGGAAATACCAACACATCTATCGGTATAAACATGGAAATATCTAGAACGCCATCTTTATAAACATGGAAATATCTACACCGCTATGTCTATAAACATGGAAATAACTACACCGCTATCTCTATAAACATGGAAATATCTACACCGCTATCTGTATAAACATGGAAATATCTACACCGCTATCTGCATAAACATGGAAATATATACACAGCGATCTGTATAAACATGGAAATATCTACACCGTGATCTGTATAAACATGAAAATAACTTCACCACGATCTGTATAAACATGGAAATATCTACACCGCTCTCTGTATAAACATGGTAATGTCTACACCACCATCTATATAAACATGGAAATATCTACACCGCCATCTGCATAAACATGGAAATATCTACAATGCCATCTGTAGAAAGATGGAAATATCTACGCCGCAATCTGTGTAAACATGGAAATATCTACACCGATATCTCTAAAAACATGGAAATATCTACACCGCTATCTGCATAAACATGGAAATATCTACACCGCGATCTGTATAAACATGGAAATATCTACAGCGCCATCTCTATAAACATTGAAATATCTACACTGTCATCTGTAAAACATGGAAATATCTACACAGTCATCTGAGTAAACATGGAAATATCTACACCACCATCTGTATAAACATGGAAATACCTACAATACCATCTGTATACACATGGAAATATCTACACAGACATCTGTATAAGTATGGAAATATCTACACCGCCATCTGTATAAACATGGAAATACCTACACTGCCATCTGTAGAAAGATGGAAATATCTACACCGATACCTCTATAAATATGGAAATATCTACAATGCCATCTCTATAAACATGAAAATATCTACACTGCCATCTCCATAAAGATGGAAGTATCTACTCCGCCATGTGTATAAAACGGAAATATCTACACCACCATCTGTGAAAACATGGAAATATCTACACCGCTATCTGTATAAACATGGAAATATCTACACCGCCATCTGCATGTCCATGGAAATATCTACGGTGCCATCTGTATAAACATGGAAATGTCTACACGGCCATCTGTGTATAGATGGAAATATCAACAACGCCATCGGTACAAACATGGAAATATCTACACCGCTATCTCTATAAACATGGAAATATCTGCACAGCCATCGGTAAAACATGGAAATACCTCTACAGTCATCTGTATAAACATGGAAATATCTACAATGCCATCTGTATACACATGGAAATATCTACTCAGCCATCTGTATAAACATGTAAATATCTACACTGCTATCTCTATAAACATGGAAATATCTACACCGCCATCTCTATAAACATGAAAATATCTACACTGCCATCTCCATAAACATGGAACTAACTACTCCGCCATCTGTATAAACATGGAAACATCTACACCGCCATCTGTGTGAATAAGGAAATATCTACAATGCCATCTGTATAAAGATATAAATATCTGCACCGCGAGCTGTATAAAGATGGAAATATCTACATCGCTATCTGTATAAACGTGGAAATACCAACACATCTATCGGTATAAACATGGAAATATCTACAACGCCATCTATATAAACATGGAAATATCTACACCGCTATGTCTATAAACATGGAAATACCTACACCGCTATCTCTATAAACATGGAAATATCTACACCGCTATCTGTATAAACATGGAAATATCTACACCGCTATCTGCATAAACATGGAAATATCTACACAGCGATCTGTATAAACATGGAAATATCTACACCGCGATCTGTATAAACATGGAAATATCTACACCGCTCTCTGTATAAACATGGTAATATCTACACCACCATCTATATAAACATAGAAATATCTACACCGCCATCTGCATAAACATGGAAATATCTACAATGCCCTCTGTAGAAAGATGGAAATATCTACAACGCAATCTGTGTAAACATGGAAATATCTACAACGATATCTCTAAAAATATGGAAATATCTACACCGCTATCTGTATAAACATGGAAATATCTACACCGCGATCTGTATAAACATGGAAATATCTACTGCACCATCTCTATAAACTTTGAAATATCTACACTGTCATCTGTAAAACATGGAAATATCTACACAGTCATCTGAATAAACATGGAAATATCTACACCACCATCTGTATAAACATGGAAATACCTACAATACCATCTGTATACACATGGAAATACCTACACAGACATCTGTATAAGTATGGAAATATCTACACCGCCATCTGTATAAACATGGAAATATCTACACTGCCATCTGTAGAAAGATGGAAATATCTACACCGATACCTCTATAAATATGGAAATATCTACACCGCCATCTCTATAAACATGAAAATATCTACACTGCCATCTCCATAAAGTTGGAAGTATCTACTCTGCCATGTGTATAAAACGGAAATATCTACACCACCATCTGTGAAAACATGGAAATATCTACACCGCTATCTGTATAAACATGGAAATATCTACACCGCCATCTGCATGTCCATGGAAATATCTACGGTGCCATCTGTATAAACATGGAAATATCTACACGGCCATCTGTGTATAGATGGAAATATCAACAACACCATCGGTACAAACATGGAAATATCTACACCGCTATCTCTATAAACATGGAAATATCTGCACAGCCATGGGTAAAACATGGAAATACCTCTACAGTCATCTGTATAAACATGGAAATATCTACAATGCCATCTGTATACACATGGAAATATCTACTCAGCCATCTGTATAAACATGTAAATATCTACACTGCTATCTCTATAAACATGGAAATATCTACACCGCCATCTCTACAAACATGAAAATATCTACACTGCCATCTCCATAAACATGGAACTAACTACTCCGCCATCTGTATAAACCTGGAAACATCTACACCGCCATCTGTGTGAATAAGGAAATATCTACAATGCCATCTGTATAAAGATATAAATATCTGCACCGCGAGCTGTATAAAGATGGAAATATCTACATCGCTATCTGTATAAACGTGGAAATACCAACACATCTATCGGTATAAACATGGAAATATCTACAACGCCATCTATATAAACATGGAAATATCTACACCGCTATGTCTATAAACATGGAAATACCTACACCGCTATCTCTATAAACATGGAAATATCTACACCGCTATCTGCATAAACATGGAAATATCTACACAGCGATCTGTATAAACATGGAAATATCTACACCGCGATCTGTATAAACATGGAAATATCTTCACCACGATCTGTATAAACATGGAAATATCTACACCGCTCTCTGTATAAACATGGTAATACCTACACCACCATCTATATAAACATGGAAATATCTACACCGCCATCTGCATAAACATGGAAATATCTACAATGCCCTCTGTAGAAAGATGGAAATATCTACAACGCAATCTGTGTAAACATGGAAATATCTACAACGATATCTCTAAAAATATGGATATATCTACACCGCTATCTGTATAAACATGGAAATATCTACACCGCGATCTGTATAAACATGGAAATATCTACTGCGCCATCTCTATAAACATTGAAATGTCTACACTGTCATCTCTAAAACCTGGAAATATCTACACAGTCATCTGAATAAACATGGAAATATCTACACCACCATCTGTATAAACATGGAAATACCTACAATACCATCTGTATACACATGGAAATATCTACACAGACATCTGTATAATTATGGAAATATCTACACATCCATCTGTATAAACATGGAAATATCTACACTGCCATCTGTAGAAAGATGGAAATATCTACACCAATATCTCTATAAATATGGAAATATCTACACCGCCATCTCTATAAACATGAAAATATCTACACTGCCATCTCCATAAACATGGAAGTATCTACTCCGCCATGTGTATAAAACGGAAATATCTACACCACCATCTGTGAAAACATGGAAATATCTACACCGCTATCTGTATAAACATGGAAATATCTACACCGCCATCTTCATGTCCATGGAAATATCTACGGTGCCATCTGTATAAACATGGGAATATCTACACGGCCATCTGTGTATAGATGGAAATATCAACAACGCCATCTGTACAAACATGGAAATATCTACACCGCTATCTCTATAAACATGGAAATATCTGCAGAGCCATCGGTAAAACATGGAAATACCTCTACAGTCATCTGTATAAACATGGAAATATCTACACCGCAATCTGTATAAACATGGAAATATCTACACCGTGATCTCTATAAACATGGAAATATCTACACCGCGAATTGTATAAACATGGAAATATCTTCACCACGATCTGTATAAACATGGAAATATCTACACCGCTATCTGTATAAACATGGTAATATCTACACCACCATCTATATAAACATGGAAATATCTACACCGCCATCTGCATAAACATGGAAATATCTACAATGCCATCTGAAGATAGATGGAAATATCTACAACGCAATCTCTGTAAACATGGAAATATCAACACCGATATATGTAAAAACATGGAAATATCTACACCGCTATCTGTATAAACATGGAAATATCTACACCGCGATCTGTATAAACATGGAAATATCTACAGCGCCATCTCTATAAACATTGAAATATCTACACTGCCATCTGTAAAAACATGGAAATATCTACACAGTCATCTCAATAAACATGGAAATATCTACACCACCATTTGTATAAACCTGGAAATAACTACAATACCATCTGTATACACATGGAAATATCTACACAGCCATCTGTATAAACATATAAATATCTACACTGCTATCTCTATAAACATGGAAATATCTACACCGCCATCTCTATAAACATGAAAATATCTACACTGCCATCTCCATAAACATGGAACTAACTACTCCGCCATCTGTATAAACATGGAAACATCTACACCGCCATCTGTGTGAATAAGGAAATATCTACAATGCCATCTGTATAAAGATATAAATATCTGCACCGCGAGCTGTATAAACATGGAAATATCTACATTGCTATCTGTATAAACGTGGAAATACCAACACACATATCGGTACAAACATGGAAATATCTACAACGCCATCTATATAAACATGGAAATATCTACACCGCTATGTCTATAAACATGGAAATACCTACACCGCTATCTCTATAAACATGGAAATATCTACACCGCTATCTGTATAAACATGGAAATATCTACACCGCTATCTGCATAAACATGGAAATATCTACATCGCGATCTGTATAAACATGGAAATATCTACACCGCGATCTGTATAAACATGGAAATATCTTCACCACGATCTGTATAAACATGGAAATATCTACACCGCTATCTGTATAAACATGGTAATATCTACACCACCATCTATATAAACATGGAAATATCTACACCGCCATCTGCGTAAACATGGAAATATCTACAATGCCATCTGTAGAAAGATGGAAATATCTACACCGCAATCTGTGTAAACATGGAAATATCTACACCGATATCTGTAAAAACATGGAAATATCTACACCGCTATCTGTATAAACATGGAAATATCCACACCGTGATCTGTATAAACATGGAAATATCTACAGCGCCATCTCTATAAACATTGAAATATCTACATTGCCATCTGTAAATACATGGAAATATCTACACAGTCATCTGAATAAACATGGAAATATCTACACCACCATATGTATAAACATGGAAATACCTACAATACCATCTGTATACACATGGAAATATCTACACAGACATCTTTATAAGTATGGAAATACTACACCGCCATCTGTATAAACATGGAAATATCTACACTGCCATCTGTAGAAAGATGGAAATATCTACACCGATATCTCTATAAATATGGAAATACCTACACCGCCATCTCTATAAACATGAAAATATCTACACTGCCATCTCCATAAAGATGGAAGTATCTACTCTGCCATGTGTATAAAACGGAAATATCTACACCACCATCTGTGAAAACATGGAAATACCTACACCGCTATCTGTATAAACATGGAAATATCTACACCGCCATCTGCATGTCCATGGAAATATCTACGGTGCCATCTGTATAAACATGGAAATATCTACACGGCCATCTGTGTATAGATGGAAATATCAACAACGCCATCTGTACAAACATGGAAATATCTACACCGCTATCTCTATAAACATGGAAATATCTGCAGAGCCATCGGTAAAACATGGAAATACCTCTACAGTCATCTGGATAAACATGGAAATATCTACAGCGCCATCTCTATAAACATTGAAATATCTACACTGCCATCTGTAAAAACATGGAAATATCTACACAGTCATCTGAATAAACATGGAAATATCTACACCACCAATTGTATAAACATGGAAATACCTACAATAGCATCTGTATACACATGGAAATATCTACACGGACATCTGTATAAGTATGGAAATACCTACTCCGCCATCTGTATAAACATGGAAATATCTACACTGCCATCTGTAGAAAGATGGAAATATCTACACCGCTATCTCTATAAAGATGGAAATATCTACACCGCTATCTCTATAAATATGGAAATATCTACACCGCCATCTCTATAAACCTGAAAATATCTACACTGCCATCTCCATAAACATGGAACTAACTACTCCGCCATCTGTATAAACATGGAAACATCTACACCGCCATCTGTGTGAATAAGGAAATATCTACAATGCCATCTGTATAAAGATATAAATATCTGCACCGCGAGCTGTATAAAGATGGAAATATCTACATCGCTATCTGTATAAACGTGGAAATACCAACACATCTATCGGTATAAACATGGAAATATCTAGAACGCTATCTATATAAACATGGAAATATCTACACCGCTATGTCTATAAACATGGAAATACCTACACCGCTATCTCTATAAACATGGAAATATCTACACCGCTATCTGTATAAACATGGAAATATCTACACCGCTATCTGCATAAACATGGAAATATATACACAGCGATCTGTATAAACATGGAAATATCTACACCGTGATCTGTATAAACATGGAAATAACTTCACCACGATCTGTATAAACATGGAAATATCTACACCGCTCTCTGTATAAACATGGTAATGTCTACACCACCATCTATATAAACATGGAAATATCTACACCGCCATCTGCATAAACATGGAAATATCTACAATGCCATCTGTAGAAAGATGGAAATACCTACGCCGCAATCTGTGTAAACATGGAAATATCTACACCGATATCTCTAAAAACATGGAAATATCTACACCGCTATCTGTATAAACATGGAAATATCTACACCGCGATCTGTATAAACATGGAAATATCTACAGCGTCATCTCTATAAACATTGAAATATCTACACTGTCATCTGTAAAACATGGAAATATCTACACAGTCATCTGAATAAACATGGAAATATCTACACCACCATCTGTATAAACATGGAAATACCTACAATACCATCTGTATACACATGGAAATATCTACACAGACATCTGTATAAGTATGGAAATATCTACACCGCCATCTGTATAAACATGGAAATATCTACACTGCCATCAGTAGAAAGATGGAAATATCTACACCGATACCTCTATAAATATGGAAATATCTACACCGCCATCTCTATAAACATGAAAATATCTACACTGCCATCTCCATAAAGATGGAAGTATCTACTCCGCCATGTGTATAAAACGGAAATATCTACACCACCATCTGTGAAAACATGGAAATATCTACACCGCTATCTGTATAAACATGGAAATATCTACACCGCCATCTGCATGTCCATGGAAATATCTACGGTGCCATCTGTATAAACATGGAAATATCTACACGGCCATCTGTGTATAGATGGAAATATCAACAACGCCATCTGTACAAACATGGAAATATCTACACCGCTATCTGTATAAACATGGAAATATCTACACCGCCATCTGCATGTCCATGGAAATATCTATGGTGCCATCTGTATAAACATGGAAATATCTACACGGCCATCTGTGTATAGATGGAAATATCAACAACGCCATCTGTACAAACATGGAAATATCTACACCGCTATCTCTATAAAAATGGAAATATCTGCACAGCCATCGGTAAAACATGGAAATACCTCTACAGTCATCTGTATAAACATGGAAATATCTACAATGCCATCTGTATACACATGGAAATATCTACACAGCCATCTGTATAAACATGTAAATATCTACATTGCTATCTCTATAAACATGGAAATATCTACACCACCATTTCTATAAACATGAAAATATCTACACTGCCATCTCCAAAAACATGGAACTAACTACTCCGCCATCTGTATAAACATGGAAACATCTACACCGCCATCTGTGTGAATAAGGAAATATCTACAATGCCATCTGTATAAAGATATAAATATCTGCACCGCGAGCTGTATAAACATGGAAATATCTACATCGCTATATGTATAAACGTGGAAATACCAACACATCTATCGGTATAAACATGGAAATATCTACAACGCCATCTATATAAACATGGAAATATCTACACCGCTATGTCTATAAACATGGAAATAACTACACCGCTATCTCTATAAACATGGAAATATCTACACCGCTATCTGTATAAACATGGAAATATCTACACCGCTATCTGTATAAACATGGAAATATCTACGCCGCGATCTGTATAAACATGGAAATATCTACACCGCGATCTGTATAAACATGGAAATACCTTCACCACGATCTGTATAAACATGGAAATATCTACACCGCTATCTGTATAAACATGATAATATCTACACCACCATCTATATAAACATGGAAATATCTACACCGCCATCTGCATAAACATGGAAATATCTACAATGCCATCTGTAGAAAGATGGAAATATCTATGCCGCAATCTGTGTAAACATGGAAATATCTACACCGATATCTCTAAAAACATGGAAATATCTACACCGCTATCTGTATAAACATGGAAATATCTACACCGCGATCTGTATAAACATGGAAATATCTACAGTGCCATCTCTATAAACATTGAAATATCTACACTGTCATCTGTAAAACATGGAAATAACTACACAGTCATCTGAATAAACATGGAAATATCTACACTGCCATCTGTAGTAAGATGGAAATATCTACACCGCTATCTCTATAAATATGGAAATATCTACACCACCATCTCTATAAACATGAAAATATCTACACTGCCATCTACATAAAGATGGAAGTATCTACTCCGCCATCTGTATAAACACGGAAATATCTACACCACCATCTGTGAAAACATGGAAATATCTACACCGCTATCTGTACAAACATGGAAATATCTACTCCGCCATCTGCATGTCCATGGAAATATCTACGGTGCCATCTGTATAAACATGGAAGTATCTACACGGCCATCTGTGTATAGATGGAAATATCAACAACGCCATCTGTACAAACATGGAAATATCTACACCGCTATCTCTATAAACATGGAAATATCTGCACAGCCATCTGTAAAACATGGAAATACCTCTACAGTCATCTGTATAAACATGGAAATATCTACAATGCCATCTGTATACACATGGAAATATCTACACAGCCATCTGTATAAACATGTAAATATCTACACTGCTATCTCTATAAACATGGAAATATCTACACTGCCATCTCTATAAACATGAAAATATCTACACTGCCATCTCCATAAACATGGAACTAACTACTCCGCCATCTGTATAAACATGGAAACATCTACACCGCCATCTGTGTGAATAAGGAAATATCTACAATGCCATCTTTATAAAGATATAAATATCTGCACCGTGAGCTGTATAAACATGGAAATATCTACATCGCTATCTGTATAAACGTGGAAATACCAACACATCTATCGGTATAAACTTGGAAATATCTACAACGCCATCTATATAAACATGGAAATATCTACACCACTATGTCTATAAACATGGAAATACCTACACCGCTATGCCTATAAACATGGAAATATCTACACAGCGATCTGTATAAACATGGAAATATCTACACCGCGATCTGTATAAACATGGAAATATCTTCACCACGATCTGTATAAACATGGAAATATCTACACCGCTCTCTGTATAAACATGGTAATATCTACACCACCATCTGCATAAACATGGAAATATCTACAATGCCATCTGTAGAAAGATGGAAATATCTACGCCGCAATCTGTGTAAACATGGAAATATCTACACCAATATCTCTAAAAACCTGGAAATATCCACACCGCTATCTGTATAAACATGGAAATATCTACACCGCGATCTGTATAAACATGGAAATATCTACAGCGCCATCTCTATAAACATTGAAATATCTACACTGCCATCTGTAAAACATGGAAATATCTACACAGTCATCTGAATAAACATGGAAATATCTACACCACCATCTGTATAAACATGGAAATACCTACAATACCATCTGTATACACATGTAAATATCTACACAGACATCTGTATAAGTATGGAAATATCTACACCGCCATCTGTATAAACATGGAAGTATCTACACGGCCATCTGTAGAAAGATGGAAATATCTACACCAATATCTCTATAAATATGGAAATATCTACACCGCCATCTCTATAAACATGAAAATATCTAAACTGCCATCTCCATAAAGATGGAAGTATGTACTCCGCCATGTGTATAAAACGGAAATATCTACACCACCATCTGTGAAAACATGGAAATATCTACACCGCTATCTGTATAAACATGGAAATATCTACACCGCCATCTGCATGTCCATGGAAATATCTACGGTGCCATCTGTATAAACATGGAGATATCTACACGGCCATCTGTGTATAGATGGAAATATCAACAACGCCATCTGTACAAACATGGAAATATCTACACCGCTGTCTCTATAAACATGGAAATATCTGCAGAGCCATCGGTAAAACATGGAAATACCTCTACAGTCATCTGTATAAACATGGAAATATCTACAATGCCATCTGTATACACATGGAAATATCTACACAGCCATCTGTATAAACGTAAATATCTACACTGCTATCTCTATAAACATGGAAATATCTACACTGCCATCTCTATAAACATGAAAATATCTACACTGCCATCTCCATAAACATGGAACTAACTACTCCGCCATCTGTATAAACATGGAAACATCTACACCGCCTTCTGTGTGAATAAGGAAATATCTACAATGCCATCTGTATAAAGATATAAATATCTGCACCGCGAGCTGTATACACATGGAAATATCTACATCGCTATCTGTATAAACGTGGAAATACCAACACATCTATCGGTATAAACATGGAAATATCTACAACGCCATCTATATAAACATGGAAATATCTACAACGCTATGTCTATAAACATGGAAATACCTACACCGCTATCTCTATAAACATGGAAATATCTACACCGCTATCTGTATAAACGTGGAAATATCTACACCGCTATCTGTATAAACATGGAAATATCTACACCGCGATCTGTATAAACATGGAAATATCTACACCGCGATCTGTATAAACATGGAAATATCTTCACCACGACCTGTATAAACATGGAAATATCTACACCGCTATCTGTATAAACATGGTAATATCTACACCACCATCTATATAAACATGGAAATATCTACACCGCCATCTGCATAAACATGGAAATATCTACAATGCCATCTGTAGAAAGATGGAAATATCTACACCGCAATCTGTGTAAACATGGAAATATCTACACCGATATCTGTAAAAACATGGAAATATCTACACCGCTATCTGTATAAACATGGAAATATCTACACCGCGAACTGTATAAACATGGAAATATCTACAGCGCCATCTCTATAAACATTGAAATATCTACACTGCCATCTGTAAAAACATGGAAATATCTACACAGTCATCTGAATAAACATGGAAATATCTACACCACCATTTGTATAAACATGGAAATACCTACAATAGCATCTGTATACACATGGAAATATCTACACGGACATCTGTATAAGTATGGAAATACCTACACAGCCATCTGTATAAACATGGAAATATCTACACTGCCATCTGTAGTAAGATGGAAATATCTAGACCGCTATCTCTATAAATATGGAAATATCTACACCGCCATCTCTATAAACAAGAAAATATCTACACTGCCATCTACATAAAGATGGAAGTATCTACTCCGCCATATGTATAAACACGGAAATATCTACACCACCATCTGTGAAAACATGGAAATATCTACACCGCTCTCTGTACAAACATGGAAATATCTACTCCGCCATCTGCATGTCCGTGGAAATATCTACGGTGCCATCTGTATAAACATGGAAATATCTACACTGCCATCTGTGTATAGATGGAAATATCAACAACGCCATCTGTACAAACATGGAAATATCTACACCGCTATCTCTATAAACATGGAAATATCTGCACAGCCATCGGTGAAACATGGAAATACCTCTACAGTCATCTGTATAAACATGGAAATATCTACAATGCCATCTGTATACACATGGAAATATCTACACAGCCATCTGTATAAACATGTAAATATCTACACTGCTATCTCTATAAACATGGAAATATCTACACCGCCATCTCTATAAACATGAAAATATCTACACTGCCATCTCCATAAACATGGAACTAACTACTCCGCCATCTGTATAAACATGGAAACATCTACACCGCCATCTGAGTGAATAAGGATATATCTACAATGCCATCTTTATAAAGATATAAATATCTGCACCACGAGCTGTATAAACATGGAAATATCTACATCGCTATCTGTATAAACATGGAAATACCGACACATCTATCGGTATAAACATGGAAATATCTACAACGCCATCTATATAAACATGGAAATATCTACACCACTATGTGTAAACATGGAAATACCTACCCCGCTATCCTTATAAACATGGAAATATCTACACCGCTATCTGTATAAACATGGAAATATCTACACCGCTATCTGCATAAACATGGAAATATCTACACAGCGATCTGTATAAACATGGAAATATCTACACCGCGATCTGTATAAACATGGAAATATCTTCACCACGATCTGTATAAACATGGAAATATCTACACCGCTCTCTGTATAAACATGGTAATATCTACACCACCATCTATATAAACATGGAAATATCTACACCGCCATCTGCATAAACATGGAAATATCTACAATGCCATCTGTAGAAAGATGGAAATATCTACGCCGCAATCTGTGTAAACATGGAAATATCTACACCGATATCTGTAAAAACATGGAAATATCTACACCGCTATCTGTATAAACATGAAATATCTACACCGCGATCTGTATAAACATGGAAATATCTAGAGCGCCATCTCTATAAACATTGAAATATCTACACTGCCATCTGTAAAACATGGAAATATCTACACAGTCATCTGAATAAACATGGAAATATCTACACCACCATCTCTATAAACATGGAAATACCTACAATACCATCTGTATACACATGTAAATATCTACACAGACATCTGTATAAGTATGGAAATATCTACACCGCTATCTGTATAAACATGGAAGTATCTACACGGCCATCTGTAGAAAGATGGAAATATCTACACCGATATCTCTATAAATATGGAAATATCTACACCGCCATCTCTATAAACATGAAAATATCTACACTGCCATCTCCATAAACATGGAAGTATCTACTCCGCCATGTGTATAAAACGGAAATATCTACACCACCATCTGTGAAAACATGGAAATATCTACACCGCTATCTGTATAAACATGGAAATATCTACACCGCCATCAGCATGTCCATGGAAATATCTACGGTGCCATCTGTATAAACATGGAAATATCTACACGGCCATCTGTGTATAGATGGAAATATCAACAACGCCATCTGTACAAACATGGAAATATCTACAACGCTATCTCTATAAACATGGAAATATCTGCACAGCCATCTGTAAAACGTGGAAATACCTCTTCAGTCATCTGTATAAACATGGAAATATCTACAATGCCATCTGTATACACATGGAAATATCTACACAGCCATCTGTATAAACATGTAAATATCTACACTGCTATCTCTGTAAACATGTAAATACCTACACCGCCATCTCTATAAACATGAAAATATCTACACTGCCATCTCCATAAACATGGAACTAACTACTCCACCATCTGTATAAACATGGAAACATCTACACCGCCATCTGTGTGAATAAGGAAATATCTACAATGCCATCTGTATAAAGATATAAATATCTGCACCGCGAGCTGTATAAAGATGGAAATATCTACATCGCTATCTGTATAAACGTGGAAATACCAACACATCTATCGGTATAAACATGGAAATATCTACAACGCCATCTATATAAACATGGAAATATCTACACCACTATGTCTTTAAACATGGAAATACCTACACCGCTATCTCTATAAACATGGAAATATCTACACTGCTATCTGTATAAACATGGAAATCTCTACACCGCTATCTGCATAAACATGGAAATATCTACACAGCGATCTGTATAAACATGGAAATATCTACACCGCGATCTGTATAAACATGGAAATATCTTCACCTCGATCTGTATAAACATGGAAATATCTACACCGCTCTCTGTATAAACATGGTAATATCTACACAACCATCTATATAAACATGGAAATATCTACACCGCCATCTGCATAAACATGGAAATATCTACAATGCCATCTGTTGAAAGATGGAAATATCCACGCCGCAATCTGTGTAAACATGGAAATATCTACACCGCTATCTGTATAAACATGCAAATATCTACACCGCCATCTGCATGTCCATGGAAATATCTATGGTGCCATCTGTATAAACATGGAAATATCTACACGGCCATCTGTGTATAGATGGAAATATCAACAACGCCATCTGTACAAACATGGAAATATCTACACCGCTGTCTCTATAAACATGGAAATATCTGCAGAGCCATCGGTAAAACATGGAAATACCTCTACAGTCATCTGTATAAACATGGAAATATCTACAATGCCATCTGTATACACATGGAAATATCTACACAGCCATCTGTATAAACATGTAAATATCTACACTGCTATCTCTATAAACATGGAAATATCTACACCGCCATCTCTATAAACATGAAAATATCTACACTGCCATCTCCATAAACATGGAACTAACTACTCTGCCATCTGTATAAACATGGAAACATCTACACCGCCATCTGTGTGAATAAGGAAATATCTACAATGCCATCTGTATAAAGATATAAATATCTGCACCGCGAGCTGTATAAACATGGAAATATCTACATCGCTATCTGTATAAACGTGGAAATACCAACACATCTATCGGTATAAAAATGGAAATATCTACAACGCCATCTATATAAACATGGAAATATCTACACCGCTATGTCTATAAACATGGAAATACCTACACCGCTATCTCTATAAACATGGAAATATCTACACTGCTATCTGTATAAACATGGAAATATCTACACCGCTATCTGTATAAACATGGAAATATCTACACCGCGATCTGTATAAACATGGAAAAATCTATACCGCGATCTGTATAAACATGGAAATAACTTCACCACGATCTGTATAAACACGGAAATATCTACACCGCCATCTCTATAAACATGGTAATATCTACACCACCATCTATATAAACATGGAAATATCTACACCGCCATCTGCATAAACATGGAAATATATACAATGCCATCTGTAGAAAGATGGAAATATCTACACCGCAATCTGTGTAAACATGGAAATATCTACACCGATATCTGTAAAAACATGGAAATATCTACACCGCTATCTGTATAAAAATGGAAATATCTACACCGCGATCTGTATAAACATGGAAATATCTACAGCGCCATCTCTATAAACATTGAAATATCTACACTGCCATCTGTAAAAACATGGAAATATCTACACAGTCATCTGAATAAACATGGAAATATCTACACCACCATTTGTATAAACCTGGAAATACCTACAATACCATCTGTATACACATGGAAATATCTACACAGACATCTGTATAAGTTTGGAAATACCTACACCGCCATCTGTATAAACATGGAAATATCTACACTGCCATCTGTAGTAAGATGGAAATATCTACACCGCTATCTCTATAAATATGGAAATATCTACACCGCCATCTCTATAAACAAGAAAATATCTACACTGCCATCTACATAAAGATGGAAGTATCTACTCCGCCATGTGTATAAACACGGAAATATCTACACCACCATCTGTGAAAACATGGAAATATCTACACCGCTATCTGTACAAACATGGAAATATCTACTCCGCCATCTGCATGTCCGTGGAAATATCTACGGTGCCATCTGTATAAACATGGAAATATCTACACTGCCATCTGTGTATAGATGGAAATATCAACAACGCCATCTGTACAAACATGGAAATATCTACACCGCTATCCCTATAAACATGGAAATATCTGCACAGCCATCGGTGAAACATGGAAATACCTCTACAGTCATCTGTATAAACATGGAAATATCTACAATGCCATCTGTATACACATGGAAATATCTACACAGCCATCTGTATAAACATGTAAATATCTACACTGCTATCTCTATAAACATGGAAATATCTACACTGCCATCTCTATAAACATGAAAATATCTACACTGCCATTTCCATAAACATGGAACTAACTACTCCGCCATCTGTATAAACATGGTAACATCTACACCGCCATCTGTGTGAACAAGGAAATATCTACAATGCCATCTGTATAAAGATATAAATATCTGCACCGCGAGCTGTATATACATGGAAATATCTACATCGCTATCTGTATAAACGTGGAAATACCAACACATCTATCGGTATAAACATGGAAATATCTACAACGCCATCTATATAAACATGGAAATATCTACACCGCTATGTCTATAAACATGGAAATACCTACACCGCTATCTCTATAAACATGGAAATATCTACACCGCTATCTGTATAAACATGGAAATATCTACACCGCTATCTGTATAAACATGGAAATATCTACACCGCGATCTGTATAAACATGGAAATATCTACACCGCGATCTGTATAAACATGGAAATATCTTCACCACGATCTGTATAAACATGGAAATATCTACACCGCTATCTGTATAAACATGGTAATATCTACACCACCATCTATATAAACATGGAAATATCTACACCGCCATCTGCATAAACATGGAAATATCTACAATGCCATCTGTAGAAAGATGGAAATATCTACACCGCAATCTGTGTAAACATGGAAATATCTACACCGATATCTGTAAAAACATGGAAATATCTACACCGCTATCTGTATAAACATGGAAATATCTACACCGCGATCTGTATAAACATGGAAATATCTAGAGCGCCATCTCTATAAACATTGAAATATCTACACTGCCATCTGTAAAAACATGGAAATATCTACACAGTCATCTGAATAAACATGGAAATATCTACACCACCGTTTGTATAAACATGGAAATACCTACAATACCATCTGTACACACATGGAAATATCTACACAGACATCTGTATAAGTATGGAAATACCTACACCGCCATCTGTATAAACATGGAAATATCTACACTGCCATCTGTAGTAAGATGGAAATATCTACACCGCTATCTCTATAAATATGGAAGTATCTACACCGCCATCTCTATAAACATGAAAATATCTACACTGCCATCTCCATAAAGATGGAAGTATCTACACCGCCATGTTTATAAACACGGAAATATCTACACCACCATCTGTGAAAACATGGAAATATCTACACCGCTATCTGTACAAACATGGAAATATCTACTCCGCCATCTGCATGTCCATGGAAATATCTACGGTGCCATCTGTATAAACATGGAAATATCTACACGGCCATCTGTGTATAGATGGAAATATCAACAACGCCATCTGTACAAACATGGAAATATCTACACCGCTATCTCTATAAACATGGAAATATCTGCAGAGCCATCGGTAAAACATGGAAATACCTCTACAGTCATCTGTATAAACATGGAAATATCTACAATGCCATCTGTATACACATGGAAATATCTACACAGCCATCTGTATAAACATGTAAATATCTACACTGCTATCTCTATAAACATGGAAATATCTACACTGCCATCTCTATAAACATGAAAATATCTACACTGCCATCTCCATAAACATGGAACTAACTACTCCGCCATCTGTATAAACATGGAAACATCTACACCGCCATGTGTGTGAATAAGGAAATATCTACAATGCCATCTGTATAAAGATATAAATATCTGCACCGCGAGCTGTATAAACATGGAAATATCTACATCGCTATATGTATAAACGTGGAAATACCAACACATCTATCGGTATAAACATGGAAATATCTACAACGCCATCTATATAAACATGGAAATATCTACACCCCTATGTCTATAAACATGGAAATACCTACACCGCTATCTCTATAAACATGGAAATATCTACACCGCTAACTGTATAAACATGGAAATATCTACACCGCGATCTGCATAAACGTGGAAATATCTTCACCACGATCTGTATAAACATGGAAATATCTGCACCACGATCTGTATAAACATGGAAATACCTACACCGCTATCTGTATAAACATGGTAATATCTACACCACCATCTATATAAACATGGAAATATCTACACCGCCATCTGCATAAACATGGAAATATCTACAATGCCATCTGCAGAAAGATGGAAATATCTACAACGCAATCTGTGTAAACATGGAAATATCTACACCGATATCTCTAAAAACATGGAAATATCTACACCGCTATCTGTATAAACATGGAAATATCTACACCGCGATCTGTATAAACATGGAAATATCTACAGCGCCATCTCTATAAACATTGAAATATCTACAGTTTCATCTGTAAAACATGGAAATATCTACACAGTCATCTGAATAAACATGGAAATATCTACACCACCATCTGTATAAACATGGAAATACCTACAATACCATCTGTATACACATGGAAATATCTACACAGACATCTGCATAAGTATGGAAATATCTACACCGCCATCTGTATAAACATTGAAATATCTACACTGTCATCTGTAAAACATGGAAATATCTACACAGTCATCTGAATAAACATGGAAATATCTACACCACCATATGTATAAACCTGGAAATACCTACAATACCATCTGTATACACATGGAAATATCTACACTGCTATCTCTATAAACATAGAAATATCTACACCGCCATCTCTATAAACATGAAAATGTCTACACTGCCATCTCCATAAACATGGAACTAACTACTCCGCCATCTGTATAAACATGGAAACATCTACACCGCCATCTGAGTGAATAAGGATATATCTACAATGCCATCTTTATAAAGATATAAATATCTGCACCACGAGCTGTATAAACATGGAAATATCTACATCGCTATCTGTATAAACATGGAAATACCGACACATCTATCGGTATAAACATGGAAATATCTACAACGCCATCTATATAAACATGGAAATATCTACACCACTATGTGTAAACATGGAAATACCTACCCCGCTATCCCTATAAACATGGAAATATCTACACCGCTATCTGTATAAACATGGAAATATCTACACCGCTATCTGCATAAACATGGAAATATCTACACAGCGATCTGTATAAACATGGAAATATCTACACCGCGATCTGTATAAACATGGAAATATCTTCACCACGATCTGTATAAACATGGAAATATCTACACCGCTCTCTGTATAAACATGGTAATATCTACACCACCATCTATATAAACATGGAAATATCTACACCGCCATCTGCATAAACATGGAAATATCTACAATGCCATCTGTAGAAAGATGGAAATATCTACGCCGCAATCTGTGTAAACATGGAAATATCTACACCGATATCTGTAAAAACATGGAAATATCTACACCGCTATCTGTATAAACATGAAATATCTACACCGCGATCTGTATAAACATGGAAATATCTAGAGCGCCATCTCTATAAACATTGAAATATCTACACTGCCATCTGTAAAACATGGAAATATCTACACAGTCATCTGAATAAACATGGAAATATCTACACCACCATCTCTATAAACATGGAAATACCTACAATACCATCTGTATACACATGTAAATATCTACACAGACATCTGTATAAGTATGGAAATATCTACACCGCTATCTGTATAAACATGGAAGTATCTACACGGCCATCTGTAGAAAGATGGAAATATCTACACCGATATCTCTATAAATATGGAAATATCTACACCGCCATCTCTATAAACATGAAAATATCTACACTGCCATCTCCATAAACATGGAAGTATCTACTCCGCCATGTGTATAAAACGGAAATATCTACACCACCATCTGTGAAAACATGGAAATATCTACACCGCTATCTGTATAAACATGGAAATATCTACACCGCCATCAGCATGTCCATGGAAATATCTACGGTGCCATCTGTATAAACATGGAAATATCTACACGGCCATCTGTGTATAGATGGAAATATCAACAACGCCATCTGTACAAACATGGAAATATCTACAACGCTATCTCTATAAACATGGAAATATCTGCACAGCCATCTGTAAAACGTGGAAATACCTCTTCAGTCATCTGTATAAACATGGAAATATCTACAATGCCATCTGTATACACATGGAAATATCTACACAGCCATCTGTATAAACATGTAAATATCTACACTGCTATCTCTGTAAACATGTAAATACCTACACCGCCATCTCTATAAACATGAAAATATCTACACTGCCATCTCCATAAACATGGAACTAACTACTCCACCATCTGTATAAACATGGAAACATCTACACCGCCATCTGTGTGAATAAGGAAATATCTACAATGCCATCTGTATAAAGATATAAATATCTGCACCGCGAGCTGTATAAAGATGGAAATATCTACATCGCTATCTGTATAAACGTGGAAATACCAACACATCTATCGGTATAAACATGGAAATATCTACAACGCCATCTATATAAACATGGAAATATCTACACCACTATGTCTTTAAACATGGAAATACCTACACCGCTATCTCTATAAACATGGAAATATCTACACAGCTATCTGTATAAACATGGAAATATCTACACCGCTATCTGCATAAACATGGAAATATCTACACAGCGATCTGTATAAACATGGAAATATCTACACCGCGATCTGTATAAACATGGAAATATCTTCACCTCGATCTGTATAAACATGGAAATATCTACACCGCTCTCTGTATAAACATGGTAATATCTACACAACCATCTATATAAACATGGAAATATCTACACCGCCATCTGCATAAACATGGAAATATCTACAATGCCATCTGTTGAAAGATGGAAATATCCACGCCGCAATCTGTGTAAACATGGAAATATCTACACCGCTATCTGTATAAACATGCAAATATCTACACCGCCATCTGCATGTCCATGGAAATATCTATGGTGCCATCTGTATAAACATGGAAATATCTACACGGCCATCTGTGTATAGATGGAAATATCAACCACGCCATCTGTACAAACATGGAAATATCTACACCGCTATCTCTATAAACATGGAAATATCTGCAGAGCCATCGGTAAAACATGGAAATACCTCTACAGTCATCTGTATAAACATGGAAATATCTACAATGCCATCTGTATACACATGGAAATATCTACACAGCCATCTGTATAAACATGTAAATATCTACACTGCTATCTCTATAAACATGGAAATATCTACACCGCCATCTCTATAAACATGAAAATATCTACACTGCCATCTCCATAAACATGGAACTAACTACTCTGCCATCTGTATAAACATGGAAACATCTACACCGCCATCTGTGTGAATAAGGAAATATCTACAATGCCATCTGTATAAAGATATAAATATCTGCACCGCGAGCTGTATAAACATGGAAATATCTACATCGCTATCTGTATAAACGTGGAAATACCAACACATCTATCGGTATAAAAATGGAAATATCTACAACGCCATCTATATAAACATGGAAATATCTACACCGCTATGTCTATAAACATGGAAATACCTACACCGCTATCTCTATAAACATGGAAATATCTACACTGCTATCTGTATAAACATGGAAATATCTACACCGCTATCTGTATAAACATGGAAATATCTACACCGCGATCTGTATAAACATGGAAATATCTATACCGCGATCTGTATAAACATGGAAATAACTTCACCACGATCTGTATAAACACGGAAATATCTACACCGCCATCTCTATAAACATGGTAATATCTACACCACCATCTATATAAACATGGAAATATCTACACCGCCATCTGCATAAACATGGAAATATATACAATGCCATCTGTAGAAAGATGGAAATATCTACACCGCAATCTGTGTAAACATGGAAATATCTACACCGATATCTGTAAAAACATGGAAATATCTACACCGCTATCTGTATAAAAATGGAAATATCTACACCGCGATCTGTATAAACATGGAAATATCTACAGCGCCATCTCTATAAACATTGAAATATCTACACTGCCATCTGTAAAAACATGGAAATATCTACACAGTCATCTGAATAAACATGGAAATATCTACACCACCATTTGTATAAACCTGGAAATACCTACAATACCATCTGTATACACATGGAAATATCTACACAGACATCTGTATAAGTTTGGAAATACCTACACCGCCATCTGTATAAACATGGAAATATCTACACTGCCATCTGTAGTAAGATGGAAATATCTACACCGCTATCTCTATAAATATGGAAATATCTACACCGCCATCTCTATAAACAAGAAAATATCTACACTGCCATCTACATAAAGATGGAAGTATCTACTCCGCCATGTGTATAAACACGGAAATATCTACACCACCATCTGTGAAAACATGGAAATATCTACACCGCTATCTGTACAAACATGGAAATATCTACTCCGCCATCTGCATGTCCGTGGAAATATCTACGGTGCCATCTGTATAAACATGGAAATATCTACACTGCCATCTGTGTATAGATGGAAATATCAACAACGCCATCTGTACAAACATGGAAATATCTACACCGCTATCCCTATAAACATGGAAATATCTGCACAGCCATCGGTGAAACATGGAAATACCTCTACAGTCATCTGTATAAACATGGAAATATCTACAATGCCATCTGTATACACATGGAAATATCTACACAGCCATCTGTATAAACATGTAAATATCTACACTGCTATCTCTATAAACATGGAAATATCTACACTGCCATCTCTATAAACATGAAAATATCTACACTGCCATTTCCATAAACATGGAACTAACTACTCCGCCATCTGTATAAACATGGTAACATCTACACCGCCATCTGTGTGAACAAGGAAATATCTACAATGCCATCTGTATAAAGATATAAATATCTGCACCGCGAGCTGTATATACATGGAAATATCTACATCGCTATCTGTATATACGTGGAAATACCAACACATCTATCGGTATAAACATGGAAATATCTACAACGCCATCTATATAAACATGGAAATATCTACACCGCTATGTCTATAAACATGGAAATACCTACACCGCTATCTCTATAAACATGGAAATATCTACACCGCTATCTGTATAAACATGGAAATATCTACACCGCTATCTGTATAAACATGGAAATATCTACACCGCGATCTGTATAAACATGGAAATATCTACACCGCGATCTGTATAAACATGGAAATATCTTCACCACGATCTGTATAAACATGGAAATATCTACACCGCTATCTGTATAAACATGGTAATATCTACACCACCATCTATATAAACATGGAAATATCTACACCGCCATCTGCATAAACATGGAAATATCTACAATGCCATCTGTAGAAAGATGGAAATATCTACACCGCAATCTGTGTAAACATGGAAATATCTACACCGATATCTGTAAAAACATGGAAATATCTACACCGCTATCTGTATAAACATGGAAATATCTACACCGCGATCTGTATAAACATGGAAATATCTAGAGCACCATCTCTATAAACATTGAAATATCTACACTGCCATCTGTAAAAACATGGAAATATCTACACAGTCATCTGAATAAACATGGAAATATCTACACCACCGTTTGTATAAACATGGAAATACCTACAATACCATCTGTACACACATGGAAATATCTACACAGACATCTGTATAAGTATGGAAATACCTACACCGCCATCTGTATAAACATGGAAGTATCTACACGGCCATCTGTAGAAAGATGGAAATATCTACACCGATATCTCTATAAATATGGAAATATCTACACCGCCATCTCTATAAACATGAAAATATCTACACTGCCATCTCCATAAACATGGAAGTATCTACTCCGCCATGTGTATAAAACGGAAATATCTACACCACCATCTGTGAAAACATGGAAATATCTACACCGCTATCTGTATAAACATGGAAATATCTACACCGCCATCAGCATGTCCATGGAAATATCTACGGTGCCATCTGTATAAACATGGAAATATCTACACGGCCATCTGTGTATAGATGGAAATATCAACAACGCCATCTGTACAAACATGGAAATATCTACAACGCTATCTCTATAAACATGGAAATATCTGCACAGCCATCTGTAAAACGTGGAAATACCTCTTCAGTCATCTGTATAAACATGGAAATATCTACAATGCCATCTGTATACACATGGAAATATCTACACAGCCATCTGTATAAACATGTAAATATCTACACTGCTATCTCTGTAAACATGTAAATACCTACACCGCCATCTCTATAAACATGAAAATATCTACACTGCCATCTCCATAAACATGGAACTAACTACTCCACCATCTGTATAAACATGGAAACATCTACACCGCCATCTGTGTGAATAAGGAAATATCTACAATGCCATCTGTATAAAGATATAAATATCTGCACCGCGAGCTGTATAAAGATGGAAATATCTACATCGCTATCTGTATAAACGTGGAAATACCAACACATCTATCGGTATAAACATGGAAATATCTACAACGCCATCTATATAAACATGGAAATATCTACACCACTATGTCTTTAAACATGGAAATACCTACACCGCTATCTCTATAAACATGGAAATATCTACACTGCTATCTGTATAAACATGGAAATATCTACACCGCTATCTGCATAAACATGGAAATATCTACACAGCGATCTGTATAAACATGGAAATATCTACACCGCGATCTGTATAAACATGGAAATATCTTCACCTCGATCTGTATAAACATGGAAATATCTACACCGCTCTCTGTATAAACATGGTAATATCTACACAACCATCTATATAAACATGGAAATATCTACACCGCCATCTGCATAAACATGGAAATATCTACAATGCCATCTGTTGAAAGATGGAAATATCCACGCCGCAATCTGTGTAAACATGGAAATATCTACACCGCTATCTGTATAAACATGCAAATATCTACACCGCCATCTGCATGTCCATGGAAATATCTATGGTGCCATCTGTATAAACATGGAAATATCTACACGGCCATCTGTGTATAGATGGAAATATCAACCACGCCATCTGTACAAACATGGAAATATCTACACCGCTATCTCTATAAACATGGAAATATCTGCAGAGCCATCGGTAAAACATGGAAATACCTCTACAGTCATCTGTATAAACATGGAAATATCTACAATGCCATCTGTATACACATGGAAATATCTACACAGCCATCTGTATAAACATGTAAATATCTACACTGCTATCTCTATAAACATGGAAATATCTACACCGCCATCTCTATAAACATGAAAATATCTACACTGCCATCTCCATAAACATGGAACTAACTACTCTGCCATCTGTATAAACATGGAAACATCTACACCGCCATCTGTGTGAATAAGGAAATATCTACAATGCCATCTGTATAAAGATATAAATATCTGCACCGCGAGCTGTATAAACATGGAAATATCTACATCGCTATCTGTATAAACGTGGAAATACCAACACATCTATCGGTATAAAAATGGAAATATCTACAACGCCATCTATATAAACATGGAAATATCTACACCGCTATGTCTATAAACATGGAAATACCTACACCGCTATCTCTATAAACATGGAAATATCTACACTGCTATCTGTATAAACATGGAAATATCTACACCGCTATCTGTATAAACATGGAAATATCTACACCGCGATCTGTATAAACATGGAAATATCTATACCGCGATCTGTATAAACATGGAAATAACTTCACCACGATCTGTATAAACACGGAAATATCTACACCGCCATCTCTATAAACATGGTAATATCTACACCACCATCTATATAAACATGGAAATATCTACACCGCCATCTGCATAAACATGGAAATATATACAATGCCATCTGTAGAAAGATGGAAATATCTACACCGCAATCTGTGTAAACATGGAAATATCTACACCGATATCTGTAAAAACATGGAAATATCTACACCGCTATCTGTATAAAAATGGAAATATCTACACCGCGATCTGTATAAACATGGAAATATCTACAGCGCCATCTCTATAAACATTGAAATATCTACACTGCCATCTGTAAAAACATGGAAATATCTACACAGTCATCTGAATAAACATGGAAATATCTACACCACCATTTGTATAAACCTGGAAATACCTACAATACCATCTGTATACACATGGAAATATCTACACAGACATCTGTATAAGTTTGGAAATACCTACACCGCCATCTGTATAAACATGGAAATATCTACACTGCCATCTGTAGTAAGATGGAAATATCTACACCGCTATCTCTATAAATATGGAAATATCTACACCGCCATCTCTATAAACAAGAAAATATCTACACTGCCATCTACATAAAGATGGAAGTATCTACTCCGCCATGTGTATAAACACGGAAATATCTACACCACCATCTGTGAAAACATGGAAATATCTACACCGCTATCTGTACAAACATGGAAATATCTACTCCGCCATCTGCATGTCCGTGGAAATATCTACGGTGCCATCTGTATAAACATGGAAATATCTACACTGCCATCTGTGTATAGATGGAAATATCAACAACGCCATCTGTACAAACATGGAAATATCTACACCGCTATCCCTATAAACATGGAAATATCTGCACAGCCATCGGTGAAACATGGAAATACCTCTACAGTCATCTGTATAAACATGGAAATATCTACAATGCCATCTGTATACACATGGAAATATCTACACAGCCATCTGTATAAACATGTAAATATCTACACTGCTATCTCTATAAACATGGAAATATCTACACTGCCATCTCTATAAACATGAAAATATCTACACTGCCATCTCCATAAACATGGAACTAACTACTCCGCCATCTGTATAAACATGGAAACATCTACACCGCCATGTGTGTGAATAAGGAAATATCTACAATGCCATCTGTATAAAGATATAAATATCTGCACCGCGAGCTGTATAAACATGGAAATATCTACATCGCTATATGTATAAACGTGGAAATACCAACACATCTATCGGTATAAACATGGAAATATCTACAACGCCATCTATATAAACATGGAAATATCTACACCCCTATGTCTATAAACATGGAAATACCTACACCGCTATCTCTATAAACATGGAAATATCTACACCGCTAACTGTATAAACATGGAAATATCTACACCGCGATCTGCATAAACGTGGAAATATCTTCACCACGATCTGTATAAACATGGAAATATCTGCACCACGATCTGTATAAACATGGAAATACCTACACCGCTATCTGTATAAACATGGTAATATCTACACCACCATCTATATAAACATGGAAATATCTACACCGCCATCTGCATAAACATGGAAATATCTACAATGCCATCTGCAGAAAGATGGAAATATCTACAACGCAATCTGTGTAAACATGGAAATATCTACACCGATATCTCTAAAAACATGGAAATATCTACACCGCTATCTGTATAAACATGGAAATATCTACACCGCGATCTGTATAAACATGGAAATATCTACAGCGCCATCTCTATAAACATTGAAATATCTACAGTTTCATCTGTAAAACATGGAAATATCTACACAGTCATCTGAATAAACATGGAAATATCTACACCACCATCTGTATAAACATGGAAATACCTACAATACCATCTGTATACACATGGAAATATCTACACAGACATCTGCATAAGTATGGAAATATCTACACCGCCATCTGTATAAACATTGAAATATCTACACTGTCATCTGTAAAACATGGAAATATCTACACAGTCATCTGAATAAACATGGAAATATCTACACCACCATATGTATAAACCTGGAAATACCTACAATACCATCTGTATACACATGGAAATATCTACACTGCTATCTCTATAAACATAGAAATATCTACACCGCCATCTCTATAAACATGAAAATGTCTACACTGCCATCTCCATAAACATGGAACTAACTACTCCGCCATCTGTATAAACATGGAAACATCTACACCGCCATCTGAGTGAATAAGGATATATCTACAATGCCATCTTTATAAAGATATAAATATCTGCACCACGAGCTGTATAAACATGGAAATATCTACATCGCTATCTGTATAAACATGGAAATACCGACACATCTATCGGTATAAACATGGAAATATCTACAACGCCATCTATATAAACATGGAAATATCTACACCACTATGTGTAAACATGGAAATACCTACCCCGCTATCCCTATAAACATGGAAATATCTACACCGCTATCTGTATAAACATGGAAATATCTACACCGCTATCTGCATAAACATGGAAATATCTACACAGCGATCTGTATAAACATGGAAATATCTACACCGCGATCTGTATAAACATGGAAATATCTTCACCACGATCTGTATAAACATGGAAATATCTACACCGCTCTCTGTATAAACATGGTAATATCTACACCACCATCTATATAAACATGGAAATATCTACACCGCCATCTGCATAAACATGGAAATATCTACAATGCCATCTGTAGAAAGATGGAAATATCTACGCCGCAATCTGTGTAAACATGGAAATATCTACACCGATATCTGTAAAAACATGGAAATATCTACACCGCTATCTGTATAAACATGAAATATCTACACCGCGATCTGTATAAACATGGAAATATCTAGAGCGCCATCTCTATAAACATTGAAATATCTACACTGCCATCTGTAAAACATGGAAATATCTACACAGTCATCTGAATAAACATGGAAATATCTACACCACCATCTCTATAAACATGGAAATACCTACAATACCATCTGTATACACATGTAAATATCTACACAGACATCTGTATAAGTATGGAAATATCTACACCGCTATCTGTATAAACATGGAAGTATCTACACGGCCATCTGTAGAAAGATGGAAATATCTACACCGATATCTCTATAAATATGGAAATATCTACACCGCCATCTCTATAAACATGAAAATATCTACACTGCCATCTCCATAAACATGGAAGTATCTACTCCGCCATGTGTATAAAACGGAAATATCTACACCACCATCTGTGAAAACATGGAAATATCTACACCGCTATCTGTATAAACATGGAAATATCTACACCGCCATCAGCATGTCCATGGAAATATCTACGGTGCCATCTGTATAAACATGGAAATATCTACACGGCCATCTGTGTATAGATGGAAATATCAACAACGCCATCTGTACAAACATGGAAATATCTACAACGCTATCTCTATAAACATGGAAATATCTGCACAGCCATCTGTAAAACGTGGAAATACCTCTTCAGTCATCTGTATAAACATGGAAATATCTACAATGCCATCTGTATACACATGGAAATATCTACACAGCCATCTGTATAAACATGTAAATATCTACACTGCTATCTCTGTAAACATGTAAATACCTACACCGCCATCTCTATAAACATGAAAATATCTACACTGCCATCTCCATAAACATGGAACTAACTACTCCACCATCTGTATAAACATGGAAACATCTACACCGCCATCTGTGTGAATAAGGAAATATCTACAATGCCATCTGTATAAAGATATAAATATCTGCACCGCGAGCTGTATAAAGATGGAAATATCTACATCGCTATCTGTATAAACGTGGAAATACCAACACATCTATCGGTATAAACATGGAAATATCTACAACGCCATCTATATAAACATGGAAATATCTACACCACTATGTCTTTAAACATGGAAATACCTACACCGCTATCTCTATAAACATGGAAATATCTACACAGCTATCTGTATAAACATGGAAATATCTACACCGCTATCTGCATAAACATGGAAATATCTACACAGCGATCTGTATAAACATGGAAATATCTACACCGCGATCTGTATAAACATGGAAATATCTTCACCTCGATCTGTATAAACATGGAAATATCTACACCGCTCTCTGTATAAACATGGTAATATCTACACAACCATCTATATAAACATGGAAATATCTACACCGCCATCTGCATAAACATGGAAATATCTACAATGCCATCTGTTGAAAGATGGAAATATCCACGCCGCAATCTGTGTAAACATGGAAATATCTACACCGCTATCTGTATAAACATGCAAATATCTACACCGCCATCTGCATGTCCATGGAAATATCTATGGTGCCATCTGTATAAACATGGAAATATCTACACGGCCATCTGTGTATAGATGGAAATATCAACCACGCCATCTGTACAAACATGGAAATATCTACACCGCTATCTCTATAAACATGGAAATATCTGCAGAGCCATCGGTAAAACATGGAAATACCTCTACAGTCATCTGTATAAACATGGAAATATCTACAATGCCATCTGTATACACATGGAAATATCTACACAGCCATCTGTATAAACATGTAAATATCTACACTGCTATCTCTATAAACATGGAAATATCTACACCGCCATCTCTATAAACATGAAAATATCTACACTGCCATCTCCATAAACATGGAACTAACTACTCTGCCATCTGTATAAACATGGAAACATCTACACCGCCATCTGTGTGAATAAGGAAATATCTACAATGCCATCTGTATAAAGATATAAATATCTGCACCGCGAGCTGTATAAACATGGAAATATCTACATCGCTATCTGTATAAACGTGGAAATACCAACACATCTATCGGTATAAAAATGGAAATATCTACAACGCCATCTATATAAACATGGAAATATCTACACCGCTATGTCTATAAACATGGAAATACCTACACCGCTATCTCTATAAACATGGAAATATCTACACTGCTATCTGTATAAACATGGAAATATCTACACCGCTATCTGTATAAACATGGAAATATCTACACCGCGATCTGTATAAACATGGAAATATCTATACCGCGATCTGTATAAACATGGAAATAACTTCACCACGATCTGTATAAACACGGAAATATCTACACCGCCATCTCTATAAACATGGTAATATCTACACCACCATCTATATAAACATGGAAATATCTACACCGCCATCTGCATAAACATGGAAATATATACAATGCCATCTGTAGAAAGATGGAAATATCTACACCGCAATCTGTGTAAACATGGAAATATCTACACCGATATCTGTAAAAACATGGAAATATCTACACCGCTATCTGTATAAAAATGGAAATATCTACACCGCGATCTGTATAAACATGGAAATATCTACAGCGCCATCTCTATAAACATTGAAATATCTACACTGCCATCTGTAAAAACATGGAAATATCTACACAGTCATCTGAATAAACATGGAAATATCTACACCACCATTTGTATAAACCTGGAAATACCTACAATACCATCTGTATACACATGGAAATATCTACACAGACATCTGTATAAGTTTGGAAATACCTACACCGCCATCTGTATAAACATGGAAATATCTACACTGCCATCTGTAGTAAGATGGAAATATCTACACCGCTATCTCTATAAATATGGAAATATCTACACCGCCATCTCTATAAACAAGAAAATATCTACACTGCCATCTACATAAAGATGGAAGTATCTACTCCGCCATGTGTATAAACACGGAAATATCTACACCACCATCTGTGAAAACATGGAAATATCTACACCGCTATCTGTACAAACATGGAAATATCTACTCCGCCATCTGCATGTCCGTGGAAATATCTACGGTGCCATCTGTATAAACATGGAAATATCTACACTGCCATCTGTGTATAGATGGAAATATCAACAACGCCATCTGTACAAACATGGAAATATCTACACCGCTATCCCTATAAACATGGAAATATCTGCACAGCCATCGGTGAAACATGGAAATACCTCTACAGTCATCTGTATAAACATGGAAATATCTACAATGCCATCTGTATACACATGGAAATATCTACACAGCCATCTGTATAAACATGTAAATATCTACACTGCTATCTCTATAAACATGGAAATATCTACACTGCCATCTCTATAAACATGAAAATATCTACACTGCCATTTCCATAAACATGGAACTAACTACTCCGCCATCTGTATAAACATGGTAACATCTACACCGCCATCTGTGTGAACAAGGAAATATCTACAATGCCATCTGTATAAAGATATAAATATCTGCACCGCGAGCTGTATATACATGGAAATATCTACATCGCTATCTGTATAAACGTGGAAATACCAACACATCTATCGGTATAAACATGGAAATATCTACAACGCCATCTATATAAACATGGAAATATCTACACCGCTATGTCTATAAACATGGAAATACCTACACCGCTATCTCTATAAACATGGAAATATCTACACCGCTATCTGTATAAACATGGAAATATCTACACCGCTATCTGTATAAACATGGAAATATCTACACCGCGATCTGTATAAACATGGAAATATCTACACCGCGATCTGTATAAACATGGAAATATCTTCACCACGATCTGTATAAACATGGAAATATCTACACCGCTATCTGTATAAACATGGTAATATCTACACCACCATCTATATAAACATGGAAATATCTACACCGCCATCTGCATAAACATGGAAATATCTACAATGCCATCTGTAGAAAGATGGAAATATCTACACCGCAATCTGTGTAAACATGGAAATATCTACACCGATATCTGTAAAAACATGGAAATATCTACACCGCTATCTGTATAAACATGGAAATATCTACACCGCGATCTGTATAAACATGGAAATATCTAGAGCACCATCTCTATAAACATTGAAATATCTACACTGCCATCTGTAAAAACATGGAAATATCTACACAGTCATCTGAATAAACATGGAAATATCTACACCACCGTTTGTATAAACATGGAAATACCTACAATACCATCTGTACACACATGGAAATATCTACACAGACATCTGTATAAGTATGGAAATACCTACACCGCCATCTGTATAAACATGGAAGTATCTACACGGCCATCTGTAGAAAGATGGAAATATCTACACCGATATCTCTATAAATATGGAAATATCTACACCGCCATCTCTATAAACATGAAAATATCTACACTGCCATCTCCATAAACATGGAAGTATCTACTCCGCCATGTGTATAAAACGGAAATATCTACACCACCATCTGTGAAAACATGGAAATATCTACACCGCTATCTGTATAAACATGGAAATATCTACACCGCCATCAGCATGTCCATGGAAATATCTACGGTGCCATCTGTATAAACATGGAAATATCTACACGGCCATCTGTGTATAGATGGAAATATCAACAACGCCATCTGTACAAACATGGAAATATCTACAACGCTATCTCTATAAACATGGAAATATCTGCACAGCCATCTGTAAAACGTGGAAATACCTCTTCAGTCATCTGTATAAACATGGAAATATCTACAATGCCATCTGTATACACATGGAAATATCTACACAGCCATCTGTATAAACATGTAAATATCTACACTGCTATCTCTGTAAACATGTAAATACCTACACCGCCATCTCTATAAACATGAAAATATCTACACTGCCATCTCCATAAACATGGAACTAACTACTCCACCATCTGTATAAACATGGAAACATCTACACCGCCATCTGTGTGAATAAGGAAATATCTACAATGCCATCTGTATAAAGATATAAATATCTGCACCGCGAGCTGTATAAAGATGGAAATATCTACATCGCTATCTGTATAAACGTGGAAATACCAACACATCTATCGGTATAAACATGGAAATATCTACAACGCCATCTATATAAACATGGAAATATCTACACCACTATGTCTTTAAACATGGAAATACCTACACCGCTATCTCTATAAACATGGAAATATCTACACTGCTATCTGTATAAACATGGAAATCTCTACACCGCTATCTGCATAAACATGGAAATATCTACACAGCGATCTGTATAAACATGGAAATATCTACACCGCGATCTGTATAAACATGGAAATATCTTCACCTCGATCTGTATAAACATGGAAATATCTACACCGCTCTCTGTATAAACATGGTAATATCTACACAACCATCTATATAAACATGGAAATATCTACACCGCCATCTGCATAAACATGGAAATATCTACAATGCCATCTGTTGAAAGATGGAAATATCCACGCCGCAATCTGTGTAAACATGGAAATATCTACACCGCTATCTGTATAAACATGCAAATATCTACACCGCCATCTGCATGTCCATGGAAATATCTATGGTGCCATCTGTATAAACATGGAAATATCTACACGGCCATCTGTGTATAGATGGAAATATCAACCACGCCATCTGTACAAACATGGAAATATCTACACCGCTATCTCTATAAACATGGAAATATCTGCAGAGCCATCGGTAAAACATGGAAATACCTCTACAGTCATCTGTATAAACATGGAAATATCTACAATGCCATCTGTATACACATGGAAATATCTACACAGCCATCTGTATAAACATGTAAATATCTACACTGCTATCTCTATAAACATGGAAATATCTACACCGCCATCTCTATAAACATGAAAATATCTACACTGCCATCTCCATAAACATGGAACTAACTACTCTGCCATCTGTATAAACATGGAAACATCTACACCGCCATCTGTGTGAATAAGGAAATATCTACAATGCCATCTGTATAAAGATATAAATATCTGCACCGCGAGCTGTATAAACATGGAAATATCTACATCGCTATCTGTATAAACGTGGAAATACCAACACATCTATCGGTATAAAAATGGAAATATCTACAACGCCATCTATATAAACATGGAAATATCTACACCGCTATGTCTATAAACATGGAAATACCTACACCGCTATCTCTATAAACATGGAAATATCTACACTGCTATCTGTATAAACATGGAAATATCTACACCGCTATCTGTATAAACATGGAAATATCTACACCGCGATCTGTATAAACATGGAAAAATCTATACCGCGATCTGTATAAACATGGAAATAACTTCACCACGATCTGTATAAACACGGAAATATCTACACCGCCATCTCTATAAACATGGTAATATCTACACCACCATCTATATAAACATGGAAATATCTACACCGCCATCTGCATAAACATGGAAATATATACAATGCCATCTGTAGAAAGATGGAAATATCTACACCGCAATCTGTGTAAACATGGAAATATCTACACCGATATCTGTAAAAACATGGAAATATCTACACCGCTATCTGTATAAAAATGGAAATATCTACACCGCGATCTGTATAAACATGGAAATATCTACAGCGCCATCTCTATAAACATTGAAATATCTACACTGCCATCTGTAAAAACATGGAAATATCTACACAGTCATCTGAATAAACATGGAAATATCTACACCACCATTTGTATAAACCTGGAAATACCTACAATACCATCTGTATACACATGGAAATATCTACACAGACATCTGTATAAGTTTGGAAATACCTACACCGCCATCTGTATAAACATGGAAATATCTACACTGCCATCTGTAGTAAGATGGAAATATCTACACCGCTATCTCTATAAATATGGAAATATCTACACCGCCATCTCTATAAACAAGAAAATATCTACACTGCCATCTACATAAAGATGGAAGTATCTACTCCGCCATGTGTATAAACACGGAAATATCTACACCACCATCTGTGAAAACATGGAAATATCTACACCGCTATCTGTACAAACATGGAAATATCTACTCCGCCATCTGCATGTCCGTGGAAATATCTACGGTGCCATCTGTATAAACATGGAAATATCTACACTGCCATCTGTGTATAGATGGAAATATCAACAACGCCATCTGTACAAACATGGAAATATCTACACCGCTATCCCTATAAACATGGAAATATCTGCACAGCCATCGGTGAAACATGGAAATACCTCTACAGTCATCTGTATAAACATGGAAATATCTACAATGCCATCTGTATACACATGGAAATATCTACACAGCCATCTGTATAAACATGTAAATATCTACACTGCTATCTCTATAAACATGGAAATATCTACACTGCCATCTCTATAAACATGAAAATATCTACACTGCCATTTCCATAAACATGGAACTAACTACTCCGCCATCTGTATAAACATGGTAACATCTACACCGCCATCTGTGTGAACAAGGAAATATCTACAATGCCATCTGTATAAAGATATAAATATCTGCACCGCGAGCTGTATATACATGGAAATATCTACATCGCTATCTGTATAAACGTGGAAATACCAACACATCTATCGGTATAAACATGGAAATATCTACAACGCCATCTATATAAACATGGAAATATCTACACCGCTATGTCTATAAACATGGAAATACCTACACCGCTATCTCTATAAACATGGAAATATCTACACCGCTATCTGTATAAACATGGAAATATCTACACCGCTATCTGTATAAACATGGAAATATCTACACCGCGATCTGTATAAACATGGAAATATCTACACCGCGATCTGTATAAACATGGAAATATCTTCACCACGATCTGTATAAACATGGAAATATCTACACCGCTATCTGTATAAACATGGTAATATCTACACCACCATCTATATAAACATGGAAATATCTACACCGCCATCTGCATAAACATGGAAATATCTACAATGCCATCTGTAGAAAGATGGAAATATCTACACCGCAATCTGTGTAAACATGGAAATATCTACACCGATATCTGTAAAAACATGGAAATATCTACACCGCTATCTGTATAAACATGGAAATATCTACACCGCGATCTGTATAAACATGGAAATATCTAGAGCGCCATCTCTATAAACATTGAAATATCTACACTGCCATCTGTAAAAACATGGAAATATCTACACAGTCATCTGAATAAACATGGAAATATCTACACCACCGTTTGTATAAACATGGAAATACCTACAATACCATCTGTACACACATGGAAATATCTACACAGACATCTGTATAAGTATGGAAATACCTACACCGCCATCTGTATAAACATGGAAATATCTACACTGCCATCTGTAGTAAGATGGAAATATCTACACCGCTATCTCTATAAATATGGAAGTATCTACACCGCCATCTCTATAAACATGAAAATATCTACACTGCCATCTCCATAAAGATGGAAGTATCTACACCGCCATGTTTATAAACACGGAAATATCTACACCACCATCTGTGAAAACATGGAAATATCTACACCGCTATCTGTACAAACATGGAAATATCTACTCCGCCATCTGCATGTCCATGGAAATATCTACGGTGCCATCTGTATAAACATGGAAATATCTACACGGCCATCTGTGTATAGATGGAAATATCAACAACGCCATCTGTACAAACATGGAAATATCTACACCGCTATCTCTATAAACATGGAAATATCTGCAGAGCCATCGGTAAAACATGGAAATACCTCTACAGTCATCTGTATAAACATGGAAATATCTACAATGCCATCTGTATACACATGGAAATATCTACACAGCCATCTGTATAAACATGTAAATATCTACACTGCTATCTCTATAAACATGGAAATATCTACACTGCCATCTCTATAAACATGAAAATATCTACACTGCCATCTCCATAAACATGGAACTAACTACTCCGCCATCTGTATAAACATGGAAACATCTACACCGCCATGTGTGTGAATAAGGAAATATCTACAATGCCATCTGTATAAAGATATAAATATCTGCACCGCGAGCTGTATAAACATGGAAATATCTACATCGCTATATGTATAAACGTGGAAATACCAACACATCTATCGGTATAAACATGGAAATATCTACAACGCCATCTATATAAACATGGAAATATCTACACCCCTATGTCTATAAACATGGAAATACCTACACCGCTATCTCTATAAACATGGAAATATCTACACCGCTAACTGTATAAACATGGAAATATCTACACCGCGATCTGCATAAACGTGGAAATATCTTCACCACGATCTGTATAAACATGGAAATATCTGCACCACGATCTGTATAAACATGGAAATACCTACACCGCTATCTGTATAAACATGGTAATATCTACACCACCATCTATATAAACATGGAAATATCTACACCGCCATCTGCATAAACATGGAAATATCTACAATGCCATCTGCAGAAAGATGGAAATATCTACAACGCAATCTGTGTAAACATGGAAATATCTACACCGATATCTCTAAAAACATGGAAATATCTACACCGCTATCTGTATAAACATGGAAATATCTACACCGCGATCTGTATAAACATGGAAATATCTACAGCGCCATCTCTATAAACATTGAAATATCTACAGTTTCATCTGTAAAACATGGAAATATCTACACAGTCATCTGAATAAACATGGAAATATCTACACCACCATCTGTATAAACATGGAAATACCTACAATACCATCTGTATACACATGGAAATATCTACACAGACATCTGCATAAGTATGGAAATATCTACACCGCCATCTGTATAAACATTGAAATATCTACACTGTCATCTGTAAAACATGGAAATATCTACACAGTCATCTGAATAAACATGGAAATATCTACACCACCATATGTATAAACCTGGAAATACCTACAATACCATCTGTATACACATGGAAATATCTACACTGCTATCTCTATAAACATAGAAATATCTACACCGCCATCTCTATAAACATGAAAATGTCTACACTGCCATCTCCATAAACATGGAACTAACTACTCCGCCATCTGTATAAACATGGAAACATCTACACCGCCATCTGAGTGAATAAGGATATATCTACAATGCCATCTTTATAAAGATATAAATATCTGCACCACGAGCTGTATAAACATGGAAATATCTACATCGCTATCTGTATAAACATGGAAATACCGACACATCTATCGGTATAAACATGGAAATATCTACAACGCCATCTATATAAACATGGAAATATCTACACCACTATGTGTAAACATGGAAATACCTACCCCGCTATCCCTATAAACATGGAAATATCTACACCGCTATCTGTATAAACATGGAAATATCTACACCGCTATCTGCATAAACATGGAAATATCTACACAGCGATCTGTATAAACATGGAAATATCTACACCGCGATCTGTATAAACATGGAAATATCTTCACCACGATCTGTATAAACATGGAAATATCTACACCGCTCTCTGTATAAACATGGTAATATCTACACCACCATCTATATAAACATGGAAATATCTACACCGCCATCTGCATAAACATGGAAATATCTACAATGCCATCTGTAGAAAGATGGAAATATCTACGCCGCAATCTGTGTAAACATGGAAATATCTACACCGATATCTGTAAAAACATGGAAATATCTACACCGCTATCTGTATAAACATGAAATATCTACACCGCGATCTGTATAAACATGGAAATATCTAGAGCGCCATCTCTATAAACATTGAAATATCTACACTGCCATCTGTAAAACATGGAAATATCTACACAGTCATCTGAATAAACATGGAAATATCTACACCACCATCTCTATAAACATGGAAATACCTACAATACCATCTGTATACACATGTAAATATCTACACAGACATCTGTATAAGTATGGAAATATCTACACCGCTATCTGTATAAACATGGAAGTATCTACACGGCCATCTGTAGAAAGATGGAAATATCTACACCGATATCTCTATAAATATGGAAATATCTACACCGCCATCTCTATAAACATGAAAATATCTACACTGCCATCTCCATAAACATGGAAGTATCTACTCCGCCATGTGTATAAAACGGAAATATCTACACCACCATCTGTGAAAACATGGAAATATCTACACCGCTATCTGTATAAACATGGAAATATCTACACCGCCATCAGCATGTCCATGGAAATATCTACGGTGCCATCTGTATAAACATGGAAATATCTACACGGCCATCTGTGTATAGATGGAAATATCAACAACGCCATCTGTACAAACATGGAAATATCTACAACGCTATCTCTATAAACATGGAAATATCTGCACAGCCATCTGTAAAACGTGGAAATACCTCTTCAGTCATCTGTATAAACATGGAAATATCTACAATGCCATCTGTATACACATGGAAATATCTACACAGCCATCTGTATAAACATGTAAATATCTACACTGCTATCTCTGTAAACATGTAAATACCTACACCGCCATCTCTATAAACATGAAAATATCTACACTGCCATCTCCATAAACATGGAACTAACTACTCCACCATCTGTATAAACATGGAAACATCTACACCGCCATCTGTGTGAATAAGGAAATATCTACAATGCCATCTGTATAAAGATATAAATATCTGCACCGCGAGCTGTATAAAGATGGAAATATCTACATCGCTATCTGTATAAACGTGGAAATACCAACACATCTATCGGTATAAACATGGAAATATCTACAACGCCATCTATATAAACATGGAAATATCTACACCACTATGTCTTTAAACATGGAAATACCTACACCGCTATCTCTATAAACATGGAAATATCTACACAGCTATCTGTATAAACATGGAAATATCTACACCGCTATCTGCATAAACATGGAAATATCTACACAGCGATCTGTATAAACATGGAAATATCTACACCGCGATCTGTATAAACATGGAAATATCTTCACCTCGATCTGTATAAACATGGAAATATCTACACCGCTCTCTGTATAAACATGGTAATATCTACACAACCATCTATATAAACATGGAAATATCTACACCGCCATCTGCATAAACATGGAAATATCTACAATGCCATCTGTTGAAAGATGGAAATATCCACGCCGCAATCTGTGTAAACATGGAAATATCTACACCGCTATCTGTATAAACATGCAAATATCTACACCGCCATCTGCATGTCCATGGAAATATCTATGGTGCCATCTGTATAAACATGGAAATATCTACACGGCCATCTGTGTATAGATGGAAATATCAACCACGCCATCTGTACAAACATGGAAATATCTACACCGCTATCTCTATAAACATGGAAATATCTGCAGAGCCATCGGTAAAACATGGAAATACCTCTACAGTCATCTGTATAAACATGGAAATATCTACAATGCCATCTGTATACACATGGAAATATCTACACAGCCATCTGTATAAACATGTAAATATCTACACTGCTATCTCTATAAACATGGAAATATCTACACCGCCATCTCTATAAACATGAAAATATCTACACTGCCATCTCCATAAACATGGAACTAACTACTCTGCCATCTGTATAAACATGGAAACATCTACACCGCCATCTGTGTGAATAAGGAAATATCTACAATGCCATCTGTATAAAGATATAAATATCTGCACCGCGAGCTGTATAAACATGGAAATATCTACATCGCTATCTGTATAAACGTGGAAATACCAACACATCTATCGGTATAAAAATGGAAATATCTACAACGCCATCTATATAAACATGGAAATATCTACACCGCTATGTCTATAAACATGGAAATACCTACACCGCTATCTCTATAAACATGGAAATATCTACACTGCTATCTGTATAAACATGGAAATATCTACACCGCTATCTGTATAAACATGGAAATATCTACACCGCGATCTGTATAAACATGGAAATATCTATACCGCGATCTGTATAAACATGGAAATAACTTCACCACGATCTGTATAAACACGGAAATATCTACACCGCCATCTCTATAAACATGGTAATATCTACACCACCATCTATATAAACATGGAAATATCTACACCGCCATCTGCATAAACATGGAAATATATACAATGCCATCTGTAGAAAGATGGAAATATCTACACCGCAATCTGTGTAAACATGGAAATATCTACACCGATATCTGTAAAAACATGGAAATATCTACACCGCTATCTGTATAAAAATGGAAATATCTACACCGCGATCTGTATAAACATGGAAATATCTACAGCGCCATCTCTATAAACATTGAAATATCTACACTGCCATCTGTAAAAACATGGAAATATCTACACAGTCATCTGAATAAACATGGAAATATCTACACCACCATTTGTATAAACCTGGAAATACCTACAATACCATCTGTATACACATGGAAATATCTACACAGACATCTGTATAAGTTTGGAAATACCTACACCGCCATCTGTATAAACATGGAAATATCTACACTGCCATCTGTAGTAAGATGGAAATATCTACACCGCTATCTCTATAAATATGGAAATATCTACACCGCCATCTCTATAAACAAGAAAATATCTACACTGCCATCTACATAAAGATGGAAGTATCTACTCCGCCATGTGTATAAACACGGAAATATCTACACCACCATCTGTGAAAACATGGAAATATCTACACCGCTATCTGTACAAACATGGAAATATCTACTCCGCCATCTGCATGTCCGTGGAAATATCTACGGTGCCATCTGTATAAACATGGAAATATCTACACTGCCATCTGTGTATAGATGGAAATATCAACAACGCCATCTGTACAAACATGGAAATATCTACACCGCTATCCCTATAAACATGGAAATATCTGCACAGCCATCGGTGAAACATGGAAATACCTCTACAGTCATCTGTATAAACATGGAAATATCTACAATGCCATCTGTATACACATGGAAATATCTACACAGCCATCTGTATAAACATGTAAATATCTACACTGCTATCTCTATAAACATGGAAATATCTACACTGCCATCTCTATAAACATGAAAATATCTACACTGCCATTTCCATAAACATGGAACTAACTACTCCGCCATCTGTATAAACATGGTAACATCTACACCGCCATCTGTGTGAACAAGGAAATATCTACAATGCCATCTGTATAAAGATATAAATATCTGCACCGCGAGCTGTATATACATGGAAATATCTACATCGCTATCTGTATATACGTGGAAATACCAACACATCTATCGGTATAAACATGGAAATATCTACAACGCCATCTATATAAACATGGAAATATCTACACCGCTATGTCTATAAACATGGAAATACCTACACCGCTATCTCTATAAACATGGAAATATCTACACCGCTATCTGTATAAACATGGAAATATCTACACCGCTATCTGTATAAACATGGAAATATCTACACCGCGATCTGTATAAACATGGAAATATCTACACCGCGATCTGTATAAACATGGAAATATCTTCACCACGATCTGTATAAACATGGAAATATCTACACCGCTATCTGTATAAACATGGTAATATCTACACCACCATCTATATAAACATGGAAATATCTACACCGCCATCTGCATAAACATGGAAATATCTACAATGCCATCTGTAGAAAGATGGAAATATCTACACCGCAATCTGTGTAAACATGGAAATATCTACACCGATATCTGTAAAAACATGGAAATATCTACACCGCTATCTGTATAAACATGGAAATATCTACACCGCGATCTGTATAAACATGGAAATATCTAGAGCACCATCTCTATAAACATTGAAATATCTACACTGCCATCTGTAAAAACATGGAAATATCTACACAGTCATCTGAATAAACATGGAAATATCTACACCACCGTTTGTATAAACATGGAAATACCTACAATACCATCTGTACACACATGGAAATATCTACACAGACATCTGTATAAGTATGGAAATACCTACACCGCCATCTGTATAAACATGGAAGTATCTACACGGCCATCTGTAGAAAGATGGAAATATCTACACCGATATCTCTATAAATATGGAAATATCTACACCGCCATCTCTATAAACATGAAAATATCTACACTGCCATCTCCATAAACATGGAAGTATCTACTCCGCCATGTGTATAAAACGGAAATATCTACACCACCATCTGTGAAAACATGGAAATATCTACACCGCTATCTGTATAAACATGGAAATATCTACACCGCCATCAGCATGTCCATGGAAATATCTACGGTGCCATCTGTATAAACATGGAAATATCTACACGGCCATCTGTGTATAGATGGAAATATCAACAACGCCATCTGTACAAACATGGAAATATCTACAACGCTATCTCTATAAACATGGAAATATCTGCACAGCCATCTGTAAAACGTGGAAATACCTCTTCAGTCATCTGTATAAACATGGAAATATCTACAATGCCATCTGTATACACATGGAAATATCTACACAGCCATCTGTATAAACATGTAAATATCTACACTGCTATCTCTGTAAACATGTAAATACCTACACCGCCATCTCTATAAACATGAAAATATCTACACTGCCATCTCCATAAACATGGAACTAACTACTCCACCATCTGTATAAACATGGAAACATCTACACCGCCATCTGTGTGAATAAGGAAATATCTACAATGCCATCTGTATAAAGATATAAATATCTGCACCGCGAGCTGTATAAAGATGGAAATATCTACATCGCTATCTGTATAAACGTGGAAATACCAACACATCTATCGGTATAAACATGGAAATATCTACAACGCCATCTATATAAACATGGAAATATCTACACCACTATGTCTTTAAACATGGAAATACCTACACCGCTATCTCTATAAACATGGAAATATCTACACTGCTATCTGTATAAACATGGAAATATCTACACCGCTATCTGCATAAACATGGAAATATCTACACAGCGATCTGTATAAACATGGAAATATCTACACCGCGATCTGTATAAACATGGAAATATCTTCACCTCGATCTGTATAAACATGGAAATATCTACACCGCTCTCTGTATAAACATGGTAATATCTACACAACCATCTATATAAACATGGAAATATCTACACCGCCATCTGCATAAACATGGAAATATCTACAATGCCATCTGTTGAAAGATGGAAATATCCACGCCGCAATCTGTGTAAACATGGAAATATCTACACCGCTATCTGTATAAACATGCAAATATCTACACCGCCATCTGCATGTCCATGGAAATATCTATGGTGCCATCTGTATAAACATGGAAATATCTACACGGCCATCTGTGTATAGATGGAAATATCAACCACGCCATCTGTACAAACATGGAAATATCTACACCGCTATCTCTATAAACATGGAAATATCTGCAGAGCCATCGGTAAAACATGGAAATACCTCTACAGTCATCTGTATAAACATGGAAATATCTACAATGCCATCTGTATACACATGGAAATATCTACACAGCCATCTGTATAAACATGTAAATATCTACACTGCTATCTCTATAAACATGGAAATATCTACACCGCCATCTCTATAAACATGAAAATATCTACACTGCCATCTCCATAAACATGGAACTAACTACTCTGCCATCTGTATAAACATGGAAACATCTACACCGCCATCTGTGTGAATAAGGAAATATCTACAATGCCATCTGTATAAAGATATAAATATCTGCACCGCGAGCTGTATAAACATGGAAATATCTACATCGCTATCTGTATAAACGTGGAAATACCAACACATCTATCGGTATAAAAATGGAAATATCTACAACGCCATCTATATAAACATGGAAATATCTACACCGCTATGTCTATAAACATGGAAATACCTACACCGCTATCTCTATAAACATGGAAATATCTACACTGCTATCTGTATAAACATGGAAATATCTACACCGCTATCTGTATAAACATGGAAATATCTACACCGCGATCTGTATAAACATGGAAATATCTATACCGCGATCTGTATAAACATGGAAATAACTTCACCACGATCTGTATAAACACGGAAATATCTACACCGCCATCTCTATAAACATGGTAATATCTACACCACCATCTATATAAACATGGAAATATCTACACCGCCATCTGCATAAACATGGAAATATATACAATGCCATCTGTAGAAAGATGGAAATATCTACACCGCAATCTGTGTAAACATGGAAATATCTACACCGATATCTGTAAAAACATGGAAATATCTACACCGCTATCTGTATAAAAATGGAAATATCTACACCGCGATCTGTATAAACATGGAAATATCTACAGCGCCATCTCTATAAACATTGAAATATCTACACTGCCATCTGTAAAAACATGGAAATATCTACACAGTCATCTGAATAAACATGGAAATATCTACACCACCATTTGTATAAACCTGGAAATACCTACAATACCATCTGTATACACATGGAAATATCTACACAGACATCTGTATAAGTTTGGAAATACCTACACCGCCATCTGTATAAACATGGAAATATCTACACTGCCATCTGTAGTAAGATGGAAATATCTACACCGCTATCTCTATAAATATGGAAATATCTACACCGCCATCTCTATAAACAAGAAAATATCTACACTGCCATCTACATAAAGATGGAAGTATCTACTCCGCCATGTGTATAAACACGGAAATATCTACACCACCATCTGTGAAAACATGGAAATATCTACACCGCTATCTGTACAAACATGGAAATATCTACTCCGCCATCTGCATGTCCGTGGAAATATCTACGGTGCCATCTGTATAAACATGGAAATATCTACACTGCCATCTGTGTATAGATGGAAATATCAACAACGCCATCTGTACAAACATGGAAATATCTACACCGCTATCCCTATAAACATGGAAATATCTGCACAGCCATCGGTGAAACATGGAAATACCTCTACAGTCATCTGTATAAACATGGAAATATCTACAATGCCATCTGTATACACATGGAAATATCTACACAGCCATCTGTATAAACATGTAAATATCTACACTGCTATCTCTATAAACATGGAAATATCTACACTGCCATCTCTATAAACATGAAAATATCTACACTGCCATCTCCATAAACATGGAACTAACTACTCCGCCATCTGTATAAACATGGAAACATCTACACCGCCATGTGTGTGAATAAGGAAATATCTACAATGCCATCTGTATAAAGATATAAATATCTGCACCGCGAGCTGTATAAACATGGAAATATCTACATCGCTATATGTATAAACGTGGAAATACCAACACATCTATCGGTATAAACATGGAAATATCTACAACGCCATCTATATAAACATGGAAATATCTACACCCCTATGTCTATAAACATGGAAATACCTACACCGCTATCTCTATAAACATGGAAATATCTACACCGCTAACTGTATAAACATGGAAATATCTACACCGCGATCTGCATAAACGTGGAAATATCTTCACCACGATCTGTATAAACATGGAAATATCTGCACCACGATCTGTATAAACATGGAAATACCTACACCGCTATCTGTATAAACATGGTAATATCTACACCACCATCTATATAAACATGGAAATATCTACACCGCCATCTGCATAAACATGGAAATATCTACAATGCCATCTGCAGAAAGATGGAAATATCTACAACGCAATCTGTGTAAACATGGAAATATCTACACCGATATCTCTAAAAACATGGAAATATCTACACCGCTATCTGTATAAACATGGAAATATCTACACCGCGATCTGTATAAACATGGAAATATCTACAGCGCCATCTCTATAAACATTGAAATATCTACAGTTTCATCTGTAAAACATGGAAATATCTACACAGTCATCTGAATAAACATGGAAATATCTACACCACCATCTGTATAAACATGGAAATACCTACAATACCATCTGTATACACATGGAAATATCTACACAGACATCTGCATAAGTATGGAAATATCTACACCGCCATCTGTATAAACATTGAAATATCTACACTGTCATCTGTAAAACATGGAAATATCTACACAGTCATCTGAATAAACATGGAAATATCTACACCACCATATGTATAAACCTGGAAATACCTACAATACCATCTGTATACACATGGAAATATCTACACTGCTATCTCTATAAACATAGAAATATCTACACCGCCATCTCTATAAACATGAAAATGTCTACACTGCCATCTCCATAAACATGGAACTAACTACTCCGCCATCTGTATAAACATGGAAACATCTACACCGCCATCTGAGTGAATAAGGATATATCTACAATGCCATCTTTATAAAGATATAAATATCTGCACCACGAGCTGTATAAACATGGAAATATCTACATCGCTATCTGTATAAACATGGAAATACCGACACATCTATCGGTATAAACATGGAAATATCTACAACGCCATCTATATAAACATGGAAATATCTACACCACTATGTGTAAACATGGAAATACCTACCCCGCTATCCCTATAAACATGGAAATATCTACACCGCTATCTGTATAAACATGGAAATATCTACACCGCTATCTGCATAAACATGGAAATATCTACACAGCGATCTGTATAAACATGGAAATATCTACACCGCGATCTGTATAAACATGGAAATATCTTCACCACGATCTGTATAAACATGGAAATATCTACACCGCTCTCTGTATAAACATGGTAATATCTACACCACCATCTATATAAACATGGAAATATCTACACCGCCATCTGCATAAACATGGAAATATCTACAATGCCATCTGTAGAAAGATGGAAATATCTACGCCGCAATCTGTGTAAACATGGAAATATCTACACCGATATCTGTAAAAACATGGAAATATCTACACCGCTATCTGTATAAACATGAAATATCTACACCGCGATCTGTATAAACATGGAAATATCTAGAGCGCCATCTCTATAAACATTGAAATATCTACACTGCCATCTGTAAAACATGGAAATATCTACACAGTCATCTGAATAAACATGGAAATATCTACACCACCATCTCTATAAACATGGAAATACCTACAATACCATCTGTATACACATGTAAATATCTACACAGACATCTGTATAAGTATGGAAATATCTACACCGCTATCTGTATAAACATGGAAGTATCTACACGGCCATCTGTAGAAAGATGGAAATATCTACACCGATATCTCTATAAATATGGAAATATCTACACCGCCATCTCTATAAACATGAAAATATCTACACTGCCATCTCCATAAACATGGAAGTATCTACTCCGCCATGTGTATAAAACGGAAATATCTACACCACCATCTGTGAAAACATGGAAATATCTACACCGCTATCTGTATAAACATGGAAATATCTACACCGCCATCAGCATGTCCATGGAAATATCTACGGTGCCATCTGTATAAACATGGAAATATCTACACGGCCATCTGTGTATAGATGGAAATATCAACAACGCCATCTGTACAAACATGGAAATATCTACAACGCTATCTCTATAAACATGGAAATATCTGCACAGCCATCTGTAAAACGTGGAAATACCTCTTCAGTCATCTGTATAAACATGGAAATATCTACAATGCCATCTGTATACACATGGAAATATCTACACAGCCATCTGTATAAACATGTAAATATCTACACTGCTATCTCTGTAAACATGTAAATACCTACACCGCCATCTCTATAAACATGAAAATATCTACACTGCCATCTCCATAAACATGGAACTAACTACTCCACCATCTGTATAAACATGGAAACATCTACACCGCCATCTGTGTGAATAAGGAAATATCTACAATGCCATCTGTATAAAGATATAAATATCTGCACCGCGAGCTGTATAAAGATGGAAATATCTACATCGCTATCTGTATAAACGTGGAAATACCAACACATCTATCGGTATAAACATGGAAATATCTACAACGCCATCTATATAAACATGGAAATATCTACACCACTATGTCTTTAAACATGGAAATACCTACACCGCTATCTCTATAAACATGGAAATATCTACACAGCTATCTGTATAAACATGGAAATATCTACACCGCTATCTGCATAAACATGGAAATATCTACACAGCGATCTGTATAAACATGGAAATATCTACACCGCGATCTGTATAAACATGGAAATATCTTCACCTCGATCTGTATAAACATGGAAATATCTACACCGCTCTCTGTATAAACATGGTAATATCTACACAACCATCTATATAAACATGGAAATATCTACACCGCCATCTGCATAAACATGGAAATATCTACAATGCCATCTGTTGAAAGATGGAAATATCCACGCCGCAATCTGTGTAAACATGGAAATATCTACACCGCTATCTGTATAAACATGCAAATATCTACACCGCCATCTGCATGTCCATGGAAATATCTATGGTGCCATCTGTATAAACATGGAAATATCTACACGGCCATCTGTGTATAGATGGAAATATCAACCACGCCATCTGTACAAACATGGAAATATCTACACCGCTATCTCTATAAACATGGAAATATCTGCAGAGCCATCGGTAAAACATGGAAATACCTCTACAGTCATCTGTATAAACATGGAAATATCTACAATGCCATCTGTATACACATGGAAATATCTACACAGCCATCTGTATAAACATGTAAATATCTACACTGCTATCTCTATAAACATGGAAATATCTACACCGCCATCTCTATAAACATGAAAATATCTACACTGCCATCTCCATAAACATGGAACTAACTACTCTGCCATCTGTATAAACATGGAAACATCTACACCGCCATCTGTGTGAATAAGGAAATATCTACAATGCCATCTGTATAAAGATATAAATATCTGCACCGCGAGCTGTATAAACATGGAAATATCTACATCGCTATCTGTATAAACGTGGAAATACCAACACATCTATCGGTATAAAAATGGAAATATCTACAACGCCATCTATATAAACATGGAAATATCTACACCGCTATGTCTATAAACATGGAAATACCTACACCGCTATCTCTATAAACATGGAAATATCTACACTGCTATCTGTATAAACATGGAAATATCTACACCGCTATCTGTATAAACATGGAAATATCTACACCGCGATCTGTATAAACATGGAAATATCTATACCGCGATCTGTATAAACATGGAAATAACTTCACCACGATCTGTATAAACACGGAAATATCTACACCGCCATCTCTATAAACATGGTAATATCTACACCACCATCTATATAAACATGGAAATATCTACACCGCCATCTGCATAAACATGGAAATATATACAATGCCATCTGTAGAAAGATGGAAATATCTACACCGCAATCTGTGTAAACATGGAAATATCTACACCGATATCTGTAAAAACATGGAAATATCTACACCGCTATCTGTATAAAAATGGAAATATCTACACCGCGATCTGTATAAACATGGAAATATCTACAGCGCCATCTCTATAAACATTGAAATATCTACACTGCCATCTGTAAAAACATGGAAATATCTACACAGTCATCTGAATAAACATGGAAATATCTACACCACCATTTGTATAAACCTGGAAATACCTACAATACCATCTGTATACACATGGAAATATCTACACAGACATCTGTATAAGTTTGGAAATACCTACACCGCCATCTGTATAAACATGGAAATATCTACACTGCCATCTGTAGTAAGATGGAAATATCTACACCGCTATCTCTATAAATATGGAAATATCTACACCGCCATCTCTATAAACAAGAAAATATCTACACTGCCATCTACATAAAGATGGAAGTATCTACTCCGCCATGTGTATAAACACGGAAATATCTACACCACCATCTGTGAAAACATGGAAATATCTACACCGCTATCTGTACAAACATGGAAATATCTACTCCGCCATCTGCATGTCCGTGGAAATATCTACGGTGCCATCTGTATAAACATGGAAATATCTACACTGCCATCTGTGTATAGATGGAAATATCAACAACGCCATCTGTACAAACATGGAAATATCTACACCGCTATCCCTATAAACATGGAAATATCTGCACAGCCATCGGTGAAACATGGAAATACCTCTACAGTCATCTGTATAAACATGGAAATATCTACAATGCCATCTGTATACACATGGAAATATCTACACAGCCATCTGTATAAACATGTAAATATCTACACTGCTATCTCTATAAACATGGAAATATCTACACTGCCATCTCTATAAACATGAAAATATCTACACTGCCATTTCCATAAACATGGAACTAACTACTCCGCCATCTGTATAAACATGGTAACATCTACACCGCCATCTGTGTGAACAAGGAAATATCTACAATGCCATCTGTATAAAGATATAAATATCTGCACCGCGAGCTGTATATACATGGAAATATCTACATCGCTATCTGTATAAACGTGGAAATACCAACACATCTATCGGTATAAACATGGAAATATCTACAACGCCATCTATATAAACATGGAAATATCTACACCGCTATGTCTATAAACATGGAAATACCTACACCGCTATCTCTATAAACATGGAAATATCTACACCGCTATCTGTATAAACATGGAAATATCTACACCGCTATCTGTATAAACATGGAAATATCTACACCGCGATCTGTATAAACATGGAAATATCTACACCGCGATCTGTATAAACATGGAAATATCTTCACCACGATCTGTATAAACATGGAAATATCTACACCGCTATCTGTATAAACATGGTAATATCTACACCACCATCTATATAAACATGGAAATATCTACACCGCCATCTGCATAAACATGGAAATATCTACAATGCCATCTGTAGAAAGATGGAAATATCTACACCGCAATCTGTGTAAACATGGAAATATCTACACCGATATCTGTAAAAACATGGAAATATCTACACCGCTATCTGTATAAACATGGAAATATCTACACCGCGATCTGTATAAACATGGAAATATCTAGAGCACCATCTCTATAAACATTGAAATATCTACACTGCCATCTGTAAAAACATGGAAATATCTACACAGTCATCTGAATAAACATGGAAATATCTACACCACCGTTTGTATAAACATGGAAATACCTACAATACCATCTGTACACACATGGAAATATCTACACAGACATCTGTATAAGTATGGAAATACCTACACCGCCATCTGTATAAACATGGAAGTATCTACACGGCCATCTGTAGAAAGATGGAAATATCTACACCGATATCTCTATAAATATGGAAATATCTACACCGCCATCTCTATAAACATGAAAATATCTACACTGCCATCTCCATAAACATGGAAGTATCTACTCCGCCATGTGTATAAAACGGAAATATCTACACCACCATCTGTGAAAACATGGAAATATCTACACCGCTATCTGTATAAACATGGAAATATCTACACCGCCATCAGCATGTCCATGGAAATATCTACGGTGCCATCTGTATAAACATGGAAATATCTACACGGCCATCTGTGTATAGATGGAAATATCAACAACGCCATCTGTACAAACATGGAAATATCTACAACGCTATCTCTATAAACATGGAAATATCTGCACAGCCATCTGTAAAACGTGGAAATACCTCTTCAGTCATCTGTATAAACATGGAAATATCTACAATGCCATCTGTATACACATGGAAATATCTACACAGCCATCTGTATAAACATGTAAATATCTACACTGCTATCTCTGTAAACATGTAAATACCTACACCGCCATCTCTATAAACATGAAAATATCTACACTGCCATCTCCATAAACATGGAACTAACTACTCCACCATCTGTATAAACATGGAAACATCTACACCGCCATCTGTGTGAATAAGGAAATATCTACAATGCCATCTGTATAAAGATATAAATATCTGCACCGCGAGCTGTATAAAGATGGAAATATCTACATCGCTATCTGTATAAACGTGGAAATACCAACACATCTATCGGTATAAACATGGAAATATCTACAACGCCATCTATATAAACATGGAAATATCTACACCACTATGTCTTTAAACATGGAAATACCTACACCGCTATCTCTATAAACATGGAAATATCTACACTGCTATCTGTATAAACATGGAAATATCTACACCGCTATCTGCATAAACATGGAAATATCTACACAGCGATCTGTATAAACATGGAAATATCTACACCGCGATCTGTATAAACATGGAAATATCTTCACCTCGATCTGTATAAACATGGAAATATCTACACCGCTCTCTGTATAAACATGGTAATATCTACACAACCATCTATATAAACATGGAAATATCTACACCGCCATCTGCATAAACATGGAAATATCTACAATGCCATCTGTTGAAAGATGGAAATATCCACGCCGCAATCTGTGTAAACATGGAAATATCTACACCGCTATCTGTATAAACATGCAAATATCTACACCGCCATCTGCATGTCCATGGAAATATCTATGGTGCCATCTGTATAAACATGGAAATATCTACACGGCCATCTGTGTATAGATGGAAATATCAACCACGCCATCTGTACAAACATGGAAATATCTACACCGCTATCTCTATAAACATGGAAATATCTGCAGAGCCATCGGTAAAACATGGAAATACCTCTACAGTCATCTGTATAAACATGGAAATATCTACAATGCCATCTGTATACACATGGAAATATCTACACAGCCATCTGTATAAACATGTAAATATCTACACTGCTATCTCTATAAACATGGAAATATCTACACCGCCATCTCTATAAACATGAAAATATCTACACTGCCATCTCCATAAACATGGAACTAACTACTCTGCCATCTGTATAAACATGGAAACATCTACACCGCCATCTGTGTGAATAAGGAAATATCTACAATGCCATCTGTATAAAGATATAAATATCTGCACCGCGAGCTGTATAAACATGGAAATATCTACATCGCTATCTGTATAAACGTGGAAATACCAACACATCTATCGGTATAAAAATGGAAATATCTACAACGCCATCTATATAAACATGGAAATATCTACACCGCTATGTCTATAAACATGGAAATACCTACACCGCTATCTCTATAAACATGGAAATATCTACACTGCTATCTGTATAAACATGGAAATATCTACACCGCTATCTGTATAAACATGGAAATATCTACACCGCGATCTGTATAAACATGGAAATATCTATACCGCGATCTGTATAAACATGGAAATAACTTCACCACGATCTGTATAAACACGGAAATATCTACACCGCCATCTCTATAAACATGGTAATATCTACACCACCATCTATATAAACATGGAAATATCTACACCGCCATCTGCATAAACATGGAAATATATACAATGCCATCTGTAGAAAGATGGAAATATCTACACCGCAATCTGTGTAAACATGGAAATATCTACACCGATATCTGTAAAAACATGGAAATATCTACACCGCTATCTGTATAAAAATGGAAATATCTACACCGCGATCTGTATAAACATGGAAATATCTACAGCGCCATCTCTATAAACATTGAAATATCTACACTGCCATCTGTAAAAACATGGAAATATCTACACAGTCATCTGAATAAACATGGAAATATCTACACCACCATTTGTATAAACCTGGAAATACCTACAATACCATCTGTATACACATGGAAATATCTACACAGACATCTGTATAAGTTTGGAAATACCTACACCGCCATCTGTATAAACATGGAAATATCTACACTGCCATCTGTAGTAAGATGGAAATATCTACACCGCTATCTCTATAAATATGGAAATATCTACACCGCCATCTCTATAAACAAGAAAATATCTACACTGCCATCTACATAAAGATGGAAGTATCTACTCCGCCATGTGTATAAACACGGAAATATCTACACCACCATCTGTGAAAACATGGAAATATCTACACCGCTATCTGTACAAACATGGAAATATCTACTCCGCCATCTGCATGTCCGTGGAAATATCTACGGTGCCATCTGTATAAACATGGAAATATCTACACTGCCATCTGTGTATAGATGGAAATATCAACAACGCCATCTGTACAAACATGGAAATATCTACACCGCTATCCCTATAAACATGGAAATATCTGCACAGCCATCGGTGAAACATGGAAATACCTCTACAGTCATCTGTATAAACATGGAAATATCTACAATGCCATCTGTATACACATGGAAATATCTACACAGCCATCTGTATAAACATGTAAATATCTACACTGCTATCTCTATAAACATGGAAATATCTACACTGCCATCTCTATAAACATGAAAATATCTACACTGCCATTTCCATAAACATGGAACTAACTACTCCGCCATCTGTATAAACATGGTAACATCTACACCGCCATCTGTGTGAACAAGGAAATATCTACAATGCCATCTGTATAAAGATATAAATATCTGCACCGCGAGCTGTATATACATGGAAATATCTACATCGCTATCTGTATAAACGTGGAAATACCAACACATCTATCGGTATAAACATGGAAATATCTACAACGCCATCTATATAAACATGGAAATATCTACACCGCTATGTCTATAAACATGGAAATACCTACACCGCTATCTCTATAAACATGGAAATATCTACACCGCTATCTGTATAAACATGGAAATATCTACACCGCTATCTGTATAAACATGGAAATATCTACACCGCGATCTGTATAAACATGGAAATATCTACACCGCGATCTGTATAAACATGGAAATATCTTCACCACGATCTGTATAAACATGGAAATATCTACACCGCTATCTGTATAAACATGGTAATATCTACACCACCATCTATATAAACATGGAAATATCTACACCGCCATCTGCATAAACATGGAAATATCTACAATGCCATCTGTAGAAAGATGGAAATATCTACACCGCAATCTGTGTAAACATGGAAATATCTACACCGATATCTGTAAAAACATGGAAATATCTACACCGCTATCTGTATAAACATGGAAATATCTACACCGCGATCTGTATAAACATGGAAATATCTAGAGCACCATCTCTATAAACATTGAAATATCTACACTGCCATCTGTAAAAACATGGAAATATCTACACAGTCATCTGAATAAACATGGAAATATCTACACCACCGTTTGTATAAACATGGAAATACCTACAATACCATCTGTACACACATGGAAATATCTACACAGACATCTGTATAAGTATGGAAATACCTACACCGCCATCTGTATAAACATGGAAATATCTACACTGCCATCTGTAGTAAGATGGAAATATCTACACCGCTATCTCTATAAATATGGAAGTATCTACACCGCCATCTCTATAAACATGAAAATATCTACACTGCCATCTCCATAAAGATGGAAGTATCTACACCGCCATGTTTATAAACACGGAAATATCTACACCACCATCTGTGAAAACATGGAAATATCTACACCGCTATCTGTACAAACATGGAAATATCTACTCCGCCATCTGCATGTCCATGGAAATATCTACGGTGCCATCTGTATAAACATGGAAATATCTACACGGCCATCTGTGTATAGATGGAAATATCAACAACGCCATCTGTACAAACATGGAAATATCTACACCGCTATCTCTATAAACATGGAAATATCTGCAGAGCCATCGGTAAAACATGGAAATACCTCTACAGTCATCTGTATAAACATGGAAATATCTACAATGCCATCTGTATACACATGGAAATATCTACACAGCCATCTGTATAAACATGTAAATATCTACACTGCTATCTCTATAAACATGGAAATATCTACACTGCCATCTCTATAAACATGAAAATATCTACACTGCCATCTCCATAAACATGGAACTAACTACTCCGCCATCTGTATAAACATGGAAACATCTACACCGCCATGTGTGTGAATAAGGAAATATCTACAATGCCATCTGTATAAAGATATAAATATCTGCACCGCGAGCTGTATAAACATGGAAATATCTACATCGCTATCTGTATAAACGTGGAAATACCAACACATCTATCGGTATAAACATGGAAATATCTACAACGCCATCTATATAAACATGGAAATATCTACACCCCTATGTCTATAAACATGGAAATACCTACACCGCTATCTCTATAAACATGGAAATATCTACACCGCTAACTGTATAAACATGGAAATATCTACACCACGATCTGTATAAACGTGGAAATATCTTCACCACGATCTGTATAAACATGGAAATATCTGCACCACGATCTGTATAAACATGGAAATACCTACACCGCTATCTGTATAAACATGGTAATATCTACACCACCATCTATATAAACATGGAAATATCTACACCGCCATCTGCATAAACATGGAAATATCTACAATGCCATCTGTAGAAAGATGGAAATATCTACAACGCAATCTGTGTAAACATGGAAATATCTACACCGATATCTCTAAAAACATGGAAATATCTACACCGCTATCTGTATAAACATGGAAATATCTACACCGCGATCTGTATAAACATGGAAATATCTACAGCGCCATCTCTATAAACATTGAAATATCTACAGTTTCATCTGTAAAACATGGAAATATCTACACAGTCATCTGAATAAACATGGAAATATCTACACCACCATCTGTATAAACATGGAAATACCTACAATACCATCTGTATACACATGGAAATATCTACACAGACATCTGCATAAGTATGGAAATATCTACACCGCCATCTGTATAAACATTGAAATATCTACACTGTCATCTGTAAAACATGGAAATATCTACACAGTCATCTGAATAAACATGGAAATATCTACACCACCATATGTATAAACCTGGAAATACCTACAATACCATCTGTATACACATGGAAATATCTACACAGACATCTGTATAAGTATGGAAATACTACACCGCCATCTGTATAAACATGGAAATATCTACACTGCCATCTGTAGTAAGATGGAAATATCTACACCGCTATCTCTATAAATATGGAAATATATACACCGCCATCTCTATAAACATGAAAATATCTACACTGCCATCTCCATAAAGATGGAAGTATCTACTCCGCCATGTGTATAAACACGGAAATATCTACACCACCATCTGTGAAAACATGGAAATATCTACACCGCTATCTGTACAAACATGGAAATATCTACTCCGCCATCTGCATGTCCATGGAAATATCTACGGTGCCATCTGTATAAACATGGAAATATCTACACGGCCATCTGTGTATAGATGGAAATATCAACAACGCCATCTGTACAAACATGGAAATATCTACACCGATCTCTCTATAAACATGGAAATATCTGCACAGCCATCGGTAAAACCTGGAAATACCTCTACAGTCATCTGTATAAACATGGAAATATCTACAATGCCATCTGTATACACATGGAAATATCTACACAGCCATCTGTATAAACATGTAAATATCTACACTGCTATCTCTATAAACATGGAAATATCTACACTGCCATCTCTATAAACATGAAAATGTCTACACTGCCATCTCCATAAACATGGAACTAACTACTCCGCCATCTGTATAAACATGGAAACGTCTACACCGCCATCTGTGTGAATAAGGAAATATCTACAATGCCATCTGTATAAAGATATAAATATCTGCACCGCGAGCTGTATAAACATGGAAATATCTACATCGCTATCTGTATAAACGTGGAAATACCAACACATCTATCGGTATAAACATGGAAATATCTACAACGCCATCTATATAAACATGGAAATATCTACACCGCTATGTCTATTAACATGGAAATACCTACACCGCTATCTCTATAAACATGGAAATATCTACACCGCTATCTGTATAAACATGGAAATATCTACACCGCTATCTGTATAAACATGGAAATATCTACACCGCGATCTGTATAAACATGGAAATATCTACACCGCGATCTGTATAAACATGGAAATATCTTCACCACCATCTATATAAACATGGAAATATCTACACCGCCATCTGCATAAACATGGATATATCTACAATGCCATCTGTCGAAAGATGGAAATATCTACACCGCAATCTGTGTAAACATGGAAATATCTACACCGATACCTGTAAAAACAAGGAAATATCTACACCGCTATCTGTATAAACATGGAAATATCTACACCGCGATCTGTATAAACATGGAAATATCTAAAGCGCCATCTCTACAAACATTGAAATATCTACACTGCCATCTGTAAAAACATGGAAATATCTACACAGTCATCTGAATAAACATGGAAATATCTACACGACCATTTGTATAAACCTGGAAATACCTAAAATACCATCTGTATACACATGGAAATATCTACACAGACATCTGTATAAGTATGGAAATACCTACAACGCCATCTGTATAAACATGGAAATATCTACACTGCCATCTGTAGTAAGATGGAAATATCTACACCGCTATCTCTATAAATATGGAAATATCTACACCGCCATCTCTATAAACATGAAAATATCTTCACTGCCATCTCCATAAAGATGGAAGTATCTACTCCGCGATGTGTATAAACACGGAAATATGTACACCACCATCTGTGAAAACATGGAAATATCTACACCGCTATCTGTACAAACATGGAAATATCTACTCCGCCATCTTCATGTCCATGGAAATATCTACGGTGCCATCTGTATAAACATGGATATATCTACACGGCCATCTGTGTACAGATGGAAATATCAACAACGCCATCTATACAAACATGGAAATATCTACACCGCTATCTCTATAAACATGGAAATATCTGCACAGCCATCTGTAAAACATGGAAATACCTCTACAGTCATCTGTATAAACATGGAAATATCTACAATGCCATCTGTATACACATGGAAATATCTACACAGCCATCTGTATAAACATGTAAATATCTACACTGCTATCTCTATAAACATGGAAATATCTACACCGCCATCTCTATAAACATGAAAATATCTACACTGCCATCTCCATAAACATGGAACTAACTACTCCGCCATCTGTATAAACATGGAAACATCTACACCGCCATCTGTGTGAATAAGGAAATATCTACAATGCCATCTGTATAAAGATATAAATATCTGCACCGCGAGCTGTATAAACATGGAAATATCTACATCGCTATCTGTATAAACGTGGAAATACCAACACATCTATCGGTATAAACATGGAAATATCTACAACGCCATCTATATAAACATGGAAATATCGACACCGCTATGTCTATAAACATGGAAATACCTACACCGCTATCTCTATAAACATGGAAATATCTACACCACTATCTGTATAAACATGGAAATATCTACACCGCTATCTGCATAAACATGGAAATATCTACACAGCGATCTGTATAAACATGGAAATATCTACACCGCGATCTGTATAAACATGGAAATATCTTCACCACGATCTGTATAAACATGGAAATATCTACACCGCTCTCTGTATAAACATGGAAAAATCTACACCACCATCTATATAAACATGGAAATATCTACACCGCCATCTGCATAAACATGGAAATATCTACAATGCCATCTGTAGAAAGATGGAAATATCTACGCCGCAATCTGTGTAAACATGGAAATATCTACACCGATATCTGTAAAAACATGGAAATATCTACACCGCTATCTGTATAAACATGGAAATATCTACACCGCGATCTGTATAAACATGGAAATATCTACAGCGCCATCTCTATAAACATTGAAATATCTACACTGCCATCTGTAAAAACATGGAAATATCTACACAGTAATCTGAATAAACATGGAAATATCTACACCACCATTTGTATAAACATGGAAATACCTACAATACCATCTGTATACACATGTAAATATCTACACAGACATCTGTATAAGTATGGAAATATCTACACCGCCATCAGTATAAACATGTAAATATCTACACTGCTATCTCTATAAACATGGAAATATCTACACTGCCATCTCTATAAACATGAAAATATCTACACTGCCATCTCCATAAACATGGAACTAACTACTCCGCCATCTGTATAAACATGGAAACATCTACACCGCCATCTGTGTGAATAAGGAAATATCTACAATGCCATCTGTATAAAGATATAAATATCTCCACCGCGAGCTGTATAAACATGGAAATATCTACATCGCTATCTGTATAAACGTGGAAATACCAACACATCTATCGGTATAAACATGGAAATATCTACAACGCCATCTATATAAACATGGAAATATCTACACCGCTATGTCTATAAACATGGAAATACCTACACCGCTATCTCTATAAACATGGAAATATCTACACCGGTATCTGTATAAACATGGAAATATCTACACCGCTATCTGTATAAACATGGAAATATCTACACCGCGATCTGTATAAACATGGAAATATCAACACCGCGGTCTGTATAAACATGGAAATATCTTCACCACGATCTGTATAAACATGGAAATATCTACACCGCCATCTACATAAACATGGAAATATCTACAATGCCATCTGTAGAAAGATGGAAATATCTACACCGCAATCTGTGTAAACATGGAAATATCTACATCGCGATCTGTATAAACATGGAAATATCTACACCGTGATCTGTATAAACATGGAAATATCTTCACCACGATCTGTATAAACATGGAAATATCTACACCGCTATCTGTATAAACATGGTAATATCTACACCACCATCTATATAAACCTGGAAATATCTACACCGCCATCTGCATAAACATGGAAATATCTACAATGCCATCTGTAGAAAGATGTAAATATCTACACCGAAATCTGTGTAAACATGGAAATATCTACACCGATATCTGTAAAAACATGGAAATATCTACACCGCTATCTGTATAAACATGGAAATATCTACACCGTGATCTGTATAAACATGGAAATATCTACAGCGCCATCTCTATAAACATTGAAATATCTACACTGCCATCTGTAAATACATGGAAATATCTACACAGTCATCTGAATAAACATGGAAATATCTACACCACCATATATATAAACATGGAAATACCTACAATACCATCTGTATACACATGGAAGTATCTACACAGACATCTGTATAAGTATGGAAATACTACACCGCCATCTGTATAAACATGGAAATATCTACACTGCCATCTGTAGTAAGATGGAAATATCTACACCGCTATCTCTATAAATATGGAAATATATACACCGCCATCTCTATAAACATGAAAATATCTACACTGCCATCTCCATAAAGATGGAAGTATCTACTCCGCCATGTGTATAAACACGGAAATATCTACACCACCATCTGTGAAAACATGGAAATATCTACACCGCTATCTGTACAAACATGGAAATATCTACTCCGCCATCTGCATGTCCATGGAAATATCTACGGTGCCATCTGTATAAACATGGAAATATCTACACGGCCATCTGTGTATAGATGGAAATATCAACAACGCCATCTGTACAAACATGGAAATATCTACACCGATCTCTCTATAAACATGGAAATATCTGCACAGCCATCGGTAAAACCTGGAAATACCTCTACAGTCATCTGTATAAACATGGAAATATCTACAATGCCATCTGTATACACATGGAAATATCTACACAGCCATCTGTATAAACATGTAAATATCTACACTGCTATCTCTATAAACATGGAAATATCTACACTGCCATCTCTATAAACATGAAAATGTCTACACTGCCATCTCCATAAACATGGAACTAACTACTCCGCCATCTGTATAAACATGGAAACGTCTACACCGCCATCTGTGTGAATAAGGAAATATCTACAATGCCATCTGTATAAAGATATAAATATCTGCACCGCGAGCTGTATAAACATGGAAATATCTACATCGCTATCTGTATAAACGTGGAAATACCAACACATCTATCGGTATAAACATGGAAATATCTACAACGCCATCTATATAAACATGGAAATATCTACACCGCTATGTCTATTAACATGGAAATACCTACACCGCTATCTCTATAAACATGGAAATATCTACACCGCTATCTGTATAAACATGGAAATATCTACACCGCTATCTGTATAAACATGGAAATATCTACACCGCGATCTGTATAAACATGGAAATATCTACACCGCGATCTGTATAAACATGGAAATATCTTCACCACCATCTATATAAACATGGAAATATCTACACCGCCATCTGCATAAACATGGATATATCTACAATGCCATCTGTCGAAAGATGGAAATATCTACACCGCAATCTGTGTAAACATGGAAATATCTACACCGATACCTGTAAAAACAAGGAAATATCTACACCGCTATCTGTATAAACATGGAAATATCTACACCGCGATCTGTATAAACATGGAAATATCTAAAGCGCCATCTCTACAAACATTGAAATATCTACACTGCCATCTGTAAAAACATGGAAATATCTACACAGTCATCTGAATAAACATGGAAATATCTACACGACCATTTGTATAAACCTGGAAATACCTAAAATACCATCTGTATACACATGGAAATATCTACACAGACATCTGTATAAGTATGGAAATACCTACAACGCCATCTGTATAAACATGGAAATATCTACACTGCCATCTGTAGTAAGATGGAAATATCTACACCGCTATCTCTATAAATATGGAAATATCTACACCGCCATCTCTATAAACATGAAAATATCTTCACTGCCATCTCCATAAAGATGGAAGTATCTACTCCGCGATGTGTATAAACACGGAAATATGTACACCACCATCTGTGAAAACATGGAAATATCTACACCGCTATCTGTACAAACATGGAAATATCTACTCCGCCATCTTCATGTCCATGGAAATATCTACGGTGCCATCTGTATAAACATGGATATATCTACACGGCCATCTGTGTATAGATGGAAATATCAACAACGCCATCTATACAAACATGGAAATATCTACACCGCTATCTCTATAAACATGGAAATATCTGCACAGCCATCTGTAAAACATGGAAATACCTCTACAGTCATCTGTATAAACATGGAAATATCTACAATGCCATCTGTATACACATGGAAATATCTACACAGCCATCTGTATAAATATGTAAATATCTACACTGCTATCTCTATAAACATGGAAATATCTACACCGCCATCTCTATAAACATGAAAATATCTACACTGCCATCTCCATAAACATGGAACTAACTACTCCGCCATCTGTATAAACATGGAAACATCTACACCGCCATCTGTGTGAATAAGGAAATATCTACAATGCCATCTGTATAAAGATATAAATATCTGCACCGCGAGCTGTATAAACATGGAAATATCTACATCGCTATCTGTATAAACGTGGAAATACCAACACATCTATCAGTATAAACATGGAAATATCTACAACGCCATCTATATAAACATGGAAATATCGACACCGCTATGTCTATAAACATGGAAATACCTACACCGCTATCTCTATAAACATGGAAATATCTATACCACTATCTGTATAAACATGGAAATATCTACACCGCTATCTGCATAAACATGGAAATATCTACACAGCGATCTGTATAAACATGGAAATATCTACACCGCGATCTGTATAAACATGGAAATATCTTCACCACGATCTGTATAAACATGGAAATATCTACACCGCTCTCTGTATAAACATGGAAAAATCTACACCACCATCTATATAAACATGGAAATATCTACACCGCCATCTGCATAAACATGGAAATATCTACAATGCCATCTGTAGAAAGATGGAAATATCTACGCCGCAATCTGTGTAATCATGGAAATATCTACACCGATATCTGTAAAAACATGGAAATATCTACACCGCTATCTGTATAAACATGGAAATATCTACACCGCGATCTGTATAAACATGGAAATATCTACAGCGCCATCTCTATAAACATTGAAATATCTACACTGCCATCTGTAAAAACATGGAAATATCTACACAGTAATCTGAATAAACATGGAAATATCTACACCACCATTTGTATAAACATGGAAATACCTACAATACCATCTGTATACACATGTAAATATCTACACAGACATCTGTATAAGTATGGAAATATCTACACCGCCATCAGTATAAACATGTAAATATCTACACTGCTATCTCTATAAACATGGAAATATCTACACTGCCATCTCTATAAACATGAAAATATCTACACTGCCATCTCCATAAACATGGAACTAACTACTCCGCCATCTGTATAAACATGGAAACATCTACACCGCCATCTGTGTGAATAAGGAAATATCTACAATGCCATCTGTATAAAGATATAAATATCTCCACCGCGAGCTGTATAAACATGGAAATATCTACATCGCTATCTGTATAAACGTGGAAATACCAACACATCTATCGGTATAAACATGGAAATATCTACAACGCCATCTATATAAACATGGAAATATCTACACCGCTATGTCTATAAACATGGAAATACCTACACCGCTATCTCTATAAACATGGAAATATCTACACCGGTATCTGTATAAACATGGAAATATCTACACCGCTATCTGTATAAACATGGAAATATCTACACTGCGATCTGTATAAACATGGAAATATCAACACCGCGGTCTGTATAAACATGGAAATATCTTCACCACGATCTGTATAAACATGGAAATATCTACACCGCCATCTACATAAACATGGAAATATCTACAATGCCATCTGTAGAAAGATGGAAATATCTACACCGCAATCTGTGTAAACATGGAAATATCTACACCGATATCTGTAAAAACATGGAAATATCTACACCGCTATCTGTATAAACATGGAAATATCTACACCGCAATCTGCATAAACATGGAAATATCTAGAGCGCCATCTCTATAAACACTGAAATATCTACATTGCCATCTGTAAAAACATGGAAATATCTACACAGTCATCTGAATAAACATGGAAATATCTACACCACCATTTGTATAAACATGGAAATACCTACAATACCATCTGTATACACATGGAAATATCTACACAGACATCTGTATAAGTATGGAAATACCTACACCGCCATCTGTATATACATGAAAATATCTACACTGCCATCTGTTGTAAGATGGAAATATCTACACCGCTATCTCTATAAATATGGAAATATCTACACCGCCATCTCTATAAACATGAAAATATCTACACTGCCATCTCCATAAAGATGGAAGTATCTACTCCGCCATGTGTATAAACACGGAAATATCTACACCACCATCTGTGAAAACATGGAAATATCTACACCGCTATCTGTACAAACATGGAAATATCTACTCCGCCATCTGCATGTCCATGGAAATATCTACGGTGCCATCTGTATAAACATGGAAATATCTACACGGCCATCTGTGTATAGATGGAAATATCAACAACGCCATCTGTACAAACATGGAAATATCTACACCGCTATCTCCATAATCATGGAAATATCTGCACAGCCATCTGTAAAACATGCAAATACCTCTACAGTCATCTGTATAAACATGGAAATATCTACAATGCCATCTGAATACACATGGAAATATCTACACAGCCATCTGTATAAACATGTAAATATCTACACTGCTATCTCTGTAAACATGTAAATACCTACACCGCCATCTCTATAAACATGAAAATATCTACACTGCCATCTCCATAAACATGGAACTAACTACTCCACCATCTGTATAAACATGGAAACATCTACACCGCCATCTGTGTGAATAAGGAAATATCTACAATGCCATCTGTATAAAGATATAAATATCTGCACCGCGAGCTGTATAAAGATGGAAATATCTACATCGCTATCTGTATAAACGTGGAAATACCAACACATCTATCGGTATAAACATGGAAATATCTACAACGCCATCTATATAAACATGGAAATATCTACACCACTATGTCTTTAAACATGGAAATACCTACACCACTATCTCTATAAACATGGAAATATCTACACCGCTATCTGTATAAACATGGAAATATCTACACCGCTATCTGCATAAACATGGAAATATCTACACCGCTATCTGCATAAACATGGAAATATCTACACAGCGATCTGTATAAACATGGAAATATCTACACCGCGATCTGTATAAACATGGAAATACCTTCACCACGATCTGTATAAACATGGAAATATCTACACCGCTCTCTGTATAAACATGGTAATATCTACACCACCATCTATATAAACATGGAAATAACTACACCGCCATCTGCATAAACATGGAAATATCAACAATGCCATCTGTTGAAAGATGGAAATATCCACGCCGCAATCTGTGTAAACATGGAAATATCTACACCGCTATCTGTATAAACATGGAAATATCTACACCGCCATCTGCATGTCCATGGAAATATCTACGGTGCCATCTGTATAAACATGGAAATATCTACACGGCCATCTGTGTATAGATGGAAATATCAACAACGCCATCTGTACAAACATGGAAATATCTACACCGCTATCTCTATAAACATGGAAATATCTGCAGAGCCATCGGTAAAACATGGCAATACCTCTACAGTCATCTCCATAAACATGGAAATATCTACAATGCCATCTGTATACACATGGAAATATCTACACAGCCATCTGTATAAACATGTAAATATCTACACTGCTATCTCTATAAACATGGAAATATCTACACTGCCATCTCTATAGACATGAAAATATCTACACTGCCATCTCCATATACATGGAACTAACTACTCCGCCATCTGTATAAACATGGAAACATCTACACCGCCATCTGTGTGAATAAGGAAATATCTACAATGCCATCTGTATAAAGATATAAATATCTGCACCGCGAGCTGTATAAACATGGAAATATCTACATCGCTATCTGTATAAACGTGGAAATACCAACACATCTATCGGTATAAACATGGAAATATCTACAACGCCATCTATATAAACATGGAAATATCTACACCGCTATGTCTATAAACATGGAAATACCTACACCGCTATCTCCATAAACATGGAAATATCTACACCGCTATCTGTATAAACATGGAAATATCTACACCGCTATCTGTATAAACATGAAAATATCTTCACTGCCATCTCCATAAAGATGGAAGTATCTACTCCGCCATGTGTATAAAACGGAAATATCTACACCACCATCTGTGAAAACATGGAAATATCTACACCGCTATCTGTATAAACATGGAAATATCTACACTGCCATCTGCATGTCCATGGAAATATCTACGGTGCCATCTCTATAAACATGGAAATATCTACACGGCCATCTGTGTATAGATGGAAATATCAACAACGCCATCTGTACAAACATGGAAATATCTACACCGCTATCTCTATAAACATGGAAATATCTGCAGAGCCATCGGTAAAACATGGAAATACCTCTACAGTCATCTGTATAAACATGGAAATATCTACAATGCCATCTGTATACACCTGGAAAAATGTACACAGCCATCTGTATAAACATGTAAATATCTACACTGCTATCTCTATAAACATGGAAATATCTACACTGCCATCTCTATAAACATGAAAATATCTACACTGCCATCTCCATAAACATGGAACTAACTACTCCGCCATCTGTATAAACATGGAAACATCTACACCGCCATCTGTGTGAATAAGGAAATATCTACAATGCCATCTGTATAAAGATATAAATATCTGCACCGCGAGCTGTATAAACATGGAAATATCTACATCGCTATCTGTATAAACGTGGAAATACCAACACATCTATCGGTATAAACATGGAAATATCTACAACGCCATCTATATAAACATGGAAATATCTACACTGCTATGTCTATAAACATGGAAATACCTACACCGCTATCTCTACAAACATGGAAATATCTACACCGCTATCTGTATAAACATGGAAATATCTACACCGCTATCTGTATAAACATGGAAATATCTACACCGCGATCTGTATAAACATGGAAATATCTACACCGCGATCTGTATAAACATGGAAATATCTTCACCGCGATCTGTATAAACATGGAAATATCTACACCGCTATCTGTATAAACATGGTAATATCTACACCACCATCTACATAAACATGGAAATATCTACACCGCCATCTGCATAAACATGGAAATATCTACAATGCCATCTGTAGAAAGATGGAAATATCTACACCGCAATCTGTGTAAACATGGAAATATCTACACCGATATCTGTAAAAACATGGAAATATCTACACCGCTATCTGTATAAACATGGAAATATCTACACCGCGATCTGTATAAACATGGAAATATCTAGAGCGCCATCTCTATAAACATTGAAATATCTACACTGCCATCTGTAAAAACATGGAAATATCTACACAGTCATCTGAATAAACATGGAAATATCTACACGACCATTTGTATAAACATGGAAATACCTACAATACCATCTGTATACACATGGAAATATCTACACAGACATCTGTATAAGTATGGAAATACCTACACCGCCATCTGTATAAACATGGAAATATCTACACTGCCATCTGTAGTAAGATGGAAATATCTACACCGCTATCTCTATAAATATGGAAATATCTACACCGCCATCTCTATAAACATGAAAATATCTACACTGCCATCTCCATAAAGATGGAAGTATCTACTCCGCCATGTGTAAAAACACGGAAATATCTACACCACCATCTGTGAAAACATGGAAATATCTACACCGCTATCTGTACAAACATGGAAATATCTACTCCACCATCTGCATGTCCATGGAAATATCTACGGTGCCATCTGTATAAACATGGAAATGTCTTCACGGCCATCTGTGTATAGATGGAAATATCAACAACGCCATCTGTACAAACATGGAAATATCTACACCGCTATCTCTATAAACATGGAAATATCTGCAGAGCCAGCAGTAAAACATGGAAATACCTCTACAGTCATCTGTATAAACATGGAAATATCTACAATGCCATCTGTATACACATGGAAATATCTACACAGCCATCTGTATAAACATGTAAAAATCTACACTGCTCTCTCTATAAACATGGAAATATCTACACTGCCATCTCTATAAACATGAAAATAACTACACTGCCATCTCCATAAACATGGAACTAACTACTCCGCCATCTGTATAAACATGGAAACATCTACACCGCCATCTGTGTGAATAAGGAAATATCTACAATGGCATCTGTATAAAGATATAAATATCTGCACCGCGAGCTGTATAAACATGGAAATATCTACATCGCTATCTGTATAAACGTGGAAATACCAACACATCTATCGGTATAAACATGGAAATATCTACAACGCCATCTATATAAACATGGAAATATCTACACCGCTATGTCTATAAACATGGAAATACCTACACCGCTATCTCTATAAACATTGAAATATCTACACCGCTATCTGTAAAAACATGGAAATATCTACACCGCGATCTGCATAAACATGGATATATCTACTCCGCGATCTGTATAAACATGGAAATATCTTCACCACGATCTGTATAAACATGGAAATATCTACACCGCTATCTGTATAAACATGGTAATATCTACACCACAATTTATATAAACATGGAAATATCTACACCGCCATCTGCATAAACACGGAAATATCTACAATGCCATCTGTAGAAAGAAGGATATATCTACACCGCCATCTGTGTATACATGGAAATATCTACACTGATATCTGTGAAAACATGGAAATATCTACACAGCTATCTGTATAAACATGGAAATATCTACACCGCGATGTGTATAAACATGGAAATATCTACAGCGCCATCTCTATAAACATTGAAATATCTACACTGCCATCTGTAAAAACATGGAAATATCTACACAGTCATCTGAATAAACATGGAAATATCTACACCACCATTTGTATAAACATGGAAATAGCTACAATACCATCTGTATACACATGGAAATGTCTACACAGACATCTGTATAAGTATGGAAATACCTACACCGCCATCAGTATAAACATGGAAATATCTACACTGCCATCTGTAGAAAGATGGAAATATCTACACCGCTATCTCTATAATTATGGAAATATCTACACCGCCATCTCTATAAACATGAAAATATCTACACTGCCATCTCCATAAAGATGGAAGTATCTACTCCGCCATGTGTATAAACACGGAAATATCTACACCACCATCTGTGAAAACACGGAAATATCTACACCGCTATCTGTACAAACATGGAAATATCTACTCTGCCATCTGCATGTCCATGGAAATATCTACGGTGCCATCTGTATAAATATGGAAATATCTACACGGCCATCTGTGTATAGATGGAAATATCAACAACGCCATCTGTACAAACATGGAAATATCTACACCGCTATCTCTATAAACATGGAAATATCTGCACAGCCATCAGTAAAACATGGAAATACCTCTACAGTCATCTGTATAAACATGGAAATATCTACAATGATATCTGTATACACATGGAAATATCTACACAGCCATCTGTATAAACATGTAAATATCTACACTGCTACCTCTATAAACATGGAAATATCTACACTGCCATCTCTATAAACATGGAAATATCTACACCGCGATCTGTATAAACATGGAAATATCTACAGCGCCATCTGTATAAACATGGAAATATCTACACCGCGATCTGTATAAACATGGAAATATCTACACCGCGATCTGTATAAACATGGAAATATCTTCACCACGATCTGTATAAACATGGAAATATCTACACCGCTATCTGTATAAACATGGTAATATCTACACCACCATCTATATAAACATGGAAATATCTACACCGCCATCTGCATAAACATGGAAATATCTACAATGCCATCTGTAAAAACATGGAAATATCTACACAGTCATCTGAATAAACATGGAAATATCTACACCACCATTTGTATAAACATGGAATTACCTACAATACCATCTGTATACACATGGAAATACATACACAGACATCTGTATAAGTATGGAAATACCTTCACCGCCATCTGTATAAACATGGAAATATCTACACTGCCATCTGTAGTAAGATGGAAATATCTACACCGCTATCTCTATAAATATGGAAATATCTACACCGCCATCTCTATAAACATGAAAATATCTACACTGCCATCTCCATAAAGATGGAAGTATCTACTCCGCCATGTTTATAAACACGGAAATATCTACAACAGCATCTGTGAAAACAAGGAAATATCTACACCGCTATCTGTACAAACATGGAAATATCTACTCCGCCATCTGCATGTCCATGGAAATATCTACGGTGCCATCTGTATAAACATGGAAATATCTACACGGCCATCTGTGTATAGATGGAAATATCAACAACGCCATCTGTACAAACATGGTAATATCTACACCGCTATCTCTATAAACATGGAAATATCTGCAGAGCCATCGGTAAAAAATGGAAATACCTCTACAGTCATCTGTATAAACATGGAAATATCTACAATGCCATCTGTATACACATGGAAACATCTACACAGCCATCTGTATAAACATGTAAATATCTACACTGCTATCTTTATAAACATGGAAATATCTACACCGCCATATCTATAAACATGAAAATATCTACACTGCCATCTCCATAAACATGGAAATAACTACTCCGCCATCTGTATGAACATGGAAACATCTACACCGCCATCTGTGTGAATAAGGAAATATCTACAATGCCATCTGTATAAAGATATAAATATCTGCACCGCGAGCTGTATAAAGATGGAAGTATCTACATCGCTATCTGTATAAACGTGGAAATACCAACACATCTATCGGTATAAACATGGAAATATCTACAACGCCATCTATATAAACATGGAAATATCTACACCGCTATGTCTATAAACATGGAAATACCTACACCGCTATCTCTATAAACATGGAAATATCTACAACGCTATCTGTATGAACATGGAAATATCTACACCGCTATCTCCATAAACATGGAAATATCTACACAGCGATCGGTATAAACGTGGAAATATCTTCACCACGATCTGTATAAACATGGAAATATCTTCACCACGATCTGTATAAACATGGAAATACCTACACCGCCATCTGTATAAACATGGTAATATCTACACCACCATCTATATAAACATGGAAATATCTACACCGCCATCTGCATAAACATGGAAATATCTACAATGCCATCTGTAGAAAGATGGAAATATCTTCACCACGATCTGTATAAACATGGAAATACCTACACCGCTATCTGTATAAACATGGTAATAGCTACACCACCATCTATATAAACATGGAAATATCTACACCGCCATCTGCATAAACATGGAAATATCTACAATGCCATCTGTAGAAAGATGGAAATATCTACACCGATACCTGTAAAAACATGGAAATATCTACACCGCTATCTGTATAAACATGGAAATATCTACACCGCGATCTGTATAAACATGGAAATATCTACAGCGCCATCTCTATAAACATTGAAATATCTACACTGCCATCTGTAAAAACATGGAAATATCTACACAGTCATCTGAATAAACATGGAAATATCTACACCACCATTTGTATAAACATGGAAATACCTACAATACCATCTGTATACACATGGAAATATCTACACAGACATCTGTATAAGTATGGAAATACCTACCCCGCCATCTGTATAAACATGGAAATATCTACACTGCCATCTGTAGAAAGATGGAAATATCTACACCGCTATCACTATAAATATGGAAATATCTATACCGCAATCTCTATAAACATGAAAATATCTACACTGCCATCTCCATAAAGATGGAAGTATCTACTCCGCCATGTGTATAAACACGGAAATATCTACACCACCATCTGTGAAAACATGGAATTATCTACACCGCTATCTGTACAAACATGGAAATATCTACTCCGCCATCTGCATGTCCATGGAAATATCTACGGTGCCATCTGCATAAACATGGAAATATCTACACGGCCATCTGTGTATAGATGGAAATATCAACAACGCCATCTGTACAAACATGGAAATATCTACACCGCTATCTCTATAAACATGGAAATATCTGCACAGCAATCTGTAAAACATGGAAATACCTCTACGGTCATCTGTATAAACATGGAAATATCTACAATGCCATCTGTATACACATGGAAATATCTACACAGCCATTTGTATAAACATGAAAATATCTACACTGCCATCTCCATAAACATGGAACTAACTACTCCGCCATCTGTATAAACATGGAAACATCTACACCGCCATCTGTGTGAATAAGGAAATATCTACAATGCCATCTGTATAAAGATATAAATATCTGCATCGCGAGCTGTATAAAGATGGAAATATCTACATCGCTATCTGTATAAACGTGGAAATACCAACACATCTATCGATATAAACATGGAAATAACTACAACGCCATCTATATAAACATGGAAATATCTACACCGCTATGTCTATAAACATGGAAATACCTACACCGCTATCTCTATAAACATGGAAATATCTACACCGCTATCTGTATAAACATGGAAATATCTACACCGCTATCTGCATAAACATGGAAATATCTACACAGCGATCTGTATAAACATGGAAATATCTACACCGCGATCTGTATAAACATGGAAATATCTTCACCACGATCTGTATAAACATGGAAATATCTACACCGCTATCTGTATAAACATGGTAATATCTACACCACCATCTATATAAACATGGAAATATCTACACCGCCATCTGCATAAACATGGAAATATCTACAATGGCATCTGTAGAAAGATGGAAATATCCACGCCGCAATCTGTGTAAACATGGAAATATCTACACCGATATCTCTAAAAACATGGAAATATCTACACCGCTATCTGTATAAACATGGAAATATCTACACCACGATCTGTATAAAAATGGAAATATCTACAGCGCCATCTCTATAAACATTGAAATATCTACACTGTCATCTGTAAAACATGGAAATATCTACCCAGTCATCTGAATAAACATGGAAATATCTACACCACCATCTGTATGAACATGGAAATACCTACAATATCATCTGTATACACATGGAAATATCTACACAGACATCTCTATAAACATGAAAATATCTGCACCGCCATCTGTATAAACGTGAAAATATCTACACTGCCATCTGTAGAAAGATGGAAATATCTACACCGATATCGCTATAAATATGGAAATATCTACACCGCCATCTCTATAAACATGAAAATATCTACACTGCCATCTCCATAAAGATGGAAGTATCTACTCCGCCATGTGTATAAAACGGAAATATCTACACCACCATCTGTGAAAACATGGAAATATCTACACCGCTATCTGTATAAACATGGAAATATCTACACCGCCATCTGCATGTCCATAGAAATATCTACGGTGCCATCTGTATAAACATAGAAATATCTACACGGCCATCTGTGTATAGATGGTAATATCAACAACGCCATGAGTACAAACATGGAAATATCTACACCGCTATCTCTATAAACATGGAAATATCTGCACAGCCACCGGTAAAACATGGGAATACCTCTACATTCATCTGTATAAACATGGAAATATCTACAATGCCATCTGTATACACATGGAAATATCTACACAGCCATCTGTATAAACAGGGAAATATCTACACTGCAATCCCTATAAACATGGAAATATCTACACCGCCATCTCCATAAACATGAAAATATCTACACTGCCATCTCCATAAACATGGAACTAACTACTCCGCCATCTGTATAAACATGGAAACATCTACACCGCCATCTGTGTGAATAAGGAAATAATTACAATGCCATCTGCATAAAGATATAAATATCTGCACCGCGAGCTGTATAAACATGGAAATATCTACACCGCGATCTGTATAAAGATGGCAATATCTTCACCACGATCTGTATAAACATGGAAATATCTACACCGCTACCTGTATAAACATGGTAATATCTACACCACCATCTATATAAACATGGAAATATCTACACCGCCATCTGCATAAACATGGAAATATCTACAATGCCATCTGTGGAAAGATGGAAATATCTACACCGCAATCTCTGTAAACATGGAAATATCTACACCGATATCTGTAAAAACATGGAAATATCTACACCGCTATCTGTATAAACATGGAAATATCTACACCGCGATCTGTATAAACATGGAAATATCTACAGCGCCATTTCTATAAACATTGAAATATCTACACTGCCATCTGTAACAACATGGAAATATCTACAGAGTCATCTGAATAAACATGGAAATATCTACACCACCATTTGTATAAACATGGAAATACCAACAATACCATCTGTATACACATGGAAATATCTACACAGACATCTGTAAAAGTATGGAAATACCTACACCGCCATCTGTACAAACATGGAAATATCTACACTGCCATCTGTAGAAAGATGGAAATATCTACACCGCTATCTCTATAAATATGGATATATCTACACCGCCATCTCTATAAACCTGAAAATATCTACACTGCCATCTCCATAAACATGGAACTAACTACTCCGCCATCTGTATAAACATGGAAACATCTACACCGCCATCTGTGTGAATAAGGAAATATCTACAATGCCATCTGTATAAAGATATAAATATCTGCACCGCGAGCTGTATAAAGATGGAAACATCTACATCGCTATCTGTATAAACGTGGAAATACCAACACATCTATCGGTATAAACATGGAAATATCTAGAACGCCATCTACATAAATATGGAAATATCTACACCGCTATGTCTATAAACATGGAAATACCTACACCGCTATCTCTATAAACATGGAAATATCTACACCGCTATCTGTATAAACATGGAAATATCTACACCGCTATCTGCATAAACATGGAAATATATACACAGCGATCTGTATAAACATGGAAATATCTACACCGCGATCTGTATAAACATGGAAATAACTTCACCACGATCTGTATAAACATGGAAATATCTACACCGCTCTCTGTATAAACATGGTAATGTCTACACCACCATCTATATAAACATGGAAATATCTACACCGCCATCTGCATAAACATGGAAATATCTACAATGCCATCTGTAGAAATATGGAAATATCTATGCCGCAATCTGTGTAAACATGGAAATATCTACACCGATATATCTAAAAACATGGAAATATCTACACCGCTATCTGTATAAACATGGAAATACCTACACCACGATCTGTATAAACATGGAAATATCTACTGCGCCATCTCTATAAACATTGAAATATCTACACTGTCATCTGTAAAACATGGAAATATCTACACAGTCATCTGAATAAACATGGAAATATCTACACCACCATCTGTATAAACATGGAAATACCTACAATACCATCTGTATACACATGGAAATATCTACACAGACATCTGTATAAGTATGGAAATATCTACACCGCCATCTGTATAAACATGGAAATATCTACACTGCCATCTGTAGAAAGATGGAAATAGCTACACCGATATCTCTATAAATATGGAAATATCTACACCGCCATCTCTATAAACATGAAAATATCTACACTGCCATCTCCATAAAGATGGAAGTATGTACTCCGCCATGTGTATAAAACGGAAATATCTACACCACCATCTGTGAAAACATGGAAATATCTACACCGCTATCTGTATAAACATGGAAATATCTACACCGCCATCTGAATGTCCATGGAAATATCTACGGTGCCATCTGTATAAACATGGAAATATCTACATGGCCATCTGTGTATAGATGGAAATATCAACAACACCATCGGTACAAACATGGATATATCTACACCGCTATCTCTATAAACATGGAAATATCTGCACAGCCATCGGTAAAACATGGAAATACCTCTACAGTCATCTGTATAAACATGGAAATATCTACAATGCCATCTGTATACACATGGAAATATCTACTCAGCCATCTGTATAAACATGTAAATATCTACACTGCTATCTCTATAAACATGGAAATATCTACACCGCCATCTCTACAAACATGAAAATATCTACACTGCCATCTCCATAAACATGGAACTAACTACTCCGCCATCTGTATAAACATGGAAACATCTACACCGCCATCTGTGTGAATAAGGAAATATCTACAATGCCATCTGTATAAAGATATAAATATCTGCACCGCGAGCTGTATAAAGATGGAAATATCTACATCGCTATCTGTATAAACGTGGAAATACCAACACATCTATCGGTATAAACATGGAAATATCTACAACGCCATCTATATAAACATGGAAATATCTATACCGCTATGTCTATAAACATGGAAATACCTACACCGCTATCTCTATAAACATGGAAATATCTACACCGCTATCTGTATAAACATGGAAATATCTACACCGCTATCTGCATAAACATGGAAAGATCTACACAGCGATCTGTATAAACATGGAAATATCTACACCGCGATCTGTATAAACATGGAAATATCTTCACCGTGATCTGTATAAACATGGAAATATCTACACCGCTCTCTGTATAAACATGGTAATATCTACACCACCATCTATATAAACATGGAAATATCTACACCGCCATCTGCATAAACATGGAAATATCTACAATGCCCTCTGTAGAAAGATGGAAATATCTACAACGCAATCTGTGTAAACATGGAAATATCTACAATGATATCTCTAAAAATATGGAAATATCTACACCGCTATCTGTATAAACATGGAAATATCTACACCGTGATCTGTATAAACATGGAAATATCTACTGCGCCATCTCTATAAACATTGAAATATCTACACTGTCATCTCTAAAACCTGGAAATATCTACACAGTCATCTGAATAAACATGGAAATATCTACACCACCATCTGTATAAACATGGAAATACCTACAATACCATCTGTATACACATGGAAATATCTACACAGACATCTGTATAATTATGGAAATATCTACACAGCCATCTGTATAAACATGGAAATATCTACACTGCCATCTGTAGAAAGATGGAAATATCTACACCGATATCTCTATAAATATGGAAATATCTACACCGCCATCTCTATAAACATGAAAATATCTACACTGCCATCTCCATAAACATGGAAGTATCTACTCCGCCATGTGTATAAAACGGAAATATCTACACCACCATCTGTGAAAACATGGAAATATCTACACCGCTATCTGTACAAACATGGAAATATCTACTCTGCCATCTGCATGTCCATGGAAATATCTACGGTGCCATCTGTATAAATATGGAAATATCTACATGGCCATCTGTGTATAGATGGAAATATCAACAACGCCATCTGTACAAACATGGAAATATCTACACCGCTATCTCTATAAACATGGAAATATCTGCACAGCCATCAGTAAAACATGGAAATACCTCTACAGTCATCTGTATAAACATGGAAATATCTACAATGATATCTGTATACACATGGAAATATCTACACAGCCATCTGTATAAACATGTAAATATCTACACTGCTATCTCTATAAACATGGAAATATCTACACTGCCATCTCTATAAACATGGAAATATCTACACCGCGATCTGTATAAACATGGAAATATCTACAGCGCCATCTGTATAAACATGGAAATATCTACACCGCGATCTGTATAAACATGGAAATATCTACACCGCGATCTGTATAAACATGGAAATATCTTCACCACGATCTGTATAAACATGGAAATATCTACACCGCTATCTGTATAAACATGGTAATATCTACACCACCATCTATATAAACATGGAAATATCTACACCGCCATCTGCATAAACATGGAAATATCTACAATGCCATCTGTAAAAACATGGAAATATCTACACAGTCATCTGAATAAACATGGAAATATCTACACCACCATTTGTATAAACATGGAAATACCTACAATACCATCTGTATACACATGGAAATACATACACAGACATCTGTATAAGTATGGAAATACCTACACCGCCATCTGTATAAACATGGAAATATCTACACTGCCATCTGTAGTAAGATGGAAATATCTACACCGCTATCTCTATAAATATGGAAATATCTACACCGCCATCTCTATAAACATGAAAATATCTACACTGCCATCTCCATAAAGATGGAAGTATCTACTCCGCCATGTTTATAAACACGGAAATATCTACAACAGCATCTGTGAAAACAAGGAAATATCTACACCGCTATCTGTACAAACATGGAAATATCTACTCCGCCATCTGCATGTCCATGGAAATATCTACGGTGCCATCTGTATAAACATGGAAATATCTACACGGCCATCTGTGTATAGATGGAAATATCAACAACGCCATCTGTACAAACATGGTAATATCTACACCGCTATCTCTATGAACATGGAAATATCTGCAGAGCCATCGGTAAAAAATGGAAATACCTCTACAGTCATCTGTATAAACATGGAAATATCTACAATGCCATCTGTATACACATGGAAACATCTACACAGCCATCTGTATAAACATGTAAATATCTACACTGCTATCTTTATAAACATGGAAATATCTACACCGCCATCTCTATAAACATGAAAATATCTACACTGCCATCTCCATAAACATGGAAATAACTACTCCGCCATCTGTATGAACATGGAAACATCTACACCGCCATCTGTGTGAATAAGGAAATATCTACAATGCCATCTGTATAAAGATATAAATATCTGCACCGCGAGCTGTATAAACATGGAAATATCTACATCGCTATCTGTATAAACGTGGAAATACCAACACATCTATCGGTATAAACATGGAAATATGTACAACGCCATCTATATAAACATGGAAATATCTACACCGCTATGTCTATAAACATGGAAATACCTACACCGCTATCTCTATAAACATGGAAATATCTACACCGCGATCTGAATAAACATGGAAATATCTACACCGCGATCTGTATAAACATGGAAATATCTTCACCACGATCTGTATAAACATGGAAATATCTACACCGCTATCTGTATAAACATGGTAATAGCTACACCACCATCTATATAAACATGGAAATATCTACACCGCCATCTGCATAAACATGGAAATATCTACAATGCCATCTGTAGAAAGATGGAAATATCTACACCGATACCTGTAAAAACATGGAAATATCTACACCGCTATCTGTATAAACATGGAAATATCTACACCGCGATCTGTATAAACTTGGAAATATCTACAGCGCCATCTCTATAAACATTGAAATATCTACACTGCCATCTGTAAAAACATGGAAATATCTACACAGTCATCTGAATAAACATGGAAATATCTACACCACCATTTGTATAAACATGGAAATACCTACAATACCATCTGTATACACATGGAAATATCTACACAGACATCTGTATAAGTATGGAAATACCTACACCGCCATCTGTATAAACATGGAAATATCTACACTGCCATCTGTAGAAAGATGGAAATATCTACACCGCTATCACTATAAATGTGGAAATATCTATACCGCAATCTCTATAAACATGAAAATATCTACACTGCCATCTCCATAAAGATGGAAGTATCTACTCCGCCATGTGTATAAACACGGAAATATCTACACCACCATATGTGAAAACATGGAATTATCTACACCGCTATCTGTACAAACATGGAAATATCTACTCCGCCATCTGCATGTCCATGGAAATATCTACGGTGCCATCTGCATAAACATGGAAATATCTACACGGCCATCTGTGTATAGATGGAAATATCAACAACGCCATCTGTACAAACATGGAAATATCTACACCGCTATCTCTATAAACATGGAAATATCTGCACAGCAATCTGTAAAACATGGAAATACCTCTACGGTCATCTGTATAAACATGGAAATATCTACAATGCCATCTGTATACACATGGAAATATCTACACAGCCATCTGTATAAACATGTAAATATCTACACTGCTATCTCTATAAACATGGAAATATCTACACCGCCATCTCTATAAACATGAAAATATCTACACTGCCATCTCCATAAACATGGAACTAACTACTCCGCCATCTGTATAAACATGGAAACATCTACACCGCCATCTGTGTGAATAAGGAAATATCTACAATGCCATCTGTATAAAGATATAAATATCTGCATCGCGAGCTGTATAAAGATGGAAATATCTACATCGCTATCTGTATAAACGTGGAAATACCAACACATCTATCGGTATAAACATCGAAATATCTACAACGCCATCTATATAAACATGGAAATATCTACACCGATATGTCTATAAACATGGAAATACCTACACCGCTATCTCTATAAACATGGAAATATCTACACCGCTATCTGTATAAACATGGAAATATCTACACCGCTATCTGCATAAACATGGAAATATCTACACAGCGATCTGTATAAACATGGAAATATCTACACCGCGATCTGTATAAACATGGAAATATCTTCACCACGATCTGTATAAACATGGAAATATCTACACCGCTATCTGTATAAACATGGTAATATCTACACCACCATCTATATAAACATGGAAATATCTACACCGCCATCTGCATAAACATGGAAATATCTACAATGGCATCTGTAGAAAGATGGAAATATCCACGCCGCAATCTGTGTAAACATGGAAATATCTACACCGATATCTCTAAAAACATGGAAATATCTACACCGCTATCTGTATAAACATGGAAATATCTACACCACGATCTGTATAAAAATGGAAATATCTACAGCGCCATCTCTATAAACATTGAAATATCTACACTGTCATCTGTAAAACATGGAAATATCTACCCAGTCATCTGAATAAACATGGAAATATCTACACCACCATCTGTATGAACATGGAAATACCTACAATATCATCTGTATACACATGGAAATATCTACACAGACATCTCTATAAACATGAAAATATCTGCACCGCCATCTGTATAAACGTGAAAATATCTACACTGCCATCTGTAGAAAGATGGAAATATCTACACCGATATCGCTATAAATATGGAAATATCTACACCGCCATCTCTATAAACATGAAAATATCTACACTGCCATCTCCATAAAGATGGAAGTATCTACTCCGCCATGTGTATAAAACGGAAATATCTACACCACCATCTGTGAAAACATGGAAATATCTACACCGCTATCTGTATAAACATGGAAATATCTACACCGCCATCTGCATGTCCATAGAAATATCTACGGTGCCATCTGTATAAACATAGAAATATCTACACGGCCATCTGTGTATAGATGGTAATATCAACAACGCCATGAGTACAAACATGGAAATATCTACACCGCTATCTCTATAAACATGGAAATATCTGCACAGCCACCGGTAAAACATGGGAATACCTCTACATTCATCTGTATAAACATGGAAATATCTACAATGCCATCTGTATACACATGGAAATATCTACACAGCCATCTGTATAAACAGGGAAATATCTACACTGCAATCCCTATAAACATGGAAATATCTACACCGCCATCTCCATAAACATGAAAATATCTACACTGCCATCTCCATAAACATGGAACTAACTACTCCGCCCTCTGTATAAACATGGAAACATCTACACCGCCATCTGTGTGAATAAGGAAATATCTACAATGCCATCTGCATAAAGATATAAATATCTGCACCGCGAGCTGTATAAACATGGAAATATCTACACCGCGATCTGTATAAAGATGGCAATATCTTCACCACGATCTGTATAAACATGGAAATATCTACACCGCTAACTGTATAAACATGGTAATATCTACACCACCATCTATATAAACATGGAAATATCTACACCGCCATCTGCATAAACATGGAAATATCTACAATGCCATCTGTAGAAAGATGGAAATATCTACACCGCAATCTCTGTAAACATGGAAATATCTACACCGATATCTGTAAAAACATGGAAATATCTACACCGCTATCTGTATAAACATGGAAATATCTACACCGCGATCTGTATAAACATGGAAATATCTACAGCGCCATTTCTATAAACATTGAAATATCTACACTGCCATCTGTAACAACATGGAAATATCTACACAGTCATCTCAATAAACATGGAAATATCTACACCACCATTTGTATAAACATGGAAATACCAACAATACCATCTGTATACACATGGAAATATCTACACAGACATCTGTAAAAGTATGGAAATACCTACACCGCCATCTGTACAAACATGGAAATATCTACACTGCCATCTGTAGAAAGATGGAAATATCTACACCGCTATCTCTATAAATATGGATATATCTACACCGCCATCTCTATAAACCTGAAAATATCTACACTGCCATCTCCATAAACATGGAACTAACTACTCCGCCATCTGTATAAACATGGAAACATCTACACCGCCATCTGTGTGAATAAGGAAATATCTACAATGCCATCTGTATAAAGATATAAATATCTGCACCGCGAGCTGTATAAAGATGGAAACATCTACATCGCTATCTGTATAAACGTGGAAATACCAACACATCTATCGGTATAAACATGGAAATATCTAGAACGCCATCTACATAAATATGGAAATATCTACACCGCTATGTCTATAAACATGGAAATACCTACACCGCTATCTCTATAAACATGGAAATATCTACACCGCTATCTGTATAAACATGGAAATATCTACACCGCTATCTGCATAAACATGGAAATATATACACAGCGATCTGTATAAACATGGAAATATCTACACCGCGATCTGTATAAACATGGAAATAACTTCACCACGATCTGTATAAACATGGAAATATCTACACCGCTCTCTGTATAAACATGGTAATGTCTACACCAGCATCTATATAAACATGGAAATATCTACACCGCCATCTGCATAAACATGGAAATATCTACAATGCCATCTGTAGAAAGATGGAAATATCTATGCCGCAATCTGTGTAAACATGGAAATATCTACACCGATATATCTAAAAACATGGAAATATCTACACCGCTATCTGTATAAACATGGAAATACCTACACCACGATCTGTATAAACATGGAAATATCTACTGCGCCATCTCTATAAACATTGAAATATCTACACTGTCATCTGTAAAACATGGAAATATCTACACAGTCATCTGAATAAACATGGAAATATCTACACCACCATCTGTATAAACATGGAAATACCTACAATACCATCTGTATACACATGGAAATATCTACACAGACATCTGTATAAGTATGGAAATATCTACACCGCCATCTGTATAAACATGGAAATACCTACACTGCCATCTGTAGAAAGATGGAAATAGCTACACCGATATCTCTATAAATATGGAAATATCTACACCGCCATCTCTATAAACATGAAAATATCTACACTGCCATCTCCATAAAGATGGAAGTATGTACTCCGCCATGTGTATAAAACGGAAATATCTACACCACCATCTGTGAAAACATGGAAATATCTACACCGCTATCTGTATAAACATGGAAATATCTACACCGCCATCTGCATGTCCATGGAAATATCTACGGTGCCATCTGTATAAACATGGAAATATCTACACGGCCATCTGTGTATAGATGGAAATATCAACAACACCATCGGTACAAACATGGATATATCTACACCGCTATCTCTATAAACATGGAAATATCTGCACAGCCATCGGTAAAACATGGAAATACCTCTACAGTCATCTGTATAAACATGGAAATATCTACAATGCCATCTGTATACACATGGAAATATCTACTCAGCCATCTGTATAAACATGTAAATATCTACACTGCTATCTCTATAAACATGGAAATATCTACACCGCCATCTCTACAAACATGAAAATATCTACACTGCCATCTCCATAAACATGGAACTAACTACTCCGCCATCTGTATAAACATGGAAACATCTACACCGCCATCTGTGTGAATAAGGAAATATCTACAATGCCATCTGTATAAAGATATAAATATCTGCACCGCGAGCTGTATAAAGATGGAAATATCTACATCGCTATCTGTATAAACGTGGAAATACCAACACATCTATCGGTATAAACATGGAAATATCTACAACGCCATCTATATAAACATGGAAATATCTATACCGCTATGTCTATAAACATGGAAATAACTACACCGCTATCTCTATAAACATGGAAATATCTACACCGCTATCTGTATAAACATGGAAATATCTACACCGCTATCTGCATAAACATGGAAATATCTACACAGCGATCTGTATAAACATGGAAATATCTACACCGCGATCTGTATAAACATGGAAATATCTTCACCGTGATCTGTATAAACATGGAAATATCTACACCGCTCTCTGTATAAACATGGTAATATCTACACCACCATCTATATAAACATGGAAATATCTACACCGCCATCTGCATAAACATGGAAATATCTACAATGCCCTCTGTAGAAAGATGGAAATATCTACAACGCAATCTGTGTAAACATGGAAATATCTACAACGATATCTCTAAAAATATGGAAATATCTACACCGCTATCTGTATAAACATGGAAATATCTACACCGTGATCTGTATAAACATGGAAATATCTACTGCGCCATCTCTATAAACATTGAAATATCTACACTGTCATCTCTAAAACCTGGAAATATCTACACAGTCATCTGAATAAACATGGAAATATCTACACCACCATCTGTATAAACATGGAAATACCTACAATACCATCTGTATACACATGGAAATATCTACACAGACATCTGTATAATTATGGAAATATCTACACAGCCATCTGTATAAACATGGAAATATCTACACTGCCATCTGTAGAAAGATGGAAATATCTACACCGATATCTCTATAAATATGGAAATATCTACACCGCCATCTCTATAAACATGAAAATATCTACACTGCCATCTCCATAAACATGGAAGTATCTACTCCGCCATGTATATAAAACGGAAATATCTACACCACCATCTGTGAAAACATGGAAATATCTACACCGCTATCTGTACAAACATGGAAATATCTACTCTGCCATCTGCATGTCCATGGAAATATCTACGGTGCCATCTGTATAAATATGGAAATATCTACACGGCCATCTGTGTATAGATGGAAATATCAACAACGCCATCTGTACAAACATGGAAATATCTACACCGCTATCTCTATAAACATGGAAATATCTGCACAGCCATCAGTAAAACATGGAAATACCTCTACAGTCATCTGTATAAACATGGAAATATCTACAATGATATCTGTATACACATGGAAATATCTACACAGCCATCTGTATAAACATGTAAATAACTACACCTCTATCTCTATAAACATGGAAATATCTACACTGCCATCTCTATAAACATGGAAATATCTACACCGCGATCTGTATAAACATGGAAATATCTACAGCGCCATCTGTATAAACATGGAAATATCTACACCGCGATCTGTATAAACATGGAAATATCTACACCGCGATCTGTATAAACATGGAAATATCTTCACCACGATCTGTATAAACATGGAAATATCTACACCGCTATCTGTATAAACATGGTAATATCTACACCACCATCTATATAAACATGGAAATATCTACACCGCCATCTGCATAAACATGGAAATATCTACAATGCCATCTGTGAAAACATGGAAATATCTACACAGTCATCTGAATAAACATGGAAATATCTACACCACCATTTGTATAAACCTGGAAATACCTACAATACCATCTGTATACACATGGAAATATCTACACAGCCATCTGTATAAACATATAAATATCTACACTGCTATCTCTATAAACATGGAAATATCTACACCGCCATCTCTACAAACATGAAAATATCTACACTGCCATCTCCATAAACATGGAACTAACTACTCCGCCATCTGTATAAACATGGAAACATCTACACCGCCATCTGTGTGAATAAGGAAATATCTACAATGCCATCTGTATAAAGATATAAATATCTTCACCGCGAGCTGTATAAACATGGAAATATCTACATTGCTATCTGTATAAACGTGGAAATACCAACACATCTATCGGTATAAACATGGAAATATCTACAACGCCATCTATATAAACATGGAAATATCTACACCGCTATGTCTATAAACATGGAAATACCTACACCGCTATCTCTATAAACATGGAAATATCTACACCGCTATCTGTATAAACATGGAAATATCCACACCGATATCTGCATAAACATGGAAATATCTACATCGCGATCTGTATAAACATGGAAATATCTACACCGCGATCTGTATAAACATGGAAATATCTTCACCACGATCTGTATAAACATGGAAATATCTACACCGCTATCTGTATAAACATGGTAATATCTACACCACCATCTATATACACATGGAAATATCTACACCGCCATCTGCATAAACATGGAAATATCTACAATGCCATCTGTAGAAAGATGGAAATATCTACACCGCAATCTGTGTAAACATGGAAATATCTACACCGATATCTGTAAAAACATGGAAATATCTACACTGCTATCTGTATAAACATGGAAATATCCACACCGTGATCTGTATAAACATGGAAATATCTACAGCGCCATCTCTATAAACATTGAAATATCTACACTGCCATCTGTAAATACATGGAAATATCTACACAGTCATCTGAATAAACATGGAAATATCTACACCACCATATGTATAAACATGGAAATACCTACAATACCATCTGTATACACATGGAAATATCTACACAGACATCTGTATAAGTATGGAAATACTACACCGCCATCTGTATAAACATGGAAATATCTACACTGCCATCTGTAGAAAGATGGAAATATCTACACCGATATCTCTATAAATATGGAAATACCTACACCGCCATCTCTATAAACATGAAAATATCTACACTGCCATCTCCATAAAGATGGAAGTATCTACTCTGCCATGTGTATAAAACGGAAATATCTACACCACCATCTGTGAAAACATGGAAATATCTACACCGCTATCTGTATAAACATGGAAATATCTACACCGCCATATGCATGTCCATGGAAATATCTACGGTGCCATCTGTATAAACATGGAAATATCTACACGGCCATCTGTGTATAGATGGAAATATCAACAACGCCATCTGTACAAACATGGAAATATCTACACCGCTATCTCTATAAACATGGAAATATCTGCAGAGCCATCGGTAAAACATGGAAATACCTCTACAGTCATCTGTATAAACATGGAAATATCTACAGCGCCATCTCTATAAACATTGAAATATCTACACTGCCATCTGTAAAAACATGGAAATATCTACACAGTCATCTGAATAAACATGGAAATATCTACACCACCATTTGTATAAACATGGAATTACCTACAATAGCATCTGTATACACATGGAAATATCTACACGGACATCTGTATAAGTATGGAAATACCTACACCGCCATCTGTATAAACATGGAAATATCTACACTGCCATCTGTAGTAAGATGGAAATATCTACACCGCTATCTCTATAAATATGGAAATATCTACACCGCCATCTCTATAAACAAGAAAATATCTACACTGCCATCTACATAAAGATGGAAGTATCTACTCCGCCATGTGTATAAACACGGAAATATCTACACCACCATCTGTGAAAACATGGAAATATCTACACCGCTATCTGTACAAACATGGAAATATCTACTCCGCCATCTGCATGTCCATGGAAATATCTACGGTGCCATCTGTATAAACATGGAAATATCTACACGGCCATCTGTGTATAGATGGAAATATCAACAACGCCATCTGTACAAACATGGAAATATCTACACCGCTATCTCTATAAACATGGAAATATCTGCACAGCCATCTGTAAAACATGGAAATACCTCTACAGTCATCTGTATAAACATGGAAATATCTACAATGCCATCTGTATACACATGTAAATATCTACACAGCCATCTGTATAAACATGTAAATATCTACACTGCTATCTCTATAAACATGGAAATATCTACACCGCCATCTCTATAAACATGAAAATATCTACACTGCCATCTCCATAAACATGGAACTAACTACTCCGCCATCTGTATAAACATGGAAACATCTACACCGCCATCTGTGTGAATAAGGAAATATCTACAATGCCATCTGTATAAAGATATAAATATCTGCACCGCGAGCTGTATAAACATGGAAATATCTACATCGCTATCTGTATAAACGTGGAAATACCAACACATCTATCGGTATAAACATGGAAATATCTACAACGCCATCTATATAAACATGGAAATATCTACACCGCTATGTCTATAAACATGGAAATACCTACACCGCTATCTCTATAAACATGGAAATATCTACACCGCTATCTGTATAAACATGGAAATATCTACACCGCTATCTGCATAAACATGGAAATATCTACACAGCGATCTGTATAAACTTGGAAATATCTACACCGCGATCTGTATAAACATGGAAATATCTTCACCACGATCTGTATAAACATGGAAATATCTACACCGCTCTCTGTATAAACATGGTAATATCTACACCACCATCTATATAAACATAGAAATATCTACACCGCCATCTGCATAAACATGGAAATATCTGCAATGCCCTCTGTAGAAAGATGGAAATATCTACAACGCAATCTGTGTAAACATGGAAATATCTACAACGATATCTCTAAAAATATGGAAATATCTACACCGCTATCTGTATAAACATGGAAATATCTACACCGCGATCTGTATAAACATGGAAATATCTACTGCGCCATCTCTATAAACATTGAAATATCTACACTGTCATCTGTAAAACATGGAAATATCTACACAGTCATCTGAATAAACATGGAAATATCCACACCACCATCTGTATAAACATGGAAATACCTACAATACCATCTGTATACACATGGAAATATCTACACAGACATCTGTATAATTATGGAAATATCTACACAGCCATCTGTATAAACAGGGAAATATCTACACTGCCATCTGTAGAAAGATGGAAATATCTACACCGATATCTCTATAAATATGGAAATATCTACACCGCCATCTCTATAAACATGAAAATATCTACCCTGCCATCTCCATAAACATGGAAGTATCTACTCCGCCATGTGTATAAAACGGAAATATCTACACCACCATCTGTGAAAACATGGAAATATCTACACCGCTATCTGTATAAACATGGAAATATCTACACCGCCATCTGCATGTCCATGGAAATATCTACGGTGCCATCTGTATAAACATGGAAATATCTACACGGCCATCTGTGTATAGATGGAAATATCAACAACGCCATCTGTACAAACATGGAAATATCTACACCGCTATCTCTATAAACATGGAAATATCTGCAGAGCCATCGGTAAAACATGGAAATACCTCTACAGTCATCTGTATAAACATGGAAATATCTACACCGCTATCTGTATAAACATGGAAATATCTACACCGTGATCTGTATAAACATGGAAATATCTACACCGCGAATTGTATAAACATGGAAATATCTTCACCACGATCTGTATAAACATGGAAATATCTACACCGCTATCTGTATAAACATGGTAATATCTACACCACCATCTATATAAACATGGAAATATCTACACCGCCATCTGCATAAACATGGAAATATCTACAATGCCATCTGAAGAAAGATGGAAATATCTACAACGCAATCTATGTAAACATGGAAAATCAACACCGATATATGTAAAAACATGGAAATATCTACACCGCTATCTGTATAAACATGCTAATATCTACACCGCGATCTGTATAAACATGGAAATATCTACAGCGCCATCTCTATAAACATTGAAATATCTACACTGCCATCTGTAAAAACATGGAAATATCTACACAGTCATCTGAATAAACATGGAAATATCTACACCACCATTTGTATAAACCTGGAAATACCTACAATACCATCTGTATACACATGGAAATATCTACACAGCCATCTGTATAAACATATAAATATCTACACTGCTATCTCTATAAACATGGAAATATCTACACCGCCATCTCTATAAACATGAAAATATCTACACTGCCATCTCCATAAACATGGAACTAACTACTCCGCCATCTGTATAAACATGGAAACATCTACACCGCCATCTTTGTGAATAAGGAAATATCTACAATGCCATCTGTATAAAGATATAAATATCTGCACCGCGAGCTGTATAAACATGGAAATATCTACATTGCTATCTGTATAAACGTGGAAATACCAACACATCTATCGGTACAAACATGGAAATATCTACAACGCCATCTATATAAACATGGAAATATCTACACCGCTATGTCTATAAACATGGAAATACCTACACCGCTATCTCTATAAACATGGAAGTATCTACACCGCTATCTGTATAAACAAGGAAATATCTACACCGCTATCTGCATAAACATGGAAATATCTACATCGCGATCTGTATAAACATGGAAATATCTACACCGCGATCTGTATAAACATGGAAATATCTTCACCACGATCTGTATAAACATGGAAATATCTACACCGCGATCTGTATAAACATGGTAATATCTACACCACCATCTATATAAACATGGAAATATCTACACCGCCATCTGCATAAACATGGAAATATCTACAATGCCATCTGTAGAAAGATGGAAATATCTACACCGCAATCTGTGTAAACATGGAAATATCTACACCGCTATCTGTATAAACATGGAAATATCCACACCGTGATCTGTATAAACATGGAAATATCTACAGCGCCATCTCTATAAACATTGAAATATCTACACTGCCATCTGTAAATACATGGAAATATCTACACAGTCATCTGAATAAACATGGAAATATCTACACCACCATATGTATAAACATGGAAATACCTACAATACCATCTGTATACACATGGAAATATCTACACAGACATCTGTATAAGTATGGAAATACTACACCGCCATCTGTATAAACATGGAAATATCTACACTGCCATCTGTAGAAAGATGGAAATATCTACACCGATATCTCTATAAATATGGAAATACCTACACCGCCATCTCTATAAACATGAAAATATCTACACTGCCATCTCCATAAAGATGGAAGTATCTACTCTGCCATGTGTATAAAACGGAAATATCTACACCACCATCTGTGAAAACATGGAAATATCTACACCGCTATCTGTATAAACATGGAAATATCTACACCGCCATCTGCATGTCCATGGAAATATCTACGGTGCCATCTGTATAAACATGGAAATATCTACACGGCCATCTGTGTATAGATGGAAATATCAACAACGCCATCTGTACAAACATGGAAATATCTACACCGCTATCTCTATAAACATGGAAATATCTGCAGAGCCATCGGTAAAACATGGAAATACCTCTACAGTCATCTGTATAAACATGGAAATATCTACAGCGCCATCTCTATAAACATTGAAATATCTACAATGCCATCTGTAAAAACATGGAAATATCTACACAGTCATCTGAATAAACATGGAAATATCTACACCACCATTTGTATAAACATGGAAATACCTACAATAGCATCTGTATACACATGGAAATATCTACACGGACATCTGTATAAGTTTGGAAATACCTACACCGCCATCTGTATAAGCATGTAAATATCTACACTGCCATCTGTAGTAAGATGGAAATATCTACACCGCTATCTCTATAAATATGGAAATATCTACACCGCCATCTCTATAAACAAGAAAATATCTACACTGCCATCTACATAAAGATGGAAGTATCTACTCCGCCATGTGTATAAACACGGAAATATCTACACCACCATCTGTGAAAACATGGAAATATGTACACCGCTATCTGTACAAACATGGAAATATCTACTCCGCCATCTGCATGTCCATGGAAATATCTACGGTGCCATCTGTATAAACATGGAAATATCTACACGGCCATCTGTGTATAGATGGAAATATCAACAACGCCATCTGTACAAACATGGAAATATCTACACCGCTATCTCTATAAACATGGAAATATCTGCACAGCCATCTGTAAAACATGGAAATACCTCTACAGTCATCTGTATAAACATGGAAATATCTACAATGCCATCTGTATACACATGGAAATATCTACACAGCCATCTGTATAAACATGTAAATATCTACACTGCTATCTCTATAAACATGGAAATATCTACACCGCCATCTCTATAAACATGAAAATATCTACACTGCCATCTCCATAAACATGGAACTAACTACTCCGCCATCTGTATAAACATGGAAACATCTACACCGCCATCTGTGTGAATAAGGAAATATCTACAATGGCATCTGTATAAAGATATAAATATCTGCACCGCGAGCTGTATAAACATGGAAATATCTACATCGCTATCTGTATAAACGTGGAAATACCAACACATCTATCGGTATAAACATGGAAATATCTACAACGCCATCTATATAAACATGGAAATATCTACACCACTATGTCTATAAACATGGAAATACCTACACCGCTATCCCTATAAACATGGAAATATCTACACCGCTATCTGTATAAACATGGAAATATCTACACCGCTATCTGCATAAACATGGAAATATCTACACAGCGATCTGTATAAACATGGAAATATCTACACCGCGATCTGTATAAACATGGAAATATCTTCACCACGATCTGTATAAACATGGAAATATCTACACCGCTCTCTGTATAAACATGGTAATATCTACACCACCATCTATATATACATGGAAATATCTACACCGCCATCTGCATAAACATGGAAATATCTACAATGCCATCTGTAGAAAGATGGAAATATCTACACCGCAATCTGGGTAAACATGGAAATATCTACACCGATATCTGTAAAAACATGGAAATATCTACACCGCTATCTGTATAAACATGTAAATATCTACACCGCGATCTGTATAAACATGGAAATATCTACAGCGCCATTTCTATAAACATTGAAATATCTACACTGCCATCTGTAAAAACATGGAAATATCTACACAGTCATCTGAATAAACATGGAAATATCTACACCACCATTTGTATAAACATGGAAATACCTAGAATACCATCTGTATACACATGGAAATATCTACACAGACATCTGTATAAGTATGGAAATACCTACACAGCCATCTGTATAAACATGGAAATATCTACACTGCCATCTGTAGAAAGATGGAAATATCTACACCGATATCTCTATAAATATGGAAATATCTACACCGCCATCTCTATAAACATGAAAATATCTACACTGCCATCTCCATAAACATGGAACTAACTACTCCGCCATCTTTATAAACTTGGAAACATCTACACCGCCATCTGTGTGAATAAGGAAATATCTACAATGCCATCTGTATAAAGATATAAATATCTGCACCGCGAGCTGTATAAAGATGGAAATATCTACATCGCTATCTGTATAAACGTGGAAATACCAACACATCTATCGGTATAATCATGGAAATATCTAGAACGCCATCTCTATAAACATGGAAATATCTACACCGCTATGTCTATAAACATGGAAATACCTACACCGCTATCTCTATAAACATGGAAATATCTACACCGCTATCTGTATAAACATGGAAATATCTACACCGCTATCTGCATAAACATGGAAATATATACACAGCGATCTGTATAAACATGGAAATATCTACACCGTGATCTGTATAAACATGGAAATAACTTCACCACGATCTGTATAAACATGGAAATATCTACACCGCTCTCTGTATAAACATGCTAATGTCTACACCACCATCTATATAAACATGGAAATATCTACATCGCCATCTGCATAAACATGGAAATATCTACAATGCCATCTGTAGAAAGATGGAAATATCTACGCCGCAATCTGTGTAAACATGGAAATATCTACACCGATATCTCTAAAAACATGGAAATATCTACACCGCTATCTGTATAAACATGGAAATAGCTAAACCGCGATCTGTATAAACATGGAAATATCTACAGCGCCATCTCTATAAACATTGAAATATCTACACTGTCATCTGTAAAACATGGAAATATCTACACAGTCATCTGAATAAACATGGAAATATCTACACCACCATTTGTATAAACATGGAAATACCTACAATACCATCTGTATACACATGGAAATATCTACACAGACATCTGTATATGTATGGAAATATCTACACCGCCATCTCTATAAACATGGAAATACCTACACTGGCATCTGTAGAAAGATGGAAATATGTACACCGATACCTCTATAAATATGGAAATATCTACACCGCCATCTCTATATACATGAAAATATCTACACTGCCATCTCCATAAAGATGGAAGTATCTACTCCGCCATGTGTATAAAACGGAAATATCTACACCACCATCTGTGAAAACATGGAAATATCTACACCGCTATCTGTATAAACATGGAAATATCTACACCGCCATCTGCATGTCCATGGAAATATCTACGGTGCCATCTGTATAAACATGGAAATATCTACACGGCCATCTGTGTATAGATGGCAATATCAACAACGCCATCGGTACAAACATGGAAATATCTACACCGCTATCTGTATAAACATGGAAATATCTACACCGCTATCTGCATAAACATGGAAATATCTACACAGCGATCTGTATAAACATGGAAATATCTACACCGCGATCTGTATAAACATGGAAATATCTTCACCACGATCTCTATAAACATGGAAATATCTACACCGCTCTCTGTATAAACATGGTAATATCTACACCACCATCTATATAAACATAGAAATATCTACACCGCCATCTGCATAAACATGGAAATATCTACAATGCCCTCTGTAGAAAGATGGAAATATCTACAACGCAATCTGTGAAAACATGGAAATATCTACAACGATATCTCTAAAAATATGGAAATATCTACACCGCTATCTGTATAAACATGGAAATATCTACACCGCGATCTGTATAAACATGGAAATATCTACTGCGCCATCTCTATAAACATTGAAATATCTACACTGTCATCTGTAAAACATGGAAATATCTACACAGTCATCTGAATAAACATGGAAATATCTACACCACCATCTGTATAAACATGGAAATACCTACAATACCATCTGTATACACATGGAAATATCTACACAGACATCTGTATAAGTATGGAAATATCTACACCGCCATCTGTATAAACATGGAAATACCTACACTGCCATCTGTAGAAAGATGGAAATATCTACACCGATACCTCTATAAATATGGAAATATCTACACCGCCATCTCTATATACATGAAAATATCTACACTGCCATCTCCATAAAGATGGAAGTGTCTACTCCGCCATGTGTATAAAACGGAAATATCTACACCACCATCTGTGAAAACATGGAAATATCTACACCGCTATCTGTATAAACATGGAAATATCTACACCGCCATCTGCATGTCCATGGAAATATCTACGGTGCCATCTGTATAAACATGGAAATATCTACACGGCCATCTGTGTATAGATGGAAATATCAACAACGCCATCAGTACAAACATGGAAATATCTACACCGCTATCTCTATAAACATGGAAATATCTGCACAGCCATCGGTAAAACATGGAAATACCTCTACAGTCATCTGTATAAACATGGAAATATCTACAATGCCATCTGTATACACATGGAAATATCTACACAGCCATCTGTATAAACGTAAATATCTACACTGCTATCTCTATAAACATGGAAATATCTACACTGCCATCTCTATAAACATGAAAATATCTCCACTGCCATCTCCATAAACATGGAACTAACTACTCTGCCATCTGTATAAACATGGAAACATCTACACCGCCATCTGTGTGAATAAGGAAATATCTACAATGCCATCTGTATAAAGATATAAATATCTGCACCGCGAGCTGTATAAACATGGAAATATCTACATCGCTATCTGTAAAAACGTGGAAATACCAACACATCTATCGGTATAAACATGGAAATATCTTCAACGCCATCTATATAAACATGGAAATATCTACACCGCTATGTCTATAAACATGGAAATACCTACACCGCTATCTCTATAAACATGGAAATATCTACACCGCTATCTGTATAAACGTGGAAATATCTACACCGCTATATGTATAAACATGGAAATATCTACACCGCGATCTGTATAAACATGGAAATATCTACACCGCGATCTGTATAAACATGGAAATATCTTCACCACGATCTGTATAAACATGGAAATATCTACACCGCTCTCTGTATAAACATGGTAATATCTACACCACCATCTATATAAACATAGAAATATCTACACCGCCATCTGCATAAACATGGAAATATCTACAATGCCCTCTGTAATAAGATGGAAATATCTACAACGCAATCTGTGTAAACATGGAAATATCTACAACGATATCTCTAAAAATATGGAAATATCTACACCGCTATCTGTATAAACATGGAAATATCTACACCGCAATCTGTATAAACCAGGAAATATCTACTGCGCCATCTCTATAAACATTGAAATATCTACAATGTCATCTCTAAAACCTGGAAATATCTACACAGTCATCTGAATAAACATGGAAATATCTACACCACCATCTGTATAAACATGGAAATACCTACAATACCATCTGTATACACATGGAAATATCTACACAGACATCTGTATAATTATGGAAATATTTACACAGCCATCTGTATAAACATGGAAATATCTACACTGCCATCTGTAGAAAGATGGAAATATCTACACCGATATCTCTATAAATATGGAAATATCTACACCGCCATCTCTATAAACATGAAAATATCTACACTGCCATCTCCATAAAGATGGAAGTATCTACTCCGCCATGTGTATAAAACGGAAATATCTACACCACCATCTGTGAAAACATGGAAATATCTACACCGCTATCTGTATAAACATGGAAATATCTACACCGCCATCTGCATGTCCATGGAAATATCTACGGTGCCATCTGTATAAACATGGAAATATCTACACGGCCATCTGTGTATAGATGGAAATATCAACAACGCCATCTGTACAAACATGGAAATATCTACACCGCTATCTGTATAAACATGGAAATATCTACACCGCCATCTGCATGTCCATGGAAATATCTACGGTGCCATCTGTATAAACATGGAAATATCTACACGGCCATCTGTGTATAGATGGAAATATCAACAACGCCATCTGTACAAACATGGAAATATCTACACCGCTATCTCTATAAACATGGAAATATCTGCACAGCCATCGGTAAAACATGGAAATACCTCTACAGTCATCTGTATAAACATGGAAATATCTACAATGCCATCTGTATACACATGGAAATATCTACACAGCCATCTGTATAAACATGTAAATATCTACACTGCTATCTCTATAAACATGGAAATATCTACACCGCCATCTCTATAAACATGAAAATATCTACACTGCCATCTCCATAAACATGGAACTAACTACTCCGCCATCTGTATAAACAATGGAAACATCTACACCGCCATCTGTGTGAATAAGGAAATATCTACAATGCCATCTGTATAAAGATATAAATATCTGCACCGCGAGCTGTATAAACATGGAAATATCTACATCGCTATATGTATAAACGTGGAAATACCAACACATCTATCGGTATAAACATGGAAATATCTACAAAGCCATCTATATAAACATGGAAATATCTACACCGCTATGTCTATAAACATGGAAATACCTACACCGCTATCTCTATAAACATGGAAATATCTACAACGCTATCTGTATAAACATGGAAATATCTACACCGCTATCTGTATAAACATGGAAATATCTACACCGCGATCTGTATAAACATGGAAATATCTACACCGTGATCTGTATAAACATGGAAATATCTTCACCACGATCTGTATAAACATGGAAATATCTACACCGCTCTCTGTATAAACATGATAATATCTACACCACCATCTATATAAACATGGAAATATCTACACCGCCATCTGCATAAAGATGGAAATATCTACAATGCCATCTGTAGAAAGATGGAAATATCTACGCCGCAAACTGTGTAAACATGGAAATATCTACACCGATATCTCTAAAAACATGGAAATATCTACACCGCTATCTGTATAAACATGGAAATATCTACACCGCGATCTGTATAAACATGGAAATATCTACAGTGCCATCTCTATAAACATTGAAATATCTACACTGTCATCTGTAAAACATGGAAATATCTACACAGTCATCTGAATAAACATGGAAATATCTACACCACCATCTGTATAAACATGGAAATACCTACAATACCATCTGTATACACATGGAAATATCTACACAGACATCTGTATAAGTGTGGAAATACCTACACCGCCATCTGTATAAACATGGAAATATCTACACTGCCATCTGTAGTAAGATGGAAATATCTACACCGATATCTCTATAAATATGGAAATATCTACACCGCCATCTCTATAAACATGAAAATATCTACACTGCCATCTCCATAAAGATGGAAGTATCTACTCTGCCACATGTATAAAACGGAAATATCTACACCACCATCTGTGAAAACATGGAAATACCTACACCGCTATCTGTATAAACATGGAAATATCTACACCGCCATCTGCATGTCCATGGAAATATCTACGGTGCCATCTGTATAAACATGGAAATATCTACACGGCCATCTGTGTGTAGATGGAAATATCAACAACGCCATCTGTACAAACATGGAAATATCTACACCACTATCTCTATAATCATGGAAATATCTGCAGAGCCATCGGTAAAACATGGAAATACCTCTACAGTCATCTGTATAAACATGGAAATATCTACAATGCCATCTGTATACACATGGAAATATCTACACAGACATCTGTATAAACATGTAAATATCTACACTGCTATCTCTATAAACATGGAAATATCTACACCGCCATCTCTATAAACATGAAAATATCTACAATGCCATCTCCATAAACATGGAACTAACTACTCCGCCATCTGTATAAACATGGAAACATCTACACTGCCATCTGTGTGAATAAGGAAATATCTACAATGCCATCTGTATAAAGATATAAATATCTGCACCGCGAGCTGTATAAACATGGAAATATCTACATCGCTATCTGTATAAACGTGTAAATACCAACACATCTATCGGTATAAACATGGAAATATCTACACTGCCATCAGTAGTAAGATGGAAATATCTACACCGCTATCTCTATAAATATGGAAATATCTACACCACCATCTCTATAAACATGAAAATATCTACACTGCCATCTACATAAAGATGGAAGTATCTACTCCGCCATCTGTATAAACACGGAAATATCAACACCACCATCTGTGAAAACATGGAAATATCTACACCGCTATCTGTACAAACATGGAAATATCTACTCCGCCATCTGCATGTCCATGGAAATATCTACGGTGCCATCTGTATAAACATGGAAGTATCTACACGGCCATCTGTGTATAGATGGAAATATCAACAACGCCATCTGTACAAACATGGAAATATCTACACCGCTATCTCTATAAACATGGAAATATCTGCACAGCCATCTGTAAAACATGGAAATACCTCTACAGTCATCTGTGTAAACATGGAAATATCTACAATGCCATCTGTAAAAACATGGAAATATCTACAGAGTCATCTGAATAAACATGGAAATATCTACACCACCATTTGTATAAACATGGAAATACCTAGAATACCATCTGTATACACATGGAAATATCTACACAGACATCTGCATAAGTATGGAAATACCTACACCGCCATCTGTATAAACATGGAAACAACTACACTGCCATCTGTAGAAAGATGGAAATATCTACACCGCTATCTCTATAAATATGGAAATATCTACACCGCCATCTCTATAAACCTGAAAATATCTACACTGCCATCTCCATAAACATGGAACTAACTACTCCGCCATCTGTATAAACATGGAAACATCTACACTGCCATCTGTGTGAATAAGGAAATATCTACAATGCCATCTGTATAAAGATATAAATATCTGCACCGCGAGCTGTATAAAGATGGAAATATCTACATCGCTATCTGTATAAACGTGGAAATACCAACACATCTATCGGTATAAACATGGAAATACCTAGAACGCCATCTATATAAACATGGAAATATCTACACCGCTATGTCTATAAACATGGAAATACCTACACCGCTATCTCTATAAACATGGAAATATCTACACCGCTATCTGAATAAACATGGAAATATCTACACCGCTATCTGCATAAACATGGAAATATATACACAGCGATCTGTATAAACATGGAAATATCTACACCGCGATCTGTATAAACATGGAAATAACTTCACCACGATCTGTATAAACATGGAAATATCTACACCGCTCTCTGTATAAACATGGTAATGTCTACACCACCATCTATATAAACATGGAAATATCTACACCGCCATCTGCATAAACATGGAAATATCTACAATGCCATCTGTAGAAAGATGGAAATATCTACGCCGCAATCTGTGTAAACATGGAAATATCTACACCGATATCTCTAAAAACATGGAAATATCTACCCCGCTATCTGTATAAACATGGAAATATCTACACCGCGATCTGTATAAACATGGAAATATCTACAGCGCCATCTCTATAAACATTGAAATATCTACACTGTCATCTGTAAAACATGGAAATATCTAAAGAGTCATCTGAATAAACATGGAAATATCTACACCACCATCTGTATAAACATGGAAATACCTACAATACCATCTGTATACACATGGAAATATCTACACAGACATCTGTATAAGTATGGAAATATCTACACCGCCATCTGTATAAACATGGAAGTATCTACACGGCCATCTGTAGAAAGATGGAAATATCTACACCGATATCTCTATAAATATGGAAATATCTACACCGCCATCTCTATAAACATGAAAATATCTACACTGCCATCTCCATAAAGATGGAAGTATGTACTCCGCCCTGTGTATAAAACGGAAATATCTACACCACCATCTGTGAAAACATGGAAATATCTACACCGCTATCTGTATAAACATGGAAATATCTACACCGCCATCTGCATGTCCATGGAAATATCTACGGTGCCATCTGTATAAACATGGAGATATCTACACGGCCATCTGTGTATAGATGGAAATATCAACAACGCCATCTGTACAAACATGGAAATATCTACACCGCTGTCTCTATAAACATGGAAATATCTGCAGAGCCATCGGTAAAACATGGAAATACCTCTACAGTCATCTGTATAAACATGGAAATATCTACAATGCCATCTGTATACACATGGAAATATCTACACAGCCATCTGTATAAACGTAAATATCTACACTGCTATCTCTATAAACATGGTAATATCTACACTGCCATCTCTATAAACATGAAAATATCTCCACTGCCATCTCCATAAACATGGAACTAACTACTCCGCCATCTGTATAAACATGGAAACATCTACACCGCCATCTGTGTGAATAAGGAAATATCTACAATGCCATCTGTATAAAGATATAAATATCTGCACCGCGAGCTGTATAAACATGGAAATATCTACATCGCTATCTGTATAAACGTGGAAATACCAACACATCTATCGGTATAAACATGGAAATATCTACAACGCCATCTATATAAACATGGAAATATCTACACCGCTATGTCTATAAACATGGAAATACCTACACCGCTATCTCTATAAACATGGAAATATCTACACCGCTATCTGTATAAACGTGGAAATATCTACACCGCTATCTGTATAAACATGGAAATATCTACACCGCGATCTGTATAAACATGGAAATATCTACACCGCGATCTGTATAAACATGGAAATATCTTCACCACGACCTGTATAAACATGGAAATATCTACACCGCTATCTGTATAAACATGGTAATATCTACACCACCATCTATATAAACATGGAAATATCTACACCGCCATCTGCATAAACATGGAAATATCTACAATGCCATCTGTAGAAAGATGGAAATATCTACACCGCAATCTGTGTAAACATGGAAATATCTACACCGATATCTGTAAAAACATGGAAATATCTACACCGCTATCTGTATAAACATGGAAATATCTACACCGCGAACTGTATAAACATGGAAATATCTACAGCGCCATCTCTATAAACATTGAAATATCTACACTGCCATCTGTAAAAACATGGAAATATCTACACAGTCATCTGAATAAACATGGAAATATCTACACCACCATTTGTATAAACATGGAAATACCTACAATAGCATCTGTATACACATGGAAATATCTACACGGACATCTGTATAAGTATGGAAATACCTACACCGCCATCTGTATAAACATGGAAATATCTACACTGCCATCTGTAGTAAGATGGAAATATCTAGACCGCTATCTCTATAAATATGGAAATATCTACACCGCCATCTCTATAAACAAGAAAATATCTACACTGCCATCTACATAAAGATGGAAGTATCTACTCCGCCATGTGTATAAACACGGAAATATCTACACCACCATCTGTGAAAACATGGAAATATCTACACCGCTATCTGTACAAACATGGAAATATCTACTCCGCCATCTGCATGTCCGTGGAAATATCTACGGTGCCATCTGTATAAACATGGAAATATCTACACTGCCATCTGTGTGTAGATGGAAATATCAACAACGCCATCTGTACAAACATGGAAATATCTACACCGCTATCTCTATAAACACGGAAATATCTGCACAGCCATCGGTGAAACATGGAAATACCTCTACAGTCATCTGTATAAACATGGAAATATCTACAATGCCATCTGTATACACATGGAAATATCTACACAGCCATCTGTATAAACATGTAAATATCTACACTGCTATCTCTATAAACATGGAAATATCTACACCGCCATCTCTATAAACATGAAAATATCTACACTGCCATCTCCATAAACATGGAACTAACTACTCCGCCATCTGTATAAACATGGAAACATCTACACCGCCATCTGAGTGAATAAGGAAATATCTACAATGCCATTTTTATAACGATATAAATATCTGCACCGCGAGCTGTATAAACATGGAAATATCTACATCGCTATCTGTATAAACGTGGAAATACCAACACATCTATCGGTATAAACATGGAAATATCTACAACGCCATCTATATAAACATGGAAATATCTACACCACTATGTGTAAACATGGAAATACCTACACCGCTATCCCTATAAACATGGAAATATCTACACCGCTATCTGTATAAACATGGAAATATCTACACCGCTATCTGCATAAACATGGAAATATCTACACAGCGATCTGTATAAACATGGAAATATCTACACCGCGATCTGTATAAACATGGAAATATCTTCACCACGATCTGTATAAACATGGAAATATCTACACCGCTCTCTGTATAAACATGGTAATATCTACACCACCATCTATATAAACATGGAAATATCTACACCGCCATCTGCATAAACATGGAAATATCTACAATGCCATCTGTAGAAAGATGGAAATATCTACGCCGCAATCTGTGTAAACATGGAAATATCTACACCGATATCTCTAAAAACATGGAAATATCTACACCGCTATCTGTGTAAACATGGAAATATCTACACCGCGATCTGTATAAACATGGAAATATCTAGAGCGCCATCTCTATAAACATTGAAATATCTACACTGCCATCTGTAAAACATGGAAATATCTACACAGTCATCTGAATAAACATGGAAATATCTACACCACCATCTGTATAAACATGGAAATACCTACAATACCATCTGTATACACATGGAAATCCCTACACATACATCTGTATAAGTATGGAAATATCTACACCGCCATCTGTATAAACATGGAAGTATCTACACGGCCATCTGTAGAAAGATGGAAATATCTACACCGATATCTATATAAATATGGAAATATCTACACCGCCATCTCTATAAACATGAAAATATCTACACTGCCATCTCCATAAACATGGAAGTATCTACTCCGCCATGTGTATAAAACGGAAATATCTACACCACCATCTGTGAAAACACGGAAATATCTACACCGCTATCTGTATAAACATGGAAATATCTACACCGCTATCTGTATAAAAATGGAAATATCTACACCGCGATCTGTATAAACATGGAAATATCTAGAGCGCCATCTCTATAAACATTGAAATATCTACACTGCCATCTGTAAAAACATGGAAATATCTACACAGTCATCTGAATAAACATGGAAATATCTACACCACCATTTGTATAAACCTGGAAATACCTACAATACCATCTGTATACACATGGAAATATCTACACAGCCATCTGTATAAACATATAAATATCTACACTGCTATCACTATAAACATGGAAATATCTACACCGCCATCTCTATAAACATGAAAATATCTACACTGCCATCTCCATAAACATGGAACTAACTACTCCGCCATCTGTATAAACATGGAAACATCTACACCGCCATCTGTGTGAATAAGGAAATATCTAGCATGCCATCTGTATAAAGATATAAATATCTGCACCGCGAGCTGTATAAACATGGAAATATCTACATTGCTATCTGTATAAACGTGGAAATACCAACACATCTATCGGTATAAACATGGAAATATCTACAACGCCATCTATATAAACATGGAAATATCTACACCGCTATGTCTATAAACATGGAAATACCTACACCGCTATCTCTATAAACATGGAAATATCTACACCGCTATCTGTATAAACATGGAAATATCTACACCGCTATCTGCATAAACATGGAAATATCTACATCGCGATCTGTATAAACATGGAAATATCTACACCGCGATCTGTATAAACATGGAAATATCTTCACCACGATCTGTATAAACATGGAAATAACTACACCGCTATCTGTATAAACATGGTAATATCTACACCACCATCTATATAAACATGGAAATATCTACACCGCCATCTGCATAAACATGGAAATATCTACAATGCCATCTGTAGAAAGATGGAAATATCTGCACCGCAATCTGTGTAAAAATGGAAATATCTACACCGATATCTGTAAAATCATGGAAATATCTACACCGCTATCTGTATAAACATGGAAATATCCACACCGTGATCTGTATAAACATGGAAATATCTACAGCGCCATCTCTATAAACATTGAAATATCTACACTGCCATCTGTAAATACATGGAAACATCTACACAGTCATCTGAATAAACACGGAAATATCTACACCACCATATGTATAAACATGGAAACACCTACAATACCATCTGTATACACATGGAAATATCTACACAGACATCTGTATAAGAATGGAAATACTACACCGCCATCTGTATAAAGATGGAAATACCTACACTGCCATCTGTAGAAAGATGGAAATATCTACACCGATATCTCTATAAATATGGAAATATCTACACCGCCATCTCTATAAACATGAAAATATCTACACTGCCATCGCCATAAAGATGGAAGTATCTACTCTGCCATGTGCATAAAACGGAAATATCTACACCACCATCTGTGAAAACATGGAAATATCTACAACGCTATCTGTATAAACATGGAAATATCTACACCGCCATCTGCATGTCCATGGAAATATCTACGGTGCCATCTGTATAAACATGGAAATATCTACACGGCCATCTGTGTATAGATGGAAATATCAACAACGCCATCTGTAAAAACATGGAAATATCTACACCGCTATCTCTATAAACATGGAAATATCTGCAGAGCCATCGGTAAAACATGGAAATACCTCTACAGTCATCTGTATAAACATGGAAATATCTACAGCGCCATCTCTATAAACATTGAAATATCTACACTGTCATCTGTAAAAACATGGAAATATCTACACAGTCAACTGAATAAACATGGAAATATCTACACCACCATTTGTATAAACATGGAAATACCTACAATAGCATCTGTATACACATGGAAATATCTACACAGACATCTGTATAAGTATGGAAATACTACACCGCCATCTGTATAAACATGGAAATATCTACACTGCCATCTGTAGTAAGATGGAAATATCTACACCGCTATCTCTGTAAATATGGAAATATCTACTCCGCCATCTCTATAAACAAGAATATATCTACACTGCCATCTACATAAAGATGGAAGTATCTACTCCGCCATGTGTATAAACACGGAAATATCTACACCACCATCTGTGAAAACATGGAAATATCTACACCGCTATCTGTACAAACATGGAAATATCTACTCCGCCATCTGCATGTCCATGGAAATATCTAAGGTGCCATCTGTATAAACATGGAAATATCTACACGGCCATCTGTGTATAGATGGAAATATCAACAACGCCATCTGTACAAACATGGAAATATCTACACCGCTATCTCTATAAACATGGAAATATCTGCACAGCCATCTGTAAAACATGGAAATACCTGTACAGTCGTCTGTATAAACATGGAAATATCTACAATGCCATCTGTATACACATGGAAATATCTACACAGCCATCTGTATAAACATGTAAATATCTACACTGCTATCTCTATAAACATGGAAATATCTACACCGCCATCTCTATAAACATGAAAATATCTACACTGCCATCTCCATAAACATGGAACTAACTACTCCGCCATCTGTATAAACATGGAAACATCTACACCGCCATCTGTGTGAATAAGGAAATATCTACAATGGCATCTGTATAAAGATATAAATATCTGCACCGTGAGCTGTATAAACATGGAAATATCTACATCGCTATCTGTATAAACGTGGAAATACCAACACATCTATCGGTATAAACATGGAAATATCTACAACGCCATCTATATAAACATGGAAATATCTACACCGCTATCTGTATAAACATGGAAATATCTACACCGCTATCTGCATAAACATGAAATATCTACACAGCGATCTGTATAAACATGGAAATATCTACACCGTGATCTGTATAAACATGGAAATATCTTCACCACGATCTGTATAAACATGGAAATATCTACACCGCTCTCTGTATAAACATGGTAATATCTACACCACCATCTATATAAACATGGAAATATCTTCACCGCCATCTGCATAAACATGGAAATATCTACAATGCCATCTGTAGAAAGATGGAAATATCTACACCGCAATCTGGGTAAACATGGAAATATCTACACCGATATCTGTAAAAACATGGAAATATCTGCACCGCTATCTGTATGAACATGGAAATATCTACACCACGATCTGTATAAACATGGAAATATCTACAGCGCCATTTCTATAAACATTGAAATATCTACACGGCCATCTGTAAAAACATGGAAATATCTACACAGTCATCTGAATAAACATGGAAATATCTACACCACCATTTGCATAAACATGGAAATAACTAGAATACCATCTGTATACACATGGAAATATCTACACAGACATCTGCATAAGTATGGAAATACCTACACCGCCATCTGTATAAACATGGAAATATCTACACTGCCATCTGTAGAAAGATGGAAATATCTACAACGCTATCTCTATAAATACGGAAATATCTACACCGCCATCTCTATAATCCTGAAAATATCTACACTGCCATCTCCATAAACATGGAACTAACTACTCCGCCATCTGTATAAACATGGAAACATCTACACCGCCATCTGTGTGAATAAGGAAATATCTGCAATGCCATCTGTATGAAGATATAAATATCTGCACCGCGAGCTGTATAAAGATGGAAATATCTACATCGCTATCTGTATAAACGTGGAAATACCAACACATCTATCGGTATAAACATGGAAATATCTAGAACGCCATCTATATAAACATGGAAATATCTACACCGCTATGTCTATAAACATGGAAATACCTACACCGCTATCTCTATAAACATGGAAATATCTACACCGCTATCTGTATAAACATGGAAATATCTACACCGCTATCTGCATAAACATGGAAATATATACACAGCGATCTGTATAAACATGGAAATATCTACACCGCGATCTGTATAAACATGGAAATAACTTCACCACGATCTGTATAAACATGGAAATGTCTACACCGCTCTCTGTATAAACATGGTAATGTCTACGCCACCATCTATATAAACATGGAAATATCTACACCGCCATCTGCATAAACATGGAAATATCTACAATGCCATCTGTAGAAAGATGGAAATATCTACGCCGCAATCTGTGTAAACATGGAAATATCCACACCGATTTCTCTAAAAACATGGAAATATCTACACCGCTATCTGTATAAACATGGAAATATCTACACCGCGATCTGTATAAACATGGAAATATTTACAGCGCCATCTCTATAAACATTGAAATATCTACACTGTCATCTGTAAAACATGGAAATATCTACACAGTCATCTGAATTAACATGGAAATATCTACACCACCATCTGTATAAACATGGAAATACCTACAATACCATCTGTATACACATGAAAATATCTACACAGACATCTGTATAAGTATGGAAATATCTACACCGCCATCTGTATAAACATGGAAATATCTACACTGCCATCTGTAGAAAGATGGAAATATCTACACCGATACCTCTATAAATATGGAAATATCTACACCGCCATCTCTATAAACATGAAAATATCTACACTGCCATCTCCATAAAGATGGAAGTATCTACTCCGCCATGTGTATAAAACGGAAATATCTACACCACCATCTGTGAAAACATGGAAATATCTACACCGCTATCTGTATAAACATGGAAATATCTACACCGCCATCTGCATGTCCATGGAAATATCTACGGTGCCATCTGTATAAACATGGAAATATCTACACGGCCATCTGTGTATAGATGGAAATATCAACAACGCCATCGGTACAAACATGGAAATATCTACACCGCTATCTCTATAAACATGGAAATATCTGCACAGCCATCGGTAAAACATGGAAATACCTCTACAGTCATCTGTATAAACATGGAAATATCTACAATGCCATCTGTATACACATGGAAATATCTACTCAGCCATCTGTATAAACATGTAAATATCTACACTGCTATCTCTATAAACATGGAAATATCTACACCGACATCTCTATAAACATGAAAATATCTACACTGCCATCTCCATAAACATGGAACTAACTACTCCGCCATCTGTATAAACATGGAAACATCTACACCGCCATCTGTGTGAATAAGGAAATATCTACAATGCCATCTGTATAAAGATATAAATATCTGCACCGCGAGCTGTATAAAGATGGAAATATCTACATCGCTATCTGTATAAACGTGGAAATACCAACACATCTATCGGCATAAACATGGAAATATCTACAACGCCATCTATATAAACATGGAAATATCTACACCGCTATGTCTATAAACATGGAAATACCTACACCGCTATCTCTATAAACATGGAAATATCTACACCGCTATCTGTATAAACATGGAAATATCTACACCGCTATCTGCATAAACATGGAAATATCTACACAGCGATCTGTATAAACATGGAAATATCTACACCGCGATCTGTATAAACATGGAAATATCTTCACCACGATCTGTATAAACATGGAAATATCTACACCGCTCTCTGTATAAACATGGTAATATCTACACCACCATCTATATAAACATAGAAATATCTACACCGCCATCTGCATAAACATGGAAATATCTACAATGCCCTCTGTAGAAAGATGGAAATATCTACAACGCAATCTGTGTAAACATGGAAATATCTACAACGATATCTCTAAAAATATGGAAATATCTACACCGCTATCTGTATAAACATGGAAATATCTACACCGCGATCTGTGTAAACATGGAAACATCTACTGCGCCATCTCTATATACATTGAAATATCTACACTGTCATCTCTAAAACCTGGAAATATCTACACAGTCATCTGAATAAACATGGAAATATCTACACCACCATCTGTATAAACATGGAAATACCTACAATACCATCTGTATACACATGGAAATATCTACACAGACATCTGTATAATTATGGAAATATCTACACCGCCATCTGTATAAACATGGAAATATCTACACTGCCATCTGTAGAAAGATGGAAATATCTACACCGATATCTCTATAAATATGGAAATACCTACACCGCCATCTCTATAAACATGAAAATATCTACACTGCCATCTCCATAAAGATGGAAGTATCTACTCCGCCATGTGTATAAACACGGAAATATCTACACCACCATCTGTGAAAACATGGAAATATCTACACCGCTATCTGTACAAACATGGAAATATCTACTCCGCCATCTGCATGTCCATGGAAATATCTACGGTGCCATCTGTATAAACATGGAAATATCTACACGGCCATCTGTGTATAGATGGAAATATCAACAACGCCATCTGTACAAACATGGAAATATCTACACCGCTATCTCTATAAACATGGAAATATCTGCACAGCCATCGGTAAAACCTGGAAATACCTCTACAGTCATCTGTATAAACATGGAAATATCTACAATGCCATCTGTATACACATGGAAATATCTACACAGCCATCTGTATGACCATGTAAATATCTAAACTGCTATCTCTATAAACATGGAAATATCTACACCGCCATCTCTATAAACATGAAAATATCTACACTGCCATCTCCATAAACATGGAACTAACTACTCCGCCATCTGTATAAACATGGAAACATCTACACCGCCATCTGTGTGAGTAAGGAAATATCTACAATGCCATCTTTATAAAGATATAAATATCTGCACCGCGAGCTGTATAAACATGGAAATATCTACATCGCTATCTGTATAAACGTGGAAATACCAACACATCTATCGGTATAAACATGGAAATATCTACAACGCCATCTATATAAACATGGAAATATCTACACCACTATGTCTATAAACATGGAAATGCCTACACCGCTATCCCTATAAACATGGAAATATCTACACCGCTATCTGTATAAACATGGAAATATCTACACCGCTATCTGCATAAACATGGAAATATCTACACAGCGATCTGTATAAACATGGAAATATCTACACCGCGATCTGTATAAACATGGAAATACCTTCACCACGATCTGTATAAACATGGAAATATCTACACCGCTCTCTGTATAAACATGGTAATATCTACCCCACCATCTATATAAACATGGAAATATCTACACCGCCATCTGCATAAACATGGAAATATCTACAATGCCATCTGTAGAAAGATGGAAATATCTACGCCGCAATCTGTGTAAACATGGAAATATCTACACTGATATCTCTAAAAACATGGAAATATCTACACCGCTATCTGTATAAACATGGAAATATCTACACCGCGATCTGTATAAACATGGAAATATCTACAGCGCCATCTCTATAAACATTGAAATATCTACACTGCCATCTGTAAAACATGGAAATATCTACACAGTCATCTGAATAAACATGGAAATATCTACATCACCATCTGTATAAACATGGAAATACCTACAATACCATCTGTATACACATGTAAATATCTACACAGACATCTGTATAAGTATGGAAATATCTACACCGCCATCTGTATAAACATGGAAGTATGTACACGGCCATCTGTAGAAAGATGGAAATATCTACACCGATATCTCTATAAATATGGAAATATCTACACCGCCATCTCTATAAACATGAAAATATCTACACTGCCATCTCCATAAAGATCGAAGTATCTACTCCGCCATGTGTATAAAACGGATATATCTACACCACCATCTGTGAAAACATGGAAATATCTACACCGCTATCTGCATAAACATGGAAATATCTACACTGCCATCTGCATGTCCATGGAAATATCTACGGTGCCATCTGTATAAACATGGAAATATCTACACGGCCATCTGTGTATAGATGGAAATATCAACAACGCCATCTGTACAAACATGGAAATATCTACACCGCTATCTCTATAAACATGGAAATATCTGCACAGCCATCTGTAAAACATGGAAATACCTCTACAGTCATCTGTATAAACATGGAAATATCTACAATGCCATCTGTATACACGTGGAAATATCTACACAGCCATCTGTATAAACATGTAAATATCTACACTGCTATCTCTGTAAACATGTAAATACCTACACCGCCATCTCTATAAACATGAAAATATCTACACTGCCATCTCCATAAACATGGAACTAACTACTCCACCATCTGTATAAACATGGAAACATCTACACCACCATCTGTGTGAATAAGGAAATATCTACAATGCCATCTGTATAAAGATATAAATATCTGCACCGCGAGCTGTATAAAGATGGAAATATCTACATCGCTATCTGTATAAACGTGGAAATACCAACACATCTATTGGTATAAATATGGAAATATCTACAACGCCATCTATATAAACATGGAAATATCTACCCCACTATGTCTTTAAACATGGAAATACCTACACCGCTATCTCTATAAACATGGAAATATCTACACCGCTATCTGTATAAACATGGAAATATCTACACCGCTATCTACATAAACATGGAAATATCTACACAGCGATCTGTATAAACATGGAAATATCTACACCGCTCTCTGTATAAACATGGTAATATCTACACCACCATCTATATAAACCTGGAAATATCTACACCGCCATCTGCATAAACATGGAAATATCTACAATGCCATCTGTAGAAAGATGGAAATATCTACACCGCAATCTGTGTAAACATGGAAATATCTACACCGATATCTGTAAAAACATGGAAATATCTACACCGCTATCTGTATAAACATGGAAATATCTACACCGTGATCTGTATAAACATGGAAATATCTACAGCGCCATCTCTATAAACATTGAAATATCTACACTGCCATCTGTAAATAAATGGAAATATCTACACAGTCATCTGAATAAACATGGAAATATCTACACCACCATATGTATAAACATGGAAATACCTACAATACCATCTGTATACACATGGAAATATCTACACAGACATCTGTATAAGTATGGAAATACTACACCGCCATCTGTATAAACATGGAAATATCTACACTGCCATCTGTAGTAAGATGGAAATATCTACACCGCTATCTCTATAAATATGTAAATATATACACCGCCATCTCTATAAACATGAAAATATCTACACTGCCATCTCCATAAAGATGGAAGTATCTACTCCGCCATGTGTATAAACACAGAAATATCTACACAACCATCTGTGAAAACATGGAAATATCTACACCGCTATCTGTACAAACATGGAAATATCTACTCCGCCATCTGCATGTCCATGGAAATATCTACGGTGCCATCTGTATAAACATGGAAATATCTACACGGCCATCTGTGTATAGATGGAAATATCAACAACGCCATCTGTACAAACATGGAAATATCTACACCGCTATCTCTATAAACATGGAAATATCTGCACAGCCATCGGTAAAACCTGGAAATACCTCTACAGTCATCTGTATAAACATGGAAATATCTACAATGCCATCTGTATACACATGGAAATATCTACACAGCCATCTGTATGAACATGTAAATATCTACACTGCTATCTCTATAAACATGGAAATATCTACACTGCCATCTCTATAAACATGAAAATATCTACACTGCCATCTCCATAAACATGGAACTAACTACTCCGCCATCTGTATAAACATGGAAACATCTACACCGCCATCTGTGTGAATAAGGAAATATCTACAATGCCATCTTTATAAAGATATAAATATCTGCACCGCGAGCTGTATAAACATGGAAATATCTACATCGCTATCTGTATAAACGTGGAAATACCAACACATCTATCGGTATAAACATGGAAATATCTACAACGCCATCTATATAAACATGGAAATATCTACACCACTATGTCTATAAACATGGAAATGCCTACACCGCTATCCCTATAAACATGGAAATATCTACACCGCTATCTGTATAAACATGGAAATATCTACACCGCTATCTGCATAAACATGGAAATATCTACACAGCGATCTGTATAAACATGGAATTATCTACACCGCGATCTGTATAAACATGGAAATATCTTCACCACGATCTGTATAAACATGGAAATATCTACACCGCTCTCTGTATAAACATGGTAATATCTACACCACCATCTATATAAACATGGAAATATCTACACCGCCATCTGCATAAACATGGAAATATCTACAATGCCATCTGTAGAAAGATGGAAATATCTACGCCGCAATCTGTGTAAACATGGAAATATCTACACCGATATCTCTAAAAACATGGAAATATCTACACCGCTATCTGTATAAACATGGAAATATCTACACCGCGATCTGTATAAACATGGAAATATCTACAGCGCCATCTCTATAAACATTGAAATATCTACACTGCCATCTGTAAAACATGGAAATATCTACACAGTCATCTGAATAAACATGGAAATATCTACACCACCATCTGTATAAACATGGAAATACCTACAATACCATCTGTATACACATGTAAATATCTACACAGACATCTGTATAAGTATGGAAATATCTACACCGCCATCTGTATAAACATGGAAGTATGTACACGGCCATCTGTAGAAAGATGGAAATATCTACACCGATATCTCTATAAATATGGAAATATCTACACCGCCATCTCTATAAACATGAAAATATCTACACTGCCATCTCCATAAAGATCGAAGTATCTACTCCGCCATGTGTATAAAACGGATATATCTACACCACCATCTGTGAAAACATGGAAATATCTACACCGCTATCTGCATAAACATGGAAATATCTACACTGCCATCTGCATGTCCATGGAAATATCTACGGTGCCATCTGTATAAACATGGAAATATCTACACGGCCATCTGTGTATAGATGGAAATATCAACAACGCCATCTGTACAAACATGGAAATATCTACACCGCTATCTCTATAAACATGGAAATATCTGCACAGCCATCTGTAAAACATGGAAATACCTCTACAGTCATCTGTATAAACATGGAAATATCTACAATGCCATCTGTATACACATGGAAATATCTACACAGCCATCTGTATAAACATGTAAATATCTACACTGCTATCTCTGTAAACATGTAAATACCTACACCGCCATCTCTATAAACATGAAAATATCTACACTGCCATCTCCATAAACATGGAACTAACTACTCCACCATCTGTATAAACATGGAAACATCTACACCGCCATCTGTGTGAATAAGGAAATATCTACAATGCCATCTGTATAAAGATATAAATATCTGCACCGCGAGCTGTATAAAGATGGAAATATCTACATCGCTATCTGTATAAACGTGGAAATACCAACACATCTATTGGTATAAACATGGAAATATCTACAACGCCATCTATATAAACATGGAAATATCTACACCACTATGTCTTTAAACATGGAAATACCTACACCGCTATCTCTATAAACATGGAAATATCTACACCGCTATCTGTATAAACATGGAAATATCTACACCGCTATCTACATAAACATGGAAATATCTACACAGCGATCTGTATAAACATGGAAATATCTACACCGCGATCTGTATAAACAGGGAAATACCTTCACCACGATCTGTATAAACATGGAAATATCTACACCGCTCTCTGTATAAACATGGTAATATCTACACCACCATCTATATAAACCTGGAAATATCTACACCGCCATCTGCATAAACATGGAAATATCTACAATGCCATCTGTAGAAAGATGGAAATATCTACACCGCAATCTGTGTAAACATGGAAATATCTACACCGATATCTGTAAAAACATGGAAATATCTACACCGCTATCTGTATAAACATGGAAATATCTACACCGTGATCTGTATAAACATGGAAATATCTACAGCGCCATCTCTATAAACATTGAAATATCTACACTGCCATCTGTAAATAAATGGAAATATCTACACAGTCATCTGAATAAACATGGAAATATCTACACCACCATATGTATAAACATGGAAATACCTACAATACCATCTGTATACACATGGAAATATCTACACAGACATCTGTATAAGTATGGAAATACTACACCGCCATCTGTATAAACATGGAAATATCTTCACTGCCATCTGTAGTAAGATGGAAATATCTACACCGCTATCTCTATAAATATGGAAATATATACACCGCCATCTCTATAAACATGAAAATATCTACACTGCCATCTCCATAAAGATGGAAGTATCTACTCCGCCATGTGTATAAACACGGAAATATCTACACCACCATCTGTGAAAACATGGAAATATCTACACCGCTATCTGTACAAACATGGAAATATCTACTCCGCCATCTGCATGTCCATGGAAATATCTACGGTGCCATCTGTATAAACATGGAAATATCTACACGGCCATCTGTGTATAGATGGAAATATCAACAACGCCATCTGTACAAACATGGAAATATCTACACCGCTATCTCTATAAACATGGAAATATCTGCACAGCCATCGGTAAAACCTGGAAATACCTCTACAGTCATCTGTATAAACATGGAAATATCTACAATGCCATCTGTATACACATGGAAATATCTACACAGCCATCTGTATGAACATGTAAATATCTACACTGCTATCTCTATAAACATGGAAATATCTACACCGCCATCTCTATAAACATGAAAATATCTACACTGCCATCTCCATAAACATGGAACTAACTACTCCGCCATCTGTATAAACATGGAAACATCTACACCGCCATCTGTGTGAATAAGGAAATATCTACAATGCCATCTTTATAAAGATATAAATATCTGCACCGCGAGCTGTATAAACATGGAAATATCTACATCGCTATCTGTATAAACGTGGAAATACCAACACATCTATCGGTATAAACATGGAAATATCTACAACGCCATCTATATAAACATGGAAATATCTACACCACTATGTCTATAAACATGGAAATACCTACACCGCTATCCCTATAAACATGGAAATATCTACACCGCTATCTGTATAAACATGGAAATATCTACACCGCTATCTGCATAAACATGGAAATATCTACACCGCCGTCTCCATAAACATGAAAATATCTACACTGCCATCTCCATAAACATGGAACTAACTACTCCGTCATCTGTATAAACATGGAAACATCTACACCGCCATCTGTGTGAATAAGGAAATATCTACAATGCCATCTGTATGAAGATATAAATATCTGCACCGCGAGCTGTATAAACATGGAAATATCTACATCGCTATCTGTATAAACGTGGAAATACCAACACATCTATCGGTATAAACATGGAAATATCTACAACGCCATCTATATAAACATGGAAATATCTACACCGCTATGTCTATAAACATGGAAATACCTACCCCGCTATCTCTATAAACATGGAAATATCTACACCGCTATCTGTATAAACATGGAAATATCTACACCGCTATCTGCATAAACATGGAAATATCTACACCGCGATCTGTTTAAACATGGAAATATCTACACCGCGATCTGTATAAACATGGAAATATCTACACAGCCATCTGTATAAACATGGTAATATCTACACCACCATCTACATAAACATGGAAATATCTACACCGCCATCTGCATAAACATGGAAATATCTACAATGCCATCTGTAGAAAGATGGAAATATCTACACTGCAATCTGTGTAAACATGGAAATATCTACACCGATATCTGTAAAAACATGGAAATATCTACACCGCTATCTGTATAAAAATGGAAATATCTACACCGCGATCTGTATAAACATGGAAATATCTACAGCGCCATCTCTATAAACATTGAAATATCTACACTGCCATCTGTAAAAACATGGAAATATCTACACAGTCATCTGAATAAACCTGGAAATATCTACACCACCATTTGTATAAACCTGGAAATACCTACAATACCATCTGTATACACATGGAAATATCTACACAGACATCTGTATAAGTATGGAAATACCTACACCGCCATCTGTATAAACATGGAAATATCTACACTGCCATCTGTAGTAAGATGGAAATATCTACACCGCTATCTCTATAAATATGGAAATATCTACACTGCCATCTCTATAAACATGAAAATATCTACACTGCCATCTCCATAAAGATGGAAGTATCTACTCCGCCATGTGTATAAAACGGAAATATCTTCACCACCATCTGTGAAAACATGGAAATATCTACACCGCTATCTGTATAAACATGGAAATATCTACACCGCCATCTGCATGTCCATGGAAATATCTACGGTGCCATCTCTATAAACATGGAAATATCTACACGGCCATCTGTGTATAGATGTAAATATCAACAACGCCATCTGTACAAACATGGAAATATCTACACCGCTATCTCTATAAACATGGAAATATCTGCAGAGCCATCGGTAAAACATGGAAATACCTCTACAGTCATCTGTATAAACATGGAAATATCTACAATGCCATCTGTATACACATGGAAATATCTACACAGCCATCTGTATAAACATGTAAATATCTACACTGCTATCTCTATAAACATGAAAATATCTACACTGCCATCTCCATAAACATGGAACTAACTACTCCGCCATCTGTATAATCATGGAAACATCTACACCGCCATGTGTGTGAATAAGGAAATATCTACAATGCCATCTGTATAAAGATATAAATATCTGCACCGCGAGCTGTATAAACATGGAAATATCTACATCGCTATCTGTATAAACGTGGAAATACCAACACATCTATCGGTATAAACATGGAAATATCTACAACGCCATCTATATAAACATGGAAATATCTACACCGCTATGTCTATAAACATGGAAATACCTACACCGCTATCTCTATAAACATGGAAATATCTACACCGCTATCTGTATAAACATGGAAACATCTACACCGCTATCTGTATAAACATGGAAATATCTACACCGCGATCTGTATAAACATGGAAATATCTACACCGCGATCTGTATAAACATGGAAATATCTTCACCGTGATCTGTATAAACATGGAAATATCTACACCGCTATCTGTATAAACATGGTAATATCTACACCCCCATCTATATAAACATGGAAATATCTACACCGCCATCTGCATAAACATGGAAATATCTACAATGCCATCTGTAGAAAGATGGAAATATCTACACCGCAATCTGTGTAAACATGGAAATATGTACACCGATATCTGTAAAAACATGGAAATATCTACACCGCTATCTGTATAAACATGGAAATACCTACACCGCGATCTGTATAAACATGGAAATATCTAGAGCGCCATCTCTATAAACATTGAAATATCTACACTGCCATCTGTAAAAACATGGAAATATCTACACAGTCATCTGAATAAATATGGAAATATCTACACCACCATTTGTATAAACATGGAAATACCTACAATACCATCTGTATACACATGGAAATATCTACACAGACATCTGTATAAGTATGGAAATACCTACACCGCCATCTGTATAAACATGGAAATATCTACACTGCCATCTGTAGTAAGATGGAAATATCTACACCGCTATCTCTATAAATATGGAAATATCTGCACCGCCATCTCTATAAACATGAAAATATCTACACTGCTATCTCTGTAAACATGTAAATACCTACACCGCCATCTCTATAAACATGAAAATATCTTCACTGCCATCTCCATAAAGATGGAAGTATCTACTCCGCCATGTGTATAAACACGGAAATATCTACACCACCATCTGTGAAAACATGGAAATATCTACACCGCTATCTGTACAAACATGGAAATATCTACTCCGCCATCTGCATGTCCATGGAAATATCTACGGTGCCATCTGTATAAACATGGAAATATCTACACGGCCATCTGTGTATAGATGGAAATATCAACAACGCCATCTGTACAAACATGGAAATATCTACACTGCTATCTCTATAAACATGGAAATATCTGCAGAGCCATCGGTAAAACATGGAAATACCTCTACAGTCATCTGTATAAACGTGGAAATATCTACAATGCCATCTGTATACACATGGAAATATCTACAAAGCCATCTGTATAAACATGTAAATATCTACACTGCTATCTCTATAAACATGGAAATATCTACACTGCCATGTCTATAAACATGAAAATATCTACACTGCCATCTCCATAAACATGGAACTAACTACTCCGCCATCTGTATAAACATGGAAACATCTCCACCACCATGTGTGTGAATAAGGAAATATCTACAATGCCATCTGTATAAAGATATAAATATCTGCACCGCGAGCTGTATAAACATGGAAATATCTACATCGCTATCTGTATAAACGTGGAAATACCAACACATCTATCGGTATAAACATGGAAATATCTACAACGCCATCTATATAAACATGGAAATATCTACACCGCTATGTCTATAAACATGGAAATACCTACACCTCTATCTCTATAAACATGGAAATATCTACACCGCTATCTGTATAAACATGGAAATATCTGCACCGCTATCTGTATAAACATGGAAATATCTACACCGCGATCTGTATAAACATGGAAATATCTACACCGCGATCTGTATAAACATGGAAATATGTTCACCACGATCTGTATAAACATGGAAATATCTACACCGCTACCTGTATAAACATGGTAATATCTACACCACCATCTATATAAACATGGAGATATCTACACCGCCATCTGCATAAACATGGAAATATCTACAATGCCATCTGTAGAAAGATGGAAATATCTACACCGCAATCTGTGTAAACATGGAAATATCTACACCGATATCTGTAAAAACATGGAAATATCTACACCGCTATCTGTATAAACATGGAAATATCTACACCGCGAACTGTATAAACATGGAAATATCTACAGCGCCATCTCTATAAACATTGAAATATCTACACTGCCATCTGTAAAAACATGGAAATATCTATACAGTCATCTGAATAAACATGGAAATATCTACACCACCATTTCTATAAACATGGAAATACCTACAATAGCATCTGTATACACATGGAAATATCTACACAGACATCTGTATAAGTATGGAAATACCTACACCGCCATCTGAATAAACATGGAAATATCTACACTGCCATCTGTAGTAAGATGGAAATATCTTCACCGCTATCTCTATAAATATGGAAATATCTACACCGCCATCTCTATAAACAAGAAAATATCTACACTGCCATCTACATAAAGATGGAAGTATCTACTCCGCCATCTGTATAAACACGGAAATATCTACACCACCATCTGTGTAAACATGGAAATATCTACACCGATATCTCTAAAAACATGGAAATATCTACACCGCTATCTGTATAAACATGGAAATATCTACGCCGCGATCTGTATAAACATGGAAATATCTACAGCGCCATCTCTAGAAACATTGAAATATCTACACTGCCATCTGTAAAACATGGAAATATCTACACAGTCATCTGAATGAACATGGAAATATCTACACCACCATCTGTATAAACATGGAAATACCTACAATACCATCTGTATACACATGTAAATATCTACACAGACATCTGTATAAGTATGGAAATATCTACACCGCCATCTGTATAAACATGGAAGTATCTACACGGCCATCTGTAGAAAGATGGAAATATCTACACCGATATCTCTATAAATATGGAAATATCTACACCGCCATCTCTATAAACATGAAAATATCTACACTGCCATCTCCATAAAGATGGAAGTATGTACTCCGCCATGTGTATAAAACGGAAATATCTACACCACCATCTGTGAAAACATGGAAATATCTACACCGCTATCTGTATAAACATGGAAATATCTACACCGCCATCTGCATGTTCATGGAAATATCTACGGTGCCATCTGTATAAACATGGAGATATCTACACGGCCATCTGTGTATAGATGGAAATATCAACAACGCCATCTGTACAAACATGGAAATATCTACACCGCTGTCTCTATAAACATGGAAATCTCTGCAGAGCCATCGGTAAAACATGGAAATACCTCTACAGTCATCTGTATAAACATGGAAATATCTACAATGCCATCTGTATACACATGGAAATATCTACACAGCCATCTGTATAAACATGTAAATATCTACACTGCTATCTCTATAAACATGGAAATATCTACACCGCCATCTCTATAAACATGAAAATATCTACACTGCCATCTCCATAAACATGGAACTAACTACTCCGCCATCTGTATAAACATGGAAACATCTACACCGCCATCTGTGTGAATAAGGAAATATCTACAATGCCATCTGTATAAAGATATAAATATCTGCACCGCGAGCTGTATAAACATGGAAATATCTACATCGCTATCTGTATAAACGTGGAAATACCAACACATCTATCGGTATAAACATGGAAATATCTACAACGCCATCTATATAAACATGGAAATATCTACACCGCTATGTCTATAAACATGGAAATACCTACACCGCTATCTCTATAAACATGGAAATATCTACACCGCTATCTGTATAAACGTGGAAATATCTACACCGCTATCTGTATAAACATGGAAATATCTACACCGCGATCTGTATAAAAATAGAAATATCTACACCGCGATCTGTATAAACATGGAAATATCTTCACCACGATCTGTATAAACATGGAAATATCTACACCGCTATCTGTATAAACATGGTAATATCTACACCACCATCTACATAAACATGGAAATATCTACACCGCCATCTGCATAAACATGGAAATATCTACAATGCCATCTGTAGAAAGATGGAAATATCTACACCGCAATCTGTGTAAACATGGAAATATCTACACCGATATCTCTAAAAACATGGAAATATCTACACCGCTATCTGTATAAACATGGAAATATCTACACCGTGAACTGTATAAACATGGAAATATCTACAGCGCCATCTCTATAAACATTGAAATATCTACACTGCCATCTGTAAAAACATGGAAATATCTACACAGTCATCTGAATAAACATGGAAATATCTACACCACCATTTGTATAAACATGGAAATACCTACAATAGCATCTGTATACACATGGAAATATCTACACGGACATCTGTATAAGTATGGAAATACCTACACCGCAACCTGTATAAACATGGAAATATCTAAACTGCCATCTGTAGTAAGATGGAAATATCTAGACCGCTATCTCTATAAATATGGAAATATCTACACCGCCATCTCTATAAACAAGAAAATATCTACACTGCCATCTACATAAATATGGAAGTATCTACTCCGCCATGTGTATAAACACGGAAATATCTACACCACCATCTGTGAAAACATGGAAATATCTACACCGCTATCTGTACAAACATGGAAATATCTACTCCGCCATCTGCATGTCCATGGAAATATCTACGGTGCCATCTGTATAAACATGGAAATATCTACACTGCCATCTGTGTATAGATGGAAATATCAACAACGCCATCTGTACAAACATGGAAATATCTACACCGCTATCTCTATAAACATGGAAATATTTGCACAGCCATCTGTAAAACATGGAAATACCTCTACAGTCATCTGTATAAACATGGAAATATCTACAATGCCATCTGTATACACATGGAAATATCTACACAGCCATCTGTATAAACATGTAAATATCTACACTGCTATCTCTATAAACATGGAAATATCTACACCGCCATCTCTATAAACATGAAAATATCTACACTGCCATCTCCATAAACATGGAACTAACTACTCCGCCATCTGTATAAACATGGAAACATCTACACCGCCATCTGAGTGAATAAGGAAATATCTACAATGCCATCTTTACAAAGATATAAATATCTGCACCGCGAGCTGTATAAACATGGAAATATCTACATCGCTATCTGTATAAACGTGGGAATACCAACACATCTATCGGTATAAACATGGAAATATCTACAACGCCATCTATATAAACATGGAAATATCTACACCAATATGTCTATAAACATGGAAATACCTACACCGCTATCCCTATAAACATGGAAATATCTACACCGCTATCTGTATAAACATGGAAATATCTACACCGCTATCTGCATAAACATGGAAATATCTACACAGCGATCTGTATAAACATGGAAATATCTACACCGCGATCTGTATAAACATGGAAATATCTTCACCACGATCTGTATAAACATGGAAATATCTACACCGCTCTCTGTATAAACATGGTAATATCTACACCACCATCTATATAAACATGGAAATATCTACACCACCATCTGCATAAACATGGAAATATCTACAATGCCATCTGTAGAAAGATGGAAATATCTACACCGCAATCTGTGTAAACATGGAAATATCTACACCGATATCTCTAAAAACATGGAAATATCTACACCGCTATCTGTATAAACATGGAAATATCTACACCGCGATCTGTATAAACATGGAAATATCTACAGCGCCATCTCTATAAACATTGAAATATCTACACTGCCATCTGTAAAACATGGAAATATCTACACAGTCATCTGAATAAACATGGAAATATCTACACCACCATCTGTATAAACATGGAAATACCTACAATACCATCTGTATACACATGTAAATATCTACACAGACATCTGTATAAGTATGGAAATATCTACACCGCCATCTGTATAAACATGGAAGTATGTACACGGCCATCTGTAGAAAGATGGAAATATCTACACCGATATCTCTATAAATATGGAAATATCTACACCGCCATCTCTATAAACATGAAAATATCTACACTGCCATCTCCTTAAACATGGAAGTATCTACTCCGCCATGTGTATAAAACGGAAATATCTACACCACCATCTGTGAAAACATGGAAATATCTACACCGCTATCTGCATAAACATGGAAATATCTACACTGCCATCTGCATGTCCATGGAAATATCTACGGTGCCATCTGTATAAACTTGGAAATATCTACACGGCCATCTGTGTATAGATGGAAATATCAACAACGCCATCTGTACAAACATGGAAATATCTACACCGCTATCTCTATAAACATGGAAATATCTGCACAGCCATCTGTAAAACATGGAAATACTTCTACAGTCATTTGTATAAACATGGAAATATCTACAATGCCATCTGTATACACATGGAAATATCTACACAGCCATCTGTATAAACATGTAAATATCTACACTGCTATCTCTGTAAACATGTAAATACCTACACCGCCATCTCTATAAACATGAAAATATCTACACTGCCATCTCCATAAACATGGAACTAACTACTCCACCATCTGTATAAACATGGAAACATCTACACCGCCATCTGTGTGAATAAGGAAATACCTACAATGCCATCTGTATAAAGATATAAATATCTGCACCGCGAGCTGTATAAAGATGGAAATATCTACATCGCTATCTGTATAAACGTGGAAATACCAACACATCTATCGGTATAAACATGGAAATATCTACAACGCCATCTATATAAACATGGAAATATCTACACCACTATGTCTTTAAACATGGAAATACCTACACCGCTATCTCTATAAACATGGAAATATTTACACCGCTATCTGTATAAACATGGAAATATCTACACCGCTATCTGCATAAACATGGAAATATCTACACAGCGATCTGTATAAACATGGAAATATCTACACCGCGATCTGTATAAACGTGGAAATATCTTCACCACGATCTGTATAAACATGGAAATATCTACACCGCTCTCTGTATAAACATGGTAATATCTACACCACCATCTATATAAACATGGAAATATCTACACCGCCATCTGCATAAACGTGGAAATATCTACAATGCCATCTGTTGAAAGATGGAAATATCCACGCCGCAATCTGTGTAAACATGGAAATATCTACACCGCTATCTGTAAAAACTTGGAAATATCTACACCGCCATCTGCATGTCCATGGAAATATCTACGGTGCCATCTCTATAAACATGGAAATATCTACACGGCCATCTGTGTATAGATGGAAATATCAACAACGCCATCTGTACAAACATGGAAATATCTACACCGCTATCTCTATAAACATGGAAATATCTGCAGAGCCATCAGTAAAACATGGAAATACCTCTACAGTCATCTGTATAAACATGGAAATATCTACAATGCCATCTGTATACACATGGAAATATCTACACAGCCATCTGTATAAACATGTAAATATCTACACTACTATCTCTATAAACATGGAAATATCTACACTGCCATCTCTATAAACATGAAAATATCTACACTGCCATCTCCATAAACATGGAACTAACTACTCCGCCATCTGTATAAACATGGAAACATCTACACCGCCATCTGTGTGAATAAGGAAATATCTACAATGCCATCTGTATAAAGATATAAATATCTGCACCGCGAGCTGTATAAACATGGAAATATCTACATCGCTATCTGTATAAACGTGGAAATACCAACACATCTATCGGTATAAACATGGAAATATCTACAACGCCATCTATATAAACATGGAAATATCTACACCGCTATCTCTATAAACATGGAAATATCTACACCGCTATCTGTATAAACATGGAAATATCTACACCGCTATCTGTAAAAACATGGAAATATCTACACCGCGATCTGTATAAACATGGAAATATCTACACCGCGATCTGTATAAACATGGAAATATCTACACCGCTCTCTGTATAAACATGGTAATATCTACACCACCATCTATATAAACATAGAAATATCTACACCGCCATCTGCATAAACATGGAAATATCTACAATGCCCTCTGTAGAAAGATGGAAATATCTACAACGCAATCTGTGTAAACATGGAAATATCTACAACGATATCTCTAAAAATATGGAAATATCTACACCGCTATCGGTATAAACATGGAAATATCTACACCGCGATCTGTATAAACATGGAAATATCTACTGCGCCATCTCTATAAACATTGAAATATCTACACTGTCATCTCTAAAACCTGGAAATATCTACACAGTCATCTGAATAAACATGGAAATATCTACACCACCATCTGTATAAACATGGAAATACCTACAATACCATCTGTATACACATGGAAATATCTACACAGACATCTGTATAATTATGGAAATATCTACACAGCCATCTGTATAAACATGGAAATATCTACACTGCCATCTGTAGAAAGATGGAAATATCTACACCAATATCTCTATAAATATGGAAATATCTACACCGCCGTCTCAATAAACATGAAAATATCTTCACTGCCATCTCCATAAAAATGGAAGTATCTACTCCGCCATGTGTATAAAACGGAAATATCTACACCACCATCTGTGAAAACATGGAAATATCTACACCGCTATCTGTATAAACATGGAAATATCTACACTGCCATCTGCCTGTCCATGGAAATATCTACGGTGCCATCTCTATAAACATGGAAATATCTACACGGCCATCTGTGTATAGATGGATATATCAACAACGCCATCTGTACAAACATGGAAATATCTACACCGCTATCTCTATAAACATGGAAATATCTGCAGAGCCATCGGTGAAACATGGAAATACCTCTACAGTCATCTGTATAAACATGGAAATATCTACAATGCCATCTGTATACACATGGAAATATCTACACAGCCATCTGTATAAACATGTAAATATCTACACTGCTATCTCTATAAACATGGAAATATCTACACTGCCATCTCTATAAACATGAAAATATCTACACTGCCATCTCCATAAACATGGAACTAACTACTCCGCCATCTGTATAAACATGGAAACATCTACACCGCCATGTGTGTGAATAAGGAAATATCTACAATGCCATCTGTATAAAGATATAAATATCTGCACCGCGAGCTGTATAAACATGGAAATATCTACATCGCTATCTGTATAAACGTGGAAATACCAACACATCTATCGGTATAAACATGGAAATATCTACAACGCCATCTATATAAACATGGAAATATCTACACCGCTATGTCTATAAACATGGAAATACCTACACCGCTATCTGTATAAACATGGAAATATCTACACCGCTATCTGTATAAACATGGAAATATCTACACCGCGATCTGTATAAACATGGAAATATCTACACCGCGATCTGTATAAACATGGAAATATCTTCACCGTGATCTGTATAAACATGGAAATATCTACACCGCTATCTGTATAAACATGGTAATATCTACACCGCCATCTATATAAACATGGAAATATCTACACCGCCATCTGCATAAACATGGAAATATCTACAATGCCATCTGTAGAAAGATGGAAATATCTACACCGCAATCTGTGTAAACATGGAAATATCTACACCGATATCTGTAAAAACATGGAAATATCTACACCGCTATCTGTATAAACATGGATATATCTACACCGTGATCTGTATAAACATGGAAATATCTAGAGCGCCATCTCTATAAACATTGAAATATCTACACTGCCATCTGTAAAAACATGGAAATATCTACACAGTCATCTGAATAAATATGGAAATATCTACACCACCATTTGTATAAACATGGAAATACCTACAATACCATCTGTATACACATGGAAATATCTACACAGACATCTGTATAAGTATGGAAATACCTACACCGCCATCTGTATAAACATGGAAATATCTACACTGCCATCTGTAGTAAGATGGAAATATCTACACCGCTATCTCTATAAATATGGAAATATCTGCACCGCCATCTCTATAAACATGAAAATATCTACACTGCTAACTCTGTAAACATGTAAATACCTACACCGCCATCTCTATAAACATGAAAATATCTACACTGCCATCTCCATAAACATGGAACTAACTACTCCACCATCTCTATAAACATGGAAACATCTACACCGCCATCTGTGTGAATAAGGAAATATCTACAATGCCATCTGTATAAAGATATAAATATCTGCACCGCGAGCTGTATAAACATGGAAATATCTACATCGCTATCTGTATAAACGTGGAAATACCAACACATCTATCGGTATAAAAATGGAAATATCTACAACGCCATCTATATAAACATGGAAATATCTACACCACTATGTCTTTCAACATGGAAATACCTACACCGCTATCTCTATAAACATGGAAATATCTACACCGCTATCTGTATAAACATGGAAATATCTACACCGCTATCTGCATAAACATGGAAATATCTACACAGCGATCTGTATAAACATGGAAATATCTACACCGCGATCTGTATAAACATGGAAATATCTTCACCATGATCTGTATAAACATGGAAATATCTACACCGCTCTCAGTATAAACATGGTAATATCTACACCACCATCTATATAAACATGGAAATATCTACACCGCCATCTGCATAAACATGGAAATATCTACTATGCCATCTGTTGAAAGATGGAAATATCCACGCCGCAATCTGTGTAAACATGGAAATATCTTCACCGATATCTCTAAAAACATGGAAATATCTACACCGCTATCTGTATAAACATGGAAATCTCTACACCGCGATCTGTATAAACATGGAAATATCTACAGCGCCATCTCTATAAACATTGAAATATCTACACTGTCATCTGTAAAAACATGGAAATATCTACACAGTCATCTGAATAAACATGGAAATATCTACACCACCATCTGTATAAACATGGAAATACCTACAATACCATCTGTATACACATGGAAATATCTACACAGACGTCTGTATAAGTATGGAAATATCTACACCGCCATCTGTATAAACATGGAAATATCTACACTGCCATCTGTAGAAAGATGGAAATATCTACACCGATATCTCTATAAATATGGAAATATCTACACCGCCATCTCTATAAACATGAAAATATCTACACTGCCATCTCCATAAAGATGGAAGTATCTACTCCGCCATGTGTATAAACACGGAAATATCTACACCACCATCTGTGAAAACATGGAAATATCTACACCGCTATCTGTACAAACATGGAAATATCTACTCCGCCATCTGCATGTCCATGGAAATATCTACGGTGCCATCTGTATAAACATGGAAATATCTACACGGCCATCTGTGTATAGATGGAAATATCAACAACGCCATCTGTACAAACATGGAAATATCTACACCGCTATCTCTATAAACATGGAAATATCTGCACAGCCATCTGTAAAACATGGAAATACCTCTTCCGTCATCTGTATAAACATGGAAATATCTACAATGCCATCTGTATACACATGGAAATATCTACACAGCCATCTGTATAAACATGTAAATATCTACACTGCTATCTCTGTAAACATGTAAATACCTACACCGCCATCTCTATAAACATGAAAATATCTACACTGCCATCTCCATAAACATGGAACTAACTACTCCACCATCTGTATAAACATGGAAACATCTACACCGCCATCTGTGTGAATAAGGAAATATCTACAATGCCATCTGTATAAAGATATAAATATCTGCACCGCGAGCTGTATAAAGATGGAAATATCTACATCGCTATCTGTATAAACGTGGAAATACCAACACATCTATCGGTATAAAAATGGAAATATCTACAACGCCATCTATATAAACATGGAAATATCTACACCACTATGTCTTTAAACATGGAAATACCTACACCGCTATCCCTATAAACATGGAAATATCTACACCGCTATCTGTATAAACATGGAAATATCTACACCGCTATCTGCATAAACATGGAAATATCTACACAGCGATCTGTATAAACCTGGAAATATCTACACCGCGATCTGTATAAACATGGAAATATCTTCACCATGATCTGTATAAACATGGAAATATCTACACCGATCTCTGTATAAACATGGTAATATCTACACCACCATCTATATAAACATGGAAATATCTACACCGCCATCTGCATAAACATGGAAATATCTACAATGCCATCTGTTGAAAGATGGAAATATCCACGCCGCAATCTGTGTAAACATGGAAATATCTACACCGATATCTCTAAAAACATGGAAATATCTACACCGCTATCTGTATAAACATGGAAATATCTACACCGCGATCTGTATAAACATGGAAATATCTACAGCGCCATCTCTATAAACATTGAAATATCTACAATGTCATCTGTAAAAACATGGAAATATCTACACAGTCATCTGAATAAACATGGAAATATCTACACCACAATCTGTATAAACATGGAAATACCTACAATACCATCTGTATACACATGGACATATCTACACAGACATCTGTATCAGTATGGAAATATCTACACCGCCATCTGTAGAAAGATGGAAATATCTACACCGATATCTCTATAAATATGGAAATATCTACACCGCCATCTCTATAAACATGAAAATATCTACACTGCCATCTCCATAAAGATGGAAGTATCAACTCCGCCATGTGTATAAAACGGAAATATCTACACCACCATCTGTGAAAACATGGAAATATCTACACCGCTATCTGTATAAACATGGAAATATCTACACCGCCATCTGCATGTCCATGGAAATATCTACGGTGCTATCTGTATAAACATGGAAATATCTACACGGCCATCTGTGTATAGATGGAAATATCAACAACGCCATCTGTACAAACATGGAAATATCTACACCGCTATCTCTATAAACATGGAAATATCTGCACAGCCATTGGTGAAACATGGAAATACCTCTACAGTCATCTGTATAAACATGGAAATATCTACAATGCCATCTGTATACATATGGAAATATCTACTCAGCCATCTGTATAAACATGTAAATATCTACACTGCTATCTCTATAAACATGGAAATATCTACACCGACATCTCTATAAACATGAAAATATCTACAATGCCATCTCCATAAACATGGAACTAACTACTCCGCCATCTGTATAAACATGGAAACATCTACACAGCCATCTGTGTGAATAAGGAAATATCTACAATGCCATCTGTATAAAGATATAAATATCTGCACCCCAAGCTGTATAAACATGGAAATATCTACATCGCTATCTGTATAAACGTGGAAATACCAACACATCTATCGGTATAAACATGGAAATATCTACAACGCCATCTATATAAACATGGAAATATCTACACCGCTATGTCTATAAACATGGAAATACCTACACCGCTATCTCTATAAACATGGAAATATCTACACCGCTATCTGTATAAACATGGAAATATCTACACCGCTATCTGTATAAACATGGAAATATCTACACCGCGATCTGTATAAACATGGAAATATCTACACTGTCATCGGTAAAACATGGAAATATCTATACAGTCATCTGAATAAACATGGAAATATCTACACCACCATCTGTATAAACATGGAAATACCTACACCGCTATCTCTATAAACATGGAAATATCTACACCGCTATCTGTATAAACATGGAAATATCTACACCGCTATCTGCATAAACATGGAAATATCTACACCGCGATCTGTATAAACATGGATATATCTACACCGCGATCTGTATAAACATGGAAATATCTTCACCACGATCTGTATAAACATGGAAATATCTACACCGCTATCTGTATAAACATGGTAATATCTACACCACCATCTATATAAACATGGAAATATCTACACCGCCATCTGCATAAACATGGAAATATCTACAATGCCATCTGTAGAAAGAAGGATATATCTACACCGCCATCTGTGTAAACATGGAAATATCTACACCGATATCTGTAAAAACATGGAAATATCTACACCGCTATCTGTATAAACATGGAAATATCTACACCGCGATCTGTATAAACATGGAAATATCTACAGCGCCATCTCTATAAACATTGAAATATCTACACTGCCATCTGCAAATACATGGAAATATCTACACAGTCATCTGAATAAACATGGAAATATCTACACCACCATTTGTATAAACATGGAAATAGCTACAATACCATCAGTATACACATGGAAATATCTACACAGACATCTGTATAAGTATGGAAATACCTACACCGCCATCTGTATAAACATGGAAATATCTACACTGCCATCTGTAGAAAGATGGAAATATCTACACCGCTATCTCTATAATTATGGAAATATCTACACCGCCATCTCTATAAACATGAAAATATCTACACTGCCATCTCCATAAAGATGGAAGTATCTACTCCGCCATGTGTATAAACACGGAAATATCTACACCACCATCTGTGAAAACATGGAAATATCTACACCGCTATCTGTACAAACATGGAAATATCTACTCCGCCATCTGCATGTCCATGGAAATATCTACGGTGCCATCTGTATAAATATGGAAATATCTACACGGCCATCTGTGTATAGATGGAAATATCAACAACGCCATCTGTACAAACATGGAAATATCTACACCGCTATCTCTATAAACATGGAAATATCTGCAAAGCCATCAGTAAAACATGGAAATACCTCTACAGTCATCTGTATAAACATGGAAATATCTACAATGTTATCTGTATACACATGGAAATATCTACACAGCCATCTGTATACACATGTAAATATCTACACTGCTATCTCTATAAACATGGAAATATCTGCACTGCCATCTCTATAAACATGGAAATATCTACACCGCGATCTGTATAAACATGGAAATATCTACAGCGCCATCTGTATAAACATGGAAATATCTACACCGCGATCTGTATAAACATGGAAATATCTACACCGCGATCTGTATAAACATGGAAATATCTTCACCACGATCTGTATAAACATGGAAATATCTACACCGCTATCTGTATAAACATGGTAATATCTACACCACCATCTATATAAACATGGAAATATCTACACCGCCATCTACATAAACATGGAAATATCTACAATGCCATCTGTAGAAAGATGGAAATATCTACACCGCAATCTGTGTAAACATGGAAATATCTACACCGATATCTATAAAAACATGGAAATATCTACACCGCTATCTGTATAAACATGGAAATATCTACACCGCGATCTGTATAAACATGGAAATATCTACAGCGCCATCTCTATAAACATTGAAATATCTACACTGCCATCTGTAAAAACCTGGAAATATCTACACAGTCATCTGAATAAACATGGAAATATCTACACCACCATTTGTATAAACCTGGAAATACCTACAATACCATCTGTATACACATGGAAATATCTACACAGACATCTGTATAAGTATGGAAATACCTACACCGCCATCTGTATAAACATGGAAATATCTACACTGCCATCTGTAGTAAGATGGAAATATCTACACCGCTATCTCTATAAATATGGAAATATCTACACCGCCATCTCTATAAACATGAAAATATCTTCACTGCCATCTCCATAAAGATGGAAGTATCTACTCCGCCATGTGTATAAACACGGAAATATCTACACCACCATCTGTGATAACATGGAAATATCTACAACGCTATCTGTACAAACATGGAAATATCTACTCCGCCATCTGCATGTCCATGGAAATATCTACGGTGCCATCTGTATAAACATGGAAATATCTACACGGCCATCTGTGTATAGATGGAAATATCAACAACGCCATCTGTACAAACATGGAAATATCTACACCGCTATCTCTATAAACATGGAAATATCTGCACAGCCATCGGTAAAACATGGAAATACCTCTACAGTCATCTGTATAAACATGGAAATATCTACAATGCCATCTGTATACATATGGAAATATCTACTCAGCCATCTGTATAAACATGTAAATATCTACACTGCTATCTCTATAAACATGGAAATATCTACACCGCCATCTCTATAAACATGAAAATATCTACACTGCCATCTCCATAAACATGGAACTAACTACTCCGCCATCTGTATAAACATGGAAACATCTACACCGCCATCTGTGTGAATAAGGAAATATCTACAATGCCATCTGTATAAAGATATAAGTATCTGCACCGCGAGCTGTATAAACATGGAAATATCTACATCGCTATCTCTATAAACGTGGAAATACCAACACATCTATCGGTATAAACATGGAAATATCTACAACGCCATCTATATAAACATGGAAATATCTACACCGCTATGTCTATAAACATGGAAATACCTACACCGCTATATCTATAAACATGGAAATATCTGCACCGCTATCTGTATAAACATGGAAATATCTACACCGCTATCTGTATAAACATGGAAATATCTACACCGCGATCTGTATAAACATGGAAATATCTACACTGTCATCGGTAAAACATGGAAATATCTATACAGTCATCTGAATAAAGATGGAAATATCTACACCACCATCTGTATAAACATGGAAATACCTACACCGCTATCTCTATAAACATGGAAATATCTACACCGCTATCTGTATAAACATGGAAATATCTACACCGCTATCTGCATAAACATGGAAATATCTACACCGCGATCTGTATAAACATGGATATATCTACACCACGATCTGTATAAACATGGAAATATCTTCACCACGATCTGTATAAACATGGAAATATCTACACCGCTATCTGTTTAAACATGGTAATATCTACACCACCAACTATATAAACATGGAAATATCTACACCGCCATCTGCATAAACATGGAAATATCTACAATGTCATCTGTAGAAAGAAGGATATATCTACACCGCCATCTGTGTAAACATGGAAATATCTACACCGATATCTGTAAAAACATGGAAATATCTACACCGCTATCTGTATAAACATGGAAATATCTACACCGTGATCTGTATAAACATGGAAATATCTACAGCGCCATCTCTATAAACATTGAAATATCTACACTGCCATCTGTAAAAACATGGAAATATCTACACAGTCATCTGAATAAGCATGGAAATATCTACACCACCATTTGTATAAACATGGAAATAGCTACAATACCATCTGTATACACATGGAAATATCTACACAGACATCTGTATAAGTATGGAAATACCTACACCGCCATCTGTATAAACATGGAAATATCTACACTGCCATCTGTAGAAAGATGGAAATATCTACACCGCTATCTCTATAATTATGGAAATATCTACACCGCCATCTCTATAAGCATGAAAATATCTGCACTGCCATCTCCATAAAGATGGAAGTATCTACTCCGCCATGTGTATAAACACGGAAATATCTACACCACCATCTGTGAAAACATGGAAATATCTACACCGCTATCTGTACAAACATGGAAATATCTACTCCGCCATCTGCATGTCCATGGAAATATCTACGGTGCCATCTGTATAAATATGGAAATATCTACACGGCCATCTGTGTATAGATGGAAATATCAACAACGCCATCTGTACAAACATGGAAATATCTACACCGCTATCTCTATAAACATGGAAATATCTGCAAAGCCATCAGTAAAACATGGAAATACCTCTACAGTCATGTGTATAAACATGGAAATATCTACAATGATATCTGTATACACATGGAAATATCTACACAGCCATCTGTATACACATGTAAATATCTACACTGCTATCTCTATAAACATGGAAATATCTGCACTGCCATCTCTATAAACATGGAAATATCTACACCGTGATCTGTATAAACATGGAAATATCTACAGCGCCATCTGTATAAACATGGAAATATCTACACCGCGATCTGTATAAACATGGAAATATCTACACCGCGATCTCTATAAACATGGAAATATCTTCACCACGATCTGTATAAACATGGAAATATCTACACCGCTATCTGTATAAACATGGTAATATCTACACCACCATCTATATAAACATGGAAATATCTACACCGCCATCTGCATAAACATGGAAATATCTACAATGCCATCTGTAGAAAGATGGAAATATCTACACCGCAATCTGTGTAAACATGGAAATATCTACACCGATATCTCTAAAAACATGGAAATATCTACACCGCTATCTGTATAAACATGGAAATATCTACACCGCGATCTGTATAAACATGGAAATATCTACAGCGCCATCTCTATAAACATTGAAATATCTACACTGCCATCTGTAAAACATGGAAATATCTACACAGTCATCTGAATAAACATGGAAATATCTACACCACCATCTGTATAAACATGGAAATACCTACAATACCATCTGTATACACATGTAAATATCTACACAAACATCTGTATAAGTATGGAAATATCTACACCGCCATCTGTATAAACATGGAAATATCTACACGGCCATCTGTAGAAAGATGGAAATATCTACACCGATATCTCTATAAATATGGAAATATCTACACCGCCATCTCTATAAACATGAAAATATCTACACTGCCATCTCCATAAAGATGGAAGTATCTACTCCGCCATGTGTATAAAACGGAAATATCTACACCACCATCTGTGAAAACATGGAAATATCTACACCGCTATCTGTACAAACATGGAAATATCTACACTGCCATCTGCATGTCCATGGAAATATCTACGGTGCCATCTGTATAAACATGGAAATATCTACACGGCCATCTGTATATAGATGGAAATATCAACAACGCCATCTGTACCATCATGGAAATATCTACACCGCTATCTCTATAAACATGGAAATATCTGCACAGCCATCTGTAAAACATGGAAATACCTCTACAGTCATCTGTATAAACATGGAAATATCTACAATGCCATCTGTATACACATGGAAATATCTACACAGCCATCTGTATAAACATGTAAATATCTACACTGCTATCTCTGTAAACATGTAAATACCTACACCGCCATCTCTATAAACATGAAAATATCTACACTGCCATCTCCATAAACATGGAACTAACTACTCCACCATCTGTATAAACATGGAAACATCTACACCGCCATCTGTGTGAATAAGGAAATATCTACAATGCCATCTGTATAAAGATATAAATATCTGCACCGCGAGCTGTATAAAGATGGAAATATCTACATCGCTATCTGTATAAACGTGGAAATACCAACAAATCTATCGGTATAAACATGGAAATATCTACAACGCCATCTATATAAACGTGGAAATATCTACACCACTATGTCTTTAAACATGGAAATACCTACACCGCTATCTCTATAAACATGGAAATATCTACACCGCTGTCTGTAAACATGGAAATATCTACACCGCTATCTGCATAAACATGGAAATATCTGCACAGCGATCTGTATAAACATGGAAATATCTACACCGCGATCTGTATAAACATGGAAATATCTTCACCACGATCTGTATAAACATGGAAATATCTACACCGCTCTCTGTATAAACATGGTAATATCTACACCACCATCTATATAAACATGGAAATATCTACACCGCCATCTGCATAAACATGGAAATATCTACAATGCCATCTGTTGAAAGATGGAAATATCCACGCTGCAAACTGTGTAAACATGGAAATATCTACACCGATATCTCTAAAAACATGGAAATATCTACACCGCTATCTGTATAAACATGGAAATATCTACACCGCGATCTGTATAAACATGGAAATGTCTACAGCGCCATCTCTATAAACATTGAAATATCTACACTGTCATCTGTAAAAACATGGAAATATCTACACAGTCATCTGAATAAACATGGAAATATCTACACCACCATCTGTATAAACATGGAAATACCTACAATACCGTCTGTATACACATGGAAATATCTACACAGACATCTGTATAAGTATGGAAATATCTACACCGCCATCTGTATAAACATGGAAATATCTACACTGCCATCTGTAGAAAGATGGAAATATCTTCACCGATATCTCTATAAATATGGAAATATCTACACCGCCATCTCTATAAACATGAAAATATCTACACTGCCATCTCCATAAAGTTGGAAGTATCTACTCCGCCATGTGTATAAAACGGAAATATCTACACCACCATCTGTGAAAACATGGAAATATCTACACCGCTATCTGTATAAACATGGAAATATCTACACCACCATCTGCATGTCCATGGAAATATCTACGGTGCCATCTGTATAAACATGGAAATATCTACACGGCCATCTGTGTATAGATGGAAATATCAACAACGCCATCTGTACAAACATGGAAATATCTACACCGCTATCTCTATAAACATGGAAATATCTGCACAGCCATCGGTAAAACATGGAAATACCTCTACAGTCATCTGTATAAACATGGAAATATCTACAATGCCATCTGTATACACATGGAAATATCTACTCAGCCGTCTGTATAAACATGTAAATATCTACACTGCTATCTCTATAAACATGGAAATATCTACACCGCCATCTCTTTAAACATGAAAATATCTACACTGCCATCTCCATGAACATGGAAATAACTACTCCGCCATCTGTATAAACATGGAAACATCTACACCGCCATCTGTGTGAATAAGGAAATATCTACAATGCCATCTGTATAAAGATATAAATATCTGCACCGCGAGCTGTATAAACATGGAAATATCTACATCGCTATCTGTATAAACATGGAAATACCAACACATCTATCGGTATAAACATGGAAATATCTACAACGCCATCTATATAAACATGGAAATATCTACACCGCTATGTCTACAAACATGGAAATACCTACACCGCTATCTCTATAAACATGGAAATATCTACACCGCTATCTGTATAAACATGGAAATATCTACACCGCTATCTGTATAAACATGGAAATATCTACACAGCGATCTGTATAAACATGGAAATATCTACACCGCGATCTGTATAAACATGGAAATATCTTCACCACGATCTGTATAAACATGGAAATATCTACACCGCTATCTGTATAAACATGGTAATATCTACACCACCATCTATATAAACATGGAAATATCTACACCGCCATCTGCATAAACATGGAAATATCTACAATGCCATCTGTAGAAAGATGGAAATATCTACACCGCAATCTGTGTAAACATGGAAATATCTACACCGATATCTGTAAAAACATGGAAATATCTACACCGCTATCTGTATAAACATGGAAATATCTACACCGCGATCTGTATAAACATGGAAATATCTACAGCGCCATCTCTATAAACATTGAAATATCTACAATGCCATCTGTAAAAACATGGAAATATCTACACAGTCATCTGAATAAACATGAAAATATCTACACCACCATTTGTATAAACATGGAAATACCTACAATACCATCTGTATACACATGGAAATATCTACACAGACATCTGTATAAGTATGGAAATACCTACACCGCCATCTGTATAAACATGGAAATATCTACACTGCCATCTGTAGTAAGATGGAAATATCTACACTGCTATCTCTATAAATATGGAAATATCTACACCGCCATCTCTATAAACATGAAAATATCTACACTGCCATCTTCTTAAAGATGGAAGTCTCTACTCCGCCATGTGTATAAACACGGAAATATCTACACCACCATCTGTGAAAACATGGAAATATCTACACCGCTATCTGTACAAACATGGAAATATCTACTCCGCCATCTTCATGTCCATGGAAATATCTACGGTTCCATCTGTATAAACATGGAAATATCTACACGGCCATCTGTGTATAGATGGAAATATCAACAACGCCATCTGTACAAACATGGAAATATCTACACCGCTATCTCTATAAACATGGAGATATCTTCCCTGGAACTGCTTTCTCTGGAGCCTTCTCAAATTGTGCCTGTTGGCCGGCCATGGTGGCTCACACCTGTAATCCCAGGCGTGGGCTGGCCTTTGGGAGGCCAAGGAGGGTGGATCACCTGAGGTCAGGAGTTCAAGATGAGCCTGGCCAACATGGTGAAACCCCGTCTCTATTAAAAATACAAAAATTATCTGGGCGTGGCGGCATGCATCCATAATCCCAGCTACTAGGGAGGCTGAGGCAGGAGAATTGCTTGAACCCAAGAGGTGGAGGTTGCAGTGAGCAAAGGTCACGCCACTTCACTCCACCCTGGGTGACAGAGCGAGACTCCATCTCAAAAAAAAAAAAAATTGTGCCTGTGTTTTTGTTTTCTTTTCCCCAAGCCCCCCAATATAAGACTTGAAGGTAGACTAGGAGTCCTTTCTGCCCATACCACTTGCAGACAATTCTCCCTCTGACCTTCCTAAATACCCAAGCTTTGACTCTCATGTCAAATGGCACCCCTCACTGTTCCAGCTTGTTACAATCACCTACAGACACTGTAGGTGAGCCCTGAGGGTGCCCTGCCCCTCAACCCCTGAAGATTCTAGCTCTGAGCTCACTGTCATTCTCTGTCATGTAAATATTCACTTTTATTTGCTTCTCAGTTTCGGTCTTTTCTTATTGATGACTTTGAAGGAGAACTTTGATGAAAAACAACCTTTGCCACCACTCTTCAAAAGAAGTATTACCATTACTAATGATGATAACGTTTCCTTGTCTTCATTTCAAGTGGTCCACTCACCAACCATCATCCCTATCTGTCCAGCTCACTTCTTTTCATATCTCTACTCTAACAATATTTCAGCTGCGCCAGCTTCTACGAGCCCAGGATCCTAAATTATTTTCAGTTATTTCCCTCTCCTATCTTGTCTTCATTTCCTTTATTAGAGATGTCAGACAAGCAATCACTCCCTGGCCATGCTCATACTTCTCCATACTCTCATGGCAAAAACTCTAGAAAATAAATCCCTTCACTTACTCTAGCCTGTATCTGTGCAGCTGAATGAGTGAAGAAATCATGCAGATTTCACTTTGTCCACAATCATGCAGACTGAAATGACTTCGTATTCATGACTACTCACTCCATTGGCATCAGGGTGACCCTCATTCTTTCCTTTTCCACATTCCTAGACAACTATTCAAAGCTTTCTATTCCCTCTTTTAACTTCCAGCTCTTCCTTCCCTATTGTCATTCTCAGCTCATCACCTTGCTTCACATTTCATTGGGAAAATGAGAGAAATCAGAAGAAAACTTTACAAGTCGCATCATCAATCTCACTGGCCAGCTGTCCACATGCTTTGCCCCCTGTAGGAGCGGGTCAACTCTCCATGCCCTTCTCTGGATGACATCTTCCATTTAGACAGAAAATTCATCTCTACTCGGCTATTTAAGGAATCATGCTGCCAATTTCCTCTCCTCTCATTTACAACGATGTGTTCTCTTTCTCTACAAGATCATTTCCTTCAGGACCTAAATGGCCAAAACTTCATCCATCTTAGAAAAACATTCTCCTGATCCGACAACCTTCTCCAACTAACTTCTCAAAGTTCTGCCTATTCTCACACTGACTCAAACACCAGTTCTTTCCCCTCCTATTCTCTCTTGAACCTATGTCAAAAACAGTTTTTTTAATTGAGATAAACTTCACAAAACATATCATTAACCTTTTCCATTTTATCTATTTTAAAGTGTACAAGTAGGCTGGGCACAGTGGCCCACAACTGTAATCCCAGCACTTGGGAGGCCGAGGCAGGTGGATCACTTGAGTTCAGGAGTTCGAGACCAGCCTGGCCAACATGGTGAAACCCCATCTCTACTAAAATACAAAAATTAGCAAGGCATGGTGGCACACGCGTGTAATCCCAGCTAGGAAATCTGAGGCAGGAGAATTGCTTGAACCCAGGAGGCGGAGGTTGCAGTGAGCCGAGATCGCACCACTGCACTTTAGCCTGGGCGACAGAGTGAGAGTCCAACTCAAAAAAAAAAAAAAAAAAGGCCGTGCACAGTGGCTCATGCCTGTAATCCCAGCATTTTGGGAGGCTGAGGCAGATGGATCACCTGAGGTCAGGAGTTCAAGATCAGCCTGGCCAACATGGCGAAACTCCGTCTCTACTAAAAATACAAAAATTAGCCAGATGTGGTGTTGCATGCCTGTAGTCCCAGCTACTCAGGAGGCTGAGACAGGAGAATCAATTGAACCCGGGAGGCAGGGCTGCAGTGAACTGAGATCGTGCCACTGCACTCCAGCTTGGGCAACAAGAGCGAAACTCTGCTTCAACAACTACAACAAAAAAGTGTACAAGTCAGTGGCTTTTATTAAATTTGAAATGTTGTGCAATCATCAAACTACCTAATTCCAAGACATTTTCATCACTTGTACCCATCAGTCACTTCACCATTCTTTCTTCTCCCCCCTACCCTGGCAGCCACTACATCTGCTTTCTATCTCTATGGATTTGCCGACTCTGCTATTTCACATAAATGGAATCATGCAGGCTGTAGCCTTTGTGCTTGCTTCCTTTCACTCAGCAAAATGTTTTTGAGGTTCATCCATGTTGTAGCATGGATCAGTATTTTATTCCTTATTTGTTTGTTTGTTTTTTCATCACCTTTACCACTCCCCTGAAACTGCATATATCAAGATTGACCTCTATATTGCTAAATCTCATATTTAATTTTTTTCATCAACATATTTGACATATCAGTAATATTGGACAGAGCTGATCCCTCCCTTTTTCTTGAAATATTTTCTTCACCAGGCTTTTGCATAAAACTCTTTTCTGGTTTTCTGATTGTGTTACCACCTATTTTTTTTCTCAGTCTCTCTTGTGGTTTTCCCTCATCTGCTCAACATGAGACTGCCTGGAAGCTCAGTCCCTCCATCTCTTCTCCTCTCTACGCACCCACAACCTTGTTAATATCACCTAGTAACATGCTATTAAACCCTTTCCTAAATGCTGGGGACTCATAAAATTATACCTCAGGCCCCAAATTTTTGTGGACTCCAACTCTACACTCCAGCAGTATCCTGATACTGACTTAAGCCTCTTCCCTCGGGTCACAGAAATAGGTCTAAATCTTGAAACCACCTTTGCAAAAGTATGACTGAGACAGTGAAAGAGATCTAATTTAATCGACTCCATCTTGCTTCTAACTTCCAAGCTGTCCTTGCTCATTCCTGGGTGGAGACTGGACTAACTTTGGGAGGAACTTAGTTTATAGTTTAAACAAGGATGGTAACAGCCCTTTCCCAAAGCAGACCTCTTTCTTGTCTGGGGACTAGATTGCCTTTGTAGGACTAACATTAGCCACAAGAATAGAAATTATAGTTTAGGAGTCACGCAGCTGGAGGCTACAAGATTCTTACCCTCCCTAAACTGCTTCTAAGATCAGTGCTTGACATATTTCACAGAACCTGCACTTGATGGATCAACTGGCACCATCCAGGTCAATAAATTGGCTCATCTGATCTTGTGGCCTCAACCCAGGAACCGACTGAGCACAAGAAGACAGCTCCGACTTCCTATGATTTCATCTCTGACCAGTCAGCACTCCTGGCTCACTGGCTTCCCCCCACCCACCAAGTTATCCTTAAAAACTCTGATCCCTGAATGCTCAGCGAGACTGATTTGCGTGATAATATAACTCCAGTCTCCCACATAGCCGGCTCTGCATGAATTACTCTTTCTCTATTGCAATTCCCATCTTGATGAATTGGCTCTGCCCAGGCAGCTGGCAAGGTGAACCCCTTGGGTGGTTACTATCTCAATAAACTTCTGATTTTTCTCAACGTAAACTTTCTCTTCCCACAGCCTTTCTTATCCCAGTTAATGAAACTCCATCCTTCTAGTCAAGGCGAGAAATTTGGGGTCTTCCAAGACTCATCTCTTTCTCTCTCTCTCACCAAACATGCAATCCATCAGCAAATTTCTGCATTATCAATAAACCACATCCAGAATCCAACTACATCTTACGACCTCCACTACTACTACCAACTCTGGCTCAGGAAACATCATCTCTTTCCTGATCATCTTAGTAACTTCTTAATTTGTCTTTCTGTCCTTGTCCCTGCTCCACTATAATCTTGAGGGTCAGATCATGTCTCCTCTGCTTAAAGCCCTTCCATGGGTTTTCATCCTACATGAAGTAAACATCAATGCCTTACTATGACCTTCCTCATATAAACCAAAGCCTCTTTCCTCAAGGCCTCTGCATTTATAGCTGGATATATAAATAAAAAAATTAAATCCTAAGCCCCCAACCATCTGAATGGACTCCTCCTCTCATCTACAGACATTCCGAAGTTAACCTGTAAAACTAGTTCAGGCCATGATGGGAAAGTGAAGCCAGACATGCCTCATTATACCCTCCTCCCTTTTGCAATTACTGGTAGAACAAACTAAGTATGATAAGAAACATCTACAGTCTATTTTCTCTGAAGCTTGCTATCTGGAGGCTTCATCTACATGGTAAAACCTTGGTCTCTACGAGCTCTTATTGTAACCTAGACATTACTTTCTATTGATTCCAGGTCTTCAGATAATAACTCAACCAATGGTCAACCAGAAAATCTATGAATCTACCTATGACCTGGAAGCCCCCTCTTCCAGTTGTTCTGCCTTTCTAAACTCAACCAATGTACATCTTGCATTCATTGATTGATATTTTATGTCTCCCCAAATTGTGTAAAACCAACTTGTAGCCCAACTACCTTGGGCACCTGTTCTCAGGATCTCCTGAGGACTGTGTCATGAGCCATTGATCACTCATATTTGGCTCAGAATAAATCTCTTTTAATATTTTAAAGAGCTTGGCTCTTTTTGTCAACATATGTAATATTCACATGGTTTATTTCCTCTATTGTTTGGCTATTTTTCTCAGATTATATGTTTTAATGTGACCATACTGACTATTTAAACATCACCATCTCATCCTCATTTCTAGAACTTCTTATCACAGTTTTTTTACTGTTCTCCATAGCAAATATCACCACTTGACATAAAGTATATTTTTTATTTATTTGCTTACTATCATTTTTCTCCCTGACTAAATTGTAAGCTTGGTGAACGCAATGATTACTATTTGCTTTTTCACTGCTATCACACGACTATCTAAAAAACTTATTGGCATAATATGTGCTCAATGTATACTTGTTTGGTAAATGAATAAATGGCCTAAGAACAACCTGATGAAAAATTTTAAAACATTGTAGACTCAATATACATCATGTTCACTTTTATTTGTGATAAAACTGAAGCAATTTGTTATGGAAATGATTTATGAATGCATCCACAATCTGGTTCCTCATAATGGGAGTTTACAAATGATGAACATGCAAATCCTCTTGAATGTAAGATGCACTGAAAACAAAGCTGCATATGCAATTAAGGGAATGTTGGCAATAAATGAAGCTAAGATTGCACAATAACGATTACCATGAAACAATTAAAACTGTAATTTTTGTAGATTCATATAATAGCTACAAATCTTCTGTCCCTAGAGCTACATAACTAAATATTGGCCATAATTCAGTTAAATGTTGCATATTATCTCTAATTCATCACTATTTACACAAGACAAAAAAAAACCCAGAAGCACTATAAACAAAAATAGCAAAACAGTTGAGTACAAATTGCATGGAATTAAAAACGTAGCTTTTGTCAAATGTATTACATTTCTTTCACCAGTGTCTACCACTTTAACTACCTTTGGCCTGAAAACTGGAATTTACAACCATAAAACCAGTGGTATATGAGTAAGTATTTTGGCCTGGTATGCATAAATTGTCAATTAATAAATCTGGACAGCTATTTTTATTTTAGTGCATTCAATCCCAGAGCTCAAAGCTATTTAAAGATGTCAGTTATTTATACTCATATTAATTCTCCCTTCTTCCCTCTCTCCTCTCACTCTTTCTTTCTTTCTTTCTTTCTTTTTTTTTTTTGAGACAGAGTCTCACTCTGTTGCCCAGGCTGGAGTGCAGTGGCACAATCTCGGCTCACTGCAACCTCTGCCTCTCAGGTTCAAGTGATTCTCCTGCCTCAGCCTCCCCAGTAGCTGGGACTACAGGGGCCCAAGACCACGCCTGGCTAATTTTTGTATTTTTAGTAGAGATAGGGTTTTGTCATGTTGGCCAGGTTGAGGCTGGTCTCGAACTCCTGACCTCAGGTGATCTGCCCACCTCAGCCTCCCAAAGTGCTGAGATTACAGGTGTGAGCCACTGTGCCCAACTCTCTTTCTCTTATTCTTACATTGTACCACAATCTGGCAGTACAATATTATTTTAGGGGTTTTCAAATCCTCCATCAATGATACATGATTAGTGGAATACGGCTTTGCCAACCATTTCAAGGTGTCTGTACCACTAAAGTCACATATCTAGGGCCTGCCATCCTTCCAATCTTATCTTGCAAAAACAGATTAAATGAAATTGTCCAGACTCTCTCAGAGGGTAGAAAATGAAGTCCAAGTCTCAAGGCCATTGTGGTAAAAGTTATAATTGACACCCAGTTTTTACTCCAGAGGTTTTAGACAATGTGTCAGTTATCCTTATTTGTAGTGGATTTCAAGGAAGGAACAGTTACTGTCTCTTAAAAGAGAACTGGAAGCTACTAAAATAAAAAAGGTCCTTAGTTATTTAACTGGATAATATATATGCATCATTCAGATTCTAATAAAGGGATGATTGGTATATTTGAGGGCTTTACAAATGAGACTTAGGCAAAGTCCTGAAAAACCAATCTAAAAATATTCACAGAACATTCAAAATATTCTGATTGTGAGCCACAGCATGAAATCGTTATACAAAATTATAATCAGCTGTTTCTTTAAGAATCAGTGTTATTCAAGAATCAGTGATTAAACATGTTCTTATTTAATCACAATAGCAAGGCTTGTTTTTTTTTCATACTAGCTACTTTGGTAAAATCTAAAGTGATCCTCTTTTCAATAAATGTACAATAAAATTTCATATCTTGGAAGGGGCAGAGGTTAGAACGGTATTGTTTGAAAATCTGGAAATAGGCTAAACAATTTCTTTCATATTAAAAATTAGTTTTATTGTCCAATTTGCAAAGTGTTCAGAAACTGTGAACATACCTAATACTAAGCAGTTTTATAAATAAAATAGCTTATATGTATTTTTTTCTTTTTTCTTTTGTTTGAGATGGGATCTCACCCTGTCACCCAGGCTGGAGTGCAGTGCCGTGATCTCAGCTCACTGCAACCTCTGCCTCCTGGGTTCAAGCGATTCTCCCATCTCAGCCTCCCCAGTAGCTGGGATTACAGGTATGTGCCACCACACCTGGCTAATTTTTATATTTTTAGTAGATACAGGGTTTCACCATGTTTCCCGGGTTGGTCTCGAACTCCTGACTTCATGATATATTTTTAGAGTAAAGAGAAATATATATGGTAAAGTAATAGTTTCATTTTCATAAATAACGGTATAATAAATAAGCCATATATTATAAACTTCCTCATCTCAGAATTTTTCAACTTTAAAAGTTGGTCATTTCATTTTCAAATTTATTTATAAATTTACATATGGTAAAGTTCCTATTTTCCAGTATTCAGCTCTATGAGTTGTTTTTTACTTTTAAAAAAAAGCTTTTAACTTCGGGGTACATATGTGGGTTTGTTATATAGGTAAATTCGTGTCATGGGGGTCTGTTATACAGATTATTTGGTCACCCAGAGTATAGACCTCCTCTTGGGTGTCTCTAGACACCTCCTCTCCAAGAAGAGGGAGCACGTGGGAAAGTCCCAGCATCAGTCAGGAGGCAGAGGAAGAGGAGTGAAATGTGGGTAAGAAACTTTCTTCTGGTTTCTAGGAGAAGAAACAGGGTAGGCAGGGTAAGCAAGCCTAGGACTGGCTAGTTTTAATGATGTCAGCAGGCCCTAGAACATAGAAGCTGTTTCTAGATGTCTGGAACTTGGTTATTATGGGCTAAATCATGCCTCCCAAAATTCCTATGTTGAAGTGTTAACCCAAAGTACTACTGAAAGTGACTGTATTGGAAATACAGCCTTTATAGAGCTAACTAAGGTAAAATGAGGTAACCAGCATGGCCCTAATCCAATATGGCTGGTGTACTTAAACTAGAGTTTAGGTCATAGTCAGGTATAGAATGACCATGTGAAGACACAGGGAGAAAACAGCCATCTATAAGCCAAGAAGAAAGGACACAAAACTCAATCAATCCTGCTGACATTTTGAACTTGGATGTCTGGCCTCAATAATCAAGAAAAAATAAATTTCTATTGTTTGAGTAACACAGTCTGAGGTACTTTGTTATGGCAGCCATAATAGACTAATATACTAGCCCTGGGGTGTGTAGGGCAGGTGCATTATGGCCCACGTATGTGAAAAGAAGTCTTTTTAGGAAATCTAAATAACATTTTTTTTTCCAGGACAGAGTCTTTTTTTGTCACCCAGGCTGGAGTGCAGTGGTGCCATCTCAGCTCACTGCAACCTCCACTTCCCAGGTTCAACCCTCTGGAGTAGCTGGGATTACAGCGGCACGACATCATGCCCAGCTAATTTTTGTATTTTTAGTAGAGATGGGGTTTCACCATGTTGGCCAGGCTGGTCTTGAACTCCTGACCTCAAGTGATCTGTCCACCTCAGCCTCCTAAACAATCATTTCTATAAACCAAAAAGACTTACCACAAGACGGCTATGTTACAACTTAAGTCCACTCATTTTCTTTAAGTCCACTCATTTCTAAATACAATATTTCTGTTATAATATGGCAAAAGTACCTGTATGTCTATTAAAATATGGGAAATGCTTGGCCCAGATTAATTCTTCTTCAATAAAGCCTCATTATATAGTTTGAGGACTTAGCTTCATTTTTCATACTAAAACAAAAACCTAGAAATAATATAATATTCTTAGCACAAATGTAAGTACTGTTAAAAACATCTTCCCTTGATATTTTATTTAAATCTGCTTTTTTATGGAATAGAGCATATGTATCTCACAAGGAAGAAGAAATAATCCAAAATCTCAAATATTTGGCATTTGAATAACTGCACATGTTCTTTGTTCAATCATTTGGTCAATCTATATTTATTAAGTGCTTGTTCTGTTCTAGGGTCCACAAATGAATTAGACAGGGTAGGAACTATGCCTCAAGGCACTTAGAATTTAGTCATGGAGATAAATCAATACACGTGTGTGTGTGTGTGTGTGTCTGTGTGTGTGTGTGTAGGGGGTGGTAGTGGCAATGTGGAGGGATAGTCTATAAGGGAAAATTCCCTGCACAAGAAACCTCAACTCACAAGAAACTTTTGCTCAGAAACCTGAGAATAAATGGTGGAAGGACATATCAAAAACAAAGAAAAGAAAGAAAGAAAGAAAGAAAGAAAGAAAGAGAAGGAACAAAGAAGGCAGAAGGGAGAAGAAGGAAGAAAAAGGAAAGGAGAGGAAGAAGGCAAGGGAGGTGGAGGAAGGAGGGAGGAGAAATGTAGGAGGAGGACAGAGGGGAGAGGAATGGGGAGAAAAGAGGGAAGAGAAGGTGGGGAGGATAGGGAGAGGATGAAGGAGAGGAAAAATGAGAAGAAGAAGAAAAAGAAAAGTCAAGAATGAGGCTTTCGGGCAGAGGAAAAGAGGTTTGCATAATACCCAAGAATTAGAGGACACTGTGTTGCTGAACTCACAAGTAACTTGTTTTGACCAGGGTATGGGATTCTTGGGAGAATTGTGAAGGAGGATATTAGACTACTGAAAAAGAGCAGTATCGTGAGGAGCTAATATCATGATAAAATATTTGAATTCTGTCCTGGAGGCAGTAAGACTTATTGATGGATCTATGAGAAGTGGAGACCTGGCCATAGGTGTCTGTTATAAAGTATAATCTGTTGGAAGTAGATTGTTGAGTAGAATACATTAAAATTGGAAGAAAAAAAATATCCCATCGGGGGAAAAAAATGTGGGCTGGAACAAAGTCAGGGTTGGATAAATAGTAGTAATAAATAAGAGGAGAAAATTTAAGAAATAAGGTAAGACATTCCCTCCATAATATTTTTTAGCCAAATTGATATAAAGGTGAAAAAAAGAGAAGAATATGTAAAAATTACTCTTAACTTTTTGAGTGAGAAAAAACAACTGCCAATGACTAAAACAGGGAATGAACGAGAGGGAACAGATTTTGAAAGAAAGTTGGAGTTTACTTCTAAACATTGTTGATTTCCAGCTTCTGTAGCAAATATATTTGCTTATTCCACTCATCAATCTGTTCTCCTTACTTACCTCTATTCCAAAGGCTAAAAGCTAAATATTCAGTTTTGTTAGCCTGCCTAGCAAATAAAGTTACCCAGATAAAATAGTCAAGCCAATGATATGGCCAAAAACATTGCCCCTTCTTATTTCGACCTTCTTCCTGCCCAAAATAAACTTGGAAATATCTACATCGCTATCTGTATAAACGTGGAAATATCTACACCGCTGTCTGTATAAACGTGGAAATATCTACACCATTGTCTGTATAAACGTGGAAACATCTACACCGCTGTCTGTATAAACGTGGAAACATCTACACCGCTGTCTGTATAAACGTGGAAACATCTACACCGCTGTCTGTATAAACGTGGAAACGTCTACACCGCTGTCTGTATAAACGTGGAAACATCTACACCGCTGTCTGTATAAACGTGGAAATATCTACACCGCTGTCTGTATAAACGTGGAAATATCTACACCGCTGTCTGTATAAACGTGGAAATATCTACACCGCTGTCTGTATAAACGTGGAAATATCTACACCGCTGTCTCTATAAACGTGGAAATATCTACACCGCTATCTGTATAAACGTGGAAGTACCTACACCGCTCTCTCTATAAACGTGGAAATATCTACACCGCTATCTCTATAAACGTGGAAATATCTACACCGCTGTCTCTATAAACATGGAAATATCTAAACCGCTATCTCTATAAATGTGGAAATATCTACACCGCTCTCTCTATAAACGTGGAAATATCTACACCGCTATCTGTATAAACGTGGAAATATCTACACCGCTGACTGTATAAACGTGGAAATATCTACACCGCTATCTGTATAAACGTGGAAATATCTACACCGCTGTCTCTATAAACGTGGAAATATCTACACCGCTATCTCTATAAACGTGTAAACATTTACACGGCTATCTGTATAAACGTGGAAATATTTACACCGCTATCTCTATAAACGTGGAAATATCTACACCGCTATCTCTATAAACATGAAAATATTTACACCGCTATCTGTATAAACATGGAAATATTTACACCGCTATCTCTATAAACATGGAAATATTTACACCGCTATCTCTATAAACATGGAAATATCTACATCCTAACCCTAACCCTAACCCTAACCCCAACCCCTAACCCCTAACCCTGACCCTGACCCTGACCCCGACCCCGACCCCGACCCCGACCCTACCCTGACCCTGACCCTGACCCTGACCCTAACCCCTAACCCTGACCCTGACCCTGACCCTGACCCTAACCCTAACCTCTCACCCTCTGCACCCAGAGTGCTCGTGATGGCCAGCAGAGCTGGCCCCCATCTCCTCTGACCTCCCACCTCTCTCTCTCAGCTAGTCCTCGAACATGTCTGATGTGGTCCCACCTTGGGACCCACATTGCTACTCCTCTGCCTGGAGGGGTACCCACAGTTATCCACACAGTTCACTCCTGTCTTTCAGGTCTTTGTGCAAATATCACCTTCTCAGTGGAGACTACACCTTCAGGACTTAGGCTGTGCCTGGCACATAGCAGGTGCTCAGTAGACACTGGCTGTAGGAAGGAACTACAGGTTTAAATAAGGAGATCATTTCCCTGAGCTTTCGAAGCTCATATTAACTCACCATTTGTTGTTTACTGCTAATATTGAGCCCTATCAGTAAAATACATAAAACCCTCTGCCAATCCAGGATGTGAAAATGACACTTTACTGTTTTAGTTTGCATTTCTCTGCTTACAAATGGAATACACACATTTTCATGTGCTGTTGGCTACTTATTCATTCAGAAAACATACTAACTGCTGGCTCTTTTTCATGTCCTTTATCAAGTTTGGATCCTGTCATTTGCTGTTTTCTGTCTGATGTAAACTCTCAAAGTTTAAAGGGTATTGTCTTTTCCTGACACGTACATTGTGAATAATTTTCTGGCTTACATTTTGACTTTTAATTTCATTCACGATGTTTTTAATGAATAATTTCAATTTTTATGAATGCAAGTTAAAATAATTCTTTCATTTTGGTTTCTGACATGTCATGCAAATAAGGGTCTTCTCCTCCAAGAGCACAGAAATATTTGCCAATACTGTCCTTAAAATCGGTCACAGTTTCATTTTTTATATATGCCTTTTACTTCAATTGGGGCTTCATTTTACTGAATGCCCTATTTGAAGCAAGTTTCTCAGTTAATTCTTTTCTCAAAGTGCTAAGTATGGTAGATTGCAAACATAAATGGCCACATAATGCTCCCACCTTCTTTGCCTCCTCTCCCAGGAGGAGATAGTCTCCATCTTTCCACTCCTTAATCTGGGCTTGGCCATGTGATGTACACTGGCCAATGGGATATTAACAAGTCTGATGTGCACAGAGGCTGGAGAATGTGCACTGGGGCTTGGTCTCTCTTGCTGCCCTGGAGACCAGCTACCCCACGAAGGAAACAGAGCCAACCTGCTGCTTCCTGGAGGAGGACAGTCCCTCAGTCCCTCTGTCTCTGCCAACCAGTTAACCTGCTGCTTCCTGGAGGAAGACAGTCCCTCAGTCCCTCTGTCTCTGCCAACCAGTTAACCTGCTGCTTCCTGGAGGAGGACAGTCCCTCTGTCCCTCTGTCTCTGCCAACCAGTTAACCTGCTGCTTCCTGGAGGAAGACAGTTCCTCAGTCCCTCTGTCTCTGCCAACCAGTTAACCTGCTGCTTCCTGGAGGACAGTCCCTCAGTCCCTCTGTCTCTGCCAACCAGTTAACCTGCTGCTTCCGGGAGGAAGACAGTCCCTCTGTCCCTCTGTCTCTGCCAACCAGTTAACCTGCTGCTTCCTGGAGGACAGTCCCTCAGTCCCTCTGTCTCTGCCAACCAGTTAACCTGCTGCTTCCTGGAGGAAGACAGTCCCACTGTCCCTCTGTCTCTGCCAAGCAGTTAACCTGCTGCTTCCTGGAGGACAGTCCCTCAGTCCCTCTGTCTCTGCCAACCAGTTAACCTGCTGCTTCCTGGAGGAAGACAGTCCCTCTGTCCCTCTGTCTCTGCCAACCAGTTAACCTGCTGCTTCCTGGAGGAAGACAGTCACTCTGTCTCTGCCAACCCAGTTGACCGCAGACATGCAGGTCTGCTCAGGTAAGACCAGCACAGTCCCTGCCCTGTGAGCCAAACCAAATGGTCCAGCCACAGAATCGTGAGCAAATAAGTGATGCTTAAGTCACTAAGATTTGGGCAAAAGCTGAGCATTTATCCCAATCCCAATACTGTTTGTCCTTCTGTTTATCTGTCTGTCCTTCTCTGCTCATTTAAAATGCCCCCACTGCATCTAGTACATTTTTATAGGATCAGGGATCTGCTCTTGGATTTATGTCGTGTTCCCACCTCGAGGCAGCTTTGTAAGCTTCTGAGCACTTCCCAATTCCGGGTGACTTCAGGCGCTGGGAGGCCTGTGCATCAGCTGCTGCTGTCTGTAGCTGAGTTCCTTCACCCCTCTGCTGTCCTCAGCTCCTTCACCCCTGGGCCTCAGGAAATCAATGTCATGCTGACATCACTCTAGATCTAAAACTTGGGTTCTTGGACCAGGTGCGGTGGCTCACACCTGTAATCCTAGCACTTTGGGAGGCCGAGGCGGGTGGATCACAAGGTCAGGAGATCAAGAAGACCCTGGCTAACACGGTGAAACCCAGTCTCTACTAAAAATACAAAAAAATTAGCCGGGTGTGGTGGCAGGTGCCTGTAGCCCCAGCTACTCGGGAGGCTGAGGCAGGAGAATGGCGTGAACCTGGGAGGTGGAGCTTGCAGGGAGCCAAGATCACGCCACTGCACTCCAGACTGGGAGAGAGAGCAAGACTTTCTCAAAAAAAAAAAAAAAAAAAAAACTTAGGTTCTTGGATGTTCGGGAAAGGGGGTTCTTTATCTAGGATCCTTGAAGCGCCCCCAAGGGCATCTTCTCAAAGTTAGATGTGTGCATTTTCCTGAGAGGAAAGCTTTCCCACATTATACAGCTTCTGAAAGGGTTACTTGACCCACAGATGTGAAGCTGAGGCTGAAGGAGACTGATGTGGTTTCTCCACAGTTTCTCTGTGTGGCACCAGGTGGCAGCAGAGGTCAGCAAGGCAAACCCAAGCCCAGGGATGCGGGGTGGGGGCAGGTACGTCCTCTATTGAGCTACAGCAGATTAACTCTGTTCTGTTTCATTGTTGTTGTTTAGTTTGCGTTTTGTTTCTCCAACTTTGTGCTTCATCCGGGAAAGCTTTGGATCACAATTCCCAGTGCTGAAGAAAAGGCCAAACTCTGGAAAAAATTTGAATATTTTGAGCCAAATGTGAGGACCACAACCTGTGAGAATGGAAAATAAATCCTGGGACCCCAGACTCACTAAGCCAAAGGGAAAAGCCAAGCTGGGAACTGGCTTATGCAAACCTGCTTCCCATCTGGTTCCTAAATAAGAGAGCTATTACACAAAGATAAAAAAGCTACATCCCTGCCTCTACCTCCATCGCATGTAAAATGTGTATTCAGTGAACGCTGACCAAAGACTGAAGAATGCAACCATTTGCCTCTGATTTACCCACACCCATTTTTTCCACTTCTTCCCCTTTCCCCAATACCCACACTTTTCCCCTTTACTTACTGAGGTCCCCAGACAATCTTTGGGAAAAGCACGGACCAGTTTTTCCTGTGGTTCTCTGTTCTTTTCTCAGGTGTGTCCTTAACCTTGCAAATAGATTTCTTGAAATGATTGAGACTCACCTTGGTTGTGTTCTTTGATTAGTGCCTGTGACGCAGCTTCAGGAGGTCCTGAGAACGTGTGCACAGTTTAGTCGGCAGAAACTTAGGGAAACGTAAGACCACCATCAGCACATAGGAGTTCTGCATTGGTTTGGTCTGCATTGGTTTTGTCTGGAAGGAGGAAAATTCAAAGTAATGGGGCTTACAGGTCATAGATAGATTCAAAGATTTTCTGATTGTCAATTGGTTGAAAGAATTATTATCTACAGACCTGCTATCAATAGAAAGGAGAGTCTGGGTTAAGATAAGAGACTGTGGAGACCGTGCATAGTTGCTTCCTGATCAGCTCTTTATTTGATTGAGAGTGAGGCAGGGAAGATTAGAGGGAAGCTTACAGTGGAATTCAGGGCTGAGGCTGCTATTCTTTTGCTCCTTGTAACTTCCTACAGTGTTGTCAGCATCAACATAATTCTCTGTGGGGTTGGTCTCAGAGCCAGGTTACCTTGTCTTAGGTCCAGTGGCACCCTGACTGGCTTGGTGTCCTTGAACAAGTTACCTAACCTCTCCATACATCAGTCCCTCAGCTGTAAAATTAAAAAAAAAAAAAAAAAGAAGAAGAGTACCTACTGTATAGCCTTGATTTGAAGATTGAATGAGCTGGTATTATACGTTTAGAAGCAGTGCCTGACACGCAAAAGACTCTCAACAAATACTATCCTTTACTAATATCCTGTGTGTCTGTATCAGAGCTGGTGGGGTGGAGGGACAGAAAGAAGTGGGCTTGCTCTTGGGCTTGCTCTTGGGCTCACCCCTTATCCTCCAGTATGTTAGAGCTTCTTACAGTGGTTTCAGGCAGCATCTGAAGACAGTAAAAGCAGAAGCTCCAAGGCTTCTTACATTCTAGCTTGGAAAATCACATCACATTGCTTCCTTCATATTTTTTTGGCAAATCAGGTTGCAAGGCTTGCCCAGATTAGGGTAAAGAGGCAAAGAGGCTCCTTTTCTTTTCTTTCTTTTTTTTTTTTTTTAGTCAGAATCTCGCTCTGTCCCTCAGGCTGGAGTGCAGTGGCGCGATCTAGGCTCACTGCAAGCTCTGCCTCCTGGGTTCACGCCATTCTCCTACCTCAGGCTCCCAGGTAGCTGAGACTACAGGCACCTACCACCACGCCCGGCTAAATTTTTTTTTTTGTATTTTTTAGTAGAGACTGTGTTTCACTGTGTTAGCCAGGATGGTCTCCATCTCCTGACCTCGTGATCCACCTGCCTTGGCCTCCCAAAGTGCTGGGATTACAGGTGTGAGCCACCGTGCCCGACCAAGAGACTCCTTTTCTTGATGAAAGGAGTAGTGAAGTCACATTGCATGTCCTTGCAAAGGGACATGCAGACCACATTAGTGAGAGTATGTGCCTGTATTTTGCAATCTGTAACATGGGCATAAACTAAATGTTTTCCAAAGGGAATAGGGCAAAACAAAAAGGACCTTGACCACTCCTTTGGCCCTGAATAAATCCAGGAAGCCTAAGAGTATGACTATCCTGAGGTAGAAAGAGGGTCATATGCTGGATAAGAGGTACCTGGGCTCTCCACTTACAAGAAGAGAGCATGGTTACATTTATAATCACCATTCCCAGCATGCTGTGAGTGCAGGCAGCTACCAGGAGGACAACAAAGGAAATAACCAGGACACCCATCTCTAAACCTGTTAATTTAATCACATGGAACACTTCTATTTAAAATTCCCGAGAGTTAAGATGTAAGAATGCTTATCAAGGTAAATGCTGTTCACACTGCTTGGAGTGTCAGGCCTAGATCTCTATCCATCAGAAACAACAATATCAATAACAACAACAGCAACATGATGATAGGGCAATTTCTGAAAAGCACCATGTATTTTATCGATACAGGTACGTTGCAGAAAATCCAGGTGAATCCAAAGAAGAAATAAATGTCTTCCACAATCCCATAGCCCAGAGCTAACTAACCACTATAAAGAACCCAGCGTGGTTTTAACTAATGGATCAAAAGATGCTCATCAAAGGCTCTGAGCTTTCCTGAGTGCTAACAGGAAACATCCAGCATCACTGGTCCCTCCAAGGCTGCAGGTGTCTTTGCCCATAGTGCCTGTTTTGTGTCAGGGAAAGAATCAACCTGGGAGCCAAGCCCAGGAATCAGGATGACCAAGACATACTGGACAAGGAGGGAACAAAGCCATCCAAGGACACTCAAGGACAAACCAAGCAAATGAGTTTAAAGGAGACCTGCTCATGGTCTGCTTTGCTGCTCAGCATGGCTGGGAGGCACAGTGGAAGATCATGCATCCTGCCCCTGGGACTCCTCTGCCAGAGCCTGAGAGCTTTCTCCTGCCCACAGGCTAGGGGTAGGACAGTTGGAATTGATCCATGCCTTCTAGCTAGACTGTGGGTCCCCTCAGTCTTGGGCATGGCGACAGCCCAGCATCAGACAGAGGTCAGTATCAAACTAGAAAATTTAATAAATGCTGTCAGATTTGTAGACCCAAGAAAATATAAACTGCCAATCACGAAGGAAAAAAATCTCTCAATGATCTCATCTTTATATGATTCCCTTGCTGCCTGGAAATTGACATTTCCTTGGGGATAATCTGGTCATAGGATTGGTGAAGGTGGAAGGGAGGCAACCTCCGAAGGTGGGGCCCTCTGCTCACCTGGGACAGGGAGGGCCTGAGGTAGGTGTCTGTGTGGGCTGGGGAGGAGGATGGGAGCAGTGCTTCTAGATGTTTCCACTTTCTCCTCATTAGATAATAACGAATGGGTGATTTCCCTAGTCACTGCAGTGTGAGGAAATCTACAAAATTAATTTCACAATACACTTTACAGGATAGGTGGAGAAACACATGAAGCACAACTGCAGTGGATTATAAAAAATGGCCTTTCGAGTTGAGCAATAAATTCGTTCAAGCAGCCATTCTGAAGGACAAACGTGGCTCTGTATTTAAGAGGGGCATTCCAGCACTTCTCTAGCCACTGGGTTGACAATGACTCACCAAAGCCTCTGGTAGCCACCACAGGACACCCAGAGCATATGTTTTAAAGCTGAACACCAAACTGCGGACTTCGGGAGTAAGTGAACTGACTGGTTTTTATTTTGTTTTACTGCTTTTAACATTACAGTAACTGTTACAGGTTCCAGCAGGCTAACTGGGTGGAAATGAGTTTGGTTTCACTTAGTCTCTCTAAAGAGAAAGCAAGTCGGTAGACTAATACCTAATAAAAGCAAAGCTGCCAACAATTGAAATTGCCTGGGCTGCTCTGTGTGTCCCACATGCATGGGTGTGGGTGCCAGTGTGTGTGCGTGTGTGCATGCATGTGCATGTGTGTTGGGATAGAGTGGTAAGAAAATGGGAAATAATAAGAATGTTCAGTCCATAGCCCTTCATTATAAAAAGGTGAGCTGTAATAAATACTAGTGTCACATTTAGCCAAAACTTTACTCCAGCCAAAGGTGATATTTTCATGATAACATCCTATGATTGCTTTGTTCTTCGTCTTTTATGTTCTTCCTAGATGGGCTCAGAACATACAAGAATTAAGTACACATCTTATTTTCCAGTGATAATGCTACCGGCAAATTCTGTTGTTTGTATAAACATCAGCCATGTTTATATAACTAAACTAGTGTTTTGTTTTGTCAATTCAGCAAGAAATTAGACCAAATGGTGGCTTAATGCTGCATTGATTTGGCTATCCATTTCTTTTCACTTTTCTGCAAAATATTTAATACATTATTAAATTGAATTATGCTGACGCCACAGTTGTTCTTATCTCAATTGTCTTAAAATTCATTTAATTTTTTTTCCTTTGGTTTCATTATTCAAATTTTAACTTCAGTTCTCAAGATTTTATCTGATGGAAGAGATGGAGTCCATTACTAAGGACTCCATTGTGCTCCATCATGCCAGAGTTGTAAAATAGATCTTTTAAAGGAAATTTACTGTGATCTTTTTCTATTTAAGAGCTTCCTCTCCAGTTGAGCATGTAAGAAAATTATACCAGGAGAATACAGTAAACTCTATGAGGCAAGCTATAAACATGCAGCATTGTGATTAGGGCTGGTTCTCCTTCTAGAAACATGGTAGGATTGCAATTTCATACCATCCTTGAAGTTAGAGAGAGCCACGTGACTCATTAAGCCAATGAACTGTGAGCAGAATGACATGTCACTTCCAGCAGAAGCTTTAAGAATCTGAGAGACATTCATACATTTTCCATGTGCTGTAGCCTTATACCCAAAGCCTGGGTCCCAAGTGACCATGACAGGCAGAGCTCCCTGTTGAGCCACAGAGATTTACAGAATGTCTGTTAACACAGCATAATCCAGCCCATCCTGACTAATCTGATATTAACATGTATAATAAAGAATTCTATCAATGCTGAGGGAAGATGATTAGTTAAGGTCCTAGGTTGCAATTCTCAAAACCTCTTCTAAGGATTGTAGACAGGAAATTAAATGACTTCTAGTCCCTAGAGTTCCCAATCTCCTACCATCCCATCCTAATATGACAGAAGTAATTCCTGAGTTGCTTCTGAAACCAGAGCTTCCCTCGGAACCCTTAGCCTGCCAGATGGCTTCTTGGAGAGCTCTCACTCACTTTTCTCCTTCTGCTATTGCTGCTCATTCATTCCAGCTTTTAAAAATTCATCTTTATCCATGAACCTCGCTTCTAGAAAAGTCATACAGGTGCTTCCAGGAGGCTACATGGGCACCCATATTTTTCTAGCCACATTCATTAGACCAATGCAGCAGAGAAGAAAAGCCTCAATAATTATTATGACATGGCATGTTAGGATACCAAGTAAATTGCATTTGTAAAATGTGATTTTCTGTTGGTGTTCACTTCTGCTCTACTGACATTTGGTAAGTATTATTGACTGGCTGACTAACTAATGTGGTCATTAGTCTTCATAAAGAAAGGCTCTCTACAAAAACAGAGGGATGCCCTTTTTCTGGCATTTAATACGTAAGAAATTGCCTCCGATAGAAACCAGAGTTGCCTGATTACTATCAGCACAGGAGAAATGTATTAATGTGCCTTTCTAGTAACAGGTTTTTAGAAAGTCAAATATAAACAAATCTGTCTATTTGTGTGTGTGCATGTGGTAGTGGGGAGGGAAGAAAAAAGGAGGGGGAGAGAAAGAGAAATAAGAACCAAGTTTATTATACTGAATTCAGGGGGAAAAAATTTTCCCCTAACCCTCACCAGAAGCAAATGGTGGCACCATGCTTCTTGCACACCTTCAGAACTGTGAACCAAATAAACCTCTCTTCTTTAAAATTATTCAGCCTCTGGTATTCCTTTATAACAACACACACACACACATGCAAAAGCAGACTAAAACAGGAACTAATTAGAAATGGTGATGCACCGAGGGATTGGCACCGAGGCTCCCCAACAGGAACTGAGGCCATGGATAGAAGGACACATTCATGTTATTTTTTTCTAATGGTTAAGTAATTATTTGCTCTTACTCTCAAAATTTCTGCCAAGGCCTCCCATGGACCAAACTCAACTAGAATCTAGGAAGCAGAGAACCTGAGTGTTGCATTCAGCAGAAGTCAGCTTCCTAGGGAATCTTGCAGGAAGGGTGAAGGTAGAGAATCTGGTGGGGAAGCAAGCAAATGCCCATCACATGCACTTTCCTCCAACAGAGCGACTCAGATGCTATAAGACTTGCTAACGCAGTCTCAGGGTCTGATCACAGTAACATACAATCCAGGGTTTAATCATCAGAATTCACAGTCCTATTGTCTTCTGCACAGACCCAAACACACTTGGAGGTCATGTTCAATATGAATACCTCACAGAGAAGGAAATCTACACACAAGAAGTACATCTGCAGAAAGCCAGCTGGCATGTCAACCATTCAAAAATTCAGGGTGTTCGGGATAAAGAAGACTCAGGAAGACAAGTATGAAGCATAATCTGTGACATTCCATGCGGCAGACGTTAGACATATACAAGAGAGTTGTTGGAAAGCGGAATTTATCTTCATATAAACAACACTGAGCTAAATCTCAATATTTCAGATCTCTAGAACTATCCATCAGTGAAATGGATTGCAAATAGAAAGAGTAATACCATGTAACTTAAGAATACAATCATGGACGAGGCTGCCACCTGCTGTTGGGGGCCACTGCAGAAGAAATTCCAGAACACTGGACTGGAGAGCACCTCACTTTCCTTACAGCTCTAAGTTTCTGACTCAGTGACCTGATTCAGTACCATATACACAAAGACCCACTTACACAAATGACTGTTCTTCACACTAGGCCCATGGAGACAGGGAGAAAATTCTGAATTTGCTCAGATACCTTCTCCGCTACTGACATCTAGGCATTACACAATTCATCTCTTCATATTTAACCTTTGAAGTTTGCTACTTCTCAGAGAGACTAATGAGTAGTGAGCAAATATCCTGAAGCTGAGAATGCTTCTACCTCCTCTCAAAACAACGGAATATTCATCAAAACACAGCAGTTCTGCACTTAACTTTAGGCCTTTTCTTACACCTTGTTTCTTGGCAGTAACTGTGGCCAGAATAGCTCTTTCCACAGATAAATGACCTTTTGAAAGGATAGGGTCTCTAGATAGAACAGCAAATGCCTCATTCCAGAAGGTCTTCAAGAAGAAAATGTTGTGGTGATAACAAACATAACTGATTATAATCTATTCTGTGAAAAAAGCTTATGAAACAGTAGATGTGTGTATCTAGTACATAAGAGCTGAATGTCAATATATATATATAGATATATACACACACTCAAATAAATAATAGTTATCTCTAACTAGAGAAATTCTAGTTGCCTTATATTTTCTTCTTTTTCCTAACTATATTTTCTACAATAAACATGTGTTTTTAACAAGAAAAGTCTTTTCTGGTGTGCTTTTTAATTTTCTTTGTTTAAGTGAGAGTGAGGCTACATAACTACATGGCTAGGTAGACTTTTAGAAAACTTGGCTGCTCTAGAAAATTGACATATCCTGATTTCTTCCATAGCTTGGATCTTGACCTAGAGGGAAATATAAAAATGTTGACTTGAACCTGAGGGGTGCCATTTTCACTGCTGAAGTAGTTACATGGATCATGAATTGGAGAAATGACTTCAGCAACACGGGTGTTAAAAACAGAAAGCACAAGTGACCCACAACAGATGATGGAGAACAAAGAGCAAGCTGGGAAAAGCAGTGGCCGTTAATACAGAAAAGAAGAAGTATAGCCACAATAAATATTAGGCAGACACAGTTCAGCAGTTTATACTATTAAGCTGTTGTTTAGGGGAATGGTAAACCGACATGACCCTTGAGGTAGGTATATATAGGTAAATTCTATGTGTCCCTTGAAATAGGTGTATGACACAACTTCTGGCGTCTACATGGATTTGGTCAATCTAAAGTAGCCATGAGGCTTAAGACAGTTCAGCTGTTTGGGGATAAGTTAAACCATTTGTCGTTGTCTTTCTGCAATTTGCATATCCTACAGTTATCATTGCCATTACTGAATGGCACAGAGAAAAATTCTGGTCTAAAGTGGTTCTCAAACCTGGTTGCTGGAGGGCCACCCTCAGTGATGATGATTTAATCTGTAGAAGAGTAGAACATTGATAGTTTTTATATATCTCCAGGTAATTTTAATATATAACTGGGTTGAGAATCATTGACGTAATTGTAAGAGGATAATATTCAAGAAATGTGGAGATAAATAATTTTCTTCTCGACATTAAAAAAATCTAATAAAAAGTTTTATCTTTTCCCCTAACTCAGGGTCATCAGCCTTCAAGCTTCAGTCTCTGTGTGTTCACAGGTGCTGTAAACACACGCATCATTACTAATATCCCACTTCAGTGCTATTGCTGCTCCCAAAACTCCAGGTATTTTTAACCTTATAAACCTCCAGAATAATGAGACCACTGGGTTCAGTAAATTGCTTTGTTTTGAAGCAGTATTAGACAAAGTGGGAGACTAGAAGATAAATCTGTCAATGACATGTCCTTTAAGACTACTTAGATTTTGTTGAATTTGTGGATCATTCCTTACTTGAGCAAATGGTAAATTAACTCTCTCTTTTCTCTCTCTCTCTCTAGCTGGCACATTTTTTCCAGTAGCCATTCTACTTGGTATGCTTACTTATCAGCTGTCCTCCAGGGGCCTCACATTAGATGTTTCTCTTGACTAACCAAACATGACACACAGCTGAAGTCAGAAAAACCAGATTGATAATTTCACTCAAACTATTTTCCTTCATTCTAACAATTTACTGGAGTACACAATTGTGACTATTTTTAGCCATAGGAACTCATAGAAAGACCAACTTCATTAGACCTACAAAATCGAATTGTGTAACAGTATATGCAGTATGTGTAGGAATAAAAAGCATTTCTCAAATATGCAGTACTGGATTTTGCAAAAGCACCTTACACTTAGCTATAAAGGAGTGGAAAACACAAAGATGAGTAACTGCACCTTTCAAAAGACTAGAGCTATACCAATAATACAAAGGTGTAAACAAATAATGATGAGATGACAAAGGCTGAGTGTTTTCTATTTGGAAGTTATGTTGTTGAATTATTTATGTATATAATTTCATGCAATCTTCATGTTATGGGGGTGTTCTAATCCACTGTGACTCTGTCCTTAAATAAAAGGGAGATTTGGACATAGAGAGAGGCACACGGGGAGGATGCCATATGAGAATTGACACTGTGCTGTCACAAGCCAAGGAACTACTGGAAGGAGAGAAAGAGGACTGGAACAGTTCCTTCCTTAGCAGCTTTTCAGGCAGCCTAGCCCTGCCAGCTTCTTGATCTGGACTTCTCACCTCTAGAATTGTGAGGCAATAAATCTCTGTTGCTTAAGTTACCCAGTTTGTGGTACTCTATTACAGGAGCCCTAGGAAAATAATTCATTATATAATCTGCTAAGGTAGATATGATCATTGTCTCCAATTTCCATATGAAGAAACGATGCCTCAGGCATTGTGTTGGTTGTCCAAAATCATACAATCCTGACTCACTTCAATGAATTCTTCATTCAGCAAAATTTTTAAGGTACCTTAAAAAAATTATGTTAACTCTTAGATCCTTGCTTTAAAGCTTCAATGGGCTTTTCCTTTGCAAAGAATAAAATCCTAATACTTAAGCATAGCTCTCTTTCCTGGCTATGTTTCTGACATCCTCTTGTACCATGCTCCTCCTTAATCATTCTGAGGCTACATCTTAAGTCCTTTCCCCTTGCCATTCCCACTTCTTGGAATACTTTCCCATCAAGTCTTCAAAGAACTGGCTTCTTTAAGTATTTGGTCTCAGTTCAAATGTCACTTCCCTGTAAAAGCTTCCTGGCCATCAAGCCTTCTTTACACACTCTATTTTATTTTTTCATGGTTCCTATAACAACCTAATATATTCTCAATTGATTAACTGTTTTGCTGACTACTGCCTTCCATAAGAATGGAAAGAAAACATGGCCAGGTGCAGTGGCTCACACCTGTAATCCCACCACTTCAGGAGGCTGAGGCAACATGGCAAAACCTTCTCTTCAAAAATTTTTTTAAAAGTTAGCTGGATGTTGTGGAGGCAAGAGGATCACTTGAGGATCACTTGAGTCCATGAGGTCAAGGCTGCAGTGAGCCATGTTTGCACCACTGCACTCTAGCCTAGGTGACAGAGCTAGTCCCTATCAAAAAAAAAAAAAAAAAAAGAATGGAGAGAATGCTACATGAGAGAAAGGATCTTATTTATCATGTTCACCTCCCAAGAGGTGAACATATCCCCCAAAGCCTGATAGAGAGAAGATGCTCATTAATATTTAATGCATGACCATGTGCAGACTTGGGAGGAAAAATATGCCTCAGCCTATCAAAATTGGATCCTTAATAAACAAGGATGCTTCTGTATCATTTCCCCACAACACCGAACAAGTGTGGCTCACTGTGGATGTTTAAGCAAATGCATTGTTTTTCCAGTTATATATCTGGTAGAGATGAGGCCATTGATAGGAATGGGAAGACGATCTCCTTTTATTTTGATGACCCAGCATGGCTGAACACTCAGTGACTACCACTGCACTTTGTTGTACTTTCAGCATTAGAGATGCCAGCCCTGTAGGATATAAAACAGGAACATCTAGTCCTCAATTATATTCAGAATTACTCAAGTCTTAGAAACACCACTTGTCTTTTTTCAAGGGAGAGAAATGCTCAAGTGATGGGCTGAAGTGAAGGGAGGGAGTCACTCACTTAAACGGTTCCCTTAGGCTGTGTGGATGCAAACAGCATTAGACAATGATGCTGACAGTGGGAAATGCACTGGAGATGATGATTGGCAAAGCCCTCATTTTCTCCCCATCCACTATAGATACTGACAGCAAAGGTTTGTCACAATGACAACTATACACTCCCAATATCACAGAAGAAGGAGGAATAAAAGGGTATATTATGAGTGACTGAAGTTTAGAATAAATTAATAAATATTATGTCCCTCATCCATAGAAACCACAAAGGTCTAGTAATGCTAAGGATATAACAAGAAAATAATATGAATATTTGCTTCCCCTTCCTAGTGTAATAGAGTAAGTTACAAATGGCTTCAGGAAGGGGAGAGAGGAAGAAGTGTGGATGAGATACGTAAGAGTGCCTGAGGGCTAATTTTATGAAAGCTTTGGGAAGTTTTAAGAAAAAGAAAAGCTATTTTTCAAGGTACGTGTGTGTATGCGTGCGTGTGTGTGTGTGTGTGTGTGAAAGACAAAAGAAAGAGGGAGACCTAAGAAGACTATGAGACACTAAGAGAAAAATTAAGGTAAAAAAGACACACACTTAGAAACACACACATAGGGAGGAGGGAGGAGGTTAAGACACTTTACTATGTGCTGTGAATGGAAACTACAAACCATTTTTGATATATGCAATATATATACATATATACACACATATACATATGTATTTAAAAATTTAAATTACATTTTCTCTTTTTTTAGAGATATGGTTTCACTATGTCACTCTGGCCAGGCTGCAGTACAGTGGTTGTTCACAGTCATGATCATAGCACATTATAGCCTTGAACTCCTGGGCTCAAGCAACCCTCCTGTATTAGTCTCCCCAGTAGTTGGGATTACTAGCATATGCCACCATGTCCACCTTTATGCTTTTTAAAGTGAAAAACCATACTAAGAATGAGGCAGCTCAACTTAATAATAAAAACATTTCGAATGTAAAGAAATTTACCAAAGAAAAACAATCAACCCCCTTAAAATTGGGCAAAGGGAATGAACAGACACTTTCAGAAGAATACATGCATGCAGCCAACAAACATACAAAAAAAAAGTTCAACATCACTGATCATTAGAGAAATGCAAATCAAAACCATAATGAGATACCATCTCACACCAGTCAGAATAGCTATCATTAAAAAGTCAAAAAATAACAGATGCTAGTGAGGCTATGGAGAAAAGGGAATGCTTATACACTGTTGGTGGGTGTGCAAATCAGTTCAATCATTGTGCAAAGAATAGTGATTCCTCAAAGAGCTAAAAGCAGAGCTACCATTCGACCCAGTAATCCCACTACTGTGTATATACCCAAATGAATATAAACCATTCTACCATAAAGACACATGCATACAAATGTTCATTGCAGCACTGTTCACAATAGCAAAAGTATAGGATCAACCTAAATGCCCATCAATGACAGATTGGATAAAGAAAATGTGGTACATATACACCATGGAATACTATGCCGCCATTAAAAAATGATATCATGTCTTTTGCTGGAATATGGATGGACCTTCCATTATCCTTAGCAAACTAATGCAGGAACAGAAAACCAAATACAGCATACTCTCAGTTATAAGTGGGAGCTAAATGATGAGAACTAATGAACACAAAGAATAAAACAGACACTGGGGTCTACTTGAGGGTGGAGGGTGAGAAAAGGAAGAGAAGCAGAAAAGATAACTATTGGGTACTAGGTTTAATACCTGGGTGATGAAATAATCTGTACAATAACCCCCTGTGACACCAGTTTACCTATGTAACAAATGCCCCTAAACTTAAAATAAAAGTTAAAAAAAAAAGAAAATTAAAATCTCCTTATCATCTACCTGGTAATATGAAAAACACATATCTTTCATTCATTCCTTTCAACTGATGAGGAAACTGAGGCATCGGGAGTTAGTAAAAGTCCACATTGAGATATGAGACCCACCACTGGCTGGACGAAGTGGCTCACACCTGTAATCCCAGCACTTTGGGAGGCCGATGCTGGTGGATCACCTAAGGTCAGGAGTTCGGGACCAGGCTGGCCAACATGGTGAAACCCCCATCTCTACTAAAAATACAAAAATTAGCTGGGTGTGGTGGCAGGCACCTGTAATACCAGCTACTAGGGAGGCTGAGGCAGGAGAATCGCTTGAACCCAGGAGGTGGAGTTTACAGTGAGCCAAAATCACGCCATTGCACTCCAGCCTGGGCAACAAGAGCAAGACTCTGTCGGGAAAAGAAAAAAAAAAAAAACACCACCACCATTTTGCAAGTGTTACCACTATTGTGTGTTAATATTGTAGAAGTATTCCTAATTATGATTTCTTTGTATTCCTAATTGTAATAGCTTTGTATTTGAAAAATTATTGATTCATACTCTATATGTTATTATTTTATATGCGATGACAACAGAATATATTATCATGCTCCTTTTGTGAATCTCATTCATAATATAGAGTATAAATTTGTGATTTTGCTTTAATTTGAAATATTAATTTCAAATATGTTATCACAATTTGATACAAACTATTGACAGTAAATCTGTGGATTAAGTAATGTCTTAGTAGGTATTGGGAAAATTTGAAACTAGTAACATGGAGGACTATTGTCATTGTTTATTTCAAAGCCAGTTAAAATTCTGCAAAGCAGTGTACATAAAAATAATTTCAAGAAATTTATAAAATACCGAGATTATGGTGTATAAACAACTTTAGATTCTTTGTTTAAGAAATTCTGCCAGTTTGTAATATATGCTTCATTCAAAGTAGCTAAGGGCTGTGCCTGGCTAATAGTAGGCACCTAATATTTGTTGAAAAGGAATACTGAGTAGCTGGGACCTCCTGAGTAGCTGGGACCACACACATTTAACCTGTATTTATAAAATTACTGTTTAGAGAATAACATTTGATGGAATCATGCTTTTACTTTCTGCTTATGACTCAATTGTTTGTACTGACATTAACATCCCAAATCCTTAGCATGGCCTACAAGGCCCTGAGCAATGTGGCACCTGCCGAAGCCTGCTGCCTCATTTAATAACTCTTTGTCTCTTTCCCAGATCCAGCCACTCTAACATTTTTTAGTTCCTGGACCAAGACAAGCTCTTCCCAGAACCTGACCTTTGTACCTGTTCTTTATTCCTGGAGTATTTTTCCCCTGACAAATGACTTATCATCTATCATAAATCAGGTTAAATGGCACTAACTCAGGGAAGGCTTCCCTAACTGCCTCCCTTCTCTAACCAAATTAGGAACAATTATATGGCCACATAGTATCGAATCAAGTTTATAATTTTAAAATAATTGGGAGATTTTGTTGTTTAACACTTGTTTTCACTATAAGACTGTAATTACATGCAAGTAAGAACCATGCCTGTTTGTTTACTCCTGCCACAGTCAGAATAGTGCCTGGAATATGCAGTAAGGGCTGAACAAACACTAAATAAATAAACAAGTGAATAAATGGATATTGTCTCGTTTTTAGAACAGAGTACTAAATGGATCATGAACACTATCTGGTATGTCATGTAGGTAATTTACAAGGGCTAAAATTTCAGCTCAGATTTACCTTTTCCTGGATACAGGTCTTGATAGGTCTCTTGATGTCATTTCACTTCAAATTCTTCCTTAGAAAACTTGGACAATAGCATTTGCTGTCTTGTCCAAATTGTTACTAAGAATCCAAAGAGATATCTGACATGAAATGACATTGGAAAACATTAAACACGATTGAAATAATGCTAGCCAATATGGTTATTATTAGAAACGAATTACATTTTCAACTTAAAAATAGTAATACTTATTGCAGACTCAAATGTGCTTATTCTAAAACAAGTAAATGTTTGCCTATGGTCTGAGATTCTAATCCACGGAGTTCATTCTAATCCACATTCAACACTATCATGTACCAGTGGGCCTCATAACCCACCTAGCCCTGTGATTTTTCAGGTTCACTTTTCTAAACTTGCGAATTAAATATTTATTATTAAATATTTATTTTCTTAGTTCAGAAGAGGAAAAAAACTCTTGTAATTGTTGCCCATTTCAGGAGAAATCTTGCATTTGAAAACAAGAGATAAATATACACAACTGAGGGCTGTGGTTTAAACAAAATCTTGAGAATGTTTTTTGACCTTATACATTTGTGCTTTAGTATAACAAAATGATATAGACAAAGGTAACTTTTAATAGAACCAGTCACTAAATTTAAGAAATGACAAATTCTTCTGCTTAGCTAAGCAACAGAGAAGGTAAAATACTAATTCAATTCATCAATTTAAGCAATACTCATTAAGAGCCAAGTATGTGCTTACTGAATAAGCTGCTAAGGTTTGGTGGTTACAGAATGTGCGGTGAAATGATGTCTACATCACAGTCCAACATTCACAGAGTTTAAAAGCCTACCAAGAATCAAGACAGACACAAATACCTAACATAGACGTTTGTATGTGATAAGAGAGCCAGAGTACAATTTAGGAGAAGAAATTCTATGGAAGGAAGATTCATTTCCATTAGACCAGAAAAGACAGCACATTTGAAGGCCTGAATAAGAAATATTCTGGATAAGATATTGTGGCTGCCACCAGAATGGCTCTTGATTATCTCAACCTCTTGGTATTTATACCCTTATATAATCTCTTTCCTATAGTATAAGCTGGTCCCAGGTACTTGTTTCTATTGAATAGAATAGAACAAAAGTAATGAGATGCCACTTCTGAGATTAGATTATAAGATACTGTGAATTTCATCTTGTGCCCTCTCCCTCTCTCTCTTTCTCTTGCCCTCTCATTTGAATGAAGCCAACTGGCATGCTGTCAGTGGCCCAGTGTAAGTCCTGTTACAAGAAATTGATGATTGCCTGTAGCCAACCCTAAGTGAAGAACTGAGGTCCTCAGTCCTACAAATGGAGAGAAACTGAATCTAGCTAAGAACCATGTGAGTGAGCTGGGAAGAAGATCCACCCTCAGTTGAAATTTAAGATGACATATTGAGCAGACATATTGAGACACACTGAAAGTAAGAGAGCAGGAGGAAACAAAACCAGGGTCATACAAAGAACACAACTGATTTTGAGATTCTCACATAAGTATTACACCTTCAGTGAGCACGTGTACTAGAAATTAAAAAAATAAATAAAATAAACCTTCAAAGAGAGCTAGCAAATAAATTTCCCTATGTTCTCAGCTCTGAGTGGAGAGAGAAAATGTTCCCTGTAGAGTTTATAGCCAGAATCCAGCTCTCAAACAGGTTTCAGCCTGAACTCACACAATCTGTGTGGCTTCCAAATTTGCAAGCTGAGAATTTAATTCAAAGTGGTCTCAGGTTGATAGCAGTCCAAAATGCCAGGTGGGAAAAAAAAATTCTCTCTGGACAAATAAATCATCAAAGCAAGCTCATAAGAGCAGGTTTCAAAGGTCATGAGCTTCTAACACACACACAAAAATCACGCACACAAAATGGGGGTAGCAGCAACATGGGTAGCGTATTCAAACTTGAAAAGACTTTAAATATTTGTATTATTAGATGTAGATTATGAAACATATTTTAATGTGGTTAATTTTTTTAAGGAATCAAAACTATGAGTAAAGACCAAGAAAACTGTGCTGGATGGCCACTTCCACCATGGCTCCCCTCCTATTTAAGTCTGGGTACTGAGTCACCCGAAGTCTTCAGGCACATGGTTCCAGGTTTGGGTTTGCCTATGAAAGAAACTCATGAGAGCTGGAAGTGAGGCGTGAAGAGGAGGTCTTCACATAAAGCAGGCTTAAGGATTCGACACAGCAGGTTTGACAGATGTGATGGCTTGCAGAATTCTTTATGAGCTCCCACTGTCCATCTGGATAAGATTTACAGACCTTTCAGAAATTCCTATAAGCCTGGGTTCTGTGCCCACACTCTAGACTGTCAGGCTAAGATCTCTGATATAAAACAGACCTCTTCTGATTTTGTCTAGCTGCTTTTCTAATATCTATTCACCAAGCTCTTCCAATAATAGCATAAGGCCCTAATTAATATTAAACTTTTATCTTTATAATACTTAGGATGTCTTCTGTTTTCCTGATCAAATTCTGACTACTATTAAAATATAAAGAATTGTCCAGAAATATATTTAAAGAATCACACATTGATCTTCTTTAAATGAAAATATAACAATTGTATGGACTAGGATGATTACAGTTGTTCAGTTCTGACTGTTATTTGAAGAAAAAAGCAATAAGAAGCCTCAGCAACTTAACAGAAGGAGCTGCCATTTACTAGGAGAAAAGATTGTAGATGAGAGTGTAGCAAAGGTCAGAATTCTGTGAAGCTTGAGATGTCTATTATAATGAATTATCTTTTATACTCACTACAATTTCCTAACAATTTTGGGGTTTATATTTTTGAAAGAGATATACCTTTAATTTTCTTTCTTTGTACTATTGTTAGGTAACTTTAATGTGCAGATTATACTACAGTGAAAGTTGCCAATGACAAGGCAAAGTCACTTACATCAGACCCAAAGCAAAGTGGAGCCGGGTCGTGAAAAAGGGATCTTGTGTGTGTGTCCACGATAAGCACTATCACAAGGACTTTCTATCAACTCACAAGAAATTTCTGCCCACCCAGCACACTCTGTTTGTCCAGCTCATCCTGTAGCTGTCTCTATAATAGTACCTATCATAAAAAATTCCTCAAGACTGCAGCATTTCAGATAAGCCACCCTCACAAGAACACTTGCCTAGCAATGGCTGTTTCTGCCAGTAAGTTAACACCAGCTCCTGCATCAGGCCCTGTGACCAATGATGTTTGTTTCAAAACAGCTTGCATAGACTTCTTTTTGTCTTTAAATATTTTCCTTACCTCAACCTCTTGGGATGCACCTATGATTGATCATAGCACAAATATCTCAGATTATAATCCTTGTTTATTTCCAAATAAATTTATTTCTTTGGAGATCCACTTTTTCTGTTGTTATACATTGACATTGTTATCATGAAATTGGTTGGGTGATGTGTCTTATTTTCTTGTCTCCAGAAGAATTTCTGTAACAGTGCAATTAAACGTTCTTTGCATGTTTGCTAGAACTCACCTGTAAAATTGTCTGAGCAACCAAAGCCTCGTTTTTGTGTATAGTTTTTCTTTTGTGATTGGGGAGGGGGGTTTATCGTACTGATTCAAGGTGTGAAGGTAACATCATTTTGATTTTATACATCTTCTTCAGTCCACTTAAGCATGTTACATAGCGTTGTTTGTTCTTTTCATGATATTCTTTACAGTAGTCTCCTAAATGTTCCCTCTGCTTCTGCCATGAGCCCCTACAATCTATTTCAACTCAGAAGCTATAGAGTTTGTTTAAAACATGTAACATATTATGACACCTTTCTTACTGTAAAACATCCCATGGTTTCTTGTAGTATTTATAGTAAAAGTGAAATTTTTATGATGGCTTGAGAAACTTTTCCCATTAGATGCCCAAGTGCTGGTCTGGTCTGATCTTCTCATCTTCCCTTGGGTGATTCTGTGGCAGTCACACTAGCCTCCTTGCTGCTCCACAAAAACTCCAGCATGATCCTACTTCAGGATATTTGCCATTGTTACTGCATCTGCCTGGAACCTTTTCTCCCATATAAACATAGAGATTGCTCTTGCCTGTCCTTCAAGTCTATTCTTAAATGTCCCATTCTCTGTGAAGCTTTCCTGCCCACCCTATTTAAATTACAGACTTCACTCCCAATTCCCCATCTACTTTAAGAGTCTTCATTTATCATTCCTTGACAAATTGTAAATATACATGTTCACTTTTTTATCGTCTGTCTCCAAATACTGGAATGTTAAGTTCTGTAGTGTCAGATATTTCTGTTTGGTTCACTGGTGTATTCTTAAAGCATGTTACATACTAGGTATACTCAATGAATATTTGTTGAATAAATATCACATTGGGCTTATTCCAGAAATTCAAGCTTGTTTCAATAGTTAGAGCAATCTACAAATGTAATTCATTACATTAACTAATTAAAGGAGCTAAATCACATCACCACCACAATAATGCAGAAAAACACATTTGATACAACTCAATATTCATGTCTGCCTAACAAACATCTCATGATACTAGGAAAAGAGGAAGGGATATATTATTTTCATGTATAAAACACTAACCATTGTAGCATGCCAATATACTCAAAATTCAATGAAATTCCTATCAAAATCTTAGCATTCCTCTTAGTCCTCAACAAAGCATTTCTAAAATGTGTATAGAAGACCAAAGGGCCAAAAGAGTCAACTTCTGAAGAAGTGGAAAAGAAAGTTGAGGAAATCTTAAAACATGTTATTGAGCTTAAAGTTGCAAAAATAAACTCATGTACCATAATTCATGAGTAGAAAAATAGACTAGTGGAATAACATAAAAATAAAAACAATGCTTACATAAAATGTTGTAACTGATTTGGATGTCATTCGAAATCAGTAAGTACATAGATGGACAATGTAATGAAAGATGCTAGGCAAATAATGTGGTAGGGAGAATAATGGCCCTCAAAGATGCCCATGCCTAACCCTGGAACCAGTGAATATGTTACACTGAATGCAATAAAGGCTTATCAGATGTGATTCAGGATGCAAACCGAGATGGAGAGATCTTCCTGGGTTATCCAGATGGGCCCAGTCTAATCACATGAGTTCTTAAAAATGGAGAACCTTTCTTAGCTGAGTCCAGAGAGAGATGTGACAATGAAAGAATGGTCAGAGAAATGTGACATTGCCAGCTTTAAAAATAGAAAGGAGAGGCAATGAGAAAAGGAATGCTGATGTTCTCTAGAAGATAGAAAAGGCCAGGATATGGATTCTACCCTAGCCGCCATAAAGAAACATGCCTGTCGACAACTTGATTTTAGTTCACTAAAATTCATGCCTGATTTCTGACTTGTGTACACTGTAAGATGACAAGTTTGTGTTATTTTAGGTCACTTACTTTGTAGAAATTTGTTACAGCAGTAATAGAACAAGTGGTTATCCATATGAGGCAAATTAGATTGGATACCTATCTCCAACAGAAATCAATTCAAGGTGAATTCCAGGAAAATACTTAAAACATTTAGATTAAAAATAAATGAGAATTTTTGTTACTTTTGGTAGGTCATAGAACCAAGAAAAACAAATATTAAGGAGGAAAAATGAACATATGACTACATCAAAATATAAAACTTCTCTATTTGGATGATATCATAAGGTGACAAATCATAAACTGTAATATTTGCAACATATATATGAGTGAATAAATATACATTTAGAATATATATGAACTCCCAAAATTCAACAGGAAAAATAAGACATAGAACAAGCAAAATGCATAAACAAAAGAAGGCAAAACAAAAATAATGACTGATAATTATATGAAAAGAAGCTCATCTTCATAGATGAGCAGATAAATGCAAATTAAAACCACCCTGAGGTGCTTTTTACATCCATGAGCCTGATAAAAGTTAGAGTCTAAAAGTAATAATTAACAAAGATGGGAAGTAACAGAAAATCTTGTCCATTACTGGTTAAAGTATAAACTGATACAGCTACTTTATAGAATATTGCATTATAGAATAAAGTTGTGAGTATGTATATGCAGTGACTCAGCATCTTCATTGCTAGTATGTACTCAAGAGAAACTTACAGGAGTGGACTAGGAAGTACATACAAAATGATTACAACATTGTTTGTTATATCAGAAAATGAAAAAGACACCCAATTTTCCAGCAAAAAAAATAAGTAAAAATAAATCCTGGTGTATTCTAACAATGGAATAATATATAGCCATTAAAATAAATCAACTATTACTGTACATATGAATGTAGGTATCAGCAAAACATATTGTTTAGTGAAAAAGTAAGAAGCTGAAGAAGAATATATACAATATGGTTACATTTATATGAAGTCCAAAAACTTGCAAAATAAAGAAATGTATTTAGAAATAGATTCACATGTGAGAAAACTAGAAGAAAATTAATGAAAGGATAAAAGGGATAGCAGTAATTCTGAGTAGTTGAGGGGATTTCAATTGGAAAAAAATAGTATCATATTCTTTAAGTCAGGTAGTGGGTATTAGCATTTGTTTTACCATCGTTCTTTATTCTTATAGCTAAACTATATATTTTCAATGTATTTAATGTATTTTTGCATAATTAAATATTATGCAATAAAAATGAGATAACAAAAAAGTAGAAAATGATAAATTACAATAAAGAAATGGAGAGAAAATTATAATCTAGTTGAGTAATGGTATATTACATAGCTATTTTCCTAAGTAGATGTATGTACATGATGTATGCACGATTGTACATACATGTTCTTAATTATATATAAATATATGTACATATTTTTAATATAAAATACTAAACAAAGTACACCAAAATATTAGCTCCTATGTTAGTGAGATAATGTTTTGTTTTTTTGTATTTTAAGTTTTACATAGTAGGTGTATTTGTCTGTTTTCATACTGCTATAAAGAACTGCCCAAGACTGGGTAATTTATAAAGGAAAGAAGTTTAATTGGCTCACAGTTCAGCACCGCTTGGGAGGCCTCAGGAAATCTACAATCATGCCGGAAGACAAATAGGAAGCAAGCCAGCTTCTTCGCAAGGCAGCATGAAGAAGCGCCGAGCAAAGGGGAAAGAATCCCTTATAAAACCATCAAATCTCGTGAGAACTCACTATCACAAGAACAGCACAGGAGAAACTGCCCCCATGATTCAATTACCTCCACCTGGTCTCTCCCTTGACCTGCGGGGATTATGGGGGCTATGGGGATTACAATTCAAGATGAGATTCAGGTGGGGATACAAAGCCTAATCGTATCAGTAGGCATGTGTTGAATTTTAAACTCAGAGAAAAATACTAGTGTTTTTATAGGATTCTTACTAAAGAAAAACCAGAAAGTAATAAACCATCTACGCTAAGACATAAAATTCAGTTGTTTAGTTACAAGATAGAATGTGGCCTTGTAAGAAAGCAAATTAACTTCTAACATACAAAGCCTTAGAGAAGATTCAAGTGACTGACGGATCTTAAACAGAGCTATTATTACAACTAAAACTGCAGTAAAATATCCTCAGCAACATAGATGTGTGTGTTTCACTAGTCAGAGCAATACAAGTTTAATGAAACTCCATTGGTGGTGTTTTTAATCAGACAATTTCTGAAGATGTCCTGGCTTATTCATAGATGCAAGCCAAATCTCTAGAAGAGTATCATAATAAGAAAAAAAAGAATACAGGCAATTGAGAGCTGTTCCAAAGTTTAGGGAGTTTTTGTAAGGAATTAATAAATAAAAATGTTCTTGAAAGAGAGAAATTAATATGCAGTTCATACTGCCAGAACTGCAGGCAATTTATCAAACTCCTCTAATCCTCCAAAATCGCTATTTTTTTTTGACACACACTTTACAGTACAGAAGAAAATGTCTCCGGCAATAAATCACAAAGTTAAAATTACCTAGTCTACAATTAACTAGACAGTGATGGTAAATCATTTTCTACCAAAAGAAAGAAATGTCTTGTCTATTCAGGTTCTGCTCTACTTAAAAGTTTTCCCTGTTGGCGAGCAAGTGTTAGAAAATCATATTTTATACGTACATTCAGCTTAACTATCATTCAGCTCAGGAAGATGACTCAGGGCCTTATCCATACCTTCAAGTTTGCTCTTAGCAAGTAATTGTTTCAGTATCTATATCAAAAAGGCTTAAGTCTGCAACATGTTTCTGAATGATTAACAAGGTGATAGTCAGTTCTTCATTGAATCCTGGATGCTTTATTTTTCTTAATAAGAGGAATTCATATGGATCAGCTAGAAAAAAATTAAGAGGAAAATCACATGGAAAGTTATATATTATATATCTATTATATATATATATTATATATCTATTATATATATAATATTATATATCTATAATATTATATATCTATTATATATAATATATATCTATAATATTATATATCTATTATATATAATATTATATATCTATATTATATATAATATTATATATCTATTATATATTATATATCTATTATATATATATTATATATTGTATATCTATTACATATATTATATAATATATCTATTATATTATATATTATATATCTATTATATATCATTTCCAAATTCCCCAGCGTTCATATTTGTCAGTGCAAGTAAAGAGCCTTAGTGCTGATGAGGTTTGAGGTATGACCATTTGGGAGAATTTATGAACTCTACATGTCGCTTGATGTGTGCTTCAGGGTACACTTTTTTTTTTTTTTGAGACGGAGTCTTGCTCTGTCGCCCAGGCTGGAGTGCAGCGGTGCGATCTCAGCTCACCGCAAGCTCCGTCTCCCGGGTTCACGCCATTCTCCTGCCTGAGCCTCCTGAGTAGCTGGGACTACAGGCGCCCGCCACTATGCCCTGCTAATTTTTTGTATTTTTAGTACAGATGGGGTTTCACCGTGTTAGCCAGGATGGTCTCGATCTCCTGACCTCGTGATCCACCCGTCTCGGCCTCCCAAAGTGCTGGAATTACAGGCGTGAGCCACCACGCCCGGCCAGGGTACACTTTTAAGCAGAGACACTACTTTGAAGGTCATAAAAAATATAATAAGAGATAAGGCTAATTTCCTTTAATAATAATGAAATCCTTTAATAAAAATATAAAGGAATAATATAATAATTGTCTTTAATAAAATATAATAAGAGATAAGGCTAATTTCCTTTAATAAAATATACTAACTACATACCAACAGAATTCCAAAAAAAGAAATGGAGAGGAAGGGAGCATGGGTCATTAATCTTGTCAAAAATATAAAATTATATACGAGGAATTCCTAGAAACTGTTTTCCTTGTCTGCAGCCATTGTGCTGCTGCTACACAACTACTGCAAGCAGCCCTTCACGCCCTCCTCCCAATACAAAGCTAATTGACTTGTGAGAAATGTTAAGCTTGGAAGAGTCAGCATCGCTGCACTTATTTTTTATTCTACTCTGACATTAGAATAATCCTTGAGTGGGGGAAAGGTTAAAAAAAACCCTGGATAAGTGTTACTAATTAATGATGATTGTTTTAAACAATGTTTGGATAATTTTTCCTTGTCCCTTGACATAAACTTGATAAATAACTGAGAAGTGAGAAGGAGATTAGTGGGTTGATTAAATTCCATTCAGGTACTTAAAGTTAGCTCCAAAAATTTAGCTATTTATAAATTGTCATGCATTGTTAATGTATAAGAGATGTAGATTTCATTTATCTTTGGTGGAGCGAGATGAAGCAGTGAATCATTGAAGACTGAAAGAAAGAAAAAGGTCTTTTCCCTTTTCTTTAAGAAGCATCATGAGTTAAAAATATGTTAGTTGATACCAGAGAACTATATTTAAAGGGACAGCAATAAGCAAATTGATTACTCTGGTGATTATTGGAGTGACATTGCCTTTTAGTTGTACTTTCACAAAAATTCACAATATTTGCCAAAGTCAAGTTATGCATTACACTATTAATTTGTCATTCTTTTGTTTATATAGTCAATATCTCTATCTCAATTGGATCTATCTCAGCTGCTTCTAAACAAGCCATCATAGTCTCTCCCATTTCAACAATCTCTTCCAAGTACCATTTCATTTCTTCTTTTCATATTTTTGAAAACTTTTGAAAAACTACCTATTTTCCTCCTCCATTTCTTGTTCATTCCATTCTAGTGGACATGGAATCTGTTCCTCCTCCAAAACGGAATTTGGTAACCCTTAAATTACCAAACCCAAAACAATATGTTGTTTTTATCTTTACCTCTCTGTGGCATTTAATGATAAGACCACTACTTTCTTCACTTTTACCCTTCTTTCTTGAATTCAGTCAAACAACGTACTTACATTTTTCGTCTTATTCTCCATCTTAGAAACCACCTCAGCTTTCTCCATTCAGCCATAAAATTGTGCTTTTCCTCAAAGATTAATCTACCTCTCCTCTCACTCTATACTATCTCTGTTAGCTAATTTTATTTGTGCACATTGCTTATACTGGGCATTATATACACATATGCATGTGTGTACATGTGCACACACACACTGTATGTGGACATATATATATATGTGTGTGTGTGTATATATATATATAGTATATATATAAATTACAATAACATAAAGGTGGCATTTTAAATTAGTGGAAATTACCCTGATTTGATCACTACACATTCTATACATGTAAAAAAATATCACTCTGTATCCCAAGAATATGTACAATTATGCTTTGCCAAATGAAAAAGTTCATACATTGAAAAATTTTAGATAAATATCAAACTTTCTCTGAAACTGTAACTGTAAAATGTAAAAAACAGTAATTGCTATATTGCTTATTTCTGAGTAGAAGAATATGAGACATTTCCCTAATCATTATGTGTAATTACAATTACATATATATGTTTATATATTACATACATATATATATGTAATTGTAATTACACATAATGATTAGGGAAATGTCTCATATTCTATATATATAGACAGAAAGAGAAAATATATGAGGGAGAGAAAGAATCTTTCCATCTCCTTTGAGTTCCACGGTGTTGAGAGTCAGGACAACTACAATTGCTTCATCATGCCTGCTTGCAATTATAGGGCTTTTGAACCATTTGTTCCCTCCTTAGATATCCTCATTTTTTTCAGATTCTTGCTTAGAAGTCACTCCTCCGTGGACCTCCTCTGACATATTAAACATTGCAGTCCATTATAAGCTGCAAGAGGACAGGGATTTTTGCCTGTTTTATTCCCTACTGTATCACCAGGGGCTACAGCAATATCTGACAAACAGTGGGCATGTAATGAATATTTGTTAAGTGAAGTAATAAATTCAATCAAATCACATCACCTGTTTAAAGCACTTCATTGGCTTCACATTGCACTTAGAATAAAGAGAAATTCTTTTTATACAATATAAGTTCCTGCAGAATGCAGACACTTTCTACTTCTCCAGCCACTTTTCAACTCCTCTCCTACTAGCTTCTGTATTTAAGCCACATTAGACCTTTCTTCAGTTTTTTATATAGACTTTGTTGCATCACACCTCAGAGATTCTGTACATGTTCTTCCTCCTGCCTAGAAAGGATCGTCCCTCCACTTTCGCCAACTAATCCCTGCTCAACTTTTCATCTCAGCAGGAGGCCCATTCTCTTTGGCAATCCTCTGGCCTCCAGCCCATTTATTATATACTCACATGTCAACATGTACTTCGTACAGCACGTAACACAATTGCACTTTTATATTTTAACAAATTATATTTCCCATATTGAACTGTAAGTCTCCTGAAAGGAGGAATTTTGTTCTTGCTCATCATCAACTTTTTCAACATCCAGTGCACCATTTAGAACTTAGATGTAGTCAATACAGGTTTGTGGAATGAAAGAGGAAAAGAAAGAATTAATATTCCTTTAAATCAGGATGGCAAAGATCGTATATAGAAAATTGGCTAAGTTGTGGTCCATTCATATTTGCTCCCAATTAAGGAGCACAGCTATGAAAAGGAAGGCTTCAAATTAATAACCAATAGATTTTTTTAAAAAGAAAACTGGCCAGGTACTGTGGCTTATGTCTGTAATATCAGCATGTTGGGAGGCCAAGGCAGGATTACTTGAGCCCAGAAATTCCAGACCAGCCTGAGAATTTGGCAAAACTCTGTCTCTACAAAAAATACAAAAATTAGCCAAGTTTGGTGGCATGTGCCTGTAGTACCAGCTACTTGGGAGGCTGAGGTGGAAGAATAGCTTGAGTCTGGGAGGTCAAGGCTGCAATGAGCTGTGATCGCACCACTGCACTCAAGCCTGGGTGGTAGAGTAAGACCCTGTCTCAAAAAAAAAAAAAAAGAAAAATCACTAAGCAAAATAAGACATGTGAAGGATCATGTCAAAGGTAAGAAAAATTAGGGGAACATTAAAAGCTTTCTTCCCAAGCCACTAAATCAACTTGATTAACAAAATTACCACCTGATTTAGCATTAGAAAATTACATTACATATCAAACATAAACCCATTAATCAAATACTAAAGAAATTTCTGAGTTAAATGGTATAATGTTAGCTTATGCCAGAGCTGACCTTGAAAGACTGCTCAAGTATGGCTCAGTGTGATTGAAAGTTCTGTGTGAATACGTTTTTGGAAAGATCCAACAGCAACACCTTAGTGTATGCTTTTGAAATAAAATGTATCTGAGTAGCAGCAAAGTTATTCTCAAATTTCCATTTTATAGCTGGAGATGTTATACCGTGACATATATGATAGGACCCAATATGGATTAATCCCTTTTAGAAGTCAATCAGGAAGAGGGGAGCAGTTAAAACAGTTGCTTAGTTTACAAACATTAGAACAATTTTCTTATTCACACCATCTGATTATTGTATTTTATTTTTTCCCCAACGTTTAGACTATACAATGAGTTAAGAATGATAAAAATAAGCTCACCAATATACTATGTACATATTTACCAAAATCTGTGCATGCTTATACATATAAACACAGCTGATAATTTATTAGTTAGGCTCATTTGTAATTTTTGTCACTATAGACAAGGTTTTTATTTAAATTGAAGATTAGTATACATTTTAAATGATTAGTCAAAATAAAAAATCTAAAATGTGCTCTAAATACCTCTTAGGTCAGAAAAAAAAAAAGTCAAAAGCTAGAATATAGAGAAATTAAGAAATGCCCTAAATTTCTAATCTGACAAAAATTCATACGAGATTGAAATATTTTAATGGAAAATAGAACAGAACTAATCATTGAAGAAATTATAGAAAGGAAACAAAATAAACAGATTATATGGAGTATTTTTAGAAGATAAGTAAATAAATTAATATACTAGGAAAAAACAAGGGAAATATAATTGATAAATAAATACAGGTAAGAGTTCTTTTGAAATAATGATAAAATAGAAAATCTCTGTCAAAACTAAAAGGAAAGATGCATAAATATATAAATAAATGATAAAACGATGTTGCATACATATATGACTTTTTCAGAATCAAAAAATTTAAATTTCTGTAATAAAATTTAAATGTTTATAAATTTAAAAAACTAGAAGAAAGAATGTTGACTGTTCACAATACAAATAAATGACAAATATTTGAGGTGATGGATATGCTAATTATCCTTATTTGATCATTGGACATTGTATACATGTATCAAAATATCACTCTGTATCCCATGAACATGTACAATTATTTGTCTCAAAAACAAACAAAAGATAATGGGAGAATGTTGAAAACTCAGAGAGAAGAGCAACTCTCACAGATAGGGATCCAGATAACATTAGCAGCTGATTTCTCAGCAGAAACCTTGAAGGCCAGTAGGCAGTGGATTATATATTTAAAATAATGAAGAAACCTGTCAATTGAGAAATCTATAGCTGGAAAACTTATCCTTCAAAAATGAGGGAGAAATTAAGACATTTCCGGATTTTTTTTAAAAACTGAAAAAAAAATCCATTTATCCCTGAATTTGCCATTCAAGAAGTGTTAAGTCCTTCAGGTTGAAATAAATGAACTCTAGGCAATAACTATATAAGTAAATAAGCAAGATGTATGAATATACAAAGCTCTCTGGTAAAGGTAAATACATAAACAAACATAAAAACAGTCCTATTGTAATTTTGGTTTCTAACTCTGCTTTTTATTTTCTACATAATTTAAAAGGCAAATGCATAAAATGTAATTGTAAATCTGTTAGCTGGTATACAATGAATAAAGATATAATCTGTTACATCAATAACATAAAAAGAGTAGAGCTATATGTATAGCAGTAGAATTTTGGTATGTGATTGAACTTAAGTTGAAATAAATTCAAATTAAAATGTTATAACTCTAGGATGTTATATGTAATTCGCATAGTAACCAAAAACAAAATATACATAGAATATAAACAAAAGGAAATGAGACTAGAAACAAAATGTGTCACTACAAAAAAAATCAACTAAAGATAAAAAAGAAATAATTGAGAAAATGGCAAAAATCAGTAACTCTGACGTATTAAAACTTCCCATGCTACATAAATCTGAAAACTCTATTTCACATAAAACTGGAGCTGAAAGAGACAAATATTTCCCTATAAATTTAAAAGTTATATAGGGAACAAACACTAATTTTTTTTAGAAAAAATTCTAAAAAGAGTAAAAGTATGCCTTATACTACCCCAATTTCATGTTTTACAGCTCTGGGAAAATAGAAAATAAAATGTTCTATTAGCATGAATCCCTCTGTGCCCCCAAAAAACCCTATGGATTGCATCATTATTACCTAAAATGTCTATTGTCAAATGCAGCAGAGTGATATTTTTTACAAGGTAGATATTAATTCTAGATATGGAATAATATTGGTGATTTCAATTTTATAACACTGGGTTAAGATGAAAGAATGAGAAGATAAAGGTCCCTCAGCAATATAACTCACAAACATGTTCAGAAGCAGTAAGAAGTTACATTAATTATCTTTTGAAAGTCAATAATCTACATCTTTAATGTATGCATATAGCATAGCTAATGTACCATCGCTGGGTCCATTTATTCAATGAATAATTGCTGCTATGTGTCAGACATTTTTCTAGGCCTAGGAATGGATACATAAGTGAACAAAGCAAAGATTCTGGTTCTTGTAGAGTTTCCATTAAAAGACCATTTAGTAAAACTTTTCTTCCCCCAAATTATAAAATCTGTAAGATGATTTAACAACATGTGTAAAAGTCATTGTGGGCCAGGCACGGTGGCTCATACCAGGTGTGGTGACTCATAGCACTCTGTCACCCAGGCTGGAGTGCAGTGGCAAAATCTCTGCTCACTGCAACCTCTGCCTCCTGGGTACAAGCGATTCTCCTGCCTCAGCTTTCTGAGTAGCAAGGACTACAGGTGCACACCACCACGCCTGGCTAATTTTTGTACTATTAGTACAGACGGAGTTTCGCCATGTTGGCCAGGCTGGTCTCAAACTCCTGACCTCAAATGATCCGTCTACCTCGGCCTCCCAAAGTGCTGGAATTACAGATGTGAGCCACAATGCCCGGCCTTATTTTCTACAACTTTGGTAACTTTAGCATATACCCCAAATCTGTAAGACATAATATTATAATTCAAATGCAACTCATGGCTTCTCATTGTACTCTTTCCCTAGCTTTTGAATTATTTATTCTAATACCAGTTTTAATTCTGACACAAAAGCATGGGAGTTCTAATCAAAATCCAACCTTTTATCATAAAAACTATGACAAAATTATGAGTAGAACTTAAAAAGGAAAATAGGCCTATTAATTAGATTTGTCTTTGTAGCATTTAACTCTATAATAAATAACATAATATTTTATGCCTATGAGTACCCAACAAAGCCTCCAGCTTCTATTTAGATATAAAATGTAAAAGTCACTACTGGATCCACAAGCAAGACTGTGGTAAAGAAATTTCTCCACCTAACCAGCTTCTTTTACATGATGTTACATGTTTCTTTTGTTTTTTCATTTTGACAAATATTGATTGTCATCTTCGTGTTTGTCTATGTCCTAAGTGCTGGGATACAGAATCTGAAAAGATGGACACAGGACCTGCCTTCAAGTTCACCTTTTTTTTTTTTTTTTTTTTTTTGAGATGGAGTTTTGCTCTAGTCGCCCAGGCTGGAGTGTAATGGTGAGATCTCGGCTCACTGCAACCTCCACCTCCACGGTTCAAGTGATTCTCCTGCCTCAGCCTCCCAAGTAGCTGGGATTACAGGTCCCAGCCACCACGCCTAGCTAATTTTTGTATTTTTAGTAGAGATAGCGTTTCATCATGTTGGTCAGGCTGGTCTCGAACTCCTGACCTCAGGTAGTCGACCCACCTCGGCCTCCCACTGTGCTGAGATTACAGGCATGAGCCACCATGACCTGCTAGGAGTTCACGCTTTAGTTGGGGAAAATATACAATAAGCAAGCCAATTTTCAAAAAGAGAACTGCAATTAGAGTTAAATGCTACAATCTCACAGGAAGATGGGATGTAGAATGATAAGGCTCTCAGAATAGTAAGAGAAACTATTGCTTCTTACGATGCTTGTCTTTCTTTGTATCAGTGCTCAGCTGAGTCTGCAGTGCTTCAGAGGCAGCTTTCATTTTATAAAAATCTATGATTTCTCCTTCCAGTTGTTTTTTCTCTTCCTCGAGCTTCCTTATCTCCTCCTGTTGAATCATTTTAAGATGCTCGAATTTGTCCTGCAGCTGTGAAACCAATGTGCAGTTGTGACACCAAAGCAGTGTGGCTGAACACCCAAAAGAATATGCTTTTTTCTGATTATCAAACAAACCCTAATCATCACAGTAGAGCACGATCTTAATAACAATCTCAAAAACTCAGGAGTAAACACTCAGATATGGAATTTTTCTTTTCTTTCTTTTTTCCTTTTATAAGATGGAGTCTCACTCTGTTGCCCAGGCTGGAGTGCACTGGTGCAATCTCAGCTCACTGCAACCTCCATCTCCCAGTTCAAGTGATTCTCCTGCCTCAGCCTCTTGAGTAGCTGGGACTACAGGCATGCACCACCACTACAGGCGTGTGTCACCACACCTGGCTATTTTTTGTATTTTTAGTAGAGATGGGGTTTTGCCATGTTGGCCAGGCTGGTCTAGAACTCCTGACCTCAGGTGATCCTCCTGCTTTGGCCTCCCAAGGACTTTTTTTTTTTTTTTAAATATAGAGACAAGTTCTCAGTACGTTGCCCAGGCTGGTCTCAAACTCCTGAGCTCAAGTGATCCTCCCACCTCAGCTTCCCAAAGTGCTGGGACTGACTGGATGCAGTGGCTCATGCTTGTAAACTCAGCACTTTGGGAGGCCAAGGTGGGAGGATCTCTTGAGCCCAGGAGTTCAAGACCAGACTGGGTGATATAACACAACAGTAAACTTCAACAGGAGAGAGAATCTGTAAACTTGAATATAGATCTTCTGAAATTATCCAGTCAGAGGACAAAGAAAAAAAGAATAAAAAAGAGAAAAGAAGGCTGGGTGTGGTGGCTCAAGCCTTTAATCCCAACAGTTTGGGAGGCCGAGGCAGGCAGATTAAGAGGTCAGGAGTTCAAGACCAGCCTGTCCAACATGACAAAGCCCCGTCTCTACTAAAAATACAAAAATTAGCCGGGTGTGGTGGCACACACCTGTAGTCCCAGCTACTTGGGAGGCTGAGGCAGGAGAATCGCTTGAACCCAGGAGGCGGAGGTTGGAGTGCAATGTGAGCCGAGACCACACATTACACTCCAGCCTGGGTGACAGAGCATGACTCTGTCTCAAAAAGAAAAAGAAAAAAAAAGAGACAGAGAAAAGAAAGCCAACAAGACACCATTAGGCAAACCATTGTCAGGTTATGGGAGTTTGAGAAGGAAAGTAGAGAAAGGAGAAGAAAGCTTATTTAAAGAATGGCTGAAAACTGCCTAAATCATCGGAAAGATTTAGACATCTAAATCCATGAAGCTTAAAGATTACTAAAGAGGTTCAAACCAAATAGATACTCACCAAGTCACAATATAATCAAATAGTCAAAAGTTAAAGAAACTTTGCAGGTCAGGACAGAATCGAATAATACATTCAAAGTGCTGAAAGAAAAAAACTGCCAGCAACTAATACTATGTCTGACAAAGCTGTCCTTCAGAAAGAAAAAAGAAATAACGTGTTTCCTCGACAAACAAAGCTGAGGGCATTCAGGACCACTAGGTCTACCTTAAAAAAATGCTTAACGGAGTTTTTCAAGTAAAAATGAATGAAGTTGGGAGCGGTGGCTCATGCCTGTAATCCCATTTTGGGAGGTTGAGGTGGGTGGATCACCTGAGGTCGGGAGGTGAAGACCAGCCTGGCCAACATGACAAAACCCCACCTCCAGTAAAAATACAAAAAATTAGCCAGGTATGAAGGCCACTGAGATCGTGCCACTGCACTCCAGCCTGGGTGACAAGAGTCAAACTACATTTCAAAAACAAAAAAACAAAACAAACAAAAAAAAACAAAACTTGAGGCCTGGCCTTCTGCTCCTCTCCAACCTCCCCTTTTCTGGGCCCAAGCCACCTTGGCTGAGGAGGGGGTGAGGAGGTGTGAGCCCCTGCCAGGAACCCCCTGCCCGGACCAAGTACTTGGCCCCCAGGCCTGCGTTCAGTGAGGCCTCCCATGGCATCAGCATGTTCGTGTGGAGGATTGTGGAAGGTCACTCTGCGGCCGTGTTCCCCTGGTACTCCATCCCCTTCCTCACCCCTCCCTGCAGCCACACGAGGCCCAGCAACCTGCCAGTCACTCAGTGGCCTCCAACCAGAGAAAACAACCTGCCAAGTTGGCAGCTGTTGCTCATGAGCGTCCACCAGGTTGGACAGGGAGTGTTGACCCTGGGCGGCCCCCTGGAGCCACCTGCCCTGAAAGCCCAGGGCCCGCAACCCCACACACTTTGGGGGTGCTGGAACCTGGTAAAAGCTCACCTCCCACCATGGAGGAGGAGCCCTGGGCCCCTCAGGGGAGTCCCTGCTGGACAGTGAGACAGAGAATGACCATGATGATGCTTTCCTCTCCATCATGTCTCTTGACACCCACTTGCCTCTACCACTCAGATGATGTCAGGCCCAGTCCCTCAGTGCCCTGTGCAAGGAATAGGACTCATCTTCTGAGAAGGATGGACGCAGCCCCAACAAATGGGACAAGGACTACATCCGCCCATCCATGAGTGGCGGTCATGATCTTCAGCAAGCGGCACCAGGCCCTGGCGGGGCACACCAGGGTCACCCCAACCAGGATAACCAGACCGTCAGCCAGATGCTGAGCGAGCGGTGGTACACCCTGGGGCCCAATGAGATGCAGAAATACGACCTGGCCTTCCAGGTGAAGGTGGCCCACTTGCAACAAGGACCGAAAGAAGTCCAGCTCAGAGGCCAAGCCCACAAGCCAGGGGCTAGCAGGAGTGTAACAACGGCTCATGGGAGTGGAGCGTATCAGAGACAGGCACTGCCACTGCCACTGCCCCTGGGGTGTCCTCTGAACTCCTGTCAGTTGCAGCCCAAACACTCCAGAGCTCAGATACCAAGGAGCAGCTTCTGTGGGGCAGAACGGCTGCACACAGTCAGGGAACCTGGCTCAGCCTGGCTCAAGCCTTCTCCCACAGCGGGGTACACAGCCTGGACGGCAGGGAAATAGACCATCAGGCACTACGGGAACTGACACAGGTGGTGTCTGGCACTGCATCATACTCTGGCCCAAAGGCTTCTACTCAGTATGGAGGTCCAGGCCACTTTGCAGCCCCTGGTGAGGGAGGTGACCAGTGGGCAGCCCTGCTGCTGCCCACCTGAGCTGCTCATTCCCAGCACATGGCCAGTGAGGACATAGTGAGTGACAAGGAGCACACGGTCATCCATGAGGAGGAGGGGGTGATGATGTCATTGCTGATGATGGCTTTAGCACCACTGACACTGATCTCAAGTTCAAGGAGTGGGTGACCGACAGAGTGGGGACAACTCTGGGGAGGAGCCAGAGGGCAACAAGGGCTTTGGTGGGAAGGTATTTGCACCTGTCATTCCTTCCTCCTTTACTCCTGCCGCCCCTTGCTGGATCCTGAGCCCCCAGGGTCCCCGGATCCACCTGCAGCTTTTGGCAAAGTCTATGGTCCCACCCTGTCCTCCTCCTACACATACTCGGATGCTTCCTCCTCAACCTTGGCACCCACCTCCTTCTTACTGGGCTCAGGAGCCTTCAAAGCCCAGGAGTCTGGTCAAGGCAGCAGAGCGGGCCCCCTACGGCCCCTACCCCTGGGGATGGGGGCCCAGGGACGCCTTCCAAGGTGACCTGTTTCCTCCCAATGGATCCTGCCACCTTCTGGTGCAAGAGACCTGAAAATGTGGGCAACCTGGAGCTACCAGGCTCCTCAGTCATCAGGGTCCCTCCCAACACTAAGGCTTTCCTAGGCAGGAGCTGGGCTGAGCCACCCTGGGGGCAGAGCCTGAAGAGAAACTGACTGGGCTTTTGGGGTCGGGGCAGAGGGAACCCCACGGACATGGATCCCACACTGGAGGACCCCACCACGCCCAAATGCAAGATGAGAAGATGCTCCAGCTGCAGTCCAAAGCCCGACACCCCCAAGTGTGCCATGTGTGATGGGGACAGCTTCCCCTTTGCCTGTACAGGTGGAGAAGCCGAGGACAGGCTCAGGGAACCGGAGACCGAGAAGGCGCTGTCCTCTTCACTGCACGTGCCCTGGACCAGTGCCGGCCCTGATCAAGCAGCTCTTCCAGGCCCACTGCTTCTTCCTGTCCACTAGGCCACAGCCACCCTCCAGGCCCACTATGCACACATCTTCCCCTCCAAGGTTTGTTCTGCCCCTGCCCTGACTCCCAGCCCTGTAGGGGTCCTGACCGCACCTCACCTGGCTCAGACTCTTGACGCTGCCCTGGCTGCCCCACCACTGCCTCTGCCCGAGAGTCACGTGAGGCTGAGAGTAGGGGCAGGGGCAGCAGTGGTGCCAGTTGGGGGGCGGTCCAGTGGGAGGAGCCTCAGCCTCGCGGGCTGCTCTGTGGGACTGATGACTGCATGATCTTCTGGGCACCTCACGGATCTTCAACTGCACGTGAAACGGATGCTAGTCGTGGGTGCAGGGCCGCTGGGAGCTGCTGCATGGTTCCCAGAGGCTGGACTGGGGCAGGTGCCAACTGAAGCTGCTGGGGCAGCACGGGCAGAATGTTCTGCACACAAACCTTGGAGAAGATGATGTGTGCATAGTGGGTCCACTGCTGCTGCCCCTGCCCTGACTCCCAGCCCTGCCTGACCCCACCTCAACCTGCTCAGGCTCTGGCGCAACCCTGGCTGCCCTGCCACTGCCTCTGCCCCAGAGTTGGGGCCTTGACAGCCTGGTTGGAAGGGGACACCCCAGCCCTGCCTCAACACCTGGGGGTCTCCATAACTACCACAGGCAGGTGGGCAACCCCAAAGATCCCAGGACTCACAGTACCCCCTGAGAACATGGAAAGTATGTGGGGGTAGCAATGGAGGGCAGGATGGTTATCTTCTCCCAGTTCTCCCAGGTAAAGCCATTTAATCCTTTCAGTTTGGGACGGAGTAAGGCCTGCCTCTTTTTTTTTTTTTTTTAGACCGACTCTTGCTCTGTCACCCAGGCTGGAGTGCAGTGGTGCGATCTTGGCTCACTGCAACCTCTTCCCGCCGGGTTCACGCCATTCTCCTGCCTCAGCCTTCCGGGTAGCTAGGATTACAGGTGCACGCTACCACATCCGGCTAATTTTTGTATTTTTAGTACAGACGGGGCTTCATCTTGGCCAGGCTGATTTCGATCTCCTGACATCGTGATCTGCCTGCCTCCCCCTCCCAAAGTGCTGGGATTACAGGCGTGAGCCACCACGCCTGGCCAAGGCCTGCTCCTCTTATCTATACCCCCTACCCCTGCAGCTGTGCCGGGGGAAAGCTGGGCGGTTTCCCTCCTCCAAGCCCCTGTACATACCATGAATTGTGGGACCTTCAGAGCTTTTCACTTTTTGGAAAATAGCTCCTGCTGGGGCTACAAGATGGAGTGTGAAGAGGGCCTTGGGCCACAGGGAGGCGCCTGTGGACTAGAGGGATTTCATGCAGCCCTTCTTTCCCCAGAGGGGCTGGACTCAGGTGAGTATGGGGGTGGGGGCTCCTGCACTTCGACACAGGCAGCGGGAGGGTTTTCTCCCCATTCCCTCTGCACTCCCAACTTGAGCTATACTTTTTAAGAAAGTGATTCACCCTGCCTTTGCCCCCTTCCCCAGAACAGAACACGTTGATCATGGGCGATATTTTTCATTGTGCCAAAAATTTGCCATGACCGTCATTAAACCTGTTTAACACCAAATAATAAGGAAAATAAAATAAAAAATTCGGGCATGGTGCAGAAACTCACTCCAAATAAATTACCTACCAAAATATATAATGAGGGAAATATTCCAAAATTCAATATTTTGGGATTTATACACAAAAGATAAACAAATTAGAGGCCAAGAGGCTGCCGGAAGGGAAAAACGGGGCCTGGAAAGGCCGTTGTAAGGAATGAGCTGGGCCTAAAGAGGCCACTGGCAGGCAGTAGCTGGACCTGCCGAAGTGGCCGAAAGGCAGGAGCTTTGGACTGGGGAGGCCGCAGTGAGGCGAGAGCTAGCTGGGCGTGGAGAGTCTGCTGTGAGGCCGAGGCCGAGGCCGGGCCCGTGCAGGCCTTCGAGAGGCAGGAGGCTGGGCCTGCAAAGGCCGACTGGAGATCAAGTTCTGCGCCTGAAGAGGCTGCCAAAAGTCAAAAGCGGGGCCTGGGAAGGCCGCCGAGAGCCATGAGCTGGGCTGGGCCGAAAGAGGCCACTGGGAGGCAGGAGGAGCTGGGCCTGGAGAGGCTGACTCGAGGAAGTTTTGCACCTGGAGAGGCCGCCGAGAGGACGGAGCTGGGCCCAGGGAGGCCGACTTGCTGCTCTTCCAGGCCCACTTCCAGGCTGACTTGAGGACGACTTGGGCCTGCAGAGGCCGCCGGGAGGCCCAAGCTGGGCCTAGAGGAGCCCACTGACCGGAGGCCATTTGGGGCCTGCAGATGCCATCGGAGGGCAGGAGCTGAGCCTGCAGAGGCCACCGTGAGGCCTGAGAGGTTGTTGGGACCTGGAGTCGGCCCAGAGTCCGGCCTGGAGATGCAGCCGGGAGGAAGAGCTGGGCCCGGAGAGGACGCCAGGAGGCTGCAAGTGGGTCTGAGAGGCCAACTTGAGGAGGCCTGGCCTCCGCCTCCCGCATGGCCCAGCTGTTCCTCCTGGCTGGATCTCCCGCCTCCCAGCAAACAAGCTCTTTTGGCTCAGCTCCCGCCTGCGTTTGTAGACCCCGAAGTTTCTGCAACCAAGCTCTTCAGACCCACATCCCTTCTCCCAGTGACTGAACAGTCCCAGCTCCAGATGGAGAAGGGCGTCTGCAGACCCCGCTGTTGCCTCCCAGGGGAGTCTCCAGGCCCAGCTCTTGCCCCACCGCGACCTCCGAGGCCCAAGTCCCTGTCTACCTCCCAGCAGCCCACGTGCGTCCCTGCTCCTCCCTCCCGGTGGCCTGTTGAGGCAGGGGCTCACGCTGACCTCTCTCAGCGTGGGAGGGGCCGGTGTGAGGCAAGGGCTCACGCTGACCTCTGTCAGCGTGGGAGGGGCCCATGTGAGGCAAGGGCTCACGCTGACCTCTGTCAGCGTGGGAGGGGCCCATGTGAGGCAAGGGCTCACGCTGACCTCTGTCAGCGTGGGAGGGGCCCATGTGAGGCAAGGGCTCACGCTGACCTCTGTCAGCGTGGGAGGGGCCCATGTGAGGCAAGGGCTCACGCTGACCTCTGTCAGCGTGGGAGGGGCCCATGTGAGGCAAGGGCTCACGCTGACCTCTCTCAGCGTGGGAGGGGCCGGTGTGAGGCAAGGGGCTCCCGCGGACCTGTCAGCCTGGGAGGGGCCGGTGTGAGGCAAGGGGCTCACGCTGACCTCTGTCCGCGTGGGAGGGGCCGGTGTGAGGCAAGGGGCTCACGCTGACCTCTGTCCGCGTGGGAGGGGCCAGTGTGAGGCAAGGGCTCACACTGACCTCTCTCAGTGTGGGAGGGGCCGGTGTGAGGCAAGGGTCTCACGCTGACCTCTGTCCGCGTGGGAGGGGCCGGTGTGAGGCAAGGGTCTCACGCTGACCTCTGTCCGCGTGGGAGGGGCCGGTGTGAGGCAAGGGGCTCACACTGACCTCTCTCAGTGTGGGAGGAGCCAGTGTGAGGCAGGGGCTCACGCCTCTGGGCAGGGTGCCAGAGGCATGAGTTGGGCATCAACAGGCCACCGTGAGGGAGGAGCTGGGCCGCACGCAGGCTTCTGGGAGGCAGGCAGAGACTTGGCCCCGGGAGGCCGCCATGGGGGCAAGAGCTGGGCCTGGAGAGGCCCCGGGGAGGCAAGGGTGGGGCCTGCAGAGGCTGTTCTCCAACCAGTGCTGGGCCTGTACAGGCCACCAGGAGGCAGGAGGTGGGCCCTCAGAGCTTGGCTGGAGAAAGTTCAGGGCCTACAAAGGCGGTTGGGAGCTGGGCAGGAGTTGAGCCAAAAGAGCTTGCTTACTTGCTGGGAGGCAGGGCCGGGAGAGGCCGACTTCAGGACAACTTGGGCCTGCGGCGGTCGCCGGGAGGCCCAAGCTTGGCGTGGAGGAGCCCACCGACCGGAGACCATTTGGGGCCTGGAGATGCCATCGGAGGACAGGAGCTCATCCTGGAGAGGCCACTGTGAGGCCTGACCTGGGCCTGGGGAGCTTGGCTTGAGGAAGCTGTGGGCCGACCAAGGCTGCCAGGAGATGGGTAGGCACTGAGTCCAAAGAGGTTGTTGAGAGGCAGGAGTCGGGCCTGGAGACGCAACCAGGAAGAAGAGCTGGGCCCAGAGAGGACGCCCGGAGGGTGCAAGTGGGTCTGGAGAGGCCGACTTGAGGAGGTTCTGGGCCCGGAGAGGACGCCAGAAGGGAAAAACTGGGCCTGGAAAGGCCGTTGTGAGGAATGAGCCCCATGGGCCTGAAGAGGCCACTGGCAGGCGGGAGCTGCGTGTGTAGAAGCTGCTGAAAGGTTGGGAGCTTGGCTTGGGGGGTCCACAGTGAGGTAGATGCTGGGCGTGAAGAATCTGCTGTGAGGCAGATGTTGGGACTGTAGAGGCCGACGGGAGGCAGAGGCTGGGCCTGGAGGGGCCACCAAGATGCAGGAGCTGGGCCTGGAGAGGCTGCAAAGAAGCATGAGCTGGGCCTGGTGAGGTCGACTTGAGAAAGTTCAGGGCCTGGAGAGAAGGCTGGGAGGCAGGAGCTGGGTCTAAGGAGGCCATTGTAATGATGGAGCTGTGCCTGTGGAGGCTGTTGTGAGGCAGTAGCCTCATCTGCAGAGACTGCAGTGACGTAGGGTATGGGCCTAAATAGGCCACTGTGAGTCATGAGCTTGGTCTGTAGAGGCTGACTGGAGAAAGTTCTGGGCCTGGAGAGGCTGCCGGGAGGTAGGAGCTGGGCCAAAAGATGTAAGCACATTTGCATTTATTAGGCACTTTATTTCCATTATTACACTGTAATATATAATAAAATAATTATAGAACTCACCATAATGTAGAATCAGTGAGCGTGTTAAGCTTGTTTTCCTGCAACTGGATGTTCCCACCTGAGCGTGATGGGAGAAAGTGACAGATCAATAGGTATTAGATTCTCATAAGGACCTAGATCCCTCACATGCACGGTTCACAACAGGGTGCGTTCTCCTATAAGAATCTAATGCTGCTGCTCATCTGAGAAGGTGGAGCTCAGGCAGGAATGTGAGCAAAGGGGAATGGCTGTAAATATAGACGAAGCTTCCCTCACTCCCTCACTCGACACCGCTCACCTCCTGCTGTGTGGCTCCTTGCGGCTCCATGGCTCAGGGGTTGGGGACCCCTGCTCAAGTGCATCCAAAATGACCCTTCCCACACCAGTCTTCACAGTGGTCAAGGGCAGCAACCACTTAGCTCCCTAGGCATGTGCCTCAGCTGGCATTTCGTCACAATCAACAATAAGTGGTAGCTTGAGTCACTGTGAGGTCACCTACTGGAAATCACCAGCATCCCATTTCCCACTGGCAAAGAGCTCAGCACTGCCCCCTGGGAAACCAAACCTATGGCCAAATCCCATCTGTGTGGGTTTATCTCCTGGGACCCTTCCTAACATATTAGTCAGAGTCCAATCAGGAAGCATAAACCACTCAAAAGTTTAAAGTGGTAAAATTTAATACAGATAATTATTCATTATAACAGGTGAACAGCATAATGAGAGATTGGCTAGCACAAAGTAAAGAGAACTCTAGAGAATATAGGACTAGCCCAGGCCAGGCATGGTGGCTCATGCCTGAAATTCCAGTAATTTCAGAAGCTAATGCAGGAGGATTGCTTAAGGCCAGGAGCTAGAGACCGGTCTGGACAACACAGTGAGACCCTGTCTCTATCCAAAAGAAGAAAAAAGTTAGCTGGGGCTGGTGGTGCACACTTGTAGTCCCAGCTACTCGGAATGCGGAAGTTTGAGCCTGGGAAGTCAAGGCTGCAGTGAGGCATGATTATGCCACTACAGTCCAGCCTGGTGACAGAGCAAGACCCTGTCTCAAAGAACAGAACAACAACAACCGTTTCAGACAGAAAAGAAATAGAGCCAATAAGCTGAGGAAAGATGTTGAAATGTGACAAGTAAAGTAATATGAAGTCTTTTGTCTATGTAAAATAATCAAACAAAAAATGGCTTACTAAATTATAATACCCTGTGCTGGCAAAGGTGCAGTGAAATGGGCACTTTCTTATACTATGAGGGGTGTTTAAATTGTGTATAAGTCTTCCAGGGTAAAGCCTGTCAATTTTTTAAAATAATGGAGACAGGGTCTCACCATACTGCCATACTGCCTCCTCCAACTCTTGGCCTCAAGCAATCCTCCTCTCTTAGCCTCCCAAAGTGCTAAGATTATAGCTGGGAGGCACCCAAAACCCTGTCAATTTACATCAAGGGTAATGAGAATGTCCATTCACCATGACTCACAGTAATCTTACTTCTGGGGAGACAATTCAATCTAAACAAAAGGTCATCTGTACACACACAGTAAAAATCTGGGAGTAACTGAAGACAGAGTTGGTAAGTGAAATAAGAAACAGTTATAAGAAATTAAACTATGGTATCAATAGGCACCTGGTATAAAAGGTCAGTTGATGTTAGCTGCTACTTTTTTGTTGTTTTGAGACAGGGTCTCACTCTGTCACCCAGGCTGGAGTGCAGAGGCCTGATCATGACTCACTGCAGTCTCAGCCTCCCTGGGCTCAAGTGATCCTCCCACCTCAGCCTCCCAAGTAGCTGGGACTACAGGAACATGCCACCACACTAGGCTAATTCATGTGTTTTTCTGTAGGGATGGTGACTCCCCCTTTGTTTCCAAGGCCTCTCGCAAACTCTTGGCCTCAAGCCATCCTCCTGCCTCAGCCTCCCAAAGTGTTGCGATTACCAGTGTGAGCCACCACACCTGGCCAGCTGCTACTTTTATCAATATTATTATTATTCCACTCAATTAAAAATTATTATTTTCAAGGCTATGCAACAGTACGTATCCTACAGCGTAATTGTAAAAACATATACAGTCGTCGTCCCTCAGTAAACAGAATTAGTTCCAGCCCCCCATCTCTGCATATACCAAAATCCATGCTTACTCACGTTTCGCTGTCACCCCTCTGGAATCCACGTATACGAAAATTCCAAAGATTAGTTGGGCATAGTGGCAAGCACCTGTAGTCTCAGCCACGTGGGAGGTTGAGATGGGAGGATCGCTTCAGCCTGGAAGGTTGAGGCTGCAGTCAGCTGCGATAGCACTACTACAATCCAGCCTTGGACAACAGAGGGAGACCCTGTCTCAGAAAAAAAACAAAATAAAACAGGTTAGAAATTGTAATCTAACCCTAACCCCTAACCCTAAAACCCTAACCCTAACCCCTAACCCTAACCCTAACCCCAACCCTAACTCCCTAACCCTAACCCCTAACCCCTAACCCCCTAACCCTAATCCCTAACCCCTAACCCCTAACTCTCACCCTAACCCTAAACCACATGAGCAATGTGGGTATTATATTTTGGGTGTCATGTGTGCTCTAGGAATGCTGCATTTGTGTTCCGACACTGCAGTTGGACCTTGCAATGCAGCCCCTCGCCTTGACTTGGGAGAATCTCGGTGCGCAGGATTCAGAGGGGCTTTTGGTTTCCCGTTTTCCACACTGAAGCGTTCTAACTGGTCTCTGACCTTGATTATTAACGGCTGCAACCGGGAAAGATTTTATTCACCGTCGATGCGGCCCCGAGTTGTCCCAAAGCCAGGCAGTGCCCCCAACGTCTGTGCTTAGGAGAATGCTGCTCCACCTTTACGGTGTCCCCCAGGTCTGTGCTAAGCAGAACGCAGTTCCGCGCTCGCGGTGCCCTCAGCCCGCCCGCCCGGGTCTGACCTGAGGAGAACTCTGCTCCGCCTTCGCAGTACCACTGAAATCTGTGCAGAGGAGAACGCAGCTCCGCCCTCGCGATGCTCTCCCGGTCTGTGCTGAGGAGAACGCAGCACCGCCCTCGCAAAAGCGCGGCGCGCCGGCGCAGGCGCAGGGACGCACGTCACTGGGCTCAGGGTGGCGGGGCGTGTTGCAGGTGCACAGTCGCACGCCGCCGGGCGGGGAGCGCGGGAATGGCGAGGTGCAGGTGCAGAGACACATGTCCCCGGCGGCGCGGCGCACAGACGGGTGGAACCTGAGTAATCTGAAAAGCCCGGTTCGGGTGCCCCCTGCTGGTACCCGGGCACTACAGGACCCGCTTGTCCACGGTGTTGTGCCATTGCGCCCCCTGCTGGCGACTAGGGCAACTGCGGGGCCCTCTTCCTTACAGTGGTGTCCAGCGCCCCCTGCTGGCGACGGGGCACGGCAGGGCTCTCTTGCTCGCAGTATACTGGCGGCATGCCGCCTGCTGGCAGCTAGGGACATTGCAGGGCCCTCTTGCTCACATTGTAGTGGCAGCACACCCGCCTGCTGGCAGCTGGGGACACTGCCGGGCCCTCTTACTCCACGTGTAGTGGCGGCTGCTCCCCTGCTGGCAGCTGGGGACACTGCCGGGCCCTGTTGCTTGCAGTGTAGTCGGGACACGCCCTCTTCTGTCCGCTGGGGGCACTACAGGATCCTCTTGCTCACAGTGTAGTGGCAGCACGCCCCCTGCTGGCAACCAGGGCACTGCACGGTCCTCTTGCTCATGGTGTGGTGCCCCTACGCCACCTCCTGGCAGCTAAGGACACTGCAGGGCCCTCTTGCTCACAGTGTAGTCGTCGTTCGCCCCCTGTTGGCAGCTAGGGACACTGCCGGGCCCTCTTGCTGACATTGTCGTGGCTGCAAGCCACCTGCAGGCAGATGGGGACTAGGCAGGGCCCTCTTGCTCCCGGTGTGACGGCTGGCGTCCCCTACTGGCCGCCTCCTGCACCACTTAAAGTCAGAGAGCCAGTTATTAATCCCCATCAGTTCTGTAAATTAAAACTGAAAGGGAGCTATTACTGGGGAGAGCTGATGTCCCAGTTATTAACTTGGAAGAAAGATTTTCACCAAAAGGCAGTACAAAGATGGAAGATAACTTCATTGAAAAGAAATACAGTGTAAAGAGCTTATTGTAGGAAAATAGGGAGGAGTGGGTTCATAGTGCATGAGAACAGCCTAAGAGTCCTGTGCAGGGAATTTTATTTTGGACTTCTTCACATTCCTGCCTCTGTCTCAAGTCTACGCCTGTTTTCCTTGGTTTTCCTGCTACTGCCTTAGGTCCCCGACTTGCCCCACTTAGGCTTGTGGGACCTCCTGTTGATTGAGGTACATGTGGGGTGATGAATCTGAATCCACTCTGGCACCAACCTCCTTCCCGCCATCCCAGGCAGGCTGACAGCGGTCACGTTTGTATCTACTGCACCTGCCTCTTTAGAATGTCTTTCTCTGCCCTAATCTGTACTTATGGTGCCAGGTTTCTCTTAGGAATGTCCCCTTTGTCCTTCTTATCAGCATGTAGCTAGCAATATTCTGACATTTTTATTGCAGAGTGAATGATGATTGGGGCATCTTAAGAGAAGTTCTAGGGTGTTTCTGCGTAGGTACCTCTTCTCCCTCCTAACCACAATTGACAAGTGCCCATCCACTCCAGCACTGGAGATGCTACTAATATGTGCATTTTTGGGGGTCCCTCCAGGTGAGCCTTCACAGACTTTCCCTTTTCCAGGAGGGCCCCTCCTGTTCATGTCTAGCTAGCTATCTACTCTAACAGAGCCCACTATCCTGTGTCTTTCCCAAAAATAGTGAGGGAATGATTAATTGGAAACCATAAGAAATCATATGCATGTAGATGAAAACTTTACAACTTACACAAATAATCACTCAAAATCATCCTTACACTAAAAATGCAAAACTATACAATTTCTAGAAGAAACTATAGAAGAAAAGCTATGTGCCTTTGCGTCTGGTAATGAATTTTAACAAATGACACAGAAGGTTGACATACACAGAAGAAATGACAATGTGGATTTCTTAATATTTACAGTTTATACTCTGGAAGAGACCTTGTTAAGAGAACCAAAAGACAAGCCACATATTAAAGAAAATATTTGCAAAATACAGATCTGAGAATTTGTATTCAAAATACATAAAAAATTGTTAAAACTAAACAATAAGTTAAACAGCCCAATTAAAAATGCACACAGATCTGAACAGACACCTCACCAAAGAAGATCTACAGATGGCAAGTACACTTACAAAAAGATGCTCAACATACTAGAGAACTGAAAACCACAAAAAGATAGCACAGCTGGTCTATATCTCTTAGAACTGCTAAACTCTTTAACAAATGACAAATTGCTGGAGGAAAAACAAGATCTCTTTTCATTGCCGGTGGAACACAGTGTATAAGACCAAAATATGCCACCCCAAAATATAATGGTAGGAAACCAGAATATGCAACCCCAAAATATGTCCCTTTGGCTTAAGAATTATTCCTAGCTAATTATTTTGAAAAAAAATGCTAACAAAGGAAGTTATGAAAACAGAGTAGAAGTTACACTTGTGTAAGGAAAATTTACATCTATAAAGGAAATCCCCATTTAAAAGCTACCTCTCTCGACACCAAGAAGAGAAGGATAACTAAATCACTACAGAGTCTTATCAATGGAGAATGCATGAACTTAAGTCTGTATAATGAACCTTACCCTTGTCTAATGTGCTTTTGCTGGTTAACTCCCCAATACTGCACCTCAAATCTTCTTTCTTTAAGTTGAAGACAGTATTTATGCTTGAACTGAAAGCCACCTGTTGGAGATTTACTCATTTTTCCCTGAGTATCTCCCATGTAACCAAAAGGTATACGTGTTTTTCAACTTTTCTGTTTTTCTCATTTTAATCTGTCAGTTTTTACAGAGCAACCCATCTAAGAATTCCGAAAACAGAAAATTATTTTTCCTCCCCTCTTACAAGTTGGGCATTTTTTTCCAGAGCTAAACAAGTCTCACCTTACAATCCAAAAATAACATTCCTAAGTATTTTGACAACTACTATGTTATTTCCAATCAAAAGCTACCATGCAATTATTTACATAAGCCCTATTCATAATGACCAAAGGAAAAAAATGGAATCAGAAAGTCTTACAATAGATGACTGTGTGGGAATCCACTCAGACATCAAAAGTTGTTATAAAGATTATTTAAATGAAAACATTCGAGATACTGAAGATAAAAGAAGAAATCTTACCACAACTTACTTTATCCAATTAAAGCAGAGCTCCCAGAAAAATACAGCTGCCATTAACCCCATCCAAGGAGTTTCTTGCAAATTCAGCTGCCATGAAGACAGCGTACTCTTTCGCATTAGCATTGATAAACAAAAATTAAATTATAAGCTCCCAACTGACTGAACAGAACCACTCTTGGCTGAGGGGACCACAGAGTAACTTTCAAAACTGAGTTCTCAGCTTTGCTAGGATGGGATGATGGGGTTAACATACACATCGTTAAACCCACTCCTTTGCTAACCATGATGAGGCTTTCTTCCCTAAGGACTTAACAGAAACCAGCCCTTTCAAAGCCTCCACCACTGATATCAACCTCTCCTTTCTTGCCTGATAAGAGACCACCCACAACAGGAGGTTCTGGCCAGCGCACAGAGGATGCACAGAGCGAGTTTTCATGTCCTCTGCTTCACCTTTTAATGTCAGAGGGCTGAAAACTCCACCCTGGGATCATGCTAACACTGCCATTTTTTGTACATGGGACCCATGAAGAAGCCAGAAACTCAATTGTGCATGCATGCATTTCTCCTTCCATAAATATTCATGACTCCTCCTGGAGCTTATTAAATAAATGTATTTGGCCATTCCAGTCAGCATAAATTGCTATTTCCTTTACCTCCTCCTTGAAGCGTCTGTTTCTGGCTTCTGGCTGGAGGCTATGCTTCCCAGCCTGTCAGAAGGACAACCCTGCAGGCTACAACCCTTTATAGGAAATAAATCTCTCACTGGTTGGGTGGCTCATGCCTGTAATCCCAGCACTTTGGGAGGCTAAGGCGAGTGGATCACCTGAGGTCACGAGTTTCAGACCAGCCTGGCCAACATGATGAAACCCTGTCTCTACTAAAACTGCAAAAAATTAGCCAGGTGTGGTGGTGGGCATCTGTAATCCCAGCTAATCAGGAGGCTGAGGCAGGAGAATCGCTTGAACCCAGGAGGTGCAGGTTGCAGTGAGCCAAGATCACGCCATTGCACTCCAGCCTGGGCAACAAGAGTGAAACTCTGTCTCAAAAAAAATAAAAATAAACATAAAAATGAAGAAATGTCTCCTTTCCAAATTTAGGAACCTCATCATTCTTCCATTGACAGCATTAAAAGGTTCAAAAAGACCTTTCCATACTCTCCCACAGAAGCCCTAGAAATTGTCATTTTGTTCATCATTTTGGATGCCTGAGAACTTGTAATCCAATGAGTAGAAATGTTGGTACCCCATTTATTTAGGGCTGCGCATGAGCCCTCCGGAGTGCGCAGAAACATGCTGCAGACACTCAAGCGACACGAAGCAGCTGAGAGCGAGCTACTCGCCACCCGCAGACACGTGGAGGCCCTGCAGCAGGTGGGGGACACGGGACAGAGGGTGCAGAGCCTCCTTGTCTTCAAATTCCCAACCCTACTGCACCACCTGTTTTCATGGAAGAGTCTTTGAAGGAAAAATCAGCCTCAGCGTGAACCTAGAACCTCCCCCCGCAAGCCTCCTTGATGCTGCTGGCATCCCCTTGGCACCCAAACCAGCCCCAAAGCTGCTGCCATCCATCCCTTCCCCTACAACTCTCCATGGCAAGTCCCAGAGCCGGCCACCTCTACCAGAACACGGCTCTCCCCAGCCACCAACCTAATGCTGGCTCACCCCGCTCTATTTGCAGGGGTCAGAGGAAAGCCCCCCTACCTGCAGTTTTGGGGCCACATGAACTGCTTTCTTCCAGGCAGCCCATGGAGTGCAGCTGTGGTCACCCCCTCACCTCCACTGCCACCCAGGTCCAGCCTGCTGTGGCCACTGGTGGTACCAGCAGCTCAGCCAAACTCCCTGGGCCTTTATCTCCACTCCAGGTTGGGAGAGAGCTGTTGAGTAGGAGGCCCTGTGGCCAGGAGGACATACAGACCAGGCTTCAAGGCCTGAGAAGCAAATGGGAAGCTTTGAACCGCAAGATGACTGAGCGTGGGGACGAGCTCCAGCAGGCTGGACAGCAGGAGCAACTCCTGAGGCAGCTGCAGGTCCACTGGGAAGAGGCACAGGGCACAAGAGGGAGACCGAGGCCTGGCTGGGCTGGACAGAATGGGGAGGGAGAAGTCTGGGTGTTCTGCTGACCCTGGCTCTGCAGCCTTTGGAGGCTTCTGGCCTAGGACAAGCTGAGCGTGGCTTTCTGCTCAGTCGGCCAATGCAGGATTCTCTCCTGTGTGCCCAGCGGGTGGTCAGCACCACTTGAGTCCCCCAGGGAAGAAGAAGCGTGAGGGAACAGGGGAAGATTGGGCACTTCTGGCCGAGGGTTGGCAGTGGTGGGGACAGAGCTCCCTGGTGAATCTGGTCCTAAAAGTCCAACAGTCCCTGAGCCCGGGAAGGCCACTTGCTGTGCTGTACACAGAGAACCTAATGCAGCTCCATGCGTCCCTCCCAGGATGCAAAGGAGCAGCTGGAGCAGCTCGAAGGGGCCCTACAGAGCTCGGAAACAGGGCAGGACCTGCGCTCCAGCCGGAGGCTGCAGAAATGGCACCAACAGCTGGAGAGTGAGAGCCGGACCCTGGCTGCCAAGATGGCTGCCCTCGCCTCCAAGGCCCATGGCGTGGCCGCCTCCCCGGCCATCCTGGAAGAGACCCAGAAGCACCTCCAGAGGTGGGGTCTGTCCTCCCACCCACCTGTGTGTCACTCCTCCATGTGAATTTAAGGTCCCACAAGATGGCACCCACAGGACCTGGGTGTCCAGACCTCCTCCCTTATGAGTAGAGTCATTCTGGGATGGGAGGGTCGGAGACCCCATTATGCTTCCTTAGCAGGACCCCCACAGTGCGGTCAGGCGAGTTATCTAGGCCATGAGGTGGGGCCCTGGCGCCCTTCCACTGCCTCCCTTTGTCAGATGGGGCTTTGCTCTATTCCCTGGTCTTGTTCTTCACGGGCCCTGGCTTGGCCAAGGAGAGAACCAGGAGCCTTGTGCTCACTCTGTTCCCACCCTCTCCAATCTCTTCCTCCTCCTCCTAGGCTGGAGCTTCTGCAGGGGCATCTGGCCATCCGGGGCCTGCAGCTGCAGGCCTCAGTGGAGCTGCACCAGTTCTGCCACCTGATCAACATGGAGCTCTCTTGGGTAACTGAGCAGATGCCCCATGGCAGCCCCAGCAGCTATACCGAGTGCTTGAATGGTGCCCAGAGCCTTCACCGCAAGCACAAGGTAATAGCCCTCTTCTTCCTACAGGATTACCGACATCCGCTTCCCAGACCTTAGAAACCCTCTGCCCCTACTCAGGTGTCCTGGCCTCTAAGCCCTCACCCCTGGGTATCCCAATTTCCAAATCTCTGCCCCAGCTATTTTGACCCTGGGGGTCTTGCCATGATTGGGGCCTGGAGCCACATCCATGGCTCTGCTCCGGACGCCCCTGGGTTAAGAGCAGCAGCCTCTCAAGCCACTCTGTGGCAGGAGCTCCAGGTGGAGGTAAAAGCTCACCAGGGGCAGGTGCAACGGGTGCTGAGTTCTGGGCAGAGCCTGGCAGCCTCAGGGCACCCCCAAGCCCAACACATCGTGGAGCAGTGCCAGGAGCTGGAAGGCCACTGGGCAGAGCTGGAGAGGGCATGTGAAGCACGGGCCCAGTGTCTGCAGCAGGCTGTCGCTTTCCAGCAGGTAGGATGCAGAGAGGTGGGGTTGGGGGAAGAGGCAGAAGTCAGGGCTCCTTGAGGGGCCACCTGTGGGACTCTCAGGGAGGCGGATCAGTGGTGGGGGCTCTGGGCTGGGAGCTGATGGGTGCCCCTATGGGCACAGAAGCCCCTTTGATGCTGGAGAGCAGGGGCAGATGTCTCCAGGGCTGACGGAGGGTCCTGTCTGAGATCCTCCAGGTGAGTTGGCCCCACTCTTGGCAGTACTTTCTGGATGTGTCAGAGCTGGAGGGCTGGGTGGAGGAGAAGCGGCCGCTGGTGAGCAGTCGGGACTATGGCAGAGACGAGGCAGCCACCCTCAGGCTCATTAACAAGCACGAGGTACCACGTCCTGAGCCTCCCCTGCAGTGTGGTCTGGGTGATGATGGACCACGGGGAGAGGGCTGTCACCCTCCCTCTCTCAGAGGCACGGAGCCCTGCTCTTGCTTCCTGGAGACTCAGACAGCCCCATCCCCACTGCCCACCCAGATCCCACAGTGCCCCTTCTTCCAAGGCAACCTGGGCACTGTGATGTACACACTTTCTCCCTTCATCTTCTTACGAGTCTTGCCTCTCCCTGTGGCCTTGGGGTTTCTCCGCCTCCTCTTGCTTCCTCTCTACCCCACCCCTGGCACTTTTCTCCTCTGTCAAGGTCACCTGCCCAGCCCGCTCCACATCTCCCACAGGTGTCTTCCTCCCAGGCTTTACCCGTCATCCTTTGAGTTAACCAAATGCCCTTCATGAAGCCGACCTCCTCCCACAAACATCCCCTGGCTGAAGGGAGGGAGGTCTCGAAGTCCCCTTCCTCACTCCTGAATTCAGACTCCCAGAACCACACAAGCTTCAAAGCCTGGAGCCCACGGCAGTCCCGGTTCCTGCTGTCACTGAACTGTCCTCCTGTCTGGGCATGTTTCCTGCACAGCCCCAGTTCCAGTGTGTTCTGCGACAGGACCTTCAGAGAAGGTCTTTCTAAAGGCCTGTAGCCTTGGCCTCACGGAGCACCCATCTCCCGGCTATACTGGACAGCTTGTTTAACTCTGCCTCTCTCTTACACATGGATGTTGGGGTCCAGTCTAATGCCTCCTGTGCCCTCCCTTCCTTGGCCCAGATTAGCCAGCATTCACCTTTCCCTGCTAAATAATGAGCCCTCAGTGGGCACAGACCAGGTGTTCACTTTATGGAACAATAAGTACTTACTCCATCAGTAATGGGTAGATGGATGCTGGGTGGGTGGATGAATGAGTTGAGGTAGATGGATGGGCGTGTGAGTGGTGGGTGAATGGATGGGGATTGGTGACTGGATGGGTGGGGGATGGACAGGTGGGTGGATGAGTCACCCAGGCTGAGCCTGGCATGGGTCCTCATGCATCATAGGCTCTACAGGAGGAACTAGCCATTTACTGGAGCTCCATGGAGGAGCTTGACCAGACAGCCCAAACCCTCACTGGCCCCGAAGTCCCTGAGCAGCTGCGTGTGGTGTGGGAGAGGCTCCGGGAGCAGCTGCGGGCACTGCAGGAGTTGGTGGCCACACAGTGAGGACACCATAACCCCTCTCATCAGTGGGTACAGGAGGCCTAGCCACAGCTGACTGTTCCCATGCCATGGCCCAAAGTCAATCAGAACCCATGACCCCAGGCTGTAGAGATGCATTGGGAGAAGGGTGTGTGTTGCTCACCTCTTTCCATAAATTCTTCAGTGAGGCCCCACAACTCCCTGCAGTCCATCTCCCCACGTCCACACCCTCCTCTGCCCCTACACCTGCACTGCTGTGTCTACTACTCCCTGAATCGTGAGCCGCAGGCTTGGACAGAGACCATGAGTAACCCCAGTTTTCAGACTGGCCCCTCTGGCTGGCCCGACTGGCCCCCAGGGGGGTGGGCAACTCACTTCTGGGGAACCACGGACTGTCACCACAGGGACCGGGAACTGGAGGGGACCCTGAGGCTGCACGAGTTCCTGAGGGAGGCCGAGGACCTGCAGGGCTGGCTGGCAAGCCAGAAGCAGGCAGCCAAAGGAGGGGAGAGCCTGGGGGAGGACCCCGAGCACGCCCTGGTGAGAAGAGGGCCAGGGTCAAGGAGGGTGCCTGGGGAAGAGCCTATGGGGTGGGGAAGCTGGCTCTGGCGGGGCGGCGGAAGAAGGTGGCAGCAGAGCGGTGAGCCCTGGCTGAGGTGGGGCCTCCTGAGTGGAGCGGGCAGACGCCGTGGCTGTCCAAGCCCACATCACCCAGTTGGGCACTGAGGTGCCTCAATTCCCAGGCTGCTTGACGCCTAACCAGCCGGGGGCTACCCTGTCACCCACTCCCCTCTTCTCAGCACCTCTGCACCAAGTTTGCAAAGTTTCAGCACCAAGTGGAGATGGGCAGCCAGCGGGTGGCCGCCTGCCGGCTGCTGGCAGAGAGCCTGCTAGAGCGTGGGCACAGTTCTGGCCCCATGGTCCATCAGAGGCAGCAGGATCTGCAGTGAGTGCCCAGCGGGCCAGGCCAGCATGGGGTTTGGGGGAAGGAGCTGGGCAGGCAGGGCCCAGAGTGGTAAGAGGGGATGGCATGCTGTGAGGGCCACGCTGGCCCTGGCTGCCCACAGGGCTCTGCAGGGGGCCTAGCTGCAGAGAAGCTGAGCCCGCCACAGGCTCTGGTCTGTGAAGGGAGGTGAGGCTGGGTGTGCAGGTCAGAGTCCTGCTCCCAGGATTGAGAGCAGGAGCTGTGGGAAGATGGTGGGGCCAGACATCAGGGCCTTCCCCTGAGCTACCCCAGCTCCTGTGCTCACTCGGGACAGCCCATGCCTCATGTGGTTCCTAGCTGTCCACTTGGCTGATTTGGATCCACTCCCAGCCTGTGAGCTTTGAGGCAAGGTCATGACTTGCTCATAACCCCTAGCCCAGAGCCTGGCCTGGCAGAAGCCTTAGGAGCTCAGCCAGTTGCAGAGTTAGCGAGGAACGGAGAGATGTGGCCTCTGCCCACAAAGCGTCTGTGATCATAACCTGGGTGACGCACTATGAGTCAAAGCACAGGATGTAAGGAGTATCACAGCACAGATACCATGCAGTGCTGAGCATTACAGCAGCAAAGCACTGAATTCATGGTAAAGCTAGAAGACAGGCTCCCAGGAAGAAGGTGTGTAGGCAGGGCCACAGGCGGGAGAGGTTTTAAGAAGGAGGAGCTTTGGGCAAGTCCCGATACAACTCAGAGAGGAGCGGGCTGACCAGGCCTAGCGGGAGGGAGGAATGAGACGGCCCGGCAGCTGATCCCCGGCTGGTCTTCCACACGCCATGGGCAGGGCTGCCTGGTCGGAGCTGTGGGAGCTGACCCAGGCCCGAGGCCACGCGCTCCGAGACGCCGAGACCACCCTCAGAGTTCACAGAGATCTCTTGGAAGTCCTCACCCAGGTCCAGGTGTGAGCCGGAGGGGTGGCTAGAAGTGGATACACTCCAGGCTCAGTGCCCACCCTCCATCCCTCATCTCCTCGGCATTCTCCCTTCCTCAGGAGAAAGCCACGAGCCTCCCCAACAATGTGGCATGGGACCTGCGTGGGCTGGAGGCCCAGCTGAGAAGCCACCAGGGGCTGGAGCGAGAACTCGTGGGCACCGAGCAGCAGGTGAGCCCAGCTGGCTGCCTCTCCGACCCAGGCCCCTGCAGCCCCCTCAGGCTGGCCCGCCTGTTCCTCTAGATTTTCCACTCTCCCTCAGAGCCTCCCATGGGCCTACTGTGCATGGCAGGACGTGGCCCAAGGGGGCCAGAGTTCCCAGGCGAGGGATACATCTGCGAGATAATCAGGAGGACATGACCCTTGCCTCCCTGTTCCCTGCCCCTCCCGCAGCTGCAGGAACTGCTGGAGACTGCAGGCAGGGTGCAGAATTGTTGTCCGGGGCCTCAGGCCCATGCGGTGCAGCAGAGGCAGCAAGCTGTGACGCAGGCGTGGGCAGTGCTGCAGTGACGCATGGAGCAGCGTAGGGCCCAGCTGGAGCGGGCACGCCTCCTGGCCCGCTTCCGCACGGCGGTGAGGGCTTCTGCCCCTTGGGTGGCGTGTGTGTGCATGTGTGTGTGCTGCACCATGCATGGGCATGCACGCATGAGGCCCTCCAGCTCCAGAGGGAGAAGAAGCATGGACTCGGGTGGGAGAGCACAAGCACACGGGATGTCAGTCTGGCTGGTCAGGGGCTGAGCACATGGGCGTAGCAGTGACACCTTAGGGTCTGGGTCAGTGCCAGCAAGGTGAGTGGCAGGGCAGTCATGCAGCATCCCAGCCAGGGCTGGGAGTAAGAACTGCCCAGGAAAGCTCATAACTGGAGACCCAGATGTTAGACAGTGACCTCTGGATCAGTCAGTATCTATTTAATGTCTGTCTTCAGCTCCCTGCTGAAGCCACGGGTGGAGAGAGGAGGGCAATATAGAAGCTATGGACAGTGGAACTGCTGCCCTCATGGATCCCTGCTTCCTGGGGAGATGAGCCCGAAACCCAGAGAATCAGACTGGGACAGTAGGTCCTGGCCACAGGATGTCCCCGGCATCCCACTGTCCTGGGACCTGGCAGACCAGGAGGCCCAAACTGACACTGCAAAAAGGCTTGAGTTTAGGGACTTAACTCTGCTGATTTGCTAGCAGTGTGAGCTTGAGCAAGGCACTTAACCCTGGGTTTGTCATGCACTTAGAGTTTACAAGACTCTTTGTGCCATTTACCCTTCCTTCCTCCATGCAATGAGATATTTGGACAAGGGCCTGAAGTCCCTCCAGCACCAATCTTGTATAGTTGTACCCAAATCAGCAGAAGACTGTAAGGGTTAAATTAGTAATTCAGAGAACAAGGAGAGCAGTGCAATGTCAAATACCAGGGAAGGCTTTGCCAGGCAAAGGCGGCCAAGGGGCCTTTGAAGAGCAGGTGAGCTTTCTTTCCCCATCAAGCAGTCTTGATGGGGCTGATCTTGCTAGCCGCTAGTCCTCTCATGGCCTCATCCAGGTGAGCTCTGTAGAGATGGGAAGGCAGGAGGAACAAAGGGCAGAGACGTGTCGTGGTGAGGGTCTGGCTCATGTAGGGGGTTCGTGGTTCTGGGGGGATCGGGTTGGATGAGAACAGAGAAACCAAGTGACAAAGGGCCACACGTGCCTCACCCGAGGCCCTGACCCAGGTCGGCTTGGGCTGTGTGAGTGGACTCAGGTGGGCTGCAGTTGCCTCAGCACCTGGTTTCCTGCTGCCCAGCCCAGCCCTCACCCGGCTCTCCCTCCATGTCCCCGGGATCAGGTGCGTGACTACGCCTCCTGGGCAGCCCGCATGCGCCAGGACCTGCAGGTGGAGGGGAGTTCGCAAGAGCCTAGCAGCGGCCCGCAGAAGCTCAGTGCCCACCAGTGGCTCCGGGCGGAGCTGGAGGCCCGGGAGAAGCTGTGGCAGCACAGGCCACCCAGCTGGGCCAGCAGGCACTTCTTGCTGCAGGGACACCCACCAAGGAGGTGGGCCCCCTCCCCAGGTGCCCCCACATACCCTAGCTGACCAAGCTTGTGCCTGGCCACCTGGTGCCCCGTCCTACTGTGCCATGCTGGCCTCTCCTCAGGAGCTTCCCTCAGGATCCAGTCCTCACCTCACCCACACCACCCTCCCCAGCTGAGGCTCCTCATGTGTCCATCCCCAGGTCCAGGAAGAGCTTCGAGCCCTGCAGGACCAGCGGGACCAGGTGTATCAGGCCTGGGCACGGAAGCAAGAGAGGCTGCAGGCCGAGCAGCAGGAGCAGCTCTTCCTCAGAGAGTGCGGCCGCCTGGAGGAGATCCTCGTGCCCCAGGAGGCAGGTCCCCTCCCGCCCTCACACTCCGCTCAGCCTCCTGCTCCTCCTTTCCATTCCCCTCTCTGCTCAGTCCCTTTCCTCCCGCCTCTCTGGCTTTTTCTCTAATATGAGGCAGCTGTGCACAAGTCCTTCCAGGTGGCCATGGTGAAGTGCTGAGGCCCCTGAGCGTCCACTGACATCCCCAGCCCAGACTGAGCCCCGAGGAAGTTGGCCAGAGGCTGGTCATGCTCCCCACATGGTGCAGAGGTTGAGGTGTCGCAGCCTCCCAACCTGGACTCCCACTCCTCACAGCTGCATGCCAAGCTCAGTGGGCACTCCTAAGGCCCTGCCATACCCAGAGTGCCCATGGGCACAGACTGCAGCTGGAGGGGCTGGCTGGCTGGAAGGCTTGGTGGCCTCTTTGACTTTTCTGTGGATCCAGGTCTCCCTGAAAACCAGTGCCTTGGGGAGCTCGGTGGAAGAGGTAGAGCAGTTGATTTGCAAGCACGAGGTCTTCCTGAAGGTTCTGACTGCCCAGGACAAGAAGGTAATGGAGTCAGGAGGCCTGGGCGTGGTCAGAACGCGGTGGTCGGGAGAGTCCTGAAGGGGGTCACGGGGCGCTTGGTGCTTTCCTGGAGGCAGTGTTGATGAGCCTGCGAGGCTGGGGGCCTGGTTGGGGTTGACTGAGCAAGTTGTATGTGTGGCTCAAGAAGAGGGCCCAGGGGGAGATGGGCCACACTGCAGAGACCCACACGGGGCATTCGGCTCTGTCCACACCGTGTGGTCCTTGGGGAGCAGACTGGTCTGGCTTGTGGCTGGGAGGATCAGACACCCCTCAGCCATATGGGGCTGAGGTAAGGGCTCTGGGGCCCTCAAAGAAAGGACTGTGAGCCCTGCAGGCCAGGCCCTGCCCCAGCCCAGGGTAGGAGAGCAGCAGCTGTGCCCCTGCCCCACAGGAGGCAGCCCTGCGTGAGCGGCTGAAGACGCTCCGGCGCACCTGGGTGCGGGACCGGCTTCCCATCCTGCAGCAGCGCCGGGTGAGAGTGAAGGAGCTGGCGGAGAGCCGGGGACACACCCTGCATGCCTCCCTGCTGATGGCCAGCTTCACCCAGGCCGCAACCCGGGTCAGAGGGCACCCCCAGCCCAGGGCCTTCCACTGGAACCACACTCGACAGTTTTCAGCCGCCTTCACACCGCAACACTGTGAGGCGGAAACAGGTTCGGGGGTGGATGGCTTCCCCAGAGGCTGTGCTGGAGCCCAGAACATGGGATCTAAGCCCCTTTGCGTGGAGACCCCACCAGTGTCCCGAGCTCTAGCAGCGCCAGGGCAAGAGAGGTGGGGAAGGGAGCAGAGCAGCCCAGGGCCCCAGGAGTAGGGGCCACACCTCCAAAACGAGAGCCCACCCAAGGCCCTGCCCGGCTGCCTCCTGCAGCAACCTTCCAGAGCTGGAACCTTCAGGGCTCATTTACCAGGTGCTGCCCGCCCCACCCCTGAGGCCAGCCTCCTGGGAATGGCTGGGGGCTAGGCCTGTGGCATCTGGGGCCTGAGGCTGCAGAACATTGCAGCATTCATGTCCCACCCCCACCAGGCTGAGGACTGGATCCAGGCGTGGGCCCAGCAGCTGAAGGAGTCGATCCCTCCTGGGGACCCGAGAGATAAGCTGAAGCCCCTGCTGAAACACCAGGCCTTTGAAGCTGAAGTCCAGGCCCATGAGGAGGTCATGACCTCTGTTGCCAAGGTAACAACAGGGCCCTCAGCCCCATGCCTGCCCCAAAGTGTGGCCCAGGGGCCATGTCAGTCTTAGGAGGAAGTGCAGCAGGCAAGATGTCCTGTGTCCCCTCTCTTCCTCCAGAAGGGAGAGGCTCTCCTGGCAGAGTCACCCTCGAGCCGGAGAGGTCTCCCAGCGGCTGCAGGGCCTGCGGAAGCACTGGGAGGACCTGAGGCAGGCAATGGCCCTCAGGGGCCAGGAGCTGGAGGACAGGCGGAACTTCCTGGAGTTCCTGCAGAGAGTGGACCTTGCAGAGGCCTGGATCCAGGAGAAGGTGTAGCCCCAGCTGGGTGGGGGCTGAGAGATGGGGGGAGGAGCCCTCCCTTGACAGGAGGGATCCCCAGCAGCAGGTGCTAGGAGCCTGGGCTGGTGCTCAGAGCGCTCCCTCCCCACCCTCGGCCTTCACAGGAGGTGAAGATGAATGTTGGTGACCTGGGCCAGGACCTGGAGCACTGCCTGCAGCTCTGACGGTGGCTCTGCGAGTTCCGAGGAAACTCGGCCGGGGTAAGGGGGCCTTGCTGGGTAGAGGTTGGCCATGCATCCCGCACTGAAAATCCAACTGAGAGCAGGGAAAGAGTGTGGGCTGTAGAGCAGGGCGTGGGCGCCATGCCTGCTCCTCCTATGCCCTCGGGCAGGCTCCCTCCTCTCACCCGCCTTCACTCCTTCCTCTTTAGAATGCGGGTAGCACCCACCTCAGAGGTAAGAGAGCACGTGTGTGGTGGCAGGTACGTGAGTCTCTAGCTGTGATAAAACTGCATAGACCTATCCCCCACTGCCCCGCACAGATGCGTACTTGCAAAAACTAATAAAATCTGAATGAGGTCTGGTCTAGTTGGTAGTATTACACCAACGTCAGCTTTGTGGTTTTAATGTTATCATTATATAGGATGCTGCTGTAAGGGAAGCTGGGGAAGGGCACAGGGACCTCTCTGCAGGACTTTGGCAATTTCCTGGGCATCTATAATTATTTCAAAAAATCTTTAAAAGATAGGACATATGCCTGGGTGTGGCAGATAATCAGCGCCCACCTTCAGTGTGACTATTTCGGCGTCTCAGCGTCTTCTTCTCACCCCACACCCGCCCCCTCACACATACACACACCAAACATCTATTTCTCTTATGTGGTATACAGGGAAAAAAAATGGCAAATGTATTGACAATCAGGTGTTAAAGACCAAATGTGCTAACCTTGTCCCCCGGTACATGTATGTATTACTTTTTAAGAGGCGGCAGTGCTTACACCTAAGACATCCCTTGTTAATGGTGGAATTTCACAGACGCTGTGCCAGATACTGCAGTAGGAAGAGAGCTAGACTCTAAAGGAGCTGGGCTTGAATCCTGGCTCTGCCGCAAAGGAGCCAGGTTAGCCTCTGAGCTCTGCTCCGGCATCTATAAAAGGAGGGGAATGTCCTTCCCTGCCTACCTTGCATGAGGCACTTCATAGGAAAGTGCTTTGGAAATTTAAACAAGCTCTACAGATGCCAGAGGCAGGAGATCTGCAACCACACCCTGCGGTGGACCCCTCCCTGTGTACCTTTAAACCCCATCCAGTGTCCAAGCAGCACCAGCCTCAGCTCAGACGAGTCCTGGGGTGGGGACACCCAAACCCCAGGAAGCCAGAGCTCACTGTTCCATTCTACAACCTCCCTTTGCTTCTTTTCAACCAAGAAGCTGAATTTTCATTTTAAAAGTTTCTGTGGCTGGGCACAGTGGCTCACACTTGTAATCCCAGCAGTTTGGGAGGCCAAGGCAGGCAGATCACTTGAGGTCAGGAGTTTGAGACAAGCCTGGCCAACATGGTGAAACCCCGTCTCTACGAAAAATACAAAACTTAGCCAGGCTTGGTGGCAGGCACCTGTAGTGCTAGCTACTCGGGAGGCTGAGGTAGGAGAATCGCTTGAACCAGGGAGGTGGAGGTTGCAGTGAGCTGAGATTGTGCCACTACAACAACAGTGCAACAGAGGGAGACTAGGCAACAGAGGGAGACTCCGTCTCAAGAGTCTCTGTTAGTGAGCATGTGCCCACTCTCCCCCTCCTACATGGTACCCAGTGCAGGGATCCCATTTTCTGGCCTTAGAGATGACTCTGGGGCTGCAGGCTCCAAGCTGATCTTGCTCACTTCACCTGGACGGGGTGACCTCAGGGAACTGCCGCAGTAGAGGAGGCAGGAGGCAGTTCTTCCCACTGCCCAAATATGCAGTTCCTCGTGCTCCGGGGCCCAGGCATGCTTCCAGTGCCTGCTGAGGTGGGAAGAAGGGGCTGTGCATGGGGGTTGCCAATGCCCTCACCCATATCTCCCCTGCAGGACACAGTGGGTGATGCCTGCATCAGGAGCATCAGTGACTTGTCACTGCAGCTCAAGAACCGGGACCCTGAGGAAGTCAAGATCATCTGCCAGCGGCGAAGCCAGCTCAACAACAGGCCAGTCCCAGGCTGGGGAGAACCAAAGGGCCGGGAAGAGGGGTGGAAGGCCACCTCAGGCTCCACATGACACCACCACCCCTTGGCCAGGTGGGCGAGTTTCCATGGCAACCTGCTCCGGTACCAGCAGCAGCTCGAAGGGGCCTTGGAGATACACGTGTTGTCCCGAGAGCTGGACAATGTCACCAAGAGGATTCAGGAGAAGGTACGTGGTGGAAAGAGGTCCCGGTGGGGGCTGTGAGCAAATGCACTCAGGGGAGGGGGCGCTGCCTAGAGTCTCCCATGCGTCTCCCCCCTCACTGGCCTCTCCTGTTCAGCTGGGTACTTGGAGGTGGGTCCCAGCAGTCTGCACCAGGGACATCTGATGGGCTGGCCCTCGGGATCAACTCAGGACCGTAGAAGCACCCATTGCAAGCTCAGTGGGGGATTCCCTGTCTCCTTTCTCCCCCAGATCTGGTCCCCAGATACATGGCAGGTCCAGAGGCCAGAAAACACACTCTCTGTTTCCTCCCATCCCTGAGGAAGCCCAAACCCTCGGGAGGTTTGCCCTGGGACTGTGTACATAACCACAGAGCCCCGGGCTGGAATCTGGCAGAGTTAGAACCCGGTCTAGGAAGCCCTTGTGTGAAACAGGTGCTGCTGCCTGTGCTGGGCATGCCTGGCTGTTTCCTCCGCTGGCTTCTGCCCTCAAATGACGGCACAGCCCTGTCTGTCCATCCTTGCTCTATTTTCTTTCTCGCTCCTCAAGGGATGAGAGTTGAGTGAGACTGTACAGGGAAGCAGCACACACGTGAGGTTCTTCCCTCAGAGGAGACTCCAAATCCAGAGTTGCTCCTCAGAATCGTCCCCCTCACATAAGGAAGAGATCTCTGGCCCTCAAAGTCGGGGCCAGGAAATCACGCTGGGGACTTGCTGTGCACACAGAAGCCACTGGTTGGGCCCTTTGCCAGGAAGGAGGAGCCGAAGCAAAGGCCCAGCAGGTAACTGGCCATGCCCCTCCTCCAGGAAGCCCTGATCCAGGCCCTGGACTGTGGGAAAGATCTGGAGAGCGTGCAGAGGCTGCTGCGGAAACACGAGGAGCTGGAGCGGGAAGTGCACCCCATCCAGGCCCAGGTGGAGGTGCGTAGCTGGCTGTAGAGCTGGGCCCAGGGCATCTCCTCAGTAGGACCCTGGGCACAAGTGGGGAGGAGGGGCTTTGGGATGCCAGGGTGGCCCAGAGCTCCCCTGCCCCAGCCTCTGACCCCGGCTTCCCCCACAGTCCCTAGAGCGTGAAGTGGGCCGCCTCTGCCAAAGAAGCCCTGAGGCAGCCCACGGCCTCAGGCACAGGCAGCAGGAGGTGGCTGAGAGCTGGTGGCAGCTCCGGAGCAGGGCCCAGAAGCGGTATGAACCCACAGGCCTTGCCCTTGCCGACCCATCCTCCAGCATCTCAGTCCCCACAGCTCCCCTCAGCCCGTGTTCCCCTAGGATTCCTTCTCCACCCTTCAAATAACTGTACTGTCCTCCCAGTAACTCCCAGCCCGTGGGCCCTCCTGTGGTTGAGGGGATTAAGGGACAGAAGACACCAGTGGGCATGGGGGAGAGGGGTTTGAAGGCCTGACGACTAGCTGATGAGTGCTGTGGGCAGGAGGGAGGCGCTGGATGCCTTGCACCAAGCTCAGAAACTCCAGGCAACGCTGCAGGAATTGCTGGTCAGTGCCCAGAGGCTGCGGGCTCAGATGGACACGAGCCCCACTCCTCGCAGCCCTGTAGAAGCCCGGTGTATGTTAGAAGAGCATCAGGAGTGCAAGGTGAATGGGCAGCTGGCCCAAGCCTTTCCCAGGCTCTCAGCTCCGCCCTGCCCTCCCCTTCCTCTCGTCTCCTTGCTCTTGGGCCTCCTGAGTGTCCCGCCCTGCCTATCTCCTCCAGCCTCCCACTCCTCAGCTGCTTCCCCACCTCTCTCCTGCCTGCTGGGCTGCTTCCAGCCCCCAGTGATCTGAGCCCAGTCCTGTTCCAGGCCGAGCTGGACTCCTGGACAGACAGCATCAGCCTGGCCCGAAGCACTGGGCAGCGACTGCTCACAGCGGGGCACCCCTTCAGCTCCGACATTCGCCAGGTGCTGGCTGGCTTAGAACAGGAGCTGAGCAGCCTGGAAGGGGCCTGGCAGGAGCATCAGCTACAGCTGCAGCAGGCCCTGGAGCTACAGGCAGGCACAGTCCCATCCCCAGCCTGCATCTTGCCCCCCCCGAACAGGGCCTGCGCTGACCCCACAGCCTCTGGTCAAGGCTAAGACTGGAGGGGCTGCTGTGCCAGGGGCTTCCCCACCACTCAGCACTCTTGCCTTCCAGGACCCTGGTTCCCTAACTTGTGCCACTGGAACAGTCACTCCAACTGCAGTGGCTGGACCCTCCACCGACTGTCTCTTGCCTTTTCCTTTGTTCTCAGCTGTTTCTGAGCTCAGTGGAGAAGATGGAACGTTGGCTTTGCAGCAAGGAAGACTCCCTAGCCAGTGAGGGTCTATGGGTAGGTGCCCAGCAGGAATGGGCAGGAGGGGGGAATTATAAGAGCAGCATTAGGGGTCAAACCAGCCAGTGCTGCCTGAGCTCCCTAGGCCAGGGATCCTCCCCTTCTGGGCCATCTCCCCACCCTGGGCCACATCCGTCACTGGGCAGTTACTTACCCGTCATCTAGAGCAGTTCCCATGCAGCTGTGGGCAGGCCCCACTGCGAACACCAAGGAGCTTCTAGAGTGCCTGTGTGGGCCTGACCCATTCTTGCCACCTCACCCCTGCCCTCCTCGCTTCCCAAATGCCTAGAGGTTGGCTTTTCCCGCCACTGCCCCAACCCTGAAGCAGACGAGTGTAACTTATAGGAGACCTCAGAGGATAACTGGGGACTAACATGGTCCTCCAGGGAGTGCAGAGGAGGGAGCTTTCACCTTACATGAAAAAGCTCTGCTTGCCTCAGAGATTCTGGCTCTTGATCCCTAATCCAAATGCCTCCCCTGGCTGGGAATCACTGTCCTAAAGCTGGAAACAGCCTTGAGGGATGTGAGGGATGTGTTTGGGCGGAGCAGCCGCTCTGTGGATGAGCATTTGGTAGGATGGTTCTACGTGGGAAGGCAGGTAGCCTGGGATGGGAGGGGGAGGCTCATGGACAGTATTGGGTTCCCCACTCCCACCAGGACCCCTTGGCCCCCATGGAGCCCCTTCTGTGGAAGCACAAGATGCTGGAGCGGGACCTGGAGGTGCAGGCGGGAAAGATCAGTGCTCTGGAGGCCACGGCCCGCGGCCTGCACCAGGATGGGCACCCCGAGGCCCAGAGTGCCCTGGACAGGTGCCAGGCCATGCTTCTGAGGTAGTGGTGGCTCTGGGGTGAGGGGTGCTGTGGGCGGGCTGGCACAGGCATCTGGCATCCCGGTTCTTCCCTTCCCACCCTTCCACTACTTGGCCCAGGCTCACCAGCCTTGTCCAAGGACTGAGGTCAGATGCCGGGGGTCCCCACCACCCCTGGCCCTGCAATGTGTCTGCCTGTTATGGACATCAAACACCACGTGGAAAATCCCACTTCCTTCTTCATTCAGTTGAGATCAAAGGGAGTTTAAAGAGAGGCTTATGCTAGGAGACCAAGAGGAAATCATCTCACGAAACGGAAGGTCTCAGGGCACAGAGGTCAAGCATCGGCCTTCCAGGGTCACAGCCCTGAGTCCCTGTGCTGCCCACTAATGGCAGGACTCAGACAAGTTCCTCCTCACGGCAGCTGAGCCTCACATCCTGGGCTTTAACGGCTGTGATGAGGACGAAAGCACTGTGCTGGCCCCACAGGCAGGCTAGCAGAAGTCTTAGCTCATCTAACTGAAGTTCAGACACAGATGCATGTGACCTGCATGGCCCATGAGACCCCAGCTCTGCAGTTTTTTTTTCCCTGTAAAAGCTCATCGGGTTTGGCTGCTTCATGCAGCTCCTCAGACTTTTAGATCAAGGCAGGTACGGTCAAAAGCCAGATCCCAGACTGGTGGGGGCTTTTGTCCTTCTCAGAGAGCCGATCAGAGAGCCAACCAGCACCCACAAATGCCATGGCTCCTTGTGCTGGTGTCCTGGCAGTGGTCGGGGCCACCCCCTCTCCATTCTTGCAGGTGGACCACACCTGGGTACCTGTGGAGGTCTTTGAATTAACAGAATGCAAACTTTGCTTTGCTGGTCTCTGTCACCACCCCCTCCCCCAGTCACCTTAGGTGGTTCCTGGCAGGCTCAGCTTCCCCCAGCACAGTGCCACCCTGACTTCTAGCCCCTGGCTTCTGCCCTCCTGCAGGAGGCAGATCGTCCCCTGTGCTTGTGTCTGCCCCAGTTGCCTCCTCTCACAAGGTCACACTGGATTAGGACCCACCCATATGACCTCATTTTCACTTAATTACCTCTTTTAAAGACGCTGTCTCCAAAAACACTTCTGGAGTTAGGCCTTCAACATAAGAACTCAGGGGTACAGGCTGGGTGCAGTAGTTCACGCCTGTAAACCCAGCACTTTGGGAGGCCGAGGTAGGTGGATCATTTGAGGTCAGGAGTTCAAGACCAGCCTGGCCAACATGGGGAAACCCTGCCTCTACTAAAAATACAAAATTTAGCTGGGCCTGGAGGTGTGAGCCTATAGTCCTAGCTACTCGGGAGGCTGAGGTAGAAGAATTGCTTGAACCCGGGAGATGGAGTTTGCAGTGAGCCGAGATTGTGCCACTGCACTCCAGCCTGGGTGACAGAGTGAGACTCTGTCTCAAAAACAAAAACTTGGGGGTACAAAATCTGGCGCATAACAGACACAAATACAGAGGGGGAGTGCAATGTATCTTTATTCCAAAGGAAACTCCAGACTCGGAGTATATTCATACCCGAGAAAGCCTAGGCTGGACGGGCACCCCACCTGGCCCCGGGGGTGGCTCCAGGCCCATGAGCCTCTCCTCCTGGCAGGAAGGAGGCGCTCTTCAGGCAAGCCGGGACCCGCCGCCATCGCCTAGAGGAGCTCCGGCAGCTGCAGGCCTTCCTGCAGGACTCCCAGGAGGTTCGCCTCGCTTGGAGAGGGAGGCGGTCATGGTGGGGAAGGAGTCGACCCAGGGAAAGGCCACCCTTCCTCTGGGGTATCCCAGAGGTCAGGGGAAGGGGAAAGCCCTGGACAGCAGGCCTGTCCTCCCCACGTGCCCAGGTGGCTGCGTGGCTGAGGGAGAAGAACCTGGTGGCCTTGGAGGAGGGTTTGCTGGACACAGCCATGCTGCCAGCACAGTTACAGAAGCAGCAGAATTTCCAGGCGGAGCTGGACGCGAGCATGCACCAACAGCAGGAGCTGCAGCGGGTGAGGCCCTGCAGGCAGGAGGGTGGTGGGACAGCTCTCCAGGCAGAACACAGGACAGTGCCCCAGAGCTGGTGCTGAACCACAGTAACGGTGGCCAGCGTTATCCAGTACTTTTTGTGTGCAGGCACCTGGCTAAGCGGTTGTTTAGGCAGAAGTGTAGTGAGAAGTTGCTTTCCGGCGGGGGGGGGGGGGGGGTGGGCACCCTCTCCAAAAATGGCACCTTTTCAGTAATTTTAAAGATAACATTTTGATGTGAACAGGACATAGCCACCAGTCCTGTGAGCGAAGGAGTCAAAACATAGCCACTTTGAGACAGGGTCTTGCTCTGTCACCCAGGCTGGAGTGCAGTGGCAAGATCTCAGCTCACTGCAACCTCCGCCTCCCAGGCTCAAGTGATCTTCCCAGCTCAGCCTCCCAAGTAGCTGGGATCACAGGCCCACACCACTACATCCAGCTACTTTTTTATATTTTTGGTAGAGATGGGGTTTTGCCATGTTGTCCAGGCTGGTGTCAAACTCCTGAGCTCAGGCGATCCACCTGCCTCAGCCTCCCAAAGTACTGGGATTACAGGAATGAGCCACTGTGCCCAGCATAGCACTTTTTAAAACATTCTCTTTTCCACCTGCAAAGGCAGGTCCTGACCCCAGGCTGGCTCCCTCTGATATAAATCACCCTGCTAAGTATTTTATATGACTTATCTCATTTAAACAAAATAACCATTATTTTCTCTATGATACGGATGAGGAAAATGAGGCTTAGGTAAAGAAAGTTGCTCAAGATCATGCAGCTGGACTGCAGGGACTCTGCAGCTCTAGTGCTGGTGGTCAGAGTCAACACAAGTGCCCTGGTACCGGCAGTCCTGAGTCCACAAGGTGTGTTTTATGTTGTGGCTGCAGGAGGAACAGAGGCTGCTGCAGGGGGGCCACCCAGCCTCGGAGGCCATCCAGGAGCGACTGGAGGAGCTGGGAGCACTCTGGGGTGAGCTGCAAGACAACTCCCAGAAGGTGGCCAAGCTCCAGAAGGCCTGTGAGGTGAGGTTGTGCAGGCCGAGGGTTGGCTGGCCGGGCTCCAGGCCACTCCCCTCCTGCCTACCTCACTTTCTACCCTAGGCCCTGCGTCTGCGGTGGAGCATGGAGGAACTGGAGAACTGGCTGGAGCCCATCGAGGTTGAGCTGAGAGCCCCCACTGTGGGCCAGGCCCTGCCTGGGGTGGGCGAGCTCCTGGGCACACAGAGGGAGCTGGAGGCAGCAGTGGACAAGAAGGCCAGGCAGGCTGAGGCACTGCTGGGCCAGGCCCAGGCCTTTGTGAGGGAAGGCCACTACCTTGCCCAAGATGTAGAAGAGCAGGCCCGGCGGCTGCTTCAGAGGTAGATCCACCCGTGCCCTCAGCTTCTCTTCCCTGCCTTCCTGGAGGGACCCCCACCCCTGCCCTCTTAACTGATGTCTTCTCACTTTCTCCCCTTGCCCATGGTGAGGGCCACAGCTGGGTGATCTGTGTCACCAGGTATCCCTAATACTGACACCCTGGTCCCTGCCTCCCTTGGTCCCACCCTCCACCGCTGCAGGTTCAAGAGCCTGAGGGAGCCCCTGCAGGAGCGCAGGATGGCCCTGGAGGCCCGGAGCCTCCTCTTGAAGTTCTTCAGGGATGCCGACGAGGAAATGGCCTGGGTGCAGGAGAAGCTGCCTCTGGCCGCTGCCCAGGACTATGGCCAGAGCCTGAGTGCGGTGCGGCACCTGCAGGAGCAGCACCAGGTGTGGGCCCACCCGGGGAGGGCCGGCCTCACACGTGAGCAGGGCTTCTCAGCCAAGCAAACGGCACTCTCTGTGGCCCAGCCAGGAACTCTCTGCCTGTGGGGCTTTTGGGATGCCCTGGATTCTTTGGGAGTCATGGGGACAGGGAACTCCTTGGGGACAAGTTAGTGGGGTCCCGTGAAACTTCAAGCACAACTGTGGGAGTCCCCCAAGGGTCAGCAACATCCGCATCCTCCTGCCTC